>NC_140773.1:231556070-232872689 GCF_044657685.1 Stegodyphus dumicola
ACTTATAATATCCTGACAATGCATGAGTGAATTGAAAGGTAATTAAAAGCATTACGTTTGTATTTTCCCTTTACAAATTTCTTCGTTATTCTTGTTTTCTGTGTTAACCCTTAAACACTGAGGTGAGGTCTGTATGACCGCGCCAATATTTTAGAATAGCGAAACTGCTTATAAGTTATATAGTTATTCTTTTCCTTTTCAGTACTTTCAAGTTGACATAAAATATAACTATTCCTAAATATTTATTAAACTCTATCTATTAGTTTTTTTAATGATTTTTAAAATTGGGCCGCGGCCATATGGACCTCACCTCTGCGTTTGCATTACTTTTCTCTAGCATGAGGCGCATGAGGGTATTACTTCTTGAATGCCGATCTTGTACAAGAATTTAACTTTACAGGTTTGACATATGTCGGTGCTATTAAAAAAATAAAGAGAGAAATAGTAGGTGAACTGTTTCCAAACAAAACAAAAGTGAAGGATATTCCCTTTGTGTATTCACAGATAGAATGACTCTCGTTTCATATGTGCCTCCAAACTTAAAAAGTGTTATTCTCATTTCTTCAATGCATCATTCGAAATCGCCCACCAGCGGCCGAGCGGTAAAGTCGCTGAACACTGGTAGTTCGGTCCGAGGTTCGAATCCCGCGAACGGGCTGGCTGCATGGGCGTTTTCGTGGTTTTCCCCATGTGTAACGTGTATACGGGCCAGTTTCCCTTAGAAAGTCCTCCACGAAGGCATCCCTCATCTTAGGCAGATAGCCCTCGAGGCTTTGCTATAATCACACATACACATCATTCGAAATCAGAAGACCTTGAAACCGAGGAGCCAGAAATAATATTTTACAGTTTGACTAAAGGCGGTGTTGATGCATTGGATGAAAAATGTTCTAAACATTCTACAATTCTACAAGAACGAGACGATGGCTAATGGCCATATTCTTTAGGTTACTTGATGTAAGTGGTGTTAATGCACATTTTGTATACATCAGTCGTTGAGATATAGTGTTAAATTGAAAAAAAAAAAAACTGGATTTTTGATGTAGTTATCATCATAATGAGTGAAACCACATATGGAACGGAAGCTTCAAAAGCCAACTATGAACCTAGAAATAAAAATGTGCACTAAGAGAGTGCTAGGAGTTTCCAGCGGAATCTGTTCTAGCTCAGATGTAACTGATACCCTTAAAAAGCATAGAACATGCTTTCTTTGTCCTCCTAGACTGAGAAGAAAAACTTCCTATCTATGTTTCAGCTGCAAGAATCCGATAAATAATGAATATGGCGCGAGAATTTGCAAACATTGTGTTGAAAATGCTTAAAATTATGTGCTGCTGTTTTTTAATATTCTTCATATATTATATTCTTTTGGCATTAATTTATATAATCCAGATTTTGTAGATGGAAAATTTATTAAATAAAGTAGTTTGCACGCATTTGCAAGAAAGTAGTGTTTATTTTAGTTATTTCATTAAATGTTTCTTACTTTTTCGTATGTGATTTGAAAATTAATTTTTTATGCATTAATTTTAGAGTTTTAAAATGAACGAATGACTTCAATATAACAAGCAAAGTATATTGATGCTTATGTAATAACAATAGGACATTATTTTTAAATTTTATATTTTTAAAATACATAAAATAGAGCGCGGTCTGAGAGACTCATCCTCTGTGTTTACGTAACAGAAAATGAACATCTGTACTTATGGGTTAATGTCAAATTTCCTAAATGTTTTAATGCTATTTTTCGAAAAGTAGCGGAAGAGCAATTAGGCAGTTGCATTCTTAATATGAGCTTAAAAAGATAGTGAAATAACTAGGAAATTAAATATTTTTTTGTTATCCATAGGTTGCCTTGATGGATTCTTAGACATCGTTAAGCGAACGGCATAGAAAAGGAAAGATTTTACAAAGCAAACAGTTAAAAGCATCTGAATATTATGTAATTAATTCTAAGAAATAAATTTATGAAAAAACATCAAGCTTCCTGTTAAATAAATAATTATTTTTCTCTTGGCATTAATTTAATGGCATTTCAAAACAACTCTCTCAATCTCAAGTCGAACCTTGCGAACGGGCTGGCTGCGTGTGCGAGCATGCTTAAAAAGTCCTCAGTCGATATCCTCAGTCCATGTCTCTCAGTCGGCCAACCAGCTGCCGAGCGGTAAAGTCGCTGGACACTGGTAGTTCAGTCCGAGTTTCGAATCCCGCGAACGGGCTGGCTGCATGGGCACTTTCGTGGTTTTCCCCATGTGTAACTTGTATACGAGCCCTTTTCCCTTAGAACGTCCTCCACGAAGGCATCCCTCCCTTCAGGCAGTTAACCCTCGTGCGCTTTGCCATAATCACATACACACAGGATCTCAGTCACAATAAAATTGTCTCTCAACCACAATCTCTGTCTCAGTCTCTCAATCACAATCTCTCAATCTCATAACAATATTAAACACAAACGCATCGCTATGACTGAGGTAAAAATAAACTGAACTAAAGTTTATTTTCTAATTGCCAGATTCTGCTTTCGAAACAAATTTTGACACCAAACTGCCAAACAAATTTTGAATTATTGGACTCTATATTTTAAACCAGAGTTAGAAATCATAGAAAATACATGAACATATCCAATCTATGATTAACTTTATTATTCGAAGCCCTTTTCACAAAGAATTATTGTTTGTTTCTTGAGTGTTTTTCCCACATTCTTTTCGTATTAAGTCCTCTTTCATACACCTATCGATGCACAAAGAACAAATTCTAAATCAATATATAAGGCACAAAAAAAAAATAAATAAAATTGTACATGTGAGAACAGGAAAGCGCAAGCAAATGAATTCTCAGATTCTGATGTTTATGTGTTGCTTTTCTTCAGTCTGCAACAAAACAAAATTAACAAAAATAAAAACTGCAGTAGAGAGGGGTGGAAAAGAAAAAAGAGGAAGTCTCTATCTTTTTTTTTCTTTGTTGCGTATCGAAAACCAACAAGACCGTCAGCTCTGTCTTTTAGATTCGTAAGGCTAGTTTGGGTTGACAATCTTCAGAGAAGACCTTTTTGTTTTACTTCCAGAACCGTTACTTTGCTGTCTGTGTTTTCTATTTTACTATTTTTGTTATTTTGTATTTTCTATGTTTTTACTATTTTCCCCCGCAAAACCCTTCTTTATCCCAGACCCTTGAAAATGGAGCAATGGTCGACAAGCTGTAAATCTTTTCTTTCTTTCTTTTAAATCGAAAGAGAGAATTCTAGCCTCTTCCATTTTTTCTGTCAACCACTGTTTGTAAGCTATAAATGGTCTGTCTAGAAAATGTCATAACATTTCATTTCTTACATTTTCTATTAGTATTAATGTTATATGATTGTTCCAATGAAATAGCTGTTAACGTACATTTTTATACTACTCGACCAGTTTCTTGCATGCATATCTAAATTTGCTGCTCCATGCCACAAGGTATACCAGGCAGCATGACGTAGAAAATATGCTTGTATCTCAAAATAAAATGCGTAAAAACAAACTTTTTAAATCAATCGATTTTAATTAAATGTACAATTTCCACAAAATAAAAAATCTCTGTAAATCACATGACTTCCTTGTGCGGAATATTAAATTATACGCATTTTTTCTTCCACTTCCTTTAAACTTATTTCTTCGAATTTCATTACAGATATATCTCTCATTCAATTGCATCAGTTCTCACTTCGCGGCAAGTCAAAAATATATAAAATCCTCAAAATATCTTCATTAAAAATTGTAAGATTTAGAAAAACTTAAAACACCAATTACCGCTATAACAAATAAAAATGCAATTTTTACAATTAAAATTGGAGTTTCCACGCAAAAACAAGCGATTCGGGCAAAAAGGCAGATTTTTCGGTGCACAAAACTGAAAAGTTTACTTTCGGTCCTATTAGGCAAATAGGCTCTGAAGTGCAGAAAGTGACTTAATCCATTATTCTCCTAACTTTCAAATGTAAACCAATATGGCTGCTGTGGTAAAAAAACATTAGCATTGACGCACTTGAACAACTTTGAAATTGGTGATAATTCTACAACTATTGTATGCAGAATAATTAAAGGCATAAAACCCTAAATCGGAAGATAAGAACAACATAACTGAATCAGTTTTTTAAAGCAAAAATGCACAATTTACCAACATAAAAGAATAAAAATGGCTGAACTGACGGAGCCGAGTACCATTGCTCGTGATCGTAACCAAAAGTATATATATACACTTTTGGTAAGGCCGATTGCAATCAAAAAGGTAGGTGCACAACTTCATATTATAGCAGTTCTATATACAAAGTTTCAAACGTTCTGAGGCTACTTTTCTTTTCAGTTATGCGAAATACATACATATGTACGTAGGTACATACAGACGTTACGAAAAATTATCTTCTGAATGCATTGTTAATGAATTTTATAATCCGTTTTGGGAAAGAGTGTCTTTTATTCTGTCGGTGTGTATAGATATCACGTAAAAACATCGTTCAAATGGATTCGAGAGCTGGCGAAATGGATATTTTCGTTGAAGTACGATACCCGAAAATTACGATACTTCCCTTACTGCGATTACAGTACTTTCTATACTTCTTACGAGGAAGTAAAAATTGAAAAGTTCTTTATCTCCCGTTTAACTGCGTCGATTGACGAAATTTAATTTGTTTTTTTCATGTCCCAAAAGCGTGACTTTAAATATAATTTATATCCATATATACCCATATCATAGATAAAAATGGAAAGGGTTGATGATGAATCTCAATTTCATTAAAACAAGTTTTTTTTTTCCGATTGGAAAAAAAAAGGCCCATGATTTTTAGACTCCTGATTCTAAGAAACATTATTTTATGTGCTAATTGTCACTGACGATTTTCTGAAATAGTTTACGAAGGGAACCATCTGGCAAAAAACCCTCGTTCTATTCTTTCCGATTTCTTTCAATTCCAATTTTTGTTCCAAAATTTAAGGAAAAGGGAATTAACTCAATGGAATCTCGTTTCTTAGATCTGGATATAGATTTTAAAATATATATTGATGCATAAATTGCGTATTTTTCCCTTGCTTTCTAAATGGATTTATCATCACTGTCATTGAAAACACACATGAGATCTTAAGTTTTATATTATCAAGTTTAAGGCTTCAATATACTTCTTTGAATTTTGCAAATTCGAGGAAGCAAAATTTTGATCAACTTCACTAATAGAAATATTCGCTTTCTGATATTAATTATTAATAAGTCAAGTTGTGACAATTTTCAGAATTAGTTATTAACGCTCGAACATCAAATATCCAAGAATATTGAATTAAGAATTTTTAAAGACAAATTTCTTTTTGAAGTCTTTTAAGTTGCAAGAATTACAGTAAATGTAAGCTGCGTAAATTTCAAGCGTCTTTAATGACAAGTTCTTTGAAAATAGATTTCTGTCCTGACTTTAAAGGAAATGTACCAACAAATGAAAGAATTTAAGGAATTTTCTAATAAACATCGAAAATTCCAGTTTTAAAAAAGCATTTATTCTGTATTTAATCTTTTTTCTCACTCTCTTATTCCGTTTACTCTGATATTTTCGTATTTTTCCCCTTTCTCTATTTGTGTTTAGGCACATACGTTAATTGCGATGTCTCATTAAATATAACAGCTTAAATCCTTCTATTCGAGATATGGAAACGAAATTTCAATTTCCATGTTAATTAGTCTAATTTAAAGAATGTTTGGATAAATATCGAATGAGCTGAAAATTTTGGAAAATTCTTTTTAAAGGGAATATTAATGTTTTACTGCATAAAGTAATTAAGGAAAATTAATCATTTGGCATTCAACTTCCTCAGCTTCATTCAGTAAAATTCAAACTTCTAACATTCTAGTTTTTCTGACTTATTGCATATTCGCTGATATCAAATTTGAAAATGTAATAATAATTTGAATACGACGAATTTCAGATGAATTCATATTCTATAATATGGCTGACAAATAAATTTTATAATTTATTACTATTGATTGCAGAATTCTTGAAAACAATTGTTTTTTGTATGTGCCACGATTTTAGAAAAATCTTCACGATTAGTTGAAAATATCAACTAAATCACAAGGAGTTGACTCTAATAACTTACAGAATCACATATAGGTGCTCAAAATTCACATTAATTTTTATATTATTTAAATACAGATCACTATTATGTAAGAATATCTTATTTTGTTATTACAGACTTCTTTAATAAATGTTCAAAATGTACAATATGCGCTAAGCATACAACAGTCAGAAATTTTAAACTGGTCGCAAAGACCAGTTTGAGATTCCTCGTATCTAACTAGTAGAACTTGGAGGAAAAAAAAAATTTAATTTTTTGGTTGAAAGTAATGCAAACACATTTTACAGTATAAATATTGTTACGAAATGCCCAGCTGCGGTAAGATAACTTCCCAGCAAAGCGGCTTTAGGGTTGCTTGGCGCGAAATCTCCCATTTGGCGACAAAATTGGCGATCTGCTATAGACGGATGGAGAATATTCTGGAATGAATTCTTATTGGTTTTGTCCAGAATAATCTCGAAGGCAGGCAAAAACTATATAAACTCTGCCTACGGAGTAGTTGTTGATTGTCTAGTCTAGTTGGTCGTCAGAGTATCGCGAGTCTAATGAGTGTATCCGTCGAGTCTCGAGTTGATCTTCAGTTTATTGTCGAGTGTGTCACTAGTTGGTGCATCGAGGGTGTGCATCGTCGAGGCTATAGTCGAATGCATCGCGTGTTGTAGCGTAGTGTTGAGAGTATATAGAGTTCCGAGAACGACCGAACAGAGTCGGGAGCTGTACTCTAGTGCTTTGCCGTTATACCCTAAAAGCAGTGTTTCTGATTGTTTCAGCGTGTTTGTCGTAGCTTTTCGAGGTCTGTAAACGTGATTTTGGAGCTGTCCTGAGTAATACTGGCTAATGAATTGTGTTTTCATTCTTTATCAAGTGTTGTCGTTAATCGTTCCAAATCCGTAAGAACGCAGCAATATTAAAATAAATATTATTGGTATAAACATTTGAATTAAACTGCGGTAATTCAAAAGTTATGAACGCGACAAAAATGGAAAAGTAAAGTTATTTTGAACCCCGGGATGCACATGAACATAGTTAATGTGTTTATGCATGAAAGAAAACAAGCACTATATACAAAGATGAAAACAGTATTTTCTTAAATAACATTATGATGTCATATTTGGGTCTTAACAAGTTGACGTTTGAAACTAAAAAACAAGCAAAGCTTACATTAAAAAGGTATGTGACCACCCTTGATCTTCATACAAATTTTACGACAATTGCCTATGCTTTCAGTGAGGTGATGAATCCTCGCAGTGGCTAGCAATGGTCATTCCTATTTTAGGTGAATTTCCAATTGTTCGAGATTGGCTGAAAGAGGTAAACCTTCAGAGACAGGCGCGCGATATTCTGTGGGATACGGCGGCCACACGATACGAGACATGGTTTTCTCCAGATATCCTTTAATGATGTTGTTTCATTGGGGACGGGCGTTATCATCCATTAAAAAAATTGGAACCAATGGCAAGATCCTCACTATAGGATGTAGGATATCTTCCTGATATCGGCCACAGAATCATCTTGTAGAATATGTAGCAGGCAGCGATATTCCATTGAAAATTTAGCCCATGTCATCATGAAGTCACTTCTAAATGCATGATTTTCATTGATACCTGATTCCGCATACCTTGTTTTCTCCAGGTTCTTACTCGCATCCAGGGCAGTTCTTACATATGATTCCAGAGCAAAATTTAACTCATCCGTGGCAAGACATTTATCTATCTAAGATAGTTGAACTGAGATGTTGATGACACCAGTTTAATCTTGCTTCTTTAGAGTTAGTGGCGCACAAGGACTTAGTACTAGGAAACAGAATTACTTGGTGTTAAGTTTTTGGTGCAAAGCACTGCTAAATATTGTCTGATCAAAATGATGTTGCAAAAAATGAATGTAACATTTGTGGAGGTCACTTGTCGAATCCGCTTCGTTACAGTAGCAATAAATCGATCTTCAAAAATAGTGACATTCCTTGGTCGACTAACCATAAGTTTCCGGGCAGCTATTTGACTTGTTTGGAATTATTTGCTCATTCGGTAAATTATCCACTGACTGATGCCAAAGAAAAGAGGGACATCTTTGAATGACTATCCTGCTTCAAACTGTCCGATAGTGCACCGGAGCTCACTATCTGCTATTCGTCGTATTTCAGCCATAGAATATGATCATCAGCATAAATTATCTCACGAAAATCATAAACACTTCGAATCAGCATTTAAATGAATTTCCTCAAATCCTTCTTCTGTGACTGTCTTATCTGGATATGGAGCGATTTTCAAAAATAGCGAAGTAAAGTGCCTAAAGTTTAGAAATTAATTCATATTAAATAAAATAAAAAATGACTGAGACAAAAGATTGATAAAAGGTTTTACCCGCTTCATTCGAGTCTTGAAATCGGTAGCTTTCTAACAAGTCTCTGTTGCTTGTGGAGAAAAACCTAAAGAATTCCGAAGCATTTGCTGTAAGCTTTCCTGCTAGTTTAAATACAAATCATTCAAAGACTTACATTCCAATTAAGGTTTTGATTCCTTTAGTTATTATGCATGCAACAGTTGTAGAATAATAAACAATTTAAAAGTTTAATTGGCGAATTAGGCCTAACGATGCCGCCATTTGTTTTCATTTGAAATTTAGAATAGTAAATTAAGTCCGTTTCTGCACCTTCCTGTCTTTTTGCCGAGTGGGACTAAAAGCAAACTTTCAGTTTTGTGCACCGAAAAATCTGCCTTGCAGCCCGCTGGCCTTGCAGCCCGCTGGTTGTTTTTGAGTAGAAATTTTAAATACAAAAGTTGTTTTTGTTTAACTGTGTTTGGTGTTATATTTTTCTGAGTTTTACAATTTTTAATGAAAATGTTTTGAGCTTTATGTACTTTTTCCTTGCTTCGAGGTGAGAATTGAATGAAATGAATGAGAATTGTATCTGTAAAGTAACACGAGGAAATAAGTTTAAATGAAACGCAGAAAAAATGTGTATAATTTAATAAGCTGTACAAGTCTACAATAGCTGTAAAATATTGTAATAAATACAGTTTTCATACTTAAAATTCGGATTTCGTAAGCTGTACAACTCATGTAGTATGAAAATCCGAATTTTAAGTAACAGATAGCAGCTTAACTTTACCTTATATTAGCGGCCGCTATTTTAAAATCAGAAGAAACACACTACTTAACGTCACTTAGTTTGGCATGCTGCTCCAGTCTCCAAATACAAATATAGTTGCTAAGTTAAATTAAAATTTACTTTTTACTTGTCTTTTTAGTATTATTTTAGTATTTTTATAAATAGTATCTAGTTTCTCTTTGATTTATTTGCATAATTCGTGTCGGGGGAAGTTTTTTGCAAGAGTTTCTAAATTACTTTGGTTTTCTACTCTTAATTGACTTCAATTACTCTAGTCTTTACTTCATAATTTCTCTGAATTCCACTTGTTTAAATTTCTTTTTACTAATTCTCAATAATTGTTTTTACTTTTGGTTTTGAATTTTTCTTTTAACCTTGCCTACATGGATGACGAAACACGAATTGAAAAATTGAAGAGTTAGGTTTGGAGGCAACTTCCCCTTGATAAGTCTATCTCCTGCCTGCTCAACAATTATTCACTTATGCATTTTTATAAATTTTTAGGTTTAAAACATTATTTGAATTATATATATTATACTTTTATTATATGTTCATAGATTCTGATACTTGCACTTGATTTACATATGCTCTCAAATTTAAATGATAGATTAGTTCATAGCAATAATTAATCATTTATTTGTAATAAAATTTAATTTAAAGTTTAACTTTAAATTTGCTTTTTACGAATAGAGAATGTTTTTAAATTCAAATTTCATTCATTGCAGCAATGGCAGAAGAGAATTATTTAAATTTAACTTTACTATATTTTATTGAAACAATATTAATCTATGTATACTATGTATCTAAAGTTCTATATGTATATGTATCTAAAGTTCAATATCTATATGCTATATATCTAAAGTTCATTAATTTCTTCAAACTATTATATTTAAAACTTGTTTTGTATGCATAAAAAACAAATTTGTCTATTTTCACTTCCTTGTACGAAGTAAAAAGAACTTATTGTAATCGCGAAAAGTTTCAGGCGGCATATTTCAACGAAAATATTCATTTTGACCAATATCGAATGCAATTTAATGATGTTTTTGCGTGACATCTGTACGTAAGAACACAATAAAACATACTTTTCCTCCAAAAAAAATTATAAAACTGCTTTAAAATTAATTCTGAGGTGAATTTTTCGTGGTGTCTGTACGTACATACGTATGTATCTCGCATAACTCTAAAACGAGTAGCCTCAGAACGTTGAAATTTTGTATATAGGACTGCTATAACATGTAGATGTGCACCTCGTATTTTGGTTGCGATCGGCCGCACCAAGCGTATATAAATATATTTATATATGTATCCAGACTGTTACACGGCTCAGTGATCTCGGTTTATTTACTGTTATACGTATGTAAATTGTGCATTTTTTGCTTTAACAAGTGATTGAATTATGTTCTTATCTTCTGGTTAAGGTTTTTATGCCTGTAGGAAATCTGCAAGCAATATTTGTAAAATGATCAACAATTTAAAAACTGTTTAAGTGCGGTTAAGCCTAATGTTTAAATAACCTGGCGGACACGTTTGTTTACATTTGAAACAGCAGAATAGTATATTTGTTGCCAATCTAGAGAGACTAAGATTCGCAGCAACAAAGATAACGCCTTCATTTATTATTGCGAATTAAATCATGCTTAATCTTTTCTGGAATTTTTTCGAGGAAATAAGTGTTTAAGATTTACTTCGTAATTTTTAATATAGATATTTTGAGTTTTTATGCATTTTTCCTTGTCGCGAAGTGAGAACTGAATTAATTGAATGAGAAATACTGAATCGTCTGTGAAAAACTATTCCTTTTTTGTTTTGTTTACTTAATTTCTTTTATACATCGTTCTAGGTTTATTATAGTATTTGAATAGAACATGTGGCAGCGATTAGATAATTTTTCAAATGATATGGATTTTGTGCATTCTGAGTTATAATATGAACGCAATGTAACGCTGTTAAATGAACCTAGCGCCAGAGTGCCGCTATTTTAAACAAATATAGTGAATTTTAAAGAGTATTTATTCTATTGTGGTTTTTTTTTTAATTAAACGCATGCGTTATTATTCCAGTGCGTTAATCTCTAATGAAATAAATACACTTACTTTATAAAGCACATCAAACATCAACTAAACAAACGAACTGGATTTCAATTACAACAAAGGATCATTCCGCGAAATTGCTCGCTAACAACATCCTGCCCCACTCCCTCTATTTAGCAATCAATTACACACGAAAGCGTGTTCCGACTTAATTCAATATACCTCGGTATGCAGCATAGTATATATATTTCAACACGAGCGTGCCTCAAGGCAGAAACTGGAACAGCCATTCGGACTAAAAGTCTGGACGGGAAATTCATTAAAGACCCTTTACGCGATCTCCAACCAATTGCGTGTCACTTTTGCAATTCAAGCTGTTACATGTTGTTGCCTTATATTAGGTGGAATTCCCAGCTGAACCTCCCGGAATTGTTAAAGGTCATCTCTAGTAGTAGAGTTCTGAATGAGATACTGAGTTCTTCGGTGTTCTGAGTGGTATGCGTGTCATGGACTATTTCAGCAATTCTGGGTTTGGGTTTCCGTCAGTAATTCTAACATGCGTTCGGTGTTCTGAAGAAATTTTAACCGACAGATAACTAATTAACAATTCTTTGCTTAGTGAAACAAAGAAAAAGGAATTAAAATGTAAATGATAAATATTATGTTATTTTTATTAACATGCATCTTTTCGAATATTGCAACATTTCAATAAAATAGAAAGATGAAATAAAATATAAAGGAATATAAATATTAATAGATTTTGCTACTAAAAATTTATACAAAAAATCTGAAAGGTTTCAGATTTTAAATTACGTCCAAAGAGGCGTTTGTTTGACGTTTAGTGTGTTATCTATATTTATTAAATATCATATTTCTTTGCACTTAAACCATAAAATTCAGTTCAATAGCAATGTCGTAAAATAATTTAAAAATAACCATACCTTCAGAATTTTCGATACACAGTTCCGCGCCCTGGAGATAAAAATGTTTTTTCTATATAACGTTTTCATTGCTCGCTTTTAAATCGTTGAGTTTGTTTCTCAAAAATTCGCTAAAGTTTTAGAAAATATGAAATCGATAATAAAAACAAATTCCAAATTTTAAATTTGGTCTTCCACATTACCATATTCGTAGGAGGATTACGTCATTCAAAATTCGATGGCTCTATGTACCGTTGTTTTATCACAATGCGATAAATATACGTACATTTATGCAGATTTTTCATTATTTAATTTCTTCAAGTATAATGCAGGACTCTTAACATTGGGTGGCAACAGTTTGGAAAGTGAAACAGACATTTATAGTGATTCAACGCAAAATCGCAAAACGAAAACAATAATCCATCAGGGACAAAGTCCCTTTGGACTAACAAAGCGCCACTGGACTAAAAATTTTAATTTTTACCCGAAATATAATTACCTTGTTATCCTGAATTTGAAGCGGTTTTACGTTAATAATCCTATATTTCTACAAAAAGTGTGCAAAGCGAATGAAGGATTTCCATATGAAACACGCTTATGTGTATGTGTGTGTGTATTTAATTATGGCAAAGCACACTAGGGCTATCTGCCTAAGGGGAGGGATGCCTTCGTGGAGGACTTTCTAAGGGAAACTGGCTCGTATACACGTTACACATGGGGAAAACCACGAAAACGCCCATGCAGCCAGCCTGTTCGCGGTATTCGAACCTCGGACCGAACTACCAGTGTTCAGCGACTTTACCGCTCGGCCGCTGGTGGGCTGAAACACGCTTATGAATAACATTAAAGTACAACTTTGCTTAATTGAAGATATTCTAACAGCAAACATCGAAAAGTTCGTACGCCGCCATTTTGGGTGGACGGTCATTCTCTCTTCGTCGGTAATAAATTTACAGACCATACCCGAACACTGACAACCCCCGCTAACACTGACAAATTATAACAGGGTAGGCCATTTTGAAAGCATGTTAAAATACTTTGTTCTGCTATTGGACCGTTTGAACCCTGTCGCACACTTTTTCCAAGAACTACAAAATTTCGGCTTCTCCAGAGCAGTTTGAATTCTACTTTCTTTAGCAAGAACACATGGACAAATCCATGTGTTCTTGCTAAAAAAGTAGATAAGATTTAGGATATTTGGTCATCTATAGAATTCAGTTTGGTCACACATAGAAGGTCGTGTTTAAATTTCAGTAAGTTTACGTTTATCAATATTTTCCATTATTGTTTTAAATAAGTTTTCAGTTTTTAGCTGTTTAAAGCTCAGATTTAACCTTTTTATTTATTGAAATCTCCAAGTAATTTTTTTTGTTTTCTTTATATTAAAAGTTTAGTTTAACATAATCAGGAAACTCCTAATTTTTTTTTTTTTTTTTTACTCTTAGTTTTGCTCTTTAGAATATATTGGTTTTAGACAATTTTTTTTTTTTTTTTTTTTTTTTTAAATTTCAGTGTACATAATGTAACGTTCTATGGCTTTTTAATTGTCATTTTGGCACTATGTAGTGTTTTATTCTTTTTCCCAAGTGTTTCGAAAATGTGTAGAGAAAATTCTGGTATATTTGAGATACGAGTTTTCGGTTTTATATGAATTTTAAAGTCTTTAATAAAAATTTGGGAAAATCTTTTTACGGTTTTGATCTCAAATGGACCAGGAGAACAAAACACATTTTCGAAACATTTTAATCGACTCTGGTGAAGCATTAGTTCCTTTTTCCTTATGAGTTCTGAATTGGAGTTTCAATTTATATTTAATTTTTATTTGTATAATTTTGTACATTTTCCATTTCACATTTTTATTCTTCGAGATTGTTCTACTATGAATTCTCTCATTAATTGGATTATTTTTGATAGTGTGTTAAATCTCTTATACACGCTTGCAATTATTATTTTACAGAGGAATTGCCTTGCTTTTATTTCAATTTACTAACCAATTTAGATGCTTTAAGTTTATTCTACTTCAATCCTGCAGCTATAGCGCACGATGGGTTTAAATTTTTTTATTCTTATTTAATTCTATTTTTAGCCTGTTTATATATATCCTTTCAGATGTGTGTAAAGTCATATTATCACCCTTAATACCTAAAAATGGTGTATATTAGTGTAAGTTATTGTTAAGCGTCTTAGAAAGCTCGCTAAGTTAAGCCTTCAGTGCATGATTTTTATATTTTAAGCAAAAATTTTTTTCTTCATGGTCATGGCTTAAATAAATATAGAAAAATCTTTAAAATATTGTTTAGCATTTTTTATTCGTTATTCTTTGAATTTCTAGGTTTGATGCATATATGCATAGACATGCATTCAGCACTAGAATGTAAACCACATGACAAAAATCATTTACAGTAATATCATTAAAACATATTGGCATAAAATACTTAATTATTTAATAATTAGTTAATAATTAGTTAATAGAAGATACTGACTTTTTATAGAAGATGTAGAAAATACTGAATTAAAATTTTATCGTAACTTAATTCTTATTAGTCATGTTCTCAGACTTTAGAAAAATTAAAATTGTGATAAAAATTTAAATAAAAAGGCATATCAAATATTTTGTACAGGTACATTTATTGTGCAATTTACACTGTATGGAAAATTTTAAACCAGTTTCTATCTTTATTTAGGCATAATGCTACAGCGCATTTTTCACATCCAATAAACGTTCGGAATTTGCAATTCGGTATTATACAACGAGTGCGGTTTTCGCTCCCCATGGGAACATGTTGAATTTTATACTGTCTGACATAGGTTGGAGGAATGTCTGTCTTTTCACATTATAATCATTTTGTAAAAGACTGGGGAAAATTATGTTATTCACAAGTATGCATCAATTTAAAATGATTTGAAAACAATTACTCACTAACTGAACATAAATAAAAACAAATCAAAGGAATTTTCAATACAAACAAACTGTACACTTACTACATAATTAAAGATATAAAATTAATGACTCTAAATAATAACAATACATTCAAATATCGAATGAGTATTACTGATATAAAACTAAGCATGAAATAAAAGGTGTTATGAAGTCCTATAATTAAAAATACATTTCAAATTTAACCTGATTCATATATGCATCAAAATCCACTCTAGAGTGAAGCCTAATCATAAATGCAGTGATACACATATGAATCAAACAGAAAAATTGAAATATTTCATTTTAAAACAATTCTTTGGTTAAATCTTAAGACAGAAATGATAAGTGCATACCTTCAGCTATACAGAATAAAATTTTTAAGCCTCTAATATCGAATTTATGAATAACACACAGCTAACTTGACCGCTGTAAAAACAGAAATGAATTGTGTGTTCTTGTCGCTAATGAAATAAAGAGTACAGTTTTATGCTGCTGTCAAGAATAGCTAAACATTGATATAGATATTTGAAGATTAAAATCTGCTCAGTAAACCGTCTGTTTTGTAGTTTTTTAATGCTAAATTCAGCTAAAATTGGTATGATTCATATATGCATCACCATGCATTGAAGGGTTATTAAGGTGAGATATTCAGGAACATAGGCTGGGCAATCATTTTTCATATTTAAAATTTCGTGCAGTTTTTATTCTCGATGCACTTTCTAAAACCGTTTTCCTGATATTCATTTTCATCAATGTCGGATTTTGATAGTAAATGTAAGTTTCGCCTTTTATCGATGACCTGATGAAGAAATACTGTTCTCCTCTTCCGTTGATCCTAACTGTTCTATCTCGTAACCGCAACCGCTCTTTGAAATTATAACCATAACTGCAACTTGGCATCCGACACCTGGAAATGACGAGAGATATCCTGCCGTCAATCAAACGCAGATTATGAATAGGAAGATCTCGGAGAACATTGTATCCGATAGGCAGGTGAACAGGAACTTGTTTAATCGGCTTTTGATGCATTTATTGAAGAATGACAGGGTAGTTAATTTACACATGCTTCAAAGAGAGTCTCTTCATTTATAGAAATGAGGCTATGATAGTGAGATTCGAGAGAAGAGATTTCTCATTTGTGTAACTGGAGTTAAAATGCAATGGGTTCAAGTTACTGCTTTGCCGTTTGTTCTCTGGCCATTGTTGGACGGAAACAGTTTCAGGAAAACTGAGAATTCACGAAACTCTACAAATGCTTTTATGGTGATAAAATCTGGGTGTTAGTATTTAGCTTGATTTGTTAATTTTGCTTTTAAAATAGACATATTGGTTAAATCTGGTGCTTTTAATTAGAATATTTTTACCCTTTATAGAGAGAAATTACAGTTATTTCAAACCCCCTATAAATGAATAAGAATAATGTTAAATGAACAATAGTAATTTAATGTTAGAATGCTGTATATTCTTCTGTTAATTCGATGTTATACTTACTCATGAGCAGTGTAAAAACTTTGATTCCAAATATCATCTTTATGAAAAGAGGTAGGTTTATCACTATTTGCAAGTTCACGCTGTGCAAGATGAATTGCATAACATTTAAAATGGAATAAATGTCGTTTAGCAAAAAACGTCTGCTTACGGTTGAAGACACATGTTCAATTATTAAAAAACTTAGGAACTTGGGAACAAGACATTTATGCAATACGAATAATGTGAAATCCAATTAGTGCAAAGAATGCGCGTTTAGATTTAGTGAACAAGGATGTGTATGAGGTCGGAAAGACACACAAACCTTAAAATGAAAACTTCATTTTTTAGTAACTGTTTTGTTGAAATATTATTTCTTAAAAGCATGTGGTAAAACAATGTTCCTTTAAATTTAATCAGTAACGTATATTTTAAGTATATATTACAAAGGCGCCAAATTCATTTTTAAATAATATTTACCCATATCGTTTCGATATATGACTATTTTAGAGTAAGTAATAAAAAATATGGCTCAGCATACTAATAATTATCATTATTAAAACACAATAACACGCCGAACAAACGAAAAAATTTTTGCGTTTTTACAGCTGAGAATGGTGGTTCGGTAAAATCATCGAAAATAGTCCGTTGAAAATTTGAAAATATAACGCTGATTTTTGTTGTTTGACTTTTGAATTAATTATCATTGTATTGTAAATGCATTTTATAAATACTTAGAAAATATCTCTGTAAATTTATTTTGACATAAACAAATTAATTTTTCTAAAATGTAAAATCAAAGAAAACATTTTGTGTGATATAGTGATTTGAATAATATGAATATATGGGAATTTGAATAGCATGAATTCTATCATATGGAATTACTTCTCTGTCTTTAAAACGGAAATATTTATTAAAATAACGCATATATAAATGTTAAATACTACCAGAGAGTATTAAAACGCGTAATAATTTCGGTCGAGAACTTCATTGTTTTTGGCTGCATATGTAACTTCTAATATTTTACTCTGCAGCATAGTATAAACATTTTAAAATTATATTTCAGAGTTATCATTTGGTTTTCTATCGTTACTGAGGTCACTCTGAAATTTTTTAAATACCTTCAGACGATAAGTGACAGAAGAAAATTAAAGCAGCCGATTTTTCATTGCAAAGTATTTGCAATTCGTTTAATGTAGAATAAATTTTAGGCATCTATAAAAATCCACCATCCAATGCGACAGATGAACTCTGTCATAATTTGAAACCGAATAAACTGTAATACCGGTAACTGCAAAACAAGGTCGGTTTGTCTCCATACTTAGCCATACAACCTGCTACGTTTCCAAAGGCGGCTACCAGAGGGACACAATATACTGATTTCTGTACATTTTGTACTTTAAATTTACCTTATAATAATTTAATTATTTCATCATTTCTTCTGATTACTATGTTTTTCCACAGTGTTTCAGTTTTAACGTCTAGCAGTTACATGTTTTTATCACTCCTGAAGGTGATAATAATTTTAGATATCTGGAACTTAGCAACCGACCATTATAACTGAATGCTTAGATACCGTTTCTCGGTAAAAGGTGGTCAGTGTGCAATACAGAGGTGACATATGTTATATCTATTGCGAAAGGTACATGAAACAGATAAGCAGCCTGTTGGCTATTGACAAGCCACACCTTTGGATGCCAGTACAGCTCTGATGCGGCGGATTGGCCACAGCGTATTCTTCTTCTCTCGTAAAGCATCGCATATAAAAAAATTCTAAAAAACCTAAATTTTCTATAAATCACTTTATTTTTTATTACGCTTATGTAGACTGTTTTTCTTTCCAAGTAACATAACTTGGTCGAATCTTTTTATGAAAAGTAAATGATAGTAGCTTTTACTTTTTCTGACATCGTAAGACGACAGGATATTCTTTCTAAACATAGAATAGATCGTCAAATCGAGGACAGTGGCAAGAACTTCATTCACAAGGATGGCTAATGAGATGCATGATGATATCAAAAACGAAGATTCTGATAATATCATCGAAGTGCAATTCAAATTTCAGATTTTATATAAAAAATGTAAAGTGTTTGTACATTCAAATAATGAATGGGATGTTAGAAGCTAACAAGACAGAAAATGACTTCGAAAATTTTGCTCAATATTATTTTAATAATAATTGCTATAAGATTAAAATAATTCTATTTAAAACAAATGAAGAAACTGATGTTGATAGCGCAACAAGTTCTTCTGATAGCGCAAATATTTCACAAAAACGGGTGTTTAAACTTCCACAAATCGAGTTAAGGGAATATGACGGAAATATTAAGGACTGATTTGGGCCTTATTTAAGAAAATGCATACAAATCCTGCAGATAAACTCTAGTATCTCATCTGTAATAAATCTGCGAACATCTGCGATAAATTCTAAAGCTAGAGACTTAGAAGATGGTTATCTTGTGACTGCAGATAATTATTCGAAGGTAAAATAATCTTTTTGGCAAAAAGGATTTGTTTATAGAAGTTTACATTAGAGAACTTCTGTCATTAGCCGTTCAAAATACAACAAATTCCACTTCGTACCTTTCAACTCTGTATGACAGATTAGGATTTCATTTGAAGATGTTAGAATTCCTATGTGTAGCAACTGTATGAAGCAATTTTGTTTCCATTGGTAGAATCCTATGTTCCAAAAGAATTGTTACGAGTCTGGCAAAGACAATCAATCAGAGGAGGACCAAACGATCGCCTTGATGATTTAGTGAAATTCATTCGAAACGAAGTCGAAACAGAACAAAGGGTTTCACTTGCAGTTTCAGGTTTAAATTTTAAGAAATTCTTTAAGGAAAATTTACGAGAAAATTCGAAAGTAAACGACGAAATTGCTAGTGGTACTGATTTAATCTTCATTAAAAATAATTTAAATAATACATATCTATTTTGCATAGGTAAACATAACAGAAATGAAGGTTTTAAAGTTAAACCATGTCACTGACACAAAAGAAAAATACTGTATTGGATATAGACCAGATTATTTTTATTGTTTGAAATCAGGATATAATGAAAAGAACTAAGATTTCAATGAACTGCACATTATGGTCAAAGACGTATTTTTCGATAATGTGTCGGGAACAACATAAAACAAATAACGATAATAATAAAGAAGAAAGTAATTCAATTTGAGATAACAATCCGATTGTGTCAACAAAGATTGAACAATCCATTGATGTATCACATTCAAGTTCGTTTTCCAATCCTGAAATTTTTCTTCAGAGATTAGCTGTAAAGTTAATAGATAATAATACTGAGAGTTTATCTTCGGGCTTTAACTGATAAGGAATCCCAGAAGTCGTATATTTTAATGTTTTTAGCTTTAAATACAAATTACGAACCGATTGAAGAAGAAACTATGCAACATTCTCTATTTGCAGTAACAGTAACTTATTTTCTAGGCTTTCGGTTAATTCCGAGGTGCACATCCAATGCAGTCCCTCTTGTGTGTGCATTAGTGACAACGAGACTGCGGCAAAGGCTACTTTGCCAGAGAGACTTTCTAGTCAGATATGCTTTGTAACAGGGGGACCGGAAAGTAATGTCGTTTCTGAGCATGTCGATATTTGTCCTTTACCAGCTCATTATGTATCTCGACGTCATTTTAAGGTTATTGTGAATTGTAAGGTTACTGTAAATAATACAGTATTAATTTTTTTTTCTTTTCAATTTGGGGGGAAATGGCCAGCAGCCAAATGCCAGAACAGCATATCCTGCATTGTATGATTTTTGAGTTACGCAAGGGTAGTAACAAAACAGTTGCGACGAAAAACATTTGCGATGTTTATCCACGTGCTTTAGACGTTCTTAAATGCCAAAAATGGTTTTCAAATCCGGTAATTTTGATCTCTCTGACTCCTATCGATCAGGAAGACCAACAACATTAGATAACGATATACTAAGGGCAGAAGTGGAAGCGAATCCATGTCAAACAATTGAGGAATTGTCAAACACCACTAACCAACCTTAGTCGACCATCCAAAAACAGTTAAAGTAGATTGGAAAAACAAGCAAAGCAGGTGTTTGGGTCCCCTATAATATATCTGTCCGAAGAGTACAAAGCCAGCCATCCATCACATGCAACGTATTTCTTCAAAGGCACCATACAGAACCATTTTTTTAACCGTTTCATTACTGGAGACGAAAAATGGGTCTTATATGATAATCCAAAACGCAAAATGCAGTTTTAATAGGGGTTACTAAGGGTTTACATTCGAAAAAGGCGCTTTTTTGTGTTTGGTGTAGTATTCGAGGAACTGTTCATTTTTAATTGCTGAAACCTGGACAAACTGTTAATGCAGACCTTCATTGTGAATAATTGGTTAGATTGAACCAATCTTTAATCGAAAAATATCCAGCGATTCTCAAAAGAAAAGGCGTCATTCTGCAACACGACAATGCAAAACCGCACAGTGCAGGACGAACACTGGAAAAAAATAATAAATTGGGGTGACAGATATTGCCTCACCCGTTATGGTAGCCCGATATCGCACCCCCGTATTTCCATTTATTCCGATTCCTACAACATTTTCTTGTGGCAAAAAAATTGGAAAATTTGAATGATGGCCAAATTGCCATCTCGAGATATTTTACTCAAAAACCAATTGATTTTTATCTGTCCGGGATTGAAAATCTGCACACTAAATGACAAAATATTATTGATAATAAGGGTGATTATATTATTGATTAAAAACAAAAAAAATTTTAAATTTATTCGTTTGAATTTAATGTAAAAAAGCGGCATTACTATCCGGTCCCCCTATTGCCTATAGTCAGGTGTTCTCCGAGTGTAAGAAATCACTTAAGGATCTCTGGAGTGTTCCTCCAGTACTTGGCTTGTATTCGACAGTTCTCCTTGGTGGCGCCCTACTTTTTGGGGCCATAGAAGCCAGCAGACTTGTGTATCACGTTTCGCCAGTGGACACTTGGAGCCTCTCCCAAGAACAAGGGCAGAAAGATTTTAAGACCTGCACCAAATGAAAATTATATACTATTTTTTCTTATTTTGCCAAAAGTATACTACCAAAAGAAAGAGAAAATTACTCACCATAAAGTAACTTCCGAATCTTATGCCTGTTGAATTTCCGATGGCAATCAAAGAATGAGAGGGCTTAATTTTTATTATTTTATTAAACATATGAATGATAAATGTAGACCGTTTTTGTCAACTGTAGTCACCTAGAGTGAATGTACGTTAACTGACTTACATTTATTTCTAAATAACTTAACAACTTAAAATTATACTGGCGAATACCATTCACGTTTAGAAGATAACTAATACTGTTTTGTTAAATAGGTAAAAGAGTTCAGATAGCACAAAATTCAACTGCTGTCCAAAACGTGGACATTGCATTGAAATAGCTTGTACAGACATATAAGAACCTATTAAATTGGATATTTAGTGATAACATACTTTTATTATTTGCATATATCTTAAGAGAAGGGCCCATTTAATTTGACTTTTTCTAAAACTACCAGCTTGCTGTATTGAAGATGTCAATGGAAGCGTGACGTCATAACCCCTGACATCTGCTTCCAAAATCGAAGACGTTAGGGGAAAAATAATAAAATGGAAAGAAAAAAATGAGGAAAGCTGAAAATGCATCGGCTGGGGGTGTGATGACGTATCAGAAATAGAAGACCCGGATGAGGAGCTGAGGGGGTACGGAGGAGAAAGACGAGAAGAAAACTCATTTCTAGTTTGTCATTTTGAATGACGAGCTCGTCCTATTTTGTTGAGGAGTTCGTCACGTGTCTCCCGCTGCTGTTGTTCGAGAGAAGCAGGAAACAGAACCGAGTAACCGAGGAACTGAAAAACGAAAAAAAGGGGGAAAAGTGGCAAGTTGTTTGATGAGCAACTAGTTCTTGTAGGAAGAATAGCAAAAATGTTCTGAAGGAGAAGAAAATGAAACTTTCCATGCCGTTAAGCTGTTTTCTGCATTAAGGCTGACTTAAATCACATGAAGAGGGGGGGGGGCTTATCATATGACACTTCCATTTATTTTTATACATGACTACTTTCGTGAAAATCTGCCAACAATAAATTAGAAGATGATACGATCGGCTTAATAGCTAGAAGATTTGACAGCGGGACGTAAAATTTTCTCGTCTCGGATAGATGAAAAACTTTAGTGTCATATAGGACTTTGGTGATATATTTACAAGCCATTTTGCCTTGTAAATGTAGCACCCAAGTTCAAAATTAAAAAAAAAAAATTAAATTAAAAATTTAAAAGTTTACAAAAAATGTTCATAACCAATTCTGCATTTCAAACATCCGATTCCAGTCTATCGAAATACTACTGTAAAAAGTAACTAACCTAACTTTCAAACTTCATACTGTAGCATTGAGATTTATGTAGCTGCTTATCTAGATCTATTTTATATTAATTAAATGTTTTTTTTTTTTTTTTTTTTTTTTTTTTATTATTATTATTATTATTATTATTATTAACCGTTGTACAGTTTGGTGTTGTATATTTTGGTAACATAAAATGGGACCAAATTTTGAAAGAGAAACTGTGATTTATCACTATGCCTTGTGCCACAGAGACAGAGAAAGGGTGTAAAGGACCGTTTATTAATTCATATTACGTTTAACAGTCCTCACCAGTTCGTGCTTACAGATGACAGCATTATGACTTAATTAAAAACAATGGACGAACTGAAACTACTTAAACATGCTTAGCCTGAAGTCTTACCGATAATAATAACGTTCAAGCTGGCTCTCACCAAGTCTAGTCAACGCTGTAGAACACTAATAGAGAAAATCATAGTAGCGTGGCCTTCAAGCAGGAAGAACACGCTTTGATTTCACCCTCACATTTTAATAAATTCTCTTTACTTCTATCCGATTTGAATAAATCTCGCTCTAAAAATTTACATTCTAGCAGGATTATAGAAACGATATTGATAGAAAAGAGTATATTAACATAAAATAATTGGTTAGAAGTTTAAATACTTTATAACGTAAAAACAAAAGTGTATTGCTCCATCTTTGCAGAAATTATTAATAAACCAAAATTAACTACCCAGTGTTTTGTAACTTGATGCAAAATTTTATATTCGCAATATCAGTTTATAAGATATTTTTCCCGTCTTCCTAGCGTGCCTTCGTGGTGTAGTGGTCAGTATACTGAGCCGGTATTTCAGTGGTCCGTGGTTCGATTCCTGGCGAAGACGATTCCTAATTTTTCACCTTGCCTGCTTCCTAAAAGTAACTTAATGTCTTTACAAGTTGATCGTATTTACTCATGCATTTTCCTTCTTTTTATCAAAAATTCATAGTCTTAAAATAGAGAGCAGCCATTTAAGTTTTGTATACAGTTCCTGGTAGGAAGAAAAATAATTAAAATGAGTACGGATTCATGTAATAGTTCTGAGTTTATATTTTATTTTATTTATTATTACTATTATGATTATTATGATTATTACTTTTTTTTTAGAATGACAGGTATCTCTCGAAATACGCATAAAGGCCTTTCAATATCTGCGTCTTTATGAACACGCGATGACTGTTTATTTAAGAGACAATGCTGTTTTTGCTATCCATTTTTACTCGATATTTTCTTACGCGCAGAAAAGTCTCTGCTATTCTTCTGTTACTGTTTTATCATCTACGATATCGAGAAAGTCTCATTTCTTTTGTTTAGTTGCTTTCCACGTGTGGAATTTTCTTTTACATGCAACGGAGAAATTAATTGTCCATTACATGCAAAGAAATAAACTAACTAAACTTGTTTATAGCTTTGAGGTTAAGAGCCTTGAAAGGGATGCGCAAATAATGCTATCTGCTATATTTTAGAAAATAATTTTTACTTTTAAGAGAGGAAAGGATTAAATTTCTAACTCGTAAAGGATTAAATTTCTAACTCGTAAGTTAAAGAAATTAAGCGAAATGGAGAAGCACTATACTAAATATCATGCAAAAATTATGAAATATGTTTCACACGAGAGGAGTTATTTCAAAACTCGTCTTACAGTTTCAGTTTTGTGACAACTCGTTTGCTTAGTTGTAACTAAGTTTCTTTTAAATAAAATCTAATTTGCATTTCGTATGTAATAATGTATAATTTTCATAATTATTTTAATTTATTAGATTATTAGAATAATTAATTAATATGCAATATAAATTCATTTGAATTCTTAAATTTACCTCTTTTTAGTCGGTTTAAGCAAAATTATGCGCTAAAATCTGACATTCTTTCGTTTGACTTCCTTCAATAATTCCATACTGTAATTTTGTGGTGGGTAATACATAGCTTTTATACCAAACGCTGATACTAGGATATTTTGCTGTTTAATATTGTTATGAAAGTTTTCGTACTCGATATGCGCACCATTTATGTATAACGTTTGGTCAATAAATATCATGTAATATCACATATAACTATAAATATATTCTGTTCAAATTTTCCTCTTTTAAGAAGACCAAATCAATACCTGATATAACAAAGAAACATTTAAGACATTTGCTTGAGAATGAAAGTGATTTTAAGCCCATGAACATTCAAAGTTTTAAAATTCTAGTCATAGAAGAATGCCCTAGAGAAAGTTAGGTTTCGCCATGTGCTTGGCCCACCAACGGCCAAAAGAAAAATTCGTTGAACACTGGTAATTCGATTCGGGATCACACAGCGGCGAATGGTTTAACTGCATCCGGGTTTCCATGGTTTTCCGGTAACAGGAATATTATCCAGTCTCCTTTCAGAAGTTCTCCATGAAGACATTCCTTATCTGAAGCCCTCGTATTCTTTGTCGTAATCCGTACACCCTAACCTAACCAGTATAGATGAGTTGCAAATGTTTTCCGAAATAAAATGCCCTTAGTATGTGTAACTGTTCAGAGCTTAGCATTTGTTTGCTGTGGATTTAATATGAAAATATTCCCTGGGTGTTTTCGATGGAATGTTCAATAAAATGGCAAGCGGTTATAATTCTTGAAAAGCAGACTGTATTGCGCTGATATATTCATTCTTTATAATTTTATATCTCTTCATATAATCGATATGCAGCAGCTGCTATTAAATATATTACTAAAATATATAGCTGTGCGTCATCAGCTACTATAGATTATATCATCGTCAATAGCTACTATATAATTTAAAATTAAATTTTTGAAATAGACATCGTGTCTTAAATAAGAAAGTAAGTTATGAATCTGGTTTTGTATTTAGATTAAATTGAGGCTATCGAAGATGGGAATGGAAATCTCAATTCGATTTCATTTTTGAATTCTAAAAATTGATAAGAAAATTGTAAAAGTTTTAAGAGAAGGTCTTAATTGCAAAGGTTAACAAACTACAATCTATAGAATTTGTCTTTAGTTAGGAAGTTTCCCAGTATAATGACTGGGACTTATATATGATGTTGTAGGAAATGAAACCTAACTGTTGTAATCTAAGAAATCGAACAAATTAATGAAACTGAAGATATTTTTCATCAGCTAGCGTAAATAGAAGGGAGGTTTTTGTTCCTAATAATGAATGGGATTCCAAAATAGTTCATGAACTACAATAACGGCAGATTTATATTTCGAGAAATTATGAAATGCGAAATTCGCAGTGACTATTGCACTGTCCATGTTCCGTACTAATCAGAGCACAATCGAATGGGACGATAATTTTGAAACAGCAAATATAAATTTTACAACTTAACACATAGATGACAAATATATGACACAAGTCCTGCATAGGAATTTGAAAGCAAGAAGTACACTACCCTCCAAAAATTAAGGAACAGCATGGTTTATGTGTCTAATCTGAGAATGAAGCAACATAGAAACAAGAAATTTAGAGGCCATGTTCACTAAACAGTTCTTTAACGAATTCGATATAAAATGTTTCAGAAGTTCAAAACAAACATGAATTACGACAAAAAACTGCACTCTTGGGAGAAATGAAGGACTACTTAATTGTTTATGGAAAGGCAGAAGAAGGAGGCTTCAAAGGAAAAAGATTTTAAAGGGAAAAGGTTTAAAATTACAAATAAAGGCTTTAAAAGAAAAAGGAAATTTTTCTGTAGAAGATGGAAAGAATATGTTAGCAAGTAATTCATAAAGATGGATTTCTTATTCGCTATATTAAGTAAAAAGATAAAGGATATATAGGAAAATAATACATGTGAAATGGAGGAAAGAAATTAAAATAGAAGAAAGGAAGATTTAACGAAGATTAAATGAAAGGAAGATTAAAGGAAAGAGAAGAACGAAGAATAGAAGAAGAACGAAAGAGAAGAACTTCATGAGGAAGAACGAGGGAATAAGTTTCAAACGTTTTTTACTAAGGACAAATTTCGACATTTTATAAAGAATTACTTACAAAGATACACTTTATGAAGGACTATAAAATACTACTTTAAGATTTTTGTTTTTATTTATTTTTTATATGGCACTTATGGCACACTATATGACAGGTGACAGGTGACAGGTGACGGAGGACGGGGACGCCTGGTGTTTAACAGGGGTAAGCAGGCATATGTCCCGCGCCTTCCACTATCCAGATGCAAGAACTCCCTGGAGTCGCACAAGGCCGCACCTGGAGCTTATTGATATTCCATTCAGATTAAACATAGCCATACAAGGGCGACATTGGGCTACATTGAAATTTGATGTACATTTGTGGGTGAGGCAGTCTTGTTTGTACATTAAACAGAGCATAAACACACATGAAATGTGCACATGAATAAATAAATTAATTAATTAAAAGAATACATGAATACTAAAAACACCTATAACATTCAAACACCTAAGACGCTTCAGACACGTAGACACCTAAACACTTAAAGACACTTGAGAAGGTACCCAAAAACACTTAAGCACTTAATACAATACACAATACAATATGCAATTGAGGTAATACAATGTACAGTGACACAATATGCAATAATAAACCATATAATGCAATACTCACATGCTCAGAAGATACGTAACGCAGTGCACATGTACACAGTACGCATTACGCAGGACACATGAGTGATAATCTGAGATATTAGCATGTTAACGCGCGCAGTGCAGTAGCGATAGTAGTGTACAGTCAATGTGGCTGTAGAGGTAATACAATATACAATAATACAAAGTGCAATAATAAACACATACACACTATATGACAATGTAAAGACCTTTAATTTATTGATAAATACTAGATAAGGGCGGACGTGGGCAGACCCGATTAACCGTAATGGTAAAGGGATTGTGCCCACGTCCTCCGTTACTACTACTCTTGAGGAGAGAAAACCAGTCTTGGAGAAATAGTATATCACAGTTTTTTGAGGAAAAATGATATGGCAACATTATAAACATAGGTTCTAATAAGGAATATGTCCATCCCTAGTTGCACTACGTTGGCGGCAGCGACGTACCATGCTGTAAATTAAGTTGTCGGTCAAGCAACGACCAGATCCGGAGTAATCCTTGTTCAGACTCATTAACGACCTTGCAGGAGGACTTAAGCGACATGTGCAGCGACCTGTCTCCCAAGGTTGTCCCAAAGCTGTTCTATGGGATTCAGGTCTGGGGACTGAGCTGGCCATTTTATCCGCTCCATACCGTGACCATCAATATATTCTTCAGCAACCCGAGTTCGGTGCGGTCGCGCATTGTCGTCCATCAGAAGAAATCCAGGATTAATAGCAGCACCATATGGGCGGACATATTAATCAAGGATCTCGTCTCAATACTCACACAGTTCAAAGTTCCTTCAAAGAACTCATGTAGGTCAGTGTGACCACCGAGAGAGATCCTAGCGGAAACCATTATTCCGCCACCTCTTTAACTGTTTCTTTGCACGATGTCGGATTGGTTGTATCTGGTGCGTTGTTCCCCCCAGATCAGCTGACGACCTGAATCACTCTCCAATGTGAACTTGGACTCGTCTGTGAAGAGAACAGACGTCCATTGTTCACTGGTGCAGAGACGTGTTCTCTTTCCCAACATAAACGGGCACCTCTGTGTTCTCGGGTCAAGTGGATACAAACAGCTGGTCGTCTTGCATACTGGCCTGTATTGTGCAGACGTCTGCGCACTGCAGTAGCTGAGATTCTTGTTTTTGTTGCCACTAAATGATCTGCCATGAGCTGAGGAACAGTAATGTTACTTTTCCTTCGGGCCGAACGAACTGTCTCCCGAAGGTTTTGTAACTCTAGATCTGCCTAGAACACGTCTTCTAGACACAGAATCCTCGTATTCAACACTGATTCTGTAGTCGGTGGAACACATTATAAGAGACATTGAGATGTCTAGTAGCATCAGCTTGTGACGTCCAAATTTCCATCTATGCGATCGCCCGCCACCTCAACAAATCGGGCAAACGACTTCTAAGCATTGATAGACTCTCGTGGATATTGTCAACGAAATTGCTGATAACAATTGGAGATCAACAGTTGTGAATAAAACTTATAATTTTTGCATTTTGTTCTCCAAATCCTATATGAAATATTCATTTCTATAAAATAAAGAGGGTAGATATTGTTTTTGCATATGCCTTCTTAAACTTCGTTGCTATCATGCATATGAACTGTGAATTTAAATGTTACTGACATTCTTATAATGGTGAGCTTTGAAAAACATGCTGTTCCTTAACTTTTGGAGGGTAACCAACATTTAAATCACTTTAAGCATTCTACTACACTAAAATGCTCTATAAAAGGGGATTTCATAACTTTGTAGAATTTCAACTCATTTTTAACATTCTTATTTAACATTCATTATATTGTTAATTATTACCATATTATTAGTATTATAACAATCTCATTATTATTATAGCATTTATAACATTCTTATATTATTCTTTTTAAACATTCTTATCAATCTTAATAACTCAAGAAGGTAGAGTAACGCTTAGTTTTTCACCATGTACCTGATACATTCTTAATAATTTAACCAGCCGTGTAAATTTAAAATTAGGATTAAAATAAGGAAATACATCAATTTACTTTTTGTTGTTGTTTTTTCAAACATTGCTTCTTTTACACTATTTTATGAGTTTGAAAAAGAAATTTTATTTGTTATCAATTGGAATACTATGTGATTGTGCCAGATTTGAAGATATCTGGTATTTTCCGCAAATGTGGTATCCCACATTTGAGGTAGACCGTAGCCGAGTTTCGCCCATTAAGTCATTAGTATGTTTCTGAATATTTTCAAATTAGCTTAAATGCAGGCTCAGATATGCTAAATTATAAAATTTAATTGAATTGAATATTTTAATTCTGTCACATGAGTTATTAATCTGTGATGTAGGTTATTTATTTTATAAAAATATAATTCGTTTTACTATAGTCACTCAATAGTTTACTTCCTTTAAATTTTTATAGCCGCAGCAAGATAAAAACTGCTTTCTTCGATAAAAGTAACTTTGCGGGAACAGCACTAAAAGTTTTGAACATATGCCAAGAGCCACATGACTCTGGGATGTGCATATGGTAATCAAATCATATTCACCCTCTCACTTCAAATACAATTCTGTATGCAAAAATTTCAGAAGTGTGATAGTATATTTACTCATACAAGTTATCACGTAGAATACAAACGCAAATCAAATTTAGTTTATTTTAAGAAAAGTATATTTCTTTTTAGATTTTCCAAAGGAAATATTAAATAAATCGATCGTGTAAAAATGTGCAGACTGTAATGTATCATATAATTCTGTGTACAATTCGTGTTTCGCTTTCACATTTCATGAAACGAAAATACGCCGTGAATATATTTTTAAACTTTTACTGCGCTTTGAAGCACGAAAATATGCTTTCGTCTTCGATTTCTCATAGTTAAAGATAAGAAATTCTTGCTGTCAGTTAATTATTATGTCAAAATAAACTTCAGATATTTGCTTTAGAATAATGCCTTTCAAAAGAAAAATTGGCATGTTCTGTGACTAATTACAGACACAGAACATGATCACTGATGGAAAATAAAATCCTAACACCAAGAACTGATCCTGAACTGAAGAAGAAAATAAATAAATAAATCCTAACCATCCTAAAATAAATAAATAAATCCTGGAAAATAAAATCCTAACACCAAGATCAACACAGATGGAAAATAAAATCCTAACACCAAGAAGAAATCAGTTTAGCGAAATGAAATGTAGGTAAAGAATTTGCCTACGCAACATTTTTATCTGATTAATGTTCCAAACTCACAGGTTAAAGTATGCGTGAGAAGAGCCGCTTCAAATGTGAAGTGGAGGAACATTAATAACCACTTTAGTCGCCATGATGTTGAATCTAGGCAGGCAAACGTACGTGCATTCTGCCGTACATATGCCACATGTCATTTTGTGAGATGGAGTTTCGTGTCTGTTGAATTTAGTGAAATCAGCTGTGGTGAGTGGTGTTAAATTTGTTGAACAATCATATCCCATAAGTGCTCGATGGGAGAAAGAGTAAATGACCTCCTACGCTAAGGCAACATGTTGACACTTTATAAAGCAAGGTGGTTGATAACAAGTGCATCGGGATGAGCGTTATCCTGTTTGAAAATGGCTCTTTAGTATATTGGTCAAGAATGACAACACAACTGTTGCGATCACAAGTTTGATGTACAAATTTGCTGGCAAGGTTCTTGGAATAACGACCAGATTGCTATTGTTGTCAAAGTAAATTGATCCTCCGACAATAATTTCTGGTGTATGTCAATGTGTGAGCTGAGCTTAATACCAGAAGTCGTAGATGGTAGTTACTTGCAGTTAGTGGTATAGCCCCTAAAGGGCTACTGACTCAGAGCTGTACCTGAGTTAATGGATTTGTTGCTCAGTCAGTCCCAAAAGCTCGAATGTCTTCTATAGGTACTGGGCACGTGTGCGTCCAGACTCCGTATTTCTTGAGACTTTCCGTAACAACTACTGCCGACATACATAGACAGTGGATACATCCTCGCCTTAATTTTTTTTTGTAATATGGCGAAAAGAAAATGTATCTCCTCGTTCTACACAGGAAACTACACAGCTGTTTCAAACTCAGCAAGCTACTGGGACTGCCATTTTTGTCTCCTTAAAGGCACTTTTGAATCGAACATCGCTCACAGCTCTCAACAAAGATAAATAAACGGCACGAATCGCGTGTTTAAATCAGGTGTGGTCTGCATGTTCATGACAGCGGCGTTATTAGCCCCACTTTTATTAATGTAGTGCAAAATTATGTCGCCACTCTTCTCACACACCATAGTTAAGAAAGTGAGGAAAAAACCTAACCTATATTCACAAGGAAATTTAAAATTCCACTGAAATTAATGATTATAGTAAGTGTTATCATTAAAAACAAATTTCAGATTTCGTTGAAAATTCATTGCAATAAATTAAAAATTAAATCCAAAGTAGTTAAATATAAATCATAATAAAAAGCGTAGCTTTTAATATACAGATTTCTGACATTTTCTTTTTGTTTCAATATGGAAAGTTTTCATTTACATTTATCTTTCTTATAAATAAATTTAAATCTACCACACGTAGAAGAGACGACCGCTAAAATCGGGAAATTTCGTCACACCCATTGAATGTACATGATTCGTGTAAAGAGCTTTTGAGGTTTTCGCAATGTTGAACGAGAACGCAGGCTAGTTTTCTTCAAATACTACACATTTAAGAAGCCTTAATTAAAATAAACAATTACCTTACATTACATTTAAGGGGTATCAGAAACCCCTATACCGACATGTTAAATTGGCCATTTTCGATGTACCTTTTCTCAAAATCTGCTGTAGATAAAGCTTGAAATTTCTTGTATAATTAAAGTATAATCTGTTTATACTGAAATGAGCTTTTGAAACATTTTGAATTTTAGAGTAATTTACAGAATATTTTGTTAGGCATAGTAAAATTTAGCACTTTTCTGACACAAAAAAAAAAAAAAAAAAAAAAAAAAAAAAAAAAAAAAATTTCCTTAGTTTATCTCAAAAGGCTCATTTAAGTAAATATTAGAAAACCTAATATATAAGCTATACAAATTTTAGGTACATGTGAGCAGTAGTTCCTGCGAAAAGGTACATCGAGTATAAAAAAATCACGTTTGGAGAAAAACGCGTTTTTATGTAAAAATCCTCATTGATCAAAACAGTCGATGACAAAGAAAGATAAATATGTAGAGAATTTGAAATGCAAAAATCCGAAATTACAGTTTTCTGAAGATTTTTTTGTTCCAACACCACTTAAACACATAATGAGAAGAAATTGTCGTAAAATAATGCAATTTTATTAATTAAATTTTATTTAGTAAATTGCAAATATATGATAATGGACATATTTATAACATTTCTCTTCCGATTGAACATAATTATGAAACTAAAATAACATTTCTTTGTTATTCTCTCGCAAAAAATGTGCCTTAGACCTTAATAAATTAAATTGCAGTCACATGCATTATAAATGTTAGTTGGTTCTATGTTACCTCTGCTTGGTAACTCAGACATTTGAACGAATATGACCTATCAATCCAAGGGGGTTAAATTCGTAACCCCTTTTGATTCAGAGGGGGTATAAGAGATCACAAAATTAACAGAATTGGTTTTGTAAGATCTCATAAATCCCTGAGTTCAATCTCACAACCTTTAACAGTTGAGGATAATTTGGAAAGTTTGATATTTCAAGGCAAAATTAGTATACCCACTATACTGCTTTTCAGTAATTTTAATACTTGAACTAAAAACTGCCGGAATAAGTAAACACTTAATATAGTCAAGATTCTAATTTACTTGCATAAGTTAAACTTGGTGATTTGTACTAATTACAATACGGAATTTTGCAACAATAACTTTCTCATTATGCAAAAATTTTCAGAGGCCAAGCGAATTATGGTAAAGATGATAGATATATGTATGTAATTCTGGAAATTTTTCAACAAAAAACTTCAAATTATTTCTGCGCAAAATGCTGCTGAAACAATTATTAATTAAAGATTAAAAGAATAAAACATGTTTTGAACTAACTCATTCATAGATTTGAAAGATAATAAAATTTGGAATTAGTACTATTAAGGAAACTTTTTGAAGTAAAAAAAAAAAAAAAAATGTTAAATTTTGCAAATGAAAAATGAAAAATTCAGTAGTTATAAATTAGAATTTTTTAAAACAATAGAAATAAAATAAAAAACGGAAAAGGAATAAAGTTTAAATTTCATTCAACTCTCAAGAGAAGATAGATCAGACTGCAAATGAATTCCTTTTTCAGGGTTATTTTGTTTTCAAAATTTAAAACTACCGAATTTTACATTTTTCATTTGAAGAAACTAACTTTCTTTTTACTGAAAAAATTGTTGTTAATGGTACTAATTTTAAATTTTATTACCCTATAAGTCTTTGAATTAGTTCAAAGAATATTTTACTCTTTTAATCTTTAATACATACATATATATATATATATATATATATATATATATATATATACATATATATATATATATATATATATATATATATATATATATGAGATAAAATTATGTAAATCAAAATTATCAAGTAAATTAGCAATAGTCCTTAATTCCCTCTCTCTATTGTAATAACGTAAAAAATCGTAATAACTATTTTGGACTGCCTCTTCTCTAGATCAGTCCATCTTGCATGGCTTGTGCAACGGATTGGATTATTCAATTATGGCAAAGCACACGAGTTCTATCTGCCTAAAGGTTGTCCGGAAAATAATGCAGGTTTTTAACATATATATGTAAAGTATCATAACTCAACTCAAAACCAATTGTATTAATCAAAATAAGCACCAGCTGAATTAATGCATTTTTGCCAACGAGATATAAGTTTATTTATACCGGTAGAATGAAATTCTGAATTTCTGGAAGCGATAAAGTTGTTAAAGGCGTTTTGGGCCTCGTCTTGGTTTCTAAAGCATTTCTTCTGCAAAATGTTATCCAGACGTTTGAAAATGTGGTAATCGATAGACGAGAGGTCAGGCGAATGTGGAGGAAGACGGAGAGTCTCGTATCCTATTCTGTAGGGTCAGTGGCATGACGTGCGGCCGAGTAAAGTCGTGGAGAAGAACTAGTCACTTTCTGTTGACCAATGCCGGCACATGCATTGCAATTTTTGGTGCATTTCGTTGAATTGCTGACAGTACTTATCTGCTGTAATCGTTTCACCCAGATTTAGGAAGCAGCGGTGCATGAGACCGGCCGCAGACCACCAAATAGTCACCATAATTTTCTTTGGGCGCAAATTTGGCTTTGCAAAGTGTTGTGGTGTCTGACGGCGGTCCAACCACTCAGCCGAATGTCGCCGGTTGTTATAGAGAATCCATTTTTCATCGCACGTAACAATTCGATCAAGGAAAGGGCCGTTTTTGTTGCGGAGAAAAAGAGCAGACGACACTACAAAACATCATTTTTTTTTTTTTTTTTTTTTTTTTTTTTAAATTTTCACTCAATTTGTGTGGCACCCACTTATCGAGCTTCTTTGACTTTCCAATATGATTCAAGTGATCAGAAATCATTGTTTTGTTTACGCCAAGCTCCTGCGCACGCTCTCGAGCAGTTGTGCACGGGTTTGTTTTAACGAAAATCTTCCAATCGTCGTCATCAACAACTGAAGAGCGTCCACGACGCTCTTGATCTTTCGAGTTAAATTCTCTACCGCGAAACTTTTGTTACCACCGCTGAACCGTAGATTTATTAGCACTTTTCTCGCCCCAGACTTCGTTGACATTTCGAACCGTTTGTGCTGCGCTGTGGTCTAGCTTGTATTCATAAAAGTAAATTTGCCGAAAATCTCGTTTTGACATATAAAAAAAAACACCTAGTAAATATTTTTAGATAACTTTAGAACAAAATGATTATTACAGAAATATAGTGCGACAATAGAGCTTCAAAATCATATATAAACCAAAGTAATTCAAAATATGTTTGTTGCTGAAATTGTACAGGAAAGATAAACAATTGCAAAAACCTGCATTATTTTCCGGACAACCCGATAAACATAATTCACTATTTTCTTGTATGTATACGCAATTAATTGAAATTTTAACTGGACTCATTCATTTAATATGTCGTATCCTTATCGCATTTTAGGAAGAGGAGGAGGTAATTGTCTTGTCCTTGTGACCATTGGAAGAGGAACGCAGCAAGTAGTTTCATACGATTGATTAAGGATTACTTGAGATTTAACATTCATTAAGTCCATAAAAAAACACATCTGAACATAGAATTTCATTTTTTGGTTCAAATCCATTGTTGGCGCAAAAGATCGCAACGTAATTTCTTGCTCGCTATGTTTTAAATAATAAGTGCTTTATATTAATTTTGAGATTTTTTAATTAAATGCGACGGAACATTTCTGACCGCAAGCGTAGGAGAGAAACAAAAATTTGAAAATGTTTGAAGTTCGTATTAAACGAAAACCTCTAATGACGCGACGGGGTAAAAAACACTTCGTAATTCGTGATAACCGAAATTCCCTTTAATCAATGAAACTTCTTATAAGATCATGTACATCGCTGCGAGACGGAAATTTTGTTCTTGTTAACCGGGTGTTCGCCTTCATCGAGTTCGTGTTAAGGGGAGGTTACTGTATTTAATTTTTTTATGCATATTTATCAGTTGTTTGATATAGATATATATACATACACTTAAAGCATCTAAGTTAATTAGTAGATTGGAATAAAAGCAAAGCAATTCCTAAGATAATAATTGCAACCGTGTATAAGAGGTTTAACACAATATGAAAACTATTCCAATTAAAGAAAGAATTCATAGTAGAACAATCTCGAAATATCAAAATGAGAAAGGTAAAATGTACAAAATTATTCAAATAAAAAATTCGAAACATAGTAATCGACTTTTATGAAGCTTTAATTCATTTTTCCCTGATGAGTTTTGAATTGCAGTTTCAATGAAAGGAGATTAATTTTTACTTGTAGAATTTTGCATATTTTCTCTTTCGCATTTTTATTTTTCGAAATTGCTCTACTATGAATTCTTTCTTTAAATGGATTAGTTTAGATATTGTGTTAAATAGTTTACATGGTTCTATACACGGTTGCAATTATTATATTATAGAGGAACTGCCTTACATTTATTCCAATTTGCTAACTAATTTAGATGCTTTAAGTTTCTACTTCAATCCTTTAGCTGTAGCGCAGGACGGGTTTAAATTTTTTTAATTCTAATTAACCTATTTTTATATCTACCTATCTATCTCTCTCTATATATACATATATATATCAAACTGAGTTTTTAATATATATATAAACTTAAATTAATAATTTAGTGGAAGTGGATTAAACCATTCCAGGAAGATACTAAAACTGTATGAAGAAAACCACTATACAGCGTCAATTAGTTTCGATTTTAAAGTTAGGTATTAGATATTAAAGGCGATTTCATACTATGTTTTAAAACTTTTCAAAAATGTTTTTAAATATTTTTTATAATTTGTTTTAAGTGGACATACCCATCATATTAAAATTTTATAATACATTATTATTTACTTTTATTTTAATGCTTCAGACTGACTTCGCAATGCGTAATAATCTGAAATATGAAAACTTGAACTGTCCAAGAGAACTAACTGTATCATGTTTCGTTATGCATCGCCTTTTAAGCATTTAAAGATAAAAGTAAAATATATAATCAAACGAAATGGAAATTGAAATAGAAAAATATATGCATTTAACACCCCGTACTCAAATAAACCATACGATTACCTCCACGTGGTAAAGTCTCGCTCACATAAATCCTTAGTACACTCATACCTGTTTTTGTGCGGTCTTTTTGGTTTATTTTTATTTATTTATTTTTTTTGTGTGCGGCATGTGAAAATTTAAATTAAATTGGAACATAATTGACGAAGTTATCAATAAAAATGTCATTTTCTTGCAATGGACGCCAATTCTGAAAGAACTTCAAAATTCCAAATCTAGTTTTAATCTGGTATATCTGGCTACCGAGATATATACAAGCTTCTAGTAAAACAACAATCGTCGCAAAAACTGATGACCGACTACATGGTAACTGAAAAAAAAGGTCAACTCTAAACGAGTGCGAGGTAGCATCTTTAACGGACGAAAGCGATTTTGAACCAGCTTACCAAAAGGAAGTTCGCGTATTGTTAGACTGCGAAGGATAGCGGTTATACATTTTGAAAAGTTGTGTATGTTTGAAATAAGCACATATGTAAATAAAATATTTTGAAATGTTCGCATGTGTATTTCCTAAATCAGATTCTGAAAGGTTTGACGAGATTCCAAACCTCGTGTCTTGCTTTCGCTTAAAAAAAACAACTCCTAGGTATTTCGTAAGGTTTTGAGTTATTTTCTACGTGGGACTTTTTTATGCGGTTTCTATTTACGGAAAAATACTTTTTAATTGTTGCGAAAGCTACTTTTTACTTTTTATTTTTATAGCTGCTCGTTAATTTTTGTGCGATTTTTTATATGCAGTCCCGATCCACCGCACAAAAACAGGTTTGAGTGTACATAATCTTAAAAATAAAATTGCCATAAAAGTGTATTACCATAATAATATAAGACATAACTAAATAAAAATCAATCTAGTAAAAACACATCAATTTACATTGAAAATACAGAGGTCAATTTTACAGTAGAATTTAAACTTACTAAATATTTGAGTTGTAACAAATTCGTCAATAAATGTTGTAAAAAGCATTATTGTAGAAGATTATTAAACTCCTTAAAATTCATTTCAAACTATTAATAATGTTAATTAACGCTAAACCTTCTTGTACTAATGGAAAGTAAAAGAAATTAAGAAAACTTACAAAAATTCTATTGTCAACATTAAAATACCTGCAATTTCAAAATGGCGATATTCCTCTTTTCTTGTTAAGAACGCGTGGAATATAAGTAGCAAGGCTGCTATTTCCTGTGAACTTCATTCAAATGTAGTAATGGTCAAACCTGACAATGCACTTTGCATTAAACACCCCAGCAATATGTCCTAAAAAGACGTATCTTAGAAATGTGGCGTGACAAAGGCGAAAATCCAGCGTGAATATGGAAGATTTTAGAAGGAAGGAAAATCCCTGAAAATCCCTTTTATGCAACTAGAAGTGAATTTTACTTTTGCCAAAAAGTGAGTAATGGAACAATGGGAAGAACCTAACGATCGTAGATCTAAAACGTTAGCCGAAGTGCAAATTAAGTAAATTATAATGCTATGTTATAAAACTAAATTATAATACTAATATCTGACAAAATAATAAGTTTAAAATAGAAAGTCTTCTTCCAAACACGATTCTTGTTGGGACTTTATAGAAAAGCGTGGCCTTATGTTATTAACAGGAAAGAGCCAAAATTAAATTACAGAAGCCGCACAAACAGAATATTTACATATTAACGTAACTCTCATTTCATTTACCATCCTGTATTATTCTCCTCGCGGTTTAAAATAATCAAATCAGAGTTTAAATTTGGTAGTTAATGCCTGCTATTCTTAGAGAGACGTTAATATAATATCTTGGAATTTTATTAGGAATGAATTAAATGGCTGATCTTTCCTTGAAGATAATTTACTTACGTATAATTTTTTTTTAAATTATATGAATTTAATTTATAATAGCGCTTTAAGGAACTTTTTCCGAAATATTAGATTCAAAGTGAATTTATTGAATAGTTTTAAAATCTCCTCTTTTATTCTTATATTTTTTAAATCGAAATTTTTTAAATCGATTTTTATATAAGTCTTATATTTTTTAAATCGAAAAATATAAAATCGAAAATAGATAAAATACTTTTCTGAGTAGTATTAGTTTTTATAAGAATTAAACTATTTTCGTAAATATTGTGTTCTTCTAACTTCTCGAATTTAGTGATTGGAATGAGATCACCAATATATCTAAAAATACTATAGAAGAAAATTTTATCTCCTTCCTTAACAGTTTTTGGAAGTTATCTTATTCGATGAAAAGGTAAATGTTGCAAACAAAAGTGGAGAATTATGCAGCCATAGGTATCCCGTTTATTTCCTGGAAGATAGTCTTTATATTGTATGTAATTGTCGAAAAGTGCACTTAATTGTGCACTTTTCGACAATTACATACAATACAATACAATAGAAACATCAATTTAATTATTGATGTTTCTAATTTTATTTAGAAATGCTTAAACTAATTTCCGGAAAATGTCTTGAAACTATACTATTATACACTATATTATAGAAATTATTCTCTGGAAGTGGAAGAGAGGCGTAAAGACTTTCAAAATCGTAGCAATTTATTTCTTTTGTTTGTAAATTTTTAAGTGTGGAAAGAACAGGAATGTTGTTATTTATAATCCAATTGTAACGATTTCTTTGACTGATTCAAAAGTAACATCATAGGATGTTTTGAGTTGCAGAGAAAACATAGAGTTTTCAGTTCCATTAACTTTAGAACGGAATTTGATTGAATATTTATGAAATTTTCGCAAGGCATAAAGGTCGGAAAATTTGTTGCAGTTTTTCATTTGATTCCTTTTAGATTATCACCAAGAATAAACAGTTACGCTTCCTCCTTTTCTCATAATAATATTATGTTTTACGTCAGTATTATATAACATTTAACTTGTGTTTACAAGAACATCTTCGATATAAAAGTATATAAAAGTTTTCATTTTCTAAATTTTTCCGATTTCAACAGAAGCCATGGAATATTTATAAGCACTGAGGAGTAATTTTTAAGTACTAAAAGTACTTAATCCAATAAGCACTGAGGTGATAGGTGTAATTTTTCAGTACTTAAATTGCACTTTCTTTGCGAGTTCAATGATACTTTTGCAAACTTTGAAAAAACGGTTTTTAGGCTTATTCACTGAGGTGAAATGCAGATTTTGATTTCAATAAATCATATAGGAAAAACAGTTCCTCCCTTCCCACACAAAGAAATACGAAATTCTCATCAAAATCTACCCTGTTCCTTCTTAACCAGTTAACTGTGGCGCCCTCGTTTAAGAGCGCGCACCGTTTTGTATCGCCAGGATCGAGCCATGACGAGCATATTCGTCAGTCACACAGTAAGTTGCGCTGGTAAAATATTGGATGAAAAAGATGTGTTTATTTTATAAAATGGAAAATTTTATGACTAATATTGACTTATTTGGTGAACATAAGCATATATTACATACACATTAAACTAAAAACGCGATAAATTAAATTAAATATTATACATATAGAAGTGAGAATTTAATTTCTGCTGTGGAGTGATATTCAGCGAAACAGGGTACTATACACAATGGGACTTAGCAAATCGAACACCAGTCACGCGATTCCTTCCTGATCTTACGTTTGTATCAATGCGAACACCTTCGGGTAGTTTTTTTTTTTTTTTTTTTTTTTTTTTTTTTATGTTCCGGGTATATAATCCGGAACTTATTCCCGCATAATTGGCTTATATTAGGTCTAAATGGCCGAGTTTATGTCGATTTATTTCTTTCCATTGGATACGTCGAAAAAGTGTCTTCAATAAATTTGAGCAAAAGGTTGATACGCGATAATGTTCCATTATTATTTTTTAAATAATATGAATGCATTCAGACACATAATGTCTAAGAAATGGGGAAATATCTTTTTGTAGTACTTTTTGAGTCGTTTTCTTGCTGTGGAGTACGCTATGATAATTCCATCGCTAATATCTACGCCACCCATTTTTTTTATTATAATCAATCACTAACTCCGGTTTCTTTCTTATTATTTTTCCTTTCTTTGTTTCTATTACGCTGTCATTATGTACAGTACTTAAATAAACCTCCCTCTTTCCATTTCATTATACGCATGACGAGTATACTTGTCAATACACATAATCGTGCCGTTTCTCCATGACGAGTATACTCGTCAGTCACAGTTAACTGGTTAATGTACTGGACTATATACAAGTATTTATTCTGTCTAAAATCTCGATAGAAACTTTTACGTTCTACTTAATAGTTTTTATGCCAGTCTTTTGATGTTGGAAGAATTCATTTCATGCATTTTTCCTAACAGACGTCATCCAGGCAGAGGAACGGAATGCTGCTGATATTCTACCTTGCAGATCACTTCTGCAGTACAGCTTCAAAAGAGTGAAGTGCCACGCACATGCATAAATTATAAAATACTGTTTAGCACCTGTGGTGCTCTTGAGTTCGGCGACATCAAAACCAATTTATAAAATATTTAACATAAACTAAATTCATATAACACATGTTTCAATACTTTACGAAATAATTTATAAGTATTTTATGAAAATACCGCAAATAAAATTTAAGGAATATATACGTGCAGTACCATATTTTTCCCCCAGCATTCCGAGCAATGAGTTAGGAAAACAATATGTACCATGTGATTCAATGAACAAAATAGCCGCTTTGCAAAGATTAGGTTGTCAAAAAATAATACAGGTTTTTATCCCATATCTTTAAAGTATCGTAACTCAAGTCAAAAACAATTTTATTAATCAAAATAAGCACCAGCCGAGTGAATGCATTTTTGCCAACGAGATAATAAGTTTATGTCAGTAGAATAAAATTCTGCGGTTCTGGACGCGATAAAGTTGGCAAAGGCGTTTTTGACCTCGTCTTGAACAGTTATGCACGGGTTTGGTTTCTGAAGCATTTCTTCTGCAGCATATTATCCAGATGTTTGAAAAACTGGTAATCGGTCGACGAGAGATGAGGCGAATATGGGGGAAGAGGGATAGTCTCGTATCCCAATTCGTCCAATTTTTCTGTAGGGTCAGTTGCACGACGTGCAGCCGAGCACTGTCATGAAGAAGAACTGGCCGCTTTCTGTTGACCAATGCCGAGCACATGCGTTGCAATTTTTGGTCCATTTCGTTGATTTGCTGACAGTACTTATCTGCCGTAAACGTTTCGCCCAGATTTAGGAAGCTGTGGTGGATGAGACCGGCCGCAGACCACCAAACAGTAACTAGAATTTTCTTTTGGTGCAAATTTGGTTTTGGAAAGTGTTGCGGTATCTGACCGCGGTTCAACCACTGAGCCGAATGTCACCAGTTGTTGGAGAGAATCCACGTTTCATTGCACGAGACAATTCGATCAAGAAAAAGGTCGTTTTTGCTGCGGAGAAGGTAGAGCAGACGACACTTCAAAACGGCGATTTTTTTATTTTCGTTCAATTCGTTAGGCACCCACTTATCGAGCTTCTTTGACTTTCCAATACGATTCAAGCGATCGGAAATCGTTGTTTTGCTTACCCCAAGCTGTCGAACAGTTATGCACGGGTTTGTTTCAAATTAAGCCTTCAAAACATCGTCAGCAACAGCTGAAGAGCGTCCACAATGCTCTTGATCTTCCAGGGCAAATTCTTCATGACGAAACTTTTGTTATCACCGTTGAACTGTAGATTCATCTATACTTTTCTCACCCCATACTTCGTTGACATTTCGAGCCATTTGTGCTGCGCCGTGGCCTAGCTGGTACTCATAAAAGTAGATTGCAGAAAATCCCGTTTTTACATCTAAAACAAAAACCCCTAGTAAATATTTTTTTTAAATAATTGTGGAACAAAATGATTATTGTAGAAATATAGAGCGAAAATAGAGCTTCAAAATGATATATAAACCAATGTAATTAAAAATATTTTTGTTGCTAAAAATGTACAGGAAAGATAAACAATTTCAAAAACTTACATTATTTACCGGTCAACCTGATAGTAGACTCTAGAACTTAACAAAACAGAGATCATTGCTGTATCGGAATAGGAGTTTGATGCAAGCTTTAGAAAGCTATTTAGAAGCAGAAAATCTCTCCAAGGAAAAGGTGTTGGAACATTACTTGGCATTTGCAATAAACCTGTGTTTTTTAGTCAAATACTCTTAGAAAAGTGCTTAAATAATGCATTATTTACAAATTAAACGAAATCTTTAAAATTTATGCTTAGTTCTGATTATTAGAATATAAAATATAACTATTGCATTTCGAGTTTGTTAATTGACAGATTAGTTAAAAGTTTAAAATATTTTCTTGTTTAATTAAATGTGATTTTATTGCTCAATTGATGTCTGGTGTACTTAACTTGTTCTATTTCCGTATCCGTACTGGATATAATACAGGACATTTTTTCTTTAAAGAAAATAAACGACAAGAGGCTTTGTATTCGACAAAATACTTCCACTCTCTTCAATCATTCGTATAATCTGACACAAAGCTGCGTGTCTGTTTCTGAAATCGAACTGTCCCAAAGTTAGAGAATTTAAGAAGAAAAGCAAAAGCTAAGGAATTTCTATGTGTAAGAGACATCTAATTTGTCAAAAGCTTCTTACGAAATACGAGCGATTTGTTGGTCCTTTAATTACAGTTTTACGGGGCTAAAAGCTACTGTCTGAGATAGGCATTAATGCTATTCATGATGATAACGTCTGTCTTAAGCGGTATGACTTAAAGGATAAGTTGCAGAAAATCGTGTTTTGCTCCTTTAATGTTTGATCAGCTTATAATGTTTATTAAATCACAGTAATTTAGATGAAGTAGGAAGAATGTTGTCTTACATGCATTAGTGTCAAAAATATTTTTATGAGAAATGGAAAAATATTGGGTTTGCAGAAGACGTAAATGTGCGTTCTGAACTGCTAAGAAAGTTTAAGCCCTGTCACTAAACTGTGTTGCGTCAATTTCTTCGTACATTTCCATTGCGTAAATGAATTTAAATTATGCTTGAAATATTACTCTTCTACAGAGAATGGAGATGGAAATAATTCATAATTCCCTTTTTTAGCCTCGAAGGGGCGGTAGCCCAGGAGGCCTATTAGTTTCGAAATGGCATTTTCCGTTGTTTCACTGTAAATGACCGTTTCGCTTTTCAATTGTTGCCACCAAATATTATCGTCCTCTATTATATTTTTAAGTAAAACTAAATAATGAAGGATCTATATGAAAATGTGTGTGTTTGTTTCTGGCACTGTGAAAAATAAAAGATATAGAACTATCAAAATTTGAATAACTTAATCCTCCACCCGAACGTGGGCACCTGGACGCCCACATTTTGAATTTCGAAGTTGTTTTATGATCTGTTTCATATTTTGTAAAATTTAAAAATTTTTTTTATTTGCAAACTCAATGATTCCAATAGCGAGCGATGGCAACGCTGTACGGAATAAAACATTTTTATCTCCAGTACGCGAGTTTGTGCATCAGAAATTCTAAAGATATACATTTCTTAAATATTTGGGGATATTGCTGTTGAATTGAGTTTTATATGGCTTAGATGCAAAGAACACGATATTTAATAAATAAAGGTAACACACAAAACGCTAAGAAAAGTCCGTTTCGGCATAATATAAAATCTGAAACTTTCAGGCTTTATTTGTTATTTTTTAACCTGGTCGTATCAAACATCATCTAGTTTTGGCCTTTATTGCTAGAACTCAGAGCATTTGCGTATTGGAGTTTAATAATATTTCCAAAAGGCTCATTGCGATTAATATATTTGGTTAACATGTAGCGCTGTAATTAGTAAATGGAAAGTTTTTGCATGGACGCATGCAGTATCAATTGTAATTACTTTATTTTGAGATAATCTGAGGAAAATAATGTGTAATATACTAATTCAGAAGTAAAGCAACAGATATACTCTTTTTAATATACTCTTTTTAACTAGACCAAAAGAAGTAATGCTGATAGCAAAGTTCTAAAGGTTCCAAGATTTTGCTTACTATACATCGCCCTATTTAATTATACATTTGAATAAGAAATCCTCGATTGGAGTAGTATTAATTTCGGGAGAAGTGTAAAAAATTCTCTCTTCCAGAAGGCCCACCTGCGGCTGAGCGGTGAAGTCGCTGAACATTGGTAGTTGGGTCTGAGGTTTGAATCCTGCGAACGGGCTGGCTGCTTAGGCGTTTTCATGGTTTTTCCCATGTGTAACGTGTATATATGTGTCCCTTAGAAAGTCCCTTAAGAATTTCTCCTAGAAAGCCCTCAGCGAAGGCGTCTGTTCCCTTAAGCAGACATCCCTCGAGTGCTTTGTCATAATCAAATAAATCAAACCTTCTTCCATATGCTGCGCGTCAGCAAAACTATATACAAAGGCGTGCTTGAAGGAAGGAGGAATACTCTTATAGGTGTATAAATATCACAAAATTTTATGATGTTTGAATGCTGATGATATTGGCTCTTCCTGATTCTTCAAATTGCTTTAATGGAGCAGTTATTTGTGTTTTCAAGTCATAATTTTAAAGCATTAATATTTCAAACAATAAATTTAACTTACTACTTTCGGCCATTTCGTGACTTGGTTGCTTTTCGTTATTTATTAAAGAATGTCTGCGGAACTTCACTGTTTGTTCCCTAGAGCTAATAGAAATTCATAAAATTTTACGTTTAGCGTGCTTTTCTGAATTTCAACCAGTTGTTGATTGTTACATAATATGTAATAATTAGAGTTACATAACTGTTAATCACTAACTTATCCATTCATTGAAACAATATTTAAACAGAAAAAGAATCAGACAGTTTTCAGATTTTATACCAAAAGGGTAGTTTTTTTTTTTTTTCATTTACACACACATACATGTTTCGACAGGATTTAGGCTAATGTCGCTTTAGGGCAAAAATATTTAAAAGCAGCATATCTTTAGAATTTCCGATAAATATTCTTGCGCACTGGAGATAAGAATGTTTCTTCCTGCCATTGTTACCACTGTTCGCTTTAAAATCGTTGATTTTTTTATAAATGAATTTTATTAGCCTATCAATGGACCTCTGTACATTCAGTTTATTACGAACCCGTACGTACCCAACAATATTAAAATATACAGATTTTTTATTCATATTTGAATTTCCAGAATTATACGATCATAAGTAGCTGCACAAAAAATTAAGAAAATATTGCTGCAATGACTGGTATAAAAGCGAAATGAGGATCCAATCTTCATCCAAGAAGTCATCTAAATAAGCAATCTGAGCTATTTCTGGTGATTATTTGTCTGGCGTGGGATTAATACTACGGAAGGAAAATAATATAAAAGCAATACTCTTCTGAACTAATACGAACCAACTTCATATTAATAACGCAGATACTTGCAAAGTATTTTTGCGCATTAATAAGTTCGTCTGGAAACCAGGATTGTTGCATTTCTCACAGAAATTAACCACTCGTAATTCTCTGAAATCCTTTTGCAATGATATTCGGAAAGGTTTGATTGCGATCATTTTAGCCAAATTGCGAAAGAAAAGGTTGTACTTTATTTGAAATTACAGAGCACTTAAATCAGAGTTCTATAAAGGAAGTACCTCACGTTGAGTACTCAATTTATTCGCGGATTTAAGATACAACCATGATGCAGAATTTTTTAAAAATTTTATTTAATTCAAAGCTAAGGTATCATATGAAAGAAGATTATTTAACAATAGAATTATAAAGTTTTGAATAATATTAAGTTGTGCAAATAGGACATGCAAAAGCTAAATTTAATTAAATTATATATGTTTTATATTTTTTCTCCGAATTGCAGCTAAAGCTGTTTAAAAGATAAACGAGAAATAAGAAAGAATTTTATTTAATAAAACGCAGTGAGATAAATAATAATGCTCATAGATAAACGTGCGAAAAGCATATTAATAGATAAATATGCTTTTTGCATATAAGTAAGAAAATAAATGAGAAAACAACGGATTCCTAAGAAAGGGATTCTGGATTTGTGCATGTATAAATTGAACATACAAATATACGCAATACATACAAAATATGCAATATAGTTATCAGGACTTGTTTCTCTTGATTTCCTTTGGAAACATGATGTGTCCTGAATAGGAACAGGGCGCTTACTCAAGCTATGTTCAAATATGTGTGGAATGGACAACACCAGTAGAAAGGGTTGACTTTACCCTTTATTCTCTATAAGATTACAGGTGCTCCCGCATTTCAGGATTCAGAGACCAATCACTTGTGGTCTGAGAGTAAAAATATGAAACTACTAACTAAAATTTTAAATAAGACCTAACTTTGAATTTGCATAAACAAGTTAACACACTTAATTCTGGCCGGAAATGGAAAATAAGAAAAGATAGTAAAGTTTTAAAATAAAATAAAACGTTAATAAAACTTAAGATCCTTACATAGTATTCAACTCGTCTTTCTTCGACCATATATACGTTAACCTTTAGAAAACCGAAGCCTTCGCTAACATGTATGCTTAAAAACCGAAACGGTCATTTCCTTCCATTTTGCCACCAGTCCATTTCCTCAACTCCCCGCCTGTTAACATATAAATAGGTGTGAAGATTTCAAATAATATCCCTCCTACATCCTAATAAGGAAGCTTCTATTAGCCTGTTAGGAAAAACTGTCTCCTCTAAACTGCTACAATGCGTCTTGAGAAACTGCAGTTGCTACTGCATACCTTAGGGAAAGGGAAGAAAACATCATCGCAATTTCGGCCGATCTGGCAATTGTGGTCTTTTGTCCTTTAAAGGGTTAAACTAAAAGTGTATAATTAAATTGGCATGCTTTCATTCTCAGACTGTAGCGGTATAATAAGCACCTACAGTTGCTTTTATTTTGAATATACAGTTTGTTTATCATTGTGATTCCTGCTGTGGGCACAAATAACTTTGCTCAAGTTCAATAAAAATATGGTGTTACGTAAGTTCTGGGAGGTGAATTATCACTACCAGAATGTCTGATGCTGAGCAAAGAGAAAATTATTCTGTCTCCCGCTTTGTGAGGGATTAATCTAAAACATGTAACTGCGCATTTTACCAGCCGACTTTGTTTCAAAATAAGCTTTTAACAGTCTGGTCAGCTCAACCATTTTTATCTAACGCGAGTAAAAACTACAAACTTTGCAAAAATTCAAACACACGAGACTTACTAAATCTGTATACCTCTATCTACAGTATCCTAATCAAGACCAGCGTTGGAATCTCCATACTTTATTCCGAAGGACAGCAATGGACGACTGGCTAAAACTCTTACACACCTATTCGTAATTCTTCTCTACTTTACAGTGAAAACTTCTTGTCACTGGTATCTATATAAATTCTGGAACGAGCGAATTTGGCGAAAAGACCCAGAAGTAAATTAAAATAACATATCGCTAGTAAAACCCCTTCCAGAAGAAGAGCTTTGAATATAAGTCCTCCAGAAACATTTCAGTATCAATAAAGTCAGCTCATTCTTTCCAAGCAACAACCAATTCGTATATAATTTTCTATTGCTAAACCAGAAAACAAAAACTTTTGATACTTCAGGTTAATACGTATGACGTCACGATTAAATTTTTATTTAACAACTTTTTTACAACATCAAAAATAGAACGTAGCAGTAACATATCCTGTCAATTATTATAAACTGAAACAAAAAAAAATTGCCAACAGCAGATATTTATTTAAAATGCTGACATTGACGAAACATTTTCGACATAAAATGACGTCACATGCAATCGCATGCTTTTTTCGACTTCAGAATATGACCTCATATAATAATAATAATAATAATATGTTTCAAATTCGGTAATGCTATTTTTAGTCCAAAGGGGCTTTGTCCTTGAAGGACTATTGTTTTCGTTTTGCGATTTTGCGTTGAATCACTATAAATGTCCGTTTCACTTTTTAAACTATTGCCACCGAATGTTAGAGTCCTGCATTATATTTGAAGAAATTAAGTAATGAAAAATCTGCATAAACGTATATATATTTCTCGCATTGTGATAAAACAATGGTACATAGAGCCATCAAATTTTAAATGACGAATCATACGAATATGAGCATGTGGAAGACCAAATTTGAAATTCGGAATTTGTTTTATTATCGATTTCATATTTTGTAAAACTTTAACAAATTTTTGATTAACAAACTCAACTATTTCAAAGCGAGCAATGGCAACACTCTACGGGAGGGGGGGGGAACCTTTTTATCTCCAACAGGGGCGGAACTATGTATGGAAAATTCTAAAGATAGGCTTATTTTAAAATTATTTTGCGACATTGCTATTGAAGGCCCAGGTGTTTGCACACTTTTGTCAGACGCCTAGGCTGGTACTTGCTATTGAACTGAATTTTATGGTTTAAGTGAAAAGAACATAATATTTAACAAACGTTAAAAAAGTGCCCCTTTGGACGTAATTGAAAATCTGAAACCTTTCAGAATTTTTTTTATTTCATATTTTGTAAAACTTGCCAATATTTTATTAATAAACTCTACGATTTGAAAGCAAGCAGTGGCAATACTTCTCGAAATAAAGCAGATTTTTTTATTTACAGTGCTCGAGATTATTGCCACTCGAAACAATGAGTGCAAAAATTACCGTTTTTAGAGTTTTTAATTACTATCTCTGCTGAATAAAGTTGTAAATATGAGAATGGTCGAAAGGATTTCCGACGAAATTTTGAAATCCATATGTTACTCTCTCGAAACTCAACTTCCCTTCTTTCCGTAGAAGATGATGTCACAGACGGACGGACGCGCAAAAAGTATTGGATAGTATAGAATTTAACCCTACAATTCTAATACTTGTAGCCTCTCTACGTTAATTGTACTCATTTTGTAATTAATTCTAACATTTTATTAAATCTTGAATAATCCATCGTTGCGTCAGACAGAAAAATACATTTTGCGTTATATAATATATTTTATTTTACTATAACACATTTATTCGTTTTACTATGACCCCCTTCACTACATATTATCATCCATACTAATTACGGCATACCTATCATAGCGTCATTCATACTAATTAGCTAAAATCCTTTCCAATCTTTACCCACGGGCCTTGTATTTGTTCTGAGAAAGCTATAGATTAGAGTTGCACCTTTTCAGTTCCGCAATTCATATTAGCATCTTTCTCGACAACGTCTTAGCACTGCAAAGTCTGCCTTAATGTCCAACATTTCATCTTTCACATTAAAACTTCTTGTCCGTAAATTTAATTTATTACTTTGTCAATTTCCTATTTCCAGGAAATCGTAATAAGACTGCTGCTTTTATCTTTACACATACTCTAGATTTACCTTTTGAACATACATCCCAATTCAGATTCCCAAACTACATCCCAATTCCCAAATAACCGAGATACCCATTTACTCATTGTTAAATAGACTTGTCCCGTTTTCTTGCTTTTCCGGCCTAGTTATTCTTTTTAGAATTTCATGCTGCGTTACAAAGAGATATACAACAAATTTCACATATAATTGCGCTAAAATCATCTATCTATGCGTCCACTAGCGGCCGATGGGTAAAGTCGCCGAACACTGGTAACTCATTTCGAATCCGGCGTACGGGCTAGTTGCATTAGCGTTTTCGTAGTTTTCTCCATCTGTAAGGTGTATCTGAGCCAATTTCCCTTAGAACGTCCTCCATTTCCTTGGGCAAATAGCCCTCGAACCTTTGCCGTAATCACATAAAACCAAATCAAAAACCATCCATCTATGTGCAAAATTCGTAATCCTATTTAAGGCAGATTTTAACTAAGCTTCTAGTGTGTTCAGTCAAGGGCAATATTTCTTTGTATTAATATTTTTATACTCGTAGTATAGAGTCTATAAAAATGTTTGAGTCTGAGGTAAATGGTGCGTATCATGTTGGAAATTATTCCTCGTTTTATTAAATATGGCCGGCCGAGCGGTAAAGTCGCTGAACACTGGTAGTTCGGTCCGAGGTTCGAATCCCGCGAACGGGCTGGCTGCATGGGCGTTTTCGTGGTTTTCCCCATGTGTAACGTGTATACGAGCCAGTTTCCCTTAAAAAGTCCTCCACGAAGGCATCCCTCCCTTTAGGCAGATAGCCCTGGAGGCTTTGCCGTAATTAAATAACCTAACCTAACCTAACCTATTAAATATGGCCATAATTTCATGGCAAGGCGAATGCATATTAGCGGGAATATAACATAGTTTAACTTATTTTACTAAGCTTGCTATTGTCTGCACCAGAGCCGTTTTCAGTGAAAGTAGGTTAGTCGACACTCATCTTACGCTTGTCATTGTTATATGAATGTAAGCAAAAAAAATGTATTTTCCAAAGCACGCTTTAATCTTAGAGACTTTAAAGCTTGATCAGCAGCATTTTGTCTCATTATAAAATAAAACAGATTTTAACAAAGTATAATATTAGGCTTCAGTAAATTCTCCAGAAGCATTCGAAAGAAGAGTAAAAAATATTCCCCACGGAGGATTGAGTCCTTGTCTCCGCTCAACTTAACGTCATGCATTATTCATTATAGGGGAAAATAAGAGGGAAAAAGATTCCTTCTCATATTTTTTTTGTGTTTGAAAGAAGATGTGATGTAACTATAACAGAATAAGAGAAAACGAAAAAAGACCAAGAACCCTTTTCAATCATGGTAGTCTAAGAAAATTGCATTAGTTCGGATTAGCAGCGACCTATTTAAGAGATTAAGCTCGAACAAAAATAGAAAACGACATAATTTATAGTATTATGAGTATACTCTAGGACTGAGCAGATAACTTTTCAAGGCATTCATTTCTAGAGAGTAAAAATGTGAAATATTGCCCCCACCACCAAAAAAAAAAATTCCTTCTAAAATGAATAATAGATGCTTTACCTTTTGCGCTCATAATAAACGAGTTGCCAATCTAAATACTTTTAGTGACAGATTAATTAATTTATTAGACAATTTAAAATTGTTGATTTCGATTTACAGGGATTTCAATCATACTGATTTATACTGGAAAACTGATCACCTAAGATTTGGTTTCGTCTGCACTACTAGCAATCATTCATTCCCTTGATAATTACTCTTAGAAAGCTAATGCTATAAAAGATGTTAGATACATGATGATGTATCTAACATCTGAGATGTTAGTACATGAACAGATGATCAATAAGACACAGCTACAGAAATTTTAAAAACATTTTAGAATATTTCGAGGAGCTGTTATAAAATGGCGATTCTTTATTATTGTTCCATGTCTGTGGCTAACAGCTTAAATTTTTATTAAAATATTAACCCTTAGCGCTCCGCACATTTTTGTACCACTGCCTACCAGAAACTCCGGCACATTTTCGCAATGGAACGCAGTCTTATTTTAAGTGAGAAGAATTACACGTGCTTATGAATATTTTAAATTGTATTTATTTTATGCATATGCACTTTCGTTTTTTAAATAAAAGATAAATTTTAAATTTTCTGCTTCACCAGGGTGTGATATCTTTGGAAACAATCTCTTATGTGCATTCTGGATTTACTTGGGCAAGTGTCACAAGTCTTCCTGCGAATCTACATCTTCGCTTTCAATAATTCTCATTCGTCGTCTGTTTGGTAGTATAATTTCGGAACCACTACTTGAAGTGTCAGAATTATAAAGAACATTGTCTTTCGTAATATCTTTTAACACTTTAAAATCAAACACGTCTTCACTACCACTCAATTTTAAATTCTCATCACAGCAATTATGGTTCTCCATGCTGCTAAAAGGTAAAAAAATGGCACGTTTGACTGAGCACGTTTTAACTACAGATAAAAATTGTCAACGCTGACGATACCGCAGCATCTTAAGCATAATCATGGTAAAAACATTTGGCTGCGGACCGGAGCCTACGGAGCTGCGGAACAAACACCAGATGGTCCCGTAGCGGAGCCAACAGAGCCAAAAGCATTTGAATCCGCAGCGGAGCTGCGGTACAAATGCCGGAGGATCCCGTAGCGGAGCCAACAGAGCTAAAAACATTTAGCTCCACAGCGGAGCCTACGAAGCTCGGAACAAATGCCGGATCATCCCGTGGCGGATGGAGCGCTAAGGGTTAATAAGGCCATCCAGACTGCCTAATTTTTAGCAGATTTTTACGTTTTTATTAATTTTTAAAATTTTTTATGGTATTGACAGACACGCCTGGGTATTTTCCACGAAACTGTAATAACTGAAGATCAACTATCGTGAACGAAAATTACAATTTTTGCAATTTTTCTCCAACTCCTATAAAAGTATTCATTTCTATAAATAAAAGCTACATTTTTTGGGTATATTTCCTTAAACTTCGTTACTGTCATGCACATGAACTGCGAATTTAAACGTTACTAACATTTATGCAATGGTGAGCTTTGCAAAACATGCTGTTACTTAACTTTTAGAGGGCAGTGTAGATACAAATTCATTGTCATCAGAGCGTTTTCTAAGTAACTTCAATCTTGCCTTGGAATGCTGCCTACTAGCATCAGATTGGATAAAACTGTTGAACGTTGGTTTTTCGACCTGTGTTCAAATCTCAGCTAACGAGCTAACTGTATTGGGATTTCCTGGTTTCTCCATAAATGAAATGCAAATACTAGCAGGTTCCAGTATAAACCCGGTTGTAAAGTCGTTCTCGAAATCATTCCTCCCTTTGCTAAATATCTTTATCTTCTTTTCCCATAACATAATGAAATTTAAAACACGGGTATTTTGGTATGGTCATCCTCTTCAGTGGTTCCACTTACTGAAGATTAATTAAATTCATTAAAGATCCATTAAAGATAATCCTGAAGATCCATTAAATTATAATGGTTACGTATTTTTAAGGTATCCGGCTACGATCTGATCGTCAGTTTTGATGAAATTTTTCAAAATGTTTTTATTACTTTATTTTATACATTGCGATTCCCAAAACTGCTTGTATTTTATCTCTTCACTGTTAGAAGCAAAATCACAGCTCTTCTTGTTCTACGCCGTGAACTGGATGTTTCTGTTTAAGAACACTGAAGCTGATGTCTAAAGGTACAGAGACGACTCTAAATATGAAATGAGAATGTTTCATTTGCTTACTTTGGTGATGTTCAGAAGAAGATTTTGAATCTTTCTATTTGTTATTACGTGCTTGGGAACAAGATTCGTTTTGCAATTAAACTTTTCAAGGTTTTCTTTTCCATTTGTTTGTGTTCGCGTTACATTAAACCTATTGTTTGAAAATCGTGATTTTTTAACTTTATTTTTATGAAGAAAACTTAAAACATTACTGTAATAATTTTGTGAAACTTACCACAAATATTCTATGAAATATTTTGAATTGAATGAACTAAAAGTTCAGTTTTATGTACATATCCAAAATGTTTTCAGAGAATTTTTGTAAATGAAAGAGAGAATAGCTTGTACTCAAACTGGTATATTAAATAGACATCTTACTTTATCTCTTAGATTTTATTTCATTTAATTCCTTATACCTTAATATCACTAACAACATAAAAAAAGTAAAATGTTGATAAATATTTTTATGGGAAAATATCTAATAATTCTGAAATTTAACATATTTGTAACCCAAAAATCAAGAATTTTGCTTTGATAATATGTTTATCACCCATTTTAAGTAGTATTCTGCTAAATAACACCAATAACAGGTTTATTTGTATGATTTTTAAAAACGTCTGTGTCGAACGTAATTCAGTACTTCAAATATTTAATATTTTTAACTTTTGAATGCAAATGGAATCACCCCCTCTTTTGTCTTTCTTCCCATGTATAAGAATTCTATTGGTATTGTAATAAAAATATTCTATATTTAAAAGAATTTCATTCAAAACACTGAATATTTTTAAAACAGCATATTCTAAAGATTTTTTTTATAAGATGGTTAAGACATAACACTGCTTTTGGTTTCATTTTCATAACCTATGGTATCTATACGTTTACGATAAATCTATGTTTCGGAAATCTTTTAGATATTTATATATAGTCTGTAGATTAAAATGCATAAGAAATTAATATGCTTCCTTTACACTGCATGAATTACATTATAAGATGTCGCAGAAAGCATGCATTTTCATTTATAAAGTAAGGTTCTACTGCAATTATCCTGAACTAGACGAATAGCAGAGATATATCTGATTTAAAATTAATCAAATACGACGATTATTATGCCAAATATTTATGAACACATGATTAGAGATTTATGATACAGATTTTAGCTATTTGTGATTTATATAATAAGAGTATTCGATATCCCAAGTAAATGTGCACTTGCTTTGAATGGTGATTGGTTATTATCGCCTAGTCAGACAGTTCTGAAGATATCCCAGTAATTTCTCAAAGGGTGCGAAAATTCCAGAAATTTGCATAAAATTCCACGCTTCAGCAGATCCTTCAACACTAGCCCAGAGAGCTATTCCATTGCTATCAATTCTGACGATTAGAATATTGGGAAAATCTGTATTGCGTCTAAATCCTATGCTCCAATTTAAACTGATCGATCATTCTACAAGAGGACTAATTACGCCTGAATTCCTATTGGGTGAGGAACAACGCTTTGCTAAATTTCAATTGGCTAATTTAAATCAACCGAATGGTTGCTCGAGCATTGGAATTAAAGACTTTAATTGAAAATCGAAAAGAATGTTGTTCCACCTAAATGGTATCAAGTGCTGAATGGATAGGAGAGATGTTATGCTTTCATTTTCTGGGTTATTCAGCGAGGTATTTCCTTTATGTGATACGTATATCACTGTAGAAATAATTAATTATCTTTGTGCAGATAATTGTTTTAGGAACATTAAAAACGCTGCTTAAGGGATTGGATAGATACCGTGTTTTTACTTACAGTCTACCTACAAAATATTATGGGCAAATATTTCTGTATGTCTTTCACCGTTTACAGTGCAAAACACTGACAAATTATTTGGAGATACAATGTAATATTACTTGCTGCATATTATGATAGATTTTAGTCTTTTAATTATTATACTTATCCTTTTAATCTATATTTTCTAAAGTTATCAGAAACCAAATGTAATTAAATTGTAATAGGTGTTTTAGGAATTAGAAGTTATTTATTTATACGGTTTTAGTAATTTTTAATTTTTGTAGCAGCAAATCTACTAAATAAAAACTTTAATATGTTGAGTAGAAATGGAATTAGGATTAAAATCATCCGCATGGAGAAAGTTAGATTGTGATTAATGAAAACCTGGGGAGTTATATCATTTGTTCATTGCTTTCTTTTCTTAAATATAGCGCATCACGTGTTGATATGTGAGAATATATCTCTCGAAGTACACGTGAAGCCATTAGAATATCATGACCTTAAACTGGCATCTTTGCTAATTCACTCAAGTTAGTAAACCTTGAATATTATAAGATACATCAATGACCGAGCGGTAAGTCGCTGAACACTGGTAATTCGGTCCGGGATTCGAATCTTGACGGAGGTTTTCCCATATGTAACGAGCCAGTTTCCTTTAGAAAGTCTAGCACAAATGCATCCCTTTCCCTCGTGTGCTTTTCCGTAATCAAATGAACAAAACAAAATACGATTAGTACTAAATTACAAACGAAAATTGCAAATCTTTGCTTATCGCTTCATGCGGAAAACACAAGTTACTGGGAAAGATAAAATTAAAATAAAAGAAAATTTAATCAAGCTGCAAATTCAAAATTTTAGTCAGACTGTCTCTAATTAAATGTTAAATAGCGATCAATTTCGGACATCAAATTGTTCAAATACTACGTCTGAAGAAGCACAGAAATACAGTCATTGCTAGGAAAACAATAGGAGCAGTTGCCAGTACAAGCTAACTAAATATTCCATAATTGCGTTTTCAGAGTTCACTTAATTTACATTTTGTTAGAGGAGGAGGGAAGGAAAAGAAAAATTATAAAATATTAATGTAAAAACAGCTGGTTAATTTAAAATCTGCACCAAATTATATATTTCACCAATACCTTTGCTTCGAATTATAAGTTAATTGTTCTGTTGTTAACGCCTTATCTGCCAAATTAAGTTCTTCAGCATATTCTGTGCTCTTGGCTAGCTGCTAAAATAAAGTTCGAGAACGTTCTCTGTGTTTTGTACAATACTGAAAACATTTTAACTTATTGAAAAATGTAATAAACAATTACAGTTCAAAGCAAAAGAAAATATTTATCCCTACAGGAAGTGAAAAAATGTTTTTTTTTTTTTCATATCCATATGATATTTTCAGCACTAATTCATGAACCAAGTATGCTATTAAAAGGTAAACCTCGAGAATGTATAACATACTTTTTCTCTGAAAGTGAAACTGTCAACTATCATTTTGATACATTTCTTAAAGAAATTGGGCCCCACCAGCGGCCAAAAGTCTAAAGTGGCCTAAAGTCATTGAACACTGGTAGTTCGGTTCGATCCTTCGAATGGGCTGGCTGCATGGGAGTTTTCGTGGTTTACCCCATGTATAAATCATTTTCGTAATTTACCCCATGTGTAAATAGTTTTCGTGATTTTTCACAATTCGTACCCTATTCCAAGAGCCAGTACCCCTCAGGAAGTCCTCCACGGAGGTTTCCTTTCCCCGTAGGCAGATATCCCACGAGGCTTTGCCGTAATTAAATAAACCAAACCAAACCGAACTTTAAAAATGTTGGAGATATTAAACATAGTGATCCAAGTAAAAATGAGACCCAGGTTCTTTTTGCTGTATAGTTTTCGTTAGAGCTTATAATTTGGACAATATTATTGTGAGACCATATTTACGGCGCAATCGCTGTTGGATTTGAAATGTAATCAGGATCCAATCTGAAATTACTAGACGAAGACAAAGAGCGCAGTAGGATTTCTTAAATTCACATAAAAGTGGTAATTTAAGGAAATTTGGTACTCCTAAATGAATGAAAGTACCGATTTTTGAATTCTTAGCTAAAAGAATACCTTAATACACTTGGTGCACTAAACAGAAATTTTTAACAGATCTGACAATCATAAACAGTATAAAAAGGTTTTGAAAATTTGACAGGCCTTTATATGCCACACACCCTTAGTGTATATATATATGTATTTTTTTTTTTTTTTTTTTTTTACTTCTTAGTTGTTTCAGTAACTTCTTAAAAATCAGTGTAAAAGAAGAGGAATGTAACTCAATATGACTGTAACTATCAGCATATATATATATGCATATACATTATATATATATATATATATATATGCATATACATTATATATATATATATATATATATATGCAGCATATACATTATATATATATATACATTCAGCTCAGCAAATATTTCTGTGTGTATCACCGATGAATTTTGTTTCGCTTCTTCAAAAATAAAAATTATTTGTGATAAGACACGAACAGAAAGAGGTGGCAAAATAAAAGTGGTCATTAGGGGTGAAAATGAAAGCATTATTGAAAATCATGCTGAAACAAACATTAAACTCCTTAATTAATTAAAATTCTCCTAAATTTATTTAAAATGCATTTTATATGCGAGACCAAATGGCCAAAGGAAATAAAAAATCGTATATGCTTTTGATCAGTTTTACGTAAAATGTTTTATTTCTGTTTAAATTTTGCTTTTCAAAAAATGAATAAAACAAATTAATATTATTAATATTTATTACAAATGTTTTAGAAAATATATTTAATTCATAAATTAAAATTGTTTTGTCTGTATTACAAAACAAAACCGGATAAAGAATAGTTCAACTTGCATTTTATGATTTTTTATAATTTTTCTTGCAATATTTCTGGCTAGACAGGGTAAAAAAAAAAACATGTAATTTATTTTTATATTTTAGATATATATTTACTGAAATTCAGTAATACAATTTTTTTAGAAATTTGAAATGATTTAATAACCATTTAGACGGTTTACATCCTTTAAACTAGATTTTCTCAGTTTGAAATTTTTAGGTAAATCTTTTTGCTTAAAGCCCCTAAAACTTATGCCGTTAGGGACTACATTATTTAATACTTTTATTGCTTGTTGAAAATTATACACTAAATAGAAACAAGGCTGAGTTTTACAAAATATCGGAAAGAAAAATTATTGGAAGTGAAAATGTAATTGAGATTACATTTTTTTCAAAGTGTTTACATAAAAAAGTGCTTTTATTTTTTTCTCAGAAACTAGCTCATTAATTGCAAAATATCCCTTAGGTTATTAAGAACATTCTAAGAAATACAACAAAATTTTTGGAGGGAAAAATATTGAAACTTATAGGAGAAGGAAGAGATTTTAATTGTTAATTTTTTTCCGAAAATTCTTTTTGGCTTAAAGTCATTTTGTCTTAAAAAAACCATTTAATAATATTCCTAAAATTTAGATAAAAGTTCTTAAAAAACTTTGAAAGGTATTGAGTTCCATTAATACAATAACAACTGGTCTTATTTCCATATGTTCTAATTCTATGTTTCAAGGTCTCAAGGCCCACCAGTAAAGCGGTAAAGTCACTGAACACTGGTAGATCGGTCCAGGTCGAAAATCTTGTCGAGCGGGCTGGCTGCATGACCATTTCGTGATTTATCCGATGTGCAACGTGTATACGAGCGAGTTTCTCTTAGAAAGTCCTTCATGAAGGCATTCCGCCACTTAGGCAAGTGGTCCTTGGGTGCTTTGCTATAAGTAAGTAAACGAAACCAAACCACTTCTCAAGCATTTTAGTTTAATACTGTTTTTTTTTTTTTTTTGCAAAAAATTGTTTAATGCCACATTTCAGCCTGCTGAGTTTGATAAATACATATAGCCTTTTTATTTATTTTGAAACACTTTATCATTGATTTGATCATTTAGAAATGTTGACGTCTTGAATGATTATAGTTTATAGAAATTATTTGAGGCAAAATTTAGAAATTTTTATTTGAAGCGACTAAATTTAGGTAAAATTATCTGGGAGCCTATTTGTCACTTGAACAGGCTAGTTTTCCTATGCGGTATTCATGCAGAATTATCAAGTGGAAAAAAATGTATTTCTATACTTCATTTCATTAACAAACTCATTGGAGCATTAGAAATTCGTTTAAACATGCTTAAACAATTATTTAAAATTAATATAATAGATGGCTCAAAAATCACCCTATAGCTAATGTGTTGATTTATGTGTTTCTTGTTGAAACACATAATTATTACAAACTTAACAGTGTCTGAATATAAATTAAAAAGACATAAGCCTGCTTTGAAAGAAATGACTGGATGTGACCATCTTCAAACGCTACGCACAGGTGAATCCGGTATCCAATCCTCTTCAACTTAAGGTTTCCTGAGTGATGGCAACAGATATTGCTGCGTTGCTTGCTGACAAGCTCTTGATACTCTCTTCGTACACCTTGGGTTTCCGTGATCCCACAGAAATAATTTCACTCGGGCCAAATCAGGTAAACATGATGACGACTGGATAGGACTTCGTTTCCCTATCCAGTGTTCCCGAAAGTTTGTGTAAAGCCCCTGCTGCACATCAGCCCCGAATTGTGTAGAAGCCCGGTTCTGTTGGAAGAAAGTGAGACCGCTTAGCCTGTACGTAAAGTGATTAGGGAAGCTGACTATCGTAGCTATGGACCCGAGTCTGTGCCGGTAAGAGGTCACTGAAAATACGTGATGAGATGAATGTCTTCTCGAGTGGTTAGTGGCAGGGGAAGAGGAACTTCAGAGAACTGAATGGGTTCTTGTGAAATCCTGGTCTTGAATCTGCCTTCCGATAACCCAGTCATAGAATTGTAATCTGAGATCCAGATCATCATCAGCCATAAGCTGGAATAATTGCATCTGGTAGCGATGTCATTTATTCATTGTGAATATTCGCGAGATGCTCTGACGTCTGTCATCCATGAAAGTCGACGAGTAACCATCCTTGCCATGGACGCAGTGATAAATAAAAGGTATTTGTTCATCATTTCCTCTCTTGGAATGTGCATGTTTCTTCTTTATCCACACTACCCATTTGCTTATGCTAAGCTTAGCTACCAACTCAGCAACAGTGTCGTTTGTGATAGGATAACGGTACAGGTGTTGTTTCTTGCCGGAACTAATTTTTGACCACAAGAAGAGTTACTTCAGATCTCTCCAGGATCGTGAGTGGCATCTTTCAAACTGAGGGAAAACCTGAATCTTAAGGTATTTTAAACTTATAAAGACATATTTTACACTGACAAAAAGGGAAAAACTTAGCAATGTAAAAGAAAAATGCAGCACCAACTGTATGGTGGCTTTTGCGCCCTCCCAGTACTAAATAAATTCAGAATAAATTCAGTAAATAATAAATTCAGAATAATTTTCCATTATTGCTGAATTTTTTATTAAAAATAACTAAACCATTTTCAAGCTTTTAAAGTTTGCTGAATTGCAATTTTATATTCTTTTAGAGTATTTTTATTTTATAACGAAACGGCCTCTCCAACATCTCGTTACGCAGATTGTTAAGAATCTCTTGAAAAGGATTTGTTTGAAATGCTACCCAAGCCTTTAGAAAGCTAAATTCATAATACATTGTAACCTGTCATTCAAATTTATATTGGAATAATAGGCTATATTTTCTATTATTTGCTATACAGAGCTTCATTTACCGTAAAATCATTTTTTAATCTTGGCGACGTTTTTAATAAGAACAATGAGTTTATAGTAAGTAATGTGTTTATTTATTAGTCAAAAAATCGATTTTTCATTTTGAGCTGCTCTACATCTTTTATGTAATCAGTACAAAAGTGTAAAATCAAAAATACAGACGATACAGAAGATCGTTATTTTATTAAATTTTACATTTTTTTGGAAACTGTGTTCTTTGGAAACCTCAGTTGCCAGCTAGACGTTCTTCCAATTACACTATTAAAGAGGTTGTAAAAAATCACTCGCTAAATTGGGCTTTGTTGCAGCCGGGATTCGAACTTCGGATCTCGTGACTGCCAGTCGCACGTGCTTCCAATTACAGAGCTAGGCACGCAGTAGAAAAGGAGAAAATTCCTTACAAAATAATTGAAAAAAATTTTTTGAGTAACTTTGAAAATTTCCGTGAAAGTAATGGAAAAGATCATTACATTTTTTATTCATTTCTAGAAATGCAAATAAGAACTTTATCTAACTCTGTAATAATTTTTGTGTAACACAAAGAAGTGAAATTTTCACAATATTTTAATGGAGAATATTATCGAGGAGCAGATTTAAAAAAAATGATTTATTTTGTTTAAACACATGCATAGCTTCAGTTGAACATGTGTAAGATAATTTTAACTTTCAAGTCGATAAGTTTCTTACCTAATTATTTCTATAATTGCACACAAAGTAACACACATGAATCTTTAACTACAAACATGATGTAAAGAATGTATTTTAATATAATATTATAATATATATATAATAATTCTCATGATTAAACGTTGAATAAAACAAATACGTATATACAATATCAAAAATACCAATATACAAGAACGTGCTCTTCGTCTTCTAGCATAAAAAAGTACATTAACTTAAGTCTGCAAAATGATTTACGGAAGAACTTTATGAGTTAGAAAGTAATGTTATTAAAAGCTCTCCATACAAATTTGCATTCAGACTTGTTCGGTTGCTTTTATAAAGGCGTTCGTGAACCGTACATAAATGTAGGGACATAAAACATAATGATCGGTCCAACGGTAGCTGCGAAAGACTCTTTCTGCAGTCCAAAAACTTAGTGCTTACATACATTACCTAATTACAACCTGTTGGGAATTGAAGAAAGCAAAATAATATTGTAACTTAGTTAATTAACATAAAAAGCCATAAATATTCTCTCATTTCTTCACAATTCCATAATTTATAAGATGACTTGATGAAAACCAGCTGTGCACAGAATTTAGATTTGTTTCTCTCTGACCGCCCGTTATGGGGAAATTCAGCCTCTTCACAAGTAAACAGGTAATCACGGAAATTCGGTCTAGTTATCTTTCAAACAGTTGTCTATCTAGAGTTTGTCGTGTATATTCGATGCCAGTATGGGGCGATAACTCTTTTCTGTAGTACTGTAGTTCAGTACCGTTCTAGCAGCTAGAATTTTAAGTAATGTAGAACTGTACAGTGGTATTCAACGTGCAGATTTAAAAAAAAAAAAAAAAAAAAAAAAAAAAAAAAACATTGAGATAATGCGAGCTTCTACTAGTTTACAAACTGGGGGATTGCTGGCAAGTCCGATGGAAGCTTTTGAATATTTGGGCGTATGATATGAGAGCTGTGACGAAGCCAGCCATCAGTTTTGTTGTAAAAGCTTTTCGGAATGTCAGAAATTCATTTCCTTTTGCATCCGATTTAAGAGGCCCAGGAAATAGAGATAGCGACATCCTCTGTCTGGTCGACGTCTCGTCTCCTCTATCGATGTCCGCTGCGATATCTTTGAATTGTCTATGTGTGTGATTTTTTGAATTGCCCAGTTTTTCCCATCTTTGCGTATGTGAAAACATTTTCTCTTCTGCTCTCATTATCAAGAAATTAAAGATAAATTTGATTTTAATCATCATTTATGATCAATGTATTAGCATTTCCTCCCACATATTCACAAAAAAAGTTTAAGTGTCTTACGTAAATAAGAAGGTAATGTACACTACGCAAAAAAAGGGGGACAGTTCTATATCTCCCGTTCTACTGAGCCGATTGACAAAATTCAAATTGCGTTTTCCATGTCTCGAAAGTGCGACAGTGGATATGTATTAGATTTATATATAGCATTGTTCTAACATTGGTAGTTTCACACAAAATCGGACTTTTTCTGAAATAGCATATCAAAGTTTTTCCATATTACGATTCTACGACTCAAATTATGCTCAGATATTAAATTTTGTAAAATGTGGTGCGAAATTTACGGAGAAATTCAAAAATTTATCTTGGCGAGTTTTTTTCCTGTTTGGCCAGGAATAATTCACTTGGCGAACTTCTTAATATATGAAAACCAATTTTCCATTATGCCGGAGCGGAAAAAAAAAGGTAACTCGTTCCTACCTTTTTACATTGTGCATGAGTGGAAAAAAAGTCACTGCATTTCTACTTCCAAATAATTTAGCAAAGTGTTTAAACCCCATCTGATTTTTTTATTGCTTTCAACAAGTGTACCAAATTTCAAAACGCGCCAATATATAAATTCACGTATATTTTCGGAAACTTTGAATAAAAAAATGTAATTTTTTGCAGGTATTCTTAGAAATAAGTCTACTTTAAGATAATGGTAAAAATTTTATAGATTATAATTCAAAATGTTTTTGAAAAATTTATAAAAATTACTTAAAAATACAAATTTTAAAAATAAACCTTAAAAAATGGGTGAATTTTATTTGGAATGAACCTAAATTTCGAAATGGGAAAGTACGAATAAAAATCGTTTAAGAAAAAAAAGAGATATTAATAAACATATACCAAATTCAATTAACATTGAGGAGCTAAAATTTTGAAAGCTAATTTTTTAAAAACGAAACTTTTTTTTTACGAAACTTGGCAGTCTGGCATATTTTACGTCGTAGAATCGAAATATGGAAAAAAATTGGTACGTTATTTCAGAAAAAGAAAGATTTTGTGTCAAAACATTTATGTTAGAATAATGCTATATATAAATCTAATATATATCATAAGTCGCGCTTTCGAGACATGAAAAATGCCTTTTTTCGTCAATCGGCCCAGTAGAAAGGGAGATATAGAACTGTCTCATTATATATGAACATATTTTTTTTCTGCAGTGTACGTATTAATTGAGGAAAAGGAAGCTTTAAATATTTATATTAATGTGCATTCGACCTCCTCAGTTCGACCTCCTCATCCGCGACCATGTTCAACCGCCATTCGGACCGACTTATTCTCAAAATGGGGGGGAAGGATAAGGACTTTCTTTCCTTCCAGCATAGCTCTTTCTGTAGAAGAGAAGACCTTTCACGTTGCAGCAAGTAATACCGCCCCTTTTGGGCGGTATTACTTGCTGCAACGTGAAAGTGTTTTTGTGTTTATGTGTTTGGCAGAATATCAACCAGGGTCGCGTTTGAGACGGCCGAACTATAAAATGCTTTCATTTTGCAATTAACGTTTTGTTAATAGTGCACCTTTCCATAATAATTTTTTTCTGTATTTTCACAACATATTTTTATAAGCTATGTATTTTAAACATCTAATTGCAGCTTCACTTAGCCAAATCAGAGAGATTAAAGAAGAAGGCTATTAATTAATTCTGTTTGGGGGTTTTGCGTTGGTTCCCTATAAAAGACTTAATCACTTTCCAAATTGTCGCCATCAAATATTAAAGCCCTGCATTAGATTTAAAGAACTTAAATTGTGAAGAATCTGCTTGAATGTATGTATGTATTTATGTATGTATGTTTCTCGAATTGTGGAAAAACAACGGTAACTAGAGATATCATATTTTGAAAAACGTAGTCCTGCTCTGGAATATGTGCACCTGGAAGCCAAAATTTGGAATTTGTTTTATCATCAATTTCATATTTTGTAAAACTTTAACGAATTTTTTATTAACAAACTCTATGATTTCAAAGCGTTCCATGAACATTAATATCGCGTGCATCTTCACGCACGAATATTTTATGTGCCAGGTTTCTTTACATTTCTTACTAGTATTATGTTGGTAGCGTATCAATGCAAGGACCTTACAATGCCTAACGTTATTTTGCGTAGAATCACTGAATCCCCTGTGAAAAAACGTTACTTTATATAATGTCATGATATTTTTTATTTCTGCGAATTGAGCTTTGAAATTATTTATTCCTATGTTGCTTGCCCTTTCGTAAGTTGGGAAGCTATTGCCTGGTAAACTAACAAAAAGCAAAAGTTGCGACTACAAGACATATAGCCGTCACACATACACATGATGCTAGACAGCTGTGTTAACATAAATTTTTATGTAGTACGTGTAAAATATTTTTGTGTGTTACGTAAGTGAGCTGGAAAGTGCGTTTTGGAATGTAACACATTTTTCTTCCAGAAACGCTGAAAGAAAGTCATGAACCTCCAGTTAACAATTCATTTTGGAAATTTTGAAAGATGCAGAAGCTTCGTAAAAGGCTTAGCTTCTACGGGAATTTTAAAAGTGTCTTCGAAGTTGTTAAGACCTATGTTCTGCAATTATTTAAATTCTGCTTGAGAACGAGTGTAAGATTTTATGTTATCTAATTCAGTTGTGTTATTATTTTGCTTTTAGTTTCATTTCTAATTCCGTTCGCTCTCATCAGGATGGAAACTGATGCATGTAATCACAGATTTCTTGAGCTCGAGAAACAAATTCTTTGGCAGATAGCTGCCTGGTCTGTAAAGTAAATCGAGACAATAAATTGCTTGTCTACTTTTGCCTTTTAGGCGTTAGCATTTAAAGAAGAATACGCCCTACATTCTCTTGTGATATTTTTCTAAACTTCATACTTTGGAATCTATCCTCATGAATCATAGTCTCATGATTATGGGAAATCGAAATATTTTTCTTGTAAAATTATAGCGAGTGGAAACTAATTCATAAAATATTTATGTGATTTGGAGCCTTAGGTTCGATATAATATTTAGTTGAAACTCTTAACACAGTTCTTCTTTTAATTATTTTGTTAACGTCTACAGGTTTATATTTTTATGATTATCACAATCTCATATATGTAAAACACTCATTAACACATAACACATTTTAAATCAAAATTAGATGATTTTTATGCCTCTTTACAAAATGTTATTGCCATCTGCCTTGTATACTCCAGTGAAGTAAATTATAGCATGTCCGGTTGGAATTCGAAAGATCCGTGGTTCGAACCTCAGCGAAAATGGAACTTATTTTCCTGGTTTTCTGCACGAAATAGCCTAATATCTCTATAGCTCTAGAAGAACTAATCTCACAAAAGTATATGAAATGCAATACATTTTAATTTCGTCGCTTATAGTACGGCAAACAATAATGCAGATTTGGATGTCCTAACATAATTAAAATATTTCGATGAATAAGTGTCTGCCTATCATCATATCCTAACAGAACAGAACACGAAACTTTCAGCAATTCGGCAAACCAAGCTACTTCATCCCAATGTGAGAGAAGGAATACATAGAGGACTTTAACAATGAGAAAACAAACATAGAAAAGCGAGAAAGACGAACAGTCGAATGAATAAAAGACGCTGCGTATAAATAAAATTTCCCAAAGTTCCCAGATATATTTTCTTCGAGAGATCAGTAGCTAAGCTCTGCTGCATACTCGGTGCTAAAACTCCATCTTTAGCCTTTTAAATTCAAACTTCCTATCCGGAATTTCTTGTCTTGTTTATTGATTTTAACAGGTTCTTGCATTAAATTGTACAAGTTTATGCTAGAAATTCATTATTCAAAGACTTAAATAAATAGTTCTAGGTTTCAGAACTGAATTAAGAAGAAAATCGTATCGATTGACGTAAGTTTTGTTCTAAAATATTTCGATGAATTTAGAGATGCTGTTAAAACGATGGAAGGTTTTGCACTTTATTTTCTATTGAACACAAACTAGAGAGGAAGTTTTTTCTATTTTGGTAGAATATTTTTCTTATCGATTCGCATAAGATTTGCTCTAAAATATTTCAACGAATTTATAGATGCTGTTAATATGGAGAAAGGTTTTGCAGATTGCTTTCTATTGAACACAAAATAGCGAGCATGTTTTTTACATTTTGGTAGAATATTAATATTTGGTAATGGGAAATTAATTTGCCTATCATGCTAAAAGAAATGCTGGCAATTGCACTACCTGGAATTAATGTGAAATGTGCTACAGAATAAGCTGGGAAACGGTTTCAAGAACCAATATGCTTTATGAGTTTCAGTACAAAGGACTGTTTAGTTTTGAGGCTTCGAATGATAGAACAGAATATGCATTATGTTTCACAAGAAGTCTTAAGCAAAATAAATATTAAATTGTAGTATTTAGAATTTTATTTTAATTGCAAATATATTTGCATTAGCAAATAGTTCTGTGGTTTTCCTCTTTTACCAAACCGCTGCAAATATTTCGCTGAAATTGACTTTAAAAATAGAAACGTGTGTGTATATATATATATGTGTGTGTGTGTGTGTTGTGTTTATAAAATAAAATAACATTCGTGGTATCATGAACACTGGTCTTTATCTAAACCAGGAGCAGTCAACCTTTTCATACCTACAGCCCACTTTGCAGGTAGTCAGAATTCCTTACCACTCACAGGTTTCGCAATTATTTAATTTAGCTTGAATTCAAAGTAATTCTTTGAGTGAAGGTTTAGTATAAATATACATATATATAGTTGAATTTATCCTTTTATTTTTATTTTGCTTATATTTATAAGATACTCAAAATTTATGTGCCGCATAGCTAGCCGGGACTTGGGTTCTCTGAATTGTGAAGGATCCGTTCGGATTTTCTTCGTCTTGTCAAGTTTCGTTCACTTGCTAGATGCCTTTGGCCTTTTTCCTTTTGGTACCCCTCTCACTTTCCTTTCTCCGTTTTCTCACCCGAGATGTTTTCCATTTCCTTAGAATTCATTATGTCAGGTGCCCTTGGGCTTAATTTAAGGAACCGACAACGTTGCACCTGCAATAGCTCGGTAATATAGAACTGTCTAAGTCTAAGCCTAAGTCTTTCTCGCTTTTCAGGACTTACCATTCTTCTACTTACATGCACCCTTTTGGGGCACGCATTTCATCATTTTTTAAAGCCTTAAATGGATAATAATAGGTCAAGTAATGTACTTTCATTAGTACGACACTTGAAGTTCAATCGTATGACCTGATCTGACCTGACCTTTCTCGCTTTTGCCACCGCCATCAGATGGTGACACGTGGAAGAACATTCGTCGACTTTTTTCTTTTTTCTAGCCTCCTTCTGATGTCTTTCCTGCTTTTGGACCCCTCAGAATTCCCCTCAAAGTCAAGTCCTTCGGGAAGTCTCTCCTGTTACTGGGAAGTACTGCCATTATGCAGTAGAAATCTAGTATAACCATCTAAGTATCTTAGTATATTCTCTCTCTCTTTTGCAGAATGTTTTTTCTCCTGATGAAGAGAGATCCGTTTTTCCCTCGAAATCGATTGGGATTTTATAAAATCTATGCCGAATACAAGGTTTACCTTTAAAATGAGCAGTTGAACCATTTTGGGTTGGGTGTAAACAGCCTCGCCCCATAATGACCTGCTCATTGTGCTCGAAGATCATTTATGCTGAATATATCACTTCATTCTTCTTCTTTTTTTTTTTTTTTTTTTTTTTTTTTTTTTTTTTTTTTTTTTTCAGAATTTAAAAAGGAATTAATACATATTAATTAGAAATCGACTTTTTGCCACTTTATACTTCTTTCATCTCCTGAACCTGAAAATCCCAACCATTCTTTGGAAAAACAATACCTAATGTCGATTTCTTGCGCTTTCTGCCTCAGAGTTTGTCCTTTCTTGGTGTTAAAGGCAGCAGAGATGCACAATGGGGAAAAAAAATCGTGTTAGATCCAAATCGATTCTGAAAACAAAAGACTTGGTGCTTTCAGCTCTCGGGCTATTTACTTCGGGTTCTGAAAAGAGTCTGCATTGGATTCGTCACACTTTCAAAATGGAACTTTCCTTTTATCCTTTTCTTTTTTTGTTTTTTTGTTTTTTTGTTTTTTTTTTTTTCTTTTTTTTCTTCAGTGCTGGTCTCTGTGCTTTTTAATTGAATGATGTACTTTCTAGTTTTTAGAATCTTCTTTTACTTCTTCCTCTTTACAATGGATGGAAAAAGGGCTTTTGTAAGCATCGAGAAAGTGAATATGAGACATGAAAAAAAGGTCTCTATTAAAATTAAGAGTTCGTTGATTAGCTCTGATTTATGGGCAAAAAAGTTTGTTTGAACAGGGTTGATGAACTATTCTCAGAAGTATTAGATCCATTTTTTACACCGTTGCCATTCAGAGTTACATTACCGAGGAATGGGTCCAATTGTCCCGAAAATGAGTTATTTAAAAATGCAGTTAGCTGAGAACTCGTGCGTTTCATGAATTAACATAATATTTGTTCAAAGTGTTTTCATATGCTAACAGGTTGTTTTCTTAAGTACATTTCATTTCACAAAACGTCTGTAGTATTTAAAAATGATTTATCATCAACGAGTTTTTGGTTATCTATAATTAATATATTTTCGGAAATATATTTTTAAATACGTTCCTATTAAAAAAAAGGGTCTAACATTTGAAAGACATTTATCTCCTAATTTTTACGTCCAAAAAGCTGGTTTTGTAGAGTCATTAGTTATTTCGAATTAGAGACATGAGCAATGGTGTGTGTGTATATAATTATGGCAAAGCACACGAGGGCTATCTGCCTTAGGGGAGGGATGCCTTCGTGGAGGACTTTCTAAGGGAAACTGGCTCGCATACACGTTGCACATGGACAAAACCACATGAGCAATGGACTCGGCGGGACTCGAACCTGGAACTCACGAATACAAGCCGAGTTGACTACCGTTATGGCACGAAAGCATGCTGGATGGAGGGGGAAAATACCTTATATACACCGTCTTTTAAAGGGCGACTAGGATTAGGCGACCGAATCGCCAAATCTTGGTAGTGACGAATTATTGTCCTCCACTTTTTAGTTCGGGCGCCACTGTAGAGTCACTGGTTTACAATGTTTATTTAAAAATGTGCAATGTCCTGAAATTATGTTTTTAAAATGTGCAATGTTAATTTTAAATTTTAAATTTAATTTAAATTTTAAATTTAAAAATGTGCGATTAATGGTTTTAAAAATGTTTAATTAATGGTTTTAAAAATATGCAATGTCCAAATTGAAAAATGTGAAATCTTCTGGCCGGTACTCGAACCCTAGCCCTCTCGAATACGCACTGAGTATGTTTCCATTGACATGACGAAGGCATTCGGAAAGAAGGGAGAATATGTCATATACTCCTCTTTTAAAAGGACGAGTGGGGATGTAACGACTCAGTGGTCAAATAATGGCTGTGACGAATTACATTCCTCCACCTTTTTGTTCGGGCGCCACTGTAGGGTCATTAAGTTTTACTATGCTTGAGAAGTGAAAACTGTGCAATGCCCTCACCGGAACTCGAAACTGGACATCTAGAATACGCTCCGAGTGTGTTACCATTACACCACGAAGGCATGCTAGAAAGTGAAACAAAATACTTTATAATTCAACTTTTGATCTGCTTCTTTGTTTAAACGGAAATTATAATATACATTAATATGACAGGTAAGAATACTTATAAAACGGAACTTCAAAATTTGGACTCTTGATCCACTTGCAGTATATAATGGATATTACGAAACGTATGTTTGATAAACAAGTTGATTATATAAAGAAGAAAACATATGCATGAATAAATTAAGTCCTTACTAAAATATCGAAGATTAATAAAAAGGTATAAAATTGTAGTTCATTTTGAATCATGATTTTTCTCATTTTTTGGCTGCTGGTATCATGTCATATGTTTTGTATTAGTTGAGAAATACTTGGCGACAGAGGAGAATCTTGTCTAATAGCGCGTGCGCCACCAGAATTGGCGCTGAAATATATTCTGTGAGAAACTTTATTTTTGTTGTACATTCGAAGTTTCGATTCAGAAGTTACGCTGTAAGAAAGAAACCTAGCGCCAGAGTGTCGCTATGGAAAATAAATGTATTGAAAGTTAGAATGTGTTATTTTCTGTAATCTGTGTGGTGTTATTTTAGTGTGATAAATAGCTATCGACGAGAAATTGAGTTATTCAATTCGCTTACTCTACCAAACGCATTTACGCTCTTTCCATGTACGCTACGAAAGAACTGAGATAAAATCCTTAGATTTCCTCCTACTTAAAAGATATCTTTGGTGGCAGGGACAGAGTCTCCAGTCTTGGTGAGGTATGAATTATCGGCCAACACCATTAAGTTCGGAGGCTACTTGTAAAGTTATTAAAATAGAAATAATAAATAAATAAAAATAATCCTTTGCCAAGATTCTCTAGACCTTCTGATTGCTTTCAATTGCACCACCAAGGCACTTCTTAAGGAGGGGGAAAAACTTTACGTGCTATCTCTCTGAAAGTCGTTGCTTTCAGTAACACTCACGATTACGAAGACGCTGTTTGTAGAATTCTTTGTTTTTGAGTACTACCTGTTATGACGAGAGGCGACTTTATTCCAGAGTTCCAGCATATAGATTTAAAGCAACAACCGATCGAGGCTTATTGATATACAGTCGATAATGGGAAAACTCGAGTACACACTATCGTTTACGACATCGTGTATTCTTTCAGAAAAGGATTTTCCTTCTTCTCTTTTCTGTGCCCATATCTTATTCAGCACAATTTTAACCATTAAACACATTTTAATTGATTGTCCAAATTTTAATTTCTTTCGAAATTTATATTTTAATATTTGTGGGATTTCTGCAAAAGATTTAGTTGGTAAAAAACCACATTCTAACATTTTTAACTTTTTAAAAGCTACAAAGGTTTACCAGGCTATATGAATGCTCTGAATCCAATTTGGGTTTCAGATCTAACCGGGATCTAGTTATATTCATGTCATCGAAATTTATTCTTTGACTATAGAGTTTTCCATCTGTATTTCATATCCTAGTTCTTGGTAAAAGAATTTTACTTGTTTGATTTTATTGCAGGTTTTATTATACACTTGCTATTTTATCCATATGTAACGTTGTATTAAATTTCCATTCGCGAGTATGCACTGAATGGTGCATGTGTTCTCGTCTTTATTATTATAAGTTTTGGAAATACACAACTTTTTGTTTGGGGCAACACATCCGCATGGGTTTTGTGCCCAAAAACTCTTAACTAACCATATCTGATTTATTCCCCTTATGAAATTGTTTAATTAGGTGCAAACGCACTACCCCTTTCCTCTGATTTCATTGACACGAGTAAACTCATTATTTGATGCTAGCAACGAATCCGAATTATAAGTTCGTGGTAAAATGCGCGACATTTCGATTTTAATTGCTGTAAACTAATTTCTAACATACTAAGGATCTGACCTGCAGCTTGGAAGACACTAAAAGTCTCTCATCTCTCCTACAGCCGCTAAGAACTCAAATGGACAGCTCAAATTGTAGAAAAGCTGCATTCATTCTTAACTATATGAAACTGTCCTGCCTATTTTTCGGAACTTTATCTGACATTAAAATCGAAAGTCTGGCAATAAAATAAAGTTTACGCATCTCCAAAGAGGACGGAAGACTCCTCCGAGTATTTATACTATAAATGATTTTAAGATGGCCGTCACTGTTAAAGATTAGGAAAAAGTGTTTACCGTGTATTGAAAGCCATCAACAAACGTAAAATCGAAGTTTTCAGTTTTCCCTTTCTGGGGGGGGATATGAGATTCGTATCGCGCAGCCGTTATACACCCAAAGATGATATGCATTCACACAACGATGCAATTTGCCATTCATTGAGTAGTTGTATGGTTACCTAATTCATGTATAACATATCCAAAACTGTATTATAAAATAACATTTGCAGTCAGCAAAACAAGTGGGTTACGTAACCTGTTATAGTAACTGCAAAATAATTACTTTTGTTAAAAAGTTTTATTTAGATAAAAGGATTTAAGAGCAATTTATTGCTCTGTAAGTCATAAACATTTTAACAAAAGCCATTATTTTACAATTATAACTGGTTACATAACCCACTTGTTTCACTTGTTTTGCTGACTGCAAATGTTATTTTATTTACTGCTCTAAAATATTTCTATAAATTGTTAAAAATCAGTTAATTTTTTTAAACTCTTTCACATCGGTAAAGGCCAAATTCTGTACCTCTCAAATATCTAAAACGTCCGTATATTTGCCTCTACGAATTTGTGTTGGAATGGATTTCCTTTCCTCATACTAAATAGAATGCTACGGTGTTAACAATAACCTACTTAAGTGAAACGATTACTTTTCTCTTGGGGATCTTTGTGCGACTTCACCCACTGAGTACAGTTTCCCCTTAGAACAGAATTGCAACTGCGAGCATCAGCAGTTAACCGCTGTCTCTAAGCAAAGGGAAGGTACGTTCAAATAAGAGAGCTACTTTTATTAGCTTCGAAAGAATGTTTGGCATGTCATTTAACAACTCCCGAAAGGAATGAACCTTGCTCTGACGTGCTGGGGAAAAACACTTTATAGAAAGGGGAGCAATCTACTGATATTGTATATCGTCCGTACAATGCACGGGCGTTTTGGCCGCCTTCGCTGTGAAAAGAGTTAAAGCAACCAATCGAGTTTTCGCCCTTAGGGATTTCATGATCTGCGTTATGAACAGATCGGCTGGAATTCCCATCATAAATTGCGTTATTAGATACGTTATTTAATTACTCAGCCATTTTTCTTCGTACCGTTAAAGTTTATACGTACTTCATTTAATCTTCGCTACTCAGATATGTAAACATCTTTCTTTTATACTTAGGAAGTTTACTGAAATGAAACATGCTATGGGTATGTAATACCACATAACCCAAAAAACGAATTTCTGCTGAAAAATAAAATTTTTCCTGTTATTTTTTTCAACAATACAATGGCATGTAAGAAGGGTTTGATCCATTTTTAGATAAGACATTTAATAACGTTAAAGAAATTCATTATAAGGTTTTCAACCTTCTGACCACCTCGGGGTTTCACTAAGAAAGCATAAATTTCTCAAAACTACCATGAAAAGAAGTTATTTTCTAGATTTTAATGCTAAAATGACCCTGTCAAATCATACCTGGATTTATGCACTTTTATTATATTGCCTTAATTTCTTGACCATATTTTAAGATGCACGTATATATACGTTCTTACGGATATCACAAAATATACTCTAGGGCGTGTATATACGGCATTCTCTGTTAAAGGATTGAGCATGCTGACGGTTGAATAGAAAACCGTGTTTAAATCCTGAATTGGCTGAACTTTGTATAATTTATTATTGATCTTTAAGACTGATTTGTAAAATTAAAAAAATGAAATTCATCTCTTCGACTTCTGATATTGATTCATCTGAGGTACAATCCTCAATTTTTTTTTTTTTTACATTTTGATACCTATTACAAGAACCCTCCAGGTTTAAATGCACTATTATATTCTCTGAATTATTTTGAACCTCATATTTTATTAAGGAATTCTCCCTTTTAAGCTTAGATCTATTTTTATCACGTATCAAGCTCAAAAACGTAAGGCTTAATCATTAACTGACGGCTTTTTAGCAAAAACGTAACTAAATGAAAATACTTCTAATTACGGACTACTTTATTAATAATTGGAGATTTTAGTGAGAAATATCTAAAAAAGTCTACAATAAATTTTAAACTAGATCAAATTTACATCCAATAATTTTGTTGTAGGTAAACGTGTAATTTAATAATAATGATGTAATGTGAGCACAGTTAATTTTTTAGTCTGTTTCTAATTTTTAAACCAAAGCGTCCTTTCCAGAGGCATTTTGCATTTAATTAATAAACAAACTTTATTACATATGCAAACACATTTTACTTCTACCCCTTAAGCGATAGTTAAACGTGAGTAAAATATTTCATACTGTCATATAATTAATTATGTTTGCAAATTGAAATCAGAGAAGTGTATATGTACGGTTTTACTTTGAAAATCCATCTCCTATCAAAGATAATATAGATAAAATATAAGATATATATATACACGTATATAAAATATATTACATATATATATATATGTGTGTGTGTGTGTGTGTATACTTCAGTGTCTAACATAACAGTTTGGGAATGGAAATGAGGAGGCATGATTATAAAAATTTTATTTCAACATTTTAATTTTTTATTAGTCATGTGAGTTTGCATTTAATTGAAGGATGGAAAACTTTAGCTAGTTTTTTTTTTAATTAATGATGAAATCAATGGTTAGCCAATAAATTGAATTAATTAATTAGTTAATTTGGAATTAATGATGACAAAAACCATCAATTGTTGAACAAATAAAACCCGCTACCTCACTATTCTAATTTCTCCTCTTTGAAAGATGATGAAAGTCTTGGAAATCAAGTCAATATTTCAAGCTTAAATATTTAAAAATGGTTCCTTCGATTAAATGTAAACAATTAAACTAACTGTAGAAAACCTTCTTTCCTTCATAATTCACTGTTATATAGTTTATTATCATGTTGCATTTTACGTGAAAAATAATATCATAACTATATTTTTAACTTGAAAACTTCCCATATGGTCAAAGGACTTTCATTTAAGCTTACCTAGCTTCTATCCAAATTTATTGCTAATACAGTGTCTCAAAAAAGTGATGAGACGCTTGTGCTTTACAAAAAGAAACTGTAATAAAATAAATTAAAAAAACATGTAAAAATTTTTGTGGGTGTGTTTCATACTTAAATTTAGTAACAATTATTACATAACATACATTTTTTCAAAATATTAAAATATTAATTTAATAAAAATACAATTGTTTAGAACGGAGCAAAAAATGGCTCACATAAGTGATGGCACACTACGTACTATGCAACAAAAATCGTCTGAAGTAAGCAATAAAAATATCTTTTGGGGTATTTATTTTTACTCAAACGCAATTGGCAATAATTTATAAAATCGTCTGCAGTATTTCTCTCCAGTTTGTTTTGGAATTTTTGTGTTTTTTAGCTCTGTGCAGCTATGAATGCTAAACGAAAAGAAACTTTGCCTGAAATTCGAAAATTAGTTATTAATTTGCATATTGAACGTGGAAAATCTATTAGAGAAACAGCTGAAACAGTTAACTTGAGTCCTTCAACAGTTTTCAGTATCATTAAACGATATAAAAAGAATCATATGATCCAGGATAAAAGAAGACTTGGCCGACCATCAAAACTATCCAATGGAATAAAGAGAATTATCGTTCGAAATATTAAAAAAAATCCAAGAATAAGTGCTCCTAAAATTGCTGCTGATTTACAAGCATTATATGGAGTACTTGTTAATCCTGAGACTATTAGAAAAGTAATTCGATCTGCTGGATATCACGGTAGAGCAGCCAGGAAAAAATTCTTCGTAAGTGAAAAGAATAGAAAACTTAGACTGGCTTTCGCAAAATCCAACATAAATAAGAATTCTGATTACTGGAATGAAGTTATATTTGCTGATGAGAGTAAATTTAATATATTTAGTTCTGACGATAGAATCTTGCTGTGGAGAAAACCCAGGGAAGAATTTCGCAAACAGAACTTGGTGCCAACAGTAAAACATGGTGGAGGAGGAGTTATGGTATGGGGGTGTGTGTCGTCCGCTGGAGTTGGTAATCTTGTTTTTATTGACAGTATAATGGATCAGTACAAATATATTGACATTTTAAATCAAAATTTGAAATCTTCAGCACGAAAATTGAACCTTCATAACAATTTTAAATTCTACCAGGACAATGACCCTAAGCACACTGCTTTGAACGTTAGACTCTGGCTGCTGTATAATTGTCCTGAAATAATAAAAACACCACCACAATCTCCAGACTTAAATCCCATAGAGAATATTTGGCAAGAATTGGAATCAAGAATTCTCAAACACACCATTTCTTCAAAACAAAAATTAAAATCGGTGCTTCAAGAAGAATGGGGTAAAATCACTCCAGAAATCACAAAAAAATTAGTGGAATCCATCCCAAGAAGATTAAATCATGTTTTAAAAGGAAAAGGAAATCCAACAAAATATGAAAACCTTTTTAAAAGTAAAATTTGTGGATTTAATATTTGATGGAAAAGTAAGTGTCCCATCACTTATGTGAGCCGTTTTTTGCTCCGTACTAAACAATTGTATTTTTATTAAATTAATATTTTAATATTTTGAGAAAATGTATGTTATGTAATAATTGTTACTAAATGTAAATATGAAACACACCCACAAAATTTTTTTATTGTTTTTTAAATTTATTTTACTACAGTTTCCTTTTGTAAAGCACAAGTGTCCCATCACTTTTTTGAGACACTGTATATTCCATTCTAAAAATTTAGGAAATCTGTTACGTTACCTATGTAACTTTTACTACCAAGAAGTAATGCGTCTTCCTGTTTGTTATTGTAATTTAATACTAGATGCATAATTTAAATTAAGAAAGCAATGAGGATACTTGATTTTTAAGCAGCTTTTTCTCTAAAAAAATATGCAAAAATCAATTATTAAAAGTTTATAATCTAGAAATTCATTTTATATTAAATTTTTTTGCAAAAATTTGTAGTCTACAGGGCTTCGCACATTTGTAGCTGACTTTGCTTTGCTATAAAACAAAATCGTCTGCTTCGAAATTTGTTTAACAGCAACTACATTTTTAAACCGTATATCGTCGTCTGCTATTTGGTAATCTTATTTTTATGCAAAACGGCGCTTTTAAAAGAAGAAATAGATAAAAGGCTATGTTTGTGCTCATTCCGAAGAAAATTATTCGTATTTAATTATTAAATATGCTATGAAAGCCATGGTGTTTCGGTTATTTGCTGTTAAAAATAGGATTTTGTTTAATACCTATGCCGAGGATATTTGATTTCATTCGTCTAAGAACGAAATATATTCTATTTGATCAAGGTAAGATCATTTTTGGTTTTTACATATTGCAAACAAGTTTAATTTGAAATAAATCTTTTAAAATAATAGTTTTAATTTGCGAAATGAGCATAAAATATGATTTTGGAGACTTAATATGAATGTATGTAACAAATGGCATCCTAATGGAACTCTTGACTATGACTGCCTATATTATTTTAGAAAGAAAATAACATTCTTCATTACGCGAATCCAGTTGAATGAAGTTATATAAATTAAATTACATGTTAAATCACATGACAGAAATAAAATCTCAATAAAAATTTATTTTCCTTTTTGAATTAACTACTGTTTTTATTTTCGAAGTTTCATTGATAATTATATTATCCGAGCAATTTTTATTTAAGCAATGAAAAATATTTTCATTTGCGTTTTTCAGAATTTTAACTTTACACTTATCAATGAAAGTTTTCAGAATTTGTGTGTAGATTTGGAAGTTTTGTAATTTTAGTTTTAGCTCTGTGATATTTTTAGATGTGTTTCATGATATTTTTTTACTTTAAAATGAATGTTTTGTAGGATCGTCTTCTTTGCTAACATACAACGGTAACTACATCTACAGTGGGTGACAAAAGTGTTCGTAAACGTACTACGTTCAGTAAAATATTGCTTTGCTCATTAATAAAAGTTAATGTTTTAGAATGACATATTTTAATAATATTTATAAATTTCTCTTAGAAAATCTTGATTAGTTAGTTTATGAGCGTGCTCAAACATTTTTTTTTTTTAAATCAATGATAAAGTAACAGAAAAGTTATTTCACAAAAGTCTTCGTACGCTTTAAGGAAATCTGCACATCTTAGTAAATATTGTAATATTTTTGTCAGTTAGTATTTTGTAGTATATATTGCAGTATTTATGACCGTCTGGACATAGAATTCACCAGTTTTTTTTTTCGTAATATCTGCATCAGTGCTCTTTCATTCTTCCATCATTACTGTTTATAGTTCGGTTTTTGTTTTAATGTTGTGTCTTCGTACTTGTGGACAATTACAGACACCCAAAAGGCGAATGTTGAGGGCCTTATGATTAGTACCGTTATCCTAACTAAAAAAGTTATTTCCAGTATCCAAATTTTGGGCGGATAATAGTATAATTTTAAATTATCTTTAAAATATTTAAATAAAAAGCATGATTCATTGCGCCATCAATAAACACTTAACTTATTTAATCCTGATGCCGACACGCACCCTCACATAAGAACACCACTGCTATGCTTTACTGTACCAACGAAAGTCTTGGAGTTAAGCTCCTCATTTTTTTTCTCAATACATAAAATATAAGGACGCAAGCAAGTAAAAAATAAAACCAAACTTTTTTTTTAAATTTTACCAAAATGCCAAAATATAAAAAAGAGTGCTGGACGGTAATTTTATTTATGAAATTTACGAAAATATTTCGATGTACTATCACTTTTATATAGTGTTTTATCTATCCCTCCGTACATTTTGAATTTTAGAAAAAAAGAAAATAAGTCAGTATTAAAAATTAAAAAGTTTGGTTTTACTGAAATCATGAAAAAATATTGGGCTTTATATTCGAATTCAGTTCCGGGTTACAGCACGTTTTCTACATATTCTTAAAGCAGAAATAAGTGTGCGGACACTTTCGTGAGACACTGCACTTAAAAGTCTATGTTGCAATTTCTCGCAAAGACGCGATGAAAAATTCACCAAGGGAAGTATGTAAAATACCCTTTTCTTGAACACAATATTTTACAGCCGGCACAGACGTACGTGCTTACACAGTCAAAAACTGCTTTGTGGTGAAGAACGCAAAAGATAATATAACAACTAAATCCGAATTGTGTAGTCATGCACTACTAAGTTAAATATTAGTGCAAGACTACACAATTCAATTTAACCTAGCAGGTTGATTCAGAAACCTACACTGGTAAAAATGCGATGCCGATATTAAAAGTTCAGCAGATGATAGAACTAACAACGTGTGCTCTCAATAGCGAAACCATGCTCCAACTAGATTTTGCGCTACTCAGTTTAAATACACTCTTGTTCACCCTAACTGATTTGTATACTGGCGAGGAAACGCGAGAGGAATAAGAAAGAAAACGCTAACAAATTACAATTGCAACCAGGTTTTTATTAATTTTTTTCATGATCTCTTTTGCTTTGTTTTTTGCTTCATTTTCTTTAGAAACCAGGTTTTAAAGTCCTTCTTGCTACTCCTAAGACCTTTTGTTAATTCACATTCTTCCACATAAGCCTGTTATTTCCCAGCTTTCCGCATAGTAAACAGTTCGCGCTTTCGTGAATTTTAAATTTGTTTAGGTAAGCCGGGATTCTACAGTGACCTGAAAGGATCTGACAAAGGTCTTTATCGGTTATGGATTTCTTTCTCCCTTCGTGGTATAACTGGAAGTCTACCCGACGCGTATTCAAGAGGTTCAGGTTCGAGTTCCGGCGAGAGCACTGCTCATGTTTCACATATCTTGCTTCCAAAAATCCCTAATGACTACAGTGGCGCCCGAACTATAGGGTGGTAAATGATGAGTCTTCACCACCAGGATCTGGCTTCTGGGTGGCCTTGAAAAGGGGAGTATATTTGCTTCCTCATTTCAGCATGCCTTCGTGGTGTAACGGATAGCACACTCGGCGCATATTCGAAGGTCTAGGTTCGAGTCCCGGCGAGGGCATTGCTCTTTTTTCATCACTCCTGCTTGAAAATAACCTAATAACTCTACAAGGAAATAAATTAAATATAATTCTTTTTTTTTATTCTTGAAATTCACTTAAATTAATTCTAATTCATTGAATTTTGGAAAAATTACAAAATGTATATTAATTATTGTTATGATATATTTAATACTTTTATAGCGCAAACCATTTCATTTATTATCAGGACAAACTGTTATGCTTTCCCTTCTTTCAGTTTAATTTTCTTATTGCATGACTTATGTCAAAAACATTTCAATGAAAACATTCCACTGTCGTGGCAACTCATGTTCTGGACTTCAGGATCAAACACAAAACACGAAGATTATCCAAAAGCCATCCAAGAGAGAATCAGATTTAATTAATTGGTTGCTTCTGAAAGGAAAATGAACAAATTACGTTCTCAGACCTTCCGGTAGCCTTTGATGTCAGAATAATTAATTAAATATTCCGTACAACTTCCACTGCAATAATTCCATTGCGTCTCAAAGATATCTTTTGTTAGACAATATATTTATATCTCATGGTGTGAAAACTATGTTAGAGTGGAATATATTCAACTTCTTGGAAACCTACGGAAATAATTCGTATATTTAACGTTTTGGAGTTTTCAAAATTTTACGTAAAGAATAATTTAACTTTGTGAGCTAATTCGTCTTCCGAAAAACAAAACATTATCGGTTAAAATATATTACGGAAATTTTCTAACATCTTTTTCAAATGCATTGTTATATATTTTAAAAAATTTATATATTTAAGAACGAACGGTATACCCTATTTATTTAGCAAAAGTTACCTTTTAAGAAAGTGTTACAAGAAGCAAATATTTTTATTTGAAAATATGAAGGTGTCTGTGCGCTGCAGGTGGAGGTTTCTGGATAATATTAAAATAATAAACGTTCTTCATGAAATAAGAAATTTCATAGATGGTTTTGATGTTCTATATAAGCACAGAGCAGCTAATGTCATTTAATTTTGTTACTAATTCAATGTTTGTAGAGATTATTTAAATTTTCTAAGAGTTATTTTAAATTTTGAAACCTTTTCGTATAAATTCTTGTTTTCCACCGACAACTGTCTGCCAGAATAAGATTTCAGTGTCGAATTTTATGTGAATGAAGTAGAACCAGTAGTTAATGGGAAGTTCTGTCACTTCCATAGAAGAGCTCAGAAGTTAGTAGAATGTGCTCTGCCTTCGGTTCTTTGCTTTAAACCTATTCTACTACGTTCGGCCGTAGTCTTACTTGCCTGTACGTATTCGATGGTAAGGTTTAATTACGGTCTAACTCTGTAAGTTATTTTTGTGCAGATTTGGCTAAAGCTTAGCTAGTTAGCATTAGTTTAGTTTCTTATTTTCTATCTTAAGTTAAAGCCCAAGTGGAGGTTTTCCTGAAAGCCTGAGATAGGCTGTCTCTTAGTATTTCTTTGAGTGAATAAAATGGTATTTTAACAATTCTTTAGACGTATTTTATAGTTGTAAGAAGATCAGCGAATAGTGTCTAGACACTTCCCTAAATGTCTAGTAGCCAAGGGGACCTAAATTAACTAGAACTTTATTTAATCTTCCATTATGCGGAAAACTTGTTATTAATAAAATGAATATACACCCTCAATAGTAGCAAGTGAATATTCAAACGGGAATTATTGGCGAATTTAGCTGCAAGTTTTGTTGTAGCGAAGAAAGATCAAAAATATTTTTTTGCAAAAACATCGAAGCACTATGAAGGAAGTGGTTGTTTATGATGAAATTGAATATGTGTATAGCTCATACACAGATAATAAAATGATTAAAAAATCAAGGTCATAGTACCTCTTCACGGCTCACAATCGCCCATTGAGCGTTCAAATTAGTATTTGGTCGAACCGCCTCTGGCTGCAATGCTTGCTTGAATTCGTCGAAGCAAGGAGTGCTAGAGGTTCCTAATGTCATCCTGCGACACATTATGCCAAGCATTCATCAGTTGTAACTCCAGATCTGCGATATTTTGTGGTGCCCGAATCTGGCGGCCTACCATGCCACATACATGCTCGATTGGTGAAAGGTCTGGTGACCTTGCTGGCCAAGGGTGAGTATCAGCCGCACGGAGACAGTCCACAGATATACGATCGGTATGTGGCCTGGCATTTTCTTGTTGAAAAATGGCCCCAGGATGACGTGATATGAAGGGTAATGCAACCGGCCGCAGGATGGTATCAACATATCGTTGAGTTGTTAAAGATGTACGAAGGATGACTAAAGATCACCTGTCATAAGAAATAGCGTCTCAGGCCATCACACCGGTGGGTTATGGCTGTATGCCTTTGTGAAACAAAGGATGACTGGGGCCATCCTCTCCAGGCACGAACACGATGGTCATCTGCTTCAAGAGTGAAGCGGGATTCATCTCTGAATACTATACGATGATGATCGGCTGCGACACCACTCCAGACGATTCCGCCGATGTTGTAGGGTTAAAGGCAAACGTTTTAAAGGCCTCTGCGAGCGTAACCCCGCCTCAGGCAAGCTGCGTGATATGGTGGACGGTACGACGGGAGGTATAGACGTTGTTGTAGTGCGTTGAAGAGTCGACAATGATACCGTTGGGGTGGCTCGGGCCTGGCGAACAATCATCCTATCTTGCCTCTCATTTGTGATCCTTGATCTTTGATAGCCTTAATTTCGTCGGAAATTTTCTTGTAGCAACCATTGCTGCCAACATCTTTGCACAGCAGTGTTTGTACGCCGCAGGTGGCGGCCTATTGCTCAGTATGACGACTCAGCTTCACGCAACCCTACAATGCGACCACGTTTGAAGTCGTTTAGTTGTCTGTAAAGTCTTCGATATCGTCGTAACAAAAAAAGATAAATTTTCCACCTCTATTACTGGTTTTATAATTTTCAAATTGCGCACTAGAAATGCGGGCTATGATCGCAATTTCTGCCTTGAAACTTTGATCACTTGAATGATCGACCAAGATGTTTTTGAATAGCAAATTTCGTCACGAGCGCAAAACCCATTGCATTTCAGCTGAATATGAACCCACTGAAATAGAAAAATGAAAAAAAAAAAAAAAAAGGTTTTAAGCAGAGATCGAGTTAGGATTGTCTTGTTCCTTACGCATTATGACAACGTGTGCGTTTGAGAACTTCTTTGCGAACGAACTTCAGTATCCACTTAAGCTGTAATGGCCCATCAGCGGCGGAGTGTAAAATCGCTGAACACTGGTAGTTAGGTCAGAGGTTCGAATTCCGTGAACGGGCTGACTGCATGGGCGTTTTCGTGGTTTTCCCCATGTGTAACGTGTATACGAGCCAGTCTCCCTAAGAAAGTCCTCCACGAAGGCATCCGTCCCCTTAAGCAGATAGCCTTAATGTGCTTTGCCGTATTCACAATACACAATATACACATAAGCTCTGATGTGGGGCCAGTGAAAGGGATCAAGAAAGACTCGTTAAGGACAGCCAACTTTGGCAGCATATCCGTTTCTTATTTTGTAAGAGTAAGAAAAAGAGGCTTTTGTCTGCAAAATTCCGAGAGAATAAAACGCGCTTGACTATTGTGAAAGCTGTTGTTTTTTTTTTTCCTTCTGTAATAATGCTATAATATTACTGTTTTTTATACTCTTCTAACTCAGATATTAACCAAGAATGCATATGTTAAGTTTTTAAATAAATCTAAAATGACAACCTGCCCTATTTATTTCCACCCGATAGTGCAGCGATGTTATAGCATCAAACGAAATACGAAAAGTTGCAGAAAGGTCATTTTCAGTTGATTGATCTAAAATACACCTGTATTTATTGCTGAATTTTTATTACTTGTAATTATCGTTATTTCAAATAATACATAAATAAAGGTTACACTAATAATTTTCAATTTACCAAACTTTCAAGCATATATTAAAAAGATAATTTTTGCTCGTGGTTTTCGTTACATTAAATAATTCGTAAATAAAAGTTATATAATGATAAGTTTTTATTAAAAAAATTACAGACGTATATTAAAAAGATAAATAAAGGTTATACTGATAATGTTTAATTTACTAAAGTTTCAAACGTATATCAAAACGAGAATTTTATTACTTGTAATTCTTTCTTATTTTAAATAATGCCCTAATGTCTGATATTCTGATATGGTAATACTCGTAGTTCTTTGTAATATTCTGATAATTTTTAATTTACCAAACTTTCAAACGTATATTAAAAAGAGAAAAAAAATATGTGGCTTGCGATAGTTATGCTGACTTGTTTTAAATCTATTTTTTTCGTTATATGTTTTCATCTATACTTATACAATTTAATCATAGATGAAATTGAAACTCTTAATCTTTGATATCAAAGACGATTGATTGCGTCATTAGCAAATAAATGAAATTTTCTTCCGGAAAATCCTCTAAATAATTTTCTGATGTTCTAGTTAGTTTAAAATACTTTTACTATTTTCTGAGTATTATAAATACATGTTTAAAAGACAATGTGTTTAAAATAAAGAAATAATATTGAGAGTTTTAAACCTCAAAGATTTTAGCAGAAGCTCTTCTACTGAAGACATTAAAAAGATGGACTAATGTAAATGAAAATCACCAAGTTATTTCTTTTTTCTGTCGTCAATTTGAAAATTTGTGTCATGTTTTAAACGCGACTATCTAAAAGAAAGCTTTTACAGTTTCAATAAAGTTTTGCATTTGTGCATAATATTAGATGTAGAATGCGACTATGCTAAAATTTCAGCATATCGTTTCAGAAAACGTTTGATTTTGTATCAAAATAAATGTTAGGGCAATGATATGTATAAATCTAATACATATCCTTAGTCGCGCTTTTGAGACATGAAAAGTGTAAATTGAAATTTTTTAATCGCTAATTGGAAGGTTATTGTCTAGAATATTCTTATTCTTAAAAATACTCGACAATAAAAACGATGAGCGCAATAAGTTGCAACTTCAGTGCCTCCGAATCATCAAAATTTTCTCGTGACGGCCTTGAATGCTAGCTCATAATTTTCTTTAGCTATACGTGGTAGTAAGTTTTTACTGATTATTTAAATAACTAGAGAAAAACTCTTTCTCTCTTTACACTTGCATTGATTTATGGTTCTATAAGAAAGTAAAAGAACCTGAAGAAATACTCAAATATTTTTTGTCATATCTCATTGGGAAAACGGACCTTAAGTTTTATTTTTTGAACTATTTATTTCAATTACATATTTATATTTGCAACTTGTTTCTAATTACAGGTATGCTTTTAAGAACTTAAAATGTATTCTTAAAAATATAGTCTTCATTATACGCAGAATCTGAACTTTTCTGCAGATAGACACTCTTAACATATATATATATAGGCAGACTGAGATATAGAAACGCATGAATGCTCTTGGGTAAGCATGTAGAAGAAGAACATAGAACGTAGATCCATATTGAAGATGGAGAATTCTGAAGGGAGAATGCCAAAATGTTGAATCAGTATTACTAGAAAACTTGGCAGTCGAGGCGAATTACATATTATTTTTATTTCAATTGACATTTTTGGCCAAAATTCACTTGCCACTCTAATCCTGCCTATTTCTGGAATGTTTACATTTTTGATTCTATTACGATAGGAAGAGAGCAGAGAAGCAGCGTCCTAGATGCGTCAGAGGTAGAAGCAAAAGTGCGCAATTAAATACAGTATGGAAGTTCACCAAGGGAAGGTTTTGGTTTAGGTTGAAAAGTTTTCAGTGCTCAACATTTTGAGATAAAGTTCTGAATTAGCTACGTATCAGCGTTACACAAGTTATGTGATATAGCTAGAAATGGCGCAGTCCAGGAAAGTTATTACTATGTTTAGAATACAAAGAGGAAATACCCAAATTAAAAATTGAGGAATTCAAGAAGCTGTTGCTGAATTAAATTATAAAGCTGATTTATATATTTTTATAAAAGGCTATTGCTAAATTAAATTATAAGGCTGATTTGCATATTTTTATCTAGTATATATATGAATATATATATAATTATTTAATAAAATTTGAATAAAAAATTAATCTATATCTATATCTATATCTATATCTATATATATATATATATATATATATATATATATATATAAATTTTTTATTCAAATTAGTCTCACTTCAAAAATACTTACTACCTTCAATCTCATCTAATAATTCAAAATTGTGCCTTTACTGCAATTTTTGTTAAAACTAAGATATCTATAAATGGCCTTAAAGATAAAGATATCTTAAATAGCCTTTTGCTCTTAGAAGAGATAGCGCTCAGTAAGGAATAAATCTATTAAATCACACGTTTTCTCTCGGCAAGTTCGTGTTGCACAAATGAGAAGTGGACAGAATACTTGTTCTTCATTTGATGGATCTGAGAGCAACTCCAATTAATTATGGAGGGGAGAAAACAAGGAAAAAAGGCTTTTCATGTGAGAGCCTCTAACGGCCAGACTCCAAAGAAGATAAGGAAATCTTCTTCTGAATTCGGTGCCCTTAAGGGTAGGCTGCTTGCATTAAAGAAAACACTTATACCATTCTGCTTCTTCCTTATTTAATTATTTTACATAATTTTCAAACGAAAATGAAAAATGAAATATAGAAGAGTATGAATGAAAAATAAAAAGTCAGACAAATCAAGACTATCAAAAGATTAAGAAAGTTATCAGAACGACAGTGTAAGATGTGTTGCTCTTAAAATGAAAAATATACGTTCTCTCATTTTAAATGAGTTTTGATAGAACTCATTTCAACGTTAAAAGAGGTTCTTTGCTCAGAAGAAAAAGTGAAAATTGATAAAGATATTTTTACGAATCTTATTATATGTTAAAAAATAAGAAAGTATATTATTTCAAGGGTACTTTCCCGTTATGTGTGCCACAAAAAACATAATTTCTATTATAAATAGTATTAATAAATTTTAAATACATTATAAATCGAATACAATATAAATTTGAACAGGGGCCATGAAGTTAGAGATGTCTCGAAACATTTTGGAAAAAATGGCACTTTTTTATGTAATAGTCGCCACATAAACTTTTTAGGTATTTTTCCCGCCTTTTTCGCGTGCCTTCATAGTGTGGTGGTCTGCACGCTGGGCGTGTATTCCAGAGTTACGCGGTTCGATTCCCGGCGAAGGCACTGCTAAGTTTTCATCTTGCCTACCTCCAAAAAAATACTTAATGCAGTGGTTTTCAAACTTTTTGTACCGGCGCCCCCCTTTAAAATCAAATTGTTGCGTCCCGTTAATTTATCTTAAAATCAAATTTCATAAATACTCAACTGATATTATAATTTATTTAATGGGCTACAAAATAATATACAATATTATGTAAAAATATAATATATTTATTATAAGAAATATAATAACAAAACAAAAAAGAATATATAATTAATACTACTACAACATAAAAATTTAATGCGACGGTTGAGCTTGTTTTTCAGCACAAATTTTCTCAAACCGTGGTATTATTGAAGAAATCGCGGTTCTCAGTTCCTTTTCAATCATTAAGCGAGATCGATACTTTGTTTTTAAGATAGCTACTGTAGAAAAACCAGTTTCACATAGGTAAGATGTTACAAATGGCAATAAAATTTCTAAAGTCAAAGTAGGAAAATCGTCCTTTACTCGTAGCCAAAAGGTAACAATATTATTTTCATCTCGAAACATCTGCTTTAATGTGCTATCACTAGATAAGTCAATTATCATTTCCTGCTCTGCTGTCGTAAGGCCAAAATCATCATATTTTTCAATCACAAATGGGTTTCTAATCCATTCATATTTGGACATGTCAAGATCTTTAAAGTACAACGAGAGTTGCTTCCATAGACTGGTCAAATGATTATTAATAAGAACTTTACTTTCTTCTATTTCATCAGCAAAACAGGTAATTTTAAAAGTGGGAAACATGTCAAAGTTATTATTTTTCAAACTTATTATCCACAGTTCCAATTTTTTCATAAATGCAGTAATCTTGTCTTTCTGCGTAAAAGCATGAATTTGAGCCCCTTGCATTGATTTATTTAAAATACTGAGTCTTTGAAAAATATCAACTAAATACGCAAATTTTACAAGGAATTTCGTGTCATAAAACAAGTGTGCTTCATCTCTATTATTATCACTAAGAAATATGGCGATCTCTTCTTTTAGCTCAAACACCCTTTGAAGTACTTTGGCACGAGAAAGCCAACGTGCTTCAAAATAGTATAGAAGTGTTCTATATTCTGAACCCATGTCATCACACAATTTCGCGAAAAGCCTTCCTCTTAATGGGCTATTTTTGATAAAATTTACAACTCTTATAATAATTTCAAATACTGTTAGTAGATCTTCACTCATATCTCTCGAAACAAGTGACTGTATATGAATCATGCAATGCGACCAAACTGCACGAGGAGCCACCTTTCGAACTAGTGCCTGTAGACCAGCATTTTTTCCTGCCATAGATGGAGCTCCATCTGTGCATAGTCCAACACAGTTCTCCCACAGAATGCCATTTTCATTAAAAAAATTATCAATGATTTTAAAAACTTCCCTTGCTGTAGTATTGCATTCAATAGGTTTACAGAATAACATGTCTTCTCTAACATCAGTTTCCACAACATATCTTACATATGTTATCAAGTGTGCATCCTTAAGAACATCGGTAGCCTCATCTACTTGCAACGCGAAAGAAGATAGTTTTACTTTTTCTATTAATTGATCGCAAAGATCTTCAGATATATCGGATATTCGTCTTTCCACCCTATTATCTGCAAGTGGAATGATTTTAAGTTGATCAGCATATGATTCACCGAGTATCGTTTCTATCATGTCAATAGCTGCAAGTAGCACCAAAGTTTCTCCTATTGAATGGGGTTTTTTGCATTTAGCAATTCTATAATAAACTTTATATGACGCAATGCTTTTTGTGTTACAGACATGGTCTTAATGTCTTAAACAACAAGAAATTAAACATTTCTTGTTGTTTATTTAAATTCTGTAATTTTCTTTGGAAAAATTCTCTTGTCTTGCCAACGTGATCTGCATATACTTTTTCAAGATGTCGTTTTAATTTATTTGGTTTCATGCTGTCTGAGGCCAAAGTATTCATACACAGCAAACACAATGGTCGTTCTTGGCCATTAATAACCTTATATGTAAATTCTAATGATAAGTACATTGGATCTTATTTTCTATATTTAGGTTTACTATTTTGCGAAGATGTATTTCCGATATTTTCATCATCTTTTCTTTTGCCCTCTGCTTCTGCTTCATTTAATTTTCTTTTCAAGCCAGTTACGTATTTATCCATCTAAAAGGGGTATTATTTTAAATCAATGACTTTATATTAATTTAAAATACAATACAATTATATCAATATTTTCTTTTAAATTAAATATCAGTCCTAATTGGGATAATTTTTAAATGTAGAATTAAAAACATTTTTTGTCAAAATTAATTACTGGAATACAAACAACATAAAAATAACTTGCGCTCTTCTTACATAAACGTGAATTTTTCCAATAACAATATTCATATTACTCAATTAAAACGGTTACTGGTAAATTTACGAGAAAGTAAAAAAGCGCTAGTAGTGAAAAAATAGTATATTAACATCGGCCAGGATGTTATTTTATTGTTTCGGATGTTTATAACCATGGCACTTTGCGCTCGTGCCGAAAAACTACCTTAACACTAAATTAACATTTCCTGGTTAATAAGGTACTATTATAACAGTTATGAAATTTACCTCAATGTTAATTTATTTAGAAGTTACCAAAGCGAAGTGTTTCATTCTATATATCAACGTGGTTATCGCAAGCACAACTAACGAACTAATTCTGTTCATAGAAAACAGAAACAATCAGATGCTTCTGTTTACTGAAGTTTGGCGCGAGTAAGCACGAGAATACCCGGAATGTTGCGAGTGCTTCTCTTTTGATTCCACGTCCCACTGGTGCTCGGCTCCAAATGTGAAAGCGAGATATTTCGTTCCACGAAGCGTATGGATGGTGTAACAACAAAGTTCAAATGAATAAAGGTAAAAATATCTCTTACCGTTTCGAATCCGGGCGGCGAGTATTCCATCGACATGAAGATCGTCAAAACTTAAACTAAATTTAAGGCACATCCTTCTATAGAGATTACAATAAAATTATTATTATTATTATATACATATATACAGTTATAATTGATTTACACTTAACATCCATGATAATTAAACGCGCTTTCAGATACAAAGCGGTTCCAATTCTCTTACTGTGTAGCAGTTCGACTGTCTCCTCCTACGCAAATCGAGTTCAAAGTTTTTTACTTAGGATTTAATTCTAAAGTTCGCTAGATGGCGATGGGAGTTCAGAGTCGAGTTGTAACAGATGGGATGTTTTAGCATTTGTACCCGAAAAATTCGCGGCGAGAATTGAGGATTACGTATACTCCTGATTCATTTTTTGACACGTATTTGACGTTTTTGGTTTGTATTCGAAAATGATATTTTGGAAACACCTGCATGCCCCCCTTGCAACAGTCTAAACCATTGACTTAACTCATTAATCGCCAAAACTACAAGGAATGTTTCTTTTCTCATGAAAATAATAACAAATATTAAATTAAGCATTTATAACATAAATTTACATTGAAAATTTTAAAAAAATGCTCTTACCTGTGGAAAAAGCGAGTGTTGCGTTCGCGCAACGTCAGTGGAATAAGACTACGGATGTTTAAGTGAGGAGGATTGCACTTGTGTGATGTTTCTTTTGTGTGGAGCGCAGGATTACCTTTTAGCTGTATAACGTTTTATGAATCTACAAATCACTTTACTTGTAATTAATTTAATATTAAAATATACATTTTATTTCTTTTACAAATACAGATTATTTCATTTGAAAGATTCAAGCATGAAAAGCTTGATTACAATCATGCTGTAAAGCTACATTACATACTTTGCATCTATAAACAGTCTGGCTATGGTACTCTTTACAACAAAGTCTTTTGTTATCAACGGACTTTACGATAAAATGTCTACCATCTCCATGCAATGGTTTTTGAATGCTGAATGTACTAGTTCTTCCTGTTGCTGATCTATTTCTGGCTAATTCTACGCTCCCAATAGGAGTTTGCAAAAGGAATAATGTATTCTCGGGTCTGAAATCTAAAAGAGACTATATTTCCAGTAGTAAAAAGTGGTGATATTTAGTAACTTTAGATACGGTCTCACCTCATATAATTTATCGGTACTGTCAATTTGACCATTGCCAAATGCAAATTCTGCTTCATATTCCTGTACTGCGAACGTGATATCAATTCTCGTACAACAGGAACAGAAATGCCCTTATTAAAAGACCAATACATTTTTTCTTGAGGTAAAGAATGATATCCTGTAAGGAATAATATTCCAATAAATCTTCTCATATAGGCTTCAGATGCAATAAATTCAGGTTTTTTTTTTTTTTTTTTTCTGAGTGTATATATTTGTCTGTTCAACGAGAAGAGAGTAAATGTTTAAACCAAAGAGAAAATCGAAAATCTGTGCACTAGTTTTACCTTGTGTTTTGTCTTTTATAATTTCTCTTCTATCTCTTTCTTCATGTTCTTCCTGAGACATAACTAACAGTTCCTTTTTTATCCACTTCAAGATCTCAGTCTTCTGCTTTTTAAACTTTTCATTATGACTATAACTGCTTTTAGAAGGCTGAAACGTACTTCTTACGTGAATTTCAACTTCCCCACCAGTATCATTTGGTAAAGTATCATTATCATTATTTAAAACATTGCCATTCCTTTCTTCTTCGTCACTAGATTCTGCAATTTCTGGGGAACAACAACAATATCAGTTTCATTCTGGTCATTATTAACATTATCATCATCTATTTCTTCTTAAAAAAAAATCTTTGAAGGGCTTCTTCTAATGTAAGATATCTCGTTCTAGGCATTTTTAAACAACCAGAACATCGAAAGGAATGAGTGAAAAAGGAGATTGACTACCCGCTTCCTGCTGACGTTGTGTCAACGCAACACCTGTTTTCCTTTCCTTTCAAACACAAATATAAACATCTGACTGATGTAATGTTCTGATAAACGGTGACCTTGACTAAAAATAGATCACTCATAAAGGCGGCAATTCTTTCGTTAAATATTTTCAGCAAAAATACCCGGTCGAAAATTTTGCTTAAATTTTGCTTAAAGTTTGAGATTAATTATTATAAACAAAGTGATTGTTGAAGGCAAATATTTTTTTACAGAAATAATCTTCATAATATTCCCTACACAAAATCATCTGCTGGTATAAAATATCTTAGGTAGTTATATTTATATGCGCATTTATTTTGACCGTTGCGTCAACGCAACACCAGCGGCTAATGGGTTAATGTCTCTGCAAACTCTAATAAGTACGATTCAAGAGAGGGGTGTGAGGAGCCACGTTGGCGTATATGATGCCATTTTGTTCTTCCCCGCATTCTTCAACTGTTTGCGTGTGATATCCAGTGTTTGGGTCTACAAAATTGTATCTGTGGTTAACTGTGAGATGTATCCTGCTTCTTTTAAATCCCCTGTTTTGTATGCTTCCAATCAGAAAAAAAAAAAAAAATACTGCCGTCTGCGACATTTTTTCAATCGTGCCAAGTAAAGTTTTAGCTTAGCGATCCGAAACGGCTGCAAGAAAACATTCTTTTGTTTATTTAAATATGCCTCCAAAATCCCACTGTGAAGGAAGAATCCCGTCCAAGCGTTACTCTTTCTTCTCGTAAAAAAGACTTTCGTCAACCTCTACTTTTCTGTTATTTCCACCAACGTGAACTTCAGGTCTAGGTTACAAAGAATTGAGCGCAAACCTTCCGCATACAATTGTTCCTTATTGTGGCTCACTTTTAATTGAATATTACAAAACTCACCAGTTCAGTTCATGGCACCAATGAACTACTTTACAGCTGTAAATCAGATGAATTTTACAGCTGCAAATATATGTAGGCGTGATCTTCCAAACCAAACAGGAGATCTAGCACCTAATTTTTCTCGGCAAGGTCTAAGGTTGCAGCGCCATTTTGATGTATCGTAATTGGTAAAGCACAACATTATTTCATGATTATTTTTGCAAAATTTTCGACCGTGAAGAATTCCTTTATCCAGTAGTAATTTCACTGCCACCTTCTTATCTTTAGGTAAATCACAATTTGTGAAATTCATTTTCTTTCTTCTCCTTCCCTAAAAATTGCCTTTAGTTAAATAATGTATACGAAGAAAGTCAGCTATCAAATCATGTTTCGCACAGTTTAAAAATAAAAAGGCACTTTGATATTTCATTGCATGGCACTTTGATATTTGGCTTATATTTTTAATTTTATAAGTATTGCCATACGCACTTCAGGAAGTTAATTTCTAAACAAGGTAATTTCCATACATTATGGAATCAGCAACAGAGTTACTAGCAATGTGGGCCTGCAAGAAAGCATTCTGTGCAATTACCCCAATCAAATAATAAAAACAAAACACAAATAAACGAAAGAACGATTTGACGACCTACTGAGCTTACTGATATCTGGTATCAGTTTCCGTTTGAGGAATTGAGGAGGAGTGGATCTGGCACCACTCATACTACGAGATGTATAATGGGATAATTCCACTACTGGGAATGGGATAATTCCTTATATACTTCCAAAATTAAATTAAAAGGAGATTTTAGGCCCAGTCGACAAAATGTAAGTGGTAAGGGAGTAGTAAATACCAAACGTCAGCTGTGCCTTCGCTGAGATCTGAAATAAGGGATATTTCCATCGATTGTTAGGCATTTTAATTACTTACGTTACGAAAGCACTCACGGGTAGGATTCCTTACAAATGTAGTTGACGTTGTGACGTTGATATAAAAATAACTAGAAAGTATTAAAAGTGACCGACGTTGATATAAGTAATGCAAAATATTACATAAATTTCAGTATCCGTAAAACTTTGGATTAAAAAATATATGCTTTTACTAATTAATAGTTTTTTTTTCCTTAGACCTTGGTGTTTAATGCTAAATGCAGAAGTTCTGTCATAAAATTTGAAATGGCACTCTGAACATAAATCAGAAGAAACTAATGTTTATTTTAAATGCCATAAATTATCAGGAAAAACTTCATTTTGTAAGTATAAAACATTTATCCTCTTTACAACAGCAACAAAGATTAATGAAGATACGAGTATTTTTCTAATAAATAATAATAAAATATAAATATGTGTGAGGAATTAAATTCTGATCTGTTTTTTTATGTGTCCTTTTTGAGATGTTGAATAATTTTGTTTTTAGTTAATATTTTTCCTATGCCAGGTCTTCTTAAACTTTTTTTTAGTCACGACCCCTTTTTATCACTGAGAAGTTTTTCGCGACCCCTCGACAAATAATGTTAACGAAAATTTAGTGGGACTCCATAAGCATAGCGCAAATCCGACACACGCGTGTGTGAAACCGTCAATATTTTCACTTGTGCTGTAATATACTATTGCAGTTTTAGGCCATTTACTTTAATTTCTAATTTTAAGACACAGAACAACGTGAAAATTTTTAATAAGTAACAGACATAATTACAGAGTCATGTGCAAAGCAAGTAAAATAAACATTTATATTATAAAAATAATGCTTCGAAACGTTTTCGTTTTTCTTTGTCTGTATTGTCTTACCTTTATCTATTATCAGATACATTGTGTAAAAATATTTGGTAATTGTATAAAAATAATGCTTCGAAAGGTTTTCGTTTATTTTGTCTAAATTGTCTTACCTTTATCTATTATCAGATACATTGTGTAAAAGTATTTGGTAATTGTAAAATTATTATAATAAATTAAAGAAATATCAAAACTGCTACAAATTTTGGCAACCTCCCCCCTCCCGACCAGTTTAAGAAACCCTGTCCTATACAACAACATCAAAAGCTGTAAACGAGAGAAAATTTCTTATTGTGCATAACCCATCTAAGAAAGATATTGACATCAACACCTTGGTGAGCAATAGGCCCACCAGCGCTCGAATGGTAAGTCTCGCTGAACACTGATAGCTCAGTACGGGGTTCAAATCTCGGCATGGGCATTTTCGTGGTTTTTCTCCATTTGTAACGTGTATACGAGTCAGTTTCTCCTAGAAAGTCCTCCCTGAAGACATCCTTCCTCTCAGACAGATAGACAACAAGTGTTTTGCCATAATTAAATAAACCAAAACCCTGATGAACAACATTTTAATTCGCGGAAATGTTTAACATCTTGGGCATCGGAGCTAAAATAGATGTACTTACTAAACCCTGTTTTAACTCACAGTTGTTTTTCCTGCATATATCCTATGATGGCAAATATCTTATTTTTATTTCAAAACCAAGAAAATTTCCACGTAGTAAAAATGAAAGCCCGTATCATAAAAAGCATACAAAAAGAAGATTTCTAATTAGTTTACACTAATTTCTACAATGGGATTGCTATATATGCTTTATTAAATTTCATTAATTGCTTCATTATCTTATTTTGAATGCCTAATTATTGTACATAATTCTAAAATTTTTTTGTGCTTTATATACCCACCTTAAAATTACAAAAAAAAAGAATAAATGAATATAAAGTAATTTTCTAAATAAATAACAATAAAATATAAGTATATGTGAGGGATTAAATTCTGATCTGATTTGTTTCCTTTTCGAGATATTGAATTATTTTGTTTCCAGTTAACATATTTGATATATCAAAATTATGAACAGACTGTTAAAAAAATAGTAAATGCTTTTGGTTCATGTTTATATTTTCAGAAAAAGATGTAAAGTTAATGTTATTTACTTTATAGAAATATCTAGTGTATTGCAACAAAACTAAAAATGTAAATTTTGGGATAGGAAAGAAGCAATATTTTTATCATGCGGGAGAAAAAGAATTATCTTTCAAAATTTACATTCTCCAGAGCGTATTAAAAGATTAAGTATAATCCATATTAATTTTAAGTTTTTATGTTTATTAATGTTTGCGATTATTTTTCTACTTCAATTAAAATATTGCACAGAAAGAAATAAAACAGATAAAAAAACCCAGAAGGATTAAATCAAATATGCACTTTGTTAAGATTATAATTTAGAAGCAACTTCGATTGCTATAATTTAGTTTTTCAGAAGACTTTTAGATATTAATGAAAGTAAATACTTTTTGCTTAGCTTATATCCTAATATTCGTCAGTTGTTCAATTCGCGATTTGATTACTAAGCAAGAAATATTCTAAGTATGATAACAAAAAAATGTAAGAAAAAAAGAAATCTGAAAGGCTTCAGGTTTTAACGGTCGCCCAAAAGTGTTTGTTAAGGCTTTCTATGCTCTCGCTGAGCTAGCAGTCTATCGGTCTGCTGTTATACCTACACTACTAACCAGTTATGCTTTGTCTTTTTAGCACCTACTAACCACCTTTTACTTCCTCGTACGAAGTAAAAAGGAAGTATTGAAATAGCGAAAAGTTTCAAGCATCAAATTTCAATGCAAATATCCTTTTTCACTGCTATCGAATGAAATTTAACGATGTTTTAGCTTGACATCTGTTCGTAAGGACAGAATAAAGAACTCTTTTTCCCTCAAAAAATTGTAAAACTAATTTTAAATGAATTCTAAAGAAGAATGTTTCGTGACGTCTGTGCATGTGTACGTACGTATGTATCTAACTCAAAAACGAGTAGCCTCAGAACATTGAAATTTTGTACATAGGACTGCTATAACATGTAGATGTGCACCTCGTATTTTCGTTGCAATAGGCCGCACCAAAAGTACATAAATATATGCATATATGTATATATATATCCACTCTGTTACTCGGCTCAGTGATCTCATTTTCTTTATTTTTATATGTTTGTGAATTGTGCATTTTTTGCTTTAAAAATGATTGAATTATGTCGCTCCTATTTTCCGGGTAAGGTTTCTTTGCCTTTAGTAAATCTGTATGCAATATTTTTAGAATTATCAGCAATTTAAAAATTGTTTAAGTGCTGCTAAGCCTAATAATTTTTTTTCATGGCGGCCATTGCTTGTTTACATTTGAAGCAGAATAATAGTAGATTTGTTGCCAATCTGGATAAAGTAAGCTTCGCAATAACAAAGATAACGCATTCTTTTATTATTGCGAATTAAATCATGCTTCCAGCGGGCGCGCCTTCTGCACCAACAAGAAATGTCGCGCGTATTTCTTAGATACGCGCGACATATAGATAAATAAATTTTCCAGAGCAAAAATATTAAAATTAGTTTGTAAATAGTTAAATGTTAATAAATACAATTGAGTTAAACAATATTAACTTTAAATTAAGGAAAATAAAATAAGTATCAAGCAAAAAAACAATATAAAATGGACTAAAGACTTATCAAACTAACTTGAAAGTAAAACAAAATTAAACTGCCAATATTTCAACTGAACTTTTATATTTTTAATCAGTAAGTGAAAAGACACATTAAATATTACATAACAAATCAATTTCATAGTCACTTCATTGCATCGGTGCAGTCTGAACAAATATGTTTACAATGCTCTAGACAAATGAATTTTAAGCAAATCTCACAGCTGAACTTCGTAATTCTAGTATGCTTGTCATTTTGGCAGGGTTTGCATCTTTTTTTTTTTCCTGAAGTCATTTCTTCAACGATAGCTAATTCTGCTTTTCGTTTCAACAATTTAAATTTCAGCTCACTTTGAAGAGAGTTAGGGATTCTTCTTTCAATGTTTTACTTCACAAGAGCATTTGCCAGCTTTCGAAGATATTATCTTCTAAGTAATTTTTCACTATTATTCGTTGAATGAATTATGTAGCTATTGATTGCTGCTATATTCAGCATAGAGAAGAAAACTACAAGAGGCCAACGCCTGGTGTTCCTGGCAACTTTGTAGGAAGCACAGAGTTTATCCACTGTATCCACACCTCCTTTGGTACGATTGTAAAATGTGATAATCTTAGGCTTTTTTGGTCTTGGGTATCTTCATCTATTGCTACGTCATCATGAAGATTTGAAATCAATATGACGTTTCTATAATACTAGATTATTTCTATGGGTACATAGGAGAGAAGTGTCATATTTTTCTAAATCCAAAAAGACTCATATTGGGTTCCCGAGTTTTCGTCAGGTTGAACTGATCCGGAATTTGAGATTTATTGTTTTTCAAAGTACCTACAAATGACAATTTTTTTCATCTATTTCTCGTACTAACTAAAAACTTGAAAACCATTTGTCTGTGGTTACATTTCTTCCAGTGTTATCAATGGGTTCTGTCAACCTTTTTACAACATCTTGTGGTTTATTGCTTACGTAAAGAGACAATCTGGCTGCGCTCCAGCATAAATGCCCATATTGTATGTGTAAAACATACGAGCTTCTACCATGGCATAAATTTTTATGCCATATTTGTTCGGTGTTTTGGGGGAATGTATTGAATGAAACCACATCTTCCTCAAAACCCTTCTAATTTCTCATCGGTTGTGACATTCTCTCCAAGTGAATAGCACTTCTGGCAATTAGAGACAAACTTTTCAAAAATGTTTCTTATTGGAGCCAAGTGGTCGACTTCTCTTCGTTCTGATCTTGTGTTTATGTCATCAAACCGTAAAGCTCTTAGTAAAAACAAAAATCTCTTCAAGTTCATTACTACTTTAAATTCCTCCATTCTCCACAGTTCCTCAAGATTCCAGAACTCTGTGACCATGATAAATACCAGCTAAGTAAAGTAAGCCCAAAAGAGCTTATTTCTGCCCATTCGTTTCTCTGCTGTCTCTTATACGAGAATAATTAGACTTCACAGAAGAAATAAACTTATTCGTATCTTCAGCGATGATTTCTATCAAACTATCACTAAAGAGGCATTTCCATATATCCAAAATATCTGTTAGCTATTTAGCTTCACCGATGACTCCAGAAACATGAACACATATGTTACGAGGCGCTCGTTTAGTTTTCTTTTTATGCCATGTCCAAGAATCGATGACTTTTCTGTTTTTCATTTGATGAGATATATACATTTCGGAAGAATTATCATCATTATTTCCCTCTTCAGAATTTCCCTCTGCACTAATTTCCGATTCTGAATCACCTTTTTCTGAAATTCGCTCTTCTTCATCTGTAATGCTTTCATCTAAAATAATGTCCTCATCGTCATCACTGTCACATAAAAGCATATTTCTTATAATCTCAAGATCCTTCGGATCATTCACGTCGAGCATTTTACTTTTATTCGCCATAACTGAAAAGAGAAGAACAAAAATATCATACATGGTCGCGCGTATGTGACGCATACAGTGCTTCTATTTTATCATTGAAAGTAATTATGCACACAAATTATACAAAATCATAAGATTTAGATGTAAAAGAATAAAGATTTTCTATAATAAAAAAGGAAATTAGATATAGCAAAAACTTACTTCAACGGTCGCGCGTATTTCTGGAATACAAATAGTAAATCTGCAGACTCGCATTAACCCCTCGAAATCCAGCAGACGACTGAAAGAAGGACGAACGAAGAGGAGAGAATAGCCAAGAACACGCGGTCATAGCGCATTCTGGTCTACGAAAAAAATTCAAAATTAAAATCTAGTGTATGTCACACATACGCGCGCCCGCTGGAAGGTTAATCCATTCTCGAATTTATTCCAGGAAATAAGTGTTTACTTCAGAATTTTCAATACAGGCACCTTGAGTTTTAATGTATTTTTAACATGTCGCGAAGTGATAACTGAATGAATTGAAGGAGAAATACTGAAGCGTCTGTGAAAACCTGTTTCTTTTTTTGTTGTTTTTTGCTTAATTTCTTTTATACATCGTTCTAGATTTACTATTGTATTTGAATAGAACATGTAGCAACGATTCGATAACTCTTAAGATGATATAAATTTTGTGCATTCTGAGTTAAAAAAATGAATGAAATGTAACGCTCTTAAGTGAACCTAGGGCCAGAGTGTATCGATGGTAAACAAATGTAGTGAATTTTAAAGAATGCGTTTATTTTACTGTGGTTTATGCGCTATCGACGAAGTAGATTGAATTCAATCCAATACGTTTAAACGAAATGCAAGAAAAAATGGGATAATTTAATATTTCGTACAATTAAGTCATGTGGTGCATACATCAGATTTTTTTTTAACTTTATTATTAATTTAAATGCATTCTAGCAGTGCACGTTAAGACTTCCCAATGCAGTGTTAAATGTTGGCATACATTTTTTTTATCCTTTTCCAGTCTTTTCTAAGTTCATCATATCAATGTTAAGCTTCTTAATAAGATGGCCTTATTATAATGCACATTTTGGAAATTCTTGATCACGAAATTGTGTAAAGCCCCAGCCGCTAAATTTCGTTATCTAGCCCATGAACGTTCTGTCGGATTTTGGCATATTTTTTACACTAATTAGTTTAAACTAACATTAATAATATTTTAATATTATTTTTTTATTTTTTGATAATTTCTACAATATTTTATTTAGTTTACACTAATTTCCGTAATGGAATTGCTATATATTTGCTTTATTTAATTTCATGAATTGCTTCCTTTCCTTATTTCGAATGCCTAATTATTGTGTATAATTCTAGAATTTTTTCTGCTTTACATATCCGCTTTAAAATTTAAAAAAGAGATAAATGAAGATAAGGTAATTTTCTAAATAAATAATAAAATTGTACGTTTCAGAAACACGTATAATACTTATGGTTAACCTACTTTATTTCAATTAAATCATTCAATGGTTTAACTGAAAGTTTCAGTAAAGACACGATATACGCAAATTTTTATCTCAATCAAAAGGAAATATTGATTTATTTTCATATATTATCAAATTTATGTACATGAAAATGCGTAAATGGTAACTCTAACACGTACGCGTGCATGGTAAAACCTGGAAGATCAGTGGAAGTTTCATTTGTATTTTATGCAAATTATGGCTAAAAACATTTTTCGCGGACGTTGATATTTCTGTTCCAACGCAGGCAAAAAGGCTGGCTGCATGGTTGGTTTTTGTGGTTTTCTCCAGGTGCGAAGTGAAAACGAGCCAGTTTCCCTTAGAATGTCTCCCAACATGTCATCCTTCTGCTTTTTTCTTGTCTCGTTGGCTTTTTTATAATCGAATAACCTAACTCACCTATGATAAAGGTTCCACATTTACAAAACACATATACAGTATCAATTGTAAACAAATGAAGAATAACATAAGATACTACTGCTTTCGTACAGGTGCGTAATAGACTGAATGCATGTTATGACTGAATGCTTGTTATGATGTTAGCCGATGATAAGTTACTAAAATTTATTTTATTAAGAGAAACAATTCAAAATTCTGGAATTTTCCACAGTGATACTCGTACAAGTGTTTAAAGTATTACTAAGTACAATCATGCTAGTTATGCTTCAATCTACTTAGTTAAGCACAACGCAACGCAAAGCGCATCTAAAGAGAAAGCTAACCCGGAAATACCTCCAATCTCACGCTGAACTACAACTCGCAAAAATAACAACTACTAACTAGCTAACAGAAAGTAGATGCTCTCTCTCCGACCTTATACAGTTTTCACCCGTCCGCCGAGATTTTTCTAGTACTTTGTCTCGAACTTACTGGAACTCAATACGAGGGTCAAATTACGGTTACAACTAACATAGTGGTCTAGTACATTTATTCAATTTCAATACATATATTACTGTGATACAGGGACCGGACCAAAATGTCCGCAATTGGTCGCCAAGTTTGGCGACTTTATCGATTTATTGCCAAAATGGGCGGCAAAATAAGATCCCAAAATCGTTGTCAGCTTGGCGATATCTCACAAAATTACCGAGATACCCATATTATTCAATGATAAATGCACTTGAACCTGTATTCTTATTTTTCCGGCATAGCTTCTTTGTTTAAATTTTTCATGTTACAGTACGCAGAACAATTTCACATGCAATTGCATTGAAATCATCTATCTATGCACAAAATTCGTAACAATGTTGATAAAAATGATTGGTATTTTTGCCAGTTAGGCATAAGCTGGTGACGGGAACTCGGAGGTCAAATTCACTGATCAAACACAAAATTTATTTTTTTGTTGAACAGAAGGAAGAATTAAAAAAACAACTGCTCATGAATAGTCACAAATATTAATGAACCTAACAGCTTAAGAATGACAACAGACTGAATGAAAAATATTCTACTTCTACTATTGGTTGTAATGAAAAGAACGTAGCGAGTTTCCAGTTTTTGTAATTTCCTTTGTGGTATCAATTTCTGTTAGGTTTCTTACGTTTACATTCTTTAAGGAAACAAAAGTTACGTGTAGAAATTCTGCCATGCATATCTTACATGCACTCAAATTCCATCTTTTTATGTTGTTTTTTGTATAAAACTGATTGTCGGCTACGAGATAAATCGTTTTAAGACGAATTTCGGTATCAAGTATAGTACGTCAGATTTAAGAGATCATTTAGCCCCGGCATGCTATCAACAACACCTGATATTGCATCATTAAAATACACATGAAAGAATTAGAGAAATGCATACACTGGTTTGAGAATATATTAAAATTGATATCAGCACCTTCGGCTTGTTCCCAAATTGCATTAGAACATCATACTAGAAGTATTGCAATTTATTCTGATTGGCCAATTTCGTTTTAATATAATTCATATAAAAACTTCTTCTCCGCATATCAGAAAGTCTGTCTTAGGCATATCAGAAAACGTGATTCGGAGGATTTTCCATCCCACGCTGCCACTAATCGTATATTGACCTTCCAGTAGAGGTCCGATGTGTATATATATATATATATTGCAAGCAGTTATCGACAAATTAGGATACAAATTGTGTCTACTGGATAACATGTCGCAAACATCGTTGTATCCTGTCTTTTGAAGTAAATTGCTTCTCTTTCTCCTTCTGTTTTTCAGTATCGATTGTCCGGAACTCTTTTTCGCCACCGATCTCAGTAACGTATAAGGGGACAAGAAATCGAATGGTTGTGCTGCGCACCTGGGACCTGCCTTAGGATCCATCGTGCCAAGTTAAGAAATAAATGAACGAAATGAAGGGAAGACCGAAGAAAAAATAAATAAAGGAGACCTCTGCCGCAGGAGAAGGGAATAATGCTCGCGTAACAATGACTGACGTAATCGATCGTACACCGGGAGATCCTTTGTGGGTGTAGTTTAAGGCACAATTGATCTGAAATTATCTAAACCCATGGATGCGGTAAATTTGATTTAAAGGAAACAAGGTTATTCAACGAGCCAAAAATTATTTCACGGATGTTAATAACAGTGAGTTTAACTTGGCGGAATATGTTCCGGTGTATGTAATTGGATATTCGATCATCACGTTCCAGAAACACGTATAATTATTATTCTTTGTTATGGTTAAACTACTTTATTTCAATTAAATCGTTCAATGGCTTGACTGAAAGTTTCAGCAAAGACTCGGTATACGAAAATTTTTATCTCAATCAGAATGAAATATTGCACTCTTTGGAGCATGATATGAAGGAATTTCTTCTTCATCACTCGATATATAATGTAACTAATGGTCCTGTAATTAGGAAAATGATTTCATCGATGGAAAAAATATGCCAAAATACGACAGAAAGGTCATATGCTAAATAGCGAAATTTCGCGGCCGGGGCTTTACACGATTTCGTGATGTGGAATTTAGAAAAGCTTTTCCAAACTGTGCATTGTAGACTTGTCTAGCATGAAGTAATGCAAATACAAATCAGAAATACAGTTATCTGGTATTTAAATAATTGAGTGTTGCGTTATACACTTAACAATTTAACAAAGTAAAGCTATTCTTTATAAGCTAGTTAAATTCTGGCAATGTAATCCACTTTATTACATGAGATTAATATTTGCGTTTAGGTGTATGATGCTATGTTTTGACACATTTATTGCACGTCCAGACATTTGTTTCATTGGATAACATGTTTATAAAGGAGAAAATATATAGTTCAAATTAAGAACTGCTCATCCTCAATGACACATAAGGTAATTTCCTGTAATTCTGGAAAACACTTTAATAACTGTACGCTTTTATTTAGTTAACTTGTGGTGGTTCACTGCGAAGGAATTTTGTCATCGGTTTTAAAATTATTTCTTGATAAACTATGGAGTTAATATTGCATTTAAACTTTGTTTGACGATGAGAATGCAGTGTGGTAAAGTTTTTTCTTTTTTTTTTTTTTTCAAATCTTTGATTAAATCTTTACTTGTTTATTACTACTTCGAGTGTCATATTTCAACAAAAATATCCATTTTGACCGCTCTCGAATCCTTTGCAACATTTACAACATGTTTCTGCATGACATCTGTACTTAACTCGAAAACAAGTGGCCGTAGTGCATTGAAATTTTGTATGGGATTGCTAAAGCATTTAATTCTGCCCCTCCCTTTTTCGTTGAATTAGACCGCACCAAACGTGCATATATCATTTTTTCTTAATACAATTCATGGTCTTAATTGAATTTCTGTTCCTTGGAGATGGTAAATGATAAACTCTTTTAATAATATATATCTTTTGCCAATCTGTTACACAGCTCCGTGAGATCAGTTTTTTATTCTTATATGTTGGTAAATTGCGCATATTTTGCTTTAAAAGTGATTGAATTACGTTTTCTTTATGTTCCGGTTAAGGTTTTTAATCCTTTAGTTAATCTGCATGCAATAGTTGTAGAATTATCAACAGTTTACATGTTGCTAAGCTTAACGAAAACGCAATCTGTTTACATTTGAAACTCTTAATAGATAAGCGAATAAAATCAGTCGTGCACCGAAAATTTTTTTTCCTACCCTCTGGCCGAATTGCTTGCTTTGTCGTGGAAACTGTAACTTTAATTGTAAATATTGTTTAGCTATTTTTAACTGTATTTGGTATTTTATTGTTTTTCTGTATTTTGCAGTTTTTAATGAAGTTTTAGTTTGTATTTAATTTTGCCTTGTCGCGAAGTGAGAACTAAACAGAATGAATTAGAAATATATCTCTAATGAAATTCGCTGAAATAAGTTTAAACGAAGTGCAGTCAAACTAATCAGTTTACAATATGATATAAATTTTATTCAAAGATTTTAAAATACAGAATTTTATTGATTTTTTCCTTTACTTCTAGCATTAAATATACTCAGGTACGAATTTTTTGCACCAAGAATAGTCGTCTTGTTTGGGAATATATTTATTTGTGAACAGCATTTCCTCACATTTGAAAACTATTAAGAAAACCGATTGACCGATGAGCACCAATAGTCTGTGATGAAGATGCTTTCTAGCTATTTGTTTCTTTGTCTTGGATTATTATTTTTTCTAAATGTTACTATTTATTCCAATATTATTAATATTTAAACCTTTATTTATTATCAAGGTTCACTTAGAAAATTTTCACTGAATACTTAGAAAGTTTTCATATTTTGTTTATTTGAGTTTAAATTAAAGTTATCTAACGATTAATTCAAAATCTAAAACTTATTTTAAAGGAATGTGAGTCTAAAAATTTATTATAGCTGTCAGTATATTCGAATTAGGAATGTAACCAACAAAAGTGTCTTGCAAGTACCAAACGATGGATTTTTAGAAGTTAAATAAACGCAAATTTCTAATTTTTTTATTATTATACAATATTATTATTTATGTATGTTTTGAGAAATATTCATCGAGCGAGATATAGAATTTATTTAAAATATTTCTTATTTATATAAAATGTTAAAACAAAAATTCTGTCCCGTCAGCTGCTTTCAGATATGCATTCAACCGCATATAATTTGAGTTTCAGATCACTGTTCCAAAGCATGAATAGGAAAAAATGTACTAATTTTGCAGCTAAAAATGCTAGGATCATTTAAAGTGATAAAATTTACTTACAGTGAATATTAACTGGGCATGATTGAAAAGCCGAGTTTAGATAAGAGAAAGATCAGTGTTCATAAATCATTATCAGTGTTTAATAAATGCTTTCTAAACAATCATTTTTTACCAAATAATTGCACTTATATTACATTTAACACAAAGTGGACTGATAATCCGCTTTGAGGCTAAATTTATTTTCTATTTTCTCCACGCTACCCAACAAATCAATGATAGATATCCTTTAATATCATTAATGTTGACTGTGGTAAAGATATAGGTATATTCAATTCGGGTCACGAAAAGAGATAAAAATTTTCTCGCTCTTCTTAAAGGCGTACAAATAAGAGTAATGTGGGTTAATAAAGATCTAGGCAAGTGATATATTGCATAAAATTGGATTAGACTCGAATCGAATACGAAGGATTAGACGTATCGAACTATCATTCGCCTGACATATGTATGTTCGGACAGAATACAGGACTCTTAATACAAAAACGGATTACAAAATTGATTTAAAATGGATTCAGAAGAGCGTTTTTAGGCGAAATCTGTACAAAATCTTCCATAACGTATGTATCTCTCATAACTCAAAACCGACTAGCCTCAGAACGTTGAAAGTTTGAATATGGGACTGCTATAACACGTAGTTGTGCACCTCCCAGCCGAAAACTTATATTTATATATATATACGCAGCACACACACTCTGTTACTCGTCTCGGTGAGGTTAGTATTTTTTTCTAAAATGTTGTTTAATTGTGCATTTTTGCTTTAAAAGTGGTTGAATTGTTTTGAATCCAGTTAAGATTTTTACGCCTTTAATTAACCTGCAAGCAATAGTTACGTAATTATCAACAGTTTGAAAGTTGTTCAAGTGGTACTAATCCTAACGAAGCCTCTGATTGCTTACATTTGAAACTGTCGTAGTACAGTCAATTAAGTTAGTTTGTGCACCAACTTCAGTGTCTTTTTGCCGAGTGGGCCCAAAACTAAACTTTCAGTTTTTTTGCACCCAAAAATCTCTCGTGCTATCCTCAGACAGATTTTTTTTGTTTTTGCATAGAAACTCTAATTTTAATTGTAAAAAGGTTTTCGTAAAATTAACTTCTAAATGCATTTTGTACCTTGAATTGTCGTTGAGAATTAGTCATATAATTAGTCACGATGAGGTATATTACTTGAATACAAAATAATTTGAACAGTTAGATAAATTGTTAGCTAAATTGAACAGCTAGAAAACAAAATAGTTTGAACAGTTAGATAAGACTAGAAAAGTTAACTGCTTATGTAAACATTCTCTTAAGTTATTCAAATTAAAAAAGGGGCCTGGAACATGTTCCTGGAATTTTTTTAAAAGCAGAGTACAAGTTCTGAGTTCATTGTTTGTCATTTAATGCAGTTGAATGTAACTTTGAACCATAAATTGCTAATTCAGATTATATAAATTTAATTGAAAGACATCAACAGAAAAGGATACAGTGTTTTCCTAAACTTTAATTATGAGACTACTTAGAGATTTGAATTTCTGAAAATATGAATTCATTTTATACGTTCTTCCTTTGTAAAGGAAAAGCCTACATTTTCCTTTCAAAGAGCTGGCATTGAATACCACAATGAAAACGATCTGTATTTGAGAGGCTGATTGGACATACATATATATATATATATTTATAAGTGTGTGTGTGTTTGTGTGTGTGTGTGTGTGTGTATGTATGTATGTATGTATGAAGAGGAAAGGCGAGTCATTCTGAGAAAGCAAATGCAATTTACTCTCGATCAATCTTTAAGCATTTCGATTTCGCGAGATAGTATCTCCGCTATAAAACGAGACAAAAATAAAACGTTTGGCGCAATTGTAGTTTACTATTCCCCTTCTTTTTCTCCAAACCAGTTGGAATGTTCCGTTGTCTTTTTTGAGGACAGAAATCAACACACAAAAAAGTTTCGTTATTTTTAACTTTGCAGTCAAACTTTTTTTTTCCCTTAGAAAAGTCCGTAGACGCAGAATGATACAAAGGAATCATTCTTATGCATTTTTCTTTCGAAGAAGAATACTTTCGTGAACGGAATAAATTTCTATCTAATCCCTTTTCTTATGACCGAAGGGTACTAATTTTACTGTGGAGCAAATTTTCCGAAATTTAGGGAATTTTCTCAGATTTAAAAAATGCTAAACTTATGCGCAAATTTTTAATTTCCTGCATTATTCTGAGTTAAATCTAGCAGTAGATTTGTTAAAAAAAGAAAACGTTTGATTTTTCCTAACTTGAAATACGTAAAAATTGTTGAAATTAAAATTATCCTTTTATGTGTTTCACTACTGATATTGGACAATTCTTGAAAGAGAAAATACCTTATACACTACCCCTTTTAAAGAGCGACTGGGGATGAGGGGATCTAATCGTCAAATCCTGGTTGTAACGAATTATCGTCCACCACGTTTTAGTTCGAGCGTCACTGTAGAGTTATTAGTTTTTTTTTTTCTTTTCTTTTAAGCAGGAGACATGAAAAATGTGCAGTTCTCTAGCCGGGATTCGAACATTGGATCTTTCGAATACGCATCGAGTATGCTTCCAGTTACCCCATAAAGACAGGCGGGAGAAGAGGGAGAAAATGCTTAGAATATACCCTTGAAAATGATAACATAAAGTCTCGGTTGACAAATTTTCGTGAAATTTTTTGCCGAAAATTTTAGATCAAGAATTTCTAGGAAATTTCATATTCATATTCTGCGACTGAAGCACAATTTTTATAATTTTATTGCATTAAAAATTAATGCTTTAATTGCTAAATAACTCGTCAAACTGCCTATGGTTGTGTTATAAATGTCTCTATAAAAAGGTCAAAATTACACCTAGTTACATGAGTAGTTCGTTTCTCTTTAATGTTACACTTGACTGTCAAAGGCAAGTGTTTGAATGCAGTTTTTCCCAGGAAGGGGCTATGGAGACGCTCTGACGCCAGCACGTTCTTTTTCATTCAGATACGGAATGTCTTTCTTGATAGAGATAACAGGATATAGCGGGGAACTCATGCTGTGGCGCAAGCAACGAAGTGACATCTATAATTTTATGCACTTATGTAGTTAGGTATCTGTAATCGTAAGTAAATCGTCCTTAAAGTATGAAATGCCATAATCATTATATATTGATGAAGCATGCCTCTCATTTAATTCAGAATTTAAAAAGCTAGGAATTTGAACGACCAGGCTATCGGATAGATATGTATGCCACATCCAGTTATTTTATATGAACCTCGATGACCTGAGTTAGTTAAAATTCATAGAGCTTACCAGATCAAACAGATTGGTCTCTAGTCGTAAGAACAGCTATTTGTTAGCTTACTGATGTGTATTAAAGTAAATATACCATTATATTAAGGACTTAACAGTGTAAAATCTTGTGGGAGCTGTAGAAAACGATAAATTACTACCATACAGCAAATCTAGACCATCCGTGGGCCATATGTGACTTCTGCAGCAATTTTATGCAGCCTGCGGGTATATTTTAGTTATGTATTCGTTCAAAATATGCTAAACGTTTCATGATGGAATAGGTGATTGAAGGTCATATAAGGTCATTGAAGCAATAATTAAATAAATTTATCCGCTGACAACGTGCTTTGCGCTGCTTAGAAAAACTTAAAATGAGTATCGATCACATTTTGATTAGTAAATGAAATAAAATATTTAATGACAGAAAAATAAATACAGCCAGCGATGAGTGGTATAATAATCTTTATATATATAAGCGGCTTAAATGTGTGTCGCCGATAGTTTATTGTTGCCACTCGGAAAAGTAAGCGCGGAAATTAACGTTTCCGCAGTTTTTAATTAATATCCCATCCGATTAAAGTCGTACGAAGATGAGAATGCTATCGATGGATTCGAAGAACTTTTTGGAATCCGAGGATACGCGTCTCGAATTTTAACTCGGCGCCGCTCCGTAGATATTCGAGAGAAAAGACTTTGACACGTAGCCAAATCCTCTAATAGGGAAAACCCAAGAAAGAAAGTGGAAAATGTAGGGAAAACGTAGGGGGAAAATTAGTTTTAAAAGTCTCACGAAGACGCGAATGGTCAAAATGGCGTGCCATGGACCTGCGGAATCCAATGGTGTGCTTCCAACGGTATGACAAGAATTTGAAAAAAAAAAAGAAAAAAAAAAAAAAAAAAAAAAAGATGAATTAATTGAATGGTTTGTAACCCAATTTTAAGTCTTTTCATTATTATACAAGATATTTACGTTAATTAGTTAGTTATTTTATGTGTCAAATCTTTAATCTCAGTTCTACCTTTCCGTTTTCCTACCAGAATGTAAATTTAGCTCGAATGTAACTGAGGCTGCTGTCGAAGATGCTTTTAAGGCGCTCTTTCCGAGAGATACTAATTTAAATTAAAATTTTGTCACAAGCTTTAAATGTACAGACAATAGTAAGAATTTCATTCTACAAATAGACAAGCAGTCTTTGACATTACTGAGTCGTAAGAGTTGCGTTTATGTTGGATTCTATTCTTGTACTTTTCGTAAATATATTCGAATTTTAAGATGCTATGATTGCCAGGCTTTTGGCCACCATATTCGAAATTGTACATATTCTTCATTTTGCTCTCACTGCGCTCATACGCACGATAATTTAGTTCCGAACTGTAATAGGCTCCATCTTATAATAACTGTTTAAGATCAAATTTAGAAACGCACACACAGTACAGCATTTGTCACACTTCTAATTCTCATACTTGCCCTGCTTTTAAAAAAGAGTAACGTTCTTAGTTAAGGGCTATGTCTTAAAATAGCAAACTAAATGTTATTGCTATATTATTTGTTTGTTTTTCTTTTCTTAGTTTTTGAGAATAATTATATTTCAAACCGGAATATGTTAATTAGGAGGGCATTTATTTTATAATTAAGATAAATTATTGCCTAGATAAGAATTGATTTAGATAGATAAGAATCATTATAAATAGATAACGTTCTTTGAATTAAATTTTACTGCTCTGTTTTTCGTATTAACTACGAATGATGAGATTTGATAATTTGTTAATTGTTTATTATTGTTTTGGTTTTTAGACTTAAAAATTTATGAAAAATGAATATAAATAGTGACCACATTTTTCATGAAATTATGATCTAATTGCCTTGACTGGGATTCAATTGTGTGGCGTTCCCAACTAGCTAAGAACAAAATATGAATTCAAGACTTTTATATTTTAAGGTGTTTCCAATAAATTTAAAGCTTGTATTTTTTTATAAATATGATTGAAGGCAGCAGTTGTAACTGCTTAGCTCTCACATGCAAATTTAGATTATGTAATATATCATTTGTATACATGTCGCACAAAATGAAATGATGTCATTGATAACTATTCTTTAATTTTTGTAACAATTTACTTTGGCTAATGCAAAATAAGCGTCGCTAATCTGACAGTCCACCTAGTTATGGTGGCTGCTGGTAGTACAAGCAGATTTTATCTCCGCTGATCAGGTATTAGTTCCGATTTGTTTCATCTTAGGACGGAAGCCTGGTCGACGGCGAACGAATGAACTATTCCAGTCTATGGCGTTGCTTTATTCTTGCAGATTGGTGCTGTCACGCCGGTGTAGGCTAGAGCCAACTTGCATCTCTAAATATTTCTGCGTAGCCTTAGGCTAAATTCTAATTAGTCTTAATTTAAATTTGATTTCTCTTTGTAAATGCTGGCTGAGTTTGTAAGCACCAGGAGTACCTTCAGTTCAGCTACTTGTGTTCGCAACAAAAGAATCCTTTACATTCTTTGTACGTTTCTGTTTGCTATTTGGGTAATTTCTATTTAGATTTAGTTTACATTTGAGTTCCTTACTTTTGATTTCTATCCATAAATGCTGACTGAGTTTGTAAGCACAAAGAGTGTCTTCAATTGAGCTATTTGAGTTCGTAGCAAAAGGATCCTTTACATTAAGACACAATAACACGCCGAATAAAAACTAATTCAGAAGTCAAACAACAAAAATCAGCGTTAATTTACAAAATTTTCACAGGACTAGTTTCGATGGTTTTACCGAACCATCATCTTCAGCTGCAAAACCGCAAATGAACAAGGCAGGAAATAATGTTTAGATAAGATAAGAAAGCCTGGACAAGAATAAGCAAGTGGCGCCATCTGTTGGCGAAACCAGAACTAAAACATAATTTCTCTAAAAGCCGAAGGCAAATTTGGTTGGAATTAGGATCGTTAACTAGAACAGAAAGATTTTTATGAATGTGAAATGCCTCTAGAAAATCCAGTTCTCCAATGGAAGATGTTTTTTGAATAATTTTGGCAGCAGAAAAATTGAAAGTGTGATTTTCGGACCAACAATGTTGAGCAACAGAAGACTTCTGTGATTCCTTTTTTCTAACATATGCCTCATGTTCTTTGACGCGAAATTTTAAGGCTCTCTTAGTTTGGCCAATGTAAATTAAACCGCACTGGCAAGGAATTCTATAAATACCCCAGGAATTCATATCCGGAATGGGGTCCTTGAGTATAGAAGTTGGAATTTTATTGATGGGAGAGTAAACAACCCGAAAGTTAAATTTCTGCAAAATATGTGCAACTTTATAGCTAATTGATGGAAAGAAGGGAATGACAACAGAACTTTTATAATCTCCTAAAATAAGAGTGTGGCTTTTAGTGTGTTGAGATGAGAATTTTTTAACTGCTTGATTAATAATGTTGGGTGAAATTATGTTTTAGTTCTGGTTTCGCCAACAGATGGCGCCACTTGCTTATTCTTGTCCAGGCTTTCTTATCTTATCTAAACATTATTTCCTATCTTGTTCATTTGCGGTTTTGCAGCTGAAGATGATGGTTCGGTAAAACCATCGAAACTAGTCCTGTGAAAATTTTGTAAATTAACGCTGATTTTTGTTGTTTGACTTCTGAATTAGTATTTATTCGGCGTGTTATTGTGTCTTAATTATAGAAGCCCCAAACAGGCTTACATTTTGCTTTCTTTTTTGCACGTGGTGTGGCCGCCATTTTGTGATTGTAGGAGTTTCGGTGAGTACATTTTTGCAATTTTCAAGTTATGTTTATGTTTTGTACATTTGGATATTGTGCTTTGCTTGTCTGATTTCATGCATTTTGCTTACAAACATTTTGTTTTCTATTCATTTCAGTGAGGGATTTTTCTGCTATTTTGTGTGTACTTTATTATTGCTCAGTTAATTTAGTTTGATTTTCTGCATTGTTTATCATGCCTTCATCCGTTCATCGTTTCACTAAATTACGCCTGAAACGGCAAAAATTCCTGAATCATCTTGACTTTTTACTTAAATGTAAATGTAAAAAATTGATCCCCAATTTTATTCAAATCAAATCTAATCAAAAACCTTCGAGTCGCGTTTCAAGAATTCTGTTAAATTGCAAACTTGCCTTACTTCGGTCCGTGATAAGGGATACACGTCAACAATTGTCCAAAATTGAACATGAACTCTATAAGCTTCATCTGGAACTCGCTAAAACATATCCAAAATTCACTGCCCTTGAACAAAAGTCTTGGTCTAGAACGGAGAATGCAGTTAACCGTCATAAAAACACCCTTGCAGTTAAATTCGAAAAACTTCTTTTACAGTCTTCCAGTCCAAGTAGTTCAAAAAATCTTCCCATTGTAAACATCAAGCCAATAGTTAATATTTCTAATGTTAGTCTTTCAGAAGAACAAGAGAGAATTCTAAAATATAATTTTAACTTCTCACAAACCTGTAAACCCTCGATTCCAAAGATTTTGGCTCCTATCGAAAAGCTTTCAAGTTCAGTAAAGTTTCAGATTCACAGAAAGAAATGATTAGGCATCTTATCGCTCATAATGTGAAATTCAATAATAAACCTTTGAAACCAAATCTAACTGCGAGAGAAAGAGCTACAATGCGCGAGATTCATTCTAACCCGGATATTGTCATTTCAAAGGCCGACAAAGGTGGCCAGATAGTCGTCATGGATAAGAACACTTACATCGATGGTGTCACTAAACTCTTAAACGAAGGACCATATAATCCGATCCCTAAAGATCCTTCACCTTCGGACTTATCCAAAATAAAAACTGCGATCAAATCTTCGCAAATCATTTCAAGCAACTTAAAACATTCGCTTATCCCATCTGTTGCGAATTGTGCCAGATTATATGCTCTTCCCAAAATTCATAAAAGTGGTATTCCTTTCCGCCCTATTGTATCAAATTTAGGTACTGCCTCGTATCCATTAGCTAAATATTTAGTTTCTAGATTTTCCACTCTATTAGACAATAACATTTACACCATAAAAAATTCAATAGAGTTTGTAAAAAAGGTTAAAAACATTTCTCCTCGTAATTTACTCATGGTTTCTTTTGATGTAAAATCATTATTCACCAATGTCCCAGTGGAGGGTGTATTAAGATGTCTAGAAACCAGACTTCGCGAATTTCATTTCTCTTGCATCGAAATTGATGAGCTAATTTCTCTCACTCAACTCTGTTTGAAACAAACACATTTTGTTTTCCAAAATAAATATTACAAGCAAACTGAGGGATTAGCCATGGGAAGCCCCCTCAGTCCCATCCTGGCTGATATCTACATGCATTATTATGAATCAAAATTATTTGAAACTTTAAACTTCCCGGCATGGTTCCGCTACGTAGACGATACTTTTACCCTGTTTGAAGGTAATAAAGATGATTTAAATAGAGTTCTTTCAACAATGAATTCTATTGATCCTGCTATTCAGTTCACTTTTGAACTTGAGACTTGCAATTCTCTTCCGTTTCTCGACATTCTGGTCACACGTAACACATCCAACTTCAGTACTACAGTTTACCGTAAACCTTCATCGGTTTGCCTTCCACCACACTTTAAATCATGTCATCCGACTAAACAAAAGTTAGCTTCATTTTATTCCTATGTTTTCTGTGCTCTTCAAGTTTGCTCTTCCAAACTAGCCCTTGATGAAGAACTAAATTATTTAAAAGCAATAGCTATTGACAGGGGCTTTTCACCCAACATTATTAATCAAGCAGTTAAAAAATTCTCATCTCAACACACTAAAAGCCACACTCTTATTTTAGGAGATTATAAAAATTCTGTTGTCATTCCCTTCTTTCCATCAATTAGCTATAAAGTTGCACATATTTTGCAGAAATTTAACTTTCGGGTTGTTTACTCTCCCATCAATAAAATTCCAACTTCTATACTCAAGGACCCCATTCCGGATATGAATTCCTGGGGTATTTATAGGATTCCTTGCCAGTGCGGTTTAATTTACATTGGCCAAACTAAGAGAGCCTTAAAATTTCGCGTCAAAGAACATGAGGCATATGTTAGAAAAAAGGAAACACAGAAGTCTTCTGTTGCTCAACATTGTTGGTCCGAAAATCACACTTTCAATTTTTCTGCTGCCAAAATTATTCAAAACACATCTTCCATTGGAGAACTGGATTTTCTAGAGGCATTTCACATTCATAAAAATCTTTCTGTTCTAGTTAACGATCCTAATTCCAATCCAAATTTGCCTTCGGCTTTTAGAGAAATTATGTTTTAGTTCTGGTTTCGCCAACAGATGGCGCCACTTGCTTATTCTTGTCCAGGCTTTCTTATCTTATCTAAACATTATTTCCTATCTTGTTCATTTGCGGTTTTGCAGCTGAAGATGATGGTTCGGTAATAAAACCATCGAAACTAGTCTTGTGAAAATTTTGTAAATTAACGCTGATTTTTGTTGTTTGACTTCTGAATTAGGATCCTTTACATTCTTCGTACGTTTCTGTTTGCTCTTTGGCTAATTTCTAATTTGATTTCTATCCATAAATACTGACTGAGTTTGTAAGCACCAAGAGTGCCTTTAATTCGGCTATTTGAGATGGTAACAAAAGGATCTTTTACATTCTTAGTACGTTTCTGTTTACTCTTTGGCTAATTTATAATTAGATTTAGTTTAAATCTGAGTTCCTTACTTTTGATTTCTATCCATAAATGCTGACCGAGTTTGTAAGCACCAAGAGTGCCTTCTGTTCCGCTATTTGTATTCGTAACAAAAGGATCCTTTACATCCTTCGTACGTTTCTGTTTGCTTATCTAAACATAGCCAAGTCGCTTAGATTTACATCAGAGTCTGGACTTCGTGTGTTACCAAAACGCGTGAGGCACTGCAACTATAAAAACTAACTTAAACAATGCGTCAGAAAATTCACAAATGAAATTAATTAATTTACCATTAATATGCAAAATTTCTTGAAGGATTTGAATGTATAAATTTGATTAAATTTTTTTCTATACATGTCAAAAGGTAAATATACGCTCAGTTACGAATAAAATTACGAGGAATTTTTTAAATAAAAATAATCACTTTATCACTTTATCTAGGAGTATGTTTCTATATGAGCAATGTTTCTCGCAGTTGAAAATTTAAAAAAAATCTGCAAAATGAACACGATTGACAACTGAGCAACTAAAATCCGTAATATTTATATTCGTTTATCTCCAAGCGTTCAAATTTTATCAGAATCGAAATACCATCAAGCGTTTAGTTACGGTAAATAAATAAATAAGTTTAAATTGTTTTCATGTGTATTTTTTCAGCATGTGTCATTATTTTAAGTAAGTTAGTTACCATTGATATTAACAGTGTGAAACTAAACTATAAAACTAAACAGTAGTTAATTCAGTATATTAGGATTATTTGAAATGGATGTTAGTTTGAAATTTTAACACATAGCTGTTAATATGCTTGAATTGTGTAGAAATTGAGAATTCTCTTGAAGGTACCAAAATTTAGTCAGATGGAAAATAATTATAATTTGAACATCTGTTGGATTCTGTTGAAAGGGACTGAGCAACTGTTGCATTGGAAAGGATTGGGCAGCTAAAATTATGGAAAACAGAATTTAATAGGAAGGAAAAATCTCATAATTTTTTCCAGGGATAGAAAGATAAAATTTTAAGCTTGAGAAAGAAGAAGTACAGAAAACAACACTGTAAAAAATACAGTTAAATGTTATTGAAATAAAAAAATTCAGTTAAACACTGTTCGAGGCAAATTAAATTTTAGAAACTCAATTTCCAAGCATATAAACATGCACGCAAAACGTCATATCCAGGCGTCACGCATAATATCCGGTTATAAATGGGTGATATTCATACATTGATGTATAAAGAAGAAAAATTTATGCAAGATAAAAAATATATTTTATGTAAGATAAATTACTAAAGATTTAAGATAAATTTTATGTAAGATAAAAAATTTGAAATTAAACTTCCTAATTTTAAAAGACTATAACCTCTTTTATATTTTATTTAATTTGGGACTTCCTCTCTCTATCTTATCTTAAAAATAGCGCTATATGTCTAAACTGCGTCATTCAGATTAATAATGCGATCCTGCGTAATGCAGATACCTCTTGCCTAATCTCCAAATTATAAGCCAAAACTTTTCTAACTCGAACTGAAACTTTGACTCCCTTCCTTCTTCCTCTGAATTGCTGCGTCACCTTCCGCTTTAGCTTTCCTCTTGGCAATACTCTTTGCGGCTACCTTCTTTATTCACTGAATATGTACTGAGCTAATAAAAATATAGGATGCATAAGACGCTCGTGAATCAAATATTTCGAATCCAGAATTTTTTCTTTCAATAATAAAACTATCTTCAATCATTGCTGTGTCTGTTTTCTCAAGTTTCTTCGCTAGGTATCTACGCCACCATCATGTTCCAAATCATTCACATCATGCCATACTTATGTGTATACACACACCATAAACTCTCACTTAAAAACAAAAGAATGCGCATATCAGCTGCTTTCAGATGGTGCATTCGACCCGCTTGTAGCCCACCAGCGCCCGAGTGGCAAAGTCGCTGAACACTGGTAGTTCGGTCCGGGGTTCGAATTCGCGAAATGGTTTGGCTGCATGGGCGTTTTCGTGGTTTTTCCTGTGTGCAACGTGTATACGAGCCAGTTTCTCTTAGAAAGTTCTTTTCAGATAATCTCTCTCTTTAAGTAGATAGTCCTCGAGTGCTCTGCCATTATCAAATAAGTTAAACCAATCGACCCGCCTGAAATTTGAGTTTGAAACCATTGTCATAGTGCACAAAAATTATAAGGAATGAAATAGCAAAGCATGGGAGAATAAAACGCTTTTAATACTGAGAAAATAAAGCATAGAAGAACAAAGCGCTGTTATTACACACAAGATACTTGCAAAATGTATTAATGCTACAAAAGCTATTCGAAGATATCGATGTATTCTTATCACAGTTTAGCAAAATACAAAAAAAATCACAAAATATTGCAGTTCTAATCTTCAATAACAATTCTGTCTTGTTGAAATATGAACAATTTAGAACAAATAACCGCATTAAATTCACTCTGTTCTAGACGAGAAGTAAACTCAGGTCTTCACTGTATCAGCCTGACATGCTGACAAATGCATGTAACATGAGTCACGCACTTGACATCTTTGACGCATAGAATTTTGTGCATTTTGCAGTTCTGGGATTCCGATGCAGCTTGATGAATTAGTGTTACAAGGTCATCTTAACTTTCAACAGGTGTGTCTTGCTATCTCGAGCTTTCATACAACCCCAAATGTGCTAGTTAGTCGAGCTTAAACTAGACCCCAATAGTGGCCGAGTGCGTAAGACCATTGAATACTAGTAATTTGACACGAGTACGAACCCAGGCGAAAGGGATGTTCGGTTAATTTTCGTTTCCTGATGGGTAATGTAGATTTGGATCAGTTTCCGTTAGAAAGTCCTCCACTTAAGCTCCTGTATAGTTGCCATATTCCAATAAACTAGCCTAACTTAATCTATCCCACACCTTCAAATTTCTCATAGCCTTAAACTAGAATCAATTATTTAATAACTGCTTCATTTTCGTCATTGTTATCTTTATATTATCTTATTATATTAGAATGAATCATTATCATTGATTAATAATCTTCATTAATTGTTGAAACAATACTAGTAACAGCTTTTAGAGCTCTTATGAAAGGGATGTGAATATATCATATAAAATCTTTCCCTTGTAAAATAAAATTTATAGCTAAAGTCATGCTTCAAAAAGTCTCCGAGGCGTAGAACAGAAGGAATTTCAGAGTAGCTCATGCCAAGTAGATGTAAATAGGAGGTACCTTTAGTCTACCTTTCATACGCTGTCATGCACAGCGGGTTCTCAAAGTATTGATTAATCCATTTAAAAGTTATAAATGCGATTATTATAGTATCGTAATAGTAATAAATACAATTACAATAAATATAATTTTGGTATAATGCTTAATAACTGAAATTCTTATTTTAATTTTTAAAATAATATATTTAGTAGATATAAGTTAAAAACCATTTAATTTAATATACACTCATGCGTGATTAAACACATAAAGCTTGCGTGATTAAACACATAAACAATATGAAAGCCTTAAACGGATAAGGCTCTTGAACAAACAATATGAAAGCCTTAAACGGATAAGGCTCTTGAACATATTTAAAATGTTACTCTCTTTTTCGAGACATTAGCTTGTAATTTGCAATTCTCAAATTTCAATGACCTTGTTTTATTTTATAATTCATTTTTGTTACTCTTTTATATACATTTAGGATATCAACTCGCTTAAAATGACAAGTTAAAAAATTGAAAAACATTGTCCTCTCTGAAGAAGCGATCTGCTTTTTAACAAAATAGCATAATATTTCTAAATATATTTAATTGTTAAACCTGCCAGCGCAAACATTATACATTAAAAGAGAAAACTGAAAATAATTTACATCTAAATCTTTAATAGTGAATTTTGCTTATTCTGTTTTATTTTTAGTCTTTTAATGCCAGTCTTGGATTAAAAATGTCGATTGTACCTGAACAGTGGTTTTTTAACAGTATACTTGCCAAAAAAGTGTACATTTAGAATTTTTAATAATAAAATTTTAAATGCTTTAAGACATCTACATTTTTAAAATCTACATTTTTCTGTACTACTCTAGAATCTCAGGATGATTTCGCCACAAATAATTTAGGATGCACTATGCTTCATTAATTTATAGACAGAAAGTTAAAGTAATAAACGCAAATCCAAACTGAATGAAAATTATCTTATATGGTGTAACAAACCTTTGAAATTCACGAGAGTTCATGAAACAGAGACTTTTCTTGAACGTAACAGAGATGCGATAAATAAATAGCAAAAATATGCTGCGAAAATTTACGCTGCGCGGAATGAAGTCGAAATCAAATTTCGAAATGCACATTTTCTTTTTTTTTGCTTCTGCCCCTTTCCTCCACTCCCAAACGAATCGAGAAATGGAACTCGATGCACATAGCACACATGTCTTTGAAGACGAGCGTAAACGAAATTCGATCCACGACTTTCTCTCCTTCCACCCCTTTTTTTGAGAATAAAAAATAAAAGTCTAAAATAAAATCGATTTGAGCTCTCCGGAAGGAAAATAGAATATCCTGGTGGAAAAGGTGAGGGGGTGCTCTCTGGAAGAAATAACAAAAAGAAATATTATCTTTGTGTTTTCAGACTGGTTTGCCTGTGGTATTTGCAAGCTACGGACCATAACTTTCAGATATGAAGGAGGTTAACATCAAAAAATAAAGTGAATTCCAATGGTCGCATATTGTAATGGTGATGGGCTGTTTCTAGTTTGCCCAGTGCATTATAAGCTGTGCAAAATGAGCTTTAGCTAGCTAGTAGAACCTTAAAGGACATCAATTAACTTGTAAATTAAACGCAAAGGAACCATGTATCATAAAACACGAGATTCAGTTAAATCTGAAATTTATTGTCATTTCAATATAAATAAAATGTTCATTAATTATCTGAAATAATTAATCATTTGCATTTACACAGTGGCGACAAAATTCCTTGCATAGGATAAGAGTTATTTTCTGTGATAAAACAGAAGGCGTTTAAAGAATTGGATTCTTGATAAAGTTTATAATGCCACTACCCGTAGTCTTACTCCGGAATTCTGAATTAATGGATAAATATGGAGGTCACTGTGAAATCTCTGAAATACGCTCAGAAGATAAGTGCCAGAAAAATATTAACGGTTAGATTTAAAAACATGAACTATTTTAGCCTAGCAGACCATTTTTTACTGGCCAACTGTAAATGCTTTAGCGTAGAATAATCGTTAGGGAGAAGAAAAATAGATTTGACGCGAGACCATTATTGCGCTATGAATTTCTATGATTTTGAAATGGGAATAAATCAAGAGGAAATGCGTTCAAGGTCTACAGATAGCATTTGTAAATGAAGGTCCATCTCGTGTTACTGTAATCAGATGGTTTAAAGAATTTGATAGAGATCGCAGCTCTCTTCAGGAAACACACAAGAAAGCCGTTGTCATCAGTAATCCAAGATCATATGTCTGCCATACGGAAAGTGTTCATCAATGATAATCGCTGCACCAACCAAATGATACAGAAGGAACGTACGTAACATCGAATCCTCCGCCATACATAAAATTATTCAAGAATTCCATATGAAAAGGTGAGTTTGCCGTTGGGGTTCCCATAATTTAACTGAGCACCTAAAAGAGGAGCGCTTCAGAATCAGTAAAGAAACCCTTAAATTATTTAAAGATGGTGGCCACCGCATTAATTCTAAAATAGTAACTGATGCAGAAATGTAACTACCATTTTCTGGCGCCTAACTCTTCAAGAAAGTAGAGTGTTTGTCTTTGAAGATGATCGCACGCCCACAACGGTGAAAAGACAACGGGCCATGAAAAACGTAATGTATGCCATTGTCTTCAGAAGTACAGGACTGGTCAGTTCCTTAAACCTACAAGGGCAGAAGGCAGTAACAGCTAACTTGTACATTAGTAAGAGTTTTCCAGAAATTCTTCAAGAAGTTTAATGTTAGACGACTCATTCTCCAGCATGACAATGCATTTTCTCATTCAGCAAGATTAAAATTTGAGTTCCTTAAGCAAAAACATATCACTGTGATAGAACATCCACTCTGTTCATCCAGTCTACCTACGTGTGACTTTTGATTACTTTTTAATCTAAAAAAAGAACTTGCGTGAACATCATTTTCATTCCGAAGATAAGATTGATCAGGCTATAAGTGCATTTTTATCGATTCTAAGGAAAGGAATTGAGGCATCTATAATCTTTGGACATTTTGGAATTTTTGGTACTTTTTTGTTATCGAGACCGGATTGAGAAATGTATGTATTTGTGCATCTATGTATGGATGTATGTGCGTATATATGTGTATGTATACTCACACATGCATAGGTGCATATACACATGCATACATGAACACATCCATCCATCCATCCATGCATATATACACACATTTCTAAATCCGGTCTCGATAACAGAACAGTACCGAATTTCCCCTACTAGAGTGCATTGATGCTGGAGGAGAGAAACTATTTTGAACACTCCTAAAATTCCGTAAATATAATTTTTAAAAACTTGCGTGCATCTCAAAAATTTGTGAGTGACCTTCGCATGTTCAAAGCATTATCACAAAAATAATACTTTTATAAAGAGGCAACATAGGCTCAATAATACCAAAAATTATACTTTTGTTTCTTTGAAAAAGTTTATGTCATTTCTGCAGAACGTTGCGAATCCTCGAAGTATGAAAACGCGTACTGGATATCTTTTAATCTTAAGTCTTACTTTTACCTTTCCACTTACGGCTATGAATTAGAGATTCTGGAAACAAGAGGAACTGATAACTAAAATCTGTTGATTTTATAACATTCCTTTTATAACTGTAATTAAGCTACTATTTTTAATTAATTTAAGCCTATGCGAGACTTTATACACATTAATAACTAACAAGATTAGGTTATTTGAATATGGCAAAACACACAATGGCTATTATCTTAACGGGGGGTCGTCTTCATAGATGACTTTCTAGAAGAAAGCGGCTCCTGTATATGTTACGCATGCACGAAGATTAACCATGAAGTCAGCCTGATCCGTTGTGATAGAAAGCAAGTTAAACTTCCAGTATTCAGCAGTCTTAACCGTTCTGCCAATGGTGGGGCTGCATTCATTGCAAAGGAATGATATATAAATGTTTATATGTAATTTTTTTACCTTTCTTCTTATAAAGAGATAAACTGTTACAGTTAGTTGTTATAGATCAAGAAAGTGTAACATTTGCAAACAAAATGCAGGAATTTAAGCCTAAAAATAACAAAATGTAAAAAAAGCACTATGAAGCAGTGCCTAGTTTCTAATATTCTACCAATGAAGATTTTGCTGTAAAATTCGGAACATACATATTCTAGAATCTTTTGGAGATAATTTCGTAGACGATGGAAAATACGAAGTACTTATCCTATACCGAAAAAAGTTTCCAATAAAAAAAACATTCATTGAGATTTAGTTTAGAAACACAGTAGGATTAGTTTTCTTTCGTAAAACAGAAAAACATGGCTTGGCTAGAAATCATGAATTGTCTAGAAAACATGGCTCACAGATATTATTCTAAACACGGATCATAGGTATTCTGTCTCTTTAATTTGGAATTTGTCATACATTTGTAAACAGCTAAATATAGATGCATGGCAAATAGAATTATTTTTGTGTTTTACTTCAATCGTAGCTAAATTTGCATAAAAATAATAACGTTTCATCTTAACTATGACGAAAATTGGATGAAATATTCATGACTTGCAGAGAAGTAATGAACTTGCATGAAACTGTTGTTTTAAGACTTGCATTCAAAATTTTTTTAAGATTATTATATTTGAACTTTGTAGTTTCACAGTTAAAGTAACGTCTTAAAAGATGAGACTTCAGGTCTAAGCTTGTTAAATAATTCTATTAAACATTTAGCTTTAAACCGTGCATTCGAAAACGAATTTCCCCTTATTTTTCTCATAAGTAATTCACTATCTGTTTTAAGCATAACTTGTCCAGTAACAAGAAACACGCGTTAAAGGAAAATGACTAAGTTAAAGATATTTCATACTTTCCACATAATGCAAAATATTTTGAAAGCTTTAGCGCAATGCAGTTAAAATCATCGGACACTATTACACAAAACTGAAATGTAAAATCTTTAAGTTTAGGACTTGGCTCCATTTTTTTTTAATAACAAACTTGTAAATAGTTTTTAATTACTTTATTTCCCTGCTTTATTCAATCTTTTTATGAAGAGGCAAATTCATACAAAATATTCATGCAATACAGAAAATTGGTATGTGTGTAGGAGACGGCAAATATGCTCAAGTCATTTGGTGGATTTTAGAACCCTACAACATTTCATATTCCCTTCTTGTAACTGAAAACCGGTGATACGCTGTACCTGCATAATATTAAGAAGTGTTGGAACCCAAAAATCTTCAAAAATTGGTGATTTTGGATTTTCGCATTTTCAAATTCTCTACACATTTATCTTTCTAAAAATACCATTCTTTAATTACTATGAAAATTAGAATTGTAAAAAGTTTAGTTTTAATTTGCCATCGAATCCTTTGATAAATAGGATTGTTACATAAAACGCGTTTTTCTCCAAACTTGATTTTTCTTTATACTCGATGTACTTTTTTTCAGGAACTACTGCTCACAGGTATCTAAAATTTTTGTGGCTCATTTATTAGGTTTCCTAATATTCACTGAAATTAGCTGTTTGTGAAGGTTGTCCGGAAATGGCCAATTTAACATTGTCGGTATAGGAATTGCTGATACTCCTTAAATTCTAATAAAATGAGAAGGCAAAGGTGGCCCACCTATTGGGTGCCTCCATAATAAAGTGACCACCGCTTTTGGCCTTAGTAGAGGCCAAAGTCTGCGGTCGGTTTGTCCCCGCCCTCGGGGAGAGCGAATAAAAATATCCTATCCTTTAAAACTGCAAGAACTGCAATTAACAAGCATTTTATGACCAGCTATGTTTGCTTTCCTGAAAAATATTAACGATAACTATATTTTTCATAAAAATTAACACTGAAAATACAATTTCACGTTTAAAAAATCGTTATTTAATCGATTTTTTTTGTCATGACATGAATTGTGCAGCTGTCTAGCACAAACCACCGAATTAGAGATGAATGTTGTACATTATAACAATCATCTTTCTAGAAAAACTTTTAAATGAAAAAATACAACCCAGTGAGCCACTGATCACAATAACTGAATTCACGTTTGAATATCAGTGAACAAGTTTCCTTCATGAAGATATTGTGTTAATGATCATGGATCTGACCGTATATCTGTAACATACTTATACGTGCATTTAATTGCTTTACATCTAACTTTTATCTCTGCAGTTATTCATTAGTGGTAACTATTGTTATCAGACGATTTAAAGATTAGATGTAAAATTTTCAAAAATATATACCCAAGAAAGCCTTAAGGTGTTTTTTGAAAAATACAATTTAATCGTGAAACAAATCTACCTTCTAAATTATGTGAAACATCTCTTTTCTCTTTTAATAAACGTAAAAATTGCTCCACACATGTATTTTATTTTGAGAAAAGCAAGCGTAAATTTGGCACATTAACGAAGTGGACTTGTACAAGATATTCTAAACATTTTTAAAATTTAAGTCTCTCCTTTTCCTGACTAGTCAGTATACGTTTAATGCCTTCAATGAGGGAAAGCTTATTTAAATTCTTCGATTTAGTTTCTGCACTTTTCTTCGTTTTAAAATCTTCTCTTATGTTCTCGTTTCTACGTATTTTTGGCATTCTAATGAAAGCATTCATTCTCGAAAAAAAAAAAAAAAAAAAAAAAAAAAAAAAAAAAAAAAAAACACTTTTAAAATGTGTTTCCTACTTATTTTGAATAAACTTTTATGCTTCTTTTTATTCATTTTAGCAAACTCTTAACTTCTGAATAAAAAATTAACTTTACATACATTCCAGGAAATACGGATACGTAGTTGTCATCTTGAACGTCTTCGAAAATATCGAGGTAGCTCTCAACGTCATTTTCCTCCATTTGTGCTTGAACATAGCCTGGCCTTTTTCTTCCCCAAAGGTCTATTCGTCATCATTTCTTTCTTAAATAAAAAAGGAGGAAGTTTAGAGAATATTATGGCATCGTGCATACCATATTAAAGTTAAAATGGAATGCTGAAGAGGAAATGGAGGTTCCTCCGGGTCTTCTTGTTATTTCAGTGTTCATTTTGTTTTCCGAATAAAATTGCTCTATTTAAGCTTGCTGAAAGCATTTCTGTATGATCCTCCAAGCACTTTTATCCTCACATTTTGGTCTTTATTAAGAATATTAATAGCCGAAAGGAAGAATTTTGAAAATATATTGATGGAATAATTTGCTTTCGTGCAACAAGGATAAATTGGCAGATACGTTCTGAAGCATTCCGTAAATTTCTAGAACTTCCTGAATGTTGAATAAAAACGTAAAAAATTTAAAGTCTAAAGAGAACAGACGCATCTTTCATGGAGACAGACAGGTATTCAACAGACACATTTAATAATTCGCAAAAGAAGAACGGACATGAATAACACATTATAAGGTATTTCTTCCACTTCCCTAGCGTGCCTTCGTGGTGTAACGGTAGCACGCTGGGCCGGTATTCCAGAGGTCCGTGGTTCCGTGGTTCGATTCTCGGCGAAGGCGGTTGCATATTCTTCATCTTTTTCTGCTTCCAATCAACCTAATGAATCTACAAGTGGCGCCCGTACTAAAAGGGTTGTGGATGATGCTTCTCCCCACCCAGGATTTGGCGACTAGGTCCCCTAAAACTCTAGTCACCCTTTAAAAAGGGGAGTATATAAGGTATTTCTCCCACTTCCCTAGCGTGCCTTCGTGGTGTAAGGGTAGGACGCTGGGTCGGTATTCCAGGGTCCGTGGTTCGATTCCCGAAGGTGGTTGCATATTTTTCATCTTTTTCTGCTTCCAATCAACCTAATGACTCTACAACGTACTCAAAAGAATTACTAAGTACGGTTTACTAAGTAAGATTTACTAAGTACGGTTGAAATAGTAGAAATTTCCTTTATATAGACTTATTGCAAACCGATATGCAGCGTGTCCAAAAATATCCGTGTACGACCTTTACCTTCGTAAGCGTTCGTCATAGGTACATGCTTCCAATCGCAAAAATGTTTTAAATTAAGAAAATATTGACGTTTTGACAATTTTAGATTTACAGTTATAATTCGAAGCGTTTTAGACTCATCATAAAAAAGAGCACTTAAGATATTTTCGGAAAAAATTTCATTGAGGTATTTAATTATAAAATTTGGAATTTTTAACATCATTTTCGAATTCCTTTGAGTATTCGGATAAAAACAAGTTAGAATAATTCAACGGTCCCCTAAATGTCTTTCAATGATATTATTTTGTGCTTTATTAGTGTGTAACATTTATAATTTATTACAACTGGTATGCCGAAATAGCTTTTACTAAATGTAATCAAAATCTGGGTTTAATAGTACTTTATTAACATTTTCTATGAAGCATCCTGTTCTAATAGACGCACAAAAAATCTTTAAACTACACATATTTTTAATTTATGCAAATACCTGAACTTTGCCACTCAAGAAAATGAGTGAGAAAAATTAGCATTTTCAGAGTTTTTAATAAATATCTCGGCTGATTAGAAATACGAAAAGCAGAATAGTCAAAATGGCTTCCCAAGAATTGTTGGAATCCGGAGGTATCTCTTTCGAAAGTCAAATCCCCGCTGCTCCGGAGGATATAATGTCACAGAAAGACGCGCATAGATTTTAATAGTACGGATGAAGTTTGACTAATGTAATGTTTTTCATTTCAATTTTATATTGAGTTTATTCTATTAATGTTCAACCCCCCATAGGGTTTAGGAAATCATACACATAGAAAGTTTTCACGATATCTCACAAAACTAATTTTCAGATTTAAAACGCAAGACAAGAAAACATGTATAAGCTTATAACTTTTATATTTGAGAGTACTATATGTCTAAGATGAACTACTGAAAAACATTTATGAAAACACTGTGGATATGGTGTATAGCAAAAGTTTTCATATGAAAGTTTAAATTCATGCGTATTTAAAAGTAATACCATAATACAAAATCTTTCGATTCACGCTGAATTCACATAAAATGCTAGTACTTTAGTTTAAAGATATTTTGGAAAAGTAAATCATTTTGAAAATTAAATGAGGTATGATTACCTAAAATTATATCTTTTTATAGCTAATTCTGGTCTGTTTTCTGTTTTTTAGCCCAAAGAGCGTTAGCCCAGAAGGGCTGTTAATTTCTCTTTGGCATTTAGTGTTAAAAACTTTAAATATCGGTTCACTTTTCAAGCTGTTGTCACCAAATATTACAGCCCTGTAATATATTTAAAGAAATTCAATGATCAAGAATCTGCATAAATGTATGTATGTTTCTTGCATTGTGATAAAGCGGTGCCTAGAGCTATCACATTTTGATTAATGCACGTTTCCACCCAAATATGGTCATATGGAAACCCAGATTTGGAATTGGTTTTATTATCTATTTCATATTTTGTAAAACTTTAACGAATTTTTGATGAACAAGTTAAACAATTTCAAAGCGAGCCATGGAAACACTGAGCGAAAAAAGAGCACTTGTATCTCCAGCGCGCGATACTGTGTATCGGAAATTATAAAGATACGCTCATGTTAAAATTATTTTGCGATATTGCTTTTGAACTGAATTTGCGTGCGAAGAACATGATATTTAATAAATAAAAGTAACACACGAAGCATTAAAGAAACGCCCTTTTCGTGTAATGTAAGTATGAAAGCTTTCAGATTCGACAGGGAATTGAGTTTTAAGAAAGGTAATCCCAGATTCCAAAAATTCTTGGAAAGCCATTTCGACTACTTTCATCTTCGCACGATTTTAATCAGCCGAGATATAATTAAAAATTCTGAAAGCGCTACATTGGCAACAGAGAATTTATTTACGAATTGGTTGTCTAGTGTTGTACGAGATATTAATTTCTGCGATTTGTTGCGAGACATTAAAAACTCTGAAAATGCTAATTCGAGAACGAAAAATTTATTTACTATTTGGTTGTTACGGGTTACGCGAGATATTAATTTTTGATCGTTTCGTGTTGTTGTGAGATATTAATTAAAATCTCTGGAAACGCTAATTGGGCAACAAAGCATTTATTTACGAATTTGTGTTTTGCTTAAAAAGCTCGCTCATCTAGGAGGCTTGCCATCTAGTATTTATTAAATTTTGATTTTTTCCCAACTGTATCCTTTAAGAAATCTAGTTTTTACAATAAATGGAAAAAAGTTTTTACCATAAAGAGTCTGAATTTGAATCTCAATCGTCTGAATTCTCAATGAAAATCAAAATATCTAGGTTATAAATTTCGAAACCTTAAAACGTTTTTACTAGAAATATGCATTTTACAAGGTGAATCATCCCCACTCCGTCAGTTTTAATCAAATACTTTATTAAAAAAACAAAAATAAGAAACATAGTAAATATTAAACGACATGTCTGAAGCTATATCAAGGCAATTATTTTCATCCGCAAGTGATTGGGAACCATAGATCAGAACAACTGATCTTTACTAGAGGTTAACAGGTAGAAGCCAGCATCAAAACGTATTTATCTTTTATTAAAGAATATATATATATAACACTGTTGCATGAAATTCAAAAGATGTGAGTATAAGTTCTGCAATTCTGTAAGAGCTAAATTATATGTTAATAAGCTATAGGATACGAGATAAATGTAGAACGATAAAAATAAACTGCTTGGTTGCAGCCCAGGACTTTTGACAAGCAAATATGCGCTGGCATTTAACTTGTTCAGAAACTCAGCATTTAAAGTCTTCATAAGTTATCACTCAAACAAATAACGGGTCGCGTAGGCGCTGCAGGAGCGATTATTGCACGAAAATCTTTCTGAGAACAATTTCTTTGCATAGGGCAGGAGGAACAATATCTTACTCGTCGAATAAAGATATCAGAAGAACAAATGTTGAACTGGAAAGCTGTATAAAAAGCAAAACTGGTGATACTGGAGCGACATTAATCCTTGAGATTTATACGAGAATCCTATGCAAAGTAGTAGATTTACTCTATACGTAGTAGATTTAGTGTAGCAGTAGATTTATTCTATGGAAGCAATAGTAGATTTACTCTAGCAGTAGATTTACTCTATGCAAGCAGTAGTAGGTTTACTCTATGCAAGCAGTAGTAGATTTACTCTATGCAAGCAGTAGAAGATTTACTCTATGCAAGCAGTAGTAGATTTACTCTATGCAAGCAGTAGTAGATTTACTGTAGCAGTAGATTTATTCTATGCAAGCAGTAGTAGATTTACTCTAGTAGTAGATTTACTTTACGCAAGCAGTAGTAGATTTACTCTAGCAGTAGATTTACTTTATGCAAGCAGTAGTAGATTTACTCTATGCAAGCAGTAGTAGATTTACTCTATGCAAGCAGTAGTAGATTTACTCTATGCACACAGTAGTAGATTTACTCTAGCAGATTTATTCTATGCAAGCAGTAGTAGATTTACTCTATGCACGCAGTAGTAGATGTACTCTAGCATATTTATTCTATGCAAGCAGTAGTATATTTACTCTATGCACGCAGTAGTATATTTACTCTAGCAGATTTATTCTATGCAAGCAGTAGTAGATTTACTATATGCAAGCAGTAGTAGATTTATTCTATGCAAGCAGTAGTAGATTTACTCTATGCAAGCAGTAGTAGATTTACTCTAGCAGTAGATTTATTCTATGCAAAGTGTTCACTTTTGGAACTATGAATTTCAAAGTGAATCGCATTTTTGAGTGCATACGGGGTTAGTAATGTAATAAATGCTTACAGGTCCGATGGTAGGTTCATAAAATTTATTTAATCAAAGGAAACACTTAAAAGTTCTGAAATTTCCCACAGAAATTCTCTTACAGTTGACAGTATCACAGAGTACAAACTACTAAGAACATTAAAGACAATGCAATGCAAAGCGCATCTAAAGAGAAAGCTAAATCGGATATAGTATCTCAGTTCATGCGGAACTAACAGCTCGCAACAGCAATAACTAAGCAAGATGCAGTGTCCGGCCTAATATAGTTGTAAGCCAACCGCAGAGATATTTTTTTTTTTGCCTCTCGAAATTACTGGAAAGCAATATGAGGGTAGTTACAATATTTGTTATGATTATACAAGGACCGATTTTTATGTCAAATAAAAACTCTTAATTATGATATATGTTTAAGCATTAAGATTCAGTTATTGTTTGCTTATCATCCGAACTACTTTTTATGTTGTTATGTGTTTGAATAACATGATTGTATGCATGTAGAAAAAATGGCTTCTACGGACTTTAATACCCCAGAAAGTCCAGAATGTTTGAAGACCTGATTTTACATGCACCTTTTCCTGTACTTACCCAAATAAAACTTGTGCATCTTGAAAGGAAAAAGATTTTTTGAGTAAATGCAATTTTCTATTTTCGCAGTGTTTCTGTAGTTTGCCAAATGTTACCAAAATATGCTTTTGAAAATTCCAGCTTTTATCGTGAGAGCTCAATCCAGCTATGTGAAACGAATTTCTATTTTAGGATATATTATAAGGAATACTTCCAGGTCCAGAATCAAACGGAACGAAAGCCTCGCTTGTGATGATGAAATTTTATTTTAACGTGAAATTTTTACTATGTATATCTCTCTATTTTTCAATATTTAAGCACAAGGAACACTAAAGAAACCTGAATATGTATTGCTAGTTGTCTACTAAAATTTCATTTCCAGTTCCATACACATCTTCATTTTCTTTGGCTCTGCTCTTCTAGTTCTTTTATTTTTTGGTACTTTCACTTCTAGTTCCAGAAGAGTTTCTTGTTTTGCGCACCTATTTAACAGAAACATTTCAGTTAGGTAAGAAGATTTTGGGTTTTATGCAAACATTTATTCGATATTTTAAAAATGTCTCTTAAGAATTTGGACTTTAAATTACTAAAATGTTAAAATATTAGCGCATTTTAAAAGCAAGTACTAATAATATCCCACTTGCAGCTGTTGATTACAATGATTATCCAAACATTTCAGCAGTTCTTCAGAAAGTAAACGAGAGTGATGATAGATTAAAACTAAACATGGCTAAAATATATGTACTGGTTTTTGTTGAGCTGCCAACTAATATATATAAAGAAGATTCAGAGTAGCCTATAATAACCTATAAATTCTTTTTCGTTCAATTCTTCTGTGCGTACAGAAGGAAATTTTAAGGTGTGTCCAGACCGGACACACTGTGCCGCAAAGGGTTAAAGAGGGAGCAAACAAGGTTTCCTTCGCCCTCCTTTCCGCAACTCTTCGTTGTATGAAGGTAGCACACTTGTCGCATGTTCGAGAGGTCCAGGCTCGAGCCTCGGCGTGGTAACTGCATATTTTTCCAGTCTCCAGCATAAAAAAATCCTAATCACTCTTCAAAGTCTTAACTGCATTACATATCTCTAGAACATTCATTCAGTTGCATAACATATACATTCAATGTTAACGTATTTTATCTCAGCATTTCAATTACCAGTGCGGTATTAAATATAGCTTTTAATTATGAGCACAGTATCATCTTCAGCTCTTCATTTTATTGACAGAAGAGAAAAGAAAAATCCCCTGGTGAATTAGTAGATCAGCATCAGTTAGATTCACCTTTAAAAAATCTACATTTAGCTGCGAAATAGTTCGCCCATCAAAAATGAGCTTACATAAGATTCATTGTTGTAGAGTGAGTCATGCAACACTTTAAGATAAAAATCTCTTCTTGATTTGAGCTCTGTTACGAACTTTCAAAGCGAATAATTTCCAGAGTTTTTTTTGATAAACTTTTATAATAGTCGATGCCGAAATACATCTATTAATCTCTTTATGCTGGCAAAATATCATTTGATGTAATCTAATTAAACTTCTGTAAAAAATCTAGTAGTCTATAATCTTATAATTAAATTATAAAAAAATAGGTTTTACATAAAAATAGTTCACAATTATGTCGCAGTGGAAAAACAGGCAGATTAGAAACTTCATTTATGATGCAATAAACACATAAACATACAAATTTGTGCTTTATGACCCGTAATACGGAACTTAATTTCATAAAATATTCTGTTATTCTGGGCTAAGTGAACAACAACACGTCGAGGGCATTTTAAAGCGGTAAAACATATCAAAGCATAAATATCATAATACTGCAAGAAGTTATCTGATATATTGATGCTGTGACTTATCTCACTTGTCTGACAAGCAACATCAGAACAAGCCGACGAAATCCTCCTCGGAAAGAGTGCAAAGACTGCGTCTGTCTCTACCACGAGCCTTGAACACTATACAGATTCAGCAGACAAACATAGATGCCCGGCCCAGGTCCGACTTGCGGACCCATACGGAGTTCTGATATCTATGGTCCAAGGGACAAAACCAACCTGAGTACAATACTCGTGTTCTAGTCCTGTGAAGTCAAATTATATATATCCCCGTGGTTGAGACTGCCTAGGTACAGATCCTAACCAGTACTTCCCAGGATTCTCCTGAGTCAACCCCCGGGGGGATTGAGCACTATACATGTGACAGTACAACTTCGCTCAGTTCCGCCCCCAATTTTGATGGAGAGCACCCTGGGAGACGGGTCTGAGAGTCTGCAACCCTCTTCTACCATCAACCTCTTGAGAGGATTTCCGGCTCGCCATATATTTAGAGTACCCCATGCTGCAAAGACAATATACATTTAGAAGTACCCAAGCCTTCTCCGGGATACGAAATCTGTTCCTTCGGTACCGCAGTAGATTTCCCTAACCACAGTGTGGTCTAGGCGACTAGCACGAACTTATTGTCTGTTATCCACATATTTAGAGTGTCCCATATCGCACAGACACTATACATTTACGAACATCCAACTTTTCCGGGAATCGAACTCGGGCCCTTGAGTATGGCAGTCAGTGTTCACTAGCCACTATCCCGTTTCGACGGCTATCTTCTCTTTTAATCAATAGAACGTTTTTTAAAAGCAGTTTGTGTTCATTTTGGACAGAAGTGTAAAAAGGCAATCTCTAATAGACTACATTTGTTGAAAATTTAATACCAGCAGCGGTAAGAGCTTTTTCTTTAATATGTATTTATCATACCATCCTTTTCAATTAGATACTTATCGCTAAAATACGAGTCTCACAAACCTGAATGGCTTACATGCCGTTTACAACATTAACGGCTTTCAAAAATACATATTTTAAACGATGTTAAAAGCTTAAACTCAAAGGTTAACATAGGTTATAAACTGCGATAAGTAGCTTTGGAAATCTTCTAAACAGCTCTGAAATAATAGATCCTGGGCTTAAGTAACAGCAGAATTTCAGCTTTTACTCGGTTAGCTACAATGTCAGAGATAATTTTACGAGGAGGGCTACTCTCAGCCTTATATCTTATTCAAGGGATCTTCTCGTAAGGGAGTGCTTTCGACCTGGGAATTCGAAATACCCTTGCTTTACTGGATTCTCGGAGAGCCCGAAGTCAATCGGTGCAACATTTAAGAGCTACCGAAAAGCCCCGATCAAGAACACACTTAAGACCGGTGGACTACCACTGCTATAGGTCTTGCCAGTTTTTCCCTTTTCTTATTTTCTTTCTGCTTTTCCTCATGAGAAGTTGATGCAGTAACTGCGAGGACTAGAATTAAAGGCGGAGCACTAATGCAAGAAGAAATGTTGCTTACTCTGATGTGTTTTCCCTTTAAGAAATCACGTTTGATTTACTTTTACCGTAACAGTATTGATAAAATAAAATTCTTCCTTTTCATAATGTTTTAGAGACAAGACTAATAATAAAATCGAAATGGTTATCTATCAAATTTGACCCGAATAAGGAATTTATCCTCATTTTTGAACAAAGATGATTTAATATAATAATCGAAACCTTTTATCTTATTTTTAAAAAATAAAACTTGTTAGTCTTTTTAACTTTATATAACATGTACGAAATAAAGGAAGTATTGCTATTGCGAAACATTTCGTTTACCATATTTTAAATAATATTTATTCTGACCGCTTTCGAATCCAAGTAAACGTTGTTTTTGCGTGACATCTAGATGCAAAAGAGACTTTTTCGTGACGTCTATACATACGTGCATACGTATGTAATGTACCTCTCATAACTCAAAAACGAATAAAGTTACAACGTTCCAATTAAGTATATGGGACTGCTATAACATGTAGTTGGTCACCTCCCTTTTTGGTTGCAATCGGCTGTCCAAAAGTATATATGCTTACGGTTACTCGAGCTTTATCGAAATTTACTGCAGAAATTGCTTTTAACTCAAAATTGAATTGGCTAAAATGCTTAATAGGAATAAGCTTTTTGAATATCAGCATTGGTTCATCATCCCTTCTATTCACGGAAATATTTGGCCTGACTTGAATTGCCGGTTTGGCTTAGCCTTATTGCTCGAGTAAAAACGAAAAAACTTTCTATTTATTTATTAATTATTGTTCATTGAACGGGAGTTGGTTTGTTCCCTTTGAAAAGTCAACTAATTTCCGATCAATGACAATGATTACATGCATTTAATTTAATTCTTGCCTTTAATTTATTCCTTTTACAATTGAAATTTTATTATTCATGATTTAAATTCCAGTCCCCGTTAAAACATTTTTAACATTTTACTTTCAAGTTACTTCAAAACATCTTTCAAAATATAACTTACCAGTATGGATGCACACTTTTAAGATAATCCTACTACAATTAAACTTAGGAAATAATATAATCAATTAATCAATATTATTTAGTAAATAAATTATATATAAACACATATATATATATATATATATATGTGCATATATATATATACATATATACACATATATATATATATATATGTGCATATATATATATATACATATATACACATATATATATATATGCATATGTATATATATATATATGTATATATATATACATATATGTATATATATATATATATATATATGTATATATATATATATATATATATATATATAGTTAGTAAGTAAATTATATATATATATATATGTATATGTATATATATATGTATGTATATATATATACATACATTTACTACTACTTGTGCAATTGCTGCAAAGTAAGTTAATAATAATTTATTTACTAAATAATATTGAATAATTGATTATATTATCTCCTAAGTTTAATTATAGTGGGATTATCTTAAAAGAGTGAATCCGTACTAGTAAGTTATATTTTGAAAGATGTTTTGTAGAAACTTGAAAGTAAAATGTTAAAAATGTTTTAACGGGGACTGGAATTAAATCATGAATAACAAAATTTCAATTGTAAAAGGAATAAATTAAAGACAAGTATTAAATGCATGTAATCATTGTCATTGATCGGAAATTATACGAATATATATATATATATAGGTATATATATATACGAAACGTATATCTGTTACCTGGCTCAGTGGGCTCAGTTTTTATATTGTTATCTGTTGGTAAATTGTGCTTTTCTTTCTTCAAAAGTGATTGAAATATATTGTTCTTATGCTCTGATTAAGGTATTTATGCCCTTAGTTAATCTATATCCAATAGTCGTAGAAATATGAACAATTTAAAAGTAAGGTGGTGCTAAACGTAACGAGGCTCCATTTTATTCTATGTTTGGAAAATTTAGCAGAATAGTGAATTAAGTCAATTTGTGTCCCCAAATTCTGTGACCAAAAATAAACTTTCAGTTTTGTGCACCGAAAAGTCTGTTTTCCTGCACCCTGGTTGCATTGCTTGTTTTGGTGTAGAAACTCTAATTGCAATTGTAAAAACTGTGTTTTTAATTATTTTTAACCTTATTTGATGTTTTGTGTTTTTCTGTATTTTATAATTTTTAATGAAGGGGCTTTGAGTTTTTACGTATTTCCGAGCTTAAATGAGAAATAAATCTCTAATAAAGTATGGGGAAATAAGCTTAAATGATATGCAACAGAGTTAAGTATAATTTAATAGGCCGTACAAGGAAGTTGTGTTGATTTTATGTAAGCAATGAATTAAAGTATGTGAGTTAGTACTTCAAAACCTTTTTTTCTCTTTTCATATTTCTCGGAAAGCCAACCCATTGATGATGTTCTCAAAAGAAATGTAAAATCTGCTTATGATTTTCTATGGTTCTGTGGTATTATTATGCCAATTTTTTCTAGAGTTTCATTCCTTCAGCTTTTCGTAAGTGGTTGTTCATTGACAGCAGTATTCGTTTGATTATTCTTTGGTTGTTGTTCCAATGGAATATGAGCTTAGAATTTAAATATTTTCTGTTATTATTGTTTTATAGTGCCGATAAACTACAGCGCGTTGTTTACTGAACTTGTTACATTCAAATTATTACATACATATATGTAGACACACACTTACCGCGTTCACAAAACGGTCTTTCCAGGCTTTTATCGTTGCAAATGGTTGCCCTCAGATATGTACGACCAGTTAGAAAAATGTTTTAAATGACGTATTCATTTTTAAATTTACGGAAATCAAATTCGTAAAAATTAAACAATGCTTTTCTTCTGTCCTTATGTGTACATGTGAGATAATTTCGTGTTCATTAAAAAAGGCCCGACACCCGTACGACTGTAATATTGATTGCTTACAAAAACTGAAATATAATGATTAATGGCAATATTTCATGCAGAAGGCAGTCAAAATTTATGACAAAAATATGATACGAATTATCATAAAAATAGAGATTTCCTTTTAATTTTTTACAAAGTGGAATACTTTTAATAAATTAAATAAGATAAAATTTTCCTCAGTTTCCTTTTCGAGTTATTTATCATGTAGTGGATTTGAAAGTAAACAAAATTACGCTTTTTTTTTCTTTTTTCACAGAATTATATTCATATTTCGATATAATTCGGATTTTATGTGTGCTATTTTAATATGTCCGCTCTAAATTGATATGAAACGCATCTCACTGCTTTGAAATGTTTCTCTATGCCTAATCTTGTCATTTTAGTGAATTTATTAATGGCTTCGTAATGTCTCGCCCAAGTTCTTAATGCTTATATAATTTACCAGCAATAAATTTAGAAATTTTTCTGATAACATGACCCAAAAAATCTATCTCTAAAGCAATGTTTAATCCAGAATGTTTAAAGCAATGGAAAATGCGTTCAGTTGCATGTAAATAGCAATGCAATACGGCTTCTAAAATGAGCAATGTTGGGTGTGTGAGTGGTTTCAACTTGGAGGGTGACTTACAGTCCCTAGTCACTCTATATTCGTTTTCGTGGTCAAGCCAACGGACACGTTTTCAGACTAATCGTTTACATTGCGTTTATACAAACTAAACTTCCAGCGATCAGTATACTACAGGATGCAAATTTAATGCCCTGATCAACAGATTGTTTTAAATTCATTTAATAATACTTAACCGTTTCTTTCTTTATGTAATTTGTAGAGCGATGAAGTACTGAGATTAAATTTGATGTCTTTATATGTTATTATATTAATATTCATACGTTTAAGCGTCCGGCTAACTATGACGATGCGTTATATTTCTTCTGTATTCCATTTAATCAGATAAGCCTATCTGGTTCTTATAAGTGGCTTTACTTTTACATTATCATTACATTTTGGTTTTCAACATACATCGATTGGTTAGTTACATTCTTTAAAATCTATATTTTCATTAAAAAATAGTGTTTTTACTTTAGAAAGATATTTAATATGCATAGCACATAAAATATTTGAAATAGAAAGATATTTAATATGCATTGAAATCTGAGCACTTGCAGTTCTTCTCATGGCCAAGAGGTTTAGTAAAGAAATATGTTAAGTAAGTTAGAGATAAAATTCCAAATAAATTTGACGCAAATTTTCATATATATGTATATATATATATATGTATGTATATATAAAATTAAAAAGCTAGGTAGTAAGTACTACATAAAAAAGACCATTTTGGTCTAAAAATATTTTGCGCAAAATGCTGCAAAATTAAGGTAATGAGAAGAAGATAAATTGTAGTTAGCTCGCCAAAAAGTTACCAGGAGCTGTGGCTCCAAGAAAAAGTTCAACACAGTATTTAAAAAAAAAAAAAAAAAAGACACTGAAGGTTGAAAAATTAGGCTACATGCGAAATAAAATGTATAATATAAAACACAGTAAAATACTAATCGTTGGAAACAGGTTAACGGCAAAAAATACAGTAAAATACTTATCGATGTGATAAGTGAAAAGTTAAAACATATAAAAAACCGATCGATGGAACAAGTTAAAACAAATAAAACAAATAAAAACATATAAAAAAACATAAAAATTATAAAGCAGAAAATGATAAATTAGCTCAATTCGATGTCCAACCTGGCTTTTCAAGGGAAATTTCTGGATAAACGTCGAACCAAGCCAACTCCATTAGTTTCGCCGAAACAGACAATTGAAACTTTTGTGTTACGAAAATTTTTTATAATTAAATGAATTAAGAAAATACTTAAATCAAAATTACAATTTAAATTAGCAATAGCCTCGCAATGCTTATAGTAATTTTATCTCTCTATTCTAAAAATAGTAATAATTTTTTGCACAGCCTTATTTCAAGATTAATCCATGTCATATGAGTTTTAACATAACACTCATGGTGTAAATAGAACTAAAACTCAAACAGCCAATAATAATTTTACAGCAGTATTAATTATCCAATCAAAATGCATTGAGAACCAAAACTTGCTCGGTCCTAATTAAGAATTCATTCTGAATACAATGTACTTGCTTTCTATACTTCCACCTAGGTGGACCATGGAGGTTAGAACTGATGGAGTAAGCATGACGTCATAAAAATGAAGCCAAGGAACTGTCAACAAGGTGACATCACAACGTATCATGGTCGCAGTATAGCTTACCGTTAAGACTTCAAAGTATGTTGTTAAATAAAATTACACTGACATGGCAAATATCAATGCCCCCTGCTTGAAAAAGTGTCCTTACTCAAACTTTGCATACGATACTGTTGAAACTTTAAATATTAAAATTAGAACGAGAGACTTATAAATATCCAGTTATGTAATAGCTAACATATAGACAATACCAATTAAAATGTAAGCGAAACCAGACAGAAGTCGCCTACGGAAGAGGCCGTGATAAGTCATGACGTCATGGCTTCATTTTCATTGCACGGCACATGCAGAAAAGGCTTACTCCATTTTTCTAATCTCCTTGAGCTAGACTGATACCTCCTGCACTTTTCTTACTGCAAAGTTATAAAAAATGTACCACATTTGGAAATAGTGTGCCAAACTGTTTGTGGCAGCAACATGTTTACTGAAATAAGAATGAAGATTTAATTTGCCTCGACTGTCAGTTTCCTGTTCATTATGGATCGACACTTTGCGTAGTCAAAATTCTTGCACTTCATTATGGATCTACAATCTATGTTTCTACGGCATCAAATTATTCTACAATACCTTTAAGAGGGAAGGTTACTTCGTTACAATGATTGCTTTATTTAGTGTTCCTACATCATTACTTCTAAATTTGTTTTTATTCCGTATATATACATAAGGTAAGAAATACGCAAATCTCAAGAAAAATATGTAAATCAAAATTATAAACGCTAGCAATAACTCCTTTTAGAAAAGGCCCACCAGCGGCCGAGCGGTAAAGTCACTGAACACTAGTATGTCAGTCCGAGGCTCGAATCGCGCGAACGGGCTGGCATGGCCATTTCGTGATTTTCCCCATGTGTAACGTGTATACGAGCCAGTTTCCCTTAGAAAGTCCTCCCCGAAGGCATTCCTACCCTTAGGCAGATAGCCCTCGAGGCTTTGCCATAATTATACAAACCAAAACCTTTTAGAAAATCATAAAAACTAGCAATACTCCTTTTTGAATAAAGAGGGAGTAATTACTTCCTCTTTATTTTAAAAATAGTAATACCTTTTTCTGGACGGCGTCATTTCTAGATCAATCCATATTATATGATTTGCCCAAAGCTAACTGGACATAGCTAACATGACATAGCTAACTGAAAATTTTGAGAAATGAAACCTTTCTCTTGGTGAGCTTCCATGCTGGATAACTGCACACTTTTGCTTCTACCTTTCTTGCCGTTAAAACGCTGGAGTTGCTTAATGCTTTTCTTCCTGTCGCAACAATTTCTAAAATAAAACTACTCTGAAACAGGCATAATTAATGTGCCTACTGAATTGCGACCGCAAAGTGTTTAACTACAGTTGAAATAAAGATGAGTATTTAATCTGCGTCGGCTGCTAAGTTTGCTCTTTATTGTGGATCAGAGTTCTACGATATCATATTGCTGCACCCTTTTTATTATATGAATAACTGTACATTACGTATTAATAACTGTATATTACGTATAAGTAACTATATATATATATATATATATATATTATTAACTATTTGTAGGCAAGTTCCCCTTGACAAGATCTGTCTCCTGCCTGCTTAACAATTATTCATTTATACAAATTAATTTAGTCTTAAAAATTCTTTAAAAAATGTTTTGGGATAAACGTTTTGGAATATTTTAGACTTTTATCCATGGTTTTAGATACGTACACTTAATTTACATATGTTCTCAGAATTTAAATGATATTATAAATTAGTTCGCAGCAATAATTAATCTTTTATTTATATGCAATTAAAATTTCATAATTTAAAATTTAAATTTAAATTAAGTTTAAATTTGCTTATACGATTAGAGACTATTTGTTAAAAAACCTATATAATGCTTATATATATATAAGCATTATTCATGTAAAATGTTATGTAAAAAACTTCTCAATAAATGCTCGCTGACCACTAAGCCACCTCCTTGGCTTGGTGTAGCAGATAGATGGTATCCATCGAAGGAGCATTAATTTCCAAAAAAGTTGTAATGATGGTGCAGCTGCTCCATTCATAGTCTTCTCTCTCTCTCTCTCTCTATATATATATATATGTACCGAGTGCTTTAAAAAAAATATACGTATTACAAAGTGTTATTTTGTCCAAACTATCAATCACTGCGCCTCGCCTCGTCTACTGGCGAAACGAATACATAGTTTAGTTCATATTAATAGCCGCTATATGTCAGTTGTCATCTGTTTTGATTAGTAACCGTCTTATGTTTAAACTGGCTACTCCGCAGCAGAAATCATTTTGTCTTCTCGAGTTTCCGAAGTGCAAATCCGTGATTACAGTGCAAAGAAGTTTCAAGTTGAGGTACCAAAGTGATCTTCCGAATGGGTGGAACATTCGCAGATGATATGGACAGTTTGTAAATACAGGATGTGTATGTAAAGAAAAGGGTCTTGGCCTCCCTCGTGTTCCCGTCGAAAATGTTGCTCGAATTCAAACTGCTTTCCAACGTGTAGTCCATGAAAATCAACTCGTCGTGCCAGCCGGGAGTTAGAACTGCCTACAACAACAATTTGGCGTGTTTTGAGACGTCGCTTGGTTATGAAGCCGCACAAGTTACATTTGTTACAGGCTCTGCGTCCAGATGACAAACGCAAACGTGTGGCATTTTGTAACGAGACTGTTGATGCCATTGCCAATGATAACACTTTCGCATAACGCATTGTGTTCAGTGATGAAGCTACTTTTCATGTTAGTGGTCATGTAAACAAACACAATGCTCGAATTTGGGGACTACAGAACCCACATGCAACCATTGAACATGTACGAGATTAGCCCAAAATCAGTGTGTTTTGTGCGATATCCTGATCATCTGTTTACAACTCATTCTTCTTTGATGGAAACACGGTTAACGGTCAGCAGTAGCTCATTATGTAATAAAACTGGTTGTTTCCGAGGCTGCACGAAGACAACTTCACTTTTCAACAAGACGCCCCCCCCCTCACTGGTGTCGCCAAGTGCGTGATTATCGGAATGAAACTCTACCAACCGTTCGATTGGTCGTCGAGGAGCTGGCGACTAGCATGTTTCAGCTGGCCTCCACGGTCACTGAATTTGACACCCTGTGACTTCTTCCTGTGGGGTTTCATTAAATACAATGTTTATGAATCACCACTCCCACAGAACCAGAAAGAGGTGAAGAACCGGATCCGTACTGTTATATCATCAGTGAAGGCGTACATGCTTGCCCGAGTATGGGAGGAATTTGAGTGTCAGTGTGATATTGTTTGTCGCTGATGGAGGACATATTGAACATCTGTAATCTGAACTTGAGAGGTTCATACATATGTGCGTAAAGTTTCATATTCGTAATGTCATACAGTTTATTAAATATATGCTTTTGAAATACGTATATTCTTTTTCAAACACGCTGTATATATATATAGAGAGAGATAAATATACAAAGAAAGAGAGTTATGGAAGCAGACTACTAGAACAGCAAAGTCGAAAAAGACACAAATTTAAATATTTGCAGGTATTTCGTAGCTGTGAATGGCATATTCTGTTATGTTATGATATATCTCTTAAATATAGATAGTTCAGTCTATATTTTCGTTACATTTAACTATTTTCTAATAGTTTATATTTCTAACAAACTAAGCTCAAAGTTAAAACAAAAGGAAGATCTCAAACTTTTACGTGGTCAAATTATCTCGAGAATTTAGGAATACTATTCATAGATAGGAAGAAATCATAAATTAAAATTATATTATTTCCAAGAAAATATTCAAATAACTAAAGAGAAAGAGATTTAAAACTCAAAATAATGAGCAATAGTTCTCAGAACTGATAATGATGAAAAGTATTTACTGTAATATATTTGCTGTGCATATAGGCGAGTTGAATATTAATAAAAAATGGGTTGTTTTTAAGAATAAAAAAAATAGAAGATGAAAGTCCAGGGATTATTGTGAAATAATAATGATTCCAACTCAGAACAATGAATTTAATTACAATGAACTCAATAAAAGAATCCATTTATGTTAAACATCCAAATAAACTGAAAAGCTTTCAAAATGTTTTAAAGGTATAAGACCGTTATATTTTTCTATTTTCGGCATCTACTAGGAAATCTTTTTTTAGCAATTATTAAATATTAAACAGACACATTCATAATTATAAACGTTTTTATAATATTCCACTAATGATCAAATTAAATTTATATTACTTAAGAGTATATTTGATAATAATTAAACAAACATTAATCTTCGTCTTCTACATAAAATCGTCTATTGTGAAATCGTATCCAGTAAGTCAGTATTTAACGCAAAAAAGCTGAAACCTATTATTTGTTTAGAACTCGGGGTGCTTTAAGCAAAGTCTAGGTGTTACAGTCTAAATTGCATTTATAAATATTTTCCTCTTATTGCCACGAGAATATAACAAGAAAAAAAAAAAAAAAAAAAAAAAAAAAAAAAAAAAAAAAAACATTTCCAACACAATTGAGACTTCGGGTGTGTCTCCACCCAAGTGGGATAATCGTTACTGACTCTGACTGCCTGACCGAAGGGCCCTGGTTCGAATCCCAGGGAAGGCAAGGATGTGTGTAAATAGATCCAAAAAAAACGTTTACAAGGCAAATGAAAAAGTATTTATTAACAATAGAACCAAGATACAAATGGGAATCAAGAGACACATCTGGCCTTCACTTTCCACATAGTCGGCAAACCTGTTTAGGCATTTGTCAGAACGTACGACCAACTTGTTTATCCCGTCTTGGTAGTAATGAGGGCCCTGCTCATTGAGCCATTTCTCGGCAGCTGTTTTCACTGCGTCGTCTGAGGTGAACCGTGTTCCGGATAAGTATCGCTTCAACGCCGGAAAAATGAAATAGTCACTTGGAGCCAAATCGGGGCTGTATGGGGGGTGATATCAGACCTCCCACTTGAACCTTTGCAGCAATTCCTGAGTCTGGCGAGCTCTACGGGGCCTGGCATTGTCCTGCAGAAAAATGACGACTTTGCTCAGTAATCCAGGCCGTTTGCGTCGGATGGCTTTACGCAATTTCGTTAAGGTGGCACAATAACGATCGGCCTTAATGGTATGGCCACGCTCCAAATACTCGATTAGGATAACACCAGTCGTATCCCAGAAAACGGTTACCATCATGCCATCACTTTACCGGCAGAGGGTGTGACCTTAAACTTCTTCCTCGTCGGTGATCCAGCGTGTTTCCACTCCATCGTGGCTCTTTTCAATGTGGGGGTGAAGTGATGAAGCCATGTTTCATCACCGGTAACGATCCGATCAATGAAGTGTTGGACGTCTGAATGGTATCGCTGAAGAAATGTGAGGCTGCACATCATTCGAGTGGCCTTATGCTCCGTGGACAACACACGTGGAACCCAGCGGGCACAAACTTTGGAACATCGCAACTCATCGGTTACGATACGCTGAACGTTACCATAACTCAGGTCAAACTCTGAGGCAATCTCACGCACGGTTATTCGTCGATCCCTTTGGATGATTTCTTCAACGCGTGCCGTGTTGATATCCGTCCTTGAAGAACTTGGACGGCCACTCGCGTCCATATTGCGGTTTTCCACATGCTCCCTGTTCGCTTGATAAGAACGACACCATTTCGCTACCTGTTGTCTACTCATTGCTTTGTCCCCGTATACCTCAACAATTTGTCTGTGAATTTTGGATGCGGCCACATTCTTTGCCCATAAGAATCGAATTACGCCTTGCACCTCTATGCGAGACCACTTTTCTAGACGTCGTGCCATTACTGTCGCTCTTAAGTGTCTGCGTACTGTGACGCTACTTACTCGCAGAACCTCTTTAGGACAACTAGCGCCATCTGTCAACCACCCCACCCTGGGTGAAAATATTCGCTCCACAATTATTACGTTTCAAATGCTTCTGCTTGTAAACTTTTTTTTGAATAAACCTATATGTCTTTGCCTCATTGAGCCCCTCTAAATATATGGTGAGCTCTTTTGTAGTTTGGTGAAAGGGGAGTGGCGTGGCAGATCCTCGAACCTCCTCTCATCTGGTGTGCTTTCTATCAAAAATTGGGTTGGAAATTGAAGTCCAACCTTCTTGAAGCTCTGAAAACCATTCGTCCAATGAAATATGAACTCTAGGCAAACAAATTACGGGTGTCTACTTCTGGCGGATCTTTTCAGATTAAAACAATTATACAATTCCTTGAGGTTTATTTAACCCATTAGTCACATAACGACTAACCAAAGAAGACAATATGTCTAGTACTTAGTACGAGACTCCGTTGTTGGAGACTAAAGAAGCAGTTTTTTATCGAGTACGTATGAGAGAATCCTTCGTGAATAAATGGCTTTCTGCCTAACACAGAGCATATTTTTATAAAGGCATTCCTTACTTTTGTGTAGATTATTATTCATTGCTTGGATTTATTATTACTAAAATAATTTTTCTACATTTGCAATTAGTGTATAATGGTGTACAAAATATCTTTCGCGTTTTTACGCTCTGCATCATCTGTTTGGTAATCAAAAAGATACGTTTTATTTAATGTTTTGTCTCATGCAGCTATTTACCCACAACTGCGCTGAGTTTATAAAATACTAGTACTTGTTTAAATTAGTTTTGACCTCATTTTTTCAATATTGTAAGATCTTAAACATTTTAATATAGTATCTTTAGTGTTTGTGATAACTTGCGAAGAAGCTTAATTCGCTACTTTTATATAAAATACAAGATTCCAACAACTACTGAAATTAAATCTGTATACACCAGAAATTATCCATAATATATTCCCACCGCACAAAATTTTCACTTTCGCTCCAGCAGATGCACAAATTTTGATGGAAAAACACTCGGGAGATGGATCTGAAGTCTTTCATTCCTCTTCCCCTGCTACAAAACCACTCAAAAAGATTTTAGACTGGACAGCATTTTATGGATCCCCATGCGGAGTTCGATTATGCGGAGCTATTTATATGTTTCATCATATTATACATAATTATTATTTTTGCATTTCAAAAACATGTAGTTTTATAATTTCTAAGCATACTTAACTATATCGAAAGCTCCGAAAAATTTTATTATTCGTTGTACCTCACTTAATTTATACGGAAAAACTGGATGTGTTCTAAATATATATCTGAGATGTTTGGTATTTTACTGTTAATTTATGAAAACCTTCTCTTGGAAACGGATGACGATTTTACAGAACAAAGTCAAATCCATTGCATGCTTTTGCTCATATTTTTTTTAATTTGCATAATTTTAATGATGTACTCATCTTCGTAAAAATATGGATGACTTCAGAAATATTTACACGAAGTTTGATTATGTAATTTCGTTCACTTATCTCTAAACCTTTAAGCAAGTATTTCTTTCTTTATGTAAAATCATTCGCATTTATCCTCTATTTTGAACTGAATATTTGTTTCAATAACAGATTAGTAATCTAAGACGCATGTTTGAATCCACCTGCCTAGTTATCAGACAGATCTGTGCTTGAAAACGTAATGCCCTTAGGCGATAGGAACAGAGCAGTAAAACATAATCATATTTGTGAGCTTCTCTGAATCCAAGTACATAAATAAATTGCATTCATAATGTAATGCCTTTAATAAAAGCTCTAATAGTTTTTAATCATTATCGTTTAATTTAAGCTTTTATAAACTAAATTTTAAAATCGGATTTCATTCAAATATGTGAAACAAATGCCTTCATTTAATTTTTAGCTTATATGTATGTGTATTAATAAAAACGCATTTTAGAAGTAATGAATTGGGAACACTGAGATGCAGAAACTCAGAAATACTGATTGCGCATCACATGGAGAAGACAAATTGTAGATCTGTATTGAAGAGGCATAATTTTAATTGCGTAGAATGATAATCCATATTCAACAGGGAACATGGCAGTCAAGAAAAATTAAATTCCACTTTTACTTAAATTCACCTTGTCGCCAGCGTTTACTTGTTACTCTAATCGTGCCAATTCATAACATTTACATTTTTGATATTATTGTTATAGGAAGAGAGCATAGGAAAATAGCTTCCGAACAAAACAGAAGGTAGAAGCGAAGTGCGCAGTTACTTTCCAAAACGGTAGATTGTAACGGTGTAACGGTAATTAGAGTCAATAATTAAATCAAATAATTTTGCATGAACAGAAACGCAGTGGTTTCCTAGAAAGAGGGATTCAACTGAATTTGATCTACCTCGTCTTGATTACTTTGAATTAGATTTTAATTGTATCTCTCTTCCAATTTTTCATAAGTTTTAAAAATATTTATATTGTTTTTAGAATTTCTTGGAAACATTTAGTTTTAGGGTTTTATTTAATCCAAGGGTTTGAGAATTTTACTGGTTTGGGGTTTCATGTTTTTGTGGAAATTACTTCTGGATTCTTACTTGGAATATTTTTGTTTTAGAAAAACTGTGTAATTCTGTAATAGATATATACATTCACACAGTGCCCACAGAAGTTCTTAACCGGCCTTTATTTTCGCAGCGGTTATTTCTAGAAAGATACAGATATTTTAATTGACAAAAACATCAGCTTTGTAAAAATTATGTAATCTAATGTTTTATATGTTCTTTCTGACGTCCCATACTTAAAAGAAAAATTTTGTACTCGTTATACGAAATAAAATACAAAACGTTTGACTTCCGCACGACAAAAATTGACCGAGACATTAGAAGTTTTAAAATTAAATATTTTACGTCATACTCAATTATCATTGAATTTTGGGTAAATAATTATGTTGGTTTAATCATGGGTTGTTATTTTTTCTTTAAATATTATTCAGTGATATTGTTATAAGATTTGCTAGTTTTTATTTATAATTTAGTCGTTAGTATTTGTAACTTAGTTTATTTCTGAAGATTTGAATTTCCTATGCCATATTCCCTAACCATAACATTGTCTAACATAATACTAGGCGATCAAACAGGTAGCCGTGTTTTGGGGTCACACAGTAAGTAAAATGAAATGTAAAATGTTAGATATTTTAGTATAATCTATCTTTTTATCCACGTTGTTGACAAAGCCCTCGTAAAATTTTCTCGATTATTTTATTAAAGCCTGGAGGAGTTTGAAATCTTGCTATCAAAACTTGAATTCGTAAATATTCATGGCAAGTCAAAGGTAACGTTTTAATTCAATCTATTCTTTAATTTCTCTGTCATATCAGACCGTGAAATCTCCCAGTGTAACACTGGGATCTATCTAGAGAAATAACCAACTTTGTTTTGCTAATTACTTTACTCTTTGTGTAAAGCAAAATGCGAGTAAATCAGTACGTAGCTAGGAATAAATTCAGTTAACGTTTGTTATGCTCTATGTGATTTGTTACATTTTTATAGCACGTCCAACCAATAAAGCATGATAATTAGTTTATGTGATGAATAAATGACTCGGAGTAAGAGAAAGCACATATAAATCAAAATAGCTAAAATAGCTTTGCTGGAGGCGAATAATTAATTTCCAAGCCTGGAGAAATATTCCCAGCAGGCATTTCGGCATAACAGATAATAAACAATAATTAATAGCCTGTAGCAAAGAGTGCCATCAATTTTCTATTCAAAGGTGTAACGGTAGATTGTATGAATTGGCATGCATTTACACAGCACAAAGGAATTTGAAAGATTTAAAGACATTTTCCGATGCCTTAAGTATAAAAAATTCCTTCCTTCTTTTATTATTAAATTAAACGTCAAATGCATTCGTTATCGGGTACAACTCTTACGATGAATGCATATAACCTACAGGAAATTGTTTACATTGGTATTCAAGACTTTCAAAGCACAAGTATGACAGATTTACTGAATTGTCCGACTGCGAAAAAATATGCTTTGAACAAAATCTGATGTAGTTTGGAAGTACACATAACTAACCTGAAACAAAACATGTGCCAATAGTAGCTTTTTATTAACCTTCCAGCATGCGCGCTTGCAATTTTACATAAGCACCGCGCGTCGTATTTTTTACAACATCCGTTATTTTACCGCAAACTTCTTACATTCCGTTATTTTACTTCTTACTGGTTACAAAAACGCATATTAAACTAGCTTTAATGGGTTTAATTTTTTCTAAAAAATAGAAATAAAAGAAAATAAGGAATGGAAATCGCTATTGTTCTCCCATCCAAAGGTTTCCTTCTCTTCCTTTTCTTCATCAGATAATTCTTGAAGAATCCGAGATAAATCAGCTGGTTGCACAAATGTTTTTGCCATGAAAACCGATATAAAATTTACAGAGCCAAATGTATTCAAATTAAAATTATATGCGGCATTTAATAAAACAAAATTACAAAATATTTCAGAAAAAAATATTTTCCGAATTTTAAAATACGACCGCGCGCGTAAATTTATTGAAAAGTTGCCACGCAGCACAAAAGCGCAGTTAGAAAAACAATATAAATGACCTTTAGACGTCTTAGCTTCGATATACGAAAAATGTGCATTAAAAACTGAATTTTACTCACACGCGCGTGCTGGAAGGTTAATGCTGACATTAACGAAAAATAGTAGACATACAGTGAAGTCACATACAATTCGACATCAGAATATGACCTTGTATAACAAAAAATATGTTTAAAGTTTGGCAATGCTATATTTATTTTATATTTTGTAAAACTTGGAAATGTTTTTATTAAGAAACTCTACGACTTGAAAGGGAGCAGTGGCATTACGTCTCGAAATAAAGCAGATTTTTATGTACAAGGGGCAAGACTGCTGCCACTGAGAAAAATGAGGTCGAAAATTAGCATTTTCAGAGTTTTTAATTAATATCTCGGCTAACAAAAAACCGTACGAAGATGAGAATGGTCGAAATGGCTTCCCAGGAATTTTTGCAGTCTGGGGAGAGGCAGCTCATTCGAAGCTCAACTCCCTACCGTTCTGGAGTTAATGCCACAAACGAACAGACAGACGCAGACAGATTTTTAATGGTATAGATTAAGAAATACTTGAAACGTACGTGTTAAAGACAAGTTTTGCGGAAAATATAAGTTAACATTTAATATCTACTAGAAAAGCATTTCTAATAATATATCATCGTAATTAGACGTTTACTGGCTTACTGTTACCGCTATTTTGTTTTTTAATATTAAATATTATCCAGTATGTTATTAATGTTCATTCTCTATTCCGTGTTCTATTTATTAATGCAATAGGAATAGTTGAGCTAAAAGTAATAGAATTTGGAAAAGTGGGTGCTAAAGGTAAGAACTATTTAAATTCTTAATTCGATAATTAAGATTAAGGTTACTGAGGTTAGGTTGTGTCCGCAGTAAAAAAAAATGGCAACGTCACGTCGGCAGGAGAACCTCCGAACCCCAGCAGCAGAAGAGATCGAGAAACCGGTTGTTGCCTTCTTTTTGCGTTGTCAGCCTGCGGTTGCGATTAGCAAACCTGACGCTTGAATAATGTAGAAGGTTGCATGCATATAAATATACTCTATTCATATTAAATACACTCAAATATAAAAATCAGAACAGTGTGTTAGTTTAATAGAACTGCTACGCAGCAGTAATCCAGTTGGCGAATGAAAGTCATCATCTCCTTAGAAACCTAGATTTCAATTTCATTCGAGCGGTAAAGTCGCTGAACGCTGGTAGTCGCTAAAAGAGGTTTGAATCCCGCGAATGGGCTGGCTGCATGGGTGTTTTCGTGGTTTTCTCCATGCGTAACGTGTATACGAGCCAGTTTCCACGAAGGCATCCCTCCCCTTTAGCAGATAGCCCTAGTATGCTTTGCCATAATTAAATACACCACCACCAATTTCATTCGCAAAAAGAAATTTAGTTGAGTATACATGCATATATATATAAAGATCAAATTCAAAAGTAATAAAAATTATGATTATCCTATCTAAGGAAAAATGTTGTTGGGGGGAATGGAAATTTAGGTAGGTCAAAATGTCTATTGTACGGGATGCATGGTAAAAACCACAAAATTAAAGTAGTAATGAAAAAATAATACATGAAAATATATACAAACAGATTGTAAATCAATCACTATTTAATGTTGCAAACAGAACTTGTGAAGGGTAAGTATTTAAAACATTAAACAGGGTCGATTAATTAGAGATGAATAACATCTTTCGCTCCTCTCAACACTTTGACTTCAAACCGATATACATTCATTTGCTTCTTGAAAAAATTACCTCTATTTCGACTTAACTGCTGAAAGCTTCTCCGGTGTCTCATCTGACATCTTCGAATTAAAATTAAAGTAACAATAAAAACTTTATTAAAGTAATAAAGTGTTAATGTACGAACTAAAAGCAAAACACAAAATATAAGAACTTAAAATGTAAAAATACAATAAATTACAAGAAAAAAAAAAAAAAAAAAAAAAAAAAAAAAAAAAAAAAAACCTAATAAAACTGTACAAAGAAATTAGAAAAACGTATTAATATTAGTTATGAATTACTCAAGGAAAGTCAAATTTGTTATTAAAAAAGGGGTTGTTTCGTAAACTTAAAGTTCTATCCATTATATATACACAGATAGTATGTACACACGCATATAAAATGAATAAACACAAAGCACTTCAAAACCTAATCCAACTGCGCGCAGAAAGTTGCAAAATGTGGTGGGAATAATGCGAAATAATTTGTAAATAATACGTTACAAATTCATCGCATATTCAATGCAGAATAAAAATATAAAACTAAACAGTAGCAAATTCCAAGAAGAGGAGCAAAAGAATCAAAAATGAAATAAGAAATTTACATCTTTCATACATCGTCATCAAAGGGTTGGTGCAACGAAAGAAGTTAATAAATCAGCCTGTTTTTGAACCAATAAAGATACAATTGATGTTTAGAACTTAAAATAACCACAGAAGAACAATCAAAGGAATCTATAACTTCATCCTCTTTACAGGCCGAAGTAAGCAATATAAACAATTACAAAATTATACCATTGAAAATATAAATAAATTTGCAAAGAGCTTACAATTATTATTTTGAGTTGACCGAGTTGAAAAAACAAAACTTGCAAATAAGACATTTTTTGTTTTCACATTTGTTGATTTTGTATTTGCAGGTTTTGTTTATGAACCTGTTAGATTGCTTGTACTTTACAGTCTCTTTTTCAAAGAATCGGTTGTCTCCAAAATTGTTAATCGTCTTTTTTAATAATTCAGAAGTTATTTGTTTTTATAAAGTTTCATATACTGAGTTAATTGTAAAGGTGACTTACAGAAGTAGTAACGTTTTGAAAAGCGTTTCTTCGTGAAATGGAGATTCCATATCTACAAATGTATTCATTTTATTTTGTTTGATCTTATTTTTTATAGCTCAAATTACGATGCTGCCCATGCACCAATAGACACAAATGTAATTAAAAATGTTCCTCACATTTTTGAGAATTGATTGTACGATTTTCTGTGTAAATTTCTTTACCGAGACTTCACTGCTATGTGAATAAATATGAATTTGTAAAATATCCTTTAAGTTTATAACCAGTTATTTTATGTTAATATCCTTTCCTGTTGATCTCGTTTCAGTTTCCTTTCCGGAATGTAAATTTCTAGCTAGCGCGATTTTAAAATGAGGTAGAAATTAGACAGTTAAGAAGTTTGATTAAGTTAAGAGGGTAAAATAACAGCGCATTCTGCCTGCTTGAAGGCCACGTTGCTAACTTTGATTCTGTCGATTTTGATTCTGCGGCGTTGAGTTATTCTTGCCAATTAGGCTTGTTTACGCCGGCTTCGATCAGAACCAGCTTGCGTGTTAATTTACCTGTGACTGGCATCCATGTCGTTTGGTGTGTGTTTTGGTCTGGAAAAAAAGTCTTTGTATTTCGGTAAACTTTAATTTTGTGAATGTGAAAGTGAGTTTTTTATATCCATCTTTCATTCTGGTTTCTGAAAATGTGCATCTTTTGACTGGATGAGTAAAATTGAGAACGTTAGATGTGTTTGAAAATTTCTACGTGTCAAGCTGCTCATTAGCATACGCATGTGAGTACTTTTGCTTAATTTTGATATTTAAAGACCATGCAAGTGGATTTATAATGCATGTTTTCTAATTATATGCTACTCTTGAATTACGTGCTTGGTCTTGTGCTTCAGATTTAAGTACTTTGAAAGTTACAAGCTTTTTTACGTTGAATTTCTGAGTGGCTCATTTGCATACGTTTGTAAAGGTTTTCTGTTTATTTGAATTTTATACACCATGTAAATATATAAATTGATTGTGCTTTCATTCTATACACTTTTGTGGATATTTATGCAAAATTTTACTCATTTGCAACAAGTCTTTTAAGAGATATAAGCTTTTCAAACTTCGAACACGGCTAATAATGGATGCCTTTATTTACAATTGAAGTTTTGGTTCACCATTCAGTTAGTCTTTCTGCGTGGGATGGCGAATAATGAGCGGGAAGTTCTTGAAAAAGAAGATATAATTTCAACGGGATCGGAAGATACTGTATCTTATATCGCTGGCAACGTACTGTCCTTTATTAATGAAAACTCTAAAGAATTGGATGAGCTTTTAGGTAACCCATCTGATAAGGTGAACAAATCTGTAGGTAATAAAATTAGAGAAATATTTAGAAAACTGCAGAATGCAATGAATAGTGCAATACCTTATTGAAAATGGTGAACTAAGAGGAAGATTGGCCGAAAGAGAAAATATTATAAGAGGAAAGCATAAAAAGCAAGCTGCTACTTATGCAGAAAAAGTTCAACAAAGATCAAGATCACGATCTAGAACAAAAAGTTTTAAGAAACAAGAAGTAGAATTTGTGACTCTAATATATCCTAAAGAAAGGAATCAAACTTCTTAACAAGTAAAGGAGAAATTAATTAAAAACATTTCTCCAACTGATCTTAAAATAGGTGTGCAGAGAGTACAAAAAATAAAAAATGGTGGAGTATTGATTAAGGTCACTAAATACGACGATTTGTCAATAATTGAAAATGCAATAAGAGAAAATAGTACATTGAAAGAAGAATTGGATGTAAAAAGACCTAAGAAAATACATCCACGAATTTTGATTTATAATGTTGATCCTGCCTTGAATGGAGAGGAAATAAAAGATTTACTGAAATCTCAGAATGCCGTTCCAGAGAATGCGATTATAGAACCGAGATTCAATATGAAATCAAATATGGGATGTCATTGGATCGTTTCCTTGGACCCACAATCATTTAATCTGGTTATGAAAGACAAGAAAATTTATTTAAAATGGACAAGGCACCAGATTAGAGAACATAAAAGAGTTACCAGATGCTTCCAATGTTATGGTTTTGGACATACTAAAAAAGCTTGTACAAAACCCTCTATTTGTAATAAATACAGTTTAGAAGGTCACTCTCAAACTGAATGTACCGCAACAGATTATAAATGTTATAATTGTACAATAGCAAATTCGAGATTTTGACTGGTCCTTAATGCTAAACATGAAAATACATTTAAAGAATGTCCTTGTTATATTAGACAAGTTGATTTATTGACCAAAAAAATTGATTATGGCTTGTAAATCTCATACAATTAAAATTTGTCAAATCAATTTACATCATGCAATCAAGGCCCCAGAACAATTGAGAGTTGAGGTTACAGAAAGTGATATTGATCTGATCTGCATACAAGAACCTTATGTTTATCAAGGAAAGATATATGGTTTACCAATAAGTGCCAGAGCATATTATAATAAAGGTGAGAACATAAGATCTGGTGTCTTTGTATTCAATGAAAATTTATCCATTTTACAAATTTATGCTTCTAAAGACATAGTTTCTGTTTTGGTGGATGGAAAAAGTCCTTTTCTCTTGATTACATGCTATTTTTCCCCATCAGAAACTATTGATGATCATTTACGTTGTTTGTCTTCTTTGTTTGATAGATTTAAAAATTCTTCATTAGTAATAAATGGTGATGTCAGTTGTAAACATCCATTGTGGGGCCAAAACCACATGGATTCAAGGGGAAATATTAGCAGAATTTCTGCTTGAAAAGAACCTTGTTGTAAACAACAATAGAAACAGTTTTCCCACATACTCTTCAGTATTAGGAAATTCATGGATTGATATTACTGCTTCCAGATTGATTAAAGACATTGAGATATGTAATTGGCAAGTTTCTGATATTATTAGCCTTAGTGATCATAATTATATTCATTTTGAGATTAGAAATGTGATAATTGATGATACACAAAATAACCAAATTAAGTTGAAGAGATTGAACTGGATGCTCTAAAGGAGCTTATGTTTGAAAATTTTTCTGGCATTGAAATCAATGAAGATGTAGAATCTCAATTACATGAAATTAATTCAATCATATGTGACATATGTGAAAATGTTCGGTTTAATTATAACGATACAGGAAAAAAGAAAAACTATTTTCCATGGTGGAATAATGGATTAACTACTGAAAGGAAAAAAGTTCGAGCTTCTAGAAGAAGATTTCAGAATTCTTGTATCGAAGATATATTAAATTATAAAAAAAAATTATTGTAAACATCTTGCAATATATAGAAAGAACATTAGAATTGCAAAGGAAAATCACTGGATTAAAATATGAGATAAATTGTCTCTGCAAAGTCCCTTTGGCACGCATTTTAAAATTGCCACAGATAAGGAGATGAATCCTGTCACTTTTACTACTATCCGTAAAAGTAATGGTACATACACAGAAAATATAGAAGATACAATAATGGAAGATAAAGAAGAGGAGGATGAAAGTGAACATCGGGATATCCGAAGGAAAATAAAAGTTGATTTGGAGTCTTTTAATGATGTTTTGATTACTGCCGATGAGCTTTCTGCTGCTCTGGAGAGTATGAAAATGAATAAAGCTCCCGCTCATGATAACATTCCTTTGGAAATTTATAAAGAACTTTATTATGTAAATAGGAAATTCATTTTGGATCTATTTAATATTTGTTTTCAACGGGGACATTTTCCTGAGACATGGAAGATTGGCAAATTGGTTTTGCTTTTAAAACAAGATAAACTTCCTGAGCAAGCAGCTTCTTACAGACCGATTTGTTTATTACCCACTTTGGGTAAAGTTCTCGATAAATTGATTAACAATAGGCTTGTTTATTTTCTTGGTAGCAATAATCTACTAAATGCAAATCAATATGGATTTACGCCAGGAAAAGATACTATCCTGGCAATTAATAATATTATTGACACTATAAGAATTAATAAGATAAAGAATTTACATAGTATTTTGATTGCAATCGACATTAGCAATGCCTTTAATAGCTTACGGTGGCCCAGCATCAAATCAAAACTTCTAGATTTAAAATGTCCTCAAAACCTCTTCAATATTATTAATAGTTATCTAAATAATAGGAAAATTATTTACAGAAGAAATAATATAAATATTGAGAAATATTATAATAAAGGTGCTCCTCGGGGTTCTGTTTTAGGCCCTACACTTTGGAACCTGGTGGCTGATACTGCCTTACAATTGAAATTTGAAAAGGATGTATTTTTGCAGGCTTATGCTGACGATTTTGTGTTGGTGATTTCTGGAAGTAACAGATTAATTATAGAAGAAAAAGCAATAAATGCTCTAGATAAACTTTATAACTGGTGTAAAGTAAATAAGCTGGATATTAGTCAAGATAAAATGGCTATGATAACAATCCCAAAAGGCTCAAAATTAATCAGATTACCTTTATTGACGTGGAATGGAAAAAGAATCCGCAGCGAAAAAACACTTAAATACTTAGGTATAATTCTGGATAAAAATTTAAGTTGGTTGCCACATTTAACTAAATTGAAAGAAAAAATTTTTTAAGATTATGAATAAGATGAATAGATTATTATGTATGGATTCTTTTAAAAGTATTTTAAAAGAATCCATACATAATAATCTATTCATAAGTACAAAAGTATTTTAAATTAAAGTATTTTAAAAAGTAACAATTAAAGTATTTTAAAAGAATTATACAATAGAGGAATTGAACGAATAATCGTGTATGGCTCACCCGTTTGGTGGACTGGAACGGAGAGGGTGAGAACAAATTGCTACAGATTCAGAGGGTTGCAATGCTACCCTTTACGGGATGCTACAGAACAGTTTCTACCACCAGCCTACAGGTCTTAGCTGGGGTTACGCCTATAGACTTAGTAGCTGAAGCTGAAACGCTGATTTATAAAGCTGTTCATATGAAGAAGAATATAGATTATTGTGATCTGAAGATTTCTAATAGAGAAATTGATCCAAAATTAGAAAAGTTTTATTTTCATCCGGCACAATTTAAAAAGGTTACCTGGAAGACACTTCTTCCAACTGGTGTTGGTTTGGAATTATTCTCTGATGGCTTCGTTATTGATAAAAATGTTGGAGCAGCATTTGTTGCTTTTGAAAATAATAAATTTGTATATAAATCTAAATTAAGCTTGAATAATAATTCAACTATTTTTGATGCAGAACTTATTGCCTTTGAAAACGCCATAAGATGGGCTAATGAGGAAGAAAATGAGAAATATATTACAAATTGGGAGATTTCGGTATTCACAGATTCCCAGAGCATCTTTAGAGCTCTTAATTCTAGAAAATGTTTATCTGCAAAAGTAGATAAAGTCAGAAATTATATTCACAATATTAAATCAAAAATGAAATTACATATAAATTGGATAAAAGGACATTCGAATATTCATGGAAATGAAGCAGCAGATTCTGCTGCTAAGGAAGCATGCTATAATACAGATATTGATATCACGGTTCCTTTATCTTTTAATTATATTAAGAGTGTACTACATGACAAGATTCTCCACACATGGCAACAAAGATGGCATTATGACAAAACTGGACGAAATGTTTATAAAATATTTCTTGTTGTCAAAGAGCAAAGATTAAGTTAAAATAGATTGCTAAATCAATTGATAACAGGACATGGCCAATTTCCAGAATATCTAAAAATGTTTCATGGGAAAGATATTCATTGCCGATGTGGTCAGGATGCTTCTGGAGCATCTAATGGACATCACATTTGGGACTGTGCCTTAACGAAGGAAATTAGAGGAGAATATTTTCGAAATATATCTATAAATAATGAAAAATATCTATATAGCAATAATAAAGCTAAATTAGGACTTATAAAAATTATTACCAATTTGAATAATTATGTATATTTCGATCCTTTTGTTTAATTGCTTAAATGTTTTAGTTGAATCGCATAAATTATAATGTAATTTGTATACATACAATGTATAATTTACTGAAAACTGTAAATGCTTATTGTTCGTTAAGCTAGGCAATATTTGTATTTTATAATTGTTGTTTGGGTTAGCAGTTATCTTGAGTTCAATTTAGTCATTTTATGTTAAGAAATAGGTGGTTTCTATTCTGAATGAAGGTCGAGATGACCCGTTGGCGGCGCCGAAACATCTCCAGCGGAGGATTAGTTTTTGGATAAGTAGTCCTTATTCTGTTGTAGTGTTTATCCAGTTATCTTTCAGTTTGTTTCTTTTAAATTGCCGGCCGTGCCAATTTTGGCGGTACGGCTTATTTTCTTAGATTAGATTAGATTATCTGTGAAGCCGTGAGGCTCTACTTAGTGTCATTAATTTCAGTTCATTTATTATCTTTGACTTAAGCCAAAGGTATTTGCTTCTGTGAGAACGATTAGGTGCCATCTGTTAAAATTTATTTGGATTAATAAAATTAAATAATCTTTTACACCCTTTCCCTGTCTCTGTGGTACTTTCAAGGCAGCGTGATACCTCAGCAATTGTCTTTCAGAGTTCTGGTCTCATTTTATGTTACTTGAGAACTTCAGATCCTATAAATTTGTAGCAACTGTTTAACATTTTAACTTTTCTAATGTCTAAACAGCTGTTTTAGAGATAACCGTCAAGAGCTCAAAGGAAGGTAGCTGAAATGTAGGTTAGATTAGAAATAAGAAACGCTAGTCTGTTCTTATCAACGTAAATATATGTGCCGAATCTAATCAAACTTAAGATTTATAGTTTATGTTCATTTTATCTTCCGAAAGTAATGTTTTTCAGGCATAAATATAATGTACCCTACTTCTAATGATACGCAAAATGAATGGAACAGTGTTTAAAATATAAACATAGCTCAAGCAGAAAGCAAGATTTGGACAAGTATACACCTGTCAGATCTTGGCAACAAGACTGTCGGCGATTTGACGGTAACACTATAATTTTCAGAAAGATTCAGAGTAGGGACATTTTCGAAGTCCAACGGCTGCTTCTTCTCGAAACTTCTAAAACCCGCGTTACACTATGTAAAAATGGCTTTGACAGCTAAATAGTCGGTACATAATCAGCTGTCATATATAGTGGTTTCTTAAATGGCGGTATAGAGTTTACTCTGCGAGCGACTTTAAGAATTGACGATATTTCTCGTGCGTTGAAGAAGGATTGCTTAATACCCACGTTCTTCTTAAGCTATTTTTTATGTATTGTTATGTGTGTATTTTTTTATAAAAAAATAAGTTTTTTATACTTATCTAGAAGGATTATTTAAAAATATATCAACGTACCAATCACCTGTAAGAACAAGTACGTTTCTCGGTCAAAACAAAATGTCTTTTTACTTTTCGTTTATCATTTCTACTTGCTGACAAATAGGCTACGAATTAATATTTTATTACTAAACTGGTAATATCTAATATCTAGTGATGTTATATCTTTCTGAAATCTTTTTGGTACTTTTTGGTTTTCTAGATAAAAGATAATAATTAATTTCCTCAAACATTAAAATTTACTTACCAGTATATGTTACGCCTTAAATTGTATTTCTTTTAAATATCAAATAAAAATGAGAACGAGGAATATTACCGCTAACTCAAAATACGCAATGTTTAAAACGTTCTGGATTTTTCGAAAAATACAGTTTTTCACTAGGAACAAGATAACGAAAACAGAGATTTCTGCTGATTAAAAAATTAATTACATGAGAAAGAAAATATTAAAAAAAAATCTGAACTCTTTCAGATCGTATAAAAACGCCCAAGGGGTCGGTTTTTTTCCCGTCATTTACAGACGCATAGATTTTTCGAGAGCATTTGGGCTAACGCCACATTCGGGTCAAAATATTTAAAAACAGTATATCCTTAGAATTTCCGATAAAATGTCTCGCGCGAAGGAAATAAAAAATGTTTTATTACCCACAGTGTTGCCACTGTTCGCTTTGAAATTAATTGTTGAGGTTTCAATTAAAAATTCGTTAAACTTTTACAAAATGTGAATTAGACAATAAAGTAAATTTGAAATCCAAATTTGGGCTTCCAAGTGCCTGTGTTCGGTGGAGGACTCTGTTATTCAAAGTTTGAAGACTCCGGGTAGCGTAATGGCAAACTGCACATTGAGTTTATCAATGTTAAAGAATTTCGCTTACTGCGCATGCGCAATGGTGTACCGTTGGCATGGGAGAAAATACTAGCAACTAGGCAGAAGCAACTCTACAAAAGCCCATTAGTCATGTTGGTTTTACTGTTTACAATTGCAATACTACGGAAATTTGTGTGTGGTTATTGCATGTGTTTCTGTTTTATTTTGTTCATAAACATTACGTTTAATATTAGTTACTTTAATTCAGTAATTTAAACTGAATTTATTCCTTAATTTGTTAAAGTATATATGAATGGACGTATGGTAAATACTCAATTGCTTTTATTCCTCAGAAGTATAATAAATAAGTATTCAGCTCATTCATCTTGTAATGTTTTCAGTTTTGTAATCCTTCTTACACGACAATTTGCGTAGTTTACAATCGATATTTACATTCTAAGCAATGAAGCAATTTATAACCTAATAATTTTTAAAATACCGAACTGTTTGCGCCCACATAACACAATATCAACCATATACCGTATTTGCCTTCTTCTAAAATTGTACCAAATTCTATTCTGGGCATGCGCAGTAAGCGAAATTCGTTTAACATTGATCAACTCAATGTGCGGTTTGCCATTACTCCTCCGGGGGAACCTTTGTTTTTTACAGTGCATACATACAGTCATGTAGATTTTTCATTATTTAGTTTTTTTTTTAATGTACTACAGCGCGATAATATTTGGAGGCAACAATTTGAAAAAAGTAATTAGTCGCTATTAGGGCCATTTGAGCTACAAATGTGTTCTAAAGTTTTAGTAATTCTGTACATTTATTTATGGTTTACTACATTTCGAATGAACATTTCAAAACATATGTAAGAAATCATTTGAAACTTTCTCTTTATAGTAAAATTGTATTAGAAATTTATGTTGGAAATATGATACCATATTTAAATATTATTTGAAATAAAATTATATTAATATTAAAACTATTCTGAAACCAAACATTAAATACAAAAAGGGCCTTTTTACTGCACACTGCTTAATAATTCTTCCATGCATCACGCCCAAAATAAAAAGGCTCATGTAAATAACAAGAATAATTTTTTATTTAATTATTAGTGAAATTTAAAATATACTCTTTCGTTTACACTTACATGGCGAGCTCAAATTTAATGGGCTACGTCTTCAAATAAATCGTAGTTGCTAATTAACTTTGGAAATAAAACAATTACCTGCATTTTTTATTAACTTGGTTCTTTTACTCCGTTATTCCTTCCGGCGTAAAAGTTAGATTTGAAAAATAATAGAACTGAATGATCTCCGAGCTGCTGTTGACATCTTCAGCTAATTAATGGACTAGGCCCTTCGAAAAGGCTTCGCTGCTTCTGACATCTTGACGATGTTATTGGGTTTTTATGTTAGACTGGGTTTATCAAAAGATATTGAATGTATCGGTCAAAGGTAGCCTCGGTATTTGTAAAGAAGGAATGACACGTAGTAAAAGAAATGTATGGATTTATCTCGAAGAAGGATTGTTACGTTGATTGCTGCAGATGTTCTTTTACTGTATTGAGGTTTATCAGCCAAAGTACTGTCAATCGTATATCACACAAGCGAAGTTTCGAAGAAGAAACAAAGGAAATCCTATGAATAATGCTGTAGTAATTAAAGCACTGGGCTGGAAGTTATTAATTTCTCTGCAATGCAAATAAGTGGAATCGCTTATAGTGTGATACTGGAGGCTATAGGCGAAAACGAAATTGACTTCAAATAAAGAAATACTAATTCATGTTTCTAACATGCTACTTGCAAGACGGTTAAACAGTAATCATCTTCGCCTGTACGTAATATCTTACATTTTATCGGGGGTGTCTATATTTTTTTAATTAAGTTTTCCTCCCCATTCCTTACAATTTCTGAAAAATTCTAATTATGTACACCTTGCACTACAGCAAAAAATAAAAAAGTGAGATCTCCAGTCCCGTAAACAAGTCGGAAAATCTATATCTCACATTCTACTGGACTTTCACATTCAAAAAAGTTGTTTAGTTAATGACTTTTAAGTCCAGTCCAATCCCGTCCAGTCTTTCCTAACGCTTTTAAAAATCGATTAACTCAGTTTTTCAATTTATGTTACTAATTTACTGACAGATGTCGCTAACTTCCTGTTAACTTTGCTGCAATAGGGTATAAATAGGACCGTTACGCCCGCTGAATCGATTGAGTGTTTTGTCTAAGGTAAGGTTGTTTCTTTACTAATTTTAAACTTATGTTTGATATTGATAGTACCGGGGTATGTTTGGTTGAAGAATAACTTAGTGAACTTCTAAGCGCAATGCATTAGCTACAAAAATAATTTACAGTAGCACTGTTACGAGTTTTGTATGTATGCAAATAATTTTACTGAAATTATACATAAAATTGTACTATCTTTTGTAGATTCTAACATGAAATCTGAGGAGGCGAAGCTTTGCCTGAAATATAAAAATACAAGGTGTATTTAATAATGAGTAAATGGCTGTCTTCCTAAACTGGCGAAACATCCCCAAGCTGGCGATGGTTTTATAGCTAAATTTGGCGACAAATCGCCAAAAGTCGCTAAACTTGGCGATTAATTTGCGATATTTTTGTCCGATCCATGTATTTGGCATTGTGATTGATCAAATGTTATTAATCTGTATATGTAACTGTAATCATATCTAGCCCTCATAAGTAATATCGAGGGATGGAAAATACTAGAAATTTCTCGGCGGCTCGGGGTGGGAACTATATAAGACCAGAGAGAGCATTAGTTTGTGAGTTCGGAGTATTGAGGCATCTCCATGTTAGCTTTGCTGTTCTACAAACAAGTTCTACAACCAAGAAAATCTGGTTCAATACTACTATTATACATCACACTTCCTTACCATTATACAACACTAAACTAACAATTATACTCCACATTAATAGAAAATAAATTATACAACACACTTAATGGATTTCAAGTAAATTTGCGATATAATAGTAAATACAAAGCTACAATACAAAGCACACAATACAATACAAAGTTACAATGCAAAGCACACAATATTTCATGATACTAGCTTTCGGCTAGTATCATGAAATATTGTGTGCAAATGTTTTGTTACAGCTTCTAGTACTGTGCAAAATGTAACAGTTTCTAACAAATATTCGTAACCGCGGAGCCAACTTTCTGATAAGCACATTGTATATTAATTGTTATTTTGTAGTATTCGCCATTTCATTTCAGTGTATGTACAGTATTCCATTGAGTGTGTTGTACAATTTATTTTCTATTATTGGGGAGTATAATAGTTAGTTTAGTGTTGTATAATGGTGTAAGTGTTATGTAAGTAAGTGTGATGTATAATATTAGTATTGAACCAGATTTTCTTGGTTGTAGAAATTTGTAAATATGTATTGAAATGTATTGTTACATTTAATGTTTTGAATTGACTCAGCATTCTATCTCTGATATAATATAATATCTTCCTAGTTTTCACTGTGACTGCTTCCAAAGGTTATTGTCTAGTGTTCTTTTGATTAGTTTTAGCGTTACAGTACAGCGTCATGTACAGAATTGTCTACTTTTCTAATACGAGCAGTGTATACGGTGTGTTTTATTTGTAGTATCAGCTTTAATATGTCAGTGTGCTGTTCAGTATTCTAGTAATATATTGCATAATATGTTTTTTTAGTAATGTGCGGAATAATAGTAAATGTATAGTTGTATAATAGTAAGTCAGTGTGATGTATAATTGCAGGCTTGAAATTCCATTGTTAGTCTTGAATTTTACTGTTTTTGTTTTACCCTAACCAGTTTTGTATTAATGCAGCTCTGTACTTCTAAGTATTTTTATTATTTTATTTTTGATCTATGCAATCAAGAATGTCATATGTATTCAAGGCAGTCCCCCTATTTAGATGTGACTCTGTATTTTTTTTATTTAGACTCAATAAATGCCGTTATGGCTTCTGCAGGGCGGACACCATACTGGAAGGGCTTAGTCCCGGTCAGTAGTCCTTCTTAGCAGTGTAAAAGTAAAAAAAAAAGTATTATGGAATACTGTGAAAAGCTGCACAAGTATCATTGTGGAAAATTCCAGAACTCTGAAGTGTTCCTTTTGGTAAAATAAATTTTATAAAACTGTCATCGATTCTGTACTGCTCACGAAACAGTATAATAATATAAATTTCTTAATATTACAGCAGTCTGAAAAATGAGCAATTAAAAGAGAACTATTTTAAGTAAACTTAAATGAAACCTTTTAGAGAAAATATTTTTCAACTATATATGTATACGTGTAAGTGTATGCATACCATTTATTTGAGTAAATAACCTGCTTAGCATAAATAAGTAATTTTAATACACATTGACTTTCATTTCTGCTGACATGTGACGTTATACTTATCCACCCAAGTTCTTATCAGATTTTTTCCTAACGCATTATTTCTCTTTTCCTCATTATCAATACCCTCCATTCTATATTTCTTTTTTCACGTTCGCTAGTCCTTTAGGGTACTGAAACACGATCATTCCGGAAAACTGCGATGTGACGTTCCCTTGCAATATTTTTTCACCCCTGAACAAAAGGAAAAGGAATGGCATTTTCTTCCTTTTCTCTTCCAATCGATTTTATACATATATGATCACACTTCTTTCATGGTCGCATGGGTTTTCCTTCCCCTGCGTCGACTCGGATTTGATCGAGAATATTGAGTGTCATCACTCGAAAAGGGTGTGAATAGTAGAAATATGAGTTTGTCTTGAAAAGAGCATTACATGAAAGTGAATTATTTTACCTAGAAGTCATAACACAAAAGGAATCATACCTAAAAAAATTCTAACGCGTTTCTGCAATGATTAGATATATTCCAAAATATGTTAACAAATAAAGCATTGAACTAATATTTTCTCATGCACATATATATTGTCATGAAATTTTCACATATGTAGATAATTTTAGTGAAATTATTTGTGAAACTGTTGCATTTTTACTTCCTTATACGAAGTATTGTAATCACGAAAAATTCCGGTTACCATATTTCAACTGTATTGAAACAAGCATATAAAGCGTAGCTTTCTTCTGCCTGTTTATGCTTATAATGTTTATGCAAGCATAAATAATTTTCATGATAACTATATATTTCATACAAGATTTCAAAATTTATATAACATGGAGTATTTTAAGATTTTTGACAAATGCTGTCTGCATTATTTTCGAATATAAACGGTTATAATAAATTCGAATATAAACGGTTATAACAAATTCCCTTCGAATATGTTTACTTAAGAGATTCGTAGAATTTTTTTTCTTTCTTTTCTATTATCTTGTGAAAACAAATGTTTTCTGTATATTTTTACTAATTACTAATTTATATTAATTTTTTGAAACGCAGTATGTCCAGAACTAATTAGCATAGTAAAAACGGTTTCTTTTAAAAATATTCTTGCATATTTATTCGCGTAATAATAAAAAGTCTATAAAAAATATTTTTTGTAAATTTTATATAAACCAGAAATCTGATCTCGGACATGTTGGTTTCAAACAAGCTCTATAAAAAGACTGTTTAAATTTTATAGATATCCACAACCCTATTAATTCTATCTTAGAATAATTAAACATATTGCTATGAATTATGTAAATAAATAGGTAATTTTCGTGAAATTATAAGTAAGATTTATTTACTTTGTATGACGTAACAATGAAACATCTAGAGAGAAAGAGAAGCTATGCCCTAAAAGTAAGAATAAAAGTCTCTTCACCATTGTAGATTCGGTAATTTGGCGAGATATCGCCAAGCTGGCATCGTTTCTGTAGCCAAATTTGGTAAGAAATTGCCAAAAGTCACCAAACATGCAACCATTTGGCGATATTTGGGTTCGGTCCATCTATCACCATAATATGTGTTGTAACTGAATAAATGTAATTGATGACTGTATTAGTTGTAACCAACATTCGACCCTCACAGTAATTTTGAGAAGCAGAAAGTATGAGAAATATGTCGACGCTGGGGCGGAAACAGTATAAGGCCGGAGATAGCATATGCTGTCAGTTGTTGTTAGCTGTTAACTCAAGCGTGATTTCCAAATATTATCTCCGATTTAGCTTCTCTTCAGCTGCCTTTTGCATTACCTTCGTTTAACTTTTATAGTATCTTGAAGTGTAACTATTGTGATATTGTGAAGAGTTGTACGACTATTTTTGTGGAAAGTTCCACCTATCTGAAGTGTTTCTTTTGATAAACTAAATTTTATCAACTAATCATTGGAGCTGTGTGCATTCAATCTATTACTAACCAGTACGAACGCAACAATATTGCTGAAAATCGGTTAGAATACTATTCTACATAAAAAGCTCGTTACAAACATTTAAAGAATAATATGTGGCATCATTAAAGAATTTTCTTTATGACTAATATATTTTTTCTCGAGAAACTGCTGTTAACCTTCCGCCACTGGAAATAACGTTATAATTATCTTTAAAATCGAACATAATATCGCACTCACTGTTTTCGAAATACGAAGGCATTTCGAATGCACCGAGATAAATAATTTCGAGTGATGTAAATCTTGAATGAATTTGAAGAAACTTGTGATCCTTAAATTAGACAATAAATGCTAGGGAAATCTTATCAGCCAAAGCAAAAAACTTTTTTTTAAGCAATAACTTAATTTAGTTTAGACAATAATCTCTCCGCCATAGAAATCCCTATTTTTCCAGATCTGTTTTAGGGTATGATCTACAGAGCTGACAACATTGATAAAACTATTGAAGATAAAATAATAAGAAGTTGACATTTTTTATTAAATTTTTCTTTCTTTTTAAATTAATAATCGTAATATTTATAATATAATATAATGGCATATGTATTAAATATTTTATCACTGTATTTCCACACAGAATAAAATATTTTATCAGAAAAATACCTTTTATTTATAATTTGTTCAATAGAATCTAGTGTTTAAAAATTCATTTCAATTTAAACATGGTATAGAGGTATATTAACATTACTTACCATACGGTTAGGGTTCACGAACACATTCATTTTTACTTAACTACAATAGAAACTGTTACTTTTCCTTCTTTCAAGGGTAACCAGTTTAGGATGGAATGTGAGGCTAGACCAGGATGGGTAATTCTTCCAAGAATTTTGTTCGATATTTATTCGATATGTATGCTGTTATATTTGCGCGATGGTTTTGCAGGGCTGACCTCATAGTATGACTGTGCTATCTGGCGTTAGTCAGGGGATGGCGTTGAGATCCTTTATGCCGTTCAGTATGACCCTCAGCAATCCATTGAGTCCATATTCGCGTGACAGTGGTTGGATGTCGACCAATGCAACTGGCGATATCACGGAACGGTAATCAGCACTTTCGATAGGTAACAATCCTGCCTATATCGAATTTCGAAACTTGCTAGTAAGCATTTTCTTTTCTCATTCAAGGCGTAACATGATATTCTGAGCAAACTCCAACCTTACATAACACTTTCCGAATGAGAAATCCACTATACAACTTTACTTTTATGCAGTGCTTCAGATATCGTTTCTTCCTCCTGCTTCGTCTAAATGCGCTGCAATACTAATCAGTTGCATATACTAAATTTCATGTGATTTTGGTGTTCGCCAGGTCATTCCTTCCTGATATTGCAATTTTAATGGCCAGGAGTGTATATATATATATATATATATATATATTCCCACTCTGTTACCTGGCTCGGTGAACTCAGTTCTTGTATTTCTATGTTAGTAAATTGTGCATTTTTTGCTTTAAAAGTGAATGAATTATATTGTTTGTATGTTCTGGTTGAGAATTTTATGCCTTTAGTTAATCTGCAAGCAGTAGGTGTAGAGTTAACAACTTAAAAGTTATTTTAAAGTTACTAAGCCTAACGTAGCCGCCAATTCTTTACATTTGAAACTGTTTAGTAGAATGGGAATTAGGTCAGTTTTTCACTAGCTTCAGTGTATTTTTGCCTAGTTGGACTTTCAGTTTTGTGCTATGAAAAATCTGCCTTCTTGTCCTCTGGCCGAATCGCTTGGTTTGGCCTAGACCCTCTAATTTCAGTTGTAAAAATTGTTTTTTTGACTTTTTTAACTCAATTGGGTGTTTTTGTTTTTTTGTATTTTAGTATCTAATAGAAAAAAAAATGTCTCATTTCATAATTATGGGCTAAACCTCTGATATGATAGACGTTATATTATTGCCTCTAAAACTGAAAACTGTACAGGTACAAGATTTCTCTGAACTTGCAGATTAAAGTTTTTCAATAAATATATAGATAGATTAAGATTATCTGTACATTAATAAATATATAGATAGAAATATTAAAATTATCTGTATATTAATAAATATACAGATAGATAAGTTACTTTTTATGTCAATTTTAATACAGTCAAGTAAAGAAAAATCTCCTGATGGCCAGTCGGCTCGACGGCGAAATGGCATGATGTTGAAACAGCGGGGAAATTAGTCCCATTCAAAGACTATTGTTAGTCAATCCCTAGGAAAACGATTCATTCATAAGACACAGAACTGAGACGGACATATTTAAAAAAAAATGTTAAGACATTAATTTAGAGGTCAAACAACAAAAATCAGCGTTTTATTTTCCTATTTCACAATTTCTATATCTTATATAATTCATTTGAACGTTGGAAGCTGAGGAAGATGTTTCGATGGTTTAGCGGAACGAACATTCTCAGCTGCAAGAACGCAAATGAACGAGATAAGATATAATGATAAGATAAGACTTCTAAATTGTTGTTTGACTTCTAAATTAATATTTGTTCGGCGTGTTATTGTATCTTAATGTTAAGACATGTTTAGAAAGATACACGTATTAAAATGATATATTAAACATGACATTTTTCTGCTTGAAGCAATCTGCTGTTAAGGGCAGAAGTTAAACTAAATTTACATTAAATGAAAGTAAAAGTATATTTCTAAAAATAATAGGCAGTTGCTTTGAGTTTATGATTTTTTTTATTTCAATTCTATTTATGAATTCTATTATAATAAAATCTCCTATCTTGCTTTTCTTTAGACTCTATACAAACTTGCTTACGAATTCCTGTTATTTTGTATCAGTATAATTAATCCTTTCTTGAACAAAACTGAGAGCTTTAAAATTTCGCATTAAGTTATACATTTAAGTAAAAGCTCAATCATATATGAATTTCATTTTGGGTACAAAGTGTGAAAAAGTAACAGCATATTGTAAGATTTATTTATAAATTTGTTGAACAATGAAGCTTGAAATAAGAAATTTGCTAATAAGAGTTCATGTAAAAAGTACAATTTTGAATAAAAGTGCTATTTTAACAGAAAAATTTCTCATACTGTAGTTTAATTCAATATATTTTTTGCAGAATAATTTAATGTGATTATTTAAAAAGCAAAAAGCGTTTCCTCCGCGGGTAGCTTAAGGCTATGCAAAACACCTAAGATATAAACTCAACCATATTATTCCATAAAAAGAGACTTTTTATATCGAATGAAAAAAAAATTACCCAAGCTTCAGCTTAACGCTTCATATAAAAAAAAATCTAACGCTCCCCGTCGTATAATCAATCATACACTGTTTTACAACCTGCGGGGCTAAAGGCTAGAATCAGGACAATGGAGTAGGCTGTTATTTTACATTCTTTATGAAGAGTGTGTTAAAAACTGTTGAGTCAAATACAGCTTTCAATATTTCTAGCCCTCGAGTGATGGAACATTCCTCATAATTCTTTATGTGTCTGCTTTAAGAAGCATTTAAAAAGAATATCAGGAAGCTGGCAGGGATGGTGCGAATTCAAAATAGTTGTTCGAAGATTTTTGCCGCTATGTGCAATTTGCCGCGGATGAAAAATAAATTGATATGCATCGCTTCAAAAAGAATATATCACAGTTCTTGTTTTATTTCCAACTGCAGCGTGACAGAACTGTAGAGAAATGGTTGAAATTATTTTTTTCCTCGGGGATATTCTTCGAAATCGATATAAAGTAACAATATAAAAGATGCAAGTCGAAATTGCTTTCCACTGTTTATTTTTTTGCATGTTTATTGAACATGTGCCTTGGTAATTAGTTACCTTTGGGCAACTTTATTTCCATAACATGTTTCAAAATTAAATGCAATTTCCAAACCTTAATTAACATATTAACCAAAAATTTTATTGTTCACGCATTTTTACTTGCAGTGTTTTAATTATGATTTTTCTAAACTTAATGACATATAAGCTGGAAATAATTTGTGATTAAAAGCACTGAAGTTGAGAATAATTTGCATGACAATTAAGAATGCAATTCCAAACGGAATAAATTTCTTCTTCTCATTACATTATGTTTGTGTTGTTTGTTTGTGTCTCATTACATTATGTTGTCTTCTTATTACATTATGTTCTTAAGTTAAAAATCCATTAAAACATTTACAATTTGCTTACGGATTCTGCACAGAATTTCGTTGCAAAGTTTTAGATTATTTGATTGCAGTGCCTAACAGAATTTAAAAAAAACATAAGCTCTCAATTATTATCTAAAATGTAAATAGAAGTGTTAAACGTACCCAAGAAATTGTTTATTAATTAATATACGGATGAAGATTTATATTCTTTTGTAAAGACATTAACAGGATCATAAAGTTATATAGTATGTGATTTTTATGAGAGTAAAATCTGTACGTACAATATTTCAAAAATAGCTATAACTTAGTAATCATTTTGAAATTTTTAATTGTGTATTATTCTAATTAGTTTCATTCTTTGTCCAATTAGATGCTTTGTAGTTTAAATTACATTTATTTTTTCTGTTATCCGAAAAGTTTGGATCTTTCGTTTCTTTAAGACTCTAAGCTTTTAAAGAATTCGTGTCTTCTTGCGCCAGTAAAATTCACCATCCCTTGAACAAAACTGGTAAGTTTAAAATTTCTCATTAAGGTACAGAAATCAGACATTGTTCATTTCAAATAATGTTGTGACCGATTAAAATATTAATATGCATTTTACTTCCTTGTACGATAAAGCAAGAACGAGTAGCCGTAGAACGTTGAAATTTTGTACTTGGTACTGCTATAAAATGTAGTTGTGCAGCTCCCTATTTCGTTGCCATTGCCTGCAACAATCGTATATAATTATACACATATACAGGGTGTCTATAGTTAAAGAATCCTATTGCAAAGCTGCCTACAGGCGAATCCTCTGATCAGAAAAATGTGAAATTTAATAGCGGACTTAATGAAGGGAGGAGAATGTTTGTCACTAGAAGGCATCACATCAGTAAATTATACACTACACTTTTACAATGGTTTCAAAATTTTACAAATTTTGTTACAAAAAGCATGTTCCACATGTTGGCAATTATTTTCAGCTATCATCTGAAATCGCAAGACAACATGCTGCACCGTTGACCAAAGTGTGTGCTGGGAAATGTTCAGCAGATAGCGTGAAAGATCTTTAAGATCGAGTAAAATTCTTAGATTTTCACGACATACCTGATGTTTCAATTGTTGAATTGTTCCCAAAGCCAAGCATCGCATGGATTGAGGTCTGGAAAGATGATATTATTAAAACAGTAGCTAATTATTATCTCAAAATAAAACTTGCATGCTTTGCATTATTTTGTTCTGACATTTAATTACAGGCATTTAATGCTTGCAAATTTTACAGAAAAATTAATCGAAAATAAATAATTTTGTGAATTGACGTGAAAATGTTAATTATGTTCTCTAAACATGTTTCTAATTCAAAATATACTTTCCTTTCTTCGCTGTGCATTTCCACACACTACATACTGATAAAATATAAAATTAAATACAAATGATAATTAATTTAAAACTGAAGGATTATACCTAAACATATTTATGGGACTGAAATTCGTCAGTGTTTATAAATTATTAGCTTCTCTGCGCTGTGCTGCATTTCAGCTGTAAGTAGCAGCGTGCATGTTTCGTTTGGTTTCTGATTCCAGGTGAAATTTTGATCAGATTTCTATGTTTGAAAGTGTTTATACAATGTAAACCTTAGTTTCAAATATTCTGTTACTAAACATACTTTATATTCGTAATTTAAAATTATGTCCCTCTGAAGAGTCCGCTCATTTAACACGGATTATAGAACTGTTTCGGTTAAAGTGTCAGTGCCTCAAAATATATCGCGCATGATAATAAATAAGCCCTTCAATTTAAAAGGGAAATATCAAGCTAGAAATATTTTCCGTAAACATTTTAAAAGATGTTTAGGATCGAATATGGTGTTAAATGCAGTGGTTGGAAGGTAATAAATTAAATGTACGATGTAATATTTTATTTTTTTGAAGCAATACTGTTTATTCTTATTTCTGCAGATGTAAGAGACTAAAAATATGTCTTTATTATTTGACTCATTTTTATTAGACGAATATAATATGCAAATACCTGCGTAAGTGTACTTCTTTACCTACCAAGAAGTAACGTTTTAGATTCTTTTTCATTTTATTGCTAAAATGGTTTCATAAACAAAGAAGTTCGATTTAAAAAAAGTTTTTTTTTCTGTTTATTGGGGAAGTATCCGATTACATCCTACAGTGTTTAAAACAATTATAATTTATTTTATTTGTTATTATTGAATGTTTTCAGGTACTGCAGAAAGTAATCGGACTGCAATACCGTATAACACACAATTATCTGGTTATAAGGTATTTTCTCTCTACTTACAGCATGCCTTCGTGGTGTAACGGTTAGGACACTCGTCGCGTATTCGAGAGGCCCAGATTCGAGTCCCAGCGAGGATATTTCTCATTTTTTATGTACTCATGCTTCAAAAATAACGTAATGACTCTATATTGGCCCCCGAACTAAAAAGTGGTGGGTGACTATTCTTCACCACCAGGATTCGGCGACTGAGTCCCCTAATTTCCAGTCGCCCTTTAAAAGGGGGGAGTATATAAGGTATTTTCTTCCTCCTTCCAGTATGCCTTCGTGGGGTAAAAGTTAGCACACTCGGCGCGTATTCGAGAGGTCCATGTTCGAGTCCCGGTGAGGACATTGCACATTTTTTACGTCTCTTGCTTTAAAAAAAAACCTATGCCTTTAAACGTTATTTTCATTTAGTGTGGGATAATACATACAGTTCGTAATAAAGTTAGTGTACCGACTATCTGAACTCCATGTGTGTTTCTAGAGTATGGGGAACAATTTTCGAAAAGAAGATCCACTTTCGTAGTCTGCGTCGAATTCAAAATAAGAGTTGATAAATAAGAGAGATTTAAATAAGAGTTGGGCGTACCTACGAAACAATTAGCTATGAAGCCTCTCTTTCAATAGTGAGGTTTCGGCCGATTGATCTTCATGTTTTACACAACAAGGAGTTTAAAAATAGTATCATCAAACTTATACGATGTGCCAAAGCGTTACATGAGTATCATCCACACTCTGATGATCTTTTGTTAAGTCAAACTATAACTTGTAATTCCGTTGAAAATAATTTTCCAGCAGTCTGTTATATAGATGGAGGTGAGGGGCGTAGCTAGAGTTTCCAGCGCCCGGGCACAACTGAAGAAGTTGAGCCCCTTTCTGTGTGCCAAGAATGGAAAACATTTCATTACAAAATTTCGTAGCATCAATTTGGCGCCCCTTGGGTACTTGGATACTGCACCCGGGGACAGTTGTCCCCCTTTGCCCCAACGTAGCTGGAGGTAAAAATAATAATCGAATTGGACAAGCTTACATCATGGTTCTGAACTGTAAAATTAATTCCTCATAATTCCCAATGAATAGCGTGTTAAGTATAATTATTGTGTATTCTTCTTCTTCGGATTGAGTTTTCTAGGTATCAGGTACCTCTAAATAGCATTTTGTGCCGAACGCTCCAAATCCAATGCTTCCTAGCTACATTTGTTTGGGGTCACCCACGTTGTTTTTAAAGTCTGACAGCCCTTTAATATAGCTCAGGTGTAGCGTTTTCTTTCTCAGAATGATCAAGATCAATAGCCTGTTCCTCCGATAAGCGTTTTGTAGGATGTCCGTCAAGGAGTACAACCATCTTTACCACCGTAAGAGCCTCCCTGAAAGTGTGACACCTTCAGATCTTTCTCTTTTGACACTCTTCGGGGCTGTATTCTGTTCCATCCTTTGAGATTTCCCTTTTTTCATCTATCTCTTGAAGTTTTTAAGCTAAGCACCTTGGTCAATTTTTAGTTCCTCGTTTCCTTTTTTGTGTTCCGGACATTCTCTTTTTGATTTTAATTTTATCTAGAGAGGTAATCATGCTTTTAATTGCTTCCTGCCCTTCTCCAAATGTTGACCGAGTAACTTGAGTAAAAGTAATTTCTAGCTCACTGGATGAAGGATTCGTTTCTGTTTCCTTCGCTTGATTTCCTCTGGGTTTTCTTGTTTTGAGAAGAAAGGTCTACCTTAAAGTTTTTGCCTGCAGTAGCAGATTGAATAATATTGTCATTTTCAGCCATATATAAACTAAAAAAAAAGGTCTCTCGCCTAGCATTGCATGTTGCAGTAAGTCAAAATACTCTAGAAATTGCCAGACATTCTAGAGGCTTCGTTAAGACACTATAACCTCAGTGTCATTCACCCTAGGCACGGTTGCGTAACACCTGGGTTACGAGCAAGGCCATCTTAGAAGGCCGAATCCAAAGGGGTTCTCCCCTGATGTGACGTCACGAGCGAGGGCAATCGTACTAAAGCCATCTTTAAACGGCATGAGCGTAAACAGAGCACACGATCGAACATCTCCTATCAAGAGCGAGAAACAGAGCATCTATTATCAAGATGGTCTTGGTTACGAGAGTGGGTTCGAGGCTTCTTATTTGTTATTCGAAACTATCCCGTCAGATAATGCAGGACATCCGGCTAACCACCGCCTGCTGACGCGCCTGGTAGCCACTCAAGCTCCAGCACTACTACGTATTAGTGAATTAATTAAGTGATACAAAATCATTGTTCGTTAAGTTGTAACTTCCTAATTTGTACTGATTCTCTTTCATCCTTATATTGTTTTATGAATATCTTTTTCCTTGATAATCGTTCCTTTTCATTCGATTTTTAAAAATCTTAATAATAAAATATGACTCTGATGTCATCTCCTTTTATGTGTATCACCGTACTGTATATGGTAATCTAAGAGATAGAAGGCTAATTACGTGGCTAAAAAATGCTACAAGTCTTCATGTTTACACCGCAGTGACACTATATAAGTCCCTTTTCAAGAAATAATTAGAGCAAAACAATTTTCAAGCGGAAAAAATTTCATATAAATTCTTCTACTGTCACTCTGCCTGAATCATTTGTCTCTTGTATTCTTCACTCGCTGAATAATAAATATTTTTGAATTAATAAATTTCTAACTGGAAATGATAATTTAATTTCATATCTTAAAAGCTTTCAGCTGTCTCTTACGGATTTGCGTTTTAGGAGAGGGCAAAATGTCGAACGTATGTTGTCCGACTGTTCTTCAAGACACAAAAAACTCATTTCTCAGTTAAATTCTTTAAACATAAAGTTTTCTACCCCTCTCCATGTGTTTTTTCAAGATAAAATGGCCTTTCCCTCCTTCTATATATTTATTTCCTATGCTTCATTTGTGAATTCATAATTTTTTTATTATTAGTATTTCGTGTGATGTTTGAATTTTTTTAATATTTAAGACTCTAATTCTTGTGTTATATTACGTGGTGCACAAAAGTTTACGTAATTTTTAAATAAATAAAAAAAAACTTTTCTTTCGTAACAATTTGTTTCAGAGCTTCAATATCTGCATTGAACTAAACATATCTGAAATCTACTTGTGTGCTGTTCTGTTACTGAGATTTCGTTATCGTCAAAAGTTGAATGTCTCGCCAAAACTTCAAAGCACAAAAATAATCCTCAAAATATTTATAATACGCTTAATATGAAAAATTCAAGGGAAAATAACTTTTTAGATATACGTAAAATTAGAAATTTTTAATGTAAATTAAACAACTTGCCAAACAAATCTGGAGAAAAAAATTTGCTTAGCCAATTACGGTTAACGCGGAGGCATGAAACTACGAATATAACTTAAAATTTCTGAAAACATGTGTGTTTTAAAAGCCTGCTACGCCACGTAAACTCAAGTTAATAAGAATCTAATTGGCTATGGTCAGTGACGTGCTGACGTTTATTTTGCCATTTCGCAAAGCCTCATACTTTCATTAGTTTGCGTATGACAAGCAGTGTAGGGATCAATAAAATTATTTTAATGATTAATTCGGAAATGTTTAAATTCGGCCTCTCTTTATTCTTTAGTTTTTACATTTTCCAACAGTCTGAGTAAATTATACAGCCATCAATAATATTTTGTTTGTTTTGTTTGGCAAATCCCACTGGAACGGAGAGGTACGACCAACGTTGTTTTCTAGAGGCGAAAACAGACTTTCGCCATCTTGACAACGTTACCAGTGCCTCCTATTTTAACTAATGGTTTAGACATTTATCCCTGGTCACAGACTTCTCTTATATAATTGTTCCAATCAATAGCGGAACAATAATTCATATCAAGTCGATACTGACAAAATTCAACTGAAGTTAATTCTGAACACCATGCATAAATGAAGCAAATTGTCTTAAAGGAACTGATTCGCGATCCTTCAGAAACCGATTGTCGATGCTTCAAACCAATTTTGAAAAAGTGATCCCTTTTACTTCCTCGTGCGAAGTAAAGGCAATATTGTAATCGCAAAATATTTCGGGTATCGCACTTCAACGAAAATATTCATTTTGACCGCGCTCGAATTCATTTGAACGATACTTTTGCGCGTGACACTTCTACATACGGACAAAAAGAAGGTCTCTGTTTCCCAAAGTGGATTGTAAAATGGATTTAAAATAAAATAGATTCAGAATTGATTTTTTTTTGTGACTTCTGTACGCACGTTTGTATGTATCTCGCATAATTGGCATAATGCGACGTCTGTAAGTACCGAAAGAATAAAGGGTTCTTTTTTCCAAAACGGCTTGTAAATTGGATTCAAAATTGGTTCAGAAGGGATTTTTTTTTCGTGACGTTTGTATGTATATATGTAAACTCGTCGTCTAGGGGATTTCTACGCTGACGACACACATTTAGGTGACTAAGTATTTATTTAGTTATTGATGGAGATACAGTGATGAGTATTTATAAATGAAAAAAGAGTTATAATTGAGAAGTTAACAGCTTCGCCATCTATTAATACGTCTTAGTCGAAAACATGACTGTTCTATTTCGCTTGCATCGTCCATTCTTCGTCTCACTTCAATGCCATTAGCTGTGTTGAGTTGTCGCGCTCCTGCTACTCACATATATATATCTCGCATAATTCAAAAACCAGCAGCCTTAGAATTTTGAAATTTTTATTCTTATATGTTGGTAAATTTGACATTTTTTGTTTTGAAAGTTATATTATTCTTATATTCTCGTTAACGTTTTTAAGCCTTTAGTTAATATGCATGCAGTAGTTGCAGAATTATCAACAATTTAATATTTTTAGTGGCACTAAGCCTAGCGACGCCACCATTTGTTTACATTTGAAACTCTTAGGACAACAGCGAATTAAGTCTCTTTGTTCACCTACTTCCGTGTCTTTTTGCGACGTGGGACCAAAAGTCAACTTTGCCATTTGTGCACTCAAAAAATCCGTCTTCCTGCGCGTTAGCCGAAATGCTTGTTTTTGTGTAGAAGCTCTTGTTTTAGTCGTATTTTTTTTTAACTATTTTATTTGTATTGGACTTTTTATGTATTTCTACCTTGCCGAGAACTGAATAAATTGAATGAAAAATATATGTCTAATGGAATTCAAGGAGTTTAAATGAAATGCAACCAAAACTGTTTATAATTGAATAGGGCGCACAAGAAGTTTGTTTGGCGTTCACATGATAAATTGTTGGTCATATCTTCACATCTCTTGTAGGTCATAATTCGGTGCTTTCTTCGAAGAGGTAGAACTTCCTTTTCTGATTTTTCATGTACAGTTGAATAAATTTTATGGAAGATTTTTCATCATTAGGTTAAGTCCAAAATTTTCGTATTCACGGTAAATACAATAATAATAAAAGCACAAGTGACCGTTATATCTTTAGAATTTATATTCTCGTACCCAATTTTGAAAAAGCATTAATTTGCCCTATTAAATAGTAAACATTGCAACGACTTGTAACGACTAAACTTTGGCAACGTTGTAACGGCAATGTTAACGGTTTAATCGTTGAAATGTTGATGAATAACCATCAAACATTATACTCCGTAGACTATACGTTGGCGACATCATATGAACCATTCTCTCGCAGAATACAACAAACATTTGGCGTCGACTCCGGTTCCGATAACAGAATAATATATCTTTATTTAACCAAATATTGCAACAATAACTGCCACTTAAGTGTTCAGTTAAAGACGCAATATAATGCTAACTACTTCCGAAGTTTATCCGTCGGTGAAAGGATGTAATGCCACGAAGAGAGAATTTCCTAGATTTCTGTAAATGAGTATAAAGTAATTCATACGAGCCAGTTGCGCTTGAGAAGTACCCCATGAAATCAGCTAAATTATTAATCAATAAATTTATGTCATAGTATTAGGTTAGGTTATGGAAGCTTAATAGTCTGGTTATATAACTGTGAAGCAACCTTATGGAGATCAAACTTCCGGAGAGATTTTCGTAAAAAGAACTAACTCGTAATCTCAGATGCGAGATTCGTGGTGAGAAATATTCAAAAGTTTTGTTTGTTTTTTCCGGTCGCAAACTCAAATTAAAACTGTTAATGTTCAGTGATTTCGACAGCTTCCCAGTTTACTTCAGCCGTTTTCGCTTTCATGAATAAAAATTAAGTGAATTTGCCTTCACTGTTGAGTTGACAATCCACAAATATCCTGAGTGATGTTTTTCTACTTTGACATTAATTTCATTAAAGCAAATGTTAATTTTCCTGTTGATGTAATCATTTCGCAGATCGCCGTTTAATGGAAAACATATAGTAACTTTAATGGTAATGAGCTCCTAATGTAGCTTTATACCATGTGGGGAAATGTAGCATTATGTTAACGCTTTTCTAAGCCATTTATGAATATGAGAAATCACTTAAACTCAATACACCATTTCATACTCAATTGATTTATCACGATTCTGCGTCTGGTTAGAAGGAATATGCACAGGAATCACTTTTAAACAGTCATCTAATGAATTATCCATATTATGTTTTTACATTAAAATCCGCGTTATTACATAGAAAGAAAGTGCACGTAATGACTGATTTACGATGAGTTCATTTCGAACTGTTTCATACTAAGTATTTCGACATAACTTCGGTGGCTTATTTATTCTTGATATCTTTGAAAATATTTTTAGAAGTTAAGATTTTATTTAACATAAAAGAGCTTAAGAATAGATAAATTTCCGTTATATTTATAAAGATTTTACCTTAAAGAAGAATAAAACCTGAGCTCAGAGAGACGGGTAACAGAGTGGGTATTTATATATATAGAGAGATGGCAGGCATATTTATATACTTTTGCAACCAAAGAGAAAGGTGCTCAATGACATGTTATAGCAATCCCATATGCGAAATTAGAACGCTCTGACGATACTCGTTTTTGAGTCATGCGCGATACGTACATACGCAAGTACGTACGAACGTACAGATGTCATGAAAAAATCCCTTCTGATTCCATTTTATAAACCGTTTTGGAAAAAAGAGTCCTTTATTCTGCCCGTAAGTACAGATTTTACGCCAAAATATCGTTCAAATGGATTCGATAACAATCTAAATGTATATTTTCGTTTAAATATGATACCCGAATTCTTTCGAGATTACAGCATTTCGTTTATTTCCTATAAGGAGTAATAATTTGACTTAAAATATGCGAATCGGCTTTCTAACAGAAAATAGAATGATTTTGGTGTGGTAGTCTGTTGAATGAAAATATGCACAACCAAAACATTTGGTAAACCGAGAAATAAAAATAAAAGGAAGAGAATAACGAGGGGAGAAAGAAAGAACCTTCGGGTTTTTTTCGATCTCTAATAAAGCAAATTTTCGCTTAAACAGATGAAATAGCACATGAATGGTGATTGATGATACAAAGAATTATGAACTAATGAATTTCTTGATGATACAAAGATGTTGAGTAAACCCCTGCACTATCTTCCAAACATTATTTTTTTAATTTGTATTCATAAATATTAGTGATATTGTTAAACAAATTCTGGAACAGTAATGGTGATATTCAAAGAGAACATTTCAGAAATACGAATAAATTAAAGATATACACATATTGACCATTGACTTAAAAACATTTGAGATTTTCATTTGAATGCGTGCTAGGTATGGAGTATGCACATTTTTTTTATGACGTGAGTTACACGTAGTTAGAATGCTAGTATAAATAAGATAAGAGTGCTTTTCACATTGAATGAAGTAAAATGGGAAAAACGACAGATATTTCACCATTTGAAAAGGGGCTTATTCTTGGTGCCCGTTTAGGAGAGGCCTCGATTTCGGAGACAGCAAATCTTACTGTTTTCCCAAAAGCAGCCATATAAAATATTTTCGAAAGTTGGAATCAGAAACCACAATAGTTCTCTAGAAGACGCAACTGCGGTTAGAGCACAGTTTCCCAAGTTTTCATTGCTTTAAGCCTATCTTACTACATTCGGCCGCATTATTACGTGTCTGTTAGTATTCGCCAACACACTTTTTAAAAAATCTGATGTGGACACCATGACTCCTTGTACTATTAAATTATAAGAATTTTTACCTGCATTTCATTTAAACTTGTTTCCTTGAATTTCATTACAGATATATTTCTCATTCAATCAATTCACTTTTCACTTCGCGGCAAAACAAAAATTTGTGAAAACTCAAAGGATCATCATTAAAATTGTAAAATACAAAATAAATAAATAAAACACTAAATACAGTTAAAGTAGTACCCTTTTTTTTTTTTTTTTACTTTTAAAATTAGAGTGTGTACCCAAAAACAAGCAATTCGGTCGGCGCGCAAGAAGGCAGATTTTTCGGTGCACAAAACTGAAAGTTTTCTTTTGTCCCCAAATGAGTAAAAAGACACTAAAGATGCAGAAACCGACTTAATTCACTATTCTACTGAGTTTCAAATGTTAACAAATGGCCGTTCGTTAGGCTTAACTCGCCACTTTAACTTTTAAAAGCTGATAACTCTATTACTATTGCATTATTCTTCTACTATAGATATATATTCTGATAAATGATTTTCATAGAAAGGTATCTTCTTTTAAAGTTAATAAACAAAATCAAAATATATGCATCTAACTGAATGCTTAAATCGTCTTATTAAAGGGAAATTGGGTATATATATTTCCGACAGCATGTTTTTTATCTTTTCTTCAAAAAATGCTTAAAATATCAGCTTATTAGACTAACTGTTAAATTTAACAAGATAGCTAAATTAGTTAAAATTTACCAACAGTTTTACTAAGCAAGCAATTTTATATTCATTAATGAAATTTGAAATCGCTAATGAGGCTGAAGTCTGCATATATCATAGACTATTTTGCTATAATTTTTAAGTTCTTTGTATTACACTATATTTTAAATTAGATATAACAAAGAAATTTCTAACGAACTGTTAATATCAGATTAAATAATTTTATTTTTAACCTAGGCTAACAAGATGATTTCATCAGAAAAGTTTTTTCAAACGCTAACAAGATGATTTCATCACAAAAGTTTTTTTCAAAGCCTCTATACGAAATTAATTTAACATCATTAAATATTCTTAATTATTTATTCATTTCTTCAAATAAACTTGTATATGTAGTTTCAGGTGATTAATAAATAAAGATATACTAAGTTCTATAATCATACCGAATGTTTAATAACTTTGTCGTATATAATAATGCCGAAATATTTAGAACTCAACTTTCCTGTAATATAGAGCTTAAGAAAAACATTTTGAAGAACTTCATAATTGGAAAATTTAAAGCAATAACTAAGTGCACCACGTTGTAAGTCAGATATATAGGAATTATTTCGAAACATTATATTAAAATACTGATGCGGCGAAGTTTAAAAAAGTAAGTGAGTCAAATTTTAGTGACGTATGTCACTCGTAATTACACTCATGTCCATAAATTAAGGATAATGCAAAATCACGCAAAGGAAGAGTTAGAAGCAAAACAAATTTGACTTATTTGTAAAGTTTATATATTAAACAAAAGGTAAAGAGCAAAAAAAGATGCTATATGTTTGGTATTATTAAAAAATTAGCGATTTTTTCTCCCTGAAGCAAATTACAAAAAAACCTATTTACAAAAAACCAATATTACATGGTTGGTATTCTTAATACATTGTATGTCTCCCAGACGATGCAGTGCAGTCCTTACAACGCCTAGGCATGCTGAGTATCAAATTATCGATCTGATCTTGGGAGATATTACACCACTCAAAAAGTAATGCTCTCCGAAGTTCCAGTAGATATGTAGGAGGAGGTTGACGGGCTGCAACTCGTCGGCCAAGCATGTCCCACACGTGCTCTATTGGATTCAAGTCCGGTGAGAATACTGGCCAGTCCATACGGGTTACGATGTTTGCACGGTGAGGACGGGCGTTGTCATCCATAAACACAAATTGTGCGCCCATGGCACCCCAAAACAAACGTACATGTTGTTCCACACTGACGTCCCGATAGATTTGGCTTGTCATGGTTCCAATTTGAACATGCAGGTCAGTTGTGGAACTCAGAATAAATCTACCCCAAACGAGAACTCCTACACCACCGTAACGGTGTCGTTCAATGATGTTTTCTTGGTGGTAACGGGTACCTGGAGCTCTCCATATGAAAGTGCGGAGAGAATCAGACTGCAAGCTAAACCTGGATTCGTCGGAAAACATCACATAAGCCCCCTGTTGCAGTGTCCACAATGCATGCTCTCTACTCCAGGCTAACCGCAGGAGACAGTGAGTTACAGTAAGTGGAACGCATCTGACAGGTTGGTATTACATGGTTGGTATTATTCTTAATACATTGTATGTCTCCCAGACGATGCAATGCAGTCCTTACAACGCCTAGGTATGCTGAGTATCAAATTATCGATCTGATCTTGGGAGATATTACACCACTCAAAACGTAATGCTCTCCGAAGTCTACGAGCATATAGACCAATCTGCCCTAAGCGTCTGTACACAGTCTGCCTTGAAATTGTCGTACCAGTGGCTGAAGAGAGCTGACGAGGCAGATCTGACGCTGTGCTCCGCCTGTTTCTTTTGGAGGTAACTGCCAAATACCGGTCGTCATTCGGCGTTGTAACTCTGGGGTGACCTGTGCTGTAACATCTACTCACACTACCATCATCTTGGAATCGTTGCCAAAGCCTGGAGATGACACTTTGGAAAATTCCAAGTTCGTCTGATACTTCCAGTTGGGTACGCCCACATTCCAGACTGTCGATAATTCTACCACATAAAAAATCATCCAAATGCGTCCTTTGTGTCATATCTATTCGGTTATTGCACTGAAATGCTTATAAAGCGCCTGCGAACAATTTTACTTCTTTGCCTGTATTCCTTATATATCACTTTCTTACACTCTCGTCATTGTTACGTACCATCGGTGTCATCTGGTTACTTCCTGAAATTTGCATATGATTCTTGAAGATGTGTGTAGTGATTTTACAGGTGATATATTTATTTTAGAGTTCGATTTCCGCGTGACTCCGAATTATCCTTAATTTATGGACATGAGTGTATTTTTAATGCATTTTCTTTTCACTTTTAAAATCTTATTTTTGAGTTTCTTTAATCTAATTATAACTATTTTAATTAAACTCAAATATAGAATGTCCTGAAATTTTATTTATGATTCTGCGGATTCTTAGTTTATTTTTTTTCATAAATATTTACCTCTAGCACAGTTGCTGTAGAAGTATGCAAATTATTTAAAAAAAATGAGAAGGGAGAATGCAAAAGCATGTTATATGTTAACGTTACCTGGCTGGTTATGGTTCTTTATATGCATATTTATATTTGTTTTTACAATTAAGAGTCAAAACATTACGACCACTTTGTCAATTACGCGTGTGCGGCATTTGGCCTATAAAAACGCTGGAACTCGCCTTGATATGGATGACATAATTTCATGGTAGATGACAGGAGGTAGGTTGTACCAAATGTCTAAGCAGCGAAGTCGAGATATTCCGACATGATGATGTTTGAGCTCTGAGCTCCCGCTCCATGACATTCCAAATGTACTCTATAGGGTTAAAGGCAGTTAGGTGGCCAGGACATTAAACGGAATTCATCCTTATGCTCCTTAATCCTTCTAACACAATTCGACCCTGGGACATAGGGCGTTGTCCTGCTGGAAGATTCCATTTACAATTGGAAAGACAGACGCCGTGTAAGAGTGCAACTGATCCAGAATTATGTTCACATAATTTGCAGCTTTCATATCCTGTTCTACCACAACTAAAGTTTCCAGAGACGCCCATCAGAATGTCTCCCAAAGCATAATTCCGTCATCACCAACTTGTGTGTGATCTGCTGTACAGGGAGGCGCGTCTGTTCGTCTAGAAGAAGGCGTATCCTGACATGACCATCAACGGGATGAATGAGAAATCGTGATTCATCTGACCAGTTAACTGTCTCCCACTTACCAATGGTCCAGTCTGGATGTTTCCAGGCCCACTGTAAGAGTAGTTGATAATGACTGTTGGTCAACAAAGACTGACGCATGGGACGTCTGTTGCGCAATTCCATATCCAACAGTATCAGCTGAACTGCGTATTCCAAAACACCTGCACTTGAACCAGCATTGTATTGAACTGTCAGTTGAGCTACTGTCCGGCGCCGATTTTGCTGTACCAAGCGGGGCACGTCTTTTTCTTTGATGATGGGTGGACGTCATACACTTTGGAGTCTACTGCTTGTTTCACCGATATTTACTGACTTTTCACAAATGCTAACAAGAGCAGATAGTGAACAACCTACCTGTCGTACAGTTTCGGAGATACTCGTTCCGAATCCTCAGTCCATTACAATCTGTCCTCTATCAAATTTGCTTAGATCCGCATCCTTTCTCATCACTCGCAGAAGTAAGTGTATGAATGATTCCTTACATTCTCCAGTAGTAGTTTAATACCATTCTCAGTCACCTCCCTTTAAGTCATTCAGACGAATTCACTGAAAAATAGGGGGTACTTCATAATGATTTCGCTCATCAGTGTACATATGCTTTATATTCATGTTTATATGGATATTTACTTTACATGCAGAACTAGTGCCTTAAAATTAATATTATGTTTGCAGAAGCAGGTAAATTAGTTAAAAATAAAAATGAGGCGAAAAATTTCCAAAGCGTGCTGTATATTAAAAAATACTGGTCTGGCTACTGTTCATTTGCTCTGAGTATGGGGTAATTTCCCCTTACTATTTTTAATTGATTTCCATCTTTATTTTGTATAGCTGATAATAAGTATTGGCTGCATAATTTATAAAAGGTAGACGTTAATAAATTTAAGCAGCGCCTGTTTAGTCCTTTATAGAGTTACGTTTCAATTACGATTTGTACAATTTTGATAAGTGAGAAACGTGCCAGTTTCCCAAAGGCAGATTTTGTAGGTTTTATGTATTAAATTCCACATTCTATAATCGTTTCAGAGCTAGTAACATGAAGACTTCCTTTTATTATGCAAAAATTATTTATTTTCGAAATGTTTCCAACAATTAGTACTACCGCATGTGTCAGCCACACTTAACTGTTTATTCCAATTAGATTAATTAATTGATCAACAAATTTTATTAAATAATCTACAAAGTACACAATTTCAAAACTGAAAAGATAATGCTTTCTATTTTGTTATTGCAAATTTTGGTGACTCGAACTCGTGGTAACTCGAAACTGATTTATGCAAGAATGGCACAAACCACTGTGTCAGCACTGCTAAATGAATATCAGACAACCTACCCCGCGTCGAACAATTTGTATTCAAACGCGTATGCCAAAAACAAAATATGCAATTCTAACTATAAAGGACGCTAAAGATAAAATTTTAAAGATGCCATGATTCTATTAAATTTAACAAAATATTAAAATATGTAAATTAATATTACAAGTGAATTGCCATAAACTATAGGGAATGGAGAGAATTTTCTAATAGGGTGTTTTAGTTTGTCAGTGGAAGTCTTTCGCTTTAATACCCGAACATTCCTGTTGGCACTTGGATCATTTCAATAATTTTGCCAATCATCCATTTTAATGGTGGATCATTTTCTTCTGTTTCTAACACGAAATCATCCGCTTGTAAGTTTGCTTAGCTTTTACCGGCTTTGCCGTTCGTTGCACTTGCAAGAGGTAATCTGAAGGTTTCTTAATGTTTCTGGAAAAAAAAAAAAAAAAAAAAAAAAAAAAAGACCTTGAGTTAATTTTCAAGTTATAGCATCGTAATGGAGAGAACAGCGAAATCTAACTTTCATAACTGAAATTACATTTGTAGCGATTACTTCAAATGCTATAGCATTGCGTTGGTTATCTTGATTTTTCAGTCGGATTCTAAAGACTTCCAGGTCTACGTCTTTAGAAGGTCACCAAATGCATAAATTGCTAGATGTTCTATCCTCATGACCTGAAGTTATAACTCTCCAACTAATCAACACGTAATAAAAATATCTTCCACTTTCTGAATCGATCAAAGCACTAGCTATATATATATTTTTTTTTTTTGGATTGCTTGATAATTGAGCAAATTTTCACCATAATAGACATTTTAGTTTCAAGAATTGAACAGTCGTTATTGGAATCATCACGAACTTCTTTTCCATAACAAAATAACGTTATATGGATAGAGTTTACATATTTACATGTTTCCATCTTTCTAAAATGCTTCTTATAGAATTACACTGATGAACTAAATGCGAGGTAGGAAAAAAGTTAAATATATGCCGTGGCTTAACAGTATTTCTCTGTTTTGCCCATCCAAAAAGTAAACAGATTTCATAATTTCATAATCTTACAAAACACAGTACACTACGGAGAAAGGGCTCTCAGACTGGTTTACATTGAAGTTATCTTACACTGTTATAATATCCTAACCGCTAGAGGCGATCCAAAGAGGATAATCCCCCCGATCCCCAGGAGGTCTCTGCTCACACAATTTGTGTTTAGTGAGAGGTAGAGAGCCACGCATCCACCAAAAAAGAGAAGAACTATCTGAAACGTAGTCCGTCGCCAAGTGTTGACCAAGAAGCACCACACCCCTAGGACAACGTTTAAAATTTAACCATATAAACAAACCATCAGCCAAAGGGGCAGACAAGACAGTACCGTATGGTCGCTGCCCAGTCTAAACCAACCACCAAATAAATTATGGTTCTAGTCTAATGAATACTGATTTTATACCCCCGTGGTCGAAACTACCTAAGTACAGACCCTAGCCAGGAGCTTCACTGGTTTTAGAGGTGTTGATGCCCTGAGGGGTCGCCTAAAGCACAGAAAAATTCTGAAGAATTGTATTAAAACTAGTAGCTGCTTTATTATTAACTTGAACGTTTTTATCTTGGTTTTTCTTCTCTGGCTTTAATTTACAGCCTCCATGTTCTATGAAACATTGAGGTTATTTATCAGGAATGTCATGAATCATGGAATTCACTTAGTCATACTGACAGCATATGTTTTGCGATATTATAGTCAGTCACATCCAAAGCTGCTCTTCTAGCGATTTCTTCTCTTGAATCAGTAATGTCTATTGATATGTATATATAAAATGTCAGCAGTTTCTAAACAACTTAGCTTAGGAGGGAAAGTAGTTACAATGCAATGGATACCACCACACTGTGGCCTTCATAGAAATGATAAGTCAGATTTGTTAGCAAAGAAAGGGGCTAGTATCCTCCAGACAACTGACAACCGCATATCGTTTTACACTGTCAGAAGCGTAATCAAGAATTCCATACAGAAGCATCTTGGAAAGATGTCACCGAAAGGAACAGTCATAAAGTATTGAAATAATATAACTTTTGCACTCTATTTATGGCTCCAAAAGAAATCTATCTATTGCATTATTTTTCTTTGTTACTGGCCATGATTGCCTTTCCAATCATTTGCTTCGAACAAACCCTATCCCAGTTTGATAATTGTAACCTTCTTTAGGAAATGGATGCCTAATATTCGAGACTTTGCCCTGAACACTTAATGCTATTTCACTCTGGGAGAGATATTGGAAGACGAGACACAATTCATAGATTATACTGTGGATTTTTTTTTTTTTTTTTTTTTTTTTTTTTTTTTTTTTTTTTTTTAAGTTTTGCTCTTCTCTTTCATCTTTGCTCGTCATTAGAAGAATCATTAGAAGTTCGAAAAAAAAATAGTCAGTGACAAATATTGCTTCTCTTTTATAAGGAAAAAATATATGCTGATTTCATATTATTGAACCATTAAAATTTTCCTACTAAAAGTACATTCTTTGATACGCTTATCGATTTGTTTTACAATTTCTCTCAGCTATTTCTTAAATATGTTAAGAAACGCACATGTTCACGTCACCCTCATCTATTATGTAACTCGATAACCCATGCTTTTTAACAGCGCGTATAAATCTAAGTATAACAATCCTCGGTAGTTTCAGGGGTTCAGAATTAAGTCCCAGGGTCATAAATAAATCCTATCCTGGGACAGATGAAAGCGATGTAGCGGAAAAGATTGATAAGACACCCCACATTTCATACATTTTTCCAGGCCGGAATTTTATTTTAGACGCAGCATAAAAGTGCCTCTTAGTTATATATAGGGCTGGCTTCAAGAAGTCAACTTCGAGTTTCTGGTTTACTGCTGGGTTACGTTTTGGATATAAATTGTAATAATTCTCTGATTTTTAGATGGAATGAAAATAAAATTCCTTGGTAAGAAATTACTTTCTGTTTGAAAAACGTCATTTTATTAAGAGCAATGAGTAACTATTCAAAGAAAATATTGTATAATTTTGTGGTAGGCTGCAATATCCTCGCATGCCCATTCAAGAATATTTAATGTTCTCAGTACATACATGTGTCTTTTATGACAAATTTTAATTATGTGTAACGTAATTCTAACATTCATCAAAAGTATTGGCTTTCCGAAGAACTGATGTTTTGTAAAGGCCTAATAGAAAACAGGAAAAGCTGAAATTTATACAGCTATATTTACCCTCTTTTGCTTACCAATTGAATAACAACTATTTCTTGCCCGAATACTCTCCACTTTCATTGTACGATACAATTTTCTAATTACGACTGGTGTTTCAACCACGTGTTTTGTCCTCAATAATAATACTAAAACTATCCACACCAGTGCTGCTAGTACTACTACTAATAATAATAAAAAATTAACAAAAATGTCTGAAGAGTTCCAGATTTTAACTTCTTCCAAAAGGTTTTGTTAAGTTAAGCTGAGCTCACAGTCTACCAGTCTGCTGTTGCTTCTACCAATCCATTTTTTTTTGTCTTTTTATTATTAAGCATTATTTTCTGCGCGCGTACGCCATATACAAATTAACAGCGAAATTACAAAACGTTTAAAAGCAGTATACATTTGGATTTTCTGATGCAGCTTTAAGTGTCATTTTTTTACATTATAAGGTATTTCTCCCGTCTTCTTAGCATGCCTTTGTTGTGTCGTGATCTGTACGCGGGGCTCGTATTCCAGAGGTCCGCATTCGATTCCCGGCGAGGGCGTTGCTCATTTTTCACTTTTTCCTGTTTGAAAAAAATGCTTTGTGGAACATTTAAAATGCCGTGGTTCGAAAAACAAACATTTATTACAGAACAATACGGAGAGATGCACGCAGAAAGTGAAATAGTTTGCAGAGGTTATATATATAACTTTGCAACAGATCATGTTTTAAGAAATCATAAACATGGGATTAAGTTTCAGAGTACATCGAAGCTGACAGAAAGCTAATGCATCGGACGTGACAAAAAGCTATACTCCCTTTTAACCAATAAGAATGCGATTACAAATATCTCAACATACCTAATGTCTCTACAGTGGCGCCCGAACTAAAAGGGTGGTGGATGATGATTCTTCACACCCAGGATTTAACGATTGGTTATCCTAATATTGCGTTGCTGATTTTTCACTCCTTCCTGTTTCAAAAAATCCTAATGTCTCTACAACATTTTTCTTTGTTTTTCTTCAGTTTTTTCTCAGTTCATCATATTAATGTTCAGTTTTCTTACTAAGATGGCTTCGCAGAACTCTTTTTGTCTTTTTATTATTAACGTTTTATTTGTTTACTTTATTTATTAAATATCACGTTCTTGATGCTTACGTCACATAAAATTCAACAGTGGCAACACATTCAAAAGCGATAAACCGTTTATAGCGAACCAGTGCGAAAAAATCATTTCTAGACAAATAGCTCCCTTTGGCCTAAAAACGATGTTATAAATTTCGCATTTGCCTTTCAAAATTAGTTGCCAATATTAGTCTAACAAATGTGGTTTCTAAATTTAAAAAGCTGCTTAATAAATAACGTATGTAGAGCAGATGAGCAATTTGACAGTTGCATCATCCAATATTTCTGTGCAACGTTTCGAAATTATCTTAAGGGCGATATATTAACTGAAAATATTATATATGGAGAATAATGAGTAAATGATGCTGCACTTAACTAAATCCGTGCACAAAATTAAGAGAATCTGCAAATTATATCTATTGTATAGGTGCTAACTATGCCACCGAAGAATTATGGCAAAGGTTCATTAAAGAGTCGAACACGCAAGAGGTCACAAGCGTGTCTGTTGAGCTTTGATTGTGGAGATGATATAAATGCACGAGAGGTTTTCGATGATTTGTGTGCTCCCACTTCTTCACGACATTCGTCATGTTTCTTGCAGCAGTGAGCAAATTTTCTAAGTTAATAAGTATAGCAACAAACCAATGGAAGAAAGAATGAAATTAATTATCGGTAGATGGAAGGCAGACCAATCACAGCGCAGGTGGTTAGGCAGCAGAATGTAACGACCAGTAGAAAATTTATGGAAATAGATTTAGGACTCTGAATCCATATCGAGGAGATATGAAGAAGGTCGACCAAGATCCTTAACGACGAACGTTGATCGTTATTTGGCTCTTTCAACGCAGCAATGCAAGATGACTTCAGCTTCACAGCCCTCACCTCAGCTGTATGCTGCCACTGGGATCGAGTTTCACGGTCTGCAGTTGCCCAAAGACTTCGTGAGATAGAGCTGTATGCAATAAGGCCCGCTGTTTGGGCCCCACTCACAACAATACAAAAGAGGGAGCGTTTAGCGTGGTGTAGGCAAGTGCGCCTTGGACCAGATTCCAGTGCAGCACCGAACCTTTTACAGACGAGTCGACATTCAGTCTGGACCCTGATTCGCAATATACCTGTGTATTTAGAGTGCCCGGAACATGATGCCGACCCTTATGAGGGAAAAGAATCATTGTGGTAGTGGAGGAGCAACTATTTGGGCAGACATTAGGTTGTACGGCCGCACACCCCTGTGTGTATTTAACAAAAGCTCTCTGACTACTATGAGCTATATATATAGAGGCGATCTTAGAGCACTATGTTCAATTTAACAGAAGTGCAGTTAGTCTTATGTTCCTATTAAGGGACGACAGTGGTCGTCCTCATAGGGCTCGGCTGATCGCCGAGTACCTGCGAAGTGAGGATTTTCGATGCAAGAATTGGTGAACCATATCTCTTGACCTTAATCTTATACAGCACGTTTGAAGCGCTCTTAAGAGGGCAATTTCATCTCGGCATTCTCCTCCCCGTGGAATTAAAAACTGCCTTGCTGCAGGAATGGGATCGACTACCACAGATTCCTCAGCTCACTCCTGTCCAGTATGCCGTATGAGAGGAACCATACCCCATAAAGCTCATTTTCATTTCGATATCACAGCATGGATTTTGAACATTATGAGCTTTCTGATAATTTATCCGTACGTAAAATGACTTCTGAATGGTGCATCACTTTCCCTCCTGTAAATGAATATTTATACCAAATTTCATCACAATCTGTTTATTGCTTCCTTAGAAATTTGTCATAAAGTATAAATGTTCTTAATATTGCACAGGTATAATAGTATATTAATACTCCTAAATATTAGACTGTATTTCATTCGGTACTTACTTATGGAAATTAAATGGTACTTGCATTAAAACATTTTATATTGGATTTAAATATGTTTAAAATGCAGTGTCAAATATCATTCTTCTTTGCTTGTTGTAAGATTAGTTGTGCAAATTCATATTGCTTAGGGTGACAATACGGCAACCTACCGGAGCTTTTATGTCTCTGAATTATGCTTTAAACCTTCACTTACGATTTACTAAGATTTATATAATCCATAAAGTTCTCGACATTGCAGTTACACTTAATGTGATATCTCTTCCTTCCAACCATTTCTACAACACCTTGATAATTCCTCTTCTCCTCTATCAGGAAGTTTACAGATTGTCATCTTATCCCTAAACTGGAATTACAATGAACTAAGGACATTTATCTTGATAAATAATAAAATTCAAAATTCCTAGCAAGGTTTCGCAAGTTTTATTTTCTCAACATACGTCCAGAGCCTTAACGAATATGTTTATGACACATAAATTAAAGCCAGTCTAATGAGTATTCATAAGTCTGTTACGATCTATCATCTACTGAAGAATGTAAAATGAAGAAAACAGTTCAAGTAAAAAATTATTTTTTTAAAATTTGAATAAGTTAAAATTTGGTATTAAAATGGACATTAAAAACGTCATTAATTAAATATATTAATGACCAAAATATATCCATATTAATAAAAATTAATAAATACAGTAAACGACGAAAAGTTTCTAAGAAGTTATAAGGTATTTCTCCCGCCTTCCTAATGTACCTTCGAGGTGTAGTGGTTCTGCACGCTGGGCCGATATTCCAGAGGTCCGTGGTTCGATTCCCGGCAAAGGCGTTTGCTCATTTTTCATCTCTCTAGCTTAAAAAAAAAAACCTAGTCGTCCTTTAAAAGGGGGAGTATACATGGTATTTCTCCCGCCTTCCTAGCGTGCCTCCGTGGTATAGTGGTTCTGCACGCTGGGCCGGTATTCCAGAGGTCCATTCTCCGATTCCCGACGAAGGCGTTTGCTCATTTTTCATCTCTCCAGCTTCCAAGAAAAGAACCTCCAATGTAAATTTATCATAGTTTAAAATGTGTAAGCACTGAAAATAAAAGTTATATAATATTTGAAATATAACCTATCTACTACATAGCAGTTTCTCTGAACCGCTGTGTTATTTCGTGTTAACCGATATTTCGTATTAAGCTTTTTTGCGTTAAACGTATTTCACTGTATCTCAAGGTACATGGAAACTGGGTACGTTTCGAAGTTCGACTGCAATGGTCAGGGAGGGCCATCCCACGTCACGCGTACCACAGTTATGACAGGGGGAGTTTTAACAGTGGTACTTAATGAAAAATTAAAAGATCTGAACAAAAATATCGCCTGTATCAACTACATCGATAGATACACACGTAAGCGCATTAGAATAAATATAATAATTCAGTTTTTCTGCAAGAAGTTAATTGTAAACCAACCGAAATCCAAATTGAAATGATTGAATATTACAGCAGTGTACCGCACTTGAAAGCAAATATAAGGAATTCATTTCAACTGCAAGTTATACAAATTATACTGAATTTTGAAAGTTTGTGCCAACAAGCAATTTTCCAAATTTACGCGATTTGGCTGTCAAGTATTGTTGCAGATTTGGATCAACATATGTTTGTGAACAAGTGTTTTCCATTATGAACGTAATAAAACAAAATAGCGTTCAAGGTTAACTGATACGCACCTCAAATACCTGATTTTTTAGCATCTTCAAGAACTAATTCTGATATTAGTCCTTGACTTATTATAAAATTTACATATTCAAAAATCGCATTAAATACTGACTGTTTTATTGTTATTTAGAATTAGATGTTTCAAATTTATTCGTTTTTATTTTATAATCCAAAACATTAAGTACCCCAAACATAAAACTATTAATATTTGCCTCATCATAAAAAGTTCACCGAATTAAAAACCTAATTGAAGTACAATTTAATTTTAATATTTGTTCAGACTTGATTAATTCGCCTTAAATTTAATGCTTGAATTTGATTGAATATGCATATATATAAAGATTAAACTGACACGTAAACACGTAAACGTGATTTGGAATTAATATAAAATCTTAAAAAACCGACTTTAAAATATTTAAAATTATGAAACAACTTATGATTATAACAGAAACTAAGCAAGAGATGATAAATGTAAAAGTAATCTCAGTTTACGCTGTAAAAAAGATTCAGGAAAGCTTCATTGCTATCAAATAACGTATATCAGCACTGAAGCTTAGAATCAAATCTACAATTCTCTGGCAAAAGCACAAACGGGAAAAGAATAGACAAAACCTAATTTATCTACAAATAAACGACCATTTCAAAGAGTGCTGACTTAGATCTGGACTTACGTATAAAACCCAAGTGGGATATGCATTGCACCTCCACCAATCCTGAAAAGAAGAAGATGCGGGGGGCTAAGGATTCTCTGAAATTCCCTACCAAAGCCCTCACCGATCATTGAAACAAGCCTTAGCGATGATGTACCGTAATTTCCAAGTGGCAAGCATATCGACTTTCTGCACAAAGTAGCTTGGGCATTTCCTTTGCTGAATCTTTCAAGAATCTCTCACTTTACGGTAGTAAATCGAGCGATTCGAAAAGATCATTCTTTTTTTATGTTTTTCTGATATTGCCATGCCCTAAATCTAGGAGAGGAAACTTTCTTTTCTTCTAAGTTAATGTGCCTAGTATTGAGTAAACTGTGTAAACGGTAAAATTGAGGATCAGTTTGTAAAAATAAAAGCGGAGAAGAGAAAGGTTATAGTTTCTGTTGTCTGGTTTGGAATTTTGCTCAGAATTTATTTTTGAGCGTGATTTTGTTAATTAGGGGTTATTTTCTTTCCGTCATTCGAAGGTGATAAATGACGTCACTGTGAAGTTTTCATAAATTTTCTGTAGGTTGTTAGTTTTCATATCGCAGTTTCTTTTCCAACGTAATAAATTTTCTGTCTATTTATTAAAAGGATGAACGGAAATTCGACAAAAAGAGGTATAATGTATTTTCTGCAATGCTTTCTTGTGTGATTGACAACATACTAGACACGTAATAGAGAGGTCCAGGGTTCAAATCCCGACGACGCCATTCACATTTTTTACCTGTACTGCTACAAGAATATTTGCTGATACTACAAGTGGCGCCCGAACTAAAAAGGGGTGGAGGATAATTCGTCATCACCAGGATTTGGCGACAGGGTCCCCTAATCGCCAGTCGATCTTTAAAGGGGGAATATATAAGATCTTTCGTTCCTCCTTTCCGCATTTCGTCGTGGTGTAATTGGTAGCATACAAAGTGCGTATTCGAAAGGTCCAGGGTTCTAGTCCCGGCGAGAGCGCTGCACATTTTCACATCTTCTGCTTCAAAATAACCCAATGACTCTACTCCCAAACTGGCGCCCGAACTAAAAGATGGTGGACGATAATTCCTCTCCTCCCGGACCTGGTGAGTGTCGCCCGAACTAAAAGATGATGAACGATAGATAATTCCTCACCACCAGGATTTGGCGACTGGATTTCCTAATCCTAAGTCGCTCTTTAAGAAGGAGAATACATAAGTCCTTCCTCCTTTCCGCGTGCGTTCTTGGTGTAACTGGAATCATACTCGACGCGAATTCTAGAGGTCCAAATTTCGAGCTGCACATTTTTCATCTCTTCTGATTCAAGAAAATCTGTTGACACGATAAGTGGCGCTCGAACTAAAAGGTGGTGGACGATAATTCGCCACCACCAGGATTTGGTGATGGGGGTCGTCTCATCCCCAGTCGCCGATTGAAAGGGGGAGTATGTAAGGTATTTTCTGCCTGTTTTCTGCATGCTTTCGTGGAGTAATTGGAAGCATACTTAACGTGTATACGAGAGGTCTAGGGTTCTAGTCCCGACGAGAGCACTGCGCATTTTTCACCTTTCCGCTTCAAAGAAAAGCTAATGACTCTACAGACCTTTTGTATTTAAGAGTATATATTTAAAAATGCAAGCATTATTGATAAGATATGACTGTCGAAAAGTATTAATAAATGAAGATTTCCATAGCAGTATGTGCATTTTAATCAAATCTTTCTCCCCAAATTTTACAAACAGTAATTTATAAGCCAATTTTAAACATTTGATAGTAAATTAAAATAATATTTTGTATAAATATATTTTTAACTATATTAATATATTTTTAAGTTTTGCACTTATGAAGTTTAACTTGTACTAATGTTGTAGCACATTCCAGAAATATTTTTATTTTTTGCATTAGTCAACAGTTCTAAAGCCTCAAAATGTAATCATGGATGATTAAAATAAGGAATAAGTTTCTGGTAATTATAATTCTCAGTGCTGTCTAACAATGGCAACATAACAGACTGTTATCACATGATCGAATGGCAAGTGTTTTAATTATTGATTTAAAACCTGAGTGTCCTGGAGCATGTGTAGTTTTCTTAGATCCTGCGTTATCAATGAGTACCTTAACAATATCTTGAATTGAATTATCTTATAATTCTTCAAAAGTTAGCTAAAACGTGATATTGAAATATTTACGATATGTTAAGGTTTATCTCAGTCAAGTTCTACCATCAAAATCGAAACTCTGTAACAATTTAACGTGTTGAAGAATCACGTTATTTACTTCACATTAATATCGGTCTTATATAGAAATACATTAATGTAAAGTATAATAAGTTTATGAATATATCTGAATAAATATATTTTAATCGATATAATCCAGAAAAAAGTTAGATATTATTTTTAAAGAATTAAGCATACAAATTTAGCAACTGTCCTGAGATTGGACCTAGTACATTGTATGTTTTTTTTGTGAACGTCTAACAAAACCATCTATCTGTAGCGTAAAAACACCTCTCGTGTCTTTAATTTCTGTGTCAATGAACAAGTAGAATACCTTATCTACAGACCCAAATTCTTTCTTATTAAATCGATTTCTAATTTTGAAAATTTTAGAAGGCCTAGCAATGATCGATATCTTGCGCGAACTTTCTTCTTCTTCGCAAAATATACAAAGTTACATGTATGTTATAAATATATAAAGTGGCATATCACATGTATGTACAAAGTCGCATAGATTTTCTAGTGTTTGTTAACACTAGAAATATATTTCCTTAATCAGGCGAAAAAAAACAATTTGCACTTAAAAAAAATCGGAAAAGTTGCTACAAAAACTTTTAAAGTTGTACAGGACTTTTAACTGTATTACGTGCCTTAATTATGTTAATTTGAGGATACGTGAAGACCATCGGCTGATCTATTGCCCCATTCTAATCTCTCAGTACCTTCAACGGAGAAGACGGTTTAAAATTAGCCTTTTTATTAGTTTCAGTTCAGAAGTTATAAAATAGATGTAATACCAGAAACTCTTATCAGTTTGTGGGAATAACAGAAGTAAAATTCAGTATTAATATATGAGACTTACAAGAACTTTCACCAAGACTGTCTCCCTCGAAATCTCTCAGCATTTATGCCATTTATTATTTACCATACAAAATTATATTTTAACAGACTAAAAATCTTCAAACCTTTCAACATATCTTCCGACGTGAGAAGCAAACAAAAACAGCAACAAGAAATTGCACAAAAGAAATGTTTTGAAAGAATTAGCCATTCATCATGTGCACACAAATAATTTCCCTCCAATTTTATTTTCTCTGTTCGTTTAATTCCAGATTCATTGGGCTCACGAGTGGCCGAGCGGTGAAGGCGCTGAACACTGGTAGCTCGAGGTTCGAAACCCCTCTAATGAGCTAGTTGCATGGGTGGTTCTGTTTATGTAATAACGTGTATACGAGCCAGTTTCCCTTAAAAAGTCCTCCCCGAAGGCATCCCTCCTCTTAAGGAGATACTCCTAGTGTACTTTGCCATAATGAGCTAAACCAACCAGAATCGGCCCACCAGCGGCCGAGCGGTAAAGTCGCTGAACACTGGTAGTTCGGTCCGAGGTTCGAATCCCGCGAACGGGCTGGCTGCATGGGTGTTTTCGTGGTTTTCCCCATGTGTAACGTGTATACGAGCCAGTTTCCCTTAGAAAGTCCTCCACGTAGGCATCCCTCCCCTTAGGCAGATAGCCCTAGTGTGCTTTGCCATAATTAAATACACACACACACACACAACCAGAATCATCGACTGTTTTCGCATTCGAGTTGAATCTGCCGAAAGAAATTTATATTTTCAAAGCTTAAGCCATCCACTGTCATATCCTCAAGAAATCTATAAAACAATTTAACTAATTACGTGTGATTAGTTTAAGAAATATTACGATAGGACAGTCTAAAGGAAATGTGTTAATCTAATTTATTGCCGAATTGTTTTAGACTTGAAATAATTTGAGTGAATCATTTTTGCCACAAGCATATTTTTCTAACGGAAGAAACATGCTCACCTTTTTCTGAAACGAATCGAAAAGAGAAATATCCTTAGAGAACCAGACCTTCCCTGAAGTCAGGATACTACATATCAATATGATCAAAATAGCCTGCATACCATAGTTATGACAGAAGTGATAAAGGGTCGTAAATGTCAGACACCGCCCAAAACGAATAACAGGTAAACTACCGAGGGAACTAACAATCTCATCTTCATTCTATCCAGCCCCAAACCCCGAATATGGTATAATAAATATCTTCTTTCTATCCAGCAGTACTCAGACAATATATTACTCATTTACAAGCGGCATTTAAGATCTAGAGAATAAATTTCGATGTATGCGTATTTTGGTAGAAGCGAGCTATGTTATAACTCTAAGCATATGATTAAAATGAATCACAATGCACAGCGGGGTATCTGTCTATTAATAAGTAATAACCTTAGGATCACGTACATGTCAATAATATGTGTAGTCGTACTGTGTCTGAAAGGATTTTAGCTTGCATCAGGATAGGAAGGATGCATTCGAACTCGAGGCAATCATGGAAATCTTCGTAGAACTGACATGTTTGTATTCCCTGAACCCGGAGAAACAGCACCTCTGGAATGCCTCCACTTCTCAAATTTTAATCTCATTGAACATTTATTCGACCACATGCACAATTGGGATGCTTAATGATCTTCTACTATGGACCACAGAATAAGTCAGACGAGTGCATGCTACAGAATGGAATTGTATTCTAGGAATGCTTGAACAGTGTTATCATTACGTTGGTGAAGTACTATGAAACGACAACACTCACAAATTACATTAAAACTTCCACTGCCATCGGGTAACATTAAATATACGTCATACTAAGAATCCAATTACTATTTTCGTCTGTTTTATGTAAAGTTTAAGAAACCTGGAAACGTTTCTTTACAAAGTTATTTTAATCCTTCCTTTACCTGAATTAATCAACATTATTTCAGACAAAAAATTCATGCTTTTATATTTATTCTGGTAGAGTCATAAAATTAAGTAAATTTCAGTAAAATAGTTAGTGTTAATTTTCGCCATTTTTATATCTGAAAACAAAATGTTTAATCTAGGATAAATATAAGTCAGCTGTAGTTATTAAAATTTTGTAATTAAAGATACAGTACAACTTCAATTATCCGAACTCTGACTATCCGAATTGCTTAAGTAAAAAAATGAAGACTAAAAATATTAAGAGTGTGGGCACATGCAACTTTTAATTGTCAACCGGATGCGCGACTTGGCTATCTGGATGAAGACAGTCAAGCAGCTTACCTTGACCGAGATGTTCAGCAATGACTTTCAGCACTTGCAAGTATTCTATAGTATGCTATATAACATGTATGTAAAAGTCTTGCTTTTTCCTTTTAACTACTGAATTTGCCGGTGTATAAGACGCAGCCCTTTTTATACACATTTTTGAAGGGTAACACTTTATTACTGATGAACTTACAGTGTTTTAAATATAAAGTAATACAAAGTATAATATTTTCTGAAAATACCCAATCCATGAGTTGATTTTTTTAGATCCTTTTCCTGATTCCACCAAGTTCTTGACATTTTTCAGTTGAGGGTGGCCCGAAATGCCTCTCAGCAGCCTTGTGCCTTGTTTCCATGTTTTGTAGCATACGTAATCACACGTAGCTTGTATGTTAAGTTATGGCAATGCCGACATTGGTTTCGAGCCCTAACTTGCCAACAATTTTAAGAAAATTGAACAGTAGAAATTTCACACAGTTAAAAGTCGTTCACAAAAATTGGAAAGTTTAAACGAACTCAGCTGTGATAAGTCGATGTTAGCGCATGCGCATTCACTGAATTCTACGTAATTGCAATATTCCCACACTCCGCAAGGAAACAAGAAAAAAATCGCATAGCTCTGAATACAGGAAATTTCCAGAAATGAATGTAATCAAAAACTGAGTATCAAAGAAAAAAAGGCGTCTTATACGCCGGCAAATGCGGCAATTAAAACAAAGTTTTCTTTAAAAATGTTTCTTTCTCCCATTTTCAACATACAATACATATATATATTAATTAAGTGTACGTGGACACTTTCTTCGGAAAAAATCCAATTATCCGAATTTTTGATTATTCGAATTGGATCCGGTTCCAACTGATTCCGATAATTGGACTTCCACTGTACTTCTTCTTAAAGCCGCCAAGGTGTTTAATCACCGAAACTATCAAACTAAATTTCCTAATCTCTAAGGAGCATATTTAAATTGTGGCTAAAAGCTTATGCTGTGGAAGCCTTAACAAGCAAAAACCGATAATTCAATTACTGATAATAAAACTATTTTATTTACCATTAAGTAAATTTTAACCTTTGAAATAAATAATGCTGTTTAACTTATAAGGTATTTCTCCCGCCTTCGTGGTGGTCAGCACACTCCACACGCGTTCGAGAAGACGACGGTGGTTGGAAACCCGGCGAGGGTATTGCTCATGTTTCATGAATCCTGCATTAAAAAAAATAAATAATAAATAAATAAAAATAAAAAATAATGTCTGTACAAACTGATGCAAATATAAAATTTAATTAGAACCGAAAGTATTATTGTTTAACTCAGCATGTGTTAAGGAGCTATTCTCAGCGTGTTATTGTTAACGTTTCTATTGATACTACAGTTTTAATCAAAATGTATCTTATTATTTTAAAATTTTGTTGGCTATATTTTTGCGTAAATGTGCTTTATAAATATACTAAATTCAATGGGTTTTTAATTCCTTTACATGCATGAGAGAAAATTACAAATTACAGCAATTTTAAATAGCAAATTTTTTGTCTGAATAAAAGCTTTTAATTTTGGAATAGTAAAATGTAAAAAATCTATGATCTATCATTAATTGTACGCACATTCAGGTTTATACTGCACATTAAATTATTGCTGCTAAAATGTTTCTTTTAAGTTTCGAGTCTTTTCATTTGCATGCTGTATTTGTTTAAACAATAGTTTTTAATTTAAAATCTATATATGCTGAAAAATATTAAGATACTAAATTAATTAAATTTTGCGCAGGTATATTCGCAGTTGGTACAAGTTTTGAAAAATTCGAACATTATTTTGAAACAAAGTATTATTATTATAGTTGAATTCTATTTGTTAGTTAGTATATATCTTATGTGTAAATAATTATATTAACTAAATACTCAGAGATAGAATTTTAAAATATATTTATTTAATAATGAATTAATAACAGAGAAATTTGAGCGCGCTCTCCTTTTCATTCTAAAAGTTACAAAGCAATAACTTGTCTATTATATTCTTTACTTCTTGTAATTCTGAAAAGTAATCCGTCACCTGATTTCTGCTGCGCAATTATTCGTGGAATGCGGTGAAATCTTAACACGGCATCCGAACATTAATCTGTTGTGTATTTGAAATTTAATTCGCTTAATCCGAAATGTAATCATCGCCTTAGTATTAAAGCTTTTGCTGCGCAATCTCGCTCTACTCTCGTTGCTCGCTCTTTTTGTTCGCCTCTCGTTGGACTCTTACGCTTCGATTAAGCAATATACTGCTGCCCGCTGCCTTCAAAAAATATATTTTTCAACTATATCCGATGTAAACCTTTACTTAAAAACAAGGCGCAATCTACCACGCCACGTTATTACAACGAGCTGCTCTCATTTTATTACATTTATATACATAGGAATAAGTAAATTTACGTCAAAAATGCGTATATTTATTTAAAGTTAGATTGTAATGATTCGACAATGTTATTTCTCAATAAACCTTAAAAAATGGTACTAGAATATGTTTTCCATCCATACGTTGGAGAGACATTAGGTATTTTTTTGGAAGCAGGAAAGATGAAGAATTAGCGACGCCTTCGCAGGGAATCGAATCGCGGACCTCTCAATTACGTATTGAGCGTGCAGACCAGTGCACCATGTTTGTTGTCAACATGTGCATTTCTTTGTTGAAGTGAAGACGAAATATGTGCAAGAGTCATAATTAAAATAATATTTCTTAAACAAATTTAAAGTTTTAAGAAAAAGTATTCAAAAGGAAACTATAAATAAAAAAAAATTAAAAAAGTAACAAAATAAAATAATTTCTATGTTTTATGGATTTAATGTGGAGACATAGAATAGAGAAGGATATACAAAAAGCAGTTTTTTTATTTAAGTTACCTGTAACCATTATTTTCGCAACAATTTAAAATATTGCCAAGTGCGTACCGGTTCTAATGGATTTAATGCACACAAGTCCCATGACAGGTTAATAAAATTTATTTTCATTAAATGACACACTTCAAAGTTCTATAATTTTTTACAGAAATACACCCACAGGTGTTCACAGTATCAGTAGTTACTCTTCAAACTACTAAGACTGGTTATATATCTTGCGAACCTTAACGGTATATGCAGGGTTTATTGGAACTTCTATTTGAAATTAAATTCAACCACCATACTGTACCCATTACTGGCCAAAAGATCCATTAGCCTCGCCAACAAATAAATTTCTTTATTAATGAAACAATTTTTTACAACAAAAATAACTTAAAACATAATGTTTTAATTAAAATAACATAATCCTTACTTAGGAAAACATTAAATGAGCGCTTTTCTACAAATTCAATAATACAAATTATAATAAAACAATTGACATCCTACAGGTGTTCACATGTAGGACCACGTCATAGTTTATGGATGCACTACCCATAATCAATTCTTCTTATTAGGAGATCCACTTGTCTTCTAAAACATGAACACTTTTTATCTAAGCTAGAATGCTTAGCTTCTAAAGCTAATTTAAATTTATTATTCGCTCGTACGCAGTTAAAACTACTAAGAGCGTTAGCCACAACGCAGTGTAATGCACACCTAAGGAGGAAGCTAAACTGGAGATATCTCAATTCACGCTGACGTAACAACTCACAACAACAATAACTGACAGCAGATGCTCTTCTGGCCTTATATAGTTTTCAACCGACCGCTGAGATATTTCTAGTACATTCTACTTCTCGAAATTACTGGAAAGCAATGTAAGGGTTGAATTACGGTTGCAGCTAATATAGTGATCAATTACATTTATTCAGTTACAATAGCTATTGGGGTGGTACAGGGACCGAAGCAATCTTTTACCAAATTTGGCGACAACAATGGGGCCAATAGCGAGATGTCGCCAAATTTCCATTTACTTAATGTACTTGCCGTTGTATTTTTACTTTTCCGGTATACCTTGTTTCTTTTAGATTTTTCATATTTTGCATTACACAGAAAAATACAATAATTTCACATATAATTGCACTAAAATAGCTATCTACGTACGAAATTCCTAACAACATGTATAAAAGATAACAATTAAAGATAACATAATAATAATCTTCGCAGACTTTTTTTATGATGTTATAGGTTGTTAAATAGAAAAACACAAAATTTACGAAAGGCACCTTAAAGAATTAAAGATCAAAAAAAGGTCCTCAAATTATTTTCCTATTCCTGGTGTCATTTTTACACTCTTTGGTTTAGAGACGAAATACATTTTTGTTTATATCAGCCACTAAAAATGTCCCTTTTTTATTAACAAATTATTGAACTGATGTACAAAATCGTTTTACCGAGTTTTTTTAATCATATTAGAAGGAAAAAAATATCATTGGCTTCCTAATGCCATGATGTATTTGAAGACAATCTTTGCGCTTGGGCCAAAGATGATAAATCAGCAAACGAAAATTAGAGAGATATTTTATAACACGAGACCACTAGACTTCTTGTTTTAAGAAGAAACTTTCTTATAGGACTTGTTGAAGAAATGTGGCTCGGATTAATTAACTACAAAATCTCTGCAACTAGAGACTCGAATGTCAAAACAAACCTGTAATGTTCTATTTGGCTCCTGGTGGTTACAGGAGGCAAAACTCGTGCGGAATTAGGCTAGAAATTTTCGTCTTAAAACTGCAGTTTTTACTTGGAAATTCTTGAACATATATTTTCATTCGTGCGAAGGAAATTCAAAAGCAATAGACTGTTATTTTTTAATTTAAACTGATATATATTCTTGCCATTTTAAGGCGAAAAATATTAATCACCGTGGAGATTTACACGAAGCAATTTCAGTCAGCCGACCAATTCGTAGTTCTCCCCGTCCCTAATTATCTTCATTTAACTACCTGAAACTAATTACTGTTCAGGGCCCTTCGGGGTGCATTCAAAAGCTAATCCCTTTGGCTGCGGCACGAGAGGATTATGGCAGCTGCGGCGATTTGAACGCCTAGAGCTCATTGGATATTTTCGGAATATTTTAAGGAAGAAAACATGTTAGTGCGGTTAACGCTAATTGATGGATTATGAATCTCAACACAAAATTACAAGCTAATTTAAGGATGACTTCAAAGTATAGAGTTGCATACGTAAGTAGGTTTAAGTACTTTTATCGAAAGATTATTCACAATTAGAAATTAGAGGAATTGTAATGGCAAAACATCTTTGGGCCATTCTACCATGCTATTCCGCAATAAAGTCTCAGAGGTTGATTGGCTACTTCTATACTTCTATCGCCACAACATTTACTTCACAAATCTGCCAAAAATTACTTCAAAATGTTTTAATTTTGTGTAACTTTTAGGTTTTAGCATCACTATTTATATCTCTATGATATAGTTTTTGTATTTACTTTTATGTACATTCTGCATACACGAAATAAATAGAACAGTTCTATATTTTCCGCTCTATTGGGATGGAGGACGAAATTTGACTTGAGTTTTTTCATGTCTCGAAAGCACGACATAGGATATATATTAGATTTATAAATAGAATTTTCTAATATAAATATTTCGAAACAAAATCGGACTTTTTTTGAAATATCATTCAGGGTTTTTCAATATTTCGATATTACGACTCGATTCGACTCCATATTCGATGTCACGAAATTATGCTCAAATATAAAATTTTATAAAATTTGGTAGGAAACCTACTGAGAAATTTAAAAATTTATCTTGCCGCATGTTTTTTCAGCTTGCGACAAGAATAATTCTCTTGACGGAATCCTTAATTTACAGTAACCTACTTTCCTTTCCCTTTCTCCATTGTGCACGAGCGGCAAAAAAGGTGAGTTGTCCATTATTTCAAATCATTGTAAAAACTGCTTAAAGCATATTTGGCGTTTTTATCGACTGTAAAAAAATATGCCAAATTTCAAAACTCGCCAATATATACTCACGTATAACTTTAGAAATTTTGAATAAGCAACTAATGTTTTGCAAGTATGCCTAGAAATACAACTATTTTAAGTTACGATGTTTTCAAAAAATTTATAAAAATTACTAAAAAATATAAATCGCAGAATATCTGCGAATTGTTTTGGACTGAACTTGAATTTCGAATTGAGAAAGAAGGAATCAAATAAGTTTAATAAAAAAAGAAGTATTAATGAATTTAGACTAAAACTTTAAGAGCAAATTTTTTAAATGGTTTATAGTCTTGAGATTTTTTACACAACTAGGCACTTTGTCATAACCTGAGTCATCGAAAGGAAATATAGAAAAAAATCGGTATGTCATTTGAGAAAAGTCCGATTTTGAATCAAAATACCTATGCTAGAATAATGATACATCTGAATCTAATATATAGCTTAAGTTGCGTTTTCGAGAAATGGAAATTACAAGTTAAATTTAGTCATCGGCTCAGTAGAACGGGACATATAAAACTATTCCAACTCCCTCTCTCATTTTTTTGCAAGGTTTCTTATTTTAAAATATATACAATTAATTAACGAAATAATACGTTAACTTCAATAAAAGGATAAAAACTATAACACACAAGTAATTTAATAATGAGCCTAATATAAACTAGTACATGTCCCTTGTTAAAATCACTTTTGTTAACAATACATTTGAGTTTATTATGGGTCAGTGTTTAATAGACTGCGATATTTGAATTGCAAATTATGATAATAAATGCAAATATATCTATTCAGGTACAGCACAACTTCAATTATCCGAATCGTTTTCAGAATTTAAGAAAAATATTAAGAGAAAAACGTAGTGTTGGACAATCACAGATTTCATACATTAACAGGAGCAAACCTAAACTTTTAAACTTTCTGTCACTGCATGAAAACGAAGAAATCAATGAAGGCAGCAACAAACAAAAATTTAGAAGATATTGTTTTCAAGGGGTTTCTGAAGCAACGTTCTATGGTAAATCCGATCTCGGGTCCGATTCTTTGTCAAAAAGCTTTATTTAAAAGCTTAGTTTGATATCTATAATCACTGCTTGCTGAACATCTCGGTCAAACAACTTAGTTTGACCGAGATGTTCAGCAAGCAGTGATTATAGATATCAGTCTAAAACTTTCACCGAGATGTTCAGCAAGCAGTGATTTCAGCACTTGTAAGTACTGTAGAGTACGCTATATAGCATGCACGTAAAAGGGTTACCTTTTCATTTTAACTCATTAAAACCTACGTTTCTTTAAAAATAGTTAATTTCTCCCATTTTCAACATACAGTAATTAAGTAAAGTGTACGTAGACCCTTTCTTCGGAAAAAGTCCAATTATCCGAAATTTTAATTATCCGAATGGGGTCCAGTTCCACTTGATTCGGATAATTGGAGTTCTACTGTAGTAACTAACAATTTATCTAGTATATTAAACTAAAACAATAACTAACAATTAAAGTTATAGAAAATATTTATGCGATTCGAAATTTACTGTTAAATATGTTTATAAAGCATTTTTAATAAGCCTGATGAATTTTTAATTTTTTTCAAAATCCGTTCTTGTGTCGTATTGCTCATTAACATTTTATTAATTGTATTTTCAAGTTTGTAAAACTGCCATTAGCGTTTCTGAACAAAACTTTCCAGTTCACGAATTTTTTGTATTTGCACGATATTTCTCAATTTCAATGGCGTGGCTTCACTTACTTTCTCTGTCAAGTTTTTTTTTTTTTTTTTTAACTTCTTAGTCAGTTTAAGGTATCGTAGATAGTTTTCTGTTACATTGTCGCAATTTTATCAACAGGGTAAATTATTCTAAAAATGAATTTTCATAACTTTCCTTACTGAAATTCGAAACGTCGCAATTCCTCCTTAAGAGTAATAAATAAGAATAATATTTTGGTTATGCAAGTATTTGATTTTTGAGGATCAGGTTTTTCTATATACAGTCATTTTCAAGCAAATTTATTTCACATCTGATTTCAAGGTAAAAATAATAAAAAAAGCTTTGATGTGGACACACCGTGACCTCCTGGTACGGCCTATTAAATTATATACATTTTTGTTTTTGCTGAACTTTATTTAAACACATTTCTCCGAATTTCATTAGAGATATACCTATTTCTCATTCAAACAATTCAGTTCTCATTTTGCGGCGAGACAAAAATACATAAAAACGTGAAGCATCTCCATTAAAAATTGTAAAGTACAAAAAAATATAAAACGCCAAGTGCAATTAAATAAGTTAAAAAAATAAATTTTTTAATTAAAATTATAGTATCTAGGTTAAAACAAGCAATTCGACCGACGGGTAAGAAGTCGGTGCACAAATTTGAAAGTTAACTTTTAATACCACTGGGCAGAAAGACACTGAAGTTGGTGTACCAGCTGAATGAATTCATGTTTCCACTAGCAGTTTCAAATGTAAACAAACTGCTGCCTCGTTTAGCCTAGCGCACGTTATACTTTTAAATTGTTGATAATTCTCAACAACTATTGCTTGCAGATTAACTAAGAGCATAAAAACCTTAGCCTGAACAAAAGAACAACATAATTCAAAGCAGTTGAGCCAAATTGAATTCCATATTCATTTAAATTCCCATTTGTGGCCACAATTCACTTGGCTCTCCAATCGTTCCTATTTCCAGAATATTTACAATTTTGAAACTATGGCGATAGAAGCGGTCACAGCAGCACATAGATGATTGCAACAGCGTCTTGCCAGGTTGAAAGCGTAAGCGAAAAAAGATAGTGTCGCAGTAGTAATGCAAAGGAAAAAGAGAGGGAGACAGTAAGTTTTGGTTTACAATTACTTTAATTGGGCAACAGATATCTGAATTAAGCGTTACGTAAGATCTCATGATTAATTTGAATGACGCAGTTTAGACTTATGGCGCTATTTCTAAAACAGAAAGAGGAAGTCACCAAATTAAATAACTAATAAGAGGTTACAGCCAATTAAAATTAGAAGTTTGCTTTCATATTTTTTATCTTATATATTTATACATTTGTTGCGGCCGATTTCAACCAAAAGGAGAGTTTATAGTACTCCCATTTAACAAAATTGCAACGTTCTTCGATATATATGTTTATATACTTTTCTTGCGGTCGATAGCAGCAAAGCGGGAGATGCGAAGCTACATGATTTAGCAATACCATATGCAAAATTTCAACATTCTGAGGCTCGTCGTTTTTGAGTTATGCCAGATACATATGCACGTACGTACATATGTCACGAAAAAAAAATCTCTTGTGAATCCATTTTCTATTCCCGTTTAGAAAAAAATACTTTATTCTGTCCGTGCGTAAAGATGCAACTCAAAAACATGGTTCAAATGATTTTGAGAGCGGTCAAATGGATATTTTCGTTGAAATATGATAGCTGAATTTTTTTGTGATTTCAATATTGCTTTTATTTCGTAAAAGGAAGTCGTAAAAGTTTTAAATATTCCTGTACTACTCTAATACGTTGGCGTAAGTGTTACACATACTATGCAGTAACAAATGTGGAAAGCTGCCACTTTCGAAAATCCTAGAATAAAATTTCCATTTAAATTAAAATATTGTACCAATGTCTACTGAGCTTTGGGTCTCATTATTTTAGGAAACAATGGCTACGTACGAAGCTAAAGCCAATAAAACAATTCCGTAGCAAGGAAATGTAACAGCGCAAACGGTCAGCGATAGCTGCCAACCTCTCTGCCCGAACTCAAGAACTCTGTGCTTAAAATGCATTAACTAATTCATTTTCTGATGGAATAAGGAGATTAAACTGTGTTAAGATAACTTTGTCAGGTTTCATCTTAATTAAGAATTTACATCGAGGAAATACGGTTGAAGTCTTAACTTCAGTTTGAGAACATTTTGCCAAATTCTTTAAATTATACACTACATTATCGATAAAACTGATGATACAAACGATATTGATAAAAAACTGCTTATTCGATATTAATACTGCATATCGAAAAAATGTGTATTCGATATTAATACTGCATATCGAAAAAATGTGTATTCGATATTAATCGAATACTCAGTCATAAAACGTATGGGGGAAATGTATCATGGCGTAGGCACAGCTCAATAAAGAACATAAAGTACTCAATCATTATTGATAAGATCATTAATTAAAATACAGATTCTCTTCCTGTTACTAGTATGTGAACATCAAGAAAAATAAAAATTGGTAAGAGCTTTTGCCGGGAGGTATTCTAACGCCTTTCAATGAGGATAGAAACGGGAAAACTTTTCCTTCAGAACAAATTAGAAAGCTGCGATTACCAGCTTCCAGCCAAGTAAAAACGTTAATGACTTTAGTTATCACTAAATTACGTGGACATCTAAACTAAGTTGCTGCTTAATCTGCTTGTATAGAAATTTGAACCGCCCGATCCAACATCTCCATCTTTAATTATCAAGCGTTGATCAGTGCAAAACTAATAAGCGGTGCTAATCTTTTCCAAAGGAAAACTTCTTAAGTAAGAAGACACGCCTTAAAGGGAAACGTAAAGGAATCTTTACTTATGGACGATTAAAACTTCTTTAATTCTAAGGTTTTTAGGTTCGTTGAAGATCATAATTGTCTGCCATTTTTTCTTTCAGCTGAATCGTATAAAATAGATTAAAACTGAAGAATGCTTGTAATATCATTGATAAGTTTAAGAAAAAAAATGTTGCTCTTGTCGTAGTCTTAGCCACTTACAGTAGAATTCTAAGTTTGCATTTCTTAGGAAACCCTTTGCTGAGATAAATTTGCTCCGAAAATAATTTTTTAAATATTTCTTTTGTTGTTTTGTGCTTAAAGAGAACAGTAATACAAGTATAAACTCGTAGACTGAGGAAAATAATTTAACTACACGTCATTTCCCTTTCCTTTTTGTTATCTGTTCTGTTGTGTTCGGATAGAGCTTAGAAGTATTCTGAATTACAGACAAAAATTTATATATATATATATATATATATGCTTAATATTATTCTTATAAAGACTTGGAAAAGGGGGGATAGTTCTATATTTCCCGTTCTACTGGGCCGATTGACAAAATTGAAATTGCGTGTTTCATGTCTCGAAAGCGCGACTTAAGATATATATTAGATTTATATATAGAATTGTTCTAACATAGGTAGTTTGGCACAAAATCGTACTTTTTCTGAAACAACAAACTAATGTTTTCCATATTTCGATTCTACGACTCAAATTTGGCCTAGATATTAAATTTTGTGAAATTTGGTGCGAAATTTACGGAGAAATTCACAAATTTATCTTGGCACAATTTTTTCAGTTTATGCCAAGAATTATTTGGCGAACTTGTTATTATGTGGCAACCAATTTTCTTTTCCCTTCCATTATGCCGCAGCGGAAAAAAGTCACCTCGTTCCTACCTTTTTATATTGTGCATAAGCGGGGGAAAAAAGTCACATCGTTTCTATTTCCAAACAATTTTAGCAAAGTATCTAAACCGCATTTGATGTTTTATCGCTTTCAACAAATATGCCGAATTTGAAAACGCGCCAATATATAAGTTCACGTATATCTTCGGAAATTTGAATAAAAAACTGTAATTTTTTTGCAGGTAATGCTTAGAAGTACATCTACTTTAAGATGATGGTAAAACTTTTGCAGATTATAATTCAAAACCTTTTTTGAAAAATTTATAATTATTTAAAAATACAAATTTTAAAAATAAATCATAAAAAATGGGTGAATTTTATTGGGAATGAACCTAAATTTCGAAATGTGAAAGAAAGAATCAAATAAGTTTAATAAAAAAGAGCTATTAATAAATATATACCAAACTCAATTAACATTGAGGATGTAAAATTTTGAGAGGTAATTTTTTAAAAACTACTCTCGCGATTTTAACAAAACTTGGTAGTTTGGCGTAATTTGAGTCGTAGAATTGAAATATGGAAAACAAAAATTGGAATCTTATTTCAGAAAAAGTCTGATTTTGTGTCAAAATTTGTGTCTTACATATTAGAACAATGCTGTATAAAAATCTAAAACATACATTAAGTCGCGCATTCGAGCCATGAAAAACGAAAGTTGAATTTTGTTAATCGGTCCAGTAGAAAGGGAGATATAGAACTGCCCATTTTTTTAATTAATTAATTTATTTATTTACTTTGCCCCTACCATCAAGATCTCGAGAGGACTTTTAGCTCGCCGTGTAACTTGAATGCTGTTTTGCTAATTTACGTATTCGAATCCGGACCCGTCTCTAAGGCAGTCAGTGTCATTAACCACTACATCACCGGTACATATCCTTGAGTGCCTGGAGTTGTCTCTTGAGGACCTTTACAAGTCTCCTAAGCTTATTTTCGATTTTCTGAAGGTGAATGGACTTGTGGACCTCGTCTAGTGTATTCCTAGACATGGAGATTAGTACCAGCAGCAACAACACTATATCAGCTGGGCGGTTTCTTTCAATGCATTACTGTTTTACTCAACGATGCCATGTGAATTCGAATAAGAGTATATCAAGACCGTATGCCTTTTTCTTGTCACCAATCACAGGTTTGCATACGTTATAGCAATTGATGATACTGACTGCTTTATTGATGTGTCCATGTTCAAATCCTGGAGGAGGCAAGATGCTTCTAACTACATGCGCAGCAAGGGGCCATCCAAAAGTACACGGAAAGCCGAAAATCACCGGCTGGTGGTGGGCGAAGAGGATTGTGAGAAATCCGATTATTCTTGGACATTGGATTATTCTTTGAAGAATTTCAAAATTTCTCCAGAGCGGCACAGTTATTGCGATAGGAATTGTACCTGTACACCCTTAGGTAAAATCTGGTATCCTGCTCTCTTACACCTGCACGTTTTCCAATCATGTCCGTAAAACCTAACGGTGTAATTTTCATTTCGAGTTTAGGATTAGTAACTGTTTTTGCTTTTTATAAAAAAAGTACCTGTTCTAAGTACACATGGCCCAATATAATACATTCACATAGTGAAACTGTAAGTATTTTAATGAACACGTGTTTCTAGAAAAAATGTCAAATTTTCTTGTAATTAACACTATTGAATTCTAAATTAAAGTAGCAGGTGCGTTTGCAAGAATAATCTTACTCATAACTTTATAAAATTTTATTTTTGTTGGTAATTAATAAAATTGTAATGTACATTTGAATAAGAGGATTAAGCGTTTCAGTGTTTAATTTTATAGCTGCATTAATGTGAGATGTTTGTGCATATATACTCCAATGGAATATTTCTATAAGATTCTGGAAATTTCAGATGTTTTTCTTAATGTATTTCACTGTTTTCGAGATTCGTCAATCATCTTGTATCTTATTTTGTTGCAACCCTTAATTGTTTTTAATGTACTGTATAAAAAAAAGTATTTTTAAATTTCAGTCCCTAACAGCTTCATAATTTGAAATTTTGCTTATTTTTCCAGGACAAATATGAATTTGCTTTAATTTTAAACTGGGGTTCATCTGCAATTCCGCTTTTCCTCGACTCTGAATTTTTTTTATGTTAACATGACAAATCTTTTCCTTCATAGTCTAACTTAATTCATGAAAGGGCATCCGACGTGACATTTTCCTTTCACGATCTTTGTCTGATTTTCATGTTACACGGTAATAGGCACAACTGTCGCTATTAACTTTCCCTCTAGATCAGGAAATTTCAAAAACCGAAGCCTGAATGAAAACCACTTAGAGATTTTCAAAAGCTTTGCATTCGTCTTTGCAGACCAAATATGTATACGTATATACATATATTTTTCCAACTCCAACAGGAGGTTTGCTATGTGAGCCACATCAGCAGCCCGCGAGAATGTCCGATATGGTGGGCATAAGACAGAAGGCAATGCAGAGGATCCTTATAGCCAAATGTTATAAAATTTACTTATTCTCGATGATTTTAAAGGTTTATAATTAAGGCCTTAGCTTTAAAATACTTCAAAATATTATTATATAAATTTTTATTGCATGGAAGAGGTGCAATGAAAATTATGATTGAAAAGCCAGTCTCTAATACTGAAAGGTTGAGAAATGTTGTTCTACAAGGATTTATTCATATTTTTCCCTTTCGAGCTGATTACTTGGGTAGCAACTTGCCACAAATTGTTGGCAGGCATACAATGTAACTGAGCGCTCAGATCTTGATTTAACATTGTTATAAATTAATATATGGAAACCTCTATCGTACTTGCTGACAATTGTATAATTAATTACATACTCATCAAGCAGTTTCTATGTTTTTAATTTGCCTTTCAAGCTACTTTGCATATTATTTAAAATTTGCCTATTCTACTTTTAAGATGCTCAAAACAAAGCAGATTTAAAACATCTGTTTTGTTTTAAGCATTTTATATATTTGTTCGTATTTTAAACAATGCAAGGTGCACTGATGTTAAATACTTAGAGGCTAAAATAATGACTATCATTCTTTCTTATGATAAGAAGCTGTAGCAGCGTCTTGTGCTAATGAGTTAGATAAAAATTAAGGGGACTCATACACCTTAAACACCTTATGATCTTCGAATATGTGACTGTTGCAAGAATTGGGATATTTTATTTGTTTTAAAACCAATTACTTCCAACTTTTTACAGCTGACTACATAATATGGCTGCTTTGGAAACTAGTAACCAGGAAGTTTGTGTTGCCAAAAATATTTTTGTAATTTAATCCTCTTTGTGACAAAATATTTCGCCATGTTTCCACCTTGCGCGCATGATATTTTAAAAATGGTTAATGGTATATACTTGAAATTTGATGGAATTCTTTATATGGGCACTATTTTCTAACTGAACCAACAATCTGATGAATATTTTAATACTGAAAAATTTTATGGACGAAAACATTAAAAATTTTTTTAATAAAATACATTTTATAAACTCAACTCAAAATAAAATAAAAATTTAACATGAAATTTATAGAATTTTATGTTCACAGTAGTTTCCAAATGTTATAAAAGCTATATATAAAATATGGAATTAAATTATGTAACAGAATGTTTTAAACTGTGTGCGCAAGTTGGAAACATGACGAAAAATGTTGTCACAAAGCGTATTAAATTATAAAAATATTTGTGGCAACACAAACTTTCTGATTACTATTTTAGAAAGCAGCCATATTATATAGTCAGCTGTAAAACGTTTGTAGTAATTGCTTTTAAAATAAATAAGTTATCCCAGTTCTTGCAACTGTCACCTATTCGAACATCTTATGGGTTTTAAGGTGTATGAGTCCCCTTAAATGTTAGCTTATAAGGTATTTTCTCTTTTCTTCGAGTATGCCTTCGTGGTGTAATGGTAACGCACACGACGCACATTCGAGAGGTCTAACTTTGAGTCCCAGCGAAGGCACTGCACACTTTTCACATCTCCTGCTTCAAAAAAAAAAAAAAAAAAAAAAAAAAAAAAAAAAATTAATGACTGTACCGTGGCCCCGAACTAAAACGTCACCCCCAGGATTTGGCGAATGGGTCCCCTGATATCCAGTTGCCTTTTAATAGGAGGAGTATATAAGGTATTTTCTTCCTTCTTCCAGCATTCCTTCGTGGTGTAATAATAGCACACTTGGCGCGTATTCGACAGGTTCAGGGTTCGATTCCCGGCGAAGGCATTGCACATGTTTCACATCTCCCGCTTCAAAATTACCTCATGATTCTGCAAGCTATACAAGAATGGTGTTTCGAAATTTACTATATTGCCTCTTTTATTCAAAGTTTCTCTAATAATAAGAAACAATATGAAAATACTCATCGTGTAAATGTCAACTTTGAAAAGTGTAATAGCGCAGATTATGTATGGTTTTTTCCGATATAATTTCACTTACTGAGCTTTGACCTCATTATGTAGATTAAATTTTTCACATAAGTAGCTTAAAAAGTAAGCAATTTGAGATATGTTTAAACAAGAGTTTTTCAAAAATTTTCAAGTTTGGAGAAAATACATTCCCTTTTTAACAAAACAAAAACAAACAATGACATAAAAAATAATCGGAGTAAATAATATCCTTGCCACTCGATGACTGCGTCAGATGTCTGCGGAAGAAAAAATTACTTAGCCTGAAAAATCTCAGTTATTTTAATGCCCTTCAAACTGTGTCAAACGCAAAACAAGGTATGCCTTAAAAACATATTTTTAAATCTTTGATGCCCTGATAATAGTGTTCTCTTCATGGAAAAAAAATGTTAGATGACATTTTCCAGTATCATAAACAGGCATAAATTTACGTCACACACGATAAACAAATAAAAAACTCGACCATAATAGGATAACATATTTCAAAATAATATAAACATCCGTTAAAGTTCTATCATAATTATGTGAACGAAATTAAGAAAAAACGTTTCCTTCGTTTAATAATTTCAATAACCTGAATTAAAAGATTTAAATATAAAATTAAATGTACTTTTGAAATGCAAATTAGCTAAGAACGTAACATAATTTAAAGAAATAATTACTTTTCAGAAAGAAGATATTCATTATACATTTTGAGACAAAGGCAATTACACAGCATAAAAGCAAATGAACAGTACTTATTATTTGGAATTTTCTTATTTTCGAGGTCCTGTCAAACATTTATACGAAGATTAAGTTAAATGATGTTCAAGATATTAAAAACCTGTTTTACAAATCAAACTTCGCTAAATTTATTGATTTAGATTAAAGTTTCTTCTTCTTTGTTCATATTCTGAGACATTAAATTTCCTTAAAGTTTATCTCTGACACATCTAAGCATTTATTTTAATATTTATACAGAGGACATGCATATAGAACATTAAAATGCGGTGTATTATTATTAATTATTTTTTGAGGAAGCAGAAAACGGCAAGAAAAATCTGTTAGAAAGTCAAAAGACACTTTTATTTTAAAAAAGGCTAGAAAAGTATTAAGACAAGATGTTCACTCATGTCCATAAATTAAGGATAATTCAGAGTCACGCGGAAATCGAACTCTAAAATAAATATATCACCTGTAAAATCACTACACACATCTTCAAGAAGCATATGCAAATAATGACGAGAGTGTAAGAGAGTGATATATAAGGAATGCAGGCAAAGAAGTAAAATTGTTCGCAGGCGCTTTATAAGCATTTCAGTGCAATAACCGAATAGTTATGTCACAAAGAACGCATTTGGATGATTTTTTACGTGGTAGAATTATCGGCCGTCTAGAATGTGGGCGTGCCCAACTGGAAGTATCAGACGAACTTGGAATTGCCCAGAGTGTCATCTCCAGGCTTTGGTAACGATTCCAAGATGATGGTAATGTGAGTAGACGTTACAGCACAGGTCTCCCCAGAGTTAGAACGTCGAATGAGAACCGGTATTTGGCAGTTACTGCCAAAAGAAACAGGCGTAGCACAGCCTCAGACCTGTCTCGTCAGATTTCTTCAACCGCTGGTGCGACAATTTCAAGGCAGACCGTGTACAGACGCTTAGGGCAGATTGGTCTATATGCTCGTAGACCTGTCAGATGCGTTCCAGTTACTGCAACTCACTGTCGCCTGCGGTTAGCCTGGAGTATGCATTGTGGACACCGCAACAGAGGGCTCGTGTGATGTTTTCCGACGAGACCAGGTTTAGCTGGCAGTCTGATTCTCGCCGGACTTTCATATGAAGAGCTCCAGGTACCCGTTACCACCAACGTCATTCTGGAACAACATGTACGTTTGTTTCGGGGCGCCGTGGGCGCACAATTTGTGTTTATGGATAACAACACCCGTCCTCACCGTACAAACATCGTAAGCGAATGCCTTCAATCGGAGGAATCACCCGTATGGACTGGCCAGCATTCTCACCGGACTTAAATCCAGTAGAGCACGTGTGGGACATGCTTGGCCGACGAGTTGCAGCCCGTCAATCTCCTCCTAGATGTCTACCGGAACTTCGGAGAGCATTGCTTTTTGAGTGGTGTAATATCCCCCAAGATCAGATCGATAATTTGATGCTCAGCATGCCTAGGCGTTGTACGGACTGTATTACATCGTCTGGGAGACATACAAGGTATTAAAAATCATACCAACGATGCAATATTTTTTTTTTTTTTTTTTTTTTTTTTTTGTAAATAGGTTTTTTTTTATTTGCTGCAGGGAGAAAAAAATCGCTATTTTTTTTAATAATATCAAATATATAGCATCTTTTTTTGCTCTTTACATTTTGTTTAATAAATAAGCTTTACAAATAAGTCCAATTTGTTTTGCTTCTAACTCTTTCTTTGCCTGATTTTGCATTATCCTTAATTTATTGACATGAGTGTAGAATCATTAGGTGTTTACTTCCTTGTACGAAGTGAAAAAGGAAGTATTGCTGAAAAAGGAAGTTTCAGGCATCATACGTATTTCAACGCAAATATCCATTTTCACCGCTATCGAATGCAATTTAACGATGTTTTTACTTGACATCTGTTCTTAAGAACAGAATAAAAGATTCCTTTTCCACCAAAAAAATTGTAAAACTAATTTAAAATGAATTCTAAAGAGAATTTTTCGTGGCGTCTGTGCGTACGTGCGTATGTAGCTCGCATAACTCAAAAACGAGTAGCCTCAGAACGTTGAAATTTTGTATATAGGACTGCTATAACATGTAGATGTGCACCTCTTATTTTGGTTGCAATTAAGCCGCACCAAAAGTATATAAATATATGTATAAATATATATCCACTCTGTTACTCGTCTCAGTGATCACAGTTTCTTTACTCTCATATGTTTGTAAATTGTGCCTTTTTTGCTTTAAGAATAATTGAATTATGCTGTTCTTATCTTCAGGTTAAGGTTTTCATTCCTTTAGTAAATCTGTATGCAATATTTTTAGAATTATCAGCAATTTAAAAATTGTTTAAGTGCTGCTAAGTCTAATAATTTTTGCCATATCGGCCATTGCTTGTTTATATTTTGTGATGTTGGGAGGCTCCAACTTGTCAGCAATAGTAGTAGTGACTGCTATGAACTGGAAATTACACAGACTCTTAAGAAGGGTTTAACTCCCTTTTTATTTCACTTTAGAAATTACAGTTGCGTTCACTTGACGCTCACAAACTACGCCGACCCGGCGGTTAAACAAAAGTAGAAAAGTACAACAAAAAATAAATGACAGGATGCATAACTAACGAAGTCACTATCTACGAGGCTCTATAATTGTAACTATCTTAACCGCGTAAGGTACAGCTGAGATTCAGCAAACTTTCTGATTTAGAATTTGAAAGATTCAACGAACTGTCGAAATAGACACACAGGCCGAAACGCGCGGTTCTTAAACTTTCTACCAAGCAACCTTCACGCTTGTGATTCAAGATGCATACCTACAATCTCGTTTCCCTTCTATTTAAACTCAATTACTTCTGCTAAAATTTGAATACTCTACGCGTTCTACTACGATTTACATACTCTGGCATTGGCAATTCCAGGGGAAAAGGCTTGACAGGAAAGATAGCTTAAACTTAAAATAAATGTTAGTTAAAATAAATATAAACCCCTACAATTTGAAACAACAGAATAGTAGATTTGTTGCTAATCTAGAGAAAGTAAACTTCGCAATAACAAAGATAACGGCTTTCTTTTATTATTACGAATTAAATCATGCTTTAATTCATTGAGAAATACCGAATCCTCTTTAATCATGCTTTCTATTTTTGTTGTTGTTCTTTGTTTAATTTCTTTTATACATCATTTTTGATTTATTATAGTATTTGAATAGAACATGTGGCAACGATTAGATAATTCTTAAGATGATATAAATTTTGTGCATTCTCAGTTAAAAAATGATTTAAATATAGCGCTGTTAAGTGAGCCTAGGGCCAGAGTGTCTCTATGGTAAACAAATATAGTGAATTTTAAAAAGGGCATATATTCTGTTCTGTCTATGCGCTATTGACGAAGTTGATTTAATGGTAAATAAATATAGTGAATTGTAAAGAGTGCATTTATTCTATTGTGGTTTATGCGCTATCAATAAAGTAGATTTAATTCAATCCAATAAGTTTAAATGAAGTGCGAGAAAAAATGTGTATAATTTAATATTCCGTACAAGGAAGTCATGTGGTGCACACATCAGATTTTTTTAAGCAAGAGACGTGAAACATGTGTACTGCTTTCGCCGGAACTCGAGCCCCAGACGTCTCAAATACGAGTCGAGTGTGCTTCCAATTACACAACAAAGGCGTGCAGAAAGGAGGGAGAAGATACCTTATATACATCCCTTTTACAGGGCGACTGGGGATTAGCCGACCAGTGGCCAAATCCTTGTGGTGGTGAATTATCTTCCTCCACCTTTTAGTTTGGGCGCCACTGTAGATTCATTAGAATTCTTTTAAGCAGAAGACGAGAAAAATTTGCAACGCCTTGACCGAGACTTGGGCCCTGAATTTTGAATACTCTTCGAGTATGCTTCCAGCAACACCCCGAAGGCTTACGGAAAGCAGGCATAAAATACCTGATAAAGATGCCAATGGACATTTTAAAATTAGGATTTGCTATAGCATGTGAGTTCGTCCATTGCTCGGCGAGCACTTACGGTAGAGGCAGTTAACGGCGGGAAATAATCCTCTATTCTGAATGAATTAATGTTAAACATGGGAAATTATTCAAAATATTTCAATGTTTATTTTTTTATTTATTTATTTATTTGCATCATAATACGCATGCGTTAAACCAAGCAATGAAATTTCCGTCCGACCTTAGCTTATATGTTTACATGGCCCTGTATAGATTTTGTAACTCAAAGTAGTGATATTTCAGATCTCATTTGTAACATTTTTTCTCTAAACATCTAATCAATCGTGATATGTTACGTAAAGTTCTACCTGAAAATCGTTCTGTAAAATAGGTATATGCTTGTTATGTGCAGTGGTAATGAGGATGTTGAGATACTTGAGATGGTAGAAAAAATGTTTTGTTTTTTGGTATCCACTATCGAAATGTGTAATATGCCTTTTCGTCTTACAGAAAGCACATCTGAACGAGTAAATACATATCTCCTTCAAAACAGCTGCAATGAGCTACGAAAACACACAGCCCTATAGGACACATTAAAGCGTGAAGCGTATGAAATGATGAATATAATACATCTTCAATGGAAACAGAGCAATTTTCAAAAGCAGTGCAGTACATTTTTTTCATTAATTTCTAGCCTATGCCTAAACATCCCGTTATATTCTATGAAATATTTTACAGTATATTCATGCCATTCGAATTCGGATGAAATATTGATTCTTCATTTAATTTACATTATCGAGATCTTACCCCTTAACTGATGATAATCACATAAAATCCCGATCAGTATCCAAATTTTAAAAACATTATGAAACGACCCTCTTCCTATGGTCTCTTCATTCTTTGTTAAATGTAAGGTCCTCATGCTGCATAAATTTAGTGAAATTTTGCATTATTAAAAGGATTAAAAAAACTCTATAAACTGTAATAACCAGTAGTATAACCCCCCACTATATGCGGCAAAAGGATGCCGCCATGACGTAATAGAACAAAGGATGGCGCAACGGGGGTGCGGCCTCCGCCATATTGGATCACGTGACTTCCATCCGCCATGTTGGATCACGTGACGTCCGCCCGCCATATTGGATCACGTGGTGTTCCTTTGGAATGACTCATCCTTTTCCCGCCATGCCGTGCGTGCTGAATCGCCGAGGCATTCATTAATTTTATTCGGTAAGTATTTATGAAGGATTTAATTAATTATTATTTAACTTACCTAATTAATTTATTAATCACGTGGTCTTTGGAGAACATCGGCCATTTTTGTTTTGTACGGTGATTTATGCTGCCCTTCATGACAGTTTTAAAAATTGCGTGGGCCCGAACCCACGATGTCGAGATCTCCAGCTACGCGCTTTAACCACCGAGCCACGCTTTTGTTACCACAGAAGACTAAAAAATTCGTTCTTAGAAAAAAAAAAGGCAAAGCGTTCAACGAGTTTACCGATCGAAAAGTTTCTTTTAAACGATGAAAGAGGGGTAGAAGACATATATTTTAATTTCTTAATTTTTTTTCGAACATTGATTACCTTCTTTAAGATATTATAAAGATTATTTTGTGCTTAATTTTTAATTAATATTTTCAATTTATCAAATGAATTTTTTAAAATTATTTATTATCTGCAGGGAAAGAGTTAAAATGATATTTTTACATCTGTATTGATTTTCTTGAAGCTATGTTACTGCTGGCGCCATCTAGCGTCCAGAACATCATCTAAAAGTAACAGGATTGTAAAAAAAATAATATGAAAATGTAATATATTTCCTTTTCACGGGGTACGAACTCGCTACCACCCAATAATTAATAAAAAGGGATTGAGGGGGACCGCATCCAAGTCTTTAAGCGATACCCCACAATTCCTTGGTTGATATGGTTCTTAATTATCTGCATAAGGTTTTTCCGTGCTCCGCTATCTTGGATTTCCTCTATAGCCGCCATTTTGAAGAATTTTCTTGGTGGGTAAATGACGTCACCCTTATCATGTTTGTGCATGATTTGGTTGGGAAATGGCGTCTGCCTTTTCACTCCCTTTGTGTAGACATCCGCGTAGGTGAACGAATACATTTCTGTGGACCAATCAGAAAGCAGAAAAATGATGTCATGCCCTCTTAACCATTCCGCGTATTCAGACAAAGTAAAAAGTTCGGAGCCGAGTTTCAACCGCTGGATTGCCTCCGAAATTCATTACTTGCTAAATTCTAGAAGTTTGTTACCACGCTTTTTGAAAAAACAAGAAATTCTCTTCGTATCTGCGAAAATGGCTTCAAGAAACAGTAAACGTTCTTTGGAAGCCTTTTTTGATCAAGTAAGTATTCATATTTAAAATTTATTTTATTTATTTTTATTTTATTTATATATAAAATGTATTAAGGTTATTATGTGTTTAATTTTATTATTTTAGTGTTTTGTTTTTTTTCTTTGACCACGTGCCTGTAATACTGACACGCAATTAAAATTTTTTGTAGTGTGAGGATTCCGATGTATCTGTAAGAGATTCTAATGATCAAGTAAGCTAAATTTTATTTATGTGTTTTATTTACACGGCTTAGATTTTTTTATTATATTTTACCCTGTTTTGTTGAAACACGTGTTTGTAATATTAACGTTTCAAAACAGTTATATCGCCATATTATTTTCAATTGTTCTTTGACCACGTGCTTGTAATACTTACATGATTAAAAATACTATTATTTTGTAGTGTGAGGATTTCCATGCGCTTTTAAGAGATTCTGATGATGAGGTAAGCTAGTTTTATTTATTTCCTTCTGTGGCTTATTTTTACAATGTATAGTTTTTTGCCCCACCTAGAAAAAGACTATTCACTATTTTTAATTTATTTAGTGCCTGAGTGAAACATCTCAAATATTCATTGAAAATTATTTTAGTGATTCAGGAGATGAAGTACGTAGTTTTTTTTTTTTTTTTTTTTTTTTTTTTTTTTTCCCTGTCATTAATTTTTTTTGTATTTTTTTTATATAAGCTGAACCTAAATTTCTTTAAACACAACTGTTACTTTTCTTTAGCTCTTAAGTGAAACTTCGCAGATATTTTTGGAGAATCCTTTGGTTTTGCCTCTTTACTATCAAGTAGGCTCGGGATATGAGGTAATATCAGTTTTTAATATTATATATAAATATATATGAGAATTATTTTTTTCTATGTTTTTTAAGTTTTTCTATGTTTGTTATGTTTTTCATATCACTGTGATGTCTATACATCTTTTAGACTCAACCTTCTGCTCCATCTAAAGGACCTGCATATGTGGAACATGACATTTCAGTAAATGTGAGTTTTTCTCCTGTTTTAGGGCTTATGGTGTGTTTGCGTGTGTGCTTATTTTCATTTACACTGAATTATGTTCTTTTCTTTCCAGATGGAAAATGCTATTATACTCAAAGAGAAGGCACGGCGTCGTAACCGAAAGTATCAAGGCGAGGAAATAACCTTCCAGGCACGTGTTGATATGAATCGTCTGCCTCAAAATATTCGCAACAGGCCTCTTCTAGCCGTAAGTTAATCTGTTAGACAGCTGTTTGAAATATTAATTCAACGGTCAACAGAAAATCTAAGGCCGACAGATTGGATACGAATGTGTATCCAAGCCGAGGGATTGGATAAACCCATGTCTACGAAAATTATTGCCGTATCTTCCATGACGGTGGAGACCGTATTATCGGTTATTATGAAAGTTCTGCAGTCAAAAGATGAAATTCGGCTGGATTCAGGCTTCCTAGTAGATGTGATCACGATTCGCAGGGATATCGGTGCAGGTAGAGCAAAGATAATCAACATTCAAGTAGATCGTCTTAAAAAACGCTCTGTCCTTTCCATCCCGTCAAATGATGAAGGGTTGTGTTGCGCAAAAGCAATCGGTATATGCCCTAGCTTATCTTGAGCAAGACAAGTCAGCGCTTAATTCTCTACGGGATCGGAGACGATCTGTTCTAATGCTACGAGCTCAAGAATTACACAAGTGTGCTGGAGTTCCTCTTGGTCCTTGTACATACACTGAAATCTGCACATTTGAAAATCATCTAAATATACAAATCGTAGTAATAAGCAGTGAAAATTTAAATAAAGTAAGCCAAAGATTTTAAACAAAAAAAAATTAATTAAATTGAAAAAAAAATGTAAAATGAAATTATATTTATAAACTGTTTATTTCTAGGTCTCGTATAAAGGAAGATATCGAACTCGTCGCATTAATTTGTGGCAACACAATGGCCATTTTGATGTCATTACAAATTTACACGGTTTTTATGGTTCGGAAAACTATTGCGAAAATTGTGAAAAGCCATATGACCGTCCAGAAGATCACAGGTGTGACAATATGTGTCATGTCTGCCTAAGATTTCAATGCGTTCCAGCATTGCCTAAAAGATGTAAAGATTGTGATCGCCTCTGTCAATCTGAGGACTGCTTTGCAGCGCATAAAGCCGTCACAGGTAGACAAGAGCATTCAGTATGCGATAGGGTAAGTATTACTCAACTAGGGGAAAAAAAAAAAGTTTTTAATACTTACATTTTGAAAACTTTTTTTTTTTTTCTAAATATATTTTTAAAAAATCTGTGTTCTACTTTTTTTTTCCCTAATTACAGATGTATCAGTGCAGACAATGCTCAAAAGTTATCATGCGACGGCAGTGTCCTAAAATTTTACATCGTTGCGGGACTATCAAATGCCCTTCGTGTAAAGAGTATGTTATAGCGTCAGAACATCATTGTTTCTTACAACTCATTTCTGCGAAAAGTCCATCCGATAAATTAATTTTCTTTGATTTCGAAACTGACCAATCATCAGGGGAACACATCGTAAACTTTGCTGTAGCGCAGTACAAAGATGGCCAAGAGAAAATATTTAAAGGATACGAAGCATGTCATGAATTCTGCTCTTGGCTGTTTACAACAGTGCACAAAAATTACACTGTTATTGCACACAATATGAAGGGGTAAATGTATTCTTATTACTTTTAATCTGCATATATATATTATAGGGCTATTGTTTTAAATATAATACATTTTTTAAAATATAATAATTTTTTTCTTTACAGATTTGACGGTCAGTTTATAATGGCATGGCTTTTAGAACAGGGTACGGCACCTGAAGTAATCCCTAATGGCTCTAAAGTGATGGTAATCACCCATACCGCCCTCAACATAAAACTTATTGATTCTTTTAATTTCCTGCCGATGGCTCTCTCAAAGCTGCCTGTTTGTTTCGGCCTTACAGAACTAAAAAAAGGATATTTTCCGCACCTTTTCAACAAGAAAGAAAATCAAAATTATGTGGGATTTTTACCTGAGCCTAAGTACTACAATCCTGATTGTATGACTAGTGCGGTGCGAACCTCCTTTTTGGAATGGCATAAAGAACACGAGAAGGATATATTTGATTTCCAAGAAGAAATTCTCACGTATTGCCGGTTTGTATCAACAATCTATTTCTAATCCTTCATTATGATCCGTCTTTTAGGTGTATTTTTTTTGGTACCATGTTTTATTTATTTATTTACTCTTTTCGTTTTCAGATCAGATGTTGATATCCTTCGTAGATGTTGCGTTGAATTTAGAAATCAGTTTTTAGAAATTACAGGAGTAGACTCCTTTTGGTATTTTACAAACCTTTTCTTTTACATGGTTTTGTCATTTTGTAACAACGTATTGTATACGTGCATGTATACTTTATGTATATAAGATTTACACTTTTCTTGTCCGTTTTATTTTCAGTTACATAACCATTGCATCAGCGTGTATGGCGGTTTACAGATCCCGACACATAATACCTAATACCATCGCAATGATACCTGTAGGAGGTTATATCAATCGCACGAATCATAGTCCTGACTGTATTCGTTGGCTTGATTTTATTGCCCAAAAAGAGAGCATTGAAATCGAACACGCTTTGAACGGAAAAGGAGAAAGACGATTGGATGGTATATCTGTAGACGGATATTGCAAAGAAACAAATACTGTTTATCAATACTACGTAAGAGTTCAATATTTATTTATTTATAAATATATTATTTAATTTATTTATTTATTGGTATTATACGAAAAAATTTTTAACTATCGCAGGGATGTTTCTTTCACGGTTGCTCCACCTGTTTTGACGGAGATGCACTCCACCCCATAACAAAATTACCCATGTCGACATTGCGACAACAAACGGTAGACAAGACTTACCAGCTACGTGCTCGAGGGTATAATGTAATTGAAATGTGGGAGCATGAGTTTGAGATGAAAAAGAAAACAGATGAAAAAGTAAAATATTTTCTTCTAAGTCACGAGCTTCAGGATCGATTGAATCCTAAAGATGCTTTCTTCGGCGGGCGGACAAATGCCATTCAGCTGTATTATGAGGGTGATGCAAAGTATGTGGATTTCACTTCACTGTATCCATGGGTAAATACTTTTTTTTCTGTGTTTTGGCATAAAATAATCTTATTAAACGAGCATGTCTTATTTAAAAATAAAATCGCTTTTCCGATTATTCATATTTTTCCAATTTTTCCTAGGTCAATAAATACTGTTTGTACCCCGTCGGACACCCTAATATTATTACTGAAAATTTTGATGCCTTGGAAAACTATTTCGGTATTATAAAGTGCCGAATACTGCCTCCTCGAGGTTTATACCTCCCCGTATTGCCGTACAGAACACAAAATAAACTGATGTTTCCCCTCTGCAAGACTTGTGCTGAATTAATGTATCAAGGCATTTGCCAGCACTCAGATGATGAGAGAGCCATCATTGGCACATGGGTGACTGAAGAAGTCAAATTAGCAGTGAAAAAAGGTTACTGTATAACAAAGGTAAGTATTTTGGGTAATTATTAGTATTATTGAATGTGTTATAAATGTCACAGCATGTATTTTTATTGTATATTATTATATTCATATTCCCACTATCTTTTTTTTTTCAGATTTATGAAGTGTACCATTTTTCTCAATTTACGGATACTCTATTTCAATCTTATATCAACTTGTTTTTAAAAATAAAACAAGAAAGCAGCGGCTGGCCAGCCGATTGTGTAAGCTCGACCGAACGAAAACGCTACATTGAAGCCTATTTTGAGCGAGAGGGTGTGCAGCTTGATGAATTTAATATTAAGAAGAATCCTGGAAGACGGCAAGTAGCCAAATTGGCTTTGAACAGCTTCTGGGGGCGGTAAATAATTATTATAATGTTTTTAATAGAAAGAGTTGTTTCACATCTTTATATCATTTATTATTTCTTAAAAAAAATGCTCATTCTTTTCTTATATATTTTTTTTTCTTTAAAGATGGGGAATGAACCTGAACAAGATACGTTTGACTTATGTTCATACATTACCTGATTTCAATAAATTATTAGCAGATCCAACAAAAAATGTAAGTTTTGTAATTTTATTTTCTAATGTAAATTAAGATGTATATTTTTAAATGATTAATCTTGCAACCTGCTAACTTTTCCTCCAGATCAAAGACTTATATTTTCCGACTCCTGAAGTAGCTGCTGTGCAATGGGACTATAAACATTATTTTGTTCCACAGGACACATCCACAAATGTGTTCTTGGCAGCTTTTACTACTGCATGGGCACGGTTAAAGCTTTACAGTGAAATGGAGAAGTTGGGCCGTGCTGTGTTGTATCATGACACGGATTCAATTATATACGCAAGCGATTTTACCAACGATCCGCCTCTTGGTAATTTTTTGGGGGATTTTACAGATGAACTCAATGGAGATACTATTACTACATTTGTCTCTGGTGAGCTTCATTTTTATTTTTATTTTTTATTAGGTTGATCTTTTATTCTTGTAGTTTCTGTAGCATATTTTTTCCCCCATTCAGGAGGCCCTAAAAATTACGCTTATGTAACAGCCCGAGGAATGACTTGCTGTAAAGTTCGAGGTTTCTCCCTCAACTTCAAAAATCAACAGATTTTAAATTTTTTGGAGATTAAGAATTTAGTGTGCTCGATGGATCGAAAAACAACAATCGCCATGTACGATGAACATAAAATCATGAGAGATGCCAAAAAGAGGAAAGTTTTAACTAAGGCAGAAACAAAACTGTACAAAATTGTTTACAACAAAAGGGTCCTAAAAGAAGATCTAACTACTGTTCCCTATGGATTTTAAGTGGTATGCATCTCATTTATTTTATTTCATTGCAGGGTTATTGTTGGATTAATGTTACAAAAAATTATATTTTGCAGTAAAATTTTAAAATTGTGTGGTTGACTTTTTTTCTTTTTTTTTTTTTTCTTAGCCTTTTCTTAAACGAGAGGAGTATATAAAGCTTCACACATTTCTGAAGATCATCACTACCCCACAAAATGGAGTGGCCTGTGTTGAAACACATCTCTCATCAGCGGTCCGACAGGATACGGTAAGACATATTTTGTGAAACGAGTCATCGAAGAAAGTCTGCTTTCTCCTATGCCTCAGCGTTTAATTTATTGCTATGGAGCATATCAACCTATTTTTAGTAAAATGAAAAATGTGCAGTTTGAAGAAGGACTACCATCGAACCTCAATTCCCTGCAAAATGCACTAATTATCATTGATGATTTAATGTCTGAGTTAGCGAGCGATACTCGTTTAAGTAAACTTTTTACGAAAGGAAGCCATCACCGAAATCTTTCTATAATATTTATCGTTCAAAATTTATTTCAGCAGGGTAAAGAGATGCGAACCATTCATTTGAATTGTCATTACATGATACTGTTCAAAAATCCTAGAGATAAATGTCAAGTCGTACATTTGGCAAGGCAGATGTTCCCCGGGAAAACAAAGGCTTTTCAGGAAGTCTTCCAGGATGCAACTTCAAACCCTTACAGTTATTTACTAATAGATTTAAGACCAGAAACCCAAGAAATGTTAAGGTTACGTACAGGCATTTTCCCTTCAGATAAGCATTTTGTTTATGAATTCCGTTAGTTGCTGTTGCACTCAACAAGTTTTCTCCTTCAGTGATTTAATTTGTAGGTTTTTTAAAATTTAAAACTCTCTTTTACACTGTAAAAGAATAAAATTTGCCACACCGAAAAATTTTTTTTTTTTTTTTTGAAAATTAGATTATTTAAAAAATGTCCTAAAATATAAGATCTGCACAAAAAGCGGTTGCTTATGCGACCTTTATAAAAGAGAAGGAATTGTTAAAGTACCAATCATTTGAGGTCCAGATGTCGAGCCTGGAACATCTTAAACTCCTAGGCAAAAGTAAAGTAAAAAAAACTCTTCTAAGAAAATGTCCCAATAGTGTTATTAAAAGTGTATGTGAATGTGCTTTAAATGTATTACAGGGTAACGTTCCTTTGTCTAAAAGACAGAAACGTAAACTGGCCGTATATAAACGGACTTTGCGTACATTAGGTGATAAAAAGATACCCTTATTTAAAAAACGGAGACTATTGGTATAAAAAGGTGATGGATTTCTTTCGTTGCTCATTCCTGCCGCAGTTTCTGTACTGAGCACATTAATTAATGGAGTTCGCTCGTAAATTTATCCTTGTACCCTCGGATCGAGAATTAGAATTTGCTGAAAACCATTTATCAGATTTAGATCAGCAAATGAGCACCATTTTAAACGAGAAGTTATCCGAAGATGAAAAAGCCAAGCAATACCTCCAAATACTTCAAAAATATGTAACATTTCCCCAATTAAAATCAGAAACACAAGAAAGTGTTCAGCTTAGCAAAGAAGAAGAGAAAAAGTTTACCATGGAAGAAGAAATTGTGAATTCCGCTCCAGTGAAATTTAAGAACATTGCCAAAAGAATTATAGACTTTTTAAAACTTCACAATGATATTATTACATGGACTCCATCTAAAGAATTAATCATGAACCAAGTTAAAATTAATAATTCTAATGTTCAAGACTTGGTGAATTATTTGTTAAGAAATCAACAGACCAAGCCTGTAGGTTATGAAGAGTTTAAAAAATTCTTAGATGTTGTAGATTTTCCCAGGGAGTTTGTAAAAAACAAGTATCTGTTTACAATGTATGCTAAACCTAAATGTGTAAAAAAGAAAAGAAAATTGTATTCAACTTCTTGGATAAAATATTAAATAAAAAGAAAGATATTAGTTAAATTTGGTGTGTTTTTATGTGTGAAAAAATATTTTTTAATTTCAGGTTGAAAAAAAATGATCCAGATTTTTTTTTAATGGTAAGTTTTTTTTCCTTAAAAAATGTGCAGATGTCATGAGTAAAATAAATCTTTTTTTTTCCAGTAATTTACAATGGAAAATAATTTTTAAGCTTAAATGAAACCTTTAAAATTTATTCTATAACTAAAAGGTAAAAGAAAAGTTATTTAAGAAAATTGTAAATTGCACTTTATAAATAAGAAAGACAAAACTAAAATTCCAAGCAAATTAATATTTTATTTCTTAAAAATCATTTTTACACCATACCTTTTCTTCACAAAATGAAATACATGAAAATCGCTATTTCTTACAGAAAGATTAGATACAATTGATTCCAAACATAATCCTTGACATAGTTTTAACAAATAATAAGTACAATATTGTCCACAAACATTTGATGTTACACTCTGAAGAGAAACTTGATTCCATGTCACACAGTTAAACTTGCTAGTAAATTTTGCTATGTCATCACCATAAGTCATGGGAGGAAGTCCATAAGAATCGAAAAATTCTAAAGTCTGATTATTTTCAATGAAGAAAGCCAGCCAGTGCGTCCCTTTCTCGTTGTGTTTATCAGTGTTGACTACAATAGCTGCTGGGAAACGATGAACATCTGGGATTTTATCTGAAGGGAAAACTCCAGTGTAGTACTTTGCTGTCCATTTGTCATGGGAGAGTATTCTATGAATTTCTGAAGAATTCATTAGTTACCAAAATCGTAGATAATATTTCTAGATTTATTGATTTCTATTAAGTTTTCAAATTCTGCATAGACTATTAACGATGTTGTTATTGGCAGAGGGAAACCGAATTTTACCTCCAGTCTCAAATTACTATGACGGACTAAATTAAAGTGAGAACCATCACACAAGTCAGGTGATAGATCGAAAAGAAATAAGCAGTATCCTTCTGGATACTCTGATCTCGAAAGATACAATCCTCGGTTTTCTGCATTGGCAAATAAATTCTGATAAGCACGAATAAAGGTTTTATTCATGAAATCAGGTTGAAAAGGATTGTGAGGCATAGGTTGCCCATCTACGTAAATGCCAATAAAATTGATATGATTGTGCTTAAATTCGAAGGGAGATTTTTTATAGTTTCCGTTGAAAGCATCATTATCGACACAAGCAACAATTAAGCGTTTAGGCATCTGGCCCGTAAAAATACTATCTTGAACAAAACTCATATTTCCTGATGGAATGGAATACACTTTGCAAAGCACTCGGTTGATAGGATATTTCGCTGTCGCTTTTTCTAAACTTTTTGCATGCCCTAAAATTACACCTGGACTGACTCGAACTTTGCGTACAAATAATGAGACATGTTCCAATGACACTTTAAAATTCCCCTCCCCCAGTAAACAAAATTCCGGTTTGCTGCGGATAAGTTTAATTTTCATATCGACCATGTTCAACAAAAGTCTTTCTTGATGAAACATATCTAGATGTAGCCGTCCAATCATATCCACTGTAGCACTAAGTTTAAATTCTTCTGCTCTTTTATTGAATCCCTCATTAGGTTGCTTATCCGCAGTATCAAAAACATTCATACGGCCTGCTGTATCTTTAAAATATAATTCTGATGATAATTGAGAAGTTTTCGTATCAAAACCATGATTAAGTAATTTTTCTATGATGGCTCTGTAAGGGTACGTGTTATTGCTGGAGGAAATAAGTCTTTCATTTAAGCTTATATCAACTTGAGAAAAGAGGGAGTGCAGAAACAAATTCACGGGTCCCACTTTATCATCTTTTCCGAGAGGGCCGCCATTGCTTTTCAAAATTTTAACTTTGACGTATAACTGAGTTTGGGATAAATCCAAATAGTCATCGCCACTACCCGCGACATTGAATTCGACAGGACTTCCATCCGACACATTCGCAAGGGGATGAAATTCTATCCATTGTCCTCTTTCTATAACTGTTTGGGTTGGAGGTAATGTAAATAAATCGAGTTCAGATTTGGCGCATTCTGGAGAATCTTTTAAGAGGAAAGCCATTATGAGTTGAAAATGTCACGTCTTTGCACTTTCCTGGCTTTAGACGAAATGAAGCGTTTGGGAGATTTGCGTTTCATTTTAAACTTTCCGTGACCAATCATCTCATCTGCTTTTTGAACTGCTTTCCTTGCTAATTTTTTTCCACTTTCTTTAGATCTGGTTTTAAAGGCTGATTTAAAATTTTCTCCTGATATCACATCGTTTGCAATTTGCGTTCCTGCACGTAGAGCTTCTTTTCCAACCGTTTTTGCTCCCTTAATTAAAAATGGCATGGCACTACGGAAAATTTTCGCAAAAAATCCACCTATTCCGTATCCTTTCTGTAAAACCATTCCCTGATAATACGGCAGACCTTTTCCAGTTTGTCCCACATAATAATCCTCAAAGTGTTTGGTGCAACAAGCATATGGAATGAGCATTTTTGATACAGCTTTTAGAACGTTTACACTATGAATGAATAATTTTTTCTTTTGGTAAAGCTTTTTATAGAATTTTTCTCAAACGAAAGTGGAGCACTATGAAAACTTTACCTCTTTCAAACGGCACCAGACTCCCCGAATGAGACCTTATTTCGATTTCAATCGTTTGAAAATGTTGACGAATCACTGGTAAATAAAAAGGTCGAGAGTAATGTTTGTCAATAATCTCTCCGTCTTTCCCTTCCACTGTTACAATTTTCAGAAGGGGGGCTTGTACGTCACCTACGATTTGTGGTTCAACTAAATCACAGTATACATACATAACGGGGAAAAAACCATTCGGATTCGCTACGAAAGGACTTTGGACACTTCCTTCGTAAACACCCGGTTCAAATCCTAAGAGCTCAGCTAGTCCTCCGTGAAGAACCACTTTTGATTGTTCATCCGTCTTTATCATTACTCTTTTCGTAATGTTATGATAAGAAAATTCAATTTTGTTTTTATGAGAAACTAAAGTCATAGCTTTTAATATGTCCGGTATCGTTTCATAATAACCAGGAGGAATATGCCGTCCTTCCAGCTCTCCATTGTGAACAGCAAACCCAAATAAATTATTATCTTTTCCGACATTATACCATGAATGAGGGTAAATAATATTTAGGAGAGCTAGTTCCCAGTCCCCATTACTAAGATCAATAGGAGACGGTAGTTGGGTAATAAATCGAGAAATTTTATTGTCTGGAAAAAATCTCCTAGAGCTATCGCTTATGAGTGTTACGTAGAAGGACATTTTCGCTCAAATGAAAAGTAAAATACAGTACGCATGTTTTTATATCATTTTCAAATTTGAAACCCAAGTATTAAATTTTTCAGGGTAACCCTGAAATTTAACAAAGTATTCTGATTTTCCCCAATGCTTTCTTGTCTTCAGTACCTTTTCGACAGGATAGTACCCACAGTCCGCTACTTTTTGTAATTCTTGTTTATAGAAGGTTCCTTGTATATCTTCTCCCGCTAAATCTCTTAATTTATAGACGATAGGATTTCGACGAATTATTTTATGAATTGTAAAAATTTCTCTTGTCCAATTTTGTTCGTATCCTTTCTCGAAGAGCATTTTTTCGCGGCTGATGCGTACCGTGTCTCCAATCTTTAAATCTGAAGGAACAGGTTTTTGTGCTGATTGCTGACCGTACAAAGTTTTCCAAATTTTTTCTTGATTTTGTAGCGTAACCGATGCAGGTTCTGTCTTAATACTTCGATGCCATGTGTTGTTATAACTGGATATCAATTTATCTCTAACATCGATGTACCTTCGTGTATTCATTTCGGTAATGTATTTCCACATTTTAGTTTTAAGGGTCCTATTAAACCGTTCCACGACAGAAGCTTTTGTATTATTGTGTGTCGTAAAAAAGTGGATATTTTTCTTTTTCAAAAAATTTTGAACTTGCTTATTGGTAAACTCTTTTCCTGCATCTGTCTGTAAAGACTCGGGTGTACGTTCCGAAAATATCTTTTTGAAAGCAGATTTAATGGACACAGCTGTTTTATCTTTGAGAGGGATAGCCCAAGCGTATTTGGAAAAAATATCTATGCACGTCAGTAAATATTTATAACCACTATTAAAAGATACCAGCGATTGCATATCCACTAAATCAGACTGAAATTGTTCGTCGATGCCCCCTACAATGACTCGGTTGCGTTGGAATCTGTGCCGCAGAGGTCTGTGAAGCGTATAAGAATCTTTCGCCTGCAACCATCTTTTGATTTCTTTGCTTTTTACTCCAGAAACACGTTGTAAAGCATTTATACCACCGAAGCTTGCCGGCTGCGCTGGATCCCGATATGTCAGATTCAGAATTTCTGACATTACAACAGGAATTTTTATCAACAGAAAAAGTTATGTTCATCCTCGGGCAAGCACTACCCAAATAAAATGATAAATCAAAGTGAACATTTATTTATACTTTTTTATACCCCGCTTCACCTAATCCTAATAACATCTTTTTTAAAAATATTAACTATTTAGTATTTTCTTAGTTAGAAAATTAAAATTCATGCCGAGTCACTCAAAAAGTATACAATTTTTTTTTTTTAAAAAAAACAAAACAATATTTTGAAACAAAAAAGAAATCAATACAAAAAAGTGAATAAAAACTAATATTTTATTTTATTTTTCAAAAAGAACTATTCAGTAAATCTTTAAACAAATTAGTTTCTTCACATACATATAAATTTTGAATAATATTCAGTACATCATTTACATTAATAACATCAAAAAAGTCATCAGTAACAATTAGTTTACTAAAATTTATATTACATTCATTTTCACGAATGAAGTCATTTGCTATCTCAGGCCAATTAACTGTAAACATAGCCTGGTCAAAATAAGTTTCACATTTTTCAGCACGGCTTGTTGATAAGCATTCATGTCCGAGCTGATTATTAATCCCTTGTTTGCAACCAAAACACACAAAAAGTTCTGAAATTTTTTAGAAATAAATTTTTCAATACACTTACACAAAGAGTCCTGCAGCTCATGAAATCCATTTGGACGGTCTGGATCACCAGCATATTCATTCAATTCAAAATGTGTATCACCAACCACCTGCTTTTTCACAAAATAGTTAAGAGTTTTAGAAATAAGTGTTTCCTTCGCGACACCACATATTTCGCTATATATGGAGTCCAGTTTGCGTAAATGTTCTTTCCTCAACAGAACACGTTCCGGTACAAATTCAAATCGTAAATCTTTTCTTTGGAACAATCTTTGTAGTGATATAATTAGTTCACCGTTGACATTTTGTTTTGAAACACACACATCTTTCTTCACAATAAAAACACTATCGGAACCTTCAAAGGAAGCAAATGTATTGGTATGATCGCTCAATTCTTTCCATACTAGAGGAGAAAGCGAAACTCCATCTTTGCTAGGATGTAGCAAATCGTTGTCATCAGTCACATATTTCCGAACGTGAACACGAGTCAAACCTAAAAAACACGATACAGTGACAAAAATATCCCCTCCGAGATGAAACATATTCTTTGGCAAAGAATCAAGCTTCAGCAAAGTTTCGTCATATGAAGCACCGCAAAACTTCTTTGATGATAAACATGAATTTGCAGCTAGACGTTTCATTATGCACAACAGTACAACAAAGCAAACACAAAACTAAATAAGCAACGCGTGGTAACAACTTCCAAAATTTAGCAAGTAATGAATTTCGGAGGCAATCCAGCGGTTGAAACTCGGCTCCGAACTTTTTACTTTGTCTGAATACGCGGAATGGTTAAGAGGGCATGACATCATTTTTCTGCTTTCTGATTGGTCCACAGAAATGTATTCGTTCACCTACGCGGATGTCTACACAAAGGGAGTGAAAAGGCAGATGCCATTTCCCAACCAAATCATGCACAAACATGATAAGGGTGACGTCATTTACCCACCAAGAAAATTCTTCAAAATGGCGGCTATAGAGGAAATCCAAGATGGCGGAGCACGGAAAAACCTTATGCAGATAATTAAGAACCATATCAACCAAGGAATTGTGGGGTATCGCTTAAAGACTTGGATGCGGTCCCCCTCAATCCCTTTTTATTAATTATTGGGTGGTAGCGAGTTCGTACCCCGTGAAAAGGAAATATATTACATTTTCATATTATTTTTTTTACAATCCTGTTACTTTTAGATGATGTTCTGGACGCTAGATGGCGCCAGCAGTAACATAGCTTCAAGAAAATCAGTACAGATGTAAAAATATCATTTTAACTCTTTCCCTGCAGATAATAAATAATTTTAAAAAATTTCTTCCATTCGAAAATAATATCACCCACTTAGAAGAAAAAAAATTCATTTGATAAATTGAAAATATTAATTAAAAATTAAGCACAAAATAATCTTTATAATATCTTAAAGAAGGTAATCAATGTTCGAAAAAAAAAATTAAGAAATTAAAATATATGTCTTCTACCCCTCTTTCATCGTTTAAAAGAAACTTTTCGATCGGTAAACTCGTTGAACGCTTTGCCTTTTTTTTTTCTAAGAACGAATTTTTTAGTCTTCTGTGGTAACAAAAGCGTGGCTCGGTGGTTAAAGCGCGTAGCTGGAGATCTCGATATCGTGGGTTCGGGCCCACGCAATTTTTAAAACTGTTATGAAGGGCAGCATAAATCACCGTACAAAACAAAATGGCCGATGTTCTCCAAAGACCACGTGATTAATAAATTAATTAGGTAAGTTAAATAATAATTAATTAAATCCTTCATAAATACTTACCGAATAAAATTAATGAATGCCTCGGCGATTTAGCACGCACGGCATGGCGGGAAAAGGATGAGTCATTCCAAAGGAACACCACGTGATCCAATATGGCGGGCGGACGTCACGTGATCCATTATGGCGGAGGCCACGCCTCCGTTGCGTCATCCTTTGTTCTATTACGTCATGGCGGCATCCTTTTGCCGCATATAGTGGGGGGTATACTACTATAACCTGCTCCACCATGTAATTTTAAGCATCTTTTTACTTACTTGTACGAGTAAAAAGGAAGTATTGTAATCGCGAAAAATTTCGGGTATCATACTTCAAAGAAAATATCCATTTTGACCGCTCTCGGAACCATTTCAACGATGTTTTTGCCCGACATTTGTACGTACGGACAGTATAAAGAACTGGTCTTGCCGAAAAGGATTGTAAATTGGATTTAAAAGGGATTCAGAAAAGATATTTTTCTTGACGTTTGTACGTGCGTAAGTACATCGTATAACCCAAGAACGAGTTGCCGTAGAACTTTGAAATTTTGCATATGGGGTTGCTGTAACATGTAGTTGTGAACCTCCCCTTTTTCGTTACAACGATTGCACGAATAGAACATATGTTACCTGTCTCGGTGAGCTTAGTGTTTTTATTCTTATAGCTCGGTAAATTGTGCATTTTTTGCTTTAAAAGTCATTGAATTATGTAGTTTTTGTGTTTCGGTTACGGTTTTTGTGTCTTTAGTTAATCTGCATGCAATAGTTGCAGAATTATCAACAATTTAAAAGTTTACGTTTAAAGTTTACGTTTTAAGCCTAACAAATGGCCATTTGATTGAAACTCAGTAGGATAGTGAATTGAAACAGTTTCTGCACCTTTAATGTCCGCTTGCCGAGTGGGACCAAAAGTAAACGTTTAGTTTTTCAGATAAACTTTCAGATAATATCAACACGAACGATATCCCACGTACACCACACATCACTCTGGCTATGCACGGCGATGACACGGCAATTCTATTAAAAAATGCACCTCATGGCTCAGTCATCCACTCACTTCAAAATCACATCCTGGTCCGATTCCAGCTTATTCACAAAAAAAAAGAGAAATTATGATGCAAAGTATAATGCTGCACAAAATTTAAAAAAATATATATGTACTGATTTTGCCATTATATCTGCTAATATGAACATTACACCAACAGGTCTGATGGATGGTTCCAAAGCTGTATCAAAAAAAGTCTATGGTTATCGTCATATTCTTTGGTATGTAAGTAGCCGCGACCATGAGTTGAAACGCGCACGCGTCGTTTGGACTGATTTATTCTCAAAATAAGGTGGAAGGAGCCTGAAGTGGATGGAATCAGGGAGGAATCTTTTGGTTGTGATTTTTTCCCTGTTTATATCCACGGCGTTCGAAGGCTAAGTAATCTAAGCTAATAAGCTGGTCATCATTTGTTATTACCCGTTTTATTACACTGCGTTCATTTTGAGCATTTATTTATATATTAAACTTCAGTCAATCACATTTTAACCTGCTGTACTACTTTTAGTCAAAAACTTGATTATCATCTTAACTCAACAAATGTTAACTTAACAGATCTCATTGGAAGAAATCCCCACATCAACCTCATAAGTTTTTTAAAAGACATCTCTTTTTACCATACGATTTGAAGTTATTTTCCTTTTATCCTGCTCTACCTGTTGCTAGAGCATTTCTCAAAGTCATTTCTCCATGCCTTCATCAGCATTTCAGGTTCATTTCATAAATTCATTTGATACAGTGTGTTTGTGCATTTTGGATTTTATTCACCATTCGTCAAGTGTTTTAGTCCGTTCCTGAACGTTTCACTCGCTCACTTATCGCATAATGCCACTGATATAAAGTCTAAGCCTAAATATAAGATTTTCATGTATCGCCATAGAAATGATATACATATTTATTGACCCATTTATGATGTTTCAATTGTTTGAGCCAATCCTATTACTTGTTACATGGCAAAGAATACTCCAAAGTTGAAGCAGCTAACGTCTGCTATACGAATTCAAATTGATTGCAGACTTCCGGTGAATTTTAATACTTTCATTGTTAAATTGATTCCAATTTTCAGATCTAAGCATTTTGACGTAACTGATAAACAATTCTAATTTAATGTCTTAAACGGAATGGCACGCAGCGCCAAAAATGTTTGATACCACTGCCCTAGGCCATACCCAATTTCTTTAACATTCCATTAGCTTTGATTTATGTCCGAATTATTGATTTCTGCAAGCACGAGTTGGTGCCGACTTTTAAACTTCATTTGAGTTAAATAAAGAGTCCTTTACAACATTTTCCTGTCTCTGTAGTACTTACCAGACATTCACCAGTTACGTTTAAGAATTCGGTTCTAATTGTATGCTACTTAAGAAGGCCAGACCCTATAGCGCTAACATCAAATCAGACTTATTACAGATTTATAACAGGATGTTTTAAAATATTCTTTACAAGATATTCGGTGAAATTCGCTGATACTGTTCTAGTTATTCGGTGATAGAATGAAATTAGCTGCAGAATTACTGAGGGTGCAAACTAAATAATATTAGTCATACATTTTACGTTTTTACACACATTTTAAAGCTGGTAGCTCGTTTATTGTAAAAAAGAAAGTAGGAAACGAATCAAAAAGCAAGTACAGCCATTACAATGCGAAAGAGATGATTTATCTTGCCAAACAAAGCAAAGAACTGTCTTTTCTCATACTCAAAATGTAAAACCTCTTGTTTGTCTTAAGAACTTTTCAACAAGCTACCTGACTAGAACAACTGAATTATACCACTTTAGTTCTTAAAATTCGATATTCACCAAACAGCCGCAAGCAACAAAAGCACTTAGCGTACATGTTCGGTTATTGTGTTAATTATCGAATTTATGAAAGCGTGTCCTGAGCTAAACACAAAGGGGAAAATTTTTTCTATCCTGTTTTGTATTTTTTTATCCTTCATCTGATTGTTGTTCACTTTTCTTTTATCCTAGAAATGTGCAATTAATTTCTGGATTTGAAAGACAATCGTATTAGCTGTCGCTATTTTAGTTGAGCGCTATTTTGAAAGGTATGTCGCCTTTTCATGCCAAAAAAAGGTAAAGAAATGAATGGCGTTATTTTCTGTTTGCTTCCTTTAATGATTTATATATTTGCCTTTAATTTTTCATGCTGTCTTATAATTAATGCCTCTACAACGAAAATAAATCTTTGGTTTGAGTTTTTCCAAGCACGATATCTCTAGGTGTCAATTTGTTCGTATATATTTTCTGAGGCAATTAACATTATTTTTTTAAGTTCCCTCTAAACTGCAGCAATTGCTTAGATAGAAAAGCCGTGATATTTAAACTGCTAATGGCGATATCTGTTATATTTTTATATTTGCGTTTTGTGTAATTAAATCACTATGTGTAATGTTTTATGTGCTCCATTTTCTACTAGTCTGTGAAATTTCATTTTTATCCAATTGTAGCTTAAATGAACGTGTTGGAAATGGAATGTTTTAGATTTTATGTATGAAACATTATTTGAACAAGTTATTATAACAAAAATTCTTCCTTATAAAAAAGCACATTTTATGACTTAAAATGTAGTTAATTTTATATCTTAAAATGTAAAATGTATAACTTAAAATGTAATAAATAATTTATAAGGAAACATAGGAATGTATTATTAACATAAGAATGTATAACATAGGAATATATTATTCCTATATTATAAAAACAAGAAAATAATTTATATCTCAACAAATAAACAAAATTTATAAAACAAATTTTAATATCTTAAAATGTGCTTTTTTATAAGGAAACACAGGAATGTATTATTAAGATAGGAATGTATTATTAAGTTAGGCACCTAATAATACATTCCTATGCTGTTTACCCATTTCGGGCACGCTACCTTTTAAAGTTCGAATTTTGATTTAAAAAAAAAAAAGTAAGCAGTCTAATTAGGCCTGGAGCAGTACAGAAGAAAAATTTTGTGAAGATAGCACGTATCGTTTAATTCTGTAGGTGTGCCAAAAGTGGGCACACTGATTGAATAGAGCTTCGGAAAGAGTGCTGAAACGAGCATTGTTGTCAATGAACTGATCGATGAGATGCGGAGAAACAAAGAATACAGACTCTCCGTTGTCCTAGATTATCGGTGATCTCGGTCTGGGCGCACCTAGGGTTCGCCGTTTGATTTTAAGCAAGATTTCAAGGTAAAAATTTAAAACTGCTATAGAATAAAGAGATGAGCATATAGCCAAAATAATAACAGAAATTTCGTTTCAAACAATTCCTTTTATACCTTAAACAAATTTGGAAGATTTCTTTGAAAGATGAGGGTCTTAAAAAAACCTAAACATGGCTAAAATATATGGACTGGTTTGTGTTGAGCTGTCATCTACTATATAAAAAGAAGGTTCAGAGTAACCTATAGTAACATATAAATCCTTTTTTCATTCAATTTTTCTGGGCGTACAGAAGAAAATTTTATTTGTGCCCAGACCGGACACACTGTGCCGCAAAGAGTTAACTGAAATACCAAAATATAAACTATAACTATAATTACTAATTTTTGTTTGGTGCCCTATTAACTGCAATAGAGTCTCAGTTAACCATTGCAAAAACTGAATAACAGATTTTGCTATCCTCCCTAACTAAAACACTTTATATTACTAATTTTTGTTTAGCAGCCCTATTAGATGAAACGGAATCTCAGTTAACCATTAACTGAAAAAAGAGTTTCAGAAACCCTTTAACTTAAACAAAATAACATTCAGAATTGGGTGGCCCCACTAACTGAAACTGGTGGCACCATTAAGTAAAACATAATTTGAGTTAACCATTAACTGAAAACCGAGTAACAATTCAGAGTTTGGTGGGCCCTTTAAATTACTAAAATGTAAGATATAATTACATTGCTAATTTGTTTTTCTTTTTTTTTATAAATATTAATTAGAAATATTTTTGGCGAGATGTAGGTTGTAATTAATCGAATTTGATATCCAAGGTTTATGCGAGACATTTATTCAGGCTTAAAATAAACGTATTATTAGTGATGTAGAAAAACACGTACGCAGCGAAAAAAAAAAGGACATTTTTATATCTTCCCTTTTACTGGGCCGACGAAATTCAACTTGCCTTTTTCATGTCTCCAAAACGCGACATAGGATATGTATTAGATTTGTATATAGCATTGTTCTAATATAGTTATTTTCACTCCATTCTACTACTCAAATTACGCCAAACAATACCAAGTTTTGTAAAAATCGCAAGAGTAGTTTTTAAAAAATTAACTGCCAAAATTTTGGCTCCTCCATGTTAATTGACTTTGGTATATATTTATTAATCTCTCTTTTTTATTAAACTTATTTGATTCATGCTTTCACATTTCGAAATTGAGGTTCATGATTGAATGATATATATTGAAAAATAATTTTAAAGGAATTTACAAGTGTAATTTTAATTCTGATTCTTCCTGATATCAATGTACATTATTTCATTTATGAGATAAAAATATACTTTATTTTGTACGACTGAAGTTTACTTTGCGTTAATGCATTCAAGTAATATATTATTATCGGTAAAACGTGCGTGAAAAAGGAAAATTCTAGCTTTTGTTTAAGCGAAAGTAGATTGGTTTAATAGATCACGGTGCAGTAGATGTTATTATTCTGAAGGGGCTGAAATAGGGGGAAAAAAGCTCGCTCGCTATTTTATGTGCAATAATTATAGATGTATGCCATAAGCCCAATACATAAAATACACCATATGTATTTTTGCTTCCTAATATTGTGAATTATTATATCAGATGTGGATTTTCGTGTAACAAATGTCGCGGTTTTTACTTAAAAAGGAAAGTTATTTGTAACAACTCCAATTCAGTTTAGATAGGTGGAATTCTTGGATTGGTGCTAATGCGTCGTCTTTGTCACTTCAAAAATTTCATTGAATTAATACGGTTAAATGAGAAATGTGAAAGGTTTCAGATTTTAGCATCGCTCAAAAGGGTTTGCTAATGTTTTTCTACGCTGCCGCTGAGCTCGCAGTCTATCGGTCTGCGAGCAGTCTGCCACTCACTCCTACTAACACAATTTTGTCCTTTTAAGCTTTACTATTAAGCATTGTTTTCTTTACTTCACCGTATGCAATTTAACAGCAAATTTACAAAAGTTTTGAAAGCAGCATAGCAGTATACCTTTAGAATTTGCGGTCAGTGTTAGCATAATATTTTTATGATTTTTCAGTCCATAATATCGATGTCCAATTTTCTTACTAAGATGGCTCTTTTTGTCTTTTTATTATTAACGCTTTGTGTGTTTACTGTTCTTATTAAATGTCACGTTTTTGGAACTTATATTACATAAATTTCGATTTAAAGTAAAATCTCAAAATATTTGAAAACAGCTTTATCTTTAGAATTTCCGACAGACAGTCACGCGCGCTGGAGATACGTATGTTTATTCCATGCAGTGTTCCAATGCTCGCTTTGAAATCGTTGAGCTTCTTACGCAAAAATTCTTTAACGTTTTATAAAATATGTAATAGATACTAAAACAAATTCCTAATTCGCTCATGTCCGGTTAGAAGAATACGTTATTTAAAATTGGGTAGCTATAGGTAGTGTTTTTATTACACATTAGGAGAAATATGCATATATTCATTCAGATTCTTATTTAATTTCTTTAAATATAGGGTGCGGCAGCGTTCATAGTAGGATATTAAAAGCGCACCATAATGCAGTAACTGTAATTTATTTATTACCTCTTATGTCAATTAATAGTTAAAGGTATGCCATTTTAATGTGTAATTCATTGTCCAGTGCGTGGATTACTTTCTGAATATGATGCCCCCTCTGCACAATACATTCATTTAAGCGGCGTTGGAAGCTTGCCATAACTCGGCGTAACGTATTCCCTGGGACATTGCCGACGGCAGTTCGGATTCGATCTTTCAACTCAGGAATGTTGGCACATCGTGTTCGTAAATTTTTTTTGCTTCAGGTGCCCCCAAAGTCGGCACATGAAAGATCAGGTGAGCGAGGCAGCCAGGAAATGTCACCAAAACGGAAAATTACTCTACCTGGAAATGTCTGTCGCAATGGTCCGTCCATCTGGAACTTTCCCATGACGTCCCAAGTTAAAGTGTTGCCGAAATAGACGCTGGGTAGCAATAATAAAGTAGCTATTCTTGAAATAACTTTCAACATCAATGGCACGATGTTATGCACTCCAACGATCCATATCACTGTCACACTCGGAATGGCAGCTCATTAGTACACGAATGCGGCACAAGCTGGCGTCATTGTGCTACGCGTGTCGAATTACGCTATGAACACTGCCGCACCCTGTTTAATCCAGAGAGGTAAAATTTAGAGGGCTGATACGCCGTTTTTAGTGATTCAACGCAAAATCCCTTTTCGAAATTAATATACTAATAGGTACTGACGTTCCTTTTGAGTTAAAAAAAGTCTATATATTAGTATATATATTCACATATACATATGACAAGATACCTTTATTTCTTCATAATGTCACACATTGGCATTTGTATTTTTTGTTTTTTATTTCTAGAATCTCTCAAGATTGATGTGGAAAGTTTTATTCCGTTGGTAAATATTTTCTCAAGTTTCTTCAGTATTCTTTAAATAAAAGCCTACAGGAAGTTTCAGTATTTCTTAGGAAAGCGTTTGTGAATTCATTTGAATTGTACTACATTTCAAATGAATTTGAGTCGGAATATTCTCTTTTGTCAGTGGTTTCCGAATTTTATTCTCTTTCTTAGATATTCTGTTCAAGCTATCGTCACATATATTTATAGTTCCTTTTCTACACAGAAATGTTTTCTGTGCTGGAAAATAAGACTGAATATTTTGCTTGTCTTATAGTATCAAGGTTCTTAAAAATGTGGGAAAATTACAAATGGAAATCAGTACTTATACAGAAATATTTTTTTCGTTCATCAGATTTCGCAGCATCAGCTATTTAATGGAATAAATCGAGTTTTATATCACATATCTATAAAGGAAAACATAATAGACGTTTATTTTACGCTTAAGTGTATGTGCGAAAACACGAAACAGTTCTTTTTCGGTAGATTGGAAAGAACTTCAGAATAGTCAATATTAGGCAGCTTCAGTCATAGGGCTCTTTGGACGTAAGTTAAAAAAACATATATACAGTGGTGGAATTCTTTCTAAACAGTATAACGAGAAACTGTATTTTTCTCATTATTTCATTGCATCTAACTTTCTATCTTTTTTAACTACTTTCTTTCACTTTTAACTACTTTCTTTTCTTTCTACTTTTATTTAAAGAATACTGAAGAAACTTGAGAAAACATTTACCAACGGAATAAAACTTTCCACATCAATCTTGAGAGACTTCTAGAAATAAAAAACAAAAAATACAAATGCCAATGTATGACATTATGAACAAATAAAGGTATATTGTCATATGTATATGTGAATATATATACTAATATATAGACTTTTTTTAACTCAAAAGGAACGTCAATACCTAATAGTATATTAATTTCGAAAAGGGATTTTGCGTTGAATCACTAAAAACGGCGTATCAGTTCTGAAATGGTTCCCTCTAAATTTTACATCTCTGGATTAAACAGGGTGCGGAAGTGTTCCTAGATCAGTGGACTCGGAATAAATTCAAATGAACTTATTAAAATTAAAGAAATCTGAAAACTAAATTTTCTTTTTCATTGACTTAACTTAGACTAATGGTTCTCAACCTTTCTTGTCCTATACACCCCTTTTCGCCTCTAAAACCCCACGTTTTTCCAAAATTTTAAAATGTACATGTACACATTGATTTAGATTTAGAGTACTTTTTTAGATGTTTTACAAATTAAACAATAAGAAGTGTAGCAAATGTTAGTAAAATGTCAAAACTTGAATAAAATTATTTTGTTATACTCATAAATTAAAATAAATACTTAATAGCTAAATAAAGCCTGATTTTATTCCCTCTCCCTCCTAAAACTATGAAATTATTTTCCTAGGAATAAATTAGCAATTTTCCTAGGAATTATTTTCCTGGTGTTAAAGATTAAAAGAATTTTCACTCTGGATCGATTACACCAGAAAGGATGGGCATCTATTAATGAAATTACTTTTCAACACAGACTGATAACATTAAAAAATTATACTCTATACGAGGAATGGTACACACGGCTGACACTGCATAAGACTAATAGGCTCGGAAGGGTCTAAAACAGAGGTTTCAAAATCGAGAAAAAAAAGGGAACTGTTAATGGTCCCCCTTTCGGCGCTCTCAAGGGCGTTCCAAGCATTCTTTGTGCAGTTTAAGTCCGGAGATCTATATGGCCAGATCATTCATTTCAAAACCTCAGTTCTAAATGCTGATTTCCATTATGGGAAAAAACTGCTGTATGTACAAAAAACCAAGGACCTTATAATTTTCTTTCAACATCCAATAAGAGTCTGGTATGGCCACGAAGGCTTGTTAGTCTCGGCAGGCATCGTGTTCTAGAATTCCACAGACTGATGAGAGACAGAATTTGATAGGTCATTTCAACTAACTTGAAAAGGTTATGAAGAAAATAGCTGAAAGCAATTAAACACGCCTTATTAACTTAATTACGTACATTGATGAATAAAAAATTATGTTAAATAAATATTTCAAAATACAATTTTTTTAGCCCAAAGCGCGTTAGCCCAGAAGGGCTATTAATTTCGTTTTAGCATATTGCGTACTTTCTGAGTTGATTCACTTTTTAAACAGTTGCCACCAAATATTATAGCTTGTATTATATTTAAAGAAATTAAATAATGAAGAATCTGCATAAATATATGTATGTTTCTCTCATTGTGATAAAACGACGGTATCTGGAGCCATCCAGTTTTGAATAACGTAATCCTCCACCGAATATGGGTATCTGGAAGCCTAATTTGGAATTTGTTTTATTATCGATTTCATATTTTGTCAGACATTAAAAAATTCTTGATTAACAAATTCAACGATTTCAAAGCGAGGTATGGCAGCACTGCACGAAAAAAAAAAAAAAAAAAAAAAACATTTTACGTCCTGCGCGCGAGACTATGTAAATATATGTTATTTTTAAAATTTTGAGATATTGCTGTTGAATTGAATTTTACGGTTTAAGGGCTAAGAACATGTTATTTAATAAATAAAGGTAACACACAAAACGTTAAAAAACGCCCCTTTGGGCGTAATATAAAATCTGAAAGTTTTCAGATTTTTTTTACATCCCTCTACTTTTGAACATACAACATTAGCACACTCTTTCAGAAATAAATTATGTGCGAAATTCGACTGGTGCCTGTAAGTCATAATTTCAACTTATTTCTAATATCCAAGTTCCAAGCTATGACTAAGCCTTGACCGGCCGACTGTTTTGCTAAGAAACCACGTATTTTCAAAAATTGTAAGGAGAAAAATATATTTTCTTTATTTTATGTCAAATTGTCCCTGGTATATTATACCTGGATTTATGTGCTTTTAGTATATTGCCTTAATTTCTTGGACTTGTTTTAACCCATAGGAAACGAAGACTTCGCTAACCTGTATACTTAAAATATCGATACGCCTGTCCCATCCGTTTCCTTCTCTCCCCGTTCATTAAAGCACAAAGAGGTTCAGAGATGACATTCTTTCTACTTCCTAACAAAGAATCTTTCATCAGCCTTTTAGGACAAGCTGTTTGCAATAAACTGATACGATGCATTTGCGAAACTGCACCTGCTACTGCGTATCTTTGGGAGAAACATCACAATCTTGGCCGTTTCAGGCGGTTGTGGTCGTTTGGCTGAATGGACATCTCGGATGTTTTGGTCTCCAAAGGGTTAAATTGCACGTATATATACATATATATATACATTCTTACAAATATCACAAAAAAATTTTTAGACGACTTTACGTCTAATACGACTAACAAATACGACTTTGCCCTTAGAGGTTTCAGATAATCAACCTTGAAACGATTTTTATCTTCTTTACCAGCAAATATCTACCATTTTAAATAGTTTAAATAAATCCAGCTTTTTTTTAGTGTTATTTCACCATCCCAAACTTAAGTGGACAGAAAGCATGAAATTTGATCTTTTTCCTGATACGTTGAATAACTGCTCTGAAAAGTACCGCAGCAGGAAAGGAAAAGCACTTCACATTTATCAAGATTTATGAAGTAGTTTGCGTTGCACAGTAATTTAACGTCTATATCCTTAAAAAATTTGTTTTACTTATGTTAAGCTGAAAGTAAAATACTAATATATACAATTTGCAACTTAATTTATAGCACAATTTACGGATGGATTTCTAAAATTTATTATTGTTATAAAATGAAATTGTAGATAAAAACGTTTTATTTAAACCATATACATCAGACATTTTCAACACTGTTTCACCTTGAGGGAAATTTCAAAATACTTTTCATGTTTCAAAAAAACATAAAGAGTCTTTACATCCGCAATTCCTTAATTACAAAAGATCGGCCAGTAAGCAACCAGTAGCAAAAGCTGATAAATGCTGACTATAGTTTTCGCAAAATTTAGATTAAGAGGTTTTTATAGTTATATATGTTTTTCTTTCATTAAGCTACGTTGTTATATGATTCGCATATTTTACACCAGTTGTTAAGACTAATATTAATGTAGGGTCATATGATCAGAACCTTTCTTAAAATGCCTTAATTCTCTACCCTCAGTTCGTCTAGTAAGCTTAAATGTTACATTGGTATACATGTTTCATTGCATGAAATGTTGCACATGTTTAATTGGTAATACAATATTTACTATGGCAATGTAGGATTTATTATTTAAATGTGATTTGTAGATGGACAGTTTAATTAAATTTACTTACACTTAATAGTTTATTTGTTGCGCATTTAAAAGTTTGTATGAAAATTTATGGTGGCTAATTAAAGTTAAAATGAATGAGAAACTTTAGGATAAAAACTGATTCCTTTTGGAAAGAGCCTGGTTCATTCTTAAACTTTAAAACAAAAAGAAATTCTGTTTCAAAAGAACCTGGTTCTTCTTATTATTAGTATTAGTAGTAAGGGTGGTGATGTTTCTCGATGCTTGGGCAAATCTAAATGTGATGTAAATATTTAGAATATATGAATTGGCATGAACATTTCTCAAGTTTATTTTAACCTCAGAATTAGTATAATTATGTGGAAAAATAAATTGAGTAATTTGGTGCTACTTCATTTTAAACAGCCCCATAAAATAAGTATTGACATTAACTTTTTCTCTCACAAATAATATAATCAGATAGTTAGCAAAGGTAAGTAATATCTGCATTATATCTAAATTAAATTACTTTCTATTTTATTTAATTCAGCATTCAGTTTTGTCACACGAAATATGAAGCTTCCTTTCAAGAAATTCTCCTTCACCATCTATCTTTAGCATGAAACCGAGGCCGAAAACATATGGAGGATTTCCCCCCACGTATGTTTGAGTAATATTCATTCCCATTCGATATTCAATATTCTGACGGCTTTGCCTTGCTGTGCTGTTTAGACATACCTTCGCCATTCTTCAAGGCGTGAGATTCAAGGGACACCGAGAGCCACGTAATCCACGACCGATGGGAACACTAGCACGTGGTTGGTCGGTCATTCGAACGATTTACTCCCTGAACTTGAACATATAACATCCTGCGAAAGCCGGGAGAACTTATTTCCGAACACGTTTAGACAAGGATCTTAATAGCAATCTAAGAGATAATTTTTCAAAATGTCAGTCTGACTTCCCAGTGGACCAAGTCCAAATTGACTTACTTGGAAACAGAATGCATCTTTCCCATTGAGAATATTAGTCTTGAATTCTCTAAAGAGATTCTACAGCTTTCTACCATAAGTTGTGTCTCGCATCGCAAGCGAGCGATTGCTTGTAGTTAATATTTCATAGGTGCTGGATTGCAGAGTAATAAATAATTTTCCACGCCCTATTAATATACTTTACGTTCATCAGTTCAATTTACTCAATGTCGTTTTTTAACTGATGTTTTTCGTGCTTCGATTTGATATCAACTGTCAGTATGATCCTCTTTTTTCCACAGCAGACAAGCACTTTAGATTTATATTCAGAAATTTGCTAAATGTAATTTAAATCGATTTAAATTACATTTAAATGACGTCATTTTGAACAGTTTTGTTTTATTCTGAGGTAATGAGTTTTAATATTTTACATTCAAAAAGATACGGTTTACTTTAGTTATAAGGTATTTCCTCCCCTCCTTTCCACATACCTTCGTGGTGTAACTGGAAGGACACTTGACTCGTATTCCAGAAGTCGAGGGTTCGAGTCCCGACGAAGGCATTGCACCTTTTTTACGTGCCCTGCTTCAAAATAACTTAATGACTCTATAGAGATATCTGAAGCATTTATAGGCAGGATATCGGCAAATACTAATTAGCTATAAGTTTTAAATAATTCTAAGTTCATCAGCCGAATCATAATTCTTTTGTGAATCGTAATGTAGAACTTGTACTTTCAGGTGTTTTCACTTTTATCGCTTGTCCAAATTCATGTGCTTTTATGTTGCACATGCTGACAATGCTACTTATTTCCATCTCGTGTTTCCGAACCTTACGTAATTTCAGAGTATTTCGCTCTGAAGTCTCAGGATAACTAATTCAATGATTTGTAAAAACCAAATTTAACTTGGTTTGCTAAACTCCTTTATCTGTATCAGTTAAAAACAACTTCCTCCAACATAATTTCCTAAAGATTCGACAGTCGGAAGTATTCCTGGATTAGGCTTCGATAAATTAAAGAAAAAATTATTTCTTCCCTTCTTTTTCAAACTATAGTACTTTTATTTTAATTTATTTATTGGTACTTAACATTACAGCTACTTTCTAAAATTTATTATTTGATTCTGTAACGACCAATATTATTTTCACAAATTATATAATTTAGCCTATTATTGTTTCGAAGTTATCCTGTTTACCTAATTGCTGTTATAATTGTATTATAAAATATTATTAAGTTATGTGCAGAGAATTCAATTTAAATATGATTAAGAGTTTTTTTTAATAGCAGTTACCATATTTTTGCATATTATTCTCCATACGAGACTTGGGTGCTGATTGGCTCTTGGTTTAGCTAATTGTTGACAACTTTATTATACTGCAAAATTTACTTGAATTGTTCCAGATTAGAATATTCTTTCATTTGCATAAGTATTTAAAAACTTTATTAATTTCAAATAGTTTTTTGTTCTCCATTTTCTATGTAATAATTCACATTTATTTTTGGTTCGTTGTTTAAACTGATTAATGTTTTTTAATCTCGTCAATGTGTCGTTTTGTTTGCGGTCCATAGGATTGCTGGATTCACTATGATTCCTATATTTAAAAAATTTATGCATTCATATTTTCCTTTGTTTTAATTTAATTTTAAATCGGTTAATTTAGAAATGAGCCTTTTCTTTTACGTTTCTCGGTTCACCAAACCCTTGAAGCCTGGAGTATAAAATTCATTTTTTTTTGTCATTTTTCTTCACTATGAGCAAATTTTTCCCTTGATTTGGTTTAACTGGGATATTATTTGTGTATTATTCGATAAAAGCCGAGAAAAAATGATAAACAGGTTGTCGGTCTAAACACAAGAACCAAAATTACGCAGAAAATGTTTTAAATTTCTAAAACATTAGAACTTGTTATAAATGTTATAAAAATATTCCTGTGTCACATGTAATTACAAAATTAAGACCAAAAATTAAATTTGCTTACATTTTCCTTTGAACTCCAGTAATGGCATTCTAAAAATAGCATTTTTCTTATTAAAAGGATGTTCTTTTGTGACATCGAGCTAAATTCACACTCCTTCTACAGGAACTAAACCATACGAATTTTAATATACCGCTTTTTTCAAATAATCGTAGATAAACCTGAGTGAAAAGTCAGGAATGCAAAAATTAATCATTTTTATAATGCCACCCGCATATTCTGCAAAGCAGTGTTTTCCAGAAATAGTTTTGAGTAGTGCGAATCTTATCATTTGAAGGCATTGATATTGTGGAGTAGAAAAGACTAATTAATATCAATCTAAATTGTTTCCCAATGGTAGGGTTTATCTCAAAAGCCGTATCTCGACGCACCCTAACCTCTCATACTGATCTCTTCACAAGAGTTTTACAAAGGTCTAGAATTTTTTAATGTAATTGATGGTAGATAAATAGATAGGACATTAAGTGGTGCAGTAGAGTAAACACGTCCTTTGAAATTATGTTTTATACTAACACTTTTATACTAAGACTATATGTTTCTATGTAAAAATGGTTTTATTATTTCAGAACTACCCCTGAACATTATTCGAACACTTACCTTTTTTCGGAAGTGCTATGTTCGTTAGCAACTGTCGTTTGAAATATGAGTTTCGTAGGTGGATAGATATAATGATCTAAAATTTATAGCACGTGGTATCATTTTTAATACTAGGCCATCTTCCAGTCATATGGATATTCCAGCACATAAGATACGTTTTATACATTACTCATCAGACCTATTGTTTCGGCCACCAGAAACTGTCTGACCAGAGTGCCTCTCTGTCTGTGAGAACCTATTTTACAGCTCGTACATTTGTGTTTTGTATTCACGAAACTGCTAACTGTAAACTTTCACGCTTTGATGTTCTGAAATGAAAACCGCTGGATAAAAAAAGGTAAAATTTAAAGTCCACATGCAGATGTTGTATTCTTAATTACGTAACTTTTACGTAGGTTTACAATTATTTACATATCAATGTAGTACCTTACCAAATCATCTAGCCTCACCAGTTTGTTATATTATTTTACGAATTCCTTGCGCATTTAGTGGAAGAGACCCACATCTCAATTCAAAAATCTTCAGATGTATTGAGGATATAAGCAAGAAATGAAGAATTTTCATAAAAAGTAATAAATTGCTTATTTAAGATATCAAGTATTTTTCAGTTCAATTTTTATATTAGCAGGTACCCAAATGGAAATTCAGTTCTGCATTTATTTGAGAAAACAAAAAAATCCTTTTTTTCATTACGTACGTTATTTTATCTTTATTCGACGGACTCACGATTTGACCGCTAAAAGTAATATTTAGTATTGCTTTTCTTTATTTTGTGTTTTTTCCGAAAACCTTATCGCAGTTTCCATTAGTTACATTATAAGGTATTTCTCTCCGCCTTCCTAGCGTGCCTTCGTGGTGCAGTGGTTCTGCACGCTGGGCCGGTATTCCAGAGGTACGTGGTTCGATTCCCGGCGAAGGCGATTGCTCATTTTTCATCTTTCCGACTTCCAAAAAAAAATTCTAATGATTCTACAACACGAAATATATTCTCCCCATCTTTTCCAAAAGTCTTTAAAGAACACTTGAAATTGGGACATAACAGCAAAGCGATGGAAATGCAGGGAAATGAAGTTTATTTCTTGCATTATATATTAAATAATAATTTCCAGTGCTCTAAATTGTTTACAGATTTTTTTTTCTTTCTGAAAAAAAATCATTTGTTAGTTTATTTGTTTAAAATTCATTTTTCTTTAACTTTTGAATGCAAAATTATATGCTAGATTAAACTGATTTAAAATACTTCTAAATAAATAATAATTTCCAGTGCTCTAAATTGTTTACTTTTTTCTTTCTGAAAAAAAATCATTTGTTAGTTTATTTGTTTAAAATTCATTTTTCTTTAACTTTTGAATGCAAAATTATATGCTAGATAAAACTGATTTAAAATACTTCTTTTAAAAGTAAAAGAAGAACCTAAACATTAATTATTAATACATACTTGAAATTAAGCATTTACTTATCCTATCATAATATCAGCCAGATCGTTAGGCTATTCAGTACGTTATATAATGATCCAATAGACCAATTAATTAGAAATTAAAGACTGCGTACATCAGTTATAGTTCTAATTAAAGATTTAGGAAGATAAAAAAGCAGCTAACGTATTTTATAGGTGATATCACAAATACTGAAATTCTAGAGAACTTGTAATCTATCTTAACAGCCCATTCGCTGAATTTTTTAACACACAAGATCCGCACTGAAGTACTTATTATTTGATTAATAGGAAGAAATCTCTTAATGAGGCAGTATGGATCTCATGCACTACTTATAGGCTCCTTGAACTCTTATAGGCAGATACAAGGATTTCGAAGATCATTGCGAAAGAAATCCTACCGAACTGATGATAATGTTCTTCCTGCAAGGTCTCCTCTAGGCTGGGCCGATTGACGAAATTTAACTTGTGATTTCCATGTCTAGAAAGCGCTACTTGGGATGTGTACTAATTTTATATACAACTTTGCTCTAACACAGGTGTTTTGACACAAACTCGGACTTTTTCTGAAATGTCATACCATTGTTTTTTCATATAGCGATTCTACCACTCAAATTATGATCAAATATTAAATTTTGTAAAATTTAGTGGGAACTTGCGGCGAAATTTAAGTTAACCTTGGCGCACTTTTTTCAATTTTCGCTAAGAATAATTCACTTGGCGAAATTCTTAATTTATAGTAAGCTATTTTCTTTTCCCCTTTCCATTGCGCGCAAACGAAAAAAAAGGGTGCACAGTTCATTCTTTCAAGTAATTTTAACAAAGTTCTTAAATCACATTTGGCGTTATTATAGCTTATTAACAAATATGCCAAGTTTCAAAACGCGCCAATATATGAATTGACATATATGTTAGAAAATATTGAATTCAAAATTCTTTATGTTTTGCACGTATGTCAAAAATACATGTTCTTTAAGCTGATGGCAAAAATGTTAAGTTATAAACGAAAAATGGTTTCGAAAATTTTATAATAAATTACTAATAAATACAAATTTTAAAAATAAATCAGAAAATATGTACGTATTTCATTTGGATTGAAACTCAATATCGAATTGTTAAAGAAGGAATCCAGTAAGTAGAATAAAAAGAGATTTTTATAAATACATTATTTAAATTAACATTGAGAAGTTAAAAAAACTTAGCTCTGTAGCATAATTTGTGTCGTAGAATATAAATATGGAGAAAAGTAGGTATATTATTTCAGAAATGGTCCGATTTTTTGTCAAAATACCTATGTTATAACTATGCTCTATGTGAATCTAATACACAAAACACCCATGCAGTAGCCGGTTCGGTTGGATTCGAATCTCGATGTGAACTACCAGTGTTCAGTGACTTTACCATTCACCCGCTGTTGGGCTCCTACTGATGAACGTTACGTGGAATATATTTATTTATCAAATTATACGTAGTCTATTTAAGCGATTGTGTGGAACGTAAAAGACATGTCTTGAAACGGCTAAATGAAGCGTATGAAGGTTTTTCACAGTAAAATAGGTTTTTATAATCCGCTGCAATAAAGTGGTCAAAGACAAGCTCACGAGCAATTGCGTTATTTTTCAAATGGATTAGGGTTGAAATCTTATATTCAGAAAAGCCTGTTGAGTTGAATTTCCTGGAATAATCATAAAATTCAGAATTGGTAAGGAAAATATTTAAGACAGCCTGTAAATGCTTCTGTAATGTTTACCCGTACTGTCATTTTGAGAAGCTAGTGTGCATCCATCCCATTTTACGGAATGATTTTCTTACAAAATTATCTTACGGATGGATGATTTTACGGAAACGTACATATTTCGAAATATATGTCTCGATACCCACTGTGGAATTTAAAATTTTATGACATTCTGAAGGTAAAGGTTATCGAAACCTCAATGCTTTACTTTTCTGCAAAATTACAAAGAGTTATCTTTTAAATTTTGCATTTAACGAAAGAAATGCTCTGGTTTCAAAATCATCTTACAAAATATCCTCAACCTAAACAAAATCGATGATTTACTGAATGTGAAACAAAAATAGGTTTTCCAGAAAAATCATCAGCGTTTGCGAATCATTCGCATTTTTCATAGATAAATATTTAGTCACAGGTGAATTTCAGAGATTAATTAGATTAGGTTCAATTAAATTAGATTTTAGATTCATTAACTTGCGAATATTTTTTGACAGTTGGACAGTGTATTTTGCCGTCTAGAGAATGTTTGTATCAGATCTTCAAACATCCGAGCAAAGTTTGGGGGATACAGAATTAAGTTAAGGGAATTCTTGAAAGGTAAATAATTTGTAAAATATTTGCAAATCGGAAAATGATGCAGTGGACCAAAACATCTCTGATATTATAAGATATTTTTCCCGCTTTTCTCCCTGTCTTCGTGACGTAACCGGTAGTACAATCGATAGTTATTCGAGAGTTCCAGGCTGGAGTCCTGGCTAGGGCATTGCACTTTTTTCAGCTTTCTCACATCAATAATTTAGTGATTGTATAGTGGCGCCCGAACTAAAAGGTGGTGGATGGTGATTCTTCGCCACAAGGATTTGGCAATTTGGTCCTCTAATCCCAAATCGCCGTTTAAAAGGTGAAGTATATAAGGTTATTTTCTTCCTCTGTATGCCTTCGGGGTGCATCGGTAGCACACTCGGCGCGTAATCGAGAGATCTCTAGGTTCGAGTTCCGGAGAGGGCATTAATAATTTTTCACGTCTCTAGCATCAAAATAATAAAATCACTTCACAATGTTCTTCAATGCAAAATCCTCCCTGTGTTAACAGGGTTGCTATTTACTGTCAAAATACTGTAAATAGCATTAATATGCTATTTACAATACTGGTCAAAATACTGGCCAGTTAGATATCATCACGCTTTCTCTCAAATTCAACGTAGGTGGCATAGAATATCTTCCCTCTTTAAAAAAAACCTCTGCAGAAAGAGGACTTTTTTCCTACTTTCTCCTTTAAATTTGGAGATCTTTGTACCAGAAAACGACATTGCTTTCTTTTTGCATCCCGCATTCTCATCGCACGTCTTGCATTCCTAAAAACGTACATTCTCTCTGTCACTGGAATAAAATGTGACAGAATGGTGGCGTAGAAGAATAAAATATCCGTTACAAAGGACTTTAATCCAGACGATTGCATCGGAAATCGCTTCCGCATGACATAAATAAATAAAGGAAAATTCAGTTTATTCCTACATCAGACAGGAAGTAAATTCGAAAGTCGTAAATGTGAAAAGGGCAGCCATGCGAATTTTAAAGAAGAAAATTTTATTTTATACACGGTCTTTCTAGAATTTTGTATGAATGCCAGCTTTTACATGTCTCTCATAATAATTCACTAATGCTATTGAATGGAAGTATACAAAATTAATGAATGAGATAGATAACTGCATACTAACAGATTGAAAATAACATATCGGGTGACCGAAAATTCTGTTAACATTTGAAAATTCAGTAATTCACGGAATAATATAGTTAGAGACGTTAAAAGTGACACACATGCCTGAAATGACATGAGGTTTTATTGAAAGAACAAAAGGGGTAAGAAAAGGCCAACATATGGCGCTGAGCAGCAAAATGTCGGTGACGCCACATAAGAATCCTGTATGAAATGAGTTGTAGTCAAAGAGGAAATGAGTTGTAGTGACTTCGCCCCTTTTCTATCCTGGTCTCCGGGTGTTTTGTCACGGTGTGACGTGCATTTATCACATCAATCGTGATCGGACCCTTTTTCATCGAGAAATGAGTGGTTCAGACTGTCAGTGTGACAGATGCGATGTACACTGAATCACCGTTGCTGATATGTTAACGAATCACGTCCATGCTTGGCCTCTCAGGTCCCCAGATCTCAATCCATGTGATTATTGGTTGAGGGATTATCTGAAATCGCAAGTCTGAAGAGATCGTTTCTTTTCGTTTTCAGACGTATATTTTACACATACATTTATGTAGTTAAAATAATTTTTCGTTGGGCAAATTTATGAAGAATTACCTCTTTCCACTGCGTGCTTCCGTAGTATAAATGGTAGCACATCTTGTTGGCAGTTGGAAGATCCAGTGTTCGAATCCCGGTAGAATCGGTTTACTCAGAGCGGGATAAATGAACTTTCACATTTATCCCGCTCTGAGTAAAATTTGTAATAACTCTATAAATTTTATTGCCGAATATGATCCTAAATATTTATTTAATTTAACAAAATTTAGAATTCCTGATGCAGTGTTAAGCGCTGGCATACATTTTTATGTTTTTCCCACTCATTTCTCAGTTTATCATATCAGTGTTCAGTTTTCTTAGATGACTAGAAAGGATTTTTTTTTTCTTTTTTGTTACTAACGAGTTGTGTGTTAACTTTATTTATTAAATATCACGACATACGCACTTACGTCACGAAAAATGAGCAGTAACAGTAAAACGATCCCAGTAAAATCAGCAGATTTTAACAAACAGCATATTTTTAGAATTTATGAAAGGCAATCTCGTGCGCTAGCGATAAAAATGTTTTAGTCCGTACAGTGTTGCCACTACTCTTTTTCAAAATGTTCAGTTTGTTAATCAAAAATTCATCAAAGGTTCAAAAAATCAAAGGTTTTACAAAATATTAAATACTAGATCATTAAAAAAATTCGAAATTCGGATTTCGAGGTGCACATTTTCGGATAGAGGACTATGTTATTCAAAATTTGACGGCTCTAGGTACCGTCGTTTTTTCAGTGTTAAAACTATTCATACAGATTTTTCATTACTTTAATCCTTTAAGACGATAATATTAGGTGGGTTACGATAATATTAGACGATAATTTAGGGCGATAATATTTGGTAATCTGAAAATTGATACACCATTTGTAGTGATTCAGCGAAAAATCCCGTTTGGAAACGAGCAGCCCATTTCGGCTAACTCCGCTTTTGGGCTAATAAATAAGTTTTATTGATTTTTCTTTGGGTTAAATCGTTCTAGAGCAATAAATTACCTACATACCCGCAGGATTTTGAATAATTGATTATTACTTTAATGGAATACATCATTTAGTTGCTGAAAGTACCTGATAATGTGGGCTACATTAATACTTTTTGCATAAAATTTCTTGAGAGATAATACGATCATAAAAGAATTACTTTTCTCTTATGGCTACATGAAAATGCAAGAAGAATTTTTATGCTTCATAAAATGTGTTTAGAATAAGATTAAGAATTCCCATGAATATTATATTCATGTCTTTAGCTTTGGCAGTAAAAACTACAGCGGAATCTAAATTTTTTCGCTGTAAAGTTATCGTTTTTATTCCAACGATTAAACTGAATGAGCGCAAAAAATTAACGATCTATGAATTAAACGATAAATAATCTTTTAAAAGTTTTAAGTTCGGATCCACGGAGAAACCTATATAATCAAATTATTAAATTTGCATTTATTTTTTTAATGTGAGAAGAGGAAGCACAGAGATTTAAAAACTAATAAAAGTAAACATACCTAAATTTTATTGTTTCCGATTTATCAGATTTCTTTTAAAAACAAACAATAAATTTGTTTTTATTCAAAATTATTTTTTGTCTCGGGAATTTATCGTAATTATTAAGGAAGGCGTGGCATTGCATTTCAAAAACGATACTTATGTTATTATTTAATCAGCATTAATTAATGCATATTATCTTTAACAGTATTAATAAATATCATCATTTATATTGTTATGCAAGTTGCGAAAAAAGTACCACAAATATAAATTTTTTCCCACTTTAATATGAGCTATTGCTGACATAAAAAATGGTGTACCTTACGGTTACGGGTATTTGAATTGCGGTTTTTGATTCATGCTTAAATAATTTATACACTGCATTTAGTAATTTTAATTTTTTTACTCATTCGACAAACGTAATTTTTTTAAGCTATATTCAGTTACACATTCCGTAAAATGATTAATTTTTCATAAGCTGGTATTTCTGTAAACTTATTTCTTTTCATTTGCTGTAAACTTAAGTTTTTTTGTTTCCACTTTAAATTATTTTTTTTGCACATTTTGCTTTAAATTCTAATTAAATTCTGTACTAATAATTAATATTATTACTATTAAAATCTCGACTAATCTTGAAACTGTTTTCGAAATTTAATATGGCGAATTAAAATTACAATTACTTTTCGCTTAAACTCACTTTTAGCTCATTCTTTTTCTTCCGCTAAATTTCATTCAAATTGTTTATAGTCGCTTTGTTTCTTGCATCTCAAAATTAATTTTCATTTCAATAACTAAAATTTCTATTTTAATTTCATATAATTTCCAAGAAAATTGTTTTCGCTTTAAAAGTTACCAAGCAATAATTTTTGGGGACAGATACAAGAAATGTTTAGTTTCTCAACTGTTTAAGTGAGCTAGTAAAGAAAAATGTAATATTATTTTATTTTAAAATAAAGTTTAAGTATTTAATATAAGTGTACAATAATAAGAAACTGTATCCATTAAATGAAAAAAATATATCATTTTAACAATTATGCAATGAATTTCATCGATAAAATACTAGAACTACACTTCTGCTAAAAAAATAAGCAACAAAGGCAAAACACGGAATAAAAACAAAACTAATAAATGGATATAAGTGAAATTGATCCGAGAAGTTGATGTGTCAATTACTAGACCGCACAGCAAAGAATAAAGCAAAGGCATAAAAAATATATCTATTACGATCATCACACGAAGAAAACCCAAATGGGTCGGAAGAATGTGCAATGGAAACATCACGCTAATTAAAGGTTATGATATATTCTAGTTTCAATTCATCTTTGAAAATGGTGATGCAGGCTGTCAAGTGTCGTTGATCGCTTGTTGTGACAGTAGCGTCCATTCCAGTAGTCATGCATGTCGGAGCTCGTCGAGGGTGTCTGGTAGAAACAGAGATCTGCTCTGGGTCGTCCCAAGATGTCCTTCACATGCTCTATGGAATTCAGGTACATTCGTGGCATGATCTATCAAGCCACGGCAGACGGCGAATCGTTTCACTCTCCAGATATCTCAGAGCCATTCGAGCTCTATGCGGGCGGGCGTTATCGTCCATAAATATCGCATTGGCAGAAAATTCCTTCTCCGCAAAGACCATGCATCGTTGATCTGGTTCTTAAGAGTTTTTTTGTTTTGGTTTGGGCGTTCCTGTTCAATTACATTCCGATGAAGGAAGGAATTTTCTCGGCTGTAATTATAGATCTCTGCAAACTATTCGGCATACATAAAACCAAAACGAAACCTTTACATCCAGAGGTGACATAGTAGAGAGGTTTAATCAAGCCCCTTTAACAAACTCTCGTTGATGGTTTTCAGAAACTAACAGGACTGGGACCAGAAGCTATCTCTGTTTTTACTGGCCTAATCGAAGTGCTGTCAACGAGACTACCGGTTATACGCGATTCTAAATGCTATTCGGACCGACCTTCATCTTCCTTGTGATCTCTTCGATCACCCTACGTAAGCGTCTTCATCCCCTGAGGTGTATATTCAAGATCTCCTAACACTGTTTGAAGTATGCAAAATCTTGCGCTAGAGGGAGTCAATTTGATGATGATGGAGAAGATGAAGACCCCATAAAACACAAGACTTCCGCATCATCGGTTCAACGAAGATGATAAGGTGTGATTATGGAATCCCAATCGACGGAAAGGGCTTTCTTCTCTAAACTACAGTCATCCTTGAATGGTCCCTAACATAATCCTATACAGCTAAAAGACGTCGTCATTCGGATCCGTATGTCATCAAATTCTAAGCCTAAAATTTTTCATAACGTATATAATGTAAAAAATAAACTAAGAGAATTGTTCTATTTGTGTATAAATTTGTAAATTCGTGCATTTAATTATTGATTCAGTATTCGATTTTTCGTTGGATATTTATTGAAATGGTTGTTTAGGTATTTGTGATAAGGTCGCATAAAGGAAGAGAAAACTGCAGATTAATATGGACAAGGATGTCTCGTGAGCATAAGCTGAGAATTATTATTATTTAACTTACAAATGCCTTTTCAATAGTTATTAAAATAGTTGTTATTAAAATAATTAAATTGTTGGCAATGTTAAAAACGCAAGCTCGAGAGCCACGTATTGCTCTCGCACGTAAAATGTATAGAATTTGATTTTAAGAAAAAGATTTAGTTTTTTTTTCCTCTTGTGAATTGTATGTAGCCATTTCTTGAGCGTTAAATAAATGTTTTATGCTGTGATTTTTTCAACCTGATGTCACAACCTAGTGTTTGCATAGCGGTTTCGGCCACTACACTACATATTGCATTGCCTTGCCTTAGTTGTAAGTGTAGTTTTCTGTACGGAGATGGTACTGCTCGGAACGAGCAGTCTGGGAAAGGGGCAATATTACGAATTTTATATATATGTAAATAATTTTAGTGAAATTATATGTGAAATTGTAGTATTTTTAGGAACGTTAAATAGACTTCCCCCTGAAGTAACATGAAAAGTCTTCAAGTTACATGAAATGTCTGAAAACGGGAAGCAATGCAGGAAAACAAAAGTTACACAGGGGCAAGTTTATTTAACGTTTCTGTAACTGGCTATATCTCGGTTAATTGGAGAGATAATGGCAAGCTGGCGGTGTTATTTCGGCAACAAATTTTTATTCCCGAATGGGGCAGGAAATCGGCAAAAGTCGCCGAACTTTGCAACCTATTTGGCGACATTTAGGTCCGGTGCCTGATTAACCGTAATTAAATAACTATAATTGATCCCTATTTGAAACTGTAACCATATATGTACTTATGTGTAACTTTAACCGGATATGTCTTCCAGTAATTTCGAGAAATGAAACGTACTAGAGGTTTCTAGGCCACGTGGAGAAAACTACACATGCCCGGAAGAGTATTAGTTCTCAGATTTTCGTTTAAAGCTGACTTCGGAGTACAGAGATCTCCGCCCGGGTTTCGTAGTTTAGATGCGCTTTGCTGAACGTTCGTAGTATTTAAACCATAACTATCGATTGTGTTCTGTGATGCAGAGAAGAGCTGTACGAGTGCTTTTGTTGAAAGTTCCAGGACCCTTTTCTATAGGGAAAATTAATTTTACGAAGCTATCATCGTTCTGTGTGCATTCAATTCATTACGAACTCTTATGAGCTTAATATATTGTTATATATATGATTAAGTTTAACTTTGCATCTCTAAAACGTGTTACGTAAAAATTAAAAATTCAGTTACTATATATGAAACTGAAGCCTGACAAAATGCTAATTGCAAACATCATGTATCTAGCGAGCTCTTAAAAAGTAAAATTTTGCAAAGTTATTAACGTACTTGTAGAATTGTTAACATGCATGTTTCTGTAAACTTTGGTCTAATGCCAAGCTGCCACAATGACATTACTGAAGGGAACAATTCGCTAATTCCTCAGGTGCTTATTTTCATAATCGTTTGGAAAAGTAAAAGTAATATTTACAATAAAAATTATTTTCATGTGGTCGTTGTATTGCTATTCCATGGAATAAATAGTTGCGTATGTAAGAAATATCATTGACAGTATTAAATCATTATATCGACACTTTTTATTAAATGTTAGTTTCACCGTTTCAATGAGTTATTTAATCAATTACATGAGTGTTTTAAACTGGGGGTAATAAAATACCCATTCAAAGGTAATAAATATTTCCTACCTGTAGTGCTTGAATGAATACAGGAATTAAACTTGTAAAAATTCACAATTAATATTTTGATACAGATGTGTCATTTTACAAATATATCTCTCATGAACATAAATAAAAAAGGATCTTTCGGATAGTAAGTATCATGTACCAATAAGGGGCTAGAAATTTCAGTCGACTCGGTGATGGTGAACTATTGATGAATGCATTTGGTAAATCTTGAACAATATTAATGATAAAAAAAATATGCAAAGATGAGATGAAATAAAAATGTGCTTTAAATTTAACTGAAAATGCTTTAATGCTTTTAACTATTTTTTAAATACTTTTAACAAAAATAATTTTAACTAAAAATGTAAATACGTTTAACCTATACTTTAAATATATTTACAATATTAGTTAGTATTTGAAAATGTTTCGCACAGATTTTTAATTTTAGTATTATGTACTTTGTCGATTTGTCCAATGCATTTAATGTCATCGTGATAATTCTAATCATCTAAAGCCATCACTATAAAACTGAGATAATGTTTTAAGAGGTAGATTTTTTCCGTTACCATTAAAAGATTCATTCAGACAATAGAATAAATTTCGTTTCATAGCAGATGTTTTATGACCTTATTTCTGAATTTCTTATTATAGTACACAGACTAGTTGAAAAGGTTCAAGACTGATTTTTCTATGATTATTTTACGAGCCCCTTACATTTTTCCTTTCTGAAATAAGTATCCTTCACACTAAATTAGATTCAGCTGCATTATTTAAGTGATTCAAAAACATGAAGTGTGGCTTCTTTTCGATACTGTAGTAACGGCATTTTCATCTGAAGACATCCTCATTCTACACAGTTGCGTTTTCACTATTAAGATTGATTAGAGCCGCTTAACACGGATAGTAGTTAGCGACCCTGACTGCCTTGTTCGGGTTCGAATCCCGGATAAGGCATGGATCTTTGCAAATGCATAGTGCCTGTACAGCATTAGGACACTCGAAATATGCGGCGAGCTGAAATCCTCTGTAGAAGTTGGTGGCAGAGGAAGAGTGGTGAGAGACCGTCGGACCCGACCTACCGGTGTGCTTTCCATCAAACCTAGAGGTGGAACTGAGCAAAGTCGACAACGACATGCACAGTTTTGCACTTTTTGCCATGATGAAATTTGTGGGCTTGTTCTTATGTTACTGTGGTACAAGTGAGATAAGTCACAGCACACAACAGATTGCTTAGAACTCACATAATCTGCTCTAGCATACCTGGAACAATGGTATGCTAGAGCAGACTTAAAAAAGGGCTGCCATAGTTTTAGCAGTTGTGCCATCGAGTAATAAACATTGTTTCTGGAGCAAACCTTTCATTTTTCCCCATCCGTTTGGCAATACTGTGTGACCCAAATGACTATTAAAGTTTGAAAATTCAATAATTCATGGAATAATGTAGGTAGATAGGTAAAAATTGACACACATATTTGAAATGACATGGGGCTTTATTTAAAGCAAAAAAAAAAAAAAAAAAGGACAACAATATATATCGCTGGGCAGCAAAATGTCAGTGACGCCGCATGAGAATCGTCTATGAAATGAACTGTAGTGAGAGAGGAAATCAGTCCCTTCATGACTTTGTCACTTTTCTATCCTCACCTCCGGGTGTGATGTGTGATCCATCACGATGTGATGTGAATTTAACATATCAATCGTAATCGGACACTTTCATCGAGGAAATGAGTGATTCTGATATTCAAACTGTCGGTGTGACGGGGGCGAGGTAGGCTGATATATTACAGAATCGTATCATCCCTACTTCTCTCAGGTCCCCAGGTATCAGTCCTTGTAGTTATTGGTTGTGTGGTTACTTGAAATCTTACGTCTACCGCGATGGTCCGACCTCATTACGGATGCTAAAAGACAACATCCGACGGCGGGTTTTCACAATACCTACAGATTAACATTGTTCTTCGACTACAGGTGTTATTGAAGAATGACAGCCGACATGTTGAATATTTGCTATGAAAAACAAAGTCTTTGCTAAAAATAAATCAATGTTAATTATTGCTTTCGTTGTCATATGAAGCTCCATCTATTGGACATTTTAAGCACTTTTGCCCTTTCAATAAAACATCAAGCATGCGTGTGATTTTACTTTTCTACTTACATTATTGAGTTAATTATAGAATTTTCAAATATTAACGAACTCCTGGGCCACCCAAGTATTAGCAAAATTGTCACAGTGTACAGTGGGTTGGCAAAACTGGTGTCTGTAAATAAAGTGGAATTTCTGTGAGAATGTCCTACGCCAGTCGTTCGCATGTTACGGTATTTGAAGCATTCTCGATACTAAAATAATGAAATACAGCATAATTTTTAGTCACCATATGCATTCTACAGGATTCGAATTTTTCATTACCTTTTCTCACAACTTTGAAACAAAAGTAAATCAGATCCATGCCATGGTATTTTCACAGAAATGTCTTCCGTATCTAGCAATCATCTCAATCTTCCGTATCGCAACAAAACCTAGCAATGACTTTCACTTGCTCAGGAGTTAGTTAATATTGACCAAATATTAAAATCCATGGTATCGTTGCAGTAATCCAGTTCAGAAAATCCAGTAAGAGTCCTTGTGTCTCACTGTGGGAGAGTGTCATAATCATAAAACTTTCAGTCAGGCCAGCATAATTTGTAATGTATTATTCTTAAAGAACTCTGACATAACTTTTTTGCGTGTAATAAATCCATTGTTGTTTCATTCCTATTCCATGCATATTGTACATATACATATATTTGCATAGATGCTTGTAAATACATAGGCATAAGTGAAAAGCACACATTTTAACGACGCACACATCGCAACGACTCTTTCGCGTCGGTAGAGGCCAAAATCGTTTTCTCTCAAACATCTGAAACGCCCGTATATACGAAGTTTTGTTTAAATGGATTTCCTTCTCGCATGCCAAGTGGAAACCTACAGCGTTAACAGAAACCTACCTAAGTGAAACGAATACTTCTCTTTCCGGGATCTTTGTGCGGTTTCATCCACAGTGTGCTGTTCTTCCTTAGGACGGAATTTCATCCGTGAGCATCAATAGTTAAACGTTGACGTTAACAAAGGACTGGAAAGGGGCATTCTAATAAAAGAGTTACTTTTAGTCGCTTCAAAAGAATAAGTAGAGTCATTAGGTTAATTGGAAGAGGGAGAGATGAAAAACGAGCAACACTTTCGCCAGAACTGTGGCACGGACCTCTGGAATACGCGCCCAGCGTGCAGACCACTACACTACGAAGGCACGCCAAGAAGGCGGGAGAAACACCCTATATACCCCTCTTTTTAAAGAGTGACTGGCGTTTTTAGGGGACCCAATCGCCAAATGCTAGGTGTGGAGAATCACCATCACCACCCTTTTAGTTCGGGGCCCACTGTTCGCTATCATTATGTTAATTGGAGGCAGGAGAGATGAAAAATGAGCAACGCTTTCGCTGAGAATTGAACCACGGACCTCTGGAATAGGCTGAGAATTGAACCACACACCATTCCACTGACCAAGAAGGCTGCAGAAGCATGTCTTTTAACAACTCCCGAAACCAATGAGCCAGGGAATAAGATGATGGGGTAAAGCATATAAGGTATTTCTCCCACTTCCCTAGCGTACCTTCGTGGTGTAACGGTAGCACGCTGGGCCGGTATTCCAGAGGTCCGTGGTGCTATTCCCGGCGAAGGCGGTTGCATATTTTTCATCTTTTCTGCTTTCAATCAACCTAATGACTTTACAAGTGGCGCCCGAACTAAAAGGGTTGTGGATGATGATTCACCGCACCCAGGATTTGGCGACTATGTCCCCTAAAACCCTAGTCGCCCTTTAAAAAGGGGAGTATATAAGGTATTTCTGGCACTTCCCTAGCGTGCCTTCGTGGTGTAACGGTAGCACGTTGGGCCGGTATTCCAGAGGTCCGTGGTTCGATTTCCGGCGAAGGCGGTTGCATATTTTTCATCTTTTCTGCTTCCAATCAACCTAATGACTCTACAAGCACCCGGAAGAAAAGGAACACAGGCGGCATTGAATGCACGGACGTTTCAAGCGACATCGCTGTGAAAGTGAACGAGTTCAACATGTAAATATAAACAGCCATGAAAGAGATATACTTTAGAGGAGTTAGTATTCTTTATGTAGTTTAAGGATAAATAAGTAGGACAATACGCTGGCTTCTGCTTAAAATCATTTTCCAGATTTTTTTTTTAACTTTATAATTTTATAACTTTATAACTTTATATGATGGCTAATAGTCTCGAAGCGGGATTTGGAGGCGTATTACTTTAAATGTCTGAATCACTTTTCAATTTTTGTCACCAAATACTGCTATCGCCCTGTATTATTTTTATTGAAATTAAATGATGAAGAGTCTGCATGAAAGTATGCATGTTTCTCACACTGTGAAAAAGACGGTAGCTAGGGCCATCAGATTTTGAATAACGAAGCCTTCCATCCAAGAAACCCGAATTTTGAAAGCAGAATTTTATATTTCGTATTTTGTAAAAGTTAGATGAATTTTTAACAAATTCAACGATTTGAAAGCGAACAGTGGTACACTGCACGGTTTAAAATATTGTTATCCTCAGGAGGTGAAACTGTCTGTCTAAAGACATGCTGTATTTAAATATTTTTTGATTTTGCTAGTCAACTGAATTTTATGTGGCTTAAGTGCGAGGAATATGATATTTAATTAACACTTTGAGCGCGGCGCCGAATTTGCTGTCCTTGCCGTTCAGCCGCCAGCGAGCTAAGCCGTATTTTTGTTTAGAATGTTTCAATACATTTCATTAAAACTAAATTTGATCACATTTCATCGAGACTATATTTATTTTTTAACTTTAATACTGTCGGTCCCGCGGACCGACGCCAGCCAAACGAAAATCCAGTGCCGATCCCCAAGAACCGACGCCGGCCACACGGAAAGTTCACTGCCGGTCCTAAGCGACCGGCGCGGCGCTCAACGTGTTAATAAATTTAACGCAATGAAACGTTATTAATAAAAAGACAAAAAAAAATGTTGCAAATCATCTTATTAAGAAAACTATAAATTGAATTGAGTAAAAAAACTGGGCGGGGGATAGGAAAATATTTGATAATGCTTAACGCTTCACTGGGAGGTCTAAACACATGTTGCTTTTAAAATGTTTGTAATTTTGCTGTTGAATTATATATGGCATAAATGCGATGAAAATTATGCTTAAATGCTAAAATGATAGAAAGGAATGGGTTATTAGGAGTAAGTGTGGCAGCAGAATGGTAGACTGCGAGTTCAGCGACAGCGTACAGAAACCTTAACAGACACTTTTGCAGTGACCGTTAAAATCTGAGACCTTTCAGATCTATTTTTTATTATTTTATTTTTTAAACTTTTAAATATTCTAGCGAGTTGCGAATTAATTTTGGACATTGAGAACTGCTTAACTAATTGCTATCCATTTCTTCTGTTGTACAGTCATTAAGAATTTTGAAGTAGGCAACACGTTTTCGTGTTGCAATGCCCTCGCGTTGACTCGAATCTGACACTCTCGCCGAGTGTGCTGCCGTTACACCACGAAGGCATGCAGAAAGGAGTTAGAAAATAGCTTGTATTGTCACCTATAATGCGTTTTATTTGAAGTATGTCGTTTTGCTTTTGCCAACATGGGTTCTTTAACGTGTCAAACCTTTTGCATGTAATAAATCCAACCTTTTCTAATAATACTTTTCGCGCAAGAACGACGAAAATAAAAGACAGTGCTTTAGTTACTCTTTAATCATAGAACTAGAAACATTTTCATGAAATCTTGCCTTCAGCTTTAAAAGAACTCCATAATCATTAATCTTTCTTTTATGTACTCTTGAATGGTGCTTTTTATTTTATCAAATTCCATTTAATCTCAATGTAATTCTCTGTTTTTTCCTTTCTTCAAATAAGATGTCAGTCTGAAAGCAATTGAGTTCTAGTTTAGAATTTCGTACTAAGTGGAGAAAAATTGAATCATTTTAACTAGATTCTTTCATTCGCCTGAGAACTCATTAGTAAACGTGGCTTGAATATTATAGAACTCTGCTACATTTACCGTCATAAATTTGTAACAGTTATGCTAAAAGATGCTCTCAGAATATTTCTTAAATTGATAGTTTTTTTAAATTAAGATATCAAAAAAGGAACGTAATTCACCGGCTGAGTTAAATAGAGTATGTATTTGCAAATCTGAAAGTCTATGATTTCCGCGGAATCTTCTTTTGATTTTTATCATGAATATCTAGTCAATGGTTTAATCGATAATTTTTTAAATCTCTTCGTAATGGTATCGGGAGTATGTGGTGAATTTTCTTTTGCCTCACTGCAAATGCTACTAGAATATCATTTAATAAGATTTAATCAACTAGTAACTTTAACGTAGATGTATTATCGTTTAGCTCACTTCGCTGCATATAGGTATTTTTGGCATAAGGGATAAGTATTGAATTTTAAAGAGACATTTAAACAAAAATTTGAAAGCGAATTTCGTTGAAATTTTGCATCATCCTGTTATTAAATTCAGTAATGTAGAACATCTTTTTTTCGTTTGATTAATAATTTATATCAATGTGCAGATGTTAAAGTAAAGTACAGAAGTATAAAATCACGGGGAAATTTTACAGTTAAAATATAAACACTAACATATATCACATCCACCTTTCTAGTTATTATGAAACCCTTTATTGCAGTTACAATTTTCGAGCAACACACGTCTCCTTTATGTCAGTAATATCTTGCCTATGAAATATTACTTGGCAGATGAAATGAAACTTACAGGACACATGCTGAAAAACAAGAAAAATTGTACTGAGCCAGATTTATTGAACAGATATTTGACATAAATGGAATGAGTTAGTTTCTGTTTTGATATCTATTATTTTCTGCTATACAGAACTCTTGAAATTCACGTCTTTTCTTTGAGTGACACAATACAGTTATATTCAATGCTTACGTAACCTACATGTCTTGAATGTTAAATTCTGTCTCCCTTAAGACATCCAGGTGAAAGGCGAACTTTCGCGCTGTCTTAATCCTTCGATACATTAACACCAGGTCTTGAGAAAATTTAATCCTTTGCGGCACAGTGTGTCCGGTTTGGACACACCTAAAAATTCCCTTCTGTACGCACAGAAAAATTGAATGAAAATAGATTTATAGGTTACTATAGGTTACGCTGAACCTTCTTTATTTATAGTAGATGGCAACTCAATGCAAACAAGTCCATATATTTTAGCCATGTTTAGTTTTTTAAGACCCTCAATTTTCAAAGCAACTTTCCAGCTTTTTTTAGAGTATAAAAGGAATTGTTTGAAAAGAAATTTCTATGCTATTTTTGGCTGTATGCTAATTTCCTTATTCTATATTAGTTTTAAATTTTTACCTTGAAATCTTGCTTAAAATCAAACGGCAAACCCTGGGTGGGCCCAGACCTGGCTCACAGACAATCTAGGACAACTGATATTCTGTATTCTTTGTTTCTCTGTATCTCATTGGTGAGTTCATTGACAACAATGCTCGTTTCAACACTCTTTTCGAAGCTCTATTTAATCATTTAAATTTTACTTGTGTATTCCTCTAGTCCTATTTTTTTTTTTTTTTTTTTTTTTTTTTTTTTTAATCAAAACTCCTGTTTTAAAAGGTAGCGTGCCGGAAAGGGTTAAAGCAAACATTTTTATTAAATCTTCAGCTTAGAGTATTACAGCTTGCTTAATAACAGAAGACGTACATTTAATTTCGGGATGAAAAGAACACAAATTGTAAAGTGAAACGTTATTCACGAAGACAAGTTCGATTATCACTTTTGAATCATGCCCTGGAATCATGCAAGCAAATACGGCTAGTGAAAGCTAAAGCGGATTTAAATCAGTCAGGAAGCTTGGCGGATATAATTGTCATACGGTATGCATCCTACGAATATAACAAGAGCCTTTCGCACACTTTCTTCTGTTTCAGAGCCGACAATATACTATATGATAATGCATGCTCCTTGTGGAATACGGTTTTGTTCATTTTAATCAGAATTTGCATTCCCTTTCCTTTTAAATCGGGATGCATCTACCTTGACGTTTATAGTGTTGTCGAAGGTTACATCAGGTCTAAGTTGTATAATTCTTCCTTGAACTGTATATTGTTCTACTCATATATAGAGTAGGGCCAGAATTTCTAGTATGAGAGCAGAGTTTATTGCTGTTGTTATGCATGCTTTGCACGAATTAAGTGCGGCGTATAGTGCTTTAAATTTCAACAACTATGGTATATAATATTTTCTGTATGTTGTGGTTTTGACTTCAGTTCATTCCTTATAACTACCTTGTTTTCTAGGCTATTAAATTAGCTTTAGATGGTTAAGGACTTGGATAGTAACATACGCATAAGCAGTCAAGCTGGTACGTTCTGGCCAAGTAGCTTCAAGTGCAGAACAAAATATCAAGTAATAATAGAACCCGCGTAAGAATTTTGCAGACAACGTGTTTCCTGAATTTTGCAGGTAATGCCGTTCATGTATTCTGCAATTAGACAGCTGTTTATCGCATAGCTTGTGAAACCTTTGTGGAGGTTGGCTGTACCTTCCGAAGCTTTCAGTGATTAGTTGATAGACGGACTTCATAGAGTATTGAAAGCGTTTCGAAAATTATTTGAAATACAGACTGTGTGGTTGTTAGTATTTGGGCTATTTTGGATTTTTTCCCCCCTTGTAACATCAAGCACATGAACTGTAGAAAAGCCAATTCGGTAGTCACATTGTTTTAGCTTGATGCTAATTTTGCTATAGAGGTAATATTTCTCTTGACTAGCAAATTTTCACACATTTTCCAAGCGCTAAAGAAGACAAATAGGAGGCAGAAAAAGAAGGCATTGAGTGTTTTAAAACTATTTTAAGTGTTGGATATTTTACATTCTGGAAGTTCGTCCGATACCAAAGCTGTTTTTCTTTTGGTTTTAATAGTTGTTTAATTTTTTAATAGAAAAAGGAACTATCTTTGCTGGTTGCAGAGACGGTTGAGTCTTTTATGATGAGTTTTTGTACTGGACTGTCTTCCGAGAAGACAGTATTCAGATGAATAGTAGCAGTATCGGAAAGCATAGTTAAAGATGTTATCAGAATCTATCCGTTGTAAGTACATCTTCTTGGAGCGTGGAAGACTTTATTTGCAGTAAATTTGTGAAGCATATCATAAGGATTGGAGCCATTGTTATAGAACTTTGAGCAGCTAATTGTTTTTTCGGTAAGGATATCACATTTACACTGTGCTCTATCTTTATTTAATATATGCGTTGAAGAGCTGCTGTCGCTGTCCTTCTAAGCTCTCTGCACATTTGCCTTTGTTGGCGTTGGCAGAGCTCATTTGTTGGCAGAACTCTTTTGTTTCCCATGTGATACTTTACAGATTTTTGCTGTGCTGGTTGGGATGATAGACGATTTTTAAGGTCTTCATGAATTTATCTGTGAGTTATTCTAAATTAAAAAAATTGTTTATCACAATGCAGCAGAAAACGTTGCTGACCTTAATACTTTTTAGACTTTCAGTATTTTTTCCCTCCAAATACAAAGATGTCTGTTATAATTGTCAGACAATAAGTATAAATGGGAGCACATTTGAGTATAATCTATTGTTGAAATCTACCGCAGAAAAACTCGCAGCCGGCTTCAAGGCAGCATGTTCCTGATGAAAATAGCCGAAGAGAAGAACTAACTTACTAAGTTAACCTCACAGAACCGATGGAACACTTGGACTTTATCTTAGCTAAAAAAAAAAAAAAAAAAAAAAAAAAAAAAAAAAAAAAAACCCTTCAAAATCTTCCTGCTTTAAAATGCAGCTATCGGGGTCAGTACGTGGGTGGGTAACCACCCACATGACTGGCCTCGACGAATCCCCATAGTGGAGGAGCCTAAAGGGACGAAAATGCTTGCTTGACCTCGAGGCATTTGCCATCACGAACGTGATTCTTTCGCCTGCGGGCACGGTGCTCATGCACCTTTACTTAGTCAAATTAAAAACGATCGGCCTTCGATCTCACCTGAACTTTAGGTAAAAACTCATATGTATTTGAGACCTAGTGCGAAAGCGTATGATTTTGATCTTATAATCTATTGTTCCACTCAAACATCTGTTCTGTAGTTACGCAACCTATTCAATTGGAATACAAATTATACTAATTTTAAAAAAGCAATGCTTGTTTGTACCGATGGATAACTAGTAACGTTCTAGGATTTAACATATTTCCAAACTATATTGATATATATGTGACAATATTCAGCAGGCTGTAACGAGAAACATGCTTTTCTGTCATTACACAAATTCACACTTTTCATCTTTTTTATTTTAACCTAGTAGAGATCGTTACCAAAATCTAAGAAACTTAATCCACCTTAGTTAAGAAGAAACATTTGAAATGTATGTCAATGTTATCTTTCAGACAGCAGTTCAATCCTTTACGATGAATTAGTGTTTCTCTTTATCTTTAGAAACAATCTAGCCGAAGTCTGAGAATCTTTTTTCTCGTGAGGAATCTAATGCCAATCATATTAGTTTCGCAAGGGAAAAAAAATTATATTAACAACTAGCATTTTTGTTTCATCAAGGGAACCTGTAAAAAACAACACCTTAAAGTACATCGAAATAAAATAATGTAAAGGTGCCACTATACTGGTTCTAGGCATTAATCTGTGAAACATTTTCAGCTTTTTGTTTTAAATGAACTCTCTTAGGATGCAATGCTCCGAATAATGTTTGCACAATCTGAATTTAGCTAAAATTTTCTTTATCTTCGTGCAGCCTCAGGAAGAATGGGAACTTAAAAACTAGCAGAAGTTAGGTTTAGTAATAGGAGCTTACGTAAATGTGAATCATGGCTGTTTAGTATCGTAAGCACGAAGGAAGGGAATTATGTCTAGAGTTATATGCGGTGTGAGTCGATTAAGTGTAATCCAGCTGCTATCAATATAATGCACAAGAGTAAATGTCTATTAATATGGAATCGAAAGACCTTTCAAATCAGTTTGAGTTTTGTTTTAAAGTTTTATGCTATTTTAAGTTTACAGCTGAATAATTAGCTACATCGTTCATTAATATATTGTTGCGAAATGCCAGGCTGCGGTCACATAGCCTCCCTGCAATGTCTCACTGTTCTCCGCGAAAATCAAATAAATTTTTTTTTATTTGCATCACACGCGTCTCGCATTCCATTATTCAACTAAAATAGAAATCTGTAGTTTAGAAAAAATAAAAATGCATAAGAATATGCGTATAAAGTTTATAGAATATTAATATTTTAACAACTTGTGATCAATTTCAAATTAATTAATACGTTAAAGTCGTCCATTATCCCGTATGACTTCGAAAACGCGTATCTCCATGGAGAGAAATACGTTTTGTAATAACTCTGGTTCCTCATTGTACCATGCACTCTCGATGGCTGCTTTTAAGACATTCACAAAAGAAAACTGCCTTCCATTCTCGTAAATTGTCCGAGACATAATACCCTACATATGCTCGATCGGGTTAAAATCGGGACTCATTTAGGGCCACTCAATAACGGTGATATTTTCCATCTCTAAGTAATTTTTACTTCTCTGTACAGAGTAAAGAAAGTATTGTAATCACCAAAAACTTCGGATACCATATGCCAACCAAAATATCAGTTTTGACAGCTATCGAATGCAATTTAACGATGTTCCTGCTTGACATCTGTACATAATGAAGTTTGTGCTTGACATCTGTACGTAAGGAAAGAATAAAGGACTCTTTTTCCCCAAAGGAATTATAAAACTGGTTTAGAATGGATTCGGAAGAGATTTTTTTTGTGGCATCTGTAACTACGTATGTATGTATCTCGCACAGCTAAAATGAGTAGCCTTAAAACGTGGAAATTATACATATAGGACTACTATAACATGCAGTTGTGCACTTCCCGTTTTGTTTGCAATCGGTCTCACCAAAAGGGTATATATATATATATATATATATATATATATATATATATATATATATATATATACAAAACAATTCTTTTGAAAACAAAACACAAACATGCCTAGTATTTTCGCGCATTAAGCTGCAGAAAAATTATCATTAAAGACATAAAGTAAGAAATTTAGAACTAATGTTTCGCAAAGACCACAAATTGAAATTCATAATTAATAAATTTCAAATAATCATATAAAAGCAACAAATAATTTTAAAATGTTAAAACCAAAACATTTCAAACAAGCAAAATCCCACGTCAAAACATTTATGAAATTTAAATTCAGTCAACCTCAATGTCACTTCATCAGGGGGAGAAACTTTGAAATTAATTGAAATCTCTCTTCGGCAAAAACCCTTGGTTTTTCTAAATCCAGAAATGGCCTATGAACCGTTTCAATGTGTTTTAATTTTAGTTTTAATTTTTTAGTTCACCCGAAAATTCTGGCCCTTCCCCAAAGCAAGGAAAAAGCAAAGTAAATTCTAATTAGAAAAATTGGAATAATCTTAAGAAAGTTATTTTTCTTTTTAAAAGAATTGGAAACGAAAGTGTAAAAAGCATAATACTTCCGTGAAAAATTTTAAATCAAAATGTTTACCTTTAAGTTTAAACGAATAATCCAATGAATTAAGATGTAGTTGAAAAAAAAAACATTTAGAATACACAAAAAGTAATTAATAACTTCCATCACTCTAATTAGACTCAATTCTAAACATCAAAGTAGAAACAGAAAGGTAAACCCACTCTGCTACTCGGCTTAGTGAGCTCAGTTTTTTATTCTTATGTGTTGCTAAATTGTTCATTTTTTTTTTTGCTTTAAAAATGATTGAATTCTGTTGTTCATATCTTCCGTTTAAGGTGTTTATGCTTTTAGTTAATCTGCATACAATAGTTGTAGAATTATCAACAATTTAAAAGTTGTTTATGTGCGGCATATTTGTTTACACTTGAAACTTAGCAGAATAGATAATTAAGTCTTTCTGCATCTTCAGTGTCTTTTTGCCGAGTGGGACCAAAAGGAAACTTTTAGTTTTGTTCACCGAAAAATCTGCCTTCAGCTTGCTGGCCGAATTCCTGGTTTTTGCTCAGACATTGTAATTTTAATAGTAATTTTTTTTAAATTATTTAACTCGATTTGGTGTTTTATGCTTTTCTATACCTTTCAATATATTCTATTTCTTTCAATATTGCTTTCTATATATTTTTTCAATATATATGTTTTCTTTCACTATATATATATTTAAAATATTATAAAATATTTTGAGTTTTTATATTGCACAGATCAGCTTTTTTTAGGAATATTAGTGGTACGAATGGGAGTACTGTCAAGCTCGTGTAACCAATGTTGTCTTGCAATGCTTTCAGCAAATGACATAGATTGTCTCGTAGTGTTTCTATGTATTTATTTAAACGAATCTTGCCTACCATCAAGAAAGGTGAAACCCGCTTGCTGGTCCCGTGTTTGCTTCAACTTCAACATTAAGGACATCTTCTCTCACACTTTCAATTAAGTTCATCATTATTTAGAATTTGAAGGATTTGACGAATCACACACCATCCATTCTGCTGCATCCTCATTATGAACTTCTGAACATCCAGTAATTTTCAAAAGAATGTTTCTTAATTCCTCAAGTGACACGTCATCCTCATCTTCTTCTGTCTGTTCCCTTTTCTTTTCCTGAACTTCTTTTTCCTTTTGCTCCTTTTCCTTCTCTTCTTCAGTTGATTCTGAAAAATTCTGAAATTCTGAAAGCGATTCGGATAGTCGAAGTTCGGATAATTGGAATTGTACTGTAACAACATCTGAAGATTCGTTTCGATTGGCTGAGCGATAGGAGGTTAGGGATTCATTTATCGAGGAATGTTTTTCAAGACCACCCTGTAATTTAAACAGACTCTGCGCTTTTAATTTTTTTTTATCAATCTTTGACTAAACCGCAGAGCGTGAATGTAGCTCGAAAATACAACTTGGTATAATAGTTAAAACCATGGTAATTATATTGTTTCTTAAGGTTTTGTTTCATATGTTCGGTAAAAAATGAATTTCGTTCATCTGTTCCTTGTAGAAAATAAATAAATCAGTCTTTATTTTAACTTATACTAGTTTGGGCATTATTTCACATGTAGTAAAGATATATAATAGTTAGGATAAAAAAAATATTGTTGCTTGGGTAACTATGCTACAAGAAAGGAGAATAAAAGTAACTTACTTTTCTTATTTATTACTTGCTGAAAAAACATAGATGTATTCTCTGCAAATATTTAAGTGAGAAAAGGCATAGGCCATTTTATTGTTATTCTTACCTCATCGTAATATGCCAAATAAACTGTTAACTTTATTGTTTTCTTTCAAAGTGACAGACACTGCATCGCTAAGAGTAGTTATTAGTCTAGCATGAAAAAAGCTTTATTTACTTTTCGAAGCCTTTTCAAGAAAGCTGAATCTTTTTCTTTGGTAAATACTTATTTTTCTCCTCTAATTTTTTCTTGCTGTTATTGTTATTATCTTCCCATTGAGTTTTGTTTCGAGCCTCGGCTGAAGAGAAAAAATAATATAAATTCTGGTAAAAATGAATGAGATGTCAAAAAAATAAATGAAAATGTAATAACACGGAGGGTTGCGTTGAGAATCGTGGAAAGCCTGAAAATGTCATTAATGGAATTTGCAGTGTCGCGATTCAAAGATAAATGGTGTAAAATGTGGAGCAGCTTCTGCAGTACTTGAGATAATACATATGTGTAGATGCAGTTTTGGAAGCGCTTTTGGTCAAAGGAAAAGTGATACTTTGTCATTTCGTATTTTTGATTCTTGACTCCCAAACAAAATTAAAGCCCTATTAATCTCAAGCTAATGTTTCTAAACATATTCTACCATACCATTTTTACGCATAATATTTATACGAAGGAATTACACCTGTAAAACAAAATCTCTAATTAATTAAACTATTTCTTATTATATTGTGAGCATTTATCTATTTATTTTTGACTAATAGTTAATTTTGAATTAAAGTATTTTTCTGTTACTCTCTGTGGCGTTGAGTGCTTCTAACCATTAGGCTTGTCTCGCCGGTTTTCTAAAAAGCCAGAGCCTCTCCTGGGCGTTACTTTATCCTGTGAGCTGTTAGGCTGATCTTACTACATTTAATTTTAGATCAACATTACTCCTTAAAGGCAGACGTGCTGGCTTGTGTAAACCCAAGTTGGTTCATTGTTAATTCTTTGTGTTCAGTAAAAGAATCTAATACACCCCTTTTGTTTTTGTGTCATAAAATTTGAATATAATTCTTCTATATTCTTTTTTAAATTCGGTAGTGAAGCTTACTAAGAATACCAGACTTGATAATATAATGAAATATAAGCCTTAATTCCAGAAAATCCAGAATTACGTATGCCATTTTACACTTCACACTTTAATGTGTTACGATTACGTAAATAAATTTGCTCATTTGCTTTATAATGTATTTAAACAGATGATGATTCACATTTGTTACCAAATGTACGACCAAAATTATTAAAAGTTGTGTTTATAATGAATACGTTCGAATGACTAGAAATTAATATCCAATTATCTACTTTTAATTACTAAAGTTACTTTGTCGAATCATTCAGTACAATTAAACTTGTCCGATATCTGTGTATCAAAAATACCCGATAATAAATTAGAAACAAGTGCTGACAGCAATTCCTGTGTTTACTGAATACTATCATCAAATTTTAATGATTTCATTTAAGAAGTTAGATCATATAAACAACTGATTCCTTATTGCAACCTTTCAGTCATACAGCAGCAAAATACAACCTAAAGAACTAACCGTTTAAAGAATGATCCCTTTCATCACTTTATTTTTAATTTATACAATTAGGATAAGCGCATGCATTATAAACGTCCACATTACATAAATAATGTTCACTTAGTTCCTGAACAAGTCATCAGAATATATCCGTTACCTAAGGATTCTTCTCAAATCAATCTTTTCTTGATTTATAAGTGTGTTCATGCACGATTATTAAAATACCTCGCATATAAAATTTATTACTGAATGACGCACAATTAGACGTATTAAATAGAGTATTGTATACTTTGTTTATCATAAATGCGTAATATCCGTTTCTTTACCTCACGTAAAAATACTGTGACAACAATAAAATCAATTTATACCAACTACATACTTTTCTCCTGGATTCAATCTAAAACAAAATGCAAATATCAAAAATATTGATCACATTTTCGCTACTGAAATTTATGTGCTACGTTAGCAGACTAATTTTTGTATTGTAACTCTAGTTAAGACATTTACTATATTTTAGCTAGAGCCGCATATGAATTTAAAATTATTCAGTACAAAATATTTTATTTTCTATTATATTTACTCAAGAAGTAAACATTTGTATTTATAAATGGGGTATCTATACGTATGCGTATGCATAGTGAAAGCCCTATATTCATTTTGCTGAAACAGCAGTTATTAAAAAATATATATTGTAAGCAATATTTTTTCATTAGCAGCAACTTTACTTGATTTCCTTGAAAATAACTTAACTAATAACTACTTTAGATAAGGAAAATTAATGCCACTGATCAAGATACATACTACGGTAATGAATTGTTTACATCGCGCACAAAGTTCCCAGGAACTCAAACTATAACTACCGCCTTGCATTCAATTTGTATCTTCAGCAGTTAGAATGAAATGTTACCATCCAGTGTTTCTTGGAATGAGGTCACGCATTAACGAAAATATTGAATCATCACCAACAATGTTCTGTGGAACTCGCTTGAATCTTCGACGATAATTTCTCATCAATTCCTTCATATATGCCTCTTGCAAAAGACTTTGTTGACAATCTTCATCAACATATGCTACCTCTTCGAACCAGCTCCATCTTCTCGGCTCCGTTCGAGCAGCGTGTTCATTCATGATGATTTACTTACAAGTTCGCATAGCTTCCTTGTAAAAGATACTTTTCTTTCTTTTCGCCATCGACAGAACAACTGGCCCACTGGGTTAATTCTTCAGGCTATTGGATCACGTCGGTGGAATAAAAAATAAAAATAAATAAATAAACTAGAGCTTAGTATTACGTCCCCAGGAATTGATTACACAAAGTCAGGAACACTGAAAAAATGGACCAGAACAGGGAAAGGAAATGCATGGTGGGAACTGAAAGAAAAGTGCGTGGTGGGGACTATTGAGACTAAGGGGAAAATACTGATGGTCATTTATCTCGAGTACTGCAAAGTTGTTGTTGCTTGCAAGGAAGTACTAACATTGTCGAGTATAATGTGCTCATAGTTGTAATCGTACTGTGCGAAAATCTTTAGAACAGCCGTACCGCTAACCATTCAAAGTATTAGTCAGAAAACTGAGAAATTTTTCACTGTTAATATAATTCACTGTTAATGTAATTCTGTTAATATAAATAGCTGTAAATCTAGAGTACCTGTAAATCGCTTAAAACCTGCGAACATACTAGCAGATCCTTGCAAGGAAAATCATGTAAATGACAGCAAAGAGTCTGAAAATGAATCTAGGATAAAAAAAAAAGAAATGCCAATTTTCACTAAACTCGCAGACGTGCAAAAATTATACAACCATACAAAGCTTCTTGGATCGTCCTCTGGACTGGAAGCGAACCCCTGTGGCAACGAGTAAACTTCAGCGAAAGTTGCCATAGTAACGAATTAGAAGAACAAAAGCGTTCTGTATTGGACTTTCGAGGTTACATCGTCATAATATGCTTCCTTTCTATACACATATATTTTTATTTTGTAAGTAAATGAATATATTTCTAAATAATATTGGAGTTAGAAGTTGGAGAATTTATCTCACAACAGCATTTAAAAATATAGATTTACATTTTTCATTCGCTTTGAAATCAAAATTGTCACTTAATTTACATTTTTGGATAAAAAATAAGTAATATTTTAAACTAATTAAATGAAGATCATATTGTATACTTGTAAAAATGTTATCACTGTGTCTGTAGTTATTAGTAATTCTGTGATTAGTAAGTCTATTGGTCATTGCGCGAAAATTTAAATTTCAAAGCCATTTCAAACAGAATAACATGCTTGAGTGGCTTTCAAGTATATTCACTGTAATTTGCAACTTTAGAATCCACATTAAAATGTGATAATTTTTTCTAAAAATTTTATTAGAATAAAAATAGGTAATCTTAGTGAGAGATTGCAATTTTTAATTAACTGCTATATTTCACTGGTGAACATTTATGCGAAAATATCTAATGCAGAAAGATAATTTATTAATATGAATTTTTCGTAAAATTCACATTATTATTTAATTTCAAATATGAAAATATTTGATTGCAAAAGAAGGCAAAGTAGTCTTATAAGTTTTAGTAAGAATTTTCTAACGATTGTTAAGTTTTAATCGCTTTTGTATACAATAACCCTTTTTTATTATCGAATGGATAAATTTATTCAAGAAAAAATAACTTCTAAAATAATGAAATAAATTATAAGCACAATTTAAAATTTTGTGGTATTAAAAAGAATTAGGTAATCATAAAGGATCTAAGAGATTTCTCCTGATTTAAAAAATTCCCTGATTTCAAAATTAAATTTTAGTTGTAAATCTCATTTCATATTATACGCATTACCTCATACGTATTTTGCCTTATTATAGCTTATTATATGTATTTTACCTTATTATACGTATTTTGTACTTACAAAATTACTCTTTTCCAAACTTTAATTTAGATTTAATAGTTGATATATTTATAGGTTTATATAATCAATATATTATATTAAATACGAATACCAAATTGCAAATGAAAAATCTGAGAATTTAGAATTCTTTATTAATTTTATAGTGCATGTGAATCTTCCAAATAGTCATTAAGTTCGCACAATTTTAATTAAACTTTGAATGAAGAACTTGAACTTTGACCGAATTAACTTCATCGAAAGTTGCCATAGTAACGAATTAGAACAACAAAATTGTTTTATAATTGTTTAACATATAATTGTTTTCTGTTTAAATTTGTAAAAATTCACGAATCATTGTCATTGGTGTGCTTAAATATTTCCAAATGTTCAATTTATTAAAAAGAAAATTTTAATATACAAAATCATAGTTTTATTTTAATACTTACAATCCATTTCACAAAAAGAATACTTTCAGGAAACTGAAAAACTAACTCCACATAACAATTAATTTTAAACTTCATTCTAATATTCTTACCTTCTCAGACACTCTTTGCCTTTTGACTGACATTTACAATCCACGTTGTTTTTCTGACGTAACATTTTATTTAAAATAAAGAAGCCAAATAAAGAACGCTGGATTGTTGATATTTGTTTTAAAATGTTTTTTCCCAATATTCTGTATATATTAACTACGAAGAAAAAAATAATTATACGTATTTCCATCTTCCACAGTTCTTCGGTAATTTACAGTTGATGGAATGGTTTCAAAACTATCTGATCTAAAACAAGCATAGTTAACAGAAGAATAGTTTTACACATGAGAGTGAGCAAGTTTTGAAGTTTCCAGACGTGCAAGAATGCTCCAAAGTTCTTCCAAGTAGTCTTATAGAAAGAACAATTGATTGCATTTGAAATACACTGTTCGAAGTTTTATATCTAAAGCACCTTTAATTTATATTCCCTTTATTTATGTGATTCTTATATGATCTGTTGTACAAAGTTTCTACACTTTAAACCGAGATCATATGCAGTTAAAGAAGTTCAGTCTTGACGTCGAGTACATGAATCCTCTAACTGAATGCTCTTTTCTAAATGAAATCCAGCAAAGAGCAGAGCCACTTACAATATTACAGACGATGTGTAAAACGTCTTTGGTATATTTTAGCCCTACGGCAGCAAAATGTCTGTTTGGGAATAGCACAAAATTCATCAGTGGTTAAATTTTATTGTTGATGAATGATATGATTTGGTCACCTCACGATAAACCACAGCAGAGTGACGAACCAGTGGATCATTCGGTGGGGTTGGAATGGACACGACAGTGAATGTCCAGGATTAGCATCATGCTGCATGGCTGCTGGCTTTTCTCCTGAAAAGTGAAATGAAACAATTAGTAATGTTAATATGCTATAAAGATTTATAATGTTTTACAAATTCTGCTAACTCAGTTCCACAATTTTATTTCATGTGAACACGTTGATTGTCACTCGAGCTTGTAAGAAAATCTCCTTTAGGCAAAGAGCGGCTCTTTACCATGAGTTAGTTGTTTCCGATCTTAGGAGTTTAGAATGTCTAGAACGAAACATTTTGGGACATGCATTCAATTTAAAATCTTTCCTCAAGAAAGAAATATCTAAGAAAGTGTGCGAAATTAAAAATTGTTTCTTCTTTCCCAAACATTTTTCTGTAGTGACAAATGGTTGAAATATTTTTTTTTTTTTTTGTTAACATTTTGCAATGTCAGTAAGAAAAATAAAAGAGCAATTTTTAAATGAATCATATAATAGTGAAGAAGAAACCTGTTGCGAGGCTTACAAAAATTAGAATAGTAGCGATTAGGAACGGTCGAGATTTTTCAGAAGGATAATTGTAAACTAAATTACATCCTCAGATTTTGATTTAAATAATGATGCATTTAGCGACAACAAATGTGGTGTCTATCATATTTTGCAAGAACAGGCTGTTAAAGAAGAAATAAAAATTGGTACCGAAGAAAACACAATTCAGTTTAGTGAACAGAATGAATTTAGCTGTCGGTAATAACCATTTTCTTCTTTCTTATTAAAATCAACAGTCATTTTTTTAAGTATCTACTTTACCTCTCTATCTAGATTTCAAAGCAAAAAATTGTATTTTCGTTTAAAAATGAATGTGTTTTATTTATATGAATGATAAAACTTCGTTTACGTTTGAACAAAATTCTGCGATGCCAGCGGCAGTATATTCATTGAATAAAATACGGAAAAATCTCTCGTGGTAAGCTGCTTCCAAATTGGTTACCTAAGAAAGCGGCCATTATTTTTATAGAACGCAAATAAACAAACCATCTCTAATTACTGCACTCTTGCTCTAAATGACGGATAGTCAACCTGGTCCCTACAGCCCACAGGTGGGCGATTTAAGCTGTAATGGTGGGCGGTAGAGGCTTTTGCCCATCCTACGATGGGATTCCGTTCTCCTCCGAGCTGCTGTCTCCTGTTTCCGTATATTTATAAGGCTTTGCAACTTCTCTTAGGTGTTCTTATGTTATTATATCGCGCATAGTGGAATTATCCACCTTCACAAAGCATGAGGCTAGGAGAAAGTTTTCCGAGAAACGAACTTCTCATTTTCCTACTTTGAGCGTCCTAGCCGAAACAGTTTCGCTGGAATAGATGTCTTAACTAGCTACGCGAAACATAAATTTTCTGCCTCTTATAAATATAAGCAAAGTATAAATAAATGGATAAGCTTAGCTATGCATATTTTTACTATGCCTCGACTCCAAAAATTACTTTGCATTAATGCTAAACTAAGTTGCTGCGGAAACGGTGGGCGGTAAGGCAATTTTACTACATATAAACTGGGAGGTAGGTTGACTACCCCTCTAAACTATTCTTCGATAACAGCCGATTCCATCGGTCACTAGCCTGACGAAACATTGTCCAAACTGCACCACAGGGTTCAGAAGACAAATACCTACAAAAAGAATTAAGAAGAATGGAAACCATACTTTTGGTTTCGAATTAGTTGTCAGTTTCTGTTAACAAGTGTATTGTACAGGTCATACTTAAATAAACGTCAATACTGAATATCGCCCTTTTAAGCAGGCTACCACCACAGGACAATAAAATTGTCTAGAGTCGTAAATGCTTGCGGTATGGAAGTTTCACTGTATCCACACATCTCGCACTGCCTGTAGTTGCTGTTATGGAATGAATACGATCTGTTTTCAAGGAGTTAGTATACAGTTAATTTACAGTGTGCTTTTCGAAAATCAAAGAGTTCAGTAATAAAGAGCGATTAACAGTTTTGTCCATAAACTGAGACAATGAAGAAGCGTAGGCAATTTTTATTGCTGTTCATTTGGCATAAAAATTTAGCAGCTGATTTAAAAATTTAAGTAATAAGAATTACTTGAATTTGAAACAGTCAAGCATTACTGTAATGCCTAGAAAATAATTGTAGTTGTAAAAAGTGATGGTGCTATTTTCTAAAGTAATATGGTATTACGTATATAATGTTTTTCATTAAGCATAAAACATTGATAAGTAGAAAGAAGCATAAAAATTTCCAAGAAAAGAAAGTTATTTTATAAAGAGATGAATAAACAAAAAAGTGATATCCAAAATACTGAAGTTATTTATCTTACATAATAAAATCCAATGATGGAGTTGCTATTTCATAAAAGGGTCATATCACTGGTATAGGATACATCTTAAACTGTGTTCTGAGTCGTATCTTATACGAGTTCTATTATTGTTATTAAAATGCCGTTGAATAATACGAGGTAAGAAATAAAATAAAAAAGGAACCGCTCTTAATAAACAACAAATGTCAAAGCCAATGGGAAAGAATGTTGTATCTCCAAGATATATCGACTGTTAGAGTAACGTTGCGCGGTGACGTTTTGTGTCAAACTGGGTAAACCTTGTAAGTTAGACCCATGACATGATCAAGAGGGCTTATAGGAATGATACCATGGGTCGATCAAGTGCTTTTGAGTGGTATAGATTCTTTTGGGAAGGAATAGAGCAAGCTGAAGATCAGCAACAGTCAAGACAAATTTCAACGACAGAAAATGACGAAAACTTAGCGAAAGGGCGAAATCTTTTGAACTGCGTCCTCCTCAGACTCTGAAAACGAGTCGCCAACAATCTAGATCATGAAGGCTCCATCACGACAATATACCGTGCTTTGTCATGGTCTTCCTGACCAAAACATGACATCGCACAGCTTCCCCACCCATCCTACAACCCACATTTCGCTCCTTCAGGCTTCTTCCTCTTTCCCTGACTGAAAAAGGCCATGAGGGTACCCAATCACCAAATCCTAGTGAGAATGAAATATTGGGAGCCATTTGTAGGTCATTACGTTATTTTGAAGCAGGAGACGTGAAAAAATGTGCAGTGCTCTCGCAGGGATTAAAACCTTAGACTTCTCGAGTACCGGTCGAGTGTGCTTCCAATAACACCACGAAGGCATGCGGAAAGCAGGGAGAAAATACCTTATATAGCTGAAGATTGTATTCTTCCGATAATAAAATACGTATTTCAATATTTTTCTCTTCTCCACAAGCGGTAAATGCCACTGAAAACTGGTAATTTGGTCTAGGGTTCGAGTCCCGGGGAACAGGCTGGCTGCATGAGAGGTTTCATGGTTTGCCCCATGTGCAACGTTGATACGAGCCTGTTTCACTTAAAAGGACATCCACGCAGTATCCCTCGCTTTCCGCGTAGTGCCTAAGGGCGCAGCACGTGAGAAGAATAAAATAATAATAATAAGCAAAAAAATTTTGAAATAAATAAAAGCAATAAGTTAAAAAAAATTTTTCTCTCTCTGATTCTCATCCATTCCATTTAGATAATTTTTCCAAGTGTCCAATAGTAATTAATTTAAAATTTTAAAGCGTAAGGTTTGTAAAAAAGGGTAGCCAATTTTAATTTGCACCCGAGCGGCCCGGATGGGCGCTGTAACCGACTTTTATTTTAAGTACCCTTAATATAAAACCAATACTTCTAATCACAACAGGAACTTTTAGCTCAACTATTAAAAGTTACATTATCACCACACTATATGATAAATGAAGTTTTTCACTGTTCAAAAATCTTATAATTATATATGTGCATGTACTCCTCTGGTATGAAGCAAATGGACTCATTTCTGTTTCGCTGTAAGACAAAATGAAATAATTGCTTTAATTCCGTATTATTTCTTTTCTACCATTTTGTAAACATTCCAAAAATCTAGCTTTCAAATACAGCAGATTAGTTCATTTAATTTATGTCCATTAAAATGTTCACTTTTGTTACAGATTTGTCTACCGATACTCTAGTTATAGCAGAGCTTCACTTATATGGAATTAATATGCACGATAATTTCTGTCCGGTATTTATCCGTAGGCTTGGCTCAACGCTTCATATCTTTTGATGTCGTTTGGCAGAGATGAAGATGACCCATCGTCTACACCTATGCAAAACGTGAGTGTAATTATTATACATTCACTTCTTTTTCTGGTCTTTGAATGTTTTTTTTTTTTTTTTTTTTATTTTATCTTCTATTTAATTTACTTGTTAGGTATTCTTTTCGTGTATATTTGAATTCTTTTAAATTAAATTATTATTTAACTCATATACTATACCTTCGCATTTTAGATTTATCATAACAATAGTTATCGATTTACATTTTAGACAATTTATCTTCTGCTGTGGAGTTTCTAGAGGTAAAGAACTCTTTCATACACAATTAAGGAATTAATTACTGCCTTTAAACTTTTAGAACAGCTTAAAGAAATCTTTTTGTAAGTGTAATATTAAGTTCAGAAAAGCATGTTATTGTATGTATAAGCATGCATTTGTATGTTAAACCAATAGGGGGACCGGAAAGTAATGTCACTTTCTTACATTAAATTCAAACGAATACATTTTTAACAAGTTTTTATTTTTAATTAATAATATAATCACCCTCGTTATCAACAACCTTTTGCCATCTAATGTGCAGATTTTCAATCCCGGAGCGATAAAAATCAATTGGGTTTTGAGTAAAATATCTCGAGAGGACATTTTGGACATCATCCAAATTTAAAAAAATTTTTTCGCCACTAAGAAAATGCTGTAGGGATCCGAATAAATGGAAATCCAATGCTGCGATACCGGCCGAGTATGTTGGGTGACTATGGCAGTACCTCCCACCCCAATTCATTATATTTTTCCAGTGTTCGTCTTGCACAGTGCGGCCTTGCATTGTCGTGTTGCAGAATGATGCCTTTTCCGTTGACAATTGCCAGATGTTTCTCGATTAAAGATTGGTTCACTCGATCCAATTGTTCACAATAAAGGTCTACATTAACAGTTTTTCCAGGTTTCAGCAATTCAAAATGAACAGTTCCGCGAATACTCCATCAAACACCCAGAAGCGCCTTTTCGGAATGTAAACCCTTTGTAATCCCTATTAAAACTGCCTTTTGAGTTTTGGACTTTTTATCATATAGGACTTATTTTTTTGTCTCCACTCATCAAACGATCAGAAACAGTTCTGTATGGTGCCGCTGAAACAATATGTTGCATGGGATGGAAAGGTTGGCTTTGTTCTTTTCGGGCAGATTATGGGAGACTCAAACACCTGCTTTGCTTATTTTTCCATTCTGCTTTAAATGTTCTTGGAGGATCGACCACGGTTGGTTAAGGGTGTTTGACATGGATTTGCTTCCACTTCTGCCCTTAGCATGTTGTTGTCGACATGCGCAGAAACATTACTTTCTGTTCCCCCTATTAATAACTCCTGATAAAGTAGGTATAAATTTACTGCATATTACTGATGATCATTTTCTTCTTATGCGGTTTTTATTCTTATAAGAGAATATGCGGGATTTATCGGTTTATTCCAGTGTGGTATTGGCCTTTTCATTTATTTTTCATGTATCTGCATTTTTCGTATAATTTATTCAAATTTATCGTTTATTTGTACTTTTATTCTTATAGATATGAGTTTATTTGCCCCAAAAAGAAGTTAGTGTCGAATGGGATATTACTGTCGAAACGGCATTTTAGTTTGAAATGCTAAAAACGTAGTATGACTTTTCAGATTGTTGCCCCTGACTATCAACGCCCTATATTATATTTAAAGAGATAAAATTATGAAGAATCTGTAGGAATGTATACATGTTTCTCGCATTGTGAAAAGCAACGGTGCCTAGAGTCATTCAATTTTGAATAATATTGTTATTCTCCACCCGAACGTGCGCACTCGGAAGCCCGAATTTCGAACTTGTTTTATTATCTATTTCATATTTTTGGAAAACTTTAAAAGAATTTTTGGTTAACAAATCCAATGATTTCAGAGCGAATAGTGGCAGCGCTATATGTAAATAAAAACATTTATCTTCAGTGCAAAAGACTGTCTATCGGAAATTCTAAAGATGGTTGTTTCGTAAATATTTTGTGATTTTGCCGTTGAATCGAAATTTGTGTAGCGTAAGTGCCAGTAATGTGATATTTAATAAATAAAATAAACGCACAAAACTTTAACAATAAAAACACACACAAAAAAAGTCTTGTAAATCCATCTTAGAAAGAAAACAAAACGTTTATATGATGTACTGAGAAAAGACTGAAAAAAAAGGAAAGCGTATACCAACACTTAACGCTGCATCGGAAATTCTAAACGCACAATGCTTTCAAACTTTTTTTAATTTTGCTGTTGAATTGCATATGGCGTAAATGATGCTTTGATAAAGCTAAAAAGACAAACACAAAATGGGTTAGTGTGATTGAGTGTAAGAGCAAACTAGTAGTTTGGCGAATTCAGTGAAAGTGTAAAAAACTTAACAAACATTTTTGGGCCACCTTTAAAGTATGAAACCTTTCAGATTTTTTTAATATGTTTCTGGTATGTTTGCGTGCTTTTTATCAATCTTGAACTACTTTGTGTGAGGAAATTTCATATTAATTAATCCTCCTGCATTTTCCTTCGAAAATAAATAGTAAGTGTAAAATTACTTTTTGTTGTAGCTGCGCGCATATTATGCAATATATTAATAATAGGATAACACATTAACTAGATTTATAGGTTATATTAATCATGATGTGAACTGCATTGGAAAACTGTAATTTTACTTTTAAATATTATTATAGGCAATATATTACACACAATTTGTATAATCCATATAAATACTTTTCTTCTTTTTTCAGAGATTTTAATGTTTTCTTTCGTTTATTTTAATGATTAATTTTAATTATCTGTTCGTTCTTTATTTTATTCCTTTGCTGCATCATGTCCACTCTAGTAGACAAAAGTTTAAATATGTTTATTCTTCTGTAAATGCCTTAACAGATTCCATTCCTGTGTTTATTCATTCTATTTTATTAGAACTCTCAACTGTCGATCATAGATGGCTGTATAGCATCACTAGGTAAAGCATTGCTATTTGGAAAATGGCTGCTACTTCTGTTTCCAAGTTAGTACAATTTCTCATAGTAAACATTGTATAATATTCCTTACATTTTCTTATACTGCCATTTTTTATTCATAATGAGTCATTTTAGACATTTTACTTTAAATCTCAGTTTGAGAAAATTGTGGCGTGGGTAGATAAAGATCTACCGAAAAGAACTGAAACCCAAATGGACTGCTTATCAAGCCAAACCACCACTGGAAATGTTTATATTTGGCAAGGAATTTCTAGAACATTTGACATTTGAATTCAATAGGTACAGGATACAAAATCGTAGCAAAATGAATTCGATCACAATCTACGAAATCAAGGTAATCTGTATGTACACTGCTCAAAAAAAAAAAAAAAAAAAAAAAAAAAGGGGACAGTGCTATATCTCCCGTTCTACTGGGCCGATTGACAAAATTCAAATTGCGTTCTTCATGTCTCGAAAGCGCGACTTGGGATATATATTAGATTTATATATAGCACTATTCTAACATAGGTATTTTGACACAAAATCGGACTTTTTCTGAAATAACATACCAATTTTTTTACATATTTCGATTCTACGACTCAAATTACGCCTAAATATGAGATTTTGTAAAATTTGGAGCGAAATTTAAGGAGAAATTCACAAATTTATGTTGGCACTTTTTGTTCAGTTTGCGCCAAGAATAGTTCACTTGGCGAACGTCTTAATATATAGCAACCTTGTTTCCTTTCCCGTGAGAGGAAAAAAAAAGTCACCATCATTCTTTTTTCCAAATAATATTCTTTATATATTTTTCATTATAACTGTTATTATTTTAAGTAATTTTTTCTTTTTCGAATTTCATTTTAATTGTTTAAGTTGCATTTTTTTCTTCGAATAACTGTTTTAAAAATTTCTATTTACCTATTCAAACTGCGTCAATAACGGTGCAGCGTTTATTTTTTTTTAAATAGTTTTCTTTATATATATTTATTTGTCATAGTTATTATTTTAGGAATTTTTTTAATTTTTATACTTTTATTTTAATTGTTTGTGTTGCATTGTCTCTTCAGATAATTGTTTTAAAATTTTCTATTTATTCCTTCGAACTGAACATTTTAAATATATTTATTAATATAAATTTTCCAGAATTTGATTTTATTTATTTGAATTGCGTTTCTTTCCGAAGAATATTTTGTAACTCAGACTATGGTGCATTTGAAAACTGCATATATTAAAAGAGAAATTACGGTAAAGCACAGTTAACACGCCTTTCAATGTTCCGTTCAGAAAAGAAATATATAAATAAGAGAGATGTATAACGGACATTTTAACATAGGATGACTTGCATACACTGCTTTAAACAGTTTAATCATTGTGCCCATTGCTTTACACAGTTTTATCCTACATTTGGTTTCTTAAAATGTTATTCATATTTTAGTCAAATATTTTATTTTTGAAATCGCAAGAATCAAATATCATAAGATTAAAAAGTTTTAAATTAAAAAAAAAGTAGAAATATTAAATTTTACGCAAAAATTTATTTTTTCTTTTCTTTTTCTTCAGGCATTCTACTTTATTCTTGCTCTTTTTCTTTAGGCATTCTGCAAGTATATTAAAAAGTATCCAACTTTTCGAAATAATCTTGGTATTTCTGACAATCATTTTAAATAAAGTTATCGCCTTCCATTTCATAAAGGCCCACAAACGGCCGAGCGGTAGAGAATCGTTGAACACTGGTAGTTCACTCCGGGGTTCGGGCTGGTTACATAGGCGTTTTCGTGGATTTTCTCATGTGTACCGTGTATGCTAGCTGGTTTCTCTTAGAAAGTTCATCACGAAGTATTTGGTCAGAGCCTTTATCAGTCTTTAGAGGCTAAACATTTTGAAGGTATGAGATGAAAGGAAAGTCTGGTTTCATCAAGAGGTTTTGGTTTATTTAATTATGCCTAAGGGAAGGGATGCCTTCGTGGAGGACTTTCTAAGGGAAACTGGCTCGCATACACGTTACATATGGAGAAAACCACGAAAACGCCCATGCAGACAGCCCGTTCGCGAGATTCGAACCTCGGACCGAACTACCAGTGTTCAGCGATTTACCGCTCAGCCGCTGTTTCATCAGGAGGAAAAAAAAACGTCTTTAGGTGACATCCACATACATCACTGGATAAACTCTTGAATCTTCAAATAATTCGACTGAGAAAATCATGGGATTCTCCATTTATGATACGATATGATGTTCTATAACGTAATTTAAATTTATACAACCATATAGTCTACAACCAGTCGCTCTTCAATTTAATCTGTAATGATATCGTTTTTGTCTTTTCTGTTAACACAAGCTCAATTGATGGTATTTGGTGGTGGTGGTGTACACGTCCAAGTGTTTTCTCTTTGAACACCTAAATTCTTTGAAGTATCCAGAAGGTATATTCAAAAGCGTCCAACTTTTTCAAACATCTTGGTATGTCTGACAGCCAAATTTCCCTGCAAATTTTTGCTTACTTTTCTCCCTAATTTTCTTCTTTCCTTCTACAGTTATTGTCAGTGCTCACATAAAAAAAGTAAGATTTTTCGATTCCTAGACTTCCATAAATTTTGCATTCTTGTCAATTTTTTTAAAATATCAATTGCATCAACTGCGTTTCAGCTGAAGACAGCTTTTCTAGACATTTTAACTATAAACAAAGTATAGAGCAAAGTACAAAGCATAAATATTTTAATTAAAAGATTTTTGCTAAATGACAAAGAAATAAATCAGTCCAGCAGGGTTTATTCTATACCACCGAGTGACCCTATTCTTATATCGGCTGAAACAATCTAAATTATATTAAAGATCAAGTTTTTTTATACAATCTATAACGCGAGAGAAAAATTAGCTTCTTAAAACATTCTTTCTAAGAGGATTAATATAAAATATTATATTTAAATATATATATTTTTAAAGCTGGGACTTGAACCAAACTGTCAGACTTTTAAAGTTTAATTTACATGGTGATTATAATTAAAGTTCCAATTTGAAATGGTCATAAAAGGAAAACTACTGGACCAAATGTTATCAAACTTGGGAATCGTGTAAAGGAGGTTATGGGAATTTATTTTCCGTGGGGAAAAAAAAAAAAAAAAAAAGAGTTCAAACACTGACCACCAGTGGAAAAATGGCGCTGTATACAATATTAGTAAATGAAATAAGACATAAAAACATCTGTTTAAAACGTGTTTAATAGTTTCCGAAATGTGTTATAAAGCATGTTCAATGTAGCGTCCAGCATTTTCCGAGAGCAAGTTAAAACCTGTTACTGCATTCTTAACAGCAGTTCTTAGCATATCAGGAGGAATGTTACGAACATTTTTCATTTCTGCCAAATTGTTTAGAATATCACCATAAACAGTGCTTTTGAGATAACCCCATAGCCAAAAGTCACAGAGATTGAGGTCTGGTGGGAAGAGGGGAATTGTCGGCCTATAAGACGTTCATTCGTGAAATGTTTCCTAAGTAACTGTGCGACACACGTGAGGTGAGGCCCAGCCGTGCATAAAAATCGTAGTATCTAAAATGCCATGTTACTGCAGTTCCATGCAGTTCATGTATCACGAAACATTTTAACATTGACTCTAAGTGAGATGCAATCACAGTGGTCCAGCTGTCGCCTGCTCTTCAGAGAAAAATGGTTCAGTTATAAAACTAGTTGTCATTCAACACTAAACGGTGTGGAATGACTGCTATGCAATCGAATGCAGTAGGAGAATGCAATGGAACTAGATAGATAACATGAGGGATTTCTTTGGCCCAAATCGATTAAAAGCGTTTTGAATCAGTATCTTCATATTTTAGTGCCGAATTCAGGCTTCAAAAATTACAAATTAGCGATCTGTAAGAAAACGATTTCCAGATTGTACGCACTTGTGCGAGTGATTTGCGATCTCACATTTTCTAATCGCTAATTCGTGGTTTTCACGGACGAATTTCTCACTTACACGGATGGCGCACTCGACTTTTATCGAATTCAACGCTTTTAAATGGTAAATTGCCTACTTCAAAGTTTCTTAAGGGTATGCAACATGTTAAACCCGTGCAACAAAAGGTTAAGTTAGATTCCGACCCATATTTCTTTTATCAATATTGCATACAGCGCCATTTTCCCCCTGGTGGTGAGGTTTCCACTTCCTTTTTTTTGCGGAAAATAAATTCCCATGACCTCCTTTACACGATTACCAAGTTGGATAACATTTGATCCAGTAATTTTCCTTTTATGACCGTTTCAGTGTGGAACTTTGATTATAAACACTCTGTATATTATTAAATTTTAATTTGAAGCTATGCGTTATATGTATACCAAGCGTAAATTTTTCCCTTTTATGGAAAAAATAAAGAATCAAAACAAATATACTTAGGATAATGGATCAAAACTGAAAAAATTTCCCCTCCCTCCGAAAATAAAATATTGAAACTTCGACCTTGAATTTATTGGATTATCGAAATATTTAATTTGACTTATCTTCTAAGTCCTAGTTCCGACAACAATTCCGTCAAAACTTCCGAATTACTTAAGCTAAAGTAAAAGATTTAGTATATATTCACTGTATGTTAATAAAGTAATCAGAGTGGAATAAAAATAGATTATAAAATTTACGCTGATGCAACTTTTTGTCTGACTGCACAACATGTAATGGAAGAGAAAGCTTGTAGAGATCTGTTTTTGACATACCTCTAAAAGTAGATGTCATACTCCTTTTGTCTCTTCAATGTCAAAAAACTTTTCTTTGAGAGGCAACTTTAGTTTTTGGGAAAGAAAAAAATCACAAGAAGACAAATTTGAAGAACATGCAGGACGATTGAGTACACATACTTATTTTCCGAACACAAGCGGTTCTCCGACTGGTTATTGAATAATGAAAAGATGCATTGTCATGCAATACAAAACATTCGGAATAGGTTTTCTGACTGAAAACGTAAGATTAAAAGTCATCTGCTTAATTCACAGTCATTTACAAGTCAACTACTCGGGCAGAATTGCAGAATCGTTTTGATCCTGAGCTTGTAAGACAAACCTAATATCACTGGATTTAAACACTTCTTTAATCTTCCGAGAACGTTCCTTCTTTAGCTCATATTCCAAGAATATTAAATGAATACAATTATTGCAAAAGCAATTGAATATTCATTTGCACTACGGCTTGGTAGTTTACTAACGAGTTAACAAAACTTAAATTCTGATTTTTGTGTCTAACAATACAACAATATTTTAAATATTTAAAAATAAAATATTAAATTGGAGCCTCACCAGTTGCCTAGCATTTGAAGATTGTTAAATACTAATTGTTTGTTGCGAAGTCTAACCCAGGCTGCATGGTTAGTTTTCGTAGTTTTCTAGGTTCTCTTTACAAAGGTTCTGTATGAAAGCATCTTAATCAAATAGCTTCCATGTTCTTTCTATGTTCAAATAACCAACTAACCTAGTTTAAGCGCGAATTCTAAGTGAAGTTACTAGCAAAATCCGAATACTCATTAAAAATCATGTAGCTTGCCAATCGTGAGTAACATGAAAGATGCGGCGCCAATAATTGTATTCCTGCTACGGTACGCTGTTTTTAAACTTAGATGGTCGTTCCTTAATTAAATAGCTCACCAGCGGCCGAGCGGTAAAGACGCTGAACACTGGTAGTTCGGTCCGAGGTTCGAATCCCGCGAACGGGCTGGCTGCATGGGCGTTTTCGTGGTTTTACCCATGTGTAACGTGTATACGAGCCAGTTTCCCTTAGAAAGTCCTCCACGAAGGAATCCCTCCCTTTAGGCAGATAACCCTCGTGTGCTTTGCGATAATTAAATAATCCAATCCAATCCTTAATTAAATGCAATTGATTTGTAACTTCTACTAGAACTGACGGTTAGAATTGAAGTGTAAATAAATAATATCGTGTGCAATATTTGCAATTTATAAGAAGGATTTATTAATAACCGTAATAATTACTCATTATATTACTAATGATTAGGTTTCAGTTCTTGACAATTACATTCTAAATTAGAATTTTAAGAATATAATGAAAATACGCTACGCACAAAAATACATTTTAAGATAGAAAAATGAGTTGATTTTTTATGTTTTAAAACTTCTTGAATTCATTTAATAAACATCGTATCCTCGTTGTTAATTGAATCCAAAATGTTGGGTGTCGTTTATATAATTATTCTTATTTGTCCACAGAATCTGCTGACTTATCCAGCCATTAAATAGCTGCAGATCATTTCTACACAACCACCGAACTTCCATTAATTCAGTCTCTAGAGGGTTGTATGTTTATATCATAATTTGACTTTTATAAAAAGGATTATTCTAAATCTTATGTTTCTATAAAAATATACTGTGCTTTAAAAATATGTATCAGCCGCTCTTTCAGCCACTTCAAAAGCAACAGTTTGTTTTTAGAAATAAATTATGCAGTTACTGTCATAAAATTCAAATAAACATCAAACAAAAATTCTCAGTTTTAGACAATTCGATTTAAACGAAGTAAAGCAGCAGACGATAAAACGCCGAAGGTAAAAATTTACTCATACAAAAATTTACTCTTATTTTTTTTTTTTTTTTTAAGATATAGAGAAATTTAAAAAAAATAGTTAAAAATTTGAATAATATCTTATATAATTTAAAAAAATAGCTTTAAATATAGTATTAATAAATATTTATTACGCATCATTGAGGGAAAAAAATGTCATATAATTAATTCTCCGTAAAATTTTATTTGAAATTTAAGGTTAAAAATAGCTGTGGCAATTCAGTGTAACAAAAATCCATAGACCACATTTGGCGTTATTATCGTTCAAAAAAAGATGCCAAATTTCAAAACGCGAAAATATGTAAATTCGTGTATATCTTAGAAAATTTTGAATAAAAAAGCCTAATTTTTTGCAGATATGCTTAAAAATACACCTACTTTAAGATGATGGTAAAAATTTGATAGGTTATAATTCAAAATTTCTTTCGAAAAATTTATAAAAATTATTTTAAAATAGAAATTTAAAAAATAAAACACAAAAAATGGGTAAATTTTATTTGGAATGAACCTAAATTTCGAAATGTGAGAGAAAAAATCAAAAAAGTTTAATAAAAAAAGAGATATTAATAAATATTTGCCAAATTCAATTAACATTGAGGAGCTAAAATTTTGAGAGCTAATATTTTAAAAACTACTAGTACGATTTTTACAAAACTTGGTATTCTGGCATAATTTGAGTCGTAGAATCGAAATATGGAAAAAAAAATTGGTATGTTATTTCAGAAAAAGTCCGATTTTGTGTCAAAATACCTATGTTAGAATAGTGCTATATATAAATCTAATATATATCCCAAGTCGCGCTTTCGAGACATGAAGAACGCAATTTGAATTTTGTCAATCGGCCCAGTAGAACGGGAGATATAGCGTGTATTTGGTGTATTGGTGTATTGAGAATACGGCAAAGCAAACTAGGGCTATCTGCCTAAGGGGAGGGATGCCTTTCGTGAAGGACTTTCTAAAGGAAACTGGCTCGTATACACGTTACACATGGGGAAAACCACGAAAACGCCCATGCAGCCAGCCCGTTCGCGGGATTCGAACCTCGGACCGAACTACCAGTGTTCAGCGATTTTACCGCTCGGCCGCTGGTGGGCCCTGAGATATAGCACTGTCCCTTTTTTTTTTTTTTTTTTTTTTTTTTTTTTTTTGAGCAGTGTACATGTCAATTGTAGATTTACCATTTAGAAGATGGTAATGATCACTGCTAACAAGGCAGGAAATGATTTCAAATGCAATGACCGTAAATCGTTGGGAAGAGATTTGGATGCATGTACGTATATGCATGCTGTCCACTGTAATGGACAAACTGTGGCCATTATTTAAAACGAAATTTGAATAAAATATTTTTTAAAATTATTACTAAGGTTATTTTAAGTAGAAAAAATACAAACATTTTCGTTTAACTTCTCTAGATTATTTGCATGCAACAAAGGGTTATCTGAAGAATTATGCATTCTTTGATTTGAATGTTGGACTATTAAGTGCTTCAGAAAATGCCCTTGCTTAGAAATAAATTGTTTGTTCCTTCTTGAAAATAAATTAAAACCTGTATTAAAACTTGTAAAGTAGAACTTTACAATAAAAAATAGCTAAATTTCTACAGACAACTTTTAGAGCTTCTCTCAGATAGAAGCTACTACGATTTTACAATCTATTTTCATTTTAGAATTTTTGTTATAGTAAGTGATAAGACAACATACTTCGAGATTTCCTACAAACTGCATTTTAAATACTTAACTCGATCATTTTTAAATCTTCCCAAATAGCCGATAACAGTCTAGTGAATTTTTATCTTCCGAGAGATGATTTTTCTTAAATTCCTTTTCATTAATAATGAGTCTACCGTTCTAATTTTTGTTTTCGTGAGATTTTGAGATAGTTTCGATCCTCTTATACAAACTCCAGATGGATACGATTTGTGCAGAATTGAATATTTGTTATATTAAAATGGGTATAAATAAAATTTCAGTTATTTTTTTTCCAATGGCGGGATTTAGCCGTTCACAGGCGTTCGCCACTACTAAGACCAGAAGCGGTGGTCTCTTTATTATGAAGGCACTTAATAGATGAGTCACCGTTGCCTTCTATGAATGGAAGGGCAAATTACATGCATGCTTCTCCGAGATTCCAATCTGGGCTCTACGGTATGGCAGTTAGAATCACTAACTCCTTTCCCGTCTGCTTGACTATATTTCAGTTATTATCAACTTCAAACATCCCATCCGCTTGCTTGTATCTATAAATAAATTATATTTTTCATTTATAAAATATCCTGGAATCACCCAAAGAGAGTATTTGATACCATATTTATTTTGGTAGGAGAATAATGAAGGAGAATAACGAAGATAAATTGTAATCAACACTAGACAGAATTAATTACGTGTTCGCAATTAATTTAAGATCAAGAGAAGTCTAGACTTACAGTTCGGGCTATATCTGGATTCTTCAGCAAACGTACTTAATCCCATTATTTTATAGCTTTGTAGATCATAAGGACGCAGTCAGTTTAGATGGGACCTTTTGCATAATTGAGCAAGCGGACAAAATAATTCTCCTTCTGGTATAAATTCCAGCCTCGTGGTATCTTCTTGCAGCAGTGTAACTGTGGGTTCGGGTTACTGCGTCAAACTAGAAGTTTGAAACCAGCTCTTTTGATACTTATCAGCTTTACTCTTAACCAGCTATCTCAGCTTTACGATATCTTCGATCCGGCAGTGGGCAGAAAAAGGTCTTCGAATGCAGTTGTTGGTCTCCCTAGCTTTTGAAGCTTTGATATCTACTAACTGATTTATTATTTAATAAGCGACTCCAAGCTCTTGATATGACACTTTGCAAACGTTCCGATATTAAAGCAACCTTCAATTTTAACCCGCCTCCCTTCTCGAATCTATCAATTAGCCGCCACTTTTGACCTCCTCTTAAATGAGACCTTTGAATCACGACCGATCAATACTGATCATTCTCAGAAACTGCATTAACTTTATACACTCGGGCAATTCCAACGTGCTGCAATTCTCCGATCAGTTCCCTCTCACTGTTCCAACATGCGTCTATCAAACAACACGTTGTCAGTTCCTTGTTTACCTATCACATGTCCAAACTTGCGCTCAAAATACCAATTTTACTTTCAGTTTAAAATCATTAACATAAATAATTACAGCACTGAACATTGACTAAGAACTTTAATCAACAAACTTACTGTTTTTTCAGATTGTATTTTAATTCTGATAAACAGTTTAAGTCCAATATTACGCATAAAATGTTTAACAAAATCTTAACTCTCGACAAAAACTGGCTTAATCCCAAATGCGAATATGATGATTTTTCTACCTAAAATTGATTCGCTTGTATTTCCAATACTTAGATTAACCGTTTAAATAAATCATATGCGTAAAATCCTATACAAATATTTTGTAAGGAAAGCACGATAATGTACGTTTAACACAACGCAGGTTTTGAATGAGTAATTAAAAGAACTGTTACTGTACTCAGCATTCGTCTGAAAGGGAATTAAACAAAACAGCCATAAAAATTTTCCATTTTTTTTCCTCTATGCCTAAAGCATTGTTATAAATAATTCAGATGAGATATAATTCGAAATTTAACAAAAAATACACAAGCAAGAGTTTAACTTACTAACATAACTCAGTGTCCTTAATATAGAAGCAAAATGTTATTACTAAATATTAATTTGGATTCTCAAAAGTTTCTTCTAGAGCAGCGGTTCTCAACCATTTGACAAACGCGTACCATCTAAACAAAAAAAAAAAAAAAAAAAAAAAAAAAAAAATGAAAACATCGAGTACCACCACAAAGTACTACTACCACCACCACTCTTAAACAATGCTCAGATCGCATAAATTTACGAGTGTTAGAGAAAAAACTCAATCAGGATGTTGGGATTTTAATTTTTGAATTTAATAGTTAAAAATATCTTGCATCTTTGAGTACCACCTATTTTACTCTTGAGTACCACCAGTGGTACTCGTACCACCGTTTTAGAATCCCTGTTCCGGTTTTAGAGCATTGAGCTTAATAAATGAGAAAGGAAAAATAATTAAAACAAAAATCTCATTTTTAGCAGAATTTGTAAAGTACTGTAGTTGCAATAAAAAAGCAGATTTAAATACCTATTTTTTATTTTAATTTGCAATCATAAAACGGCAAATCGCCGCTCAGACAGTATAGCGATATCGAAGATTTCGAATCTCGGAGAAGGCATGGATGTTTGTAAATGTATAGTGTCCATGCGGCATGGGGGCACTTTAAATATGCGGCGAGCCGATAGGCCTGTCGAGAGATTTGTGGTAAGGGAAGACGTGTGGGTGGTCCTGGTACCCGTCCCCCGGGGGCTCTCCTTCAAAACTGGGGGCGGAACTGAGTGAAGTCGTACTATCACCTGTATGGTGCTCGAGGTTGTTGCCAACGGCAGGCGCAGTCTTGCTCTCCTTGCTACGATGAATTGCGTGTTCTCATTCTGATGTTACTGTTAGACAAATGAGACAAGTCACACAATACACAAAATAAACGACTTTACATATAACTTGGCATATTAAACGTTCTTGTTCCAGAACATCTGTATTTTTGATAAGGTTATGGTAAGAGCAGCGCAACAGCAGTTTAGATAGTCCGAGAAGCAGAACAACATAGTGATCTATTCTAGTCTAAATCATAGCTCAGAATGAGTTAATTTCGATTTCGAAATCATTTGACCGATTGATGAATAAGGTTTTAAAACTATCAGTAGATGGTTGAATTCATCAGCTGATTGAGTTCGCAAAACCGTTTAAATTACCAGTGTTGTGTAAACGTCGCATGATGGAGGCTATTAATTTTAAAGTGACGAAGTTTAGAGATGTTTATTCTAAGCAGTTACTATTTTTAGAACAAAACGAAGAATTACCCAAATTAAGCGAGTTAAGGAGCTATTGCAAATTTAAATTAGAATTTTAACTAACATATTTATTATCTTACAACACGCACATAAAATTAAGATACAACAATCAATTCAAAGTTGCTGGTTCGCAATCTAACAGGATAAACATACATCAAAACTAAAACAAAAACAAAATAACTTAATAAAATAATGTAACTTGTAGAGACATTGGGTATTTTTTGCGAGCAGGAGTCATGAAAAATGAGCAACGCCTTCCCCGGGAATCGAACCACGGATCACTGGAATACGCGCCCAGCCTGCAGATTACCATACTACGAAGGCATGCTAAGAAGGCGGGAGAAATACCTTATATACTCCCCTTCTCCTTTTAAAAGGCAACTGGGGTTTTTAGGGGAGTAATCGCCAAATCCTAGGTGTGGAGAATTATCATTCACCACACTTTTAGTTCGTGCACCACTGTAGAGACATTAGGTATTTTTTAAACAGGAGAGATGAAAAAGGAGCAACGCCTTTGCCGGGAATCGAACCACAGACTTTTGGAATACGCGCCCAGCGTGCTGACCACTACAGCACGAAGGCATGCTAAGAAGGCTGGAGTTGAAAATTCTTTTATCATTTTCAAGGAGCAACCCAAAATTTTCAACAGAGCGATGCTTGTGAATTACGTTTGGATGATTATAAATTCATAGAAATATATCAAAAGTATTGTGAAAATAAAAACATATTCGTTAAAATAACGTCAAGCTATTAATTTTTTTTAACAATATAAATGAAGTATGCAATAAAAGAAAGTGTAAAAATGAAATAATATTAAAAAAAAATTGTGTCTTTAATCATAGAAAGGCATGACCGAAACAAAAAATACTATAGAAGATTTAAAGATTTTAAAATAGGAATTTTCGAAATTAGAAGCAATTAGCTAAATTAAGAATTATCAAAAGCAATCAAGTTTTTAAAGTAAAGGATCAAGAAAACGAAATTAAAAATATTTTAGAAAATATCAAATTTATTATCACCTTATTATTTGATCACCTTAAATAGTAAAATATTTTAGTTAGCAAAAGGTTTAAAATTTGGAAACAGAATTAATTTAATAATAAATTGTAATGAGAATTTTTTCGAGAGATCAATGGCCAGGGAAACGTGTTACAAGAAAGATATGTAATAAACTAAATTAATATTTTCAAATATGTAGAATTATATATATATATATATAAATTCTTTTTAGAATAAACTCTTTCACGGCAGTTAATCCTATTTAACAAAAATTTTCAATAACAAAAAATATATCTTTTTATTATCGAATATGATATTGCTGCATATTCTGCCTCACGATTTTTTTCCTCCTCTTTGTCACCTTTGAAACATAAAGAATGCATATATATATATATACCAAAGACGTAAACGCAAGCCCGAAATAAAACTAAAATAAATGTTTGAGAACTAGTCGTTAATCACCAAAGTATTGATCGAGAGGTATTTCTTTCAAATTAAATCTTTCTTAGGAGTTCATAAATTTAATACGTTAAATATTTCCCTTATGTTAAATGTGACGCCTGTTCATTGGTTACTAGCTGGTAAAATATTGGAAGTGATTAATTTCTTTATCTGAATTCTTAGGAGGCTGCATTTCTAATATATCATAACTAGAATTCATGCTACATTTTTAAACAAAATATTAATATTTCATATAATATTTTGTTTCATATAACATGTCTATCAAAAGCTGGGATCTGTTGCATGCATGCAAAGCTTCAAATCTTTCATACAGATAGTTTAATGCAATGGAAATTTTCCCTCTTGTTCGTGGATTTATTAATAATGTTATGTAATTAGAAAAGGGAATAGTACTTATGCGCATTTGAAATAATAAATGTAAGTTCGAAAGCAAATTCATGGTAGTGAGTGAAAACCTAGAGGGAGTTATATTGCAAGTTATATATTAATGAGTTATAATGAAGAACAAAAGTGATATTGGTTTTCAATATCTGTAATTTTTTCGGTCATTTTTTGATAAAGGTATCATTTTTCTTATCTCTTTATATTAATATCATCTGATAGACGTTAAATAGTTTTGTATTATGAAACAGCATGTTTAGAGCATTATGTTAATTAGCATGCAATCTATTCAGAAATGCAAACTGTACAGAGTTAATACAAAAAAATGAAGTATACATTTTCAGCATTGTTTTTAAAAGAACACCATAACAGGTATCATGATCGGATCTGTATGTGTGCTTATTCCCAGCTTTCCATGCTTTGTTGTAGGCAGTCAGCATATTTCATAAGATTCAGTGAAAATGATGAGCACTCGTGCTATGGCGAAAACAGTCTGAGTCGTACAAACAATATTTGCATTAATAAAGACCATTCCAGACTTTCAGACAAATTTGAAAGCAATTGACTACAATTAAATGAGCTGATCATTCATCGCAGATTCTAGCCCCTATTTGAACTTCTATTCCTCTATTTCCATGGAGCTTCCTGGAGGACGTCATCCCGATGATTTTTCAATTGTCGAAGAAATATGGTGGCCGTTTTATGCGAGATACTACACCCTTACTCTGCAGGTACGCGGTACCGATGTTGGCTCAATGGGGACTAATATTATCATTCCCTGTGGGAACGGACATATCATTATATCAAATGAGATCTAATTGGGCAGCTAATATTCTCGCAACTGGCTAGAGGATTTCATCCTGATGCCGCGCATACGTCAAATAATCAAATTTAAAGATGTTGTGCTGGCTAAGATATCCTATCGTGATTCCATCCTACATCATGATGCTGCAGCCTCTGAATGCGTGACGCTTGATGATGTTCTGGGTCTGATTCTGTGTGTCTCGTTCGCTTCAGAATCTTACAAGCTTATCCTCTTCAAAGTTCCAGGGCATATTACCCATGAACAGGACATCACGCCAGTCTGGGACTGCCCAACTGAGATATTATCTTTAATCCTGACCCCCTGGACTAGGCGGTTAGAGCAGTGATCGGCAAACTTATTAGTCAAAGAGCCAAATATGAACATTACAACAATTTTTAAAAAAATGGAGAGCCAAATCTGCTTGTTTAGTAAACTTTTATTACACTAAATAAAACTAAATTTAATATTTAATAAATATTTATTAATGCGAACAATGTGCTTGCATCTCCTTGGAAAGTTCGAGTAAGTGAGATTTGTATGTTGTTTTTAATTTTAGGCATGATTCCCAGTTCTCATCAATAATACGACTTCTCAGTTTACTCTTGATAATTAATGTTCATGCTTGAAAAAGATTCTTCGCATATATATATAGAACCGAAAAGGGAAAGAACAGCAAACACGAGCTTTTTCAGCTGATCGTAAGAGTCAGGAATACTATTCTAAGAGTTGAAAATGATTATGTTTTCCTTCTCCAGGTCATTCAAAGCAACCATTTGTGTTGTGAACTAAGATCACATTTTTTCTTCCTCAATATTTCCAATTCAACACAAAGACTTTCGAATTTAGAGCGCCATATCTCCTTGTTTTTTAAATCCAGCAATTGTATTTCAAAGCTACCAATGTCAATTTCAAAAGGAGAAAATTTCAACTCGGTTATCGTAGCATTAAGAGGATTTTTGACAAATGCTAAAATTGCTCTGCTGTTTTTAAATTCCTGAAACCTGCTGAGAAATGCTTCCCTCGTATTTAAAATTATTGTTTTAAAATGGTGTTTATCAATAGAGGAATTATTTTCTTGGCGATGTTTCAGCAGGCTCGGAAAGTGAAACAATGTTTCCCTTTCAAAATCCTGTGCAAAAATGGATAATTTGTTTTCGAATGTTATTACTTCCTTTAACATCGAAAAAATTAAGTTTCCTTTACCTTGTAGTTTACGATTAAGCTGATTTAGATGAGACGTAACGTCTACCAGGAAATAAAAGTTTTGGATCCACTGATCGTCTGTTAGTTCTGGATAGTGAACGCCCTTCTCAAGGAGAAATGCTTTAATTTCAGAAAAAAGGGACGCGAAACGTTTTAAAACGTTCCTTCTTGATAAACAATGTACCTTGTTATGAAGCAGAAGATCAGCTTACTCACCCTCCATTTCATATAAAAATTCTTTGAATTGGCGATGATTAAGAACTTTAGCTAAAATGGAGTTGATAATACGAGTAGTAATCACTAATTACATAATTTTACAAATTTCTTCCGGAGATGTTTGCACACAAAGTGCTTCTTGGTGAATGATATAATGGTAAACAAGTATCTCGTGATTAATTTTTTCTTTCAAAATAGCAACAACCCCTTTTCTTACGCAGGTCATACCTTTGGCCCCATCTGTTGAAATCGACACATTAAAAATTAAACACATTAAAAAATAAAACAACTTTATAATAAGACAGGACAACGGCAGACACGGTAGATAAGACAAAACTGTTCACACTGCAACTGCTGCTCTGTGATGCCAATTTGTACTTTCACTACTTTATAAAAAGCATGCACGGGCATGCTGATAGCTTGTACATGGTTTATGTTTACGTTTACGAAAACTAATAAAATTAAACTCGATGTCCGGTACGTATTTTTACAATATAAAATTTTAATTACCTATCTATCTTTTCAATCAAACAAAAAATTATACATGTTCTCGATTTATAGAATTTGGACCTACAGTTCCTTCATGTGAATCATTCGACACACAGTACTTGCAGATATTTTATGTAAGATTGCAGTAATGGATGTAAGATTTGTCCAGGTTGCTTGCACATTTTGCTCGGTTAACATAGTAATATTCTGATCTTCAGAAAGGAAAATAACATTTGGGCGATCGGGGCACAGGTGTCCGAACAACTGTTGGATGTGTTTGGAATTGTTTTCACGTTGAAAAATTCACCTAATGATCAATGCCGAATAAAAGAGCGACATCCTTCTTTGATTGTGCTGCTTCCGTGCATTCGGCAACACACCAGTGCTCATCGTCTGCCATTTGCTATCTATCTATCATCTGTACAAAGAGGAATATTATAACATCTTATTCTGTAAAATCTATAAACACTTCATAGCATTTAAATGAACCTTCTCTAAACCCTTTCAGAATGAACTATAAGAAATCCCCGCTAGATGCGTGCGAACGTGTAGAAGAAAGATTCTCTGTTAACAACGTCAACACCTAGTAAGCTCGATGCATCAGTCTGTAAGTGGAATCATCTAAATGACTTTAGAAAGACAAGGACACTAAATATAAGTACGTAATGTCATTTTATTAAGAATTATCGTCCTTTCCATTGTGATTTCATTGTACTCACGCTAAGACTACACTAGTAAGGAATATGAAAAGAATTGCTATTCAAGTGACATGAAAGAGCCACTGCTTTTACAGTATTTCATGACATCTAAGTGCCATCCACTTTCATCTACGTATAAATCGCCAGCTAACAGGTGCTCTTAGGATCACCAGAAGCCAAGATTTATGTTTGAGCTGTGACTATGCGTGATTTTATAGTGATTGTGCGCGATTTACTTCACTTTTCGACCACTTTTCTGATTATTTCGATTTTATCGTAAAGATGATTATCGTGCTCAAGAGCGCTACCTGTGTGATCCATAGGGAAGTATATGCACACTTCCATCTGCATCCACAGACATTTTCAGACAAAATTCAACCACACTTTCTAAAATTGCTAATTTACGTTATGTGCTTACTTTATAGTAGCCAGTGTAATTATAATACATACTTAAAACTGATAAGAAATGATAATTATGATACATAACTATTATTTATAAATAGTAGTTAACAGCTTCTAGCAATAGCTTCACGTATTTTAGTGCATTTGCACGGTTTTATGATGAAAATTGAGCGCGTTCATGACGCCTTCTGATGAAGCTAACAAAAAAGACATAGAAAGTGAGATTTGGAACATATGGCTTTAAAAATCATCTTAAAGTTATGGGATATTTTCTCCCTTCTTCTAGCATGTCCTCGTGGTATAACGGTAGAACCTCGACGCATATTCGAGAAGTCAAGATTTGAGTCCCGAAGTGGGCAGTGCACATTTTTCAAGTTTCCTGTTTCAAAATAACCTAATGACTCTACAAAGTGGCTAAAACTATTTCCTTATAACATGCAAGGTCTGAAGGTTTTACATCAAATTGGCAAAAGAAACAAGTGCTTTTCTCATGTTATGAATGTCCATATGATCTTGCGAAGAAATGTGACAAATAGTGATCACCTGTACCATTGCATGAAAGGATGCCTATACCATTGGATCGTATCTTACTAGTTGGATAACTATGGCAATTCTACAGCTAATATATGCAGCAGATTTCCGACCCTCTGGGGATGAGCGATTTTATTAGACCAGAACCAAACGGACCTCGTGTCCGTATTATGTAGTGACTCTGATAACTTTGGGTTGTCAAACACAAAACGTCACCGGCTCATCTCGCCATTTTATCTTTCAAATTTTTGTCTTGAAATGAATACGAGGTAATGATTAAGAGAGAGAGACGGGGGCATTCGTATTGTGAAATCAGAGGTGAAATCCTTGGACTCTCGCAAGACGAACTACTGCGAATGCATTTGCCAAAAATGTTTCCATTAATCAAGAACGATGAACCTTTCTTTTGGAAGAAACCTGTATTTATGCTAGGATTAACATTCCACTCTAACAACCATTTAATTAATTTTGGTTTTTTTTTAAATCATTCGCATAAAATCAATATTCAACAGCTGCTATGTTAAAATATAAATCAAAATACAACAGCTGCTTTGTTGAAATATAAATAAAGAAAACGTTATGTGGGGTTATTTGAAATATTTTAGATAAAAAAGTAAATTTAAAGAAAGTTCTTTGTTAGTTAATTATCGTTTACGTACATTAAAACACGAGGCATTTCAATAGATGGTATAGCAGGAATCACAGAATGAAATTCTTATAGCCATTACAGTGTAATTAAATAATTAATCAGTAAAGATAAGCAGTTTGAATGCAGTTGAATGCATCATTTACTTTGAAATGAGAATACGAATAATCAGGAAAGATAAGCAGTTGGAATGCAGTTGAAAGCGTCATTTACTTTGAAATGAGAATACGAATAATTCAGATACAATAGGCAAACTAAAATCTACAGACGCGATTAGCCTTAAAGTAAAGCATGGTATATGCGAGGGTGGATCCAAAAAAAGTTTACAAGGGTAATAATTTTTTTTATTAACGGTAGAGAAAAAATACAAGAGGAAGTTAAGAGGCCTACATTTCTATCATTTTCCCACGTGATCATCAAGTCTATTTAAGCATTTATTTGAACGGAAGACCAACTTGTGTAACCCGGTTTGGCAGAAATCACGTGTCCCTGCCCACTGAGCTAGTTTTTCATGGCTGTTTTCGCATCATTGTTCGAACAGAACCTCACTCCAGAAAAATATGTCTTCAGTTTCGGAAAAAGGGAGTAGTCACTTGGTGCTAAATCTGGAATATATGGAGGCAGGACTTCCCACATTTGCAGCAATTTTTGTGTTTGGCGAGCAGTATGGGGCGGGGTATTGTCATACAGGAGAATAAACTATCACTCAACAACCCAGGACGCTTGCTTCGCGTAATCTTGTGAAAGTGGCGAAACCACTTTTCTAAACGCCTTGCCTTTTCAATTGCTCTGGGACATCTGCGACTTATGCGAATATATTCTACCTACCCGCACAATCGCTGTTAGACAAGTAGTGCCAACTGCCTGCACACTGAGGAAAACGTATTCCTTCTACAATACTTACTTATTAAATGCTGATGCTTGCGACATTTTCCTTTTTGGATCCGAGGTTTTCCCCATGTGTAACGTGTATACGAGCCAGTTTCCCTTAGAAAGTCCTCCACGAAGGCATCCCTCCCCTTAGGCAGATAGCTCTAGTGTGCTTTGCTATAATTAAATAAATAAAAAATAACCTTTTTGGATCCACCTACGTATGAGGATGTATATATATATATATATATATATATAACAAGCAAGGTAGTTAGTACAATACTGTATGACCAATTTGATATATAGAGAAAGAGAAAGATGCATTGTGCATATCTAATTTTACTTTGTTCAGTTTCTGAAAAGTATCAATTCGGAATGCGTCTTATAAATCAAATCTTGTGCGAATTATCGGCTTGATAAATATGTTTGTCTAGCAGTATTAATTAAATGAAATTAAAGCCAAGAACTGCGTTTTGTCGAAAGAAAGAAAATGCATTACGAGAGGATATAAGGTATTTCTCCCACCTTCTTAGCATGCCTTTGCGGTGTAGTGGTCAACACACTCGACGCGTATGGAGATGTTCGTGGATCGTGTCCCAGGAAAGGCATTGTTCATTTTTCATTTCTCCTGCTCTAAAAAAATACCTAATGTCGCTACAAGGAATATAAATTTCGTCACTAGTATGTAAGACATTTTTACACTAATGTAAGGAAATAACTGAAGGGCTTGCAGCAAGAAGCGGCCGGCTCCACATTTTTAAATTTTTGGAAAATTAAGAAAAAAATTAAATTGTATTCTAAACATTTGTCCTCATTAAAAGTGATAGTAAAAATGATTTTTCACGGCTACTCTAATGGCTTTTTACTCCAATGCAAAGAATGATGTTTTTAACAAACAAAAAAAAAAAAAATAAATAAAAAAATAAAAAAACTCATGAACACAAAATCTACGACCTGGAGTTGGGCCCTTCTTACTGCAAGCCCTTCAATTTTTACAGGATTACTGTAAGATTACTGATGCATAAGATTACTGTAAAAATTAGAAATACTTTTTACAATAATACATAAGAAAGTTTTACGATAATATTAAAAAATTTATTTAACTCATATTAGGAATCCAAATATTAAAGCAAAATCTAGAGAAAAGATATTTTTTTCATTACGCCTTAATTGAAAACGGCTAAATAACTGAGCACTGAGGAAACTAAATTAAAAAATATAGTGCATTTACAGTATACAATGTATAAAATTGAAAGAAGTGAAGAACCTGTAAATTATTCACACATCATCATGCTTCAGAATTCATAATATATCATTATTTCTTTAATTTGTTTTTGTTCTTACTATTGCCGTTACAAAGTAATTCATCCATCATATTTTATAAAATTATCTCTAATATCCCAAATTCTGATCTTTCGGATTGAATGCTGACAAAATGCAACAGAATATCTAATCTATTACTCGGAAAATCCATTAAATAGCATTTTTCTCTCCGCTTTTAAGCTTTGGAACGAAAGAAGATTTTCAAAACATTCAATATTTTACGTAATCTAAAATTAAAGTGCAGCTCGATTGAACCTCCTGAAAATGTTAATATCCCAGATTTGGTTAAAGAAAAAAGAAATGAATTGAAGAATGTAATTCGATCTGAAATGGAAACAATATTGCTTTGTTCGTTAATATAGGCATATTAAAATAGGTTTTGGAATTAATTACGAAGAATATTAATCACAAATGTTTAGATTCAATACATTTTAATAACTGCAATGACATTGGAAAATACATGTTTAAATACTTTTTTCGCAAAATATTTACATTATGGAAATTAATTAATCTTAAGCATTTGTTTTATTAATTCAATTAAATGTAGCAAATGTAGATAAAATTATTATGGTACTGATTGCAAAGCTGAAAACAGATCTTTCATAACAATTTGCTTCCAAAAATCTACCATTTTTTCTACTTGGCTGTGAAATTGAATTTAAGAGGAAAGATTTCATCTAGAAATCCGTATTCTTTAGGAAGAAAAACATACTCCCAACGACGGACGGCGTCACACATGTTGGTCACCACTAAGGCTAGTAGCAGTGGTCATTTTGTTATGGAGGCACCTAACAGGTAGGCTGCCTTTGCCTGCTATGAGGAGAAGGACAAATACAACCATGCCTTTTCCGCGATTCGAGCCCGGTTTCTTTGGTATCCCATTTATTTAAATCGGCTTCCCTAACCTCTATAACATATGGGCGGCAAAAAGAAAAAATGCATGAAGGAATTTTATTAAAATTACTTAGTTTGGTTCCTGAAGGAGGGAAAAACCATATTTGTCATCAAAAGCTGTGAAAGGTGTTTCAAAAATCTATGGCTGATACCATATGTTAGTCATATATTTCATTATTACAATTATTGTAATTGGATTGATTTTCGAATAAGGCCATAAAAATATAATAATAAGGCCGAAAAAGAAGGGAGGCCGAATAAGGCCGAAAAAAAGGGAGATAGGGTTAAACACCAAACCGATGGCTCACATACTCTAGGAGTTTCAAGAGGTAACCGGGAGTGTTGTTTCCATGAATACCATCCGTAAAAAAAGCGCACGTGCTTGATTTCCATAGTCGTGCTGCTGCCCATAAACGTCCAACCGCGCTGATCGGTTAATGTGGTGCAAAGCACGCCAACAGTGGACCACTGTCAGTAGAAAAGAGTTCTCTGAAAAAAAGAATCAAGATTCATCCTCTACCATTCGGATAGCAGGGACTGCCTTGAGACCGTCTCCTGCTAGAATATATTGTGCCAACATAAAGTTCGGAGGGGCTGGAATTATGATATGGTAATGTTTCTCTTGGTACGAACTTAACCCTTAATCCGTATTCATGGTAAACTGAACATCGACGCCGACTTCACTGTTCTGGATGACAGTGTGCTTCCTACGTTGTGGCAGTTTTACGGGTTGGATACATGTTACTTTCAGGACGCAATCGCCAGCTGTCACATTCTGAGGCCTACCATGGACTGGTATGAAGGTAATGGCGTTAACGGAATGAATTTATCTGCCAAAAAACCACATCTGAACGCTTTCGAGAACCTCTAAGACGAGATGGATCACCAAATTAAGGAGTGCAGCAATCATCCAATATCGGTAAAAGAACTGACATGTCTTCTCCAAGCCAAGTGGAAAAAAATTCCAATAGCCGTCATAAAAGGACTTGCGGGAAGCATGTCCCTGAGGGTTGAGACTGTAATTGCCGCTCGTAGAGGTAGTTGTATATATATCTGTGTGTGTATGTGTATTGGGGAACTAATTAGAAATATGCAAATACTGATACATGATTGTTTCTTAAATGCATATAAAGCGATTACAAAAGTAATAAAAAGTGTAAACATATTAGAGAGACAATATTTTGAATTATTTAATAGAGTAATCATCCCTCATTCAAAGCATAAATATCGCATAATGATAAAATGAGTAGATACACGAACAAATTAAAGAAAATAGCTGTGACAGTACCACTAGGACTGTTTCTGTTCATTTTAACATGAGCAGATAGCACTATAATTTTAAATCCCCATGCAATGGAATAGAAAAAAAGACTTAGTCCTCATTAGGGGAAAGCACACGCTCAAATACTACGTTTTTAAAATTTCAACCTATCCAAAAAACATCAGTGATTAATTTAGGAAAACAAATTATAAATTAAAAACATTATATAACATAACTATCATAAAGTTTGAAGCAACTAAAAGCTTACCTCCATTGTAGCACTGAAGATACTGGAATGTAGAATTTATTTTTATTTTAAACATAGCACGTTAAATGTGACTAAGAATAATGTTAGATCTATTCAATAATATTTTATTTATACGTTTATACTGGAAAAAAAGTATACTTTTTCTACAAAACCTAAATATGGAAACCTGTTCGAAAGTGTTAGCTTTAAATGTTGAGATATAGGCTTTCAAAAAGCCTTTAGATTTCTGAATGACACTGCTTACAGAGAACAATAATTGTTTTATTAGAATTTAAAATTATAAGAAATATTTTAATAAAGTTTAGGACTTTTTAACTAAAAACAAATAAATTCCCATCAACAGACATCTTTTGCTTCCATGCCTAAGCAATATTTCTTTAAAATACATTTTAGAATTTACTAAGAGCGTGAAATGTAATTAACAACTTCGACAGCAAGTCAAGTGTTCTGCGCACGAAATTATAATTAAGTAGAGCTATTAACATTTTTTCAAGAAAATGTTTTTATGAGATTTCTTGCGTGATTCACAATAGAAACAGAAATCCAATAATTACGTACGTGGTTGTTCTTACTCTAAACAAATACTTTCATTGTTCGATAGTAAATCCACTTGAGGTTCTTGATGTGGGTTTTCTCCCTCGAAATTCTCTAAACTTTCTTTAAATAATGCCAAAAAGTTATTTTATTTGCTTATTGATGTCGCAATTAAAATTAGTTTTTTAAACAATAACGAACTTATTTATTTAAAAAGAAATTTTATCCTGTACAATATTTTCTGAATTATGCGGAGAAAGCAGAAAGAAAAGGAAAAAAATACATTTGCCCCGAGCAATTTTCGCATGTGCCAAATTCATACGCCTCATAATTAAAAATAACTAAAATTCTGAAAGACAGAGTTAGTCTTTAGAAGAGTCACGACATTCTTCCATTTTTCTTTATTACGACGCAAAATACGAAATACGTTTTCGAAATATTTGCACGTTACGTGAAAAAGATTTTAAACGCTTTTTGACTATTTTAACTGACAAACTTCTCTAACACCTTTGTAGCAGATGAATTGAAAAAGAACACATGGAATGTTTTGAAGAAGCTCTGCGCACTATGAAAATTTTTCACGGTTAGTTTAAATCTAAATGACTCACATTTTAAAACAGAACGATTGGCCAATAATTTTCACAAAGATACTGAGGGCATATACTAAACTTTATTTGTATTTCTTATACTAAGAGAGATAATTAAAACATATTTAATTAACTATTTGTAACATTGTATATTTACAATTTGTGAAGCATCTTTAAATGTTTTAAATATATATTTGAAAAGGTTATTAGATCATAATATTATTATGATCTTACGGCTGAAATCTTATTATTGTCATAATATGTTTTGAAATTATGATCGTAGTTTACGCTTCTTTGCCCAAAAGAGCTATTAATTTCGAAAACCGACTTTGCGAAGAATCGCTATAAATGCGTCGCTTCACTTTTCATTCGAGTCTGTCTGCATTCGACAAAATGTAAGATATTTATCTCTTAGATTGAATCTGTCTGCTGCGGAGTAACAAACTAAGCTATTTGAAAGCAATGGATGCAGTTATTCAGAATATTGGTTTCTTATTTTTGAGTTGGATTGATTTAAATAATGAAAAGGTGTTTAATCCATGATCTAGATTGGTCATGGATTAAACGCATTTTTATAATTTAATATTATGTATATTACTTCTTGTAAAAAATATCCAATATTTTCATATAATGACGTTATATATTTCTATTATTTATTTCATATTTTGTAAAAGGCAAATGAATTCTTGATTAACAAACTCAAAGATTTGACAACGAGAAGTGGCAGCATTGTATGGAAAAAATATTTTTATCTCTAGCGCGAGAGACTGTCTGCAGGAGAATTTTCTTTCTTTCTTTTCTTTTTACCATCGACGGAACAGCTGGCCCACTAGGTTAGGTGCTTTTCAGCCAGTTGGATCCCGTCGATGGAATTAAAAATAAATACATGAATAAACATAAATAAACAGCTTAGTACTGTGTCCTCCGGGGATTGGCCACGAAACGAGGAACATCGAAGTAAGAACCAGAACATGGAAAGAAGGTGCATGGTGGGGACTGTTGAGACTAAGCGGAAGACTTTTCACTATTATCGCACATGTTCGGCATAGAGTTATATTAAAGATGTGCTATAAAAGTCAGGTACAGACGTAAAGATGACCAAATACATTACAAATTGAAAAACAATTCCTGTAGGAGAATCTAATGATATGCATATTATTGTCATAATTATATTCTTATTATTGCCATAATAATTTCAAAATGTATAATGACAACAATAAGATTTCAGCCGTAAGATCATAATAATATTATGACCTAATATCCTTTTCAAATATATTATATTTGAAACATTTAAAGATGCTTCACAAATTGTAAAAATAATCTATGATTTTGCTGCTGAACTGAGTTTTATGTGGCGTAAGTGTGATGAACGTTATATTTAATAAATAAAATTAACACATAGACCTTTTTAATAATAAAAAGACAAAGAAAAACTAAGTAAACTGAACACTCACGTGATGCACTGCATTGAGATGTCTTCTGGTTTTAAAATATTCGTGATTTTGCTGTTGAATTTTATATAGCAGTAAGTGCGAATCAAAGCGATGTTTAATAATAAAGCCAAAACGACGAAAAAAAGAGGCTTAGCAGGAGTGAGTGCAAAAGTAAAGTAAATAAACTGCGATCTCAGCAAGGAGAGCGTGAAAAACCTTAACGTGCCCTTTTGGGTAGCCGTTAAAACCTCAAACCTTTCAGAACGTTTTTATTTATTTATTTATTTATTTATTTGTAAATATTTTCCTCATAAGCTCTAACAGTTATATGAGGATAAAAATAATTTTATAACCGTAATAATACAAGTATTCTTTGTTTCTATTATCTTTTTTTTCTCGTTTTCTAAGAGAAAACGTAAAAAATATTAATCCTAAAAAGTAAAACTGTAACTATCATTAAATGCATTTCTAAGTGAAATATTCTAAGGTTAAGAAATAATGCTTGAATTCATCGAAATTCAAATTCAGCAGAAAGAAGAAATTTTTGGTGCCCTCAGTATTACGAGATGAAATATATACCTCATTCCACTTAGCTAAAAGCTTCTTATAATGGAAGGAATTCCAATAGCTTTTTGGAATGCTAATATTGATATCTATGGGTAAATTTAAAGCATCTTTAGCTAAGAAATCAACTCTTTCATTTCCATATAATCCATGATGAGCACGCACATAAGCAAAGCAGATGTCAATTTCCCCTATTTCTAAGCGAACTGACAGCTATTAGTGTTTCGATTACTATTTTGTCGCTGCCGGTAATACTGTTCAAAAGATGAAGATAAGAAAGAGAACAATAAAAAAATAAAGTAGCTTGAAGATGCTGTAGCATTATCCTTGGTCTTTTCAAATATTTATATGCAGCAGTTTTCACAACATTTGAGAGGAGGTTTGTCATAATTATTGCACATAGTTTAGCTATTCATGTAGCTCGTAATTTGTCAGCAGTCTAATATTAAATACACGCTTCACTTTAGAGTAATATAAAACTAGCAGTTACGCGGCCAGCCTTCTTCTGCCTTTTAAATGTGCCGGGAGAATGCCTAAAGGGAATAACCAAATGTTAAATTTAAAAACTGGGCAAAATTTTACTCTGCAGAACAACTTAATCAAAAAAAAAAAAAAAAAAAAAAAAAAAAAAAAAAAGACCCACAGATTTAAAAAAAATGTATTACGTATAACAAAATTACAATGAAATAAGCAATATCCCTTAATACACATATTAATTATCCTAATAAATAAATTAACCAACTTCCCGTTACAAAATCTTAAGAAATAAAATGGTATAAATGAAGTTAAAAACTTTGTTTCCTAAAATAAATCATGCAGAACTTTTTATGTAATTAAAATTGTATATAATTAAAACATAATATAAAAATATCACAATGAAATAAGCAATAAATCTCATATTTTCAAGAGAAAACAGTCAGCAGTCCAGTATCCAAAGCAATGAATGAAAAACTGTTGCCAAAACCAGATTCCTAAAAGAATGAAACTTTCTTCAGAAAGCAATAACTAACCAGAATTGTGCTTTGGGGAAGACATAATTCAAAATATACAAACCTCTTTGCCATTAGCTAATAAAGAGAGAGAGTAAAAAAGGAAATTCTTTCTGTTGTGCCTTGCGAGACACATGCGCGTCAGAATAAGAAGATTGCGATGTACGTGTTGCGTGTGCAATTAATAATATTTTATCTCATATTTTCAACAGTCCGGTATACAAAGCAGTGAATGAAAAACTATTTCCAAAACCACATTTCTAAAAGAATGAGACTGTTCGAAATCATGCGATTTCATCAAAAAAGATAAAATTAAAAACAAATCTGATTAGAATTTTGAAAACCTCCCTTCGAGATGCACTGGCTCTTGTCTAGATGCATCTATGTACCAAATTTTGTAGCTCAGCTTACGCGCAGCACGAACAAAAGTCACACACAGACTCTTTTTTTTTATTATATTTAGATATAATATCGTTGTCGATAGAAAATGAAAATTATCAATTGAATGTGTTCACAGTTAGGACAAAAAACACATCAGGTGTATGAACCTGATGTGCTGTTCATACCTTGAACGGCTTTTTAAATAATACATAATTTCTACTGCACTTCATTTAAACTTATTTCCTCGAATTTTATTAGAGATATATTTCTCATTCAATCAATTTAGTTTTCAATCCGCGACAAGACAAACATACACAAAATTTCTATTAAAAATTGTAAAACACACATTTTTTACAATTAAAATTAAAGTTTATTCGCAACAATAGGCAATTCGGCCAAAGGACCCAAAGACAAAATTTTGTGTAGAAAACACTTTTGTATTTATTTGTAGTTAACATTTGGTCCCACCGGGTAAAAATACTCTGAAGCTGGTGTATCAACTGATTTAATTTACTATTAATCCTGAAGACTCTTAAACGTTTAAACTGTTGATAATTCTGCAATTAATGCATACATATTATACAAATATGTTTGGTGCAGACGATTGCAACAAAAAAAGGGAAGTGCTATAGCTACATGCTATAGCAGTGCCATACATAAAGTTTCAACGTTCTATGGCTACTCGATTTTTTAGTTACGAGAGATTCGTACGTACGTACGTACAACCGTCACGAAAAAAATCCCCTCTAAATCCATTTTATAATACGTTTTGGAAAAAACAGTCCTTTATTCTGTCCGTATGTAAAAATGTCCCAAAAAGTCTCCCAAACAGATTCGAGAGCGGTAAAAAGGGATGTTTTCGTTGAAACCTGCAATTGATACCTGCAATTTTTTGCGATTACAATACTATCTTTACTTCGTGCAAGAAGGTAAAAACCAAACTTAGACCTCTATCGATTTCGAGAGCGACCAAGTCTAGATTCTTTCTTCCCGCACCCCTAAAGAGGAATTTACAATAAGAATTTTATATGGAAACAAATCTGCGGGTCAAAGTGAAGCGACTATTCCAATAAGTCAAAGATAAGTGAAAATATACATTCTTCAAATTACAATACTTTGCATGCTACAAATCTGAGGTAATATAGTACGAAGAATGTCTATACCGTTTCTTGCATATGAGGTCTAAAATTGGAATTTATTTTTATTACCTATTTATTTTAGAATTTCTGAGTTCGAGTGTGCTGATGAATATTTTTAATATTAAATCCGTTTCCAAAACGTTCGGAAATATTCGAACCATTATTACACTGTAAATTGAAGTATCATACAAAAAGTTTAATTAGTTAAGTTAATGATTATCAATACTAAAACAACATTAAAATTATTTAAACCAAATTTTTGAAATATGTGAAATAAAGCTTAAAATGAAATGCGTCTTTAAAATTATACTAGCTTTAATCCATTGAAGGCCAAAACGCCCGAGATAACCTTTCATTCAAACGGCCCCAATTACCAGAAACGACCCAGATTGCGATGCTTTCTTTTCTCTTCCTAAAGGTATACAGTAACAGGTGCAGTTTTCTCAAATACAATGTATCAGTTTGTTGAAGACATCTTGCCCTGAAAGGGTAATGGAAGGCTTCTTAGTTAGGAAGTGGAAAGGATGTCAGTTGAAATATTCACGCCTATTTGTGCGTTAATAGACGAGGAGGGGAAGAAACGGATTGGGACCGGCGTTTCGGCATTTTAACTTCTCCGTAACGCGTCTAGCGCGTTCAAGTGAAACTTCCGCAGGGCGTCCGTAACGCGTCTCAAGCGCTCTTCTACATTTTAAAACTTTTAAACGTTTAAAACGCTTTCTAAATGTTTACTTGTTCGAGTTTCTATTTTTTGTTTGTTCTAATACCTCCTAGAGGGTAGCACTAATCAAGCATTCTATTCCTAATTGAATATGCCCGGGTTTTATGAATATTCGCACCATTTTACATAAGATACAAGACAGTGAGAGATGGCTTCAACGTCTACTCAGCAGAAAAAGAGAAAAAATTAGTTGTGAATTGGAAAGACAAGAAGGATATACGTTTGATGAGTACAGAACATAATAACTCGATGACTGATGTTGGAACACGGAAAAGAACTTTTAAAAAAAGCAATAATTGTAAAAGATTACAACAACAAAATGGGAGGAGTGGACCGCCTGTATCAGATGTTATCAAATTATCCTGCTGTTAGAAATAAGCAGAAATATTATTGTTTTTCCATTAGGCTTTATTTCCTTATATTTTTACTTAATATTCATTGACATTCATCCACTACGAAAGTCATGTATGGAAAGTTATGATGTACAGAGAAAACAACATTACACGCTACGAAAAACAGACGGCCCGCTGGAGGGGGCAATTTTCGCGGACAGGAGAGGACGGCGAAAAGGTTAGGCATACAGGTCTGGAGAAGACTTCGCTTCTCTAAGGATTAAAGAATTTTATAAAAATAACGTTCGGTATTCAGTAATGTTTTCCCTGCGTCCATCATTTATTTAAGCATATTACTATAAGAAAGTTGGAGTATTTTCTCCCAGACATTCCATACACACGCAAAATAAAAGGGTATGTAAACCCTTTCATTTTACCATTCATTTTATTGATAATTTGTGATTCATATCATTGATAATTTGCGAGCTTTTAGAAAAATTCCGAAGAATGGAAAATGCCATCGGAATTGCATAATTGTAGTCGAACTCACTGTAAAATTATTTTCTCTTACGTAGTTAAAAATTTAATTCGATTCACCTTCCAGACATTTTAAGAGCATTCATGAACTAATTTAACACATTTGAACAGAGTATAGATTTTATTATTCAAAACAGGAACAAAACGCATATTATATATAAGCAATTTGGAATACTCTGAAAAAATTTCTTCCTGGAAACACAGAGTTTTGCAGGATTGCCGCGATGAAAGCAAGCTAAAAACTATAAATCACCTAAACTTTTGCATCAGCTGCATAAATGAAAGTACTATAGATAATTAATCATAGGCTTTATCCGTGAGAGCATTTTTATTTTGTGTATTTTCTTTGCTTTTACGGATTGAAAATTAATCAAAATATTAACAAAACTCTTCCAGAGGCGTTCAGCACAAAAGAATATAAAACACCGCTTCACATAAATATTAGATACTGAGACATGGCCTGAGCTTTGAATCATTAATCAATTTAAAGATTGCTTTAGAAGATCGTTTCCTTAAAAGTTAATTAATTGAGAGGTCTTGCAAGAAAGAACTGATTAAAACAGGTAAATATTTTACGGTTTATAGAAACTATTCATAAGATACGTGAAGTATTTACTTAAGTTTGCAAAAAAAAAATTTCTGTACGATGAGCTCTTTTAAAACGAAACCTAAAGATACGAATGTATCTCAGCATAACAAACATAACAATGCATGTATGAGAAATTAAAGTGAAAATATAACGCACATATTTTCTGCAGAAAGTTTTAATTAAAATTTGTGTGTTTACGTTCCGGTGCAATTTCGCTGTTTCGCACAAACATTATAGTCAACGAATTGCCGATACTGATATGATTCATCAGTCTGTTTTTGTTTGATTTAAGATGCTTAAACTGCAGTGTTATTGCACACATTTTCTCATTTTTCTTCGTTGATTTCTTTTGAAATTTAAGTTTCCTATTACATTTCTTTAATTAACGACGCATTTTTCATATTTAGTTGTTCATTTATTTGATGATTTGTTTTAGTTTTTGTTAAAGCAAAGGCATATAGTAAGGTGAAAACAAAGGCATATAGTAAGGTTTTATTATAAGCAAAAATTTTTCTGTAAGATGTAGGGAGTTATAAATCGCTTTACCTTCTAATGAACATTCGTAAATCTAACCAAAATCATTTCGATCTATTATACAATTCTGTATAATTAAAACGGAAAATATAGATATACTCGTATATATAGAGTATATTTACGTATAATTAAAACGGTCTTTTGATAGGAAATGGTAACTATTTGTATTCATATGCTGTGATTTTATGACTTTATAATTCTGCGTAAAAGCTACATAACGTAAATCATATGCTTTGTACTTTTAGCTGTGATACTTGATTTCCCTACTGCGCGGCCACGTTTACGAAACTAGAGACTTAGGGGAAGACTGTTTCGTGTCATTTTTTACCCTATTTTTTCAGCTTGGAAGATGCTATTGATGCAAATTTCCTATAAAGTATTTCGCAAAATAACTTCAGTTCAGAAAGCGTAATGCAGATAAATTTGAATAATACAAATGAATTAATTAAAATTAAAATTTTATGAATTAAAGGTTATTTACGTTACACACATGAGTTCAATTTGTAATTTAATTTTTTCATTCAAAGTTACTTAAATAAAAAAATGAATTTCACATTTTGTTTGTTTGTTTCATTTTTATGGTTTCTGTTCAATATATGTAGGTTAAAATATAATGCTATAAATTTTGAACCAGTACAGAAACTTTCTGAAAGAAATAAATAAAAAAAAAAAAAAAAAAAAAAAAAAAAAGATTTGTTTTTTGATTTTTATTGACTTTATTGCAAACAGTAATTAACTTAATTAAATGAATTAATGTGGTTGAATTGTTTATCAAAATCTTTGAGTAAAAGCATTCGAATAAATTGTAGAATTAAAAAATTAACTTTCTTTAAAACGTAAAATAAATTTACGTTTAAATAAATTAAACGTAAAATATTTTAATCGTAGATTTTTTTTCGAACCCAGAATTGGAAAAAAAAAAAAAAAATTTACATATTTTAAATGCTGTGAGGAGATTTTTTACTCTTCGAAAACGAGATTTCCAGTCCCTTACCCCCTTTTGTCTCTGAGAAAATCAGGGCCTTGCAATAACACAAGCGGTTGAAGGCCTTGCTAGGTAATTGCATGACGTTTTTATTACTACGGGGAGTTATATAATGAAGAAAACATGCAAGTTCCCCCAAGCACATTAGGAATTTGCCCTCAAAATACTACGGCAGTGATGAGCATTTATGCCACAGTACAGTCTACATACAACCTGTGCTCAGATGTAATCAGACGACAGAGAAACTGAAAGCATTGTTATTACAATTATATACCTACAATCCAATATCTAATTTCAAAAAGCCCACCAGCGGATTTCCAGGCGAACGGATTGGTTGCATGGGCGTTTTCGCGATTTTCCCAAATACAAGTCAGTGTCCCTTAGAAATCTTCCACGAAGGCATCTCTCCTCTTGGGCAGATAGCCCTTGCGAACTTTGCCATAATTAAACAAACAAAACCAAACTAATTCCAAAGCCTTCGTCTAGACGCTATAGTGATTAGGATAGCCTACTGCTTTATTGAAGGGCCTGGGTTGGTTTCACGGAGAAGGCATGGCTGTAATTGTGATCATCTTCATAAGAGAAAATGGTGGCCCACCTATCAGGTGCTTCCGCTTTCGGCCTTAGCAGTGACAAGCCTAAGTTTGCTAAGTGTCAGCCAGTGGGAAAAAATTAAAAGTGAGAATTCAATATAGCAATATTCAATATATATAAATTATTCAGAATATTTAACACTTTATTTTATAATGGGATTTGTATTGAATGGTTTCTCGAACTGCAAGTTTCTGGATACGTTTTGAAGTTATAAACTAGTTACACTTTCTTTTTCAGTAATCTAGTTGTTAATGATTATATTAGGTGCTATGATGAACTTCATGGTGTAATTCCAAACGAAAAATGTTAAAGTGAATAAGCACTTTTATATCATTTAAAAACATTTACTTTTCTTAATATAATCAATTTTTTGCTTCTTTTAAAATACTGCTACTCTAATCTGTTCACAATGTAGGAAATTTAGGCAGAAGAAGTAAAAGAAAGGGTAGTGTTTAGAAAAAGCAGTGTACATGTTTGAGATCCTCTGAATACGTCCTGAAAACAAAACGAGCAACACAATCAAACAAAGACAGACAAAAATAAAAAAAAATGTAGTGTTTCGGCTCAAAACATTTCATTTTCTTAGCCTGATTAATTAATGAGAAAGTTCAAAATCATTCTGGAAGTGAACGTATTTTTCATTACATATTTAGAAGGATACTGATGAAGATGTTGCTTAATGTACATTAGAATATTTTATTGCTTTAGGCGAATATTGTACTTATGATTCTGATTTTGACAGGGTTTAGAAAAACTAATTATATTGTATATTTAAGTGATTTGTCTTGACTCAACACGATTTAAACAGATTTTAAGAACAGGTATGTTTTCTTAATTCTGGTTCGTATTAAATTTTACAATCTAAGAATCTGCTCAAGAATATTTGCATAAGTTCCATTTAATTTCTGAGCGATAGAAAATCAAGCGACATAATTTGGATTAAAAATCTTAAGAAAACATTCTTGCAATTTCTAATAAGGTACCTGCTTATGTCAAATATTTAGGCCCAAAGGGGCGTTAGCACAAATGGGCTATTACTTTTGAAACGAGATTTTTTTACTGAATATAATCACTTTTCAAATTATTGCTACCAAATATTATCTCCTTGCATTCTTTTTAAAGGATTTAAATAATGGAGAAAGAATCTAGATGAATGTATGTCTGTAAAAAATCGGCGGTACAGCCATCAAATTTTGCATAAAGTAGTCCTCCACCCGAACATGTCCACCTGGAAGCCCAGTTTTGAATTACGTATTTATTTTATAATCCTTTTCTTATTTTGTATAACTTTAATGAATTTATCATTAATGAACTTGGTGATTTGAAAGCGAGCAGTGGCAAAACTGTACGGAATAAAACATTTTTGTCTCCAGCGCGGAAGACTGGCTAGCGGAAGTTCTAATGATATACTGTTCTTAAATATTTTGTGATTTTTTTCCGTTGAATTGAATTTTATATGGCTTAAGCCCGAAAAACATGATATTTAATGAATGAAGTTAACACACAAAACCTGAACATTAGAAAGACCCAAAAAAAAAAAAAAAAAAAAAAAAAAAAAAAAAAAAAAAAAGAAGAAGAAGAAGAAGAAAAGAAAGAAAACTATTTTGCTAGCCATCTTACTGAGAAAACTGAACATTGATATACTGAGAAACGACTGAAAAAATGTAGAAAAATGTATGCCAAAACTTAACACTCCATGGGGAATTCTAAACATGTTTTGCTATGCTGCTTTTAAAATTTTCATAATTTTGTTGTTGACTTGTATATGGCATAAGTGCAAAGAAAATAATGCTTCAATTTTAAAGCTAAAAAAAAAATCCTTAACAAAGTCTTCTGGGCGACCGTTAAAATCCGAAACCTTTCAGATTTTTTTAAAAATTTATTTTGAATGATTTTAAGAAATGATAGGTCACTAACTAGAAGTAATGACTTCTAATTAAACTTTCGTTGTCTTATAAATTAGAAGACATACTTCCAGTGTTTCAAATTAAGTAATCTGTTTACCTTTCAAGGTATATTAAACATAAAGTCATTTTGAAACAGCTACATCAAAATTCTCTGCCGATTGTTATTATAAATAATTATTACTTGGATATATCACATAATTTTACGCTCATTTTTTAGATAACGGGGAAGTTCCAATTCAAAAATATTAAACCAGAGCCTGTGCATTGCCCCTGTTAGTTTTTAATATGATGAAGTAACTTCAAATTTTATTCATCTTAGATAGAAAAGGGTTTATATCTGTTTGAAAGGACACTTCCAATATCTCCGCTACATTTGCAGTTAAGTCTGTCTAATATTTTTATTCCTCTTATCTGAAGGTAAATTTGTTTTAGTTCATTTCACCGGCAGAGAAATTTTGTTTAGCTTTAGGTTAATATAAAATTAGGCTTTTTTTAGAAAGCGAGACCCTTGCTCTTTTCAGAATAATCGTCATATATTTTAAGAGATAAGAATCCACTAATTTAACTACTAGTCTACAACTGCGTGTTATGTAAACAAAATCGTTAATTACACTGTGGGCCATTTGTAGTTCTACTTAAAAATTTACCGCATGCGGAAATCTGCTTCAATGTTACATACTTTGACACATATAGCATTTATAAGTCAAACCGCAACAAACGTAGGTATACCTGAATTTAAAATCAATTCATTTGCAAAGTAAGGAATTTGTTATATATTCTTGCTTAAGGTTTCGATGAACAAATATAGTTTGCTAAATTACGTAGCATTTAAAAGCAGGAGATTTCCGGAAGCTTTCTGAAATTTCAAAATATAAAATTAAACCTATCAGTCATTTTCACAATCTTGTACTTGAACGTACAGTTTGAACTAGTTTGCCAAGAGTTACAGGAAATAGAACTGAGACTCGGAAATCACTTGCGTTACCAATAGCACAATAAGGAGAGCTACTTACCATTGAGCACATGTACAGTGATACTGGTAGCTTCGGCGTTGGAGGGGCAGCAGGTGTAGTTTCCCGAATCTGATGGCTGCACATCCTTGATGAAAAGTTTAGATAAAGCTGTGTCTCCGCCAGCTTTCTGAACGGCGATCTGGCCTCTTGATGAATCATAATTGATCATTCGCTCATCGTGATACCAGAAGACGAAGACTGGAGGAACGGGACTCTGCGTGATGACGCACGTCAAGTTTATGGAGCTACCACTTTTTACGTAGATGTCCGGAGCACCTTCGATCACCGCTTTTGCAACTAAAAGAAAAGAAGTAATGTTCCTTAAATATTTCAACATTTGATAATTTTTCAATTTAAGTCATTAAGTGGAAAATTAAGATGAAAACTAACCATTTAAATTCAGGTTTATATAATGCAATGCATTTCTAACTCAAGAGATTAGATTTAAAGATGATGATCAGGATCAGTGATGAAGATTAATGAAGATCTAAATATTTAAAGATTTAGAGTCAAATAATGATGAAGATCTTGTATCTAAATCAGCGATTCTCAACAGGTGGCATGCAAGAAACAAAGTATTTTTAACTATTAAATTTAAAACTCTCCTGAAGAAAAAGAACTGTTGATAGAAATTGCCTGTGATAGAACTGAAGATTTCAAAAATAACACGCTTGTTAACTTTTTGCTGAACCGAGAAAAAGAATTTTAAAATATTTCAAATAATGCTAATTAATTTTATTGCCTTCTTGCACAATCCATTTATGTGAACAAGGGTTTTCTTCCATTTTATATTTGAAAAATAAGTCCAGAACAAAATTAAAAGTGGATCCTAATTTACGGTTAAAACTAAATAAAATAAGACCAGACATAAAGCAACTGATCTCTGTTAAACAGGGCCAAATATCGCACTTAATATTAAAGTATTGTAACTTAATTTTGATAATTAAAATGGTAACAAATTTTTAATCTAATATTTTATGTGTACATATGTAATGCAAATAGCAAATGGCAAAATATATTTTTTTTTTTAAATTTATTGGTGGTACTAAAGTTTTTCAGTTTTTGTTTATGTGGTACGCATTAGTTAAAACGTTGAGAACCACTGATCTAGATCATTATCAATATTCTGGCAGTAAATTGCTTTAATTTTCTGCGGGTTTCATACACGATTTTTATGCTATGTCTTCTTCTAACATTAATCATTATTTTAATTTAATGTGAGCCATATTAAATGATAATTCGTAAGCAATTCGAACTTAAAATGCTAAACTCTTTATTAGTCATCATTTAAATTAAGACATAAAGAATAAGTTCTGTATCTCCCGCTCTACTTGGACGATTGACGATATTTAACTTGCATTTTTCAAGTCTCGAAAGCTCGACTTAGGATATATATTAGATTTATATATAGCATTTTTCTAACATAGGTATTCTGATAGAAAATCGGACTTTTCCTGAAATGACATGTCTAACATTTCCCCATATTTCGCTTCTACGACTTAAATTAAGCCAAAGTGAAAAGGTTTGTGAAAAGTCTCACGAGCAGTTTTTAAAAAATGAGTTTTTAAAAGTTTAGCTTGTCGTGTTCATAGACTATGGTATATATTTATTAATATCTCTTTTACTTTTATTAAACTTACTGGATTCCTTATTTCAGAATTTAGGTTCAAACCGAATAACATGCGCAGCTATTTTCTGAATTGTTTTTTAAATTCGTATTTTTAGTAGTTTTTTATAATTTTTTCGGAAAACTTTGGAATTCTAAGCTATAAAATTTTTGGAATAATTTTTTTGCCATCATTTTTCTGCCACATAATCATGTACTTCTAGACATACAAGCAAAAAATGAGAATTTGTTATTCAAAATGTCCGAAGCTATATGAGAATTTATATATTGACGCGTTTTGGAATTTGGTGTATTTGTTGTAAGCGATAACAACGCCAAATATGGTTAATGCATTTTGTTAAAATCATTTGAGAAAATGACCGAGGCACCTCATGCATAGTGAAAGAAAAAGAAGAATTGGTTATCATAAATTAAGGATTTCGCCAAGTAGCGAAATTCTTAATTTATGATAACCTTGGCGCAAACTGAAAAAAAATATACTGATCCACTCTTGGCGCAAACTGAAAAACTATGCCACATTAAATTTTGTAACTTCTTGGTACCTTTCTCCAAAAAGTTAATATTTGGGTATGATTTAAGTAGTCGAAATATGGAAGAATTCGGTATGTCATTTCAGAAAAATCGGATTTTGTATCAAAATATTTATATAAATCTCATACATATCCTAAATCGCGCTTTCGAGACATGAATAACGCATCGGCCCAGTAAAATAGAAGATATAACTGACTCCGCTTCCTTTTTTTGTGGAAGATGTACATTTCATAAATGGGTGAATGAATGAACGGATTTTTAATTATGTCAAAATACATATTTAAATTCTTAAATATCTCGTAACTGCGGGAGGAATATTTATCTCATTTTGGAGAAGTAACAAACTAAATTTTGTTGAAGCGTAGGACAAAGTGTACCTGATTCTGACAAAGAATAATCCATATGATATAAATCCCTTCAACATTTTTAAAGATTAAAATTTCTAAGCTACCCAACAAATTTTACAAAATTTAATATTTAGTATAGTCTGAGGCTTCGAATCGGAATATGGAAAAAATAATTATGTCATTTCAGGAAAAGTCCGATTTTGTGTCTAAATATCCAAGTTAGTATAGTGCTACATATAAATCTGATATATATCCTACGTGAATTCATATTGCCTTCTTGACTTGCTTTTGCCAAACTGAACTACTATTGCCCAGTTGAATAGTTAGTCTACATTTTAAGGTGACCCTTGGTTTATCGCCAAGTTGTTGTTTCATTTTAGGCAACCTGATTGGTTGGATGTTACGGAAACCCTATTACGAAATGATTGGTTGCGTGATTGCGGTGAATTTAACTGATTGGGAAAATATTTGTCAGAGTTTATTTATGTGTTGGATGTTGGTTAGAAAGTATGTTGCTCATTTTGTGCTTTACGCCGTAAAATGCCTGCTGGTGGTACGATTAACCTAAAGTTTCTGTACACTTTAGAACGATTGGGAAAAAAACCATTGATTGGCTGGTGTGTAACTGAAGATTTAAATGGCTTCATTCACCTCTCGGTAAATTACAAAGTGAGATTTAAGTATTTTGAAACCGGAGCTCATATCAACACTATTGAAGGTATGTGGGGTGTAATAAAAAGGGATTTTTGAAAGAAATGCTACCGACGGTCCGGCAATATGGAGGATATTTTTCATTTTTAATTTTATGAATTCCTGTGACAACGGCAGAGTATACAGATTCTAGTTTAGATAATTTTAAATCATTTTTGGATGCTGTTAAGGAATTCTGTGTGTTTCACATGCCGAAGGAACAGAAATTTTTAAATAGTCGATACTTCCTTTTTGTATTGCGCAGATTTCAAAACATGCAGTTCCATTGTTATGTTATTTCCTTGTGCGATTTAAAATGCAGTTTATTGAGGTTATATATTTTTAAAATTATGTTTTGGTTTGAATTTTACTGGGTAGGGCGCCAAAACGCTATTTCTCAGTTGTCATTTTTAACGCTACTTCTCAGTTGCTATAGCCATGTAAATTGCTGTGCCCCGTGGAATTAATTCTGTCGGACGTATCTTAATTCTCTGAAATTTGTTTGTACAATGGGACTTGTTTCAGGCCTTACTTATTTTAATAATCTGTGATTAACATTATTGGGTCTTCCATATCTGGAAGGATCTGATTGATTCACGAACTTCAAATTATCTGTATAGAAAGTAATGTGTTCTGTATAGAAAGAATGTATATAATTCTATATAGATGTATATAATTTTGTATAGAAATTCAAATTATCCGTATAGATGGGAAATACTGAACGCAATATGCTCTATCTTATTGTTACCTTGTCCCGAAATTCACTATTATCATTTGCTACTTTTAGAATAACATAAAAGTCACTCCTTTAATAGGTATATTCATTGCAATGTCGTCACGTGATATTTCTTCCACCACATTTGGTGTGCGCTGTCTGTGTAATACACTAATTTGCGACGTCGCAAAGTGTTTGCTAGCGGTATTCCATGAACAAATATTGCAATCTAATTTTCCGGAATTTTTCTTAGTACTTGACACATAGTGCGTGTGGATTAAATGAGAGATTCGTATTTGAAGTTAAACAAATTTAAGTATTGAAGTTGGGTACGTATATTAAAATTATAGTATATTAAAATCTTTGTAGTTTGCGAATTGTTCAGTAAATGATTAAAATTATCTTTAATGAATTCATTTGCCTTCAGGTATGCGGGTCTCAAGGACTATTGGTAATACAGACTGCAAATGTTTAAAATGCATTTCAACATTTTAAAAATAAATCTTGTAAATGCAGCAACTCGGAAGTATTAATAAGAATCCAACCTAAATTAAATGAAACTCATATAATTAAAGTATCTCTTAGTTATTTGCTTATTTCTGAATCACAATAAGGTAGCATTTCAACCTGGAAACTATAAAATATATAAACTCATACTAGAAAGTTGCATGTGTTTGAAAGTCTTAAATACTGTACAATGACAAGGTAAAACGCTAATGAACTAAATCATTCAGTGTCATTAATTAATTGACTTCATCAACTCAAAGTTGCTTTAAAGTTTCCACTTCCGTTGGCATTCTTCTTTTGTCCATTTTAAGGCAAATAAACGTACGCTGTCGTTTGCTACAATTAATCCATTCTGGCGATTTCCTAGCACCCAGTTCGCAGTACTTTCTTCTAGGATTCACATTACACTCCGAATATGCGGCACATTTAAATTAATTTAAATTGGTATTATTTTGAATTCAAATTTTAATCATTCTAGTAATAATTCACAAAGTGTTCCACAATACTTCTAGAACTGATAAATTTATCCTTTACTCATTTGTAACAATAATTCAATTATTTTGCACTAAATTAAAGAAATACATGTACGAGATAGAAAATTCTGATTATCAATTTAAAATGATCAATGAGTTAATTTAAACGCACCAACTGCCAGTTTAATGGAACATAGCTGATAATATGACACATCTTAACAATATGGCTTTTTCAGAAAATATTTATCGCTTTATATATTATATAAGGAAATATCTCAAATAATTACAATTGGCTTTAAATATGTCACACGAAAATGTAAATGTTTTTTAAAGTAAGTATTTTGATAGATTATTAGAACTAACAAATAATTTAAATTATACATATATAACAACGAGCTCTATGTCAGTTTCGAACATTTAATTGACTTACGTGATTTCAGGGGATGTTACCTGCAACTGAACATTGTTTAGATACTTTATATATACTATCAATCAGTATTCACTAGTGATTTGAGATATTTAGTATTATATTCATAATCATTTAGAAATCATGTCTCATTGCATATATCACAATAAATTTAACGGTTTATGAATATTGTAGTTTCCAATACTTGACTCGATTCTGTAAACTGATTTCTGCTTAAATTAGCTAGATTACAATGTATGAATGGAAGATTTTATATCTGTGAAAATTACGAATAGAGTCTTGAAGTAGAATCGTAAATTTTGAACACTATTTGCACCGAACAGAATCCGAAACATTTAGATGTGAATATTAGATGCGTTACGAGCTCCCATTAATGTAAAGTACCAAACCACGTCATTGTTAATTAGCATAAATATAGTCGTACCACCTTTACAGATTACAGCAGGATAGATGGTGTGGAGATCTGTATCATCATAATTATTCCCCGACTGATTAATATATTAGTGAGAGATTCTGCTCACGCCATACTCAGTTTCCTGCAGCAGTTCAATTACTAATTAGGCTAAGTATCTCAGAAGAATTAATTTTCAATTTTAATAAACTGAGTGTTAATTGAACTAAAATATTTCCTAGAAGGAATGATTTACTTAATGTGTCCCCAATTCTGTGCAATGAAATAAAATTACAGTCACATTATCGGAATTAAAGTCAGAAATATTATGAATGTCATTTCACATTTTGAGCTTCTAACGCTATCCATATTCCTCTGTTTATAATTTGGCTTAAAACATTAGTACGAATGCGTTGCTCATGCGTGCAATACAACTATCTACGTTTATTACACGTTGAATTTTAAAATGTTTTTTTCTCTTGATTATTAGGGCAAATATCATAAATGTTTTTACTTTGGTATGCTTTCTTTATGAAAGGAACAATATTACCTGAAAATAGCTTAACTTATCATGTCATTAAAATGTTCTTTACCTTGAATGTGGAAAGAAATCTGAAAAAAAGAAAAAAAAAATCTGATGTGTACACCACATGACTTCCCTGTACGGAATATTAAATTATACGCATTTTTTCTTGCATTTCATTTAAACTTATTGGATTGAATTAAATCTACTTCGCCGACAGCGCATAAACCACAATAGAATAAATGCATTCTTTAAAATTCACTCTATTTGTTTACCATAGCGACACTCTGGTGCTAGGTTCACTTAACAGTATTATATTCCGTTCATATTATAACTCAAAATGCACAAAATTTATATCATTTAAAGAATTATCTAATTGTTGCCACATGTTCTATTCAAATGCTATAATAAAGCTAGAATGATGTCTAAAGAAATTAAGCAAACAAAACAAAAAAAGAAACAGTTTTTCATAGACGATCGAGTACTTCTCATTCAATTAATTCAGTTCTCACTTCGCGACAAGGAAAAAATACATAAAAAGTCAAAATACCGTATTAAAAATTGCTAAGTAAATCTTAAACACTTATTTCCTCGAAAAAATTCGAGAAAGGATTAAGCATGATTTAATTGGCAATAATAAATGAAGGCGTTATCTTTGTTTTTGCGAAGCTAAGTTTCTCTAGATTGGCAACAAATCCACTAGTCTCTTGTTTCAAATTTAAACAATCAATGGCCGCCATAAAAAAAAGGGCTTAGCGGCACTTCACTTACTTTAAGATACGTTTGGTACTTTGCCTCAACGTATCTGTTTCATCGTTTTTAGCAAGTGAGCATATTATGAATTGTTGTCACGAAACTTAGCAGCTGGGAAAACAGACTGGAGAGACTTAATGGATAACGAACCGGTTAAGAAAAGTAGGACTGGTGGACATGGGTTTAATCAAATAACTCTTCACAGTGTACATTCTTCAGGATTTCCGAAGAGGTGAAACAAGGCTCGAGGCAAGTGCTATGTAAGCGACCTTATTTTGTATTCATTAGTCAGAAACGGCCTGAGCGTATGTGAGTTTTGCATCAAAGAAATCATCCTGAAATTGTACAGGTGTCATATCCTACTTTAATGGCTATCGGCAGTATAATCGACGCATCTTAGAAACTTTTAATGAACCCTTTTTTCATAAGGCGTCAGCTGATGGTATACTCTAAGCAAGGCTGTTGAGGAGCTGAAACGGTTAATCTGAAAATTCAAGATGCAAAAATTTTAAAGGAAAATTCAGAAAAGCCTTTGATTGGGGGAGCTAATATATTGTATATCAGATAATTGACGATACTGATCTGTCAAATAACATCCTTTAAATCTGTCGCATTTTCACTCAGAAGGATTACGAGGGTAGAGTAGACTTTAAGGTACCCCTTGTATTATGGCGAGGTTGTTGTTTGATTTATCGCCAAGTTGTTGTTTCATTTATGGTAGCCTGAGTAGTTGAATGTTATGGAAACCCTATTGTGACGTAATCGGATGCATGATTCTGGGAAATTTTGATTCATGAGATGTTTTGTAAGCGTTTTTGTGGTGTGTGTTAAAACCGTTTAGATGGATTTGAATGGGTTTGTAGGAAAAAAGGTTCAGATGGTCACTATGTGAAGCGTTCGATCAGAAAGAGTACCTGGTTTGAAAAAAAGTCATTTGAGTATGATTGATATTTTCATTTTTACGTGGCTCTGGGTGTACGAAGCGAACTCGAAAATCATGGTCAGTGAATATTTACTTTCGGTAGTGCTTAAATGTATAACATGTTTTTCCTTTTTTGTGTTATTTTATTGTTTGGTTTAAAATGTATTTTATTGAGATTATGTATTTTTTGTTTGCTTATATCGTAGACTTTGGTGCTCCTTTGACTTTTTAAGTGAAAATATATTGATGTGTACATGGACAAAGTAAAGGGAGTGCGCAATGCAAGTTTGTGCAATTCTGGGATTTTTTTTAAGTAAAAATAGGTCGACGTTTACATGGATAAAGTTAAAAGAGTGCGCAATGCCATTTTTGTGCAATTCGGGGATTTTTTTTTAAGTGAAAATAGGTCGATGTGTACATGGATAAAGTCAAAGCAGTGCGCAATGCCATTTTTTGGCAATTCGGTTTTTTTTTTAAGTGAAAATAAGTCGATGTGTACATGGATACCGAGTTTGTGTAATTGTTTGTCGTGTTATTTTGGCTTTGTGTAGCGGCGATTTTTGGCGCAAAAAATAGCCGCTTCGTAAGCCAAAGTAACGAGTCAAATAATTGCACAAAATCGGTATCCATGTACCGCCAAAAATCGCCAAGTTTCGCAAAAGGGTACCCTAAACTATACTTTTACCGATTTCGATACCAGAAGTGTGGCTTGAGTCACGCAAATTTGACGGGTTGCATCAAGTTTGACAGGTCACTGCATGATGAAAACCTGTTCGCGTAATTGATTGTAGCATATAAGAAGGAAACAGAAGTTCTTATATTTAGTTTCTCTTGGACTTCCTTCTGGCCAGACAGTTTTTTATACCAATGTCTTTCTGTCAATAAAATCTTTTTCTATTCGTTCCGTACTGTATTCGTCCTATTAATTTTTTAGTTTCTGCTTCTATACATTTTTTTATCCTTTAAGTGTTATATTCTGCCTCCATGGTATGAATTTCATGTCTCCGAACTGATATTATTAATAACAGAATAAAGGCGAAAATCAGAAACGTTTCTCAAGTTTTGCACACAGATGTATGTGTCTACGTCCAAAGGTTGCGGAAATCAAGGGCGGGTGAGAACGATTGTGGGCACGATAGAATATAATTTTACATACATTTCCGAATAATCAAATTTCACGCTTTGTTTTGTAGCTTTTCCTGCCCTTATATCTCCGCTAATAATAATGTAAATCACAAATAAGTTTGTGTATTCTTCATTATCAGTTCAATACTTAACCTTCTATCCAAGGTACTTTAAAAATATTTAAAAAAAATATAATTCTCTAATTAAATTTGAAGTGAGCAGAAAGTAAATTAAATGGCTATGAAAATAAAAGAAATTAAGAAACATTCAACAAACGTCAGTAAACATTACAAAAGTTTGTTTTTAAAATTTAAAAATGAACCGCAGCTCATCGTACAAGACAAACAAACCATACATGATTGTTTGAGGAAATGATAAATTCATTTCCATAATAAATTTATGCCAGATAGTTACGGTTTTAATGAAAAGCTGATTTAGCTTCATAAATTAACATTATACAGTTAAGAATCCCAGAAATTATTTTTTAGTCCTTACGAAAGCGAAGTTGAATGTAAGACAAAAGCTTTAACTGAAGTACGGACAAGAACAGAAAAAAATAAACTTTAACGTAAATAACTTCGATTTTATTAAGGAAAATTAATTGCTTCTGAATTAAAAAAAAAATAATTAGACTTGAACGTGAATAATGTATCTTAGAAAATATTTTAAATCAAAATATCATATATGATCCTTAATATTAGAAAATATTTGAAATCAAAGTGTTCTATATAACATCATCTTTTGTTGTGTTGAATCATTAGGCTTTTTTGAAGCAGGAGACGTGTCAAAATATGCAATGAACTCACCGGGAATCGAACCTGGACCTCTCGAATCCGCTACACGACGAAGGCATTCTGGAAAGGAGGCAGAAAATACCTTATATACTCGCCCTTTTAAAGGTCTACTGAAGATTAGAGGACCCAATCGCCAAAATCTGGTGGTGAGGAATTACTGTCGATCGTTTAGTCTGGGAGCCATTGTACTGTCATTAGGTTTCTCCGATGCGGGAGATATGAAAAACGTGCAATGCCCTAGCCGGGACTCGAATCTTAAGCTCTCTAATACGCGCCGAGTGTGCTACCATTACACCACGGACGCATGATGGAAGAAGGTAGAAAATACTTTATATACTCAATCTTTTAAAGGACGGCTAGGGATCAGAAGACCCAATCGCTAAATCCTGGTGGTGACGAATTACTGTCCACCACCTTTTTCTAGTTCGGGGGCCATTCTAGAGCCATTAGATTTTTTCCAAGCTGGAGACGTGAAGTGCGAAGCCCTTGCAGGGTCTCGAACGTGGACCTCTCGAATACGCGCCGATTTATATTTTCTTATAAGGTAATTTTTTCCCTCCTTACAGTGGAAAATTACCTTATAAAAAACGGAATTTTAATGCAATTCAAAATTCCGCCTTACGGAATTTTAATTCAATTAAAAATATAACTTTTCGAGACTTCAGGTGCTTTAACACCCCCTCTCGTCTTATTTGCACTTTAGATAGTTAAAATGTTTAAGTGGTTCAAAAATTTTGTGAATATCGGAAAAATTTAATCCTAAACGGAAAACTAAAACTGCACTGAAAACTTGCGGAAGTAAACTTATTACACATTTAAAAAAATAACAGTTGTAAATAACGTCAGTAACAAGAACGCGCAACTGCTAAACCGCGTTATTTATTACGTTACGATGCTGCCAGATTTATATACGAAAAGAGGATGACATATATAATAAGTATATATTTCTCTTCAAAAATTTTTAAACGATCTATTAGGGGAATGCTGCGCAGGGAACGAGACTTTTCGAAAGACAAATGAAGTAAAAAGATACTCAGAAGAACAGTAGAAAGAGAGATAAATTATGTTAATTAGACAGGACATGATTCAGGACCAGATATAGTGATATATGCTGGAAAATGATGGTTGCGTGAACAGCGGATCGGGATTCTACTATGCCAAATTCGTAAATAAATCTGTAGATTTGCCATCATTTGCTTTATTAACTACATTGAAGATATTATTATTTACTTTGAAGAATTATTGTGAAGAAAACTTTGAAAATATTTTAAAATCGTAATTAATTTGAGATTTGCTGGTAAAAGTTTATTAATGAAAAGCAACCTTAAAAGTGAAATCAAACAATTTGGCTAATAAATTTCCTATCGTATAACCTCATAAAGTAATGATGTGTCTAACATGTATCAGTAGCATTTCGTAATATTTTAAAAAAAGGACTTTAAAAATTGATTAACACTTCAAACATTAACGTATTGATGAATATTTATTAATCCTAAGATGACGAAACATACAAAACTATGAAAATGGATCCAAACGTAACATGGGTAAATTCACAAAACACGAAATACATTAAACTACATAGCATCAGAATGCAATGAATTTCTTTAAAGCCAAAACAAGTTAAATCAGAGGGATATTTCTGTTTTAAATATTAAAATTAATTTAAAGTGACTACTTTTCTGATTAAAAGGGCAAGAAGTAAATTACATTTACGAAAGCATTTTAGTCAAAATCTGTCGAAATATGGATATTCTGTTAAAAAGTGATGCACCCTAGGAGCAGCATTACAGATTGGGCAAATAGGAATCTTAAGACATGTTAAATGGACGTTCTTCCCTCTGGCTTCTATTGGTCTTCCATTATTCTGCTTTGTGTTCCAGCCCTATTTTTTTATTCACTCGAACGTACCAATTTCACTTCTAAAAGAAACATGCCTACTAGACAGTTCAACAGCAGACTTCACTGTGATGTCTTCCAGCTCATTTCATTATATCTCTACCCGTCTGAGAAGCCAGCAGTACAAAATATGTTATTCTTGACTCCTTAAATTCATATTTAGATTTATAATATCTGGTAGACTACGATTGAGGTTATAGGTATGTTACAAGGATTCTTTACCTCATTAATAGCAGAGCGGTTCAGGATTGGTGAAACTTGGTAGTTTGTGTCGTGTCTATGCTAATGAGCTGGCTGCACTGTTAATTTTCAGTGGTATCTCCAACAGTAATGTGAATATGAGCCATATTTCCTTATAAAGCCCTACAGAAGGCGTCCCTCTCCTTAGGCAGAGAGCCCGAGTGTGCTTTTTTTTTATTTTCAAATAGCCAAAAAGAATATAGATATTTTAGCGCACTCAGTGACACTCTATGTATTGATAACCTTCCGTAATGTAGCTTAGATATGAAAGGAAAATTAAAATATAGGATAGTTAATACTGAAGACATTACGAAACACGTCTAATGTAATCTTTTAGCCTCCACGTGGTTTCTTATTATAGATAATGATCGGGAATGACTAATCCTTTTGGAACCTCCTGCTTATATAGGAATATAATTGCTGTAGCCAAACCATCAGGGGTATCTTATATCCGGTGCGAGTGTTCGCAAATGAACACACCGTAATAAAATTTAATGAAGAAGTTCTTCAGCTTTTTCTCTGACATTTAGGATTTCACGATATTATAGAATGCTGAGTTAACTCTCTGAAAACCGAAGTTTTCGCTAACCTGTATGCATAAAATACCGAATCGCCCAAAAGGTTTTCGAGAGTCACAGTAATTTCCTCCCCTCCCCATCCACTAACGCACAAAGAAGAGTGAAGATTTCAAATGTCATCCTGTCTATTTTCTAACAAATAAAGATAAGAAACCACAAATAAATCGTTTTAGGAGAAGCTGTCTGCAATAAACTGATACAATGCATTTGGGGAAACTGCAACTGCTACTGCATTTAAAAGTTGGAAGTAATTACTTTTAAAATAAATAAAATATCCCAATTCTTGCAACAGTCACATATTCGAAGATCATAAGGGATTTAAGGTGTATGAGCCCCCTTAACCCAGCGAAGTTCAATATTATGCAAACCCTATAGAAGAAATGTTATAATAGCAGTTGTTATATATAAGCTATTGCTTACACTATACGTTAAATTCGTACGTAGCCTAAATCACAATAAATGGACTGTATGCAAACGTTATATGCGCGTGAACTGACGAGAATAATAGTACTATGTGAGATGGCTGATGTTCTCGATACAGAAAAGCTAAACTGTTGGAAATACAGAATACCTTAGGGGAGGGAAGAAATCAACATCGGAATTTTTGCCGTTTTAAGCGGTTGTGGTTGTTTGAATGAAAGGCCGTCTGGGGCGTTTATAAATCATTTTCCTCTCTTTAGGCATGGTTTCTCACTTTCAGCAGCCTATAGTTTAGCATAATATAGTCCCTTCGCCGAAGTGATAAGACCTGGCTAACTAAAAAGAGGATTTAATCTCACAGCGGATAGACGCCGAGATTCTATGCAAGGCTGCATATTGAGTGAATCCACATTCTATTATTTTAGAACATGCCCCGTTAGTTCCGATTTGCCTAAAGAAACATTCTTGGATCGTCCGACAACCAATCTAGACATGGCCAATCTTTTCTCAAGGTGGGCAGGCTTTTATTTTTAAGCTGCAGAAGAGGACTGATGACCCCACAGCTAAAAAAATTGCCTCACAGCATCATTGTCCTCCTTGCAAAACCCATATAATGCTGCTGCGCCCCCTCCGCAGGAAAACCGGCAGAACAGACTGCTACAAACACATGAAGAATAAGAAGTTCACAAATCTATTTACAGCAATGCATAAATCCTTGCGGCTACACGGTTTTGTCCTAATCACCGACTAAGTTAGATCACTGATGGTCCTGTGTTCAGATAGAGATTAAATTTAGAACTTAACAAGCACAGTTACAATATTACAATCTAAGATGCATGAGGCTGCATTAAAGATATATGTCTTAACATTTAGAATACTTATCATTTTATACAACTTTCAGACTAACTTCACAGAGCGTTATTGAACAATGCATTGTAGGTGCTATTAGAATTACTTGTATTAGAACTACTTTTATCAAGCTGATTGTAGTGGAAGATCTCTTGCTATTGATTGCAATAGATGTGTTCAAACAACACTTTCCTGATTCTTCAGTGGACATCTGAAAGGACTTGCTTTTAAGAGAGGTCTCAAGATGCAACCAATTTGTTCTAAATGTCAAAATGCACCGGCACATATCCTTGAGTGCCTGGAGTTGTCTCTCGAGGACCTTTACAAGTCTCCTAAGCTTGTTTTCGATTTTCTGAAGGTGAATGGACCTCGTCTATTATAATATTCCTAGACACGGAGATTAGTAACAACAACAACAACAACAACAGAATTACTTGCTCTGTTGAATGAAGCAATTATAATATTAGAATTCAACAAGGTAATAATCATAAAACAATTGAAGCAAAGATTGAATTCTGTTGTTACAATAAGCGTCAAAACGAAACAAGGATTATACATAGATGCAGTGTGTATATAAATGCAGTGGCAATTGAACACACACAAAAAACAGCATGTATGCAGGTACTATTGAAGGAGGTGTTTATACTACTAATGAAACTTTCTGTAATGAGGCCTACTGTTGTGCTTCTGTTTAGCAGAGTGTCATAACATAGTATGTCATAACATAGTATTACAAATCATAGAGACTTATTTGTTCTGAGAAAAAGGTGTTCATAGCTATTGGTTAATTTCTGATTGAGCAAGATGTCAAATGCTAGTTTGCCCTGTTCACAGCTGAGTTCTTTGTTGCAAAGTACATAATAAACTTTCTCAGCCTTACTCTGGCTATGTTGTTCTTAATAAAATTTTCCGCTCATTGGGGCCGAAATTACTGGCTTGGTTTCTTTTGATGAAGAGGAGCAGTTTCGAGATAAGAGAGAGAGATAGTAATGTGGGTCACCACTTCTCCACAGCCACAGGTATCTGTTTCACTTAGGTGAAAGCGATGTAGATAAGATTCAGAAGAGCCGTGGCCTGTGAAATAGTGGGTTAATTCACCAAAACTGACTCGGAGTGCTTCCCCCACTTTCAGAAAAAATTCATATGTTCGTCTGCCCTATGGTGGACAGACTAAATTTAATTCAACAAATAAAGCTATTCGCATATATGGCCAAATACAGATTGAAGAAAGCTTCAATTCCAGTAAAGAACCAACTCCATAACTTCAATAGTGATCAATTTATAAATAAAACCATTGTCAGATTTAGCACTGGAGATCACAGATGATTTAGAGAGGGTAGGAAAAACTACAGGAACCGTCATAACTGCCCGGACTGTACACATGTTTCATTGTCCGGCCATCCTTGCTGAATTGCTAAAAACTGGTGTCTTGCTTAAAAGGCGGAACCTTAACGATGATAAGTTTTAAGATTGCCAGGACTATCATCTTCGCCCATGGCACTATTCGAATAGGCTTTATCACAGACGCGACAACTACAATCGTTATGTCAATAATTCAACTTGATTTTAACGCAGATCCCTATCATGCAGTTCCATGTTTCATTTTGAGCTTACAAGCTAGTAAATACGATGACTGATGAATAAATACGATTTCATTCATTTATCCGGTATAAAAAAAACACATTTGACAGATTTTTTAAAGGACAGAAAATATGGTTATTAATATCGTTCATGTCAACCACTTTATAATCATTCCATCATGTTTAAATAGATAGCCGTTCGTGTATTGGAAAATAGCAGCTTGAATTTAATCATCAGCGAAATAGCGTGTTTTGGTGATTCTGCGTGCTAAAATATTTCGAACCCTTCATTTATACAGGGCACTTTTAGCTAAGCTTTAATGATTTGCATTGAAAGCAAATCTACCTTGCACACTTCTTGCATATTAATATCATAGATGATGAGTTTGAGAGAAAGCGACACGTAATGTTAAATTTTCATATTCTCTAACATCGTGTTGGTTGCAATCAGTGCCGTTATAAACTACTCATTAATCGATTGAATGCTTTAGGCCGAATAATAAATTCAGTATTCGAAAGTTTAAGACGGTTTGCGTTGCATGCGCTTCTAATTTTAATGACTGCAGGATCTGCATGCTTGAATACGTTAGATTATTTTATTTCTAAACATTTACTGAAAGAATGATCTGGTATTTATTTAAGAAATCGGGAAATATTTAGATAATAGTTTGCTCCCTGTATTGTATAATGAATTATTTACTTGTTTTAAGATATTAAGTTCCTGTTGTTATTTTTAAAAATTATTATTAAATGAAAAGTTCCTTTTTCCGTTTTTAATCACATACCTGCTTTAACATTCACATTAAAGCACATTTATATAAATGACTGAAATCTAAAATTTGATTTAAAGCTACTGCTAATGATATCGCTATGATATCTGTTATTGATATATTGATGGACCGAATAATGAAGAATGCATGATGTTTGCTGTAATAGGAAAAACAAAACTATTCAAAGTCTGAGTTTTAAATCTGATATTTATTTTATATTAACAATGGGTGAAATAAAAATCTAATATAATTATAATTTCTTGAGAGTAAACTTTATGTAATAAATATTAGAAAACGTAAGACATTAAATGTCCATAAAAACTTTTAATATTTTAAAATTTTTAGCTAGTATAAATATAAACAAAATTCAAAACTATACTTTGAAAGGAGGTAAGACATAATTTCCGACAAAATGGAAGGGCTAATGTGTGTCGTGGTATATCGTTTTGAATGTATTATTAGTGTAAACTGAATTTAATGAATTCCTGTCTCTCTTCCCATACTAACTACACGTGAGAGTCTTAAGGGGACTCATACACCTTAAAACCCGTAAGCTCTTCAAATATGTGACTCTTGTAAGAATTGGGATAACTTATTTATTTTAAAAGCAATTACTTCCAACATTTTACAGCTAACTACATAATATAGCTGCTTTCGGAAATAGTAATTAGAAAGTTTGTGTTCCCACAAATATTTTTATAATTTAATCTGATTTGTGACAAAATTTTTCGTCATGTTTCCACCTTGCGCATACAGTTTAAAACATTATGTTGCATAATTTAATTCCATATTTAATGTATAGCTTTATAACATTTGGAAGCTACTGTGAACCAAAAATTCTAAGAATTTCATGTTAAATTTTATTTTATTTGAAGTTGAGTTTATAAAATATATTTTATTAAAAAAGTCTGTAATGTTTTCCTGCAAAAATTTTTTTAATATCAGATTTTTGGTTCAGTTAGAAAATAGGGCCCATATAAGCAATTCTATCAAATTTCAAGTATGTACCATTAGCTATTTTTAAAATATCATGCGCGCAAGGTGGAAACATGACGAAAAATTTTGTCACAAAGCGGATTAAATTGCAAAAATATTTGGGGCAACACAAACGTTTTTGTTACTAGTTTACAAAGAAGTTATATTATGTAGTCGGCTGTAAAAAGTTGAAAGTAACTGCTTTTAAAATAAACAAATATTCCAATTCTTGCAACAGTCACATATTCGAAGATCATAAGGGATTTAAGGTGTATGAGGCCCCTTAACCCAGCGAAGTTCAATATTATGCAAACCCTATAGAAGAAATTTTATAATAGCAGTTGTTATATATAAGTTATTGCTTACACTATACGTTAAATTCGTACGTAGCCTAAATCACAATAAATGGACTGTATGCAAACGTTATATGCGCGTGAACTGACGAGAATAATAGTGCTATGTGAGATGGTTGATGTTCTCGAGACAGAAAAGCTAAACTGTTGGAAATACAGAAACAGCGACGATATATTAGTATTATAATCCACTTTGAGAGCTAAAGAACCTTTCCTTTTACACTTTTTTTATAGTAATTAGAAAGTAAGATTACTTTCTAATTACTTTTTTAGTTAGTATTACTTTTTTATATTATTGCCGTTTACTATTTTATGAATGTATTGCCAAGACCACGTGCTGTAACCCGTTCTGTTGCAGCTTCGGTTCCCATGCAATTTACAACCAAGAAACATTCATCGTCAAGCGCCGATACGGCCAAATTCATCTAAGTTGGTAAAACTGCACTTTGCGCAGTAAAACAAGAGCACAGAAAGGCGTAGATAAAGGCTTTCTTGCTATATAAAATTCGGCTCACAGAAACGTGGGGCAAATCATAATAGATAAAATCGAGAAGCCTACAGCATCATTAGAAATGACAAAGAAAATGAAGATTTCAACAAACTTTAACAGTGCGAAAGGTTCGGCGATTCTCATGAACGGTTGTGATGGCGTTATGCTATTCTAATACCGTATATGAAGGGCAGATCATTAGTGGATAGTATTACTGTTTGCTTTAGCTTGCGATCAGCTTTTCGAAATAAACGGTGGACATTCTGCAGGAAAACGTTTACTGTGTAACTTGTGACTGACTTGATCGCTTGTCGAACTGATAAAGGTCTGCTACCAACCGAATGCGAATATGAACATATTGCTGGTTTATCGCAAATACAAATGTATTACTGGTATTAATTGCTGGTCTATTGCGCGGAGCCTTTCTGCCTTAACGATGAATGGGCTTGGTATCAAATTCTATAGAAACAGAAGCTGTAACCCAACGGGTTTAAAGTGGTGGTCATGACAAGACAAATTTCAGAAAATGGTACATGGCAACAATAAGAAGTTTAAAAGAAGATGTTTCTTAGAATAACAGTAACCGACAAAATGGAAGGGTAAATAACGTTTTAAAGATGTTGAGGAGGTTTAAAGACATTGAAGATAGTAAATTTCGTGAACAGATTTTGAGGAAGATTCCAAATCATGGTATTAGTAATTTTGTCGAAATTAAGAGCTTTTTTTGGGTAAGTTTCTTCTCAATTTCCATGATTCCCTCGCGGAGTAGCAAGTTTTAAGTTCCTAGAGGTTCCGTCCCTGGTTTGATCGTGAAATCTGTTTTGTCGAGAAGTTATGGGTTCCTTGGAAAGCTATCTCATTGATGTTTATTTTAAATTAAATTAATCTATGTATTTTTAAAGGATAATGATCTCAACAAGGAAATTGAACATAAAGTTATAAAGGGAGTATATTCTGCAATGTGAAAGGAACAGAATGTAATAAAATTTCAGTTATGATATTCTTACGAGCAGACAGTTTTACAGTTGCTTCAAGATGGTCATGTGTAATCCAGAGTATTTTCATTCGTGTACTAAATTAATGAATCCAGCTGTTTATATCATCTGAGCACTTAAGATTATTTTTTATATTAACAGCATCTTTGGTCGAATTTAAAACAATTTATTCCACGAAACAAAATGTCACCTTCAGGTAGCTTCATGTTTAACACATTGACTGCCGTAAAGGGTAAGGGTCACCGACGGCCGACACTCGACTTGGCTATAGCCCCGTGGGGTTCACCAGTGACCGGCGACGCAAGCATTAGTAAAAGCACATAATTAAAGTAAATTATGGATACTGATATTTTTCAATAATACCATTGTTATTATAATGGTTTGAAGAATAATAAATCGTAAGAATGGTCTACAACACCTCGTGGGGGGTCACCGGGGACTCCCATCACGAAAAAATGCATTAAACACGATTATATGACTCACCTTATCTGCTGTATGTAATATTTCAACATAATGTACATAACATAATAAAAAACTCATGTTTTCAACATGGGCGGAACACCTAAAATGCGCAAGGCTGTCAACATGTTAAAGGTTAGATTTCGTCTGGCATTATATTATTCAAAGAAAAAAAGAAAAAAAAAATTGGAACTTCAGTGCCACCCGTACGTGTCATCTAGCGAAAACAACAACACAAAAATTCACCCTAAACGTCATTACGCAAAGGCGTTCCTAGGCAAGCAAGGAATGACGTTAGGGAAAACTGTACCCAGTCACAAAGGATCCAGGATGTTGAGTTTACTTAGTTCATAGGCTGAATATTGCCTGAACCTCCACATCATCAAAGAGTTAATCATAAAAAAAAAAGACTGTCAAATACGGTAAAAATTTTGAAAAGCCTCCAGTAAGAAAAATGAAGTTTCCTTATGCACGCGGCGCGGCACAGGATGCTTATATGCATCTCGGAATTTAATTCCTGTAAATAAGACTTATTTCCACTTTATAGCATATGCTGTGATGACTACATTGAAGGAAAGTAAATATTTTTAATCATATCTAGTACTTCTTTTATGCTAGCTATAGGGGAACTATTAAAATACTATTGAAGTTTTAATCTTCATAAGTGAAAACTTCAATTTCTGTAAGAAACTTCATTTTGTAGAAAATTGATGATGCGGTCTTATTGAAGCAGCCTGAGGACTTAAGGGGACTGGGTACCTTTTGAATTATTTTTTTAATTTAAGAATTTTCATCTATTTTTTATGAAACATATTAAGTGGTTTTATGAGACAAAATGATTTTAAGCTGAAAAAGTTTCTTTTGGCTAGTAATATTTCTTTAATTAATTATTTTTTTAATTCAACAATTAAAAATTCTTTCTTCTTCCACAATTTTCCATATTTTTGCTTAATTTATATTTTATTGTATTTATAATAGTGTTCTTAACAACTTTACGGATCGATTTTGTAATTAATGAATTAGTTTCCGAGAAAAAAAATAAAAAGCACGTTTTTATATAAAAACTTGACAAAAAATATGATTTCAATAACATTTTCACTTCCAATAATTTTTCTTTTCACTATTTTTCAAAACCCATCCCTCATTCTATTAAGTATTTAAATAATCAGTAAAGTTATTAAATAATTTGGTCCATATCTGTACAAGTTTTAGGACTTCAGGTAAAAGGATATATTGAAAAATCGCTAACTGAGAAAACGCAGTTTAAAGAATGTAAACTGTTCTGAATAAATCATTTCATATTAATTAAATCATTTCAAATTTCTTAAAATTTTTATTACTGATTTTCAGTACATATATATTCATATATATATATATATAATAAGACTTAGTACTGCTCAATTGATTAATATGAACATAAATTACAAACTTTTGTTTAAAACTTTATCTGGCTAGAAATATTGCAAAAAAAATCATAAAACGCAAGTAGAATTTTTCTTTAACTGTTTTTATTTTTTAAAACACGCTCAAAACAAATTTAATGCATGCATTAATTATGATACATTTTCTAAAACGCCTATAGTCAATATTAATATTATTAATTTGTCGTTTTATTCATTTTATTAAAAAGCAAAATTGGAATTTTTAACAGACATAAAACATTTTATTTAAAACCACTCAGCAGCTTATGTGATTTCTTCTCTTATTTTAGCCATTTGTTCTGATATATAAATTTCATTTTTAATTAATTTATGTGCATTTTAATTGATTAAAGAGTTTAATGTTTGTTCCTGCATTATTTCAATAATGCACAGCAGAAACTTGATCGCTTTCATTACACCACCTCTTTCTGTTCGTATCTAACCACAGATAATTTCAATTTTTTAATAAGCATAGCAAAGCTGACTGATCATACACATAAATGTATTTGCTGAAATCAGTATAAATACATAAACTTGCCAGCTTAAAGGTGAAAAAAATATTTTTTTCCAACTTCAATTGTATTTAAATAAATCAGTTTATACACATGAACAGAGTTTTTTTATAGTTGGAGTCATATTTAATTACATTCTTTTTTATTTGCGCTGATTTTTAGTAAGTTACTGAAAAAATTACGAAGTAAAAGAAAAAATAAACATTGAGAGGGGGTGTCACAATTTTTAAAAACCTTTTTATAGCATTTATTATCGTCAGATCATTTCAAAATTTCTCCTCAGTGTAGTAAGTGTATTAAGGTACTTTCCAGTAAAAAATTGAAAAATCGGTAATTTCATTGATTTTGGGATATCGAGTCCCCTTAAAATATATACGCATAGTCTACTACGATATGGAAACAACGCCGCATGTTCGAACCATATTAAAACACAGCACTTAAAAGCTCGTCTCTCAGTATCAATTTTTAGGTTTTCTTCCCTTTTTTTTATTTGTTAATCATCCCTTATCGTCAGTGAAAACAAGCATTTTACCTGAAAGAGCATCTAAAATCGATACCGTTCGGCAGTTGATTTGAGTCAACATTTCTCCAAACTGGAAAGAAATGTTCTAGATTAAAAGAGAAAACACGAAACTCGAAATAATACTCGAGTCCTCTATTTCTTTGGATTCCCTTAATCTTCTGAGGAATTCAGAAACCGAAGCTTGGTATAGACTTTGACTACCCAAAAGTTCTTGCTCGAAACGCTAAAGAAATCGCGGTATTTTCTTTTAAAGGTTAGATTTTCTTTGGGGCCTTTTCTATTTTCTTCGATGCAGTATAAAATAGATTTATCTTTCCTAGTACTTTTATGTTTACTGATCTGTAACGGAAAGCAAATTTTGCGGAGTAGTATATTTTGTGCATAATAATCTGAAAATATTTTTTGTGATGGAATGCAACTAACTTTCACTAACAACTTTTATGAAAATAAGTCAGAGATTATTATTTGAAAATAGGATTTCAATAACATTTTCACTTCCAATAATTTTTCTTTTCACTATTTTTCAAAACCCATTCTTGTTTCTATTAAATATATAATTAGAAATAAGCAGTAAAAATATTGAATAATTTAGTCCATATTTGTAAAAGTTTTAGGACTTTAAGTAAAAGGATATATTGAAAAATTTCAAACTGAGAAAACGCAATGTAAAGAATGTAAACTGCCTGAATGGTCAATAAATCTTTACGAATTTCTTAAAAAATGTATTACTGAATTTCAAAACGTATAGATATAAAATAAAAGCTAATATTACTCAATTGATTACTATAAACATAAATTACGCTTCTGTTTAAAACCTTATGTGGTTAAAAATATTGCAAAAAATCATAAAATGCAAGTAGAATTTTTCTTCACTTTTTTTTTGAAACACATTCGAAACAATTTCAATGCATGAATTAATTATCATATATTTTCTAAAATTCTTATAATCAATATTAATAATATTAATTTGTCGTTTTATTCTTTTTTCAAAAAGCAAAATTCGAAATTCTAACAGACATAAAACATTTTATTTAAAACCCACTCACCAATCACTCACCTATGTGATGCCTTCTCTTATTTTAGGCATTTGTTCTCGCATATAAATTGCATTTTAAATTAATTTAGATGTGTTTTAATTAATTAAATGATTTAATTTTTGTTCCAGCTCTATTTCAATAATGCTACAGTCAGAACGTTGATCACTTTTATTACACCACCTCTTTCTGTTCGTGTCTTATAACAAATAATTTCAATTTTTGAATAAGAATAGCAAAGTTGGCTGATATACACATAAAAATATTTGCTGACCTCAATGTGTATGCATAAAAACTTGCCAGTTTAAAAGTGAATTTTTTTTCAACTTCCCTTTATATTTAAATAAATCAGTTTATACATATAAACAGAGTCTATTGATAGTTGGAATCACATTTAATTACACTCCTTTTCATTTACACTGACTAAGTTACTGAAAAACTTAAGAAGTAGAAAAAAATAAACACTGAGGGGGGTGGCATTTAAAGGGCTGTAAAATTTTTAAAAACCTTTTCATACCATTTATTATCGTCAGATCACTTCAAAATTTCTCTTCAGTGTAATAAGGATATTAAGGTAATTGTCCAGCAAAAAATTTAAAAATCGGTAATTTTATCAATTTTTGAGGTACCAAGTTTCCTTAAGTTAAAAACCAAGTGGAGATTTCAAGGGTTCGACTGTATAATTTTTCTGTGAGTGAATAAAAGGGTATTTTAACCCTTCTTTTGACTCAACCTTACAGTTTTTATTCATTTATTTATTACCTTTTCCATGAATCTGACCGAAAAATAACAAAATTCAGTTAAAAAAGTAACTGTTAAAAATTCTATGCGCCGGTGAATTCATTTTCGAATTGTTCCATGTATTTTATTTTTAAGTTAATCATCTAACACATCATATATCGTATTTTCAGCGTCGTTTCATCCACAGTGATAAAAAACTGTTCTACTAAAACTTTCTACCTAATTTGCGTAACTTTGTAACTCAAATCAGTATTTAAGGCACATATTGCCCCCTTATCCACACACAATCGATAGCAGGTGGGAAGGGTAGGAATTTATTGAAATCTGATTTTTCGTATTCCAGTTCAACACCTGAAAACTGATCTAAAATTATAAATATGCAGTGAAAAATTATAGCATTATAGCTGGTGATTTAAAATTCGGCTTGCAGACTGTTTACGTTTCAGCTAAATTTTTACAGAGAAATTGCAATTCTCGGCTTGTACGCGGATTGGATTGCATTCCGAAATATGCTGTAAATGTAAATAAGAACATAGGCGTATAAACTATCTAAATGTATTCCAAAAGATTCACGCTTTAATATTAGCCCCGTAAAAATATATTGACAATTTTCCCCATGAAATCCTTTTTATAACCGCTTATTTTTTTAAAGCAAAATTAAAATATACTTATTATAACAAATAAAGTTAAATATAGTATATATAAATAAAAATAAACGCATATAAAAATTAAACGCGAAATTAGTTTTCTTCATTTAAAGACAGGATATTTATGCATATCGAAAATTATTTAACCTTCTTTTATGCTACAGTGTTATTTAATTAATTTATTTAAAACACTTGTTTATTTTTTATATTTTTATGATAATCTGTTATTTGTTAATGAATTTAATTTTACTTACTATTTTTTTATATTTTTACATTTTGTTAAATCACTAATAGAATCTTTTATTTATACATTTCTTACAATTTTATTTTTTAATCTATTACAACACAAAACTTAATTCTTTTTTTTCGTAATTTATTCAATCATTTAAATTTATTATTTATTTATTAATATTTTACTATGTTATTTTAATGAGTTTAAGATGATTTAGGGAGCATATCTTGTTTGAGATCAGATAATTTTTATGTTTGAAAAGATGGGACAATTTGAAGTAAAAAATTACCCTCGAAACACGTTGGGACACTGCCGTACAATATAGTGACACATTTACCTGGTGTCAAGAAAATCTTTAGAAATTCGAAAAATCCAACTGAGTGTTTATTGCAAATTTTTTATGAATAAATAATGGAAGATTTGGTGAAATCAACAAACATTTAAATTTCCTCAGTAAGAAACAAATTCTCTAGAGAACGTGATGCACAAGAGACAAACGTAGCTGAATTGAAGGCGTTGTTTTCCCTATCATACTGCGCTGGAGTGTTGAGAGCAGCACTTCTCAAAGCAAAGATTTGTGGTCAGCTGACGGAACCGGAATAACTGTTTTTCAAATAACAATGTCTATCAACCGATTCCACTTCCTGTTGAGGCGTATTCCTGTTGAGGCGGTTTGATGATATAAATTTACGAGCAGAGCGAAAGATGACAGCTAGACTTGCGCTTGTTAGAAATATTTTTGAAATATTTATCAAAATATACTCTTTATCTGAATATTGTACTATAGACGAAAATTTAGAACCCTTTCGAGAAAGGTGTCAATTCAGACAATATATAAAAGTAAGCTCTCAAGATATGGAATAAACACTTTTGCTTTGTGCGATTCTCATACATTTTACTCATACAACCTAGAAATTTATGTAGGTCAGCAGCCTGTCGGACTATATAGACAATCAAATGTGGCATTGGATGTTGTGCAAAGACGTATTGCACCCGTAAGTGACACTGAAATAAATATAACCTATGGACAATTGGTACATGAGCATTCCTTTGGCCAATGAATTATTGAAAAAGCACAAATTGACATGTGTTGCGACCTTTCGAAAAGATAAGAGTGAAATTCCAGAAGAATTTCTGCGAAATAAATCAGTTCGTGTTCTATCACCCATGCATGAGGATAATCAAATCGATCCATTGTCTAAAGAGCAGCTAAAACTCGAAATGATAACGTTTTGCAACTCTACAAAAGGTGATGTTTATACTGTTGATGAGTTACGTGGAACTTAGTCTGTTTCAAGAAAATGCCCCCGTTGCCCTCTAACGGTATTTCTCGGACTAATGAACATTGCAGTTATAAATGCTTTTATTATTCAACCATCAAATAACGACCAAGTGAATATGAGAGCTTTTCTCAAAGATTTAGCATTAGAGCTTGTAAAAGGGTCCTAAAAAGGATTGCAATTCTATCTCTCTCGAAAATTCAAAACTGGAGTAAAAAGGTTGGCAGGAATAGAAGATGCAGCAGACCTTCACCCTAAGAAATTGTTTGCAAAAATATGTTGTCACACTATGTGAGGATTGTTCAAAACAAGATTATTTTAATAATAAACTTAGGTAGGGGTGCGGAAAACCTATGTGTTATTTATATTTTGTAATATTCGTATTTGGAATCTATTCTTTATGAATAATATTATATGACTTTATATTGAGTTTTAAGGAAAAAAGCTAGTAAGAATGCAGCCTTTTCATATTCCTCTAGTGCTTTATTAAAACACACTTTATAATAAACACTTACGTTTAAAAATATGTACATATGAAAACTGATTTTTATAATATAAGAAATCGTATATGTATCTTATATAAGTCAGTAATTTTGCATAAATTTCGATTTTTATGGTTTACTTTAGGCAACCAGTATGGAAATGTTTGTATAACTTAAAGTAAGATTATCTCGAATTAAAACTGGAAAAAAGGTTTAACAGAATTCACAAAGCTATTAGTCATTTATACATTCATTTTAAACAAAGAAAATGCATTTATTTATACGTTGGGGGGTGAACTCCGAAAATCAAACACTGGGGTAAAATTTGTCCCGCGCGTGTACTAACGTAGCGCAGTGATGCGCGTGTGCTGAAGGGTTAATTAAATAAAATTAAACCACGTAATTATATTAAATTGTATGCTATTCAAAACTATTTATCTATGGTAGTATGTTTCATGCATTTATTACAATAGGGTATTTGTTGATTTTATTTAGTTAAATATTCTTTGTACGTTATTAAACTGTTATTAGAACCTATTCCTGTGTTTGTCTTATTTATTGTCGTAATTGTAATTAATTATCTATTTTAATTATTTATATTAGTTCCCATTTTATTCAAACTTACTAAGTGTAATCTCAAAACAGATTAATTCTTTTTTCCCTTTAGAACGTTTACGTTCGTTTAATAAGGTTTCAGGTTTCCTGCATTAACCTGCTGGAAATGGAATTCGTGAACAAAGCAGATTTCTGAAGAAAGAGAAACTTGGTATTTTAAAAGGAAGAGTTGCACAGTTACCTTTAAGAAGCCTGCTGGAAAAGATAAGTATCCAAATTCCTTTCAGACGTGAATGAAGTTATCATAAACAAGGTTTGTGTTTTGTTTGGTTTTTCCCTTGCAATCGTCCGTTTTTAGCATCCAGAGATAAAGATATATTCATAAGTCAGAAAAAAAGAAATGGAAATTAACTTTCTTTTTGAGAATTGAATTACATCAGATCTTTCTAGCTATATATGTGAGAGCATATCGGGAATATAAATATACTACGACATTTACATGTATAAGTACTCTAACGGAAAGTTTAGTTTAAAAATGTTTTATTGGGTTTGCTTTCACTACACTTCTTTCTCTCTTTACTTCCTTGCACAAAATAAAAGAAATATTGTAATCTCGAAAAAATTCGGGTACCATATTTCAACGAAAATATCCATTTTGGCCGCTCTCGAATTCATTTGAACTATGTTTTTGCATGTATCTGTACGTACGGTCAGAATGAAAGATTCTGTTTTCAAAACGGATTGTAAAATGGATTTAAAATGGATTAAGATATTTTTTCGTCACGTCTGTATGTATCTTGCATAACTCAAAAATGAGTAGTCGTACGACGTTGAAATTTTGTATACGGGAGTGCTGTAGCATGCAGTTGTCCAAATGAATTTTCCGTTGCAATCCGCGGTACCAAACATGTATAAATATAACTATATATTGCAACACTGGGATACTGCCCGGATCGGTGTATTCTTATATTGTAAATTAATCTATCGAATTGTATTCTTATATATTGGTAAATTTGCCAATTAGCCTTTAAAGCACATTTTTTGCTTTAAAAGTGGTTGAATTAAATTGCTCTTATGTTCCGGTTAAGGTTTTAATGCCGTTAGTTAATCTGCATGCAACAGCTGTAGAATTACGAGAAATTTAATTTTTGTGGTGCTTGGCATAACGAGGTTGTCATTTGTTTACACGTAACTCTTAACACTTAGTAGAACAGTGAATTAAATCCTTTGGTGCACCAGTTTTAGTGTCTTTTATCCAGTTTGACCAAAAAGTTAATTTTTAATTTTGTGAATTACAAATTTTGTTTTACTGCTCGCTTGCCGAGTTGCTTGTTTTTGCGTAGAAACTGCAATTTAATTATATAAAAATTTAACTGCATTTGGTGTTTTATGTTTTTGTGTATTTTACAAATTTTAATGAAGTTGCTTGGAGATGTTATGAATTTTTGCCTTGCCGCAATGCGGGGGGGGGAAGCTGAATTGACTGAACAAGAAATATATCTCTAATGAAATTCGAGGAAATATATTTAAATGAAGTGCAGCAAAAAAATGTTGATAATTTAATAGGTCGTACAGAGAAGTCATGTGAGGTCCACAGCAGATATTTACTTTTATTTATTAAGTAGAATTCCTTAATCAACATATCCAAAACAAAATAATCATAATTTTTTAAAGATCATGTTTACATTTTAATATTAGATATGTAATCACGGTCAAACTAATATAAAAGTAATTTAGTCAATCACAACTAGCTAATTAATTAATTTATTAAGTGATTACTATCTTTTTTGACAATATTTCACATTTATCTCTCTAAAGAAAGAATTTTGTTGTTTTGAGAAAAAGAAGTTTCGAATAAGTGAATGGCTAGTTGCAGAAATATTCTGCTCACTAAAATTCGGTACCGCTAGAATATTTCCTCTTAAACGGTCGAACTCATATTAGTTGAGCCTTCATCAGGAAATATGACCGAACGCATAAGTCATTTACCCATCTCATTAATTGGAACATTGCTCACAGTGCCCCACAGAGGCGACTAACAGAGAGTCACGTTTTTCCAGGGAGTTCAATCCACATCTTTGATATACGGCTAGCAGTCAGCCTGCACTATTTAATTTACTGTTGCGAGCGTACGAGTACGCAATAAATTGAATGCACACAGGTCAGATGATAGGTTGATGAAATTTATTTTATTAAAGCTAAACGGGAGATAGTACTCGGAACTCACGCTCAGCTAAACAACCACCACCACCACTGAAAGCATATGCTTTTGCTAGCCTTATGCAGTTTTCACCAGGCCGCCGAGATATTTTTAGTACTTTCTGCTTCTCGAAATTACAATACAATATCTGAGGGTCGAATTATTGCTAAAGCTAATATAGTGATCTATTACATTTATACAATTATAATACCTACTGTGGTAATACAGGGACCGTACGAAAATGTCGCCAGGTTTGACGATTTTGGGCGGTAAAAATTAGACACCAAAATTGTTGCCAGCTTGGCGATATCTCGCTAAATTACCGAGATACCCATTCAATGTTAAACAGACTTGCTGCTGTATTTTTACGTTTCTGGTATGGCTTCTCTCTCTCGATTTTTCATGTTGCATTACACAGAAAAATGCAGCAATTTAACATATAATTTCACTAAAATTATCTATCTATGTATAAAACTAGTAACATTACCGTTCACGGCAACGCGTGACTAATTTCATTATGCTGTTTCCCTGATTTTGTGAAAACTGTAAAGCGTTGAGAGATTTTTGCTTTCAGGAAGAGGGTTTTAACAAATATCGAATTTAACCTACCTTTGACATTAGGGGAAATACTATGTAGTACGCACCTTATTTACGGTATTTATACTTCGTTTGATAAATCAGAGAGCAAGTCAACTGCAAATACCAGCCTAGTGTCATTCGGAAAACCGCAATAAAGTTTCAATATTATTTTTCCTGAGATTCAATACGATTCCAGTTTTGGTTTGTATTGATTGGTCTTGTGATTCTTCTTAAAAAAATATATTTTTTATGAGCAAAAATTTGCTGAGTTTTGTAACAAAGCCTTCATTTAGTTTTAAATTTCTATTTGGTATGTTAAGAACTATACATACCGGAACAGTGGTTTATTTTAAAACAGATATAACTTCTGTGGAATGTAGTTAACTAAACTGCTTATTTAAACTAATGGGTAACCACTAAATTATCTTAACCCATTGGCGAATTACTGCTCATAAAATATTTTAACTTTCACCAAGGCTGTCCGCCGATAACATCGCGGCAAAAACATCGCGGATGAAAACATCGCGGAGAAAACAGCGCAAGGCGGAAACGTCGTGCTAACATCGCAGTCTTAAAACATCGTGGTACAAAACATCGTCGTCGGAAATAAAGCGGTTCAAAAACTTCGCAGTTTAAAAACATCGTCGTCGAAAATATCGCGGTAAAAAATAAAATATCTACAAATCATCGCATGACGATAACATCGCAGACATGCTTTTTTTCAGGCATTAATAACTGTAAATGGAAATATGGTTCCCATAAGGATTTTTGAGCGCAAGGTGTAAAGAAGGATAATTTTTACTTTCACAGTTTTTTATTAACTAATAAATTTTTGCTGAAAAAGTAAGAAGGAAACTTAAGCATAGAAAATTAAATGCAACTTATAGATTATACTTTTCATGAAAAATTACCAGTAAAAACTTTATAAAAATTATTTACTTATGGCCTTTGTTAGTTAAGTACGCCGGTTTAAAATTCTATTGAGTGCTATAAGTTGCATTAATTTTCTATGCTTAAGTTTCCTTCTTATTTTCTCAGCAAAAACTTATTGATTAATAAAAAATATGAAAGTAAAAATTATCCTTCTTTCCATCTTGTGCTCACAAATCATTACGGGAATATCCATTTACAGTTATTAAAGCCTGAAAAAAGCATGTCTGCGATGTTATCGTCATGCGATGAATTGTAGATACTTTATTTTTTACCGCGATACTTTCGACGACGATGTTTTTAAACTGCGCAGTTTTTTAACCGCTTTATTTTCGACTACGATGTTTTGCACCACGATGTTTTAGGACTGCGATGTTTTGTAGCACGACGTTTTTCCCTTCCGTTGTTTTCTCCGCGACGTTTTCGTCCGCGATGGTTTTCGGCTGTAACCTTCACCAAACATCCCAAGACAAGTCGATACAAAGAAATCCATTTTGCCACTCGTGATGGACTGCAAGTGGAATACTAACACAAGCTGAAACGAGGACTTACGTACGTACTTGAAACGCACAAATAATACTGCAGGATAAAACTACATGCTATGGCCGATAAAGCTTAATTATTTACAAACAATTTGAAACCAAACATATTTCTAAATTCATAAAGCGTAAAAGTGACCAAGCAAGCAAGAACCATGGCCCACTCATTTAGACACCGCAGCAAGGAAGTGAAGGCTCCATTAGTCTCCTGTCTAAGATTAACCTCCTACTTTTAAGCTGCAGCACGCCGTTACTTTCTGGTCTGAGTGAATACTGTGGCGTACGCCAAGAAGGATAGAATACGGCTTAACACAAATCTAGCTGTCGATAAATCTTAAGAAAAATGGCTACATCGAATGAAACTTACTTCGAAAGTAAAAAACAAATATGCTTTTTCATACAAACAAAAGAAGGTATATTTTATTTAAAGAATAAGAATATGTTATCACATATTTTGCAGTAATTGTGTAGAGACATTAGGTATTTTTTCGGAGCAGGAGAGATGAAAAATTAGCAACGCCTTCGCCGGGAACCGAACCGCGGACCTCTGGAATACGCGCCCAGCGTGTAGACCACCCCACAAGGAAGGCATGCTAAGAAGGCGGGAGAAATACCTTATAACTGGAGAAGAAAATTTGTAAGCAATATTTTACTTTTGCTTCAATTCTTGCAAAACGATTTCTCAGCGAAAATGCTGTGTATTTACTCGTACATAAAATTATAACACTAATCGTGTGTCACATATAATATAAATTGTGTCTTATTGAATGATTTCTAACATAGTTGTGGTTGTAAAGACATTAAGTTATTTGGAAGCAGGCAAGATGGAAAAATAAGCAACGCCTTCGCCGGGAATAGAACCACGGACCTCTGGAATATCGGTCCAGCACGCAGAACCATTACACACCTCGAAGGCACGCTAGGATGGCGGGATAAATGCCTTATATACTCCCTCTTTTAAAGGGCGACTGGGGTTTTTAGGGGACCCAATCGCCAAATCTTGGGTGGGGAGAAATCATCATCATCCTCCACCCTTTTAGTTCGGGCGCTACTGTAGAAACATTAGGTTGTTTGGAAGCAGGCAAGATAAAAATTAGCAACGCCTTCGGCGGGAATCGAGCCACGGACCTCTGGAATATCGGTGCAGCGTGTAGATCACTACACCACGAAGGCGGGAGAAATACCTTACATGGTTCTTGGAATAAGCTGTTGATTACTTCAACTGTCCATCATTTGAAGATATACCAGAATGCCTTACAAGCATCTGAAATTGCCAAATTTAGTAAAGATTTATTGAATATATTTTTAATAACTTTCTCATCTGAGCCGAAATTAATTGGACTTGTTCCAGTGATTTTCTAATGAACAATTAGAAACAGCTTTAAGTAGTAGTTCTACGCTTAAGCGGGTGTTCTGCTTAAGCGGGTGTATAATACGGAACAGGAGACACTGGGTGAGCAGCTGCGCCGCCATAAAGACTTTCAGCTTGGATGCATAATACACATAAATGCAATCTGTTTAATCGCTTATTCCAACATGGGATAGATGCAGTCTGTTATTCTAAAACAGGCACTTCAGTACCTACCCTCCCATTAGCGATCGTAACTCGTGTCGTCATGTTTTCCGCACAACATTTATTTTCCTCAAGTCATTTGAGACAGTATTTCAATACATTTTATAGAACGAAATACGCTGAACAGAAATGACGTGGGGCAAAAATTAAGTGCCTCGACCTTATTTCCGTAGCTGTTATTCCCATGGACACGAGTCAAATGGATAGGAGAGAAGTCACTTCTAAGTTCCTTCATTAAAGTAACAGACTGTTTTTACTGTTTATTATACCCTTAATTGCCTTCTCAAAAGTTATGAACTTGAAGTATAAAGGATTATTAAGGGACTGTAATCCCACGAATCACTTTGAGATTAGATTTTTTCTGATATTAACATGCTAAAAAGTATATTGCATATCTTTAAAAGGTTTCATAATTCTGTTTTAAATTTCCATCTCTAAAAATGAATATTTTAAACTTTAGAGGGCGTGAAAATAAATAATCAAGCGTAATAATATACCACTAAATTAAAAATACGAAACTATTGTATTGATAGAAAGCAAAATTACAAGTCAATACATTATGGCTTGTGAGCAAATGAGAAACTATTTATCATATATGTTGGCAGAAAGGTCTGCATTTTTGTATACCTCAATCCCTTCTTGGCAAAACGATTTTGATACCTCACATTTTATGCGGTTTACATAAAGCAGTAATGATAAATAAATCATATATCAAATGTTAATCATTGCCGCATGCAAAATATTTTACGGAATTAAAACAAAAATGTGTGCAGATAATGGTATATAGTTTGTTAAGTAAGATTAATTTTTCTTATGCAATTTTGTTTAATCCATTTCGTATAAAACGAGATAATGTTAAATTTAATACATTTATAGTCCTTTTTAAAAACATTTACTTGAAATACAACTAACGAAGGGATTGTTTTAATTTAAACTTTATATATCTCAGCGCAAAAATGTTTTTCTGGTTCTTCAGATTCTTCGTAATAAAAGGGAAAAAAACTAAGCGATTATCATAATTTCTTTCTTAAATTTGGCAAAAAAACTGCAATTCAAAAATCTATTTGAAAGCAATTAAGACTTTTATGTAAATCTTAACCACCGTAATTATCAAACCACGATTAATTACCTGTAGTTATCTTGATGGTCAGAAAATTTCTTTAATCCATTCATTTGGGATCAAGTTAATGATATCTTTTTTGTTTTTGTTTTCTTATGCTTTGTATTAACGGCGAATGAATTTTTTTATCACAGTTCTTGTCACTAGTTAAGTTTATTATTGCGAAAAAAAATCTTGTTCTCTCTGCGTGGTAAGAGTTGAATACAAAGCCGTCGATAATTATAAAACATTTTATTTCCATTTAAATTGTATGTAGTTTAAAGCAACTTACTTATTTAAGATAAAATCTACACTTATCGATTACTTATAGACAAATATGAGCACATGGCCATGCTTCTGTTGTTTATGAAGATAAACAAGGAAGAGATTTCAAACAGTGCAGAATTAATGATAAGTGCCCAGTTTTTTAGGCTTAGTTGCTATGCATAAACCTTGCTGTTAATGGCTAAGAAATTCTTGCAGTAGTTTGAGTTCAATGCTTATTTTAATATGTAGTGATTCACTTTCTTTGCTAAAAATTATTACAGAAAATTAGTGTTTCAGAGAAACTTGTTGTTGAAATTCAGCGTATTATTAAGACCTTGACATCGACATTCATTTTGCTAATGTTGTGGGAACCATGGAAAATATGATAGGGTTAATGATCTAGCAAAGCTAGCCACGAAACGTCCCATTGATTTAAATGTCTGTATTCCTGTTTCTCAGAGGAAGTGCTTTTATAGAAATGATGCTGTCTGTATGTGGACCAGAGAACATATGGCCTGGCCAGAGAATATATACCCTTAATTGCCTTCTCAAAAGGTTTAAACTTGAAGTATAAAGAATTATTAAGGGACTGTAATCACACGAATCACTTTGAGATTAGATTTTTTCTGATATTAACATGCTAAAAAGTATATTGCATATCTTTAAAAGGTTTCATAATTCTGCTTTAAATTTCCATCTCTAAAAATGAATATTTTAAACTTTAGAGGGCGTGAAAATAAATACTGCAATTTAGTAAAACAAACAAAAATTTAACGATATATGTATTACAAACAGTATACAAGACTTCAGGGTTTAATCTCATTTTAATGATTATGTACAAATACTGTATCTGTAATTAATAGCAACATACCCATCTTTGTTATGTTCTAAACTAAGCATCCGTATGCTATGTACAATAGGTATCTCCTCTGTTAGCGAAAGCCGAGAATGTTCGCTATTGATAATGAAGGATTTTCTGTAATCGTAACTGTTTTACATTATGGCAAATTTAGTATATTAAGATGTTCGTACAGGGCAGTTTGTTTCGTTTTAAATCTCAAGCAGCAAAACAGAATATTGGAAACAAAGGTCTTGGTGAGCTTCGTAAAAGTATAAATAAAATAAATAAATAGCAGAGCTCACAGTATTGCTAATAAACATGTTATTTTCTTTTACCTTTGAGTTTCTTTATCACATTTGTAGAAGGTAATTGTAGACGTATTTATCTTCTGTGGACATTCGATAAGTATGTGTTTCAGGACCGTTTATGGAGTAATGACGAAATAAGAAATGTTTTAAAACTGTTATTCTGAAATCCAAACTGATCACGATTAGTTCAATATAAGCTTCAAATTATCACAGTTTTATTGCAGCTCAGTTATAAATGTAAATCGAATAGTTTCAGCTTGAATGAAAATGGATTCATTATGCACTTGAAATTAATGCACATAAATTCTAATGTTTCTGACTGTAATAAGTAGCTTGGCATTTTAATTTTTACTAATATATTCATTGTAAATTTAATAAGCAGAGTCAGTATATTTCACGAAAATTAAACTCGTAAAGCTAAGGCATTTTTTTCTTTAAACAGCAGGTACGATTTTTCCAGAAAATTACTCTTTTTTCAGAATTTTTGATGTATTAAACTGTATGAAAGTATTGAACTGCTTAGAACAAGCTTTAGTTTCCTATATAATTAGTCAAATTCGCGAACTTTTTAAAGAAATGGAAGAAACAATTATCCAATCTATTATTTTTACATGGTATCTTATATAAGACGCGCGAAAAGCCATTTTTCTTTTAAGTTGTTCCATTTTCCCTCAAAATGAGATAAGAAATGTCACATAAACATCCTACAATATTCTAACATCATCTTTATAAAAATATATTCCTCGGTGTCTCATAATGAAAAGCTACTTATTATTTTTGAAGTCTTCTACTAGAGAGAGCTTAAATCAAAATATATTTCTGAGAATCTTTTATCCCGAAGCATTACTATCTACTAAAATGTAGGAAAAAGAGCTCGGCGATAGGTACAGAGGGTCAATTTTGAAAGATTTAGTGTTATCGCACACGTACATCAGAGAAGCTTTCAATGAAATTTTTATAAAGAGGATGAAAAATAACTTTGAGAAACTTCTTTTTTATTACAAAGATTGACCAATGTTTCCCTGGACCTTCCATTTTTTTTCCTTCGACCGGAATATTCTTTTGAAAAGTAGATGGAAAAAGTACACATAGCTTTCAACAAACCAGATACTTCGAAGAAATATTATGATGAATTTTTTTTTCACAAATTCGTCGAAAAGAGATAGGAAGCTAAAAGTAACAAAGTGGCGCACATTATCACGTTAACGGTAAGAAGAGAAAAATGTATAACGTATTTTGAGAAATATTGGGTTCCAGAAAATAAAAACCCTGTCTTGACAAATAATAACTTTCCTGGGATGACACTTTGTAATAAGAAAAGTAACTAAGCGTAACTGTGAGCTACAATAGGGCGAGTGCTGCCGTAAAGCCTTATGGAATGGGAAAAATTTTATCAGTTTTACGAATAATACTTTAAACGGAGCTGAAAAGACAACGTAATGTTATTAAATCATAAGTGTATCTATTTTCGAAATAGTTGAAAATATTTCTCCTGAATGTGCAGACCTTAATTTTATGCTCAAACTCATTTTTATCCGAGCTTAATTTTATAATTATTTTGTTTTGTTTCAAATGTATCAAACATTTTAAGGCATTTAAAATATCTCCCATTATAATTCCATTGTTGAACTTATTTTCAGCTCAAATTAAAAATAGAATGAATATTTAATTACATGTAAGTAATAGTATAAATTATCAGAAATCAGAAATTCAGATAACAAGAGAGATTATTAATTTTAGTTTCCATGTCGTTGTTAATTAGAGGATAATGAAATCAAAAGAACTTCGTTTATGTAAACTTAAAAACTGCGAGTCATATAAAGTTTATTTTTGAAAGAGAAAATAATACTAATTATTTTCTTTCTCTCGGTTTATATGTGCTGTTTGTTATCCTGTATTTTCTGATGATTTGTCAGTACGACATGCCTAAATTCATATATGATAATAATACCATAAAATATATTAACTTAAAGTATATTTACAGTATTTTCCGTTGTAAGGATGTTATTACAGTGTTTTTTTGTATTTTAATATGATGTGCTTTTCAAACCCCTTATATAGTAATTTATCATCCATTCGATTGTATGCCTTTTTATATATATTACCACATAAAAATTTATCGACGAAAAATGTAAAAGTACGAAAGAATTAAGATTTTAACGGTAGACCGAAAGGGTCTGTTAAGATTCTCCAATGCTTTCACGGAGATTCCAGTCTACCAATCTGCTGCTGCTGCAATCACTCCCGCTGCCATTTCTTTTTGTCTTCTTAGCTTTATTACTAAGCATCATTCTTCACACTTGCGCCATATAATATAATTCAACAACAAAAGCTTAAAAGCAGCATGTGCTTAAAATTCCCGTTAAAGCGTTAAGTATTTGCACACATTTTCTATTTTTTCAGGCTTTTTTCAATTTATCATAGCATTGTGTGAATTTCTTAGTCCGAAAGCTTGGAAAATACTTTTGTCGTCTTGTTAACATTTTGTGTGCAAAATTTATTAATTAACCATCATGTTCTTTTGCACGTAAGCAACATAAAATTCAGTTGAATACTAAAATCACAAAATATTTAAAAACAGCATACCTTTAGAATTTCCGATACACATTCTTAAACGCTGGAGATAACAATGTTTTAATTCTTTCAGTGTTGCCACTGCTCGCTTTCAAATCATTGAGTTTGTTGAAAATTCATTCCAAAGTATAAAATTTAAAGTTCAGAGTTCCGGCTTCCTGGTGCACAGGCTGAAGGACTATGTTGTTCAACCCGAACCGTAGGTACTGTCTTGTTTTTTTAGTCCAATGGGGCTTTGTACCATGAAGGCATATTGTTTTCGTTCTGCGATTTTGAGTTGAATCACTCTGAATGACCGTTTCACTTTTCAAATTGTTGCCACCAAATATTATTGCCCTGCATTATATTTGAAGAAAATATGTAATGTAGAATCTGCATGAATGTATGGATGTTTCCCGCAATGTGATAAAACAACGGTACCTAGAGCCATCCAATTTTGAACGACGTAATCCTACTGCTAATATGGGCATCCGGAAGCCCAAATTTGAAATTTGTTTTATTATCTATTTCATATTTTGTAAAATTTTAACGAATTTTGGATTAAAAACTCTAGGATTTCAAAGCGAGTCATGGCAACGTTATACCGAAAAAACATTTTTATCTCCATCGCGTGAGACTGTGTCTCGGAAATTCTAAAAATAGGCTCAATTTAAAATTATTTTGTGATATTGCTCTTGAATTGAATACTCTGAACATTTTTAAATCAGCGATAGCTGATATTAAAAAATGTTATCCAGCGAAAAGAATATTTGAAGACACATTTAAACCTAATACTTAACAATTGGATCTGCGTTAAAATTATACATCCTTCTTACAGTGAAATGTCTTGATGAATTCTAACAGAATATTTTAGTTTAGGCAATTGGCGTAATTTTTTAACAAATTTATCATTCTGACGTGTCGACTGAAGCTAACGGCAAGGAATCGAAATGCTTTGAATTTTCGGTTACTAAGGTCTCAGCATCGCTCATTTATTATTTTGTTTGACTTTTTTCTTCAGTATCCGTCTATTTCAAATTTGACTTATGAGTATTTCGTGTAACTCATATAACGTATGAATTCTGCATGTACTGATGCGCGCATTGCACTAAATTCTTTTGAAATATATTATTTTTCAGAACCATTCGAACGTACCAGTGAAAAAGTGTAAGACCGCCGTACACTGGTAATTCGAACCGACTTCATATCCAGGCAAACCGACTGGTTGCATGGGTGTTTCTACGGTCCTCCAATTTTGCTGTTTTCATTAATAAGTCGAATTATGGCAATGAGTGCAGTAAGAGATGTCTTCAGGGATGATTTTTTAAAGGAATCTGGTTTTGTATACAGTCGAAAAAAACATGAACGCAGCCAGCCTATTCGTCAAGATTCCATCCCGGGTTGAACTACAAATTTTCGGTGATCTTAACGAAACAGCTATTGATGAATCTGTTTTTGCAAGAGTAATGTGATATCGAGCCATTTGCCAAATCCACTAGGGTTGTTTGTTCTCTCGTAAACAAATAATTGTAGAATCAAACAATCCAATTAACAGACTGTATAGTGGTTAGGAAAGCCGACTGCGATACCAAAGAACCCGGGTTTTAATCCCGGAGAAGGCATGGTTATATTTGTCCATCCCCTCATGGGAGGCAAAAGTGACCCACCTATTAGATGCCTTCAGAATAGTGACCACAACTTCTGGTCTTAGTAGTGGCCAACGTTTGTGGACGGTTTGGGCCCGCTATAGGGAAAAATCCAACTAAGATATTTTCTGAATGTAAAGAAGGCAAATGATTTATCTGGTAAAATTTCAGGCATTTGCAACAACAGCAAAAATTTAACAAACATAAAATGTCTAGAAATGAGTCACAGTTTCTTGTTCGAAGAAAAGTGAGCTGTGCAATTCCTCGCAGTACACCGCACCGTAAACGTGCATGAAACTTACGCTGCACTGAAACCACAGATCTGTACACCTCAAGAGCGAAGCACACAGAAAGCCTTTTCGCATTTCGGCACCATCTTAGAAAATATTGCTGCAGATGTCCAGTAACTTTAACAGTTGCCAGTGCTTATGTTACAGGTTTTACACGGGTAAGGTAAAATACGTCGATTTACTATTCATTTTTAAAACCGCACCATTCATTTATGAACGCCCTGTATAATTTGTGATAAAAATGAGGGCTCGAACATAATGAAAATTTTATGAAACTCTTGGAAATTTTATAAACCTGAATACATTTATATAAAACTGAGCATAAGAAATGATCATTAGATAGATATATTTCAAATTATCAGTAATACAGTATTCGAATTTATTCATTTTTGACATATTACAACTTGGATCAGTTATTTTAAAACTTGTCCTTAGACTGGATAGGAAAATTTATTAGCATGCTTTAGCTCAATGGACTGTTATCTTGTTGATTTCATAAGAAATTTTGGAGTCATATTGTTAGAAAATAAGGACTGATAATATGGCTCCAAAGTTTAATAAGAGAAGTATTTCGGACGACTGCAATGGAATACCTTGAATTTCAAAATGGCCAGCTATGTATATTATGTACACTGCGAAAAAAAAGGGGGGGTGACTTTTTATATCTCCCGTTCTACTTGGCCGATTGACGAAATTCAACTTGCGTTATTCATGTCTCGATAGCGCGACTTAGGATATGCATTAGATCTATATATAGCATTGTTTTGCGATTATAGCGTTTTGCGATGGCAAAGTCAGATTTTGACACAAAATCGGACTTTTTCTGAAATAATATACCATTTTTTTCCATATTTCAATTCTATGACTAAAATTACGCCAAACTACCAAGTTTTGTAAAAATCGCACAAGTCGTTTTTAAAAGATTAGCTCTCAAAATTTTAGCTCCTCAATGTTAATTGAGTTTGGTATATATTTATTAATCTCTCTTTCTTTATTAAACTTATTTGATTCTTTCTTTCACATTTCGAAATTCAGGTTCATTCCAAATAAAATTCACTCATTTTTTACGATTTTTTTCTAAATTTGTATTTAAAAATATTTTTTATAAATTTTTCAAAAACAATTTTGATTTATAATCTATAAATTTTATACCATCATCTTAAAGTAGACGTATTTCTAAGCATACCTGCAAAGAATTACATTTTTTATTCAACATTTCCTAAGGTATACGTGAATTTATATACTGGCGCGTTTTGAAATTTGGCATATTGTTGAAAGCGATAAAACTTCGAATGTGGTTTAGACACTTTGCTAAAATTATTCGAAACTAAGAACGATGTGTCTTTTTTTCTGCTCATGCACAATGTAAAAAAATAGGAAAGAGGAGCCTTTTTTTCGCTCCGGCATATTAGAAAGGAAAATTGGTTGTCATATATTAAAAAGGGCGCGAAGTGAATTATTCTTCTCGCAAATTGAAAACATTCTGCCAAGATAAAGTTTTGAATTTCTCCGTAAATTTCGCACCAGATTTTACAAAATTTAATATCTAGGCATAATTTTAGTAGAATCGAAATATGGAAAAAAATTGGTATGTTATTTCAGAAAAAGTCCGATTTTGTGTCAAAAGACCTATGTTAAAACAATGCTGCATATAAATCTAATATATATCCTAAGTCGCGCTTTCGAGACATGAAACACGCAATCTGAATTTTGTCTATCAGCCCAGTAGAACGGGAGATATAGAACTGTCTCATTTTTTCCTTTTGCGCAGTATGCAGTACATATAGAAGAGTTACCAATGTGATAAAGATGTAATAGTATTTCCTATGCTATCCGAATTGCACAATGCATTTGCTTACAGCATTAGATAACTTTCAGTACACTTTTGTGTATTATATAAGATACCAGCACTCAGTTCGCATGCTTTGAAACGTGTATGATACTAGAAAGACTTTCTAGTATCATACACGTTTCAAAACATGTGAACTGAGTGCTGGTACCTTATATAAGCAAATAAAGCGTAAGGGACGATATTGTAATTATTTAATCTAACCATCTCTTTTGCGGAATGCAAAGACAAAAAAAATTGTTAAAAACTCTTCCAACTACAAAAGCTTTCCTAAAATAAAATAAATTTGAAAAATAAAATAAAAATGGAATTAAGGTTTTGAAGTTTGATCGGCCTTTGCGTTGACCCCGATGCTAAATTTCTCTTTTCTGAATTCTAAAAAATGAAACATCTTCTTCTCTACAAACGTAATCATTTGTCTGTCGAGTCACGTGGTACGAGATGATCGTCAAAGACGCCGTATAGAATACAGAGAAGGAACTTTACAGTTGCACGCACATATTTCTTCAAGGTTTATCGAGGTGTCTTGTACTGCACCATTTTACTTTCTTGTACTGCACCTTTTTACTTTCTTTTTATTAAAGGACGTACAATAATAGCGAAAGATTTCGGGCACCATATTTCAACGAAAATACCCATCTTGACCCCTCGTGAATCCATTTCAACGATGGGTTTGCCTGACATCTGTACGTACGGACACAATAAAGAACATTTTTCTCCAAAACGTATTGCAAAATGGATTTAAAATGCATTCAAATAGTTTTTTTTTTCGTGACGTATTCGCTGTACGAAAATATATATGTATATATCTAACATAACACACAAACCAGTAGCCTCAGAGAGTTGAAGGTTTATACATCGGACTGCTATAACATGTAGTTGTGCATCTTACGTTTCCGTTGCAATCGGTCTCACAAAAAGTATATAAATATAAAAGCATATGCTCACTTTGTTACTCGGCTCAGTGAGCTCAGTTTTGTATTTTGATATATTGGTAAATTGTGCATTTTTTGCTTTAAAAGTAATCGAGTTATGTTGTTCTTGTATGCCTGTTAAGGTTTTTATGCTTCTAGTCAATCTACATGCAATAGTTGTAAAATTACCAATAATTTAAAAGCTGTTTAAGAGCGACTAAGCCAAATAGCCGCCATTTCTTGACATTTGAAACTCTTTACTATAGAGCAGTGAATTAAATCAGTTTCTGCAACTTCAGTATCTTTTTTCCACTTTTGCCCTTTTCTGCACCGAAAAATTTACCTTGATATCCGCTGGCCGAATTGCTTCTTTTTGCGTAGAAATTCTAATTTCAGTTTTTTAAAAAAAATTACTGTATTTGGTGCTTTATGTTTTTCTGCAGTTTACAATTTTTAATGGATATGTTTTGAATTTGATATATGTTTGCTTTGCCACGATCTGAGAACTGATTTGATTGAATGACAGAAATATATCTCTAATGAAATTCGAAGAAATAAGCTTAAATGGAATGCAGCAAAAAGTATGTAGGATTTAATAGGCCGTACAAAGAAGTCACGTGGAAGTCATCAGACTTTTTATATATCGTTGAACGAAAATTTCTGCCCACTGTTAATTTTCTTTATTTTTTGTTACTTCTTAATTTTTTTGATTTGATATTCAGTAAACAGTAATATTTAATTCATCCAAATTTCCCATTAAAATACGTATTATAATGCAGCATTTGATTTAAAACTTTGGCCAATGCATTAATTCCTTTATCACCTACTAGACAACTCAGTATTCCAAAGGAAATGAAAATGGTTATAACAAGTGTTAATAAAAATCCACATTTCCTGTTTTTGTAAGATGGTTTTTAAGATCAGTTCCAACCGAGAAATATATCCTCTATAGATATATTTCTCGATTGGAACTGATTTTTTTGAAGTTTGGTATAATTTTGGGCTGAACAAAGACACTAAATTTCTCTTTTCTGAATAGAAACATCTTGACTTTTCTATCGATACTTGTGGTGCGGGATGATTGTCAAGGATACAGACAATCACACACTAAATAAAGCAGATGATCTCGCTAAAGAAAGAGAACACTGTTGCGGATTAAAGAAAGAAGAAGCTGGAATTAATAGGAATATCTTTCACTTCACTTTTTTATATATTGTTGAAATCTGTTACTCTTTTGTAATAACCTTCTATGTATTAAGGCGCTATAAAATGGAATCTAATACGTTTATATTATGTTTGATACGAGATAGTTTAAGGAACCTAAGTAATAACATGGAGAATATTTTATTAGATTCCGAAAACAGATCAAAATTCCTCCTCTCGTTTTGCAACCAAATTAATTTGAAGATACTATAATTTTAAACAGAAAATGAAATTTAGAATGGTATTTATCAGATAATAGTTTAGCATGCCGAAGTCATTCAGGAAGTGATAGAAATTAAAGAAAAACTAAACAGAGAATAAAAGGCTACAGAATAATCCCCCTTTATATATGAAGTTTTTCTATGTAAATAGGTAAAGCGAAGTTGCATAAAGTTAGGAACGCAACAACCTTGAGTTTGGCGTAGATTTATGTACAAGATCTCGATAGATTTCGAGGGAAACAGGTACAGGTCCCTTTTCGTCATGAACAAAGAAATATGCAAGACTGAAGAAACCGAAATTAATTTTTTTTTTCATTTAAAAAGCGGAAGAATATCTGTATTTTTAAACGGAGTTTCCGGCTAGATTGCTACAACATCGCCAACTTTCATTTTATAAATTTTCTGTTTAACAGTTAACTATGAACTCCGAGTTTCGTGTTTCGGACTTAATTTTGACGCATTTCGAATTCATTGAATAAGACAAACACACAAAGAATCATTTAACATCTGTCAAGTATTCATGCCGTACACATACGTGTGATAAATCTTAGCAAATCTAGGAATATATTTGCTAATTTCGAATATCGGAATTTGTTCAACATCTTGATAGAAACAATCAACCGAAGCAGTATATTTCTGCGAAGAATTGTATACTGTTAATTATGATTCGCATTTCTAAGTGCTGCACTTAATCTAAGACGTAATACGGAAAATACCAAAACTGCAACAGCTGGAAGTAATTCATTTGTACAGTTGCTGCCTCGGAACGTGTCGTAGATAACAATGTTTGTTCATCACCCAATCCCCTTGCTAACGGAAACCGTGGTCGTGCATACTGATCGCAATAACGTCATTGTCTTGGTTTTATTGATTGTTGGTTGCGCTCAGCAAGCTGTAGTGCGTAATTTCTCCCCTCCGCTTTGTTTACTTTAGATGGTAAAGCAGGCGAAACTTCAGTGCTGGGCAGTTGAAGAATACGTTTTTATGAGGAAAGTTTGCAGTATTATCTGGAAGAGTTTGGTGGGATTCGCTTTATTGAGGCTCTGAGGTGAAATGAAGCACGTTCCTCTCTTAGTAAAATTCCTTGCAAATATTGACCGCATTCTGAAAAGTGAATGCTTTTAAACTTAGTAACTGTTTAAATTGTATCTTAATCTAGTTATTTCATAATCGCAAGCACATATGCGCGTTTGCAAGTCCGTGCCTTATTTTTAATTAAAATGCTTTATAAAATAGTTTTGCAACAGGAAATTGCTGAAAGTACTAACAAAAGCTTAATTTTTATTAAGTGTTTTTTTTTTAATTTTAATTATTACTGTTTAAAATTTATATAGACCATGCATTGGCGTTCATTATATGTGCAATTAGATTAAAGATGATTATAGTTTGGATATCACAAAAATCTAATAATAGAGTTGCTCAATGCTCAGCTGTGGTGAGATAGCTTCCCCTCAAAGCGGGGTTAAATTTGCCAGAAAGTGGCAAGGAAAGGCAGGGATATAAGATTTGGCCCGAAATCCCGCTCCCTTTGGCGATATACCACACACTGAGCTAGAACATTCTAGAACGCCTCCTTAGCGATTTTCTCCGGAATGTTCTGGAAGGTAGGTTAAGCTATATATAAACTCCTGTACGTGGAAAGAGTAGAGTGCCTTGAGTTCAGAGATAAGCTTGAGAGCGATCGACCGAGTAGGGAGCTGTACTTTAGTGCTTTGCCGTGAAGCTGTCTTCGCCATTATAGCCTGAAGGCTGTGTTGCTGATTGTTTCAGCGCGCTTGTCGTAGTTTTTCAACGAGTGCACACATGTCCTTGGAGCTAGCCTGTGTAATAGAGCTTACTGACGAATAAATTGTATTTTGATTCTTCATCAAATGCTATCATCAATTACTCCAACGCCACGAATCCGTAGAATGCAACAATACGATTAAAATGTGTGGCAGATATTTGGAATTACTATCAAGTATTACTATACATATCATTATCCATGCAATAAAACTACTTCCATTCAATTTGTGTAAATGTAAAAGTATATCGAACTGCTTTGCAATGCACATAGTCGTTTTAGTTTCATGCTACAGCTGAATAAAAGAAAGGTAATGTTGCAGGTACTTTTTTGCACGTTCATATTTAGGGAAGCTTGTTTGTATTTCATATATATTCTCTTATGGATGAAATCGTCGACTAACTTGCTATAGATTTTGGAGGCCGGGGGGGTTAGGAATAATAAGGTGAGGGAGTGAAGTAAGGTAGCAAGCTATTTAAACCTCAATATTTTATAATTTAAATATATGTCTTTACTAACAAGCACACGCTGTCCTAAAAAACAACGAATGAAAGATGATGTTATGTAAAAATTTGTTTATTGTAAGAAACAAGTCACATACTCGTAGTCTTGCAGAGTTACACTAAAAGCAATGCTGTCAGGCTCTGATCTTTCATTCATCTTAGATACTTGCAGAGTTTCTCAAAATGGAGTAGGAAATATCATAAGACCAGTTTCGACATCATGGGATGGGAAAATGTGGCAAATATGAAAATTTCCGTTACATAAAACTATTATTATTTTTATATACTCCATTTAATCCCGAAATCCCATCCCCTTTGTCCATTATGCTTTAATAAGTTTAAATACACAAAATCCCTTATCTTCGTTCACAAGATTCTCTGAGATGTTACAAAGTATGTTTACTGGTTTTAATGAAGTTTCAAAACCGCAGAATCTGAACCATCATTTTAATTAAGTTAAAATATCATTAATTTCCTGTTACCAATAAGACTGGAACTCGAGATATTTGTCTCCAAATGACTCGCCAATAAACAGGCTACATCGATTTTTTAGATTACGTATCAATTGACCAAACTTAGTCGTATGTTAAACTAGCAATTATCAATATAAAGTTAATTTTCAGGCATGTACAGGTACCGTTTAACTAGGAATAATCCAGAAAAAGGCCCTTTTAATTTTGTCCCAAATGCACGGATAAAACAGAAAGCAAATTCTTCAATGGTTTTGAATAAAAGTGTTTTGCATTGTTCAAAGAATGATCAGTGACAAAGATAAAACTTTTATGAGTTTTAGTATTTTCATCTAATGTATGTTATGTTATTTTCTTATTAAGAAATATTTTGACATTTCTTCAAAGAAAATGCCAAAACTTCTGAACAATATTACGTGTTTCCCCCTGTATTGCATGTGTTGCCATGCAGATTTGGTATTTTAATTTCATTCGTATCTTCATTCCGCTCTACTGATTTACCAGGAACATGGTAGACTGACTAAATCTCATATAGTTTCTTATATCCGCGCTTTTCCATTCACGTACATGCATTTTCTTACCCAATATTTGCAAACTTTATATCTTTGTCAAGAGCGAAACGCCTTAGCAGATTGGTTATATAAACAACAGAATGATGGCTAGCCGCCCGAAATAATCTCAGCTCGTTTTCAACCCATCCCCTGAAAAATGCAAATCTGAAATTCAGAGCTGAAAACTGAATAGAAATCGGTATTTCTATGCTTGAGAATTATTTCTTCGACTTCAAATTTAACAAAAGCCCCGCTAATGTTGAAAAGTATTTTCGTTAATGGCATGCTTCGTGCAGCACGAGAATAGTCAGTCATTAAAAATTAAAATCAAGAAACAGAAATCGAATTGATCATTTTTTTAATCATGAGTTAATACAATGTTTAGTCATTGAAGATTTTCTGTGGTAAGCAGAAGAAATCATTGAACGTGAAAAGAATCCTCAACGAGAATCTTCGGCACTTCGTTCTCAACATGAGCATCGTAACATTTAAATAGCAACAATCTGAATGACCCTTTATTACCATTACTTTAATACCAAAAACGTATGCATCTGAATTACGTGACTAATGATTGTGCCTCAGTTTACTATATTCAACAGATAAGCTTGAGTGTGCCGCTCATGCATTAAACAAAGGTCAAAGAATAGTGTTAAATGAAAATCATGGATAAAGCCTTCTTTTCTACTTCGCTGTGATAATGCGCTATCCATTTAGTCACTTAATGTCTAACATTATTCTTAAGCCTTATCACAGAAATAATGCGTGTACGTTCAGAAAAGCGAAATTGCTAAATCTGTTCTCTTCATTTTTTTTTTCCTTTCCTCCTAAGATCATTACTGGCTGCTACACATGGCGCCTTTTCAAGCAACACTGAAATCGTTTTACTCCGAACGATATTAAGATACACAAAATGAAAGAGTTCTCTCTTTTTTCTTTCTTTTTGTTTTCATATTTTGCTCATTTTGTTTCTTCATTCTTCATTTTATTGGTGTGTTGAACTCTTCTCGTTTATTAAGATTTCTGAGCAGAATTATGAAATCAATATTTTTTTCCCTTTAAGTTGAAGTGCAAAATAACTTCTTGTTGAAATAACTACTGAGGTAGGTTTTAAGAACGCATCGTGATGAGCATTTAATTGCAGTTTAGAAATAAATTCGTTTACTTGTTATTCGTTTTCGAGTTTTCATTAATTTAAAAGTTGGATATAATGTATGTGTGATTTATCTTACTTGTTTGATAGTAACAAGCCCACGAAACTTACCGTGGCAAGGAGTGCAAGATTGAGTCTGTCGTTGGCAAGAGCCTTGAGCACATACAGGTGATGGTACGACTTTTGCTCAGTTCTGCACCTAGTTTTGATTGACAGGTACAGGTAGAAGCTAGGTCGGCACCTCCTTAGTAGCAATAAACTTCGGACTCCTGACTTACTCACCGAAGTTAACTCTTAACTTGCATGAACTCTCGCCAAAAGGCGAATCCCTCGAACTCTGACAAACTTCAGCATTAATATATGCACTCCATTGTCAAGAACAGTACCTTTACCCCGGTATCTGCGCCAAAATATGCCTTATCTCCCCTCTTATCAGTGGATACCAGCCACTCACTAACGTATGCACCAATATAGATGTACGAGGCGTATTCGGAAACTAAGTACCGTTTTGAAAAAAAAAAAAAAAAACAAATAGTAAAACAATTTTTTCGAATCCAATTTTATTTTTACATGAAAATACATGTCTTAAACTATTTTTCCACATAGTTTCCGCCAATGATCAAACACTTGTCATAGCGGGTGACCAGTTTTTGTATACCATCGTCAAAGAAACTTCCCGCCAGTTTCGATAACCACGACTCCACAGCATTTTTCGTGTCATCGTCAGATCCAAAGCGCTTGCCAGCAAGCTCGCGCTTCATGTGCAGGAACAAGTGATAGTCGGACGACGCCAAGTCCGGGCTGTACGGCGGGTGATCGAACTGCTCCCAATGAAACTGTCGAATTAACGATTGAGTGACACCAGCAGTATGGGGCCGAGCATTGTCATGGAGCAACACAATTCCTTTACTGAGCATTCCTCTTCGTTTGTTTTGAATGGCACACCTTAGTTTTGTTAAAGTCTCACAATATCGTGCCGGTTTCACCTCTGGGAAGAAATTCAGTAAGCAAAACGCCTTTCCTATCCCAGAAGACAGTGCACATGATTTTTTGTGATAACATTGTCACTTTAAACTTTTGTTTTTTCGGAGAATGAGTGTGTCTCCACTCCATCGATTGTTGTTTCGATTCTGGTGTGAAATGACACACCCAAGTTTCATCACCTGTCACAATTTGATTTAAAAAGTTTTCTCCCTCATCACTGTACCGCGTGAGAAATGTCAGGGCACTACCAAGTCGCTTTGTTTTGTGAACATCAGTAAGCATTTTTGGAACCCATCAGGAACACAGTTTGCGATAATTCAAGCGGTGAGACACAATTTCGAACAAAACAGTACGTGAAATTTGTGGAAATGCCTCTGAAAGAGTTGTCATTGTGAAGCGTCTGTTCTCATGAATTTCTTCATTAACTTTCCTTACCAAATCTTGTGTTTGGCGCGTTATAATCATCTTTGGTTTTTGCGCCATAATCACTCACTCACTCACTCACCCTTACCAAATCATCGGTGACAACAGAAGGCCGACCACTCCGAGCCTCGGCGTGGACATTTGTTCGACCTGCATTAAACATTCTTACCCACTTTCTCACCATTCCATCATTTATTGCATATTCACCGTAAACTTCTGTCACTTGACGGTAAATTTCGGCCATTAACATTCCTCGCGTTCAAAAATTTAATCGCGGCACGAATCTCACAGTCAGCGGAAGAACTAATTGTCTTAAACATTTTGAATGTGCACAGCAAACTGAAAACACAACATAGAGCAACCAAAATGGCGACAATTGAAAGTCAGTGAACAAGAAAGACTAGTGCGCATGCGCGGGACGCCTACCACAGCGTTGCGACGGCGCTAGAATGAAACGGTACTTAGTTTCCGAATACGCTACGTATGTATTACAAATATCTTTGTAGAGTAAACAAGTTAGCATTAACACCTCTCATTATGTATATCCTACGTATTAGCGTAGGTATGTTCTAGTGCAATGTATAATCGATATAATGTTTGTATCAGTGCTTCAAAGTAATTAATGTAATTGTGTATTGTATGTATATGTCCCTTTCTCAGTTTTGAAATGTTTCTTTTTATTTAATTTTTTTTATTATGTATTTTATTTACAACATCTTATGCACCTCTGTAATGCCTGTTTAGTGCAACCTATGCTTGTAAAAACACATTGTCTAATCTCACTCCTAAGCCCATGTATGACCATGTGCAACGTTTCATTTATCTCAATAATCTCCAGAGGCTGTCTCTAGATAGGGGAGGGCGTGGGACATACGCCTGTTTACCTATGTTAAACACCAGGCGTCCCCGTCCTCCGTCACCTGTCACCTCCTTAGTACCAAAGGTAATCGAGGTATTGCTAAACTTAGCTAACTGTTAAGCTTCCGCTTCGTTTTCGAGGTAGAACACCCCGGGCGGACCTGTCCGAGGGTCTCCCACTCCTCTTCTCCTAACAACAACCTCTCGAGAGTGCCTCCGTGCTGCACGGACACTCTACATTTACAAACATCTACTCCTTCTCCGGAATTCAAACCTGAGTCCCTCGACATGGTAGTCGCTAACCACTAAAGAGGTTGGGCGGCATGAATATAATGCATGCGTTCAAAATAGCTGTTAGATCATATATAAAAGATTTCACTGCTTTTTAAGCATCGTTCTAACTGAATCGCTATTAACCTTTCTTTACGTATTGGCTACTTAAGAATCTGGTATTTCTTTCGAAGTCACTTTATTGTTTTTCTTTAAAGCACACACATTTTTACATTTTCAATTTTCATAAAATAAAGTTTTCCAAATGGCGATATCCCATTTCGAGATTTTCCGATTCAGGCTCTCTGAAGATGGAACAATTATCGTGTCATTTCAGGCTGTTTGAGAACATCAGACTTCGCAACATTTCAGGCCTTTCTATTTTGAACTTTTCATTATAATTGGTGAAGATACTGGAAAGGGAAGATCGGGTATTCAAAGTGTAAGGATTATGTTAATTTTTTGAACAGTTAAATTTTAAGTTAAAGTTCCTTTCTTGTCAAATTCTTAACTTCAACTTACTACTTCCTGCCAGAACGTAGTTTTGGAATCTTTCTGGATACTTAATAAGGAGGAGCGATATTCAAAACGCGAAGTCTACTTACAGAGCCAGTGAGAATCAGAGTTTCTGATTTACGCGCGTTAGCCTTTTGGCTACTCTCTCAAAGCTGTTATTACCCTCGGCCGTACTCAGGCCCTTGATAAGCTTCGTAGTCAAATAGAGTTAAGGGTCCAACTCAATTAGAATCTTGATAGCTTAGGCTATATTTCTTTAGCTAATCTTAGTTTTAGTTTAATTTTTAGTCTCTTAAGTTCAATCCCAAGTGTCGGCTTTGATTGTACACTCCAAGACGGAGTTTTGTTAAATCATATTAGAACAATAAAGGGTTAGTTAACCTTCCATCTTGTTGTTTCTTGTCACACGAACTTAAGCGATTATTCGCTAACTAGCTCTTAAGATTTGTCACTATCTACAGCAACTGAGAATTACACTAGTGAGAATCTTACAAAAGAACAAACGAGCTAAAAGATGCACGTGTTTTCATTTCATTTAGAAGGGTGCTTAGTTTTAATTATATCTGTCATATCTCAGTTTTAATTGCATCTGTGAAGGAAAAGGGACCTTTTTCGTGCGAATGGACGAAATTTAATTTCTGGAAACTTCAAAAGGTTATATTCAGCATACAACGGTTATACCTTTCAATTTAAGCAAAAACATCTGTTTCCATGTGAATTTTTTTACAAAGGGCGAAGGCTCATTGTGACATCGCAGTCAAGTGACGTCCTATTGTGTTTCTGGATTTTGCGTGGATCGTGAACGAAAAGGCTGAATCGGGAATCATTGGTTCCAAACAAAGCTTTGATTATTTGAAAATATAATATTGGTTCTGAAGATATCATATAAGCATTTTTTTAAGTAAAATGACTCAGATCTTGAAGATGTCATAACATAAATATTTATGTTATATTTATATAACAGAATTACTAATTAGAATACTTACATTAAATTCTATTCAAATGTAAGTATTCTAATTAGTAATTCTGAGCCGATATCTGCAAGCAGGAACATTTTGGCAATGTTCCTGCTTTGTTGGCAATGTGTGGTTTTGTTGGCAATGTGTGGAACCAACCAGTGAAGTTTCAGAGTTATTAAAACCATCTTCATCTTCTTAATTCTTTTTTCATTTCAGTTTAAACCACCAGCGGCCGAGCGGTAAAGACGCTAAACACTGGTAGTTCGGACCGAGGTTTGAATCCCGCGAACGGGCTGGCTGCATGGGCGTTTTCGTGGTTTTTCCCACGTGTAACGTGTATACGAGCCAGTTTCCCTTGGAACATCCTCCACGAAGGCATCCCTCCCTTTAGGCAGATAGCCCTCGTGTGCTTTGCCATAACTGAATAATGCAATCCAATCACTTCAGTTCAAACAACTCTGTACCTATGTTTTACACGATGTTCACGAAATTTTGCTCTTAAAATTTCTATTGATATGATTTTAAAGAGATGCTGCTAAGGGATGTGGACTTCTAATGTACACTCTTTTGAGACTTATCTGTTCATACAGAAAAAATTATCCTAGTCGATCTAAAAACGCTGTCTTACGTATAACCTTCATTTAATCCTAAATCATATATAGAAACGACAAATAGAGATTTTAGAAGTTCATTGCAAGTGCGTCACTCGGTATCTAGGAACCGCTTCAACCCATACAACTAGTAGGCAAGTTCCTAAAAACTCAATGATCTATTGCAATTGTTAGACATTATACAGCCATACTTAGACAATTTTTTACAATGAAGAGAAAAACTAGTCTTCAGACAAGACTAATAAATATATTTGTCTGCAATATGAATGAAAGCCAATTCAGAAAGAAAAAATTATATTCGACTTATTTTATAATTAATGGCTCAAAACGGAAAGCATTGCAATTGAGAAAATTTATATTACTGCTTTAAACAGATGCAAAAGAACTGCTTCATGACAGGATAGAGAATTTCCGTGTTATGTTTTAATCTGACATTAACATATTATTACTACTAGAGAAACTAGAGACATTTCGGTTGCAGATATCATCATTCCATTATTAGAGCGATATTAATTAATGCATTTAAAATTGTGGATTCCAGTTTTCGTGTTATAAGTTTCAAAATCTGCTTTAGTGCAGATGTAAATCAAATCGGTTATGCGTTCAACTTTAAAAGGATTGTGTTAATTTTATTAAGAGTTAAATTTCGAGTTAAACTTCCTTTCCTATCGATTCTTACTTCTACTTACCACTTCCGGCCAGAACGTAGTTTTAGAATCACATCTGAATGTTAATGAGGAAGAGCGGTATAACCGCCAAGTTCTACAGTCTTAGTGAGAGAGATACCAGATATTCTGGCTGCACGCGTCCGCCTTTTTAGGCTACTCTCTCGTAAGCTATCATTGCGCTCGGCCGTACTTTAGGCCCTTGATAGCTTCGCAGTCAATTAGCGTTAAGGGGCCAACTCTGTTCGAATTTTGATAGCTTCGGCTATATCTCGTTAGTTAAAATTTGTTTAATTTAATTCTTAGTTTCTTAAGTTCAAGCCCAAGTGTCGGCTTTATTTTACAACTCCAAGACGGAGTTTGTTAAACTTTCATTGAAATAATAAAGAGTTATTTTAACCTTCTATCTTGTTGTTTCCTGTCACACAAACTCAAGTGATTATTCGCTTATCAGTTCTTAAGATTCTTCACTTCCAACAGTAACTTAAAATTACACACCGGGGAATCCTACAACATAAAAGACTGTAATCATAGTATTTATCTTCCTGTTTTGTATCCCTTGGCAAGTAATCAAAAGCTAATTTTCGTATTAGAAGATGAAGTTTGCCATTTTCTGAAATCTACTATAATATCAGACATGCAGTGATATGAAACCTTTCAACAGAAATCAGTTTTCGGAACAAAAGGTATTTCATTGTATGGTTTTAAAATTGCTGAAGGTTAAAATGCAATTTCATTAAACTGTAAGCACTTTTCTTGTTTACTGAAATGTGTTAGACAATTAATATTCCAATGAATTTGAAGGGTTTCAGTATCAGTTGCCATCTTCTCAGTTAGTGCTTTCATTCTTACGGATTCTTTTACTATTCCTTTTGGTCCGTCACATATATATCAGCATCTTTCTTCTTAATTTTCCTTGGTTACCTTTAGAAATTCAACGCAATGTTTTGCTGCAGTGTTCTTTGATTTAATCCATTAAAATGTTGTATTTTTAAAGCTATTAGGAGTAATATTTTTTAACATATTGCTAAGTAGAATCCATATAATGCACAATTCAGCAAGTGTTTCACTTTTATTCTTTGCACAGCAAGTTTTGAAGTTTTGTTATCGCAAGATGTCATGCTACGAATTTATGGCGAGATTTTACTTATCGAAAAGAGAGGTGCTGTTTATTGATGCCAAATACTTATGCTGCTTTATTTAAAAAGTTCTCTGGAAATTTCACGGTACATGCGCGAAATCTGAAGCACTTTAATTTTGCTGTCAGAGGTCATGCATGTGCTCCCTATAGAAGAAATAAACAATTTAGCACTATACAGGACAACGCAATTTGTGCTGTTGTTAAAACACAAATACACCATCCTGAAACCATTCGGTGCTCTGCCGTATTTGCAGCAAAGAACCACGTGTTGAATACAACAATTGTTTGTCAAATCTCACATTTACTTTATTTTCCTGATTTCTCAATTTCTGGCCCCGCTGTTTCCTGTTACTAACTTAATACTATGAGGTCAATGTTTCCAATACGTTCAAAGTATCTAAAAATCATGTGGCATCATTTTGTGGCAGATACAAAAGGGCATACGTTAACAGTAATTGTAGGAATGTCGGTAGCGTTAGAGCAAATGTTTATGCATCACAGCTACTCTATCAATAAATTCCGCAAATATTTTTAACAGAGGCTATTTGATCTATTTACACAGTGAAAAGAAATAAACTGAAATACGAATGTTAGATCCGTAATAGAAGATTTGAAAGAGCCGAAAAGAGCTGAATTAGTATTTAAATGTTCTTAAATACCATGATAATTTAATTAAAACAATGGTGACTGCATGTATGGTATCAGTGTATATGTACTATTTGAATACCGTAGGAACTTCACCCCATTGGCTAAGCCGCATATGATAAAGATGATCGATGTGTTTGTGATTTTAATCACGCTCGCTTTCTTTATCAGGTTTTTGTTAAAGAAATTTTATAAATACTGCAGTACTGGCAGTACATTAATTAAAGATAACAATACAAATATTTTATAATATAAGATTATATATTCTTCAGAAAACGGTTTTCAGTCTTACCAGTAGGTGGAGTGTATAAGTTGTTACTAAGGTAAGTTAGCATTCTAACAGCACTGTATTATAATAAATTTTTGTATTATACAGGGAATGTCTTAGTACTCTTTTAATTCTAACTGCTTTTAGAAAGTCTATGTTTTATATTGGATTTTAATCTTATGGAATAGTTAAAAATATGGCTCTGATTTGGCACTTATTACAGACGGAATTTATACAAATTACTAATAACATTAATTATGATTAATCAATTAACTAATAGAGATTTATTCAAAACAACAGACCTAAACTAGACCAGACTAAATTTAAGTTAGTAAATGTTTTAAGTTTAATAGCACTAAGTTATGAATAGTACCTGAAAAGCTAGGAAAAATGTCCAGGATCGCTTGTAACTTGCAAATATTTTATGCTAATAAATAGTCAGTTCTTTCGCAAAAGCAATAATGTACTGGAAATAATTGAAAAGGTACTCAGTTTTGGTCCACAGTGCGTGAAAAATGCAAAAATTAAAAATCAAAAAGAAGAATTTACATTCCTGTTTTCGTTCCGTTCGTGTATCCAGAGGAGTAAGCGAATCAGCCAGGGTCTGAACCAATAATGAAGCATTTTTTTTTAAATTTGAAACTTTAATAAACTACACAACAACAAAATAATTTGAGTTTCCATAAGCCACTACAGGCTAGAATGAATAAAGCACTTTGCCCAAATTTATACAAAGCTAAAATCCGTTCCATTCCAATATTGCAGTAAAAGTATAAATAATATCCATTTCCAAATAAATGTAATACCGTTTTGAAATAAACGTAATTAAATTAATCAGAATAATACTGCAAACAAATATACAAAGAACACTAAAGATTAAGACACAATAACACGCCGAATAAATACCAATTTAGAAGTCAAACAACAAGGTTTAGGGTTTTGCAGCTGAAGATGGTGGTTCGGTAAAACCATCGAAACTAGTCCTGTGAAAATTTTGTAAATATAACGCTGATTTTTGTTGTTTGACTTCTGAACACTAAAGATGGTGAAATGGTCAAACCTGTATTCACTAACAATCCAGTTATTCATCTTAAAAAATGATTTTAGACTAGTGTTTCAAGTGGTGCTTTATATAAGTAATTATTTAGCAAAAAGCCTTTCTTAAACATGAATAATCTCCAGTGTGGTATACCACGTAAGAAAAAGAAAACACGTGAGTTTACTTTTAATTTATAGCAGTCTTGAAAATTTTTTAATTAGTCATGCTAAGTGTGATTCAACTGCTTCGGAAAAGTTGAAAGGGAAGTACTTTTTAATAAAAGATGTAGAGGTAAAAGTGGAAAAGGCACCAGACCGTCTCCAATTCGCCGCCAGTTAACGCTCCCATCCGCTAATTATCTTCAGCACAACTATCCAACGCCTGCTGTGATCATCAAGACAAGCATTTGACGGCTACGTAGCAAATTTACCAAATTTGAAACTTTAATAAACTACATTACATCAGTCTGCGTTTACATCAGTCTATTCACTTCAGGTCAGAATAAATAAAGCACTGTACAATATTCAGTGGAGGGGGAAAACTAATTGAACAATACAAATTTAAGCAATAATTTGAAAACAGATGAACTAATTGAACAATACAAATTTAAGCAATAATTTGAAAACAGATGGTGCAAATTATATTAAATTCTTACATAATAACTAGTTCACGAAACTTATATAATAAATAAAAAAATAGTGTTTGTTGTTACCCATAACATACAAATATCAAGATATAAAAATATTCAAGGGAGAAAAAATATTTGAACTAAACAGTCATAACTTCAAATTCAATAAAACCAATACTAAAAACAAAATTTTAATATTCCGTATAATGAGCATTGTTGTCTGTAACAAACTTTTGGTTAGATCTATATATATACATTCAAGTTTTCAAAAGAAAATTTTTGAATTCATTTATATTTGAACATTTGTGGTTTCTAGCTCCTTGAACTAAAAAATACCGCAAATTCTCAACTAGGTTGATAGCTGATTGGGGTGGAGTGTTCAGTATTTTGCGAACTTTATATAACAGGAATTCTTTTGTAGCTGTAGGTGCACGCTTAGGGTCATTGTCTTGTTGGAATCAGAAGCCATGTTTAATACCCAATTTGGACACGCTTGGAAATAAATTATCACTCAATATCTCTATGTATTTTCTCGCACTCAAAATTCCCTCAATTATGGCCAAATTATTAGTTCTTTTCCCGCTCATACTACCCCCATACCATGACGCTAAGATCACCATGCTTTACAGTTGGCTACACAGTTTTTAGGATTTAGGACCGTTTTATTTTCTTCCAATCTGTTTTGATGCCATCGGATCCAAACGAGCAAAATTTACTTTCATTAGCGAAAATAGTCTTTTTCCGAAAATATAAAGGCCTTATTTATAAATTCTTTGGCAAAATGAAGTCTTTTCTTACGATTAGTTTCTTTCTTGCACTACCTGACTTTTTTTCCGACTTTACGTTAAGTAATTTCTCACTGTTCGAGGTGTAACACAAACACCTGAACATGATGCAGGGTGATTAGATATTTCTACACAACTAGTAAAAGGGTTTCGTTTTTACTGACCTTTCAATTATTCCGCTTTCTGTTACTGTATTTCGCCGTTTTGTCTTCTTTCTATCTTCGGTACTCCCAGTTGATTTATGCCCCACCAGCGGCCGAGCGGTAACGTCGCTGAACACTGGTAGTTCGGTCCAAGGTTCGAATCCCGCGAACGGGCTGGCTGCATGGGTGATTTCGTGGTTTTCCCCATGTGTAACGTGTATACGAGCCAGTTTCCCTTAAAATGTCCTCCACGAAGGCATCCCTCCCTTAAGGCAGATAGCCCTCGAGTACTTTGCCGTAATCTAATAAACCAAACCAAACCAAACCCAGTTGATTGATATTTACTTATAATAAACAGCTGATAAATTTAATCTTAAATTTTTTGCTATTTCACGATTAGTGGAGACTTTATTTTTTAAATTCTTAAATTTTATAATCCTATGCCACATTAACTGCTAAAGTTAACTCATTCTGCTTTCCACGCATTTCAAAATAATAAATTTATAATAAAAAAGAGAATTGCAACTGGTAAGAGTAATAGATTCTAAAACCAACTGCATTTCATTTGCTTTCATTTTCAGTATTTGAAGTCAAGTTTCAACTTCTTTTATTGGTTGTTCAAATACGCACTTTTTTCGCCTTGGAAATTTGCATAATTCCGTTTTTCGGTTTTGTGACAAGATCACGTAAAAGTTATTTTTTATTCATTAAATAAGCTAATTTGAACTAATTATTATGTAAAAATTTAATTTACACTATTTGCAATAAAATTATTAAACTTTGCATTGTTCAAATATTTTTTTTCTTTCACTGTACTTGGTATATTGATCAAGTTAACTCATCTTTATTGTACTGTATGGGATATGCATAAAATTTAGTTATAGTCATAAAAACTATCTTAATACAAATACATTTCAATTAATTGCACGATCTTAACGCAATCAATAATAAATAAAATATCAATTTAATGTTCTTTTATGTTACTTGACAAACATATGTGTCTTTACTTGCTAGTAAAGTGTAGTGGGAGTATTTGATTTGTAAAGAATGAGTATCAAGAAAAGGAAAACGAAATAAGTGGTTATTGTTACTATTAAGAATCGTTTTGTGTATTTATTTTTTCACTCCAATTTGTAATGTTTAATTTTTAGAATTTGGCAACCGGTTTTCAAAAACATTTTTAGAATGTTTGTAACTTATAGTTAATTAAACAGTTCTTTATACACTTTTATTTTTCATTACTGAACGTAAACTTCTGGAAATAAATATACTTAAATTACTGCATTACGTTAACTTTGTAAGTTGGTATTTAATATAACTGGCGTCCGTGACAGGACAGTAGAAGAAAACTGTTCATCTACTATGGATTTAGCAATTAGAATTTTCTATGATATTGAAATTTCTCGATGTTGATATATTTGAATTTACCCGATTAATTTGAATCTACCCGATTAAGTTTAAAATGACCGACGATAACGTGAATAATGTTACGAATAATCTGGAAAAAAGAAAGAATCGCCAGTTTACGACTACTTTTAACCAGTTTGCTGATCAAGCTGACTTATATAGGGATCGCCTCATTGAAGTTAAATATATATTTGGAAAGAACGTAAATCACCTGACAATGAATTTTCTTATTCTAGTTCTTTCTAGTTTCTTGTTCTGCCTTGAATTTAAAATAATATGATTTAGCTCCTAGAACATGGGTTGCACATTGGGAACAATTTCCTCGACGATAACATACAAGAAGAAAACTTTCAATATTACTTTTCGTTGAAACTGAAAACCAAAGCAAAAGATATCGTGAAAAGTTACCCGCCTTCTAAGAATAATCATATTAAAGCTTTTTAAAATCTTAAATCGAGATTTGAAAGAGCCGATTTTATGACAGAAGTTTATGTAAGAGATTGTTTAGCATTAGTGAGCAACAAGTCTAATGTGAAACTGTAAGAATTTTTCGATAAACTAGAATCATATTTAAGAGTATTATAAAGACCTAGAGTAACTAGCCGAAACCTATGCAGCTATGCTATATATCTATAACCTGTAGTAGAATCATGCTTACCCGCTGCTGTTTTGAAAGTTTCGGACAGATATAGAGTCAACAGGGAAATTAATGTTGAAGAATCTCTATTTTTAACGAAACAAAAATTATTAGAAGAGTTAATGTCACTTTGCTACATGGAATTGAGGATGAAAAGCATAGATTTTTAGCCCAACATGTTTAGGAAATATAGTAAAAAGTAAGAAAGATTGTAACCCGCCAATTTCGAAACATGAGCCAACAGCATCTACTTTAATTAATTCCTCACCACCTAGCAGAAAGCTTAGTTACATTTTTGTGAGCGTAATCACTCTAGCAATGTAATCAATGGTCAAAAGAAAAAATGTTTAGTTTGTTTGAAGCTGGACATTTGGCGAAAACCTCTGGAAGGGATGCAATATCATCATATCCAATATTTTGTCCAGATTTGAAAACAAAATCAGCTGAATTTCCTAGCAATGAAAAGAAATCAAAGATACAATATTCTGCTACATTAATTTTTTGGAGCCATCCTTACACCGAATCTACTTAAAAACTTTAGTAGCACGCTTGAGTCAGATGAATAAATGCACTAAATGTTAGAGCACTTACTGGATGATAGACCTCATAGATCATATACAGAAAACAGTTTGGTTCAGAAACTCAAGTTCTTATAGGAATTATCCTGGAGGAAAAGAAATCTTATGCAAAGAATTATTTAGTGGTATTACAATACCACTGAAAGAACAATTAACGTTTTATAGAAATGTTTATAGAAAGTGTTAACGGAAGATATTCCGCAGAGCATTCATTTTTAGATTAACTTAATAATTGCTAAAATTTGCACAGGATTAACGGAAAAAAATTAACATTTCAACTTTCACCAAAAGGAATTGTTCTGCTCGACGTTGGAAATGACATACCTTCAATTACACTAATTATTGCAAATATTATAGGAAATCTTCTGACTGGAAGAATTGAAGTGTTGAAAAATGGATTACCTGTCATAGAAGCAAAATTGGGTTGAACTACTATATCAAGACTTCGAAAACGATATGTTTTCGACACAGTATCTTTATGTTTACAAAATTTTAAATTAGAAACACTGTGGGACCTGGAATTATTGGGTAGGGCTGATCATATTCAAGCGAAAGCTAGAAAGACTATGACCATGAACACTACTTAACTTTAAAGAGACTGTAAGATCAATATGAAATTTTGTTTCCCTGGTTAGTAAGACGCCCTTATCTATACAATAACAAAGATGTAAAGTTGCATTAAAATTTATGCAAACTTGCTTAAAGAAAATTACTTCGAAGAGATCTAAACAGTTCTGTGCGATTGTGAAGAAATCATTAATCAAAGTCCGTTGACATATAAATGGAAATAGAGCTAGAGGCAAAAGTCGCGTTTACAACTGAAAGCGCGATTTATATCGGATTCAATAACCGCAAAACAATTAATACGGAAATAAAAATCACAGCTCTTCGAAGAAAGTGCACATAATGCACCTTATCTCATAATATGGATTGACATTTACAGCAACACATGTGTTGGGCCCGTTACAGGCACTGCAACACACACTATTTATCTCGAAGTACTCGACAAGCAGCTCATTCTGCAATTGCGAACAACGGTATTTCTGCTCGGTTCCAGCTATGGGACACTGCTCTATTTCGAATTGTTCATTCCAATATTTTCCAAATCACTGGGACGGAAAATCGCCTTGTTCCATTTTTTTCCTTGGCCTTCAATAATTCTCTATATTTTTGCGTTTTTCTCTTCCTGACACCAGTTGTTACGTTATTTTCTTCCCTCGCGTTCGTACGGGGTTTGTAGATTTGGAGTGAATAACGACGACACTTGATGAAGTATCGAAACACACTTTATTTACCAGTATTGTTAGGACAGCTATAAACAGAACATGTCAGTCGTCGATGAACTACTATAAACACGCTGACAGATCAGCGACACAGCCTTCAGGTTATCAGGCTATCACGGTGGAGACAGCTTCACGGTAAAGCACTAGAGTTCAGCTCTCGACTCTGCTGGGTCGTTCTCGGAACTCCACGTACTCTCGAGACTCTCCACGCTACAACTCGCGATGCACTCGCCGATACACAAGAGTATAGCTCTCGACTCAGCACAGTCTAAGACAAAACTCGGCGATACATTAATTCACGATGCACTAAAAGACTCTCCTGATGCACTCGACGACCAACTCGGTGCTAGACTTCGAGACACTCGCTTAATGACTGACTATTAGCTCGCTAGACGAGGCACACACACACTCGCCCTCTCGACGAGGCACTTACTCTCGATACTAACTGACTGCGGACCGGCAGAATTTATATAGCTTTCGGCTTGTGTTCGAGAACATTCTGGGCTGAACCGGTAAGAATTCGTTCCAGAAAGCTCTCCATCAGTCCATGGCATATCGACAATTGTGTCGCCAAATGGGCAATTTCTCGCCAAATGTGGCAACCCTGTCTTTCCTTTCCATTTTATGGCAACCCTAAAACTACTTTGCGGGAAAGCCATCTCACCACGCCTTGACATTTCGTAACAATATTAAGCAGAAGATAATGCACTCTGGTGTTTTCATTCAAAGGATTTTATGATGATGCTTTTACTTAACAAAACGTGAAATTCTTTTTATGTTCAGCTTCCTGAAACGTGACGATTCGAATGTTGGGTAACATGAAAATGCAAACGTGGAATGCATTTATTTCTATGTAGAGACAGCAGACAAACACATTCGGGGTTCGGGATTCCTAAAAATTATATTCCATATTTCTGATAGTTATAGTGGCGTATAATGTTGATGACATATATATATACTACTGCATCTAGGTGTGTATACGGGCTTTGTTCACAACTTTTTTAAGTGCTTATTCATTTGAGAACCGTACGGAAGGAAAATAACTTCACTCTGCTCAACTGTTTCATGTTAATGTGGCTCTTTCCTTTTCGCATCATTTTATTTACATCAAGGTCATCTCACGGACCAAATCAAAGTAAAATTTTAGTTACGTGAAATAAGCTTCGAAATGCAGAAATACTAATTTTCATTTTAGTTTCCAATATAACTCTCAGTAGCCAAAGAATTGCATATGTCCCTAAAATCTAAAACTAAGCATAAAGCACGATGATACCTGTTACTTTCTTCATAAGGTTGGAAAATTTATCCACCTCTCACTGGTAAAACATAAAAGCAAATTTGATAGCCACTGCTCAATTAAACAGATTTTTTTAAAAATACATATCGTTATTTTAAGAATCTAGAATAACAATTAGTTTCTAAGTCGTGTAAGCATCAATTCCTAAAAATACTTAAAACAAACTTTTGCATTCTGAGCAATAAAAAAACTGTTTAATTGAACTCTTGTGCAATCAACTGAATATTCTAAATCTCGAAAGATGTTTCGAATTACACTCGTTATTCCGCATCACAATGCGTTTCCAATTTTTTCCCTAAATTTTGTAATCAAAAGTCCACCAAGGAGGGGAAAAATAATAAGAAAAGTTTCAAAATGGCGTGCAGGTCTGCAGCGTATTGATTTTTAAGCAGTCTCTCTAATTGGATACGTTTTGCCGATGTTCGCTGAGATTGAGCCTTTAAAAACGAAGAAACTTCTTTTAATAGAACTATTATTTCTTATAACGAAGCCCTTCCGTTATTTGATTTCATTCCACTCTTGTATCTGATGTTTATTTCGTGATCCGATTACAAAAACGTGCAATTATTTATAGCTATCTTACGTGAAAAGACACTGGAAGATTTTTAAAGAATACGATTTAATCCACACATACTTTCAGCTAAAGGAGCATTAAAGAAAAACATGTTAAATGTTTTGATTTCCACCGTACTGTTCCAGTCAGTATAAAATTCACAATCACAGACTTAAATTTTTAAAAAAAGAAGTATATGAAATAAGCAGATGTTTAACTACTATAGAATGTGAAGTGCGAGGAATTACCTTTGCGGATGCCATTAAAAAGCACCTTCAGTTAACCACTTCAGCGGCCTAGAAAACTCGTATATTTTCTACTTTTTTCTTCCTCCGAAAATAAAATTTTTGCCTCTGAAATTGGCAAGTTGATTTAACTTGAACCATTTATTTTCCCAATCGAAGATGCTAATAGCGTCAACCTACTGAGAAAAAACACTTTTGTGTTCCTGAAATTCAACAAAAACGACCCGTTTAAGGCACGCTTTCAAACGGGCAGTAGTTACCATTGCATTTCCAGTTAAATAAGGTTAGGGTAACCAATTTAACCATAAATCTCCTCTTTTCATTTTCACCGCATTCTCGTGGTTTGAAAATACAAAGCGACGACACTGTCTCGGGGATAACGATATAGGCCAAATTCAACTCTGACGAGAGTGTCTCGTCGTTGATGCCTGATAGCACTTTTCAAATCACGAGTCTGCGTCGGGGAAAACGGTGAAGTAGTTAAAGCTTTGTATTTTAAATTAGCTTTCTGGCGTATCAGCTGTAATAACTGCGAATTAAAGAAGTCTTAATTCAAAAACCTATATAACATGGCATTGTTTTTAAATACATCAAAGGAGGTCTTTTTCCTAGCTTTTACTAATCCAGTTCTGGAAATTCTCTTCCTCGCAAAACTGAATTCTTTCAACTTGAGGGAAAATTTATTTGCGTAAGCAATCGGTGAACTACCGTATTTGACGGCACATAAGACGTACCCTTATTTAGACGGCCACACACAAGGAGAAAAAGTTTCAATAGCGTGGTTTCTTTTAGTTCTCACGTTTCGTAAAAGCCAAATAAACAATTATTGAATGTAATTACCTTCACGTATAAGACTGTGTCCTTCACGTATAAAACGCAGGTAACTTTTTTGATACCAAATTTAGGAAAAAAAAAAGTGCGTCTTATATGTCGTCAAATACGGTAATTACTTAGTTGTGTCTTCAATTATTACGCATTTCCTTTAAAAATAGCAGAACAAATTCCCATGTAGTGTTCATTTACAGTGAAATTATATTTTCCCTACTGTTAAGGTTTGCTTCTTCGGCTGCTCAATTCTAAATATAATATTCTATGTTCTACTTTTTTGTGGTAGGTCTGCGTTTACACAAACTGCCCTATCGTATTTCCTTAGCTTAGAATTGGTTTTGGTGTTCGGATTACATTTTCTATCATTAGAACTTACACATTTTTAGCTAAAAGGGGCGTGAACCCAAAAGAGCTACTAGTCATCATATCTCCAACTGGTTACAGAACCTCTTTGAAAGATATGCAGCTCGGTGAAGCCATTTATCGCGATTCCTCCCCAAACCATTCAGCTCCGGTCTCGAAAACGGGATATTTCAAGGTTAAGGGAGAGCGAGTTGCGTGTTCATTCCTCTCTCCAGATCAAAGCACGTACAGAATCACTGTTCAGACTATATCTGGGATCATCAGTAAACGATGTTAGGGCCCAATCGTCTTCGCTTAATTGAACATGACGATGGCACCAGTTTAAACGGGACCGTCTGGCAGCTGGAGTGAGTGGAACACAAACCATTGATTTTCTCGCATACAATTTGGTCTCGTTAAGCTTTTGTGCAGCATTAGAACAGCTAATTTGAATTCCTGTGGCAGCCTGAAGGTCTGAAACCAAATCTCTTGTAGTCGCTTAGCGGTTTCTTCGAACCGACAACGATAGAAAACGGTCTTCTGATGCAATTGCAGATCTTGGTCGCTCATGACAGACTATCAACTGATCCAGTGCTTAAGAACGGGCTCCAAACTTTTGCTATTACATTTTAAGGGATATTCAGAACTTGGGCGAGCTCCATTTGGGTTTGACCTCACTCGATTCTTGTGGAGCAATTCATAACGACAGCGATGAGGCTGTACAACTCCGACGTTAGTTTCCCCTTCACCCCCGCTAACTGTGATTGGACTTGATCCAAAAAGAAGGAAAAACATTCTCTCCTTGTATGACTCACTTCTCGCGTTATGCAATGGACAGTAAACAACGCTTGTAATCATCGCTATATTTTTTTCTTCTAATACCTAATAAATATGTTATTTTTGTGTTTGCTAATACAATGATCGTGTTCCTTACCTCCGCAGCTTGGATTACACTTTATTAAGGTAAGAACTTTCATTCTGTTTTATTCATCTGCTCGTCTCGATTTAGCGAAGTTGTAACAGTAAACAAAAATGAACCACGAATACCTTCAACAAAAGATTACGAGACCGAAAATATGTTTACTTCAACTAAACGTATAAAATATATCGAGATAAGCCATTAAGAATAAAAAACAGAAAAGATACTTTACCATAAATTATCGCTGGATAATCCCAAAAAGGAAAAGCCAAGCCTGTCTTCAAAAGCGAAACAAAACTGCATAGTTGCGTATTGCGCATTCGAAATACAGAAGCAGAAATGGTTACTAGCTGCGAAAATAAATATTCGATCACGAAACTAAACAATAACAACTATCAAGTATGGAAATACAAACTTGAAATTATCCTGAAAAAGGAAAATTTATGGGATTTAATAGCAGATGATACACCAAAAGAAATAAACGTCGAATGGAGAAAACGAGATGAACAAGCACAAGCTACCATTAGTTTACTCGTAGAAGACAACCAAATCGTACACATAAGAAATAAAACGACAGCCAAAGAAATATGGAATGAATTAAAGAAAATACATGAAAGAAAGAATCTTTCCAGCAAACTTTACCTTCTGAGAAAGCTGTATACGTTAAAAGCAGAAAACGAATACAAACTCGAAGAACACGTCAACAAAATTCTCGAAATCGTAGACGAACTGCGAGGAATCTGTGAAGAAATAAAGGACAGACACATTGCAGCGCTCTTACTAAGCGGCTTACCAAAAAGCTACGAAAATCTCATTACAGCTTTAGAAGCACGCCCAGAAGAAGAACTAACGCTGGAATACGTAAAAACGAAACTCATCGACGAATGCCTGAGAAGAAAAGAAGTAACGCGAGCAGAAGAAACGACTGCCTTCAAAACGAATTTTAACACAAAATTCAAGCATTTAAATCAACGAAGATGCAATTATTGCAAAAAAATAGGACACTTAGAAAAAGAGTGCAGAATCTTAAATAATCACAAAGAAAAAGATAAAAACGAAAGTAACTAATTTTTCAAGAATGAAAAGCAAACAAAGGAAATTATGGAAATGAACAGAAAACGAAAGTTGCTGTAAACGAGGATACACATAAAGATGAAAACGAAAATAAGAATCATGAGAAGACTGAGAATTACACGTTCGAAGTCACCAGAGAAAGAAAATCTCAAAACTCAAACTGGTCAGTTGACTCAGGTGCGACTTGTCATATGACCGATAACATAAACTTTTTCACCAAATTGGATAGAAGCAAAACTGAGCAGATAACAGTTGCTAATGGCACGCAGATGAAGTCCGAAGGTATAGGAGAAGGATACTTATACTGTACAGACGACGAAGATAACGAAATAGAAGTGAGACTCATAGATGTTCTGTACGTTCCTGACCTAGAAGGAGGATTGATATCCGTAAGAAAAATTACAAAGAAAAGATTTACAGTTGAATTTGAAGAAGATATTTGCAGAATAAAGAAGAAAAATAAAACGATACGAATTGCTAAAGCAGAAGGAAATTTATATACCGTAGTTGAATCGCAAAGAAGGAAAGCCAAAATTGCAGCTGCAGAAAGAAGAGAAAATAGTATAGATCTTTGGCATAGAAGGCTAGCACACAGAAATTATGAAGCAATCAAGAGGCTAAAGAATGATGACCTGGCAACCGGAATAAGAATTGACGGAGAAGCCAAAAAGGAAAAAGAATGCGAATGCTGTATCAGAGGCAAAATGACTGAATTGCCGTATCCCAAGCTAAGCATCTATAGAGCGAAATCAGTTCTAGACTTGATACATTCAGATATTTGTGGACCAATCGGTACAACATCACTAGGAGGAAAGAAATACTTCATAACATTCATCGACAATCATTCGAGATACACAACGATCTACCTGCTAGCTACAAAAGATGAAGCTATCTCCAAGTTAAAACAATTTGTAACCATGACGAAGAACAAATTTGGAAAGAAGCCAAAAGTCTTAAGAACAGACAACGGAGGAGAATACACAAGCAAAGAGATTGAAGACTATCTAAAGGAAGAGGGAATCGAACATCAAACCTCCGTAGCATATTCACCGCAACAGAACGGTAGAGCAGAAAGAAAAAATCGATACTAAATGAAATGCCAAGATGCCTGCTACTCGATTCAGGACTCAAAAGAGAATTTTGGGGTGAAGCCGTAATGACAGCCACCTATCTACAAAACAGGCTACCATCAAGATCAGTTGGAAAAACACCGTATGAACTATGGAATAATAAGAAGCCGAATCTAAGTCATATCAGAGTTTTCGGCAGCACAGCTTATTGTCGAGTTCCAATGCAGAAAAGAAGCAAACTAGACTAAAGAGCAGAAAAAGGAATTCTTGTTGGATATAGTGACCGTACTAAAGGATATAGAATTTACATGCCACATGCAAACAACGCCGTGATCAGAGATCAGAAGAAGCGTAATATTCGATGAAAACAAAAAAGAAGAAATGCCTTGTCAATTAAATGACCAGCATGAGGAAATCGAATGGCCTTTTAAAGAAAATAAATTGACAGAACCACGTCCAAATGCTATTACAGAGGAAGTAATTGAAACAGAAGAAATTCCCCCATTACCGAGAAGATCCCACAGAACGACTAAAGGAATCCCACCAAACAGATTCTCATACATGGCTAAGAATGAAGAAATCAAAGTTCCTAAAGTCTGGGAAGAACTTAAAACTTTTCCTACCAAAGAAAAGGAACTGTGGTTAAAAGCTACGAAAGAAGAAATGGAAGCATTGAAGAGGAACAAAACATGGGAACTAGTCGATTTTCCAAAAGGAAAGAAAGCAATTGGAAACAAATGGACATTTAAAACAAAATCCGACGCTTCAGGAAATATTATCAGATATAAAGCTCGTTTAGTAGCTAAAGGATATTGCCAAAAATTTGGGCACGACTACGACGAAACATACGCACCAGTCGTAAAGTATACAACAATAAGGACTATTTTGGCAATAGCAGCTCAAAAGAAAATGCACGTAAATCACTTTGATGTAAAAACAGCGTTTCTATATGGAGATCTGAAAGAAGAAATATATATGAAGCAACCAGAAGGCTACAAAAGTGTGTAAACTGAATAAAAGTATCTACGGACTAAAACAGGCAGCCAGAAACTGGAATCACAAGATAGCTGAAATCCTGCGCAAACAAGGATACGTTCAAGGAAAGGCTGATCCATGTTCCTTCACACTAATCGAGAAAAACGCAAGAACTTACTTAATCGTTTACGTTGATGACATATTAGTCGCGAGCGACAAGTGTGAATCAATTCAAGAAGTTGAACGAATTCTCAAAGAATATTTCGACATTCGAAATCTTGGAGAAGTGTCTACATATCTAGGAATTGAAATCGAAAGAGAAAAAGACGGAAGTTTTAAACTTCATCAAGCTAACAAGATTAATAATATGATCGAAAAATTCGACGAAGAGTCACCAAAGAAACTAAGCTATACACCCATGACTACGAATTTTACGAAGAACCAAAACAACCAGGATGACGTTTTTTCCGATAATCGGAAGTATAGGGAAGCAGTGGGAGCACTTTTATATTTAGCAACAGTATCAAGACCTGACATAGCAAATTCTGTTGGAATACTTAGCAGAAAAGTAGAAAATCCATCAACATTGGACTGGAACGGTATCAGTAAAATCATACGATATTTGAGAGCGACAATTAATTAAAAATTACATCTAAAATCCAATGGTGCACCAGTCATCAAAACTAACAGTGACGCTGATTGGGCAGGAGATACCTCTGACAGAAAATCCACATCCGGATATGTATTTCAAATAGGAAACAGTACGGTATCATGGGGAACAAAATTGTGTCGCTCTGTCTTCGACCGAAGCCGAATACGTCGCTCTAGCCTTTACATTGCAGGAGCTACAATGGATTAGACAACTGATGGGAGATTTAGGTTTCGCTCAACAGGAAGCTAACATCGTATTCGAGGACAATATATCATGCATAAATCTTTCCCGAAAAGAGAAAGGAAGCAGTTACACCAAACACATCGATGTGAAATATCACTACGTATGTGATCTACAAAATCAAGGGATTGTTAAATTAATACACTGCAACAGTAAAATGATGTATGCAGACATGTTCGCGAAATCTTTGCCGAGACAACAGCTGGAATTTCTATTGAAAGGAATCGGGCTTACTTCGAACAGAACAGCTCATCGAGTGGGAGATTCTGGAGCATTTCATAACGACAGCGATGAGGCTGTACAACTCCGACGTTAGTTTCCCCCCCACCCCCGCTAACTGTGATTGGACTTGATCCAAAAAGAAGGAAAAACATTCTCTCCTTGTATGACTCACTTCTCGCGTTATGCAATGGACAGTAAACAACGCTTGTAATCATCGCTATATTTTTTTCTTCTAATACCTAATAAATATGTTGTTTTTGTGTTTGCTAATACAATGATCGTGTTCCTTACCTCCGCAGCTTGGATTACACTTTATTAAGGTAAGAACTTTCATTCTGTTTTATTCATCTGCTCGTCTCGATTTAGCGAAGTTGAAACAGTAAACAAAAATGAACCACGAATGCCTTCAACAATTCTACCAATTTATTCGCCACGTTTGGCCTTCGCTTAAATGTGTGTGTGTGTGTATGATTATGGCAATGCCTAGGGGGAGGGATGCCTTCGTGGAGGACTTTCTAAGGGAAACTGCCTCGTATACACGTTAGACATGGGGAAAACCACGAAAACGCCCATGCAGCCAGCCCGTTCGCGGGATTCGAACCTCGGACCGAACTACCAGTGTTCAGCGACTTTACCGCTCGGCCGCTGGTGTGCCCCTTCACTTAAATGACTTAAATGTCCTTCACTTAAATGATGCCTTTGAACTATAACTACTGAATACTGATCACTCCCAGAATCCACATTCCCTTTTAAGAAGAGTGCAGAGTGGAATTCGAACGAGCATCCATTGCGCGTCACATTATCAAGCACCATATTTGCATATTTCCTGCGCTAATGCATGTGTGAAAGTGCAGTTTTGTATTTAATTAATATAAATAATTACAGCATTGGGCTTTGGTTGCAACATTATCTTAGGAAGGATATTTTTTCTCATTATCCTTTAATTTTGGTTTAGGAATATGATAGTAACTACAGAGGAAGCTGGTATCCATGTCTATACTTTTTTCATATGTAATGATAATACAAATTTTTAACGTTTGTTACTTGATACCACTCAATTGTGTTATATCAATCTAATTCAATTTCTTTGTATTTTATTTCACATGCATTCATTATGTACAGTTATTATTATAAACTGTTCGACGATGATCAAATAAAACTGAACCTTGCACACCTAAAGGCATATCATAATACTAAATCCATTGGAAAAGTATAGAAATTAGACTCGGTGTTCGTTAATTATTAAATTTAGTAGACTTAAAAAAGTGTCTTTTAGAATATCTCCATTCGGACTGATCTTAAAGCTTGCAATAATAAGAAAGAGTCGTAAGAAATAACTATTTAGATACAGCAATAAGAACAACTATTATTGTATTTTAAAATACAGTACACTTGATAATATTGGGTTGGCAACTAAGTAATTGCGGATTTTTTTTAGAAAATCAAAGACAATTTTTTCATGGAACTAAATAACTTTATTCTGTAATGTATTGCCCATTTTGATCAATAATCTTTTGCCATCTTTCAGACAGCATCATAATCCCACGTTCATAAAATTCTGGTTTTTATTAGCAAAAAACTGAATCAGGTACGATTCGACATCATCATCATTATTGAAATTTTTACCATTCAAGGAGTTTTGTAAAGATCGAAACAAAACGTAATCAGATGGTGAAAGGTCAGGATTATATCGTGGATGTGGCAAAACATCCCAACCAAGCTCCAATAATTTTTGCCGAGTGACCAAAGATGTGTGTGGCCTTGCATTGTCATGATGGAATAGAACACCTTTTCGATTTGTCAATTCGGGCCGCTTTTCTGCAACTGTATTGTTTAATTTCGTTAGTTGTTCACTGTACACATCAGAATTGATCGTTCGGTTGCGTGGTAAGAGTTTAAAGTAGACAATTCCTTTGTAATCCCACCAAACTGATAGCAAAATCTTCTTTTGATGAATATCAGCTTTTGATGTTGTTTGAATTGGTTCACCTGGCTTGCTCCCCGATCTTTTCCGCTTGATACTGTTGTAAACAACCCGTTTTTCATCGCCAGTTATCAGTCGTTTTAAAAATGGATCATTTTCATTACGTTTCTTTAGCAAATCTCAGCTGTTAATGCGTTGCGTTAAATGCGTTTTTTTCATTTCGTGAGGAACCCATGTATCGAGTTTTTGAACATAGCCCAATTGTTTTAAGTGATTTTCAATGCATGTATGCGATACATGAAGCTTCTCTGCAATCTCACGTGTTGTACTGTGACGATCCGAATCGATTATTGCTTTTTGATTAGGTCGTCATCAACTTCAACTGGACGACCAGAGCGTTTTTCATCTTTGAGTGAAAAATCACCAGAACAAATTTGGCAAACCAATTTTGACACTGCCGTTCTTTTAAGGCTTCGTCACCATAAACAGCACATAACTTTTTTATGAGCTTGCGATGCGTTTTTCCCTTTGCGGAAATAAAAAGGCAAAATACGACGAAAATGTTCCTTTTGATTTTCCATTTTTCAACGAACTCCAAACAAAAACTTTTTTTACTGATTAACAGCTGTATTATCAACTATCAAATAACAAAATGTGTTTTACATTTGTACTACGTCTGCAATCCTAAAAATTCAACTGAAGCCATCTATGAGTGAAATCCGCAATTACTTAGTTGCCAACCCAATATTAGGGAAATAACTTCTTGCTATTTCAATGCACTCTGGAAAGTTGCCAATATCTCTTACAATTGATACAAAATATAAGGAGGAAACCTGTCGTAAGCGTTATGTTTACTTTACACTGACTACCAATAAGTATTTGGACATCTGTGATAGAAAAGAAAAACTAACTTTATTCAAAATCAATAGTTGGTAGAGCCTCCACGAGAAGTAATTACAGCGTGGACACTCCGGGGCATACTTTCCAGAAGTCTTTGTGTGACAGCTAGTCGTATTTTCTTCCACTCGGTTTGGAGAAGACCTTCACCGATTTTGCACGGGTATGCACCCATGAATTCGGCGATGCAACTCGTCCCAGAGGTTCTCGATAGGGTTCAGGTCTGGACTCTGGACAGGCCAGTCCATTCGATGAACTCCATTGGCACAATACCAAGCCTTGGTTAAAGTCGAAACTTGACAACTGACATTGTCGTCCTGAAAGTAACAGGGGTCCAATCCGTAAAACTTCCACAACGTAGGAAGCACATTGTCATCCAAAATAGTGCAGTAGGCATCGGAGTTGAGCTTACCATGAATGGCGACCAAGTGTCCCAGTCCATACCAGGAGAAAACCCCCCAGACCATAATTCCACCTCCGCCGAACTTGAATGTTGGCACAATGCATTCTGGCAGGAGATGTTCTCCAGGTAGACGCCAGACCCAGACCCTGCCATTCGAATGGTAAAGGGTGAACTTTGATTCGTCACTCCAAAGAACCCGTTCGCACTGATCTACGGTCCAATTTTGATGTGCTTTGCACCCCATTAACCGAGCAGCGCGGTTGGACTTTGTGATCAAAAGCTTATGGGCAGCAGCACGACTATGAAAACCAAGCAGATGTGCTTTCTTACGGATGGTATTCATTGAAACAATACTCCCGGATGCCTGTTGAAACTCCTCGCGAATGAGGGCCATCGGTTGTTGGAATTTCTCTGGACAGCACTCGTCGGTCTCTATCTCTCAGTTTCGTTGGTCTGTCGACTCGGGGCACATTCCGACAATCACCTCTCACCTTCCACCTCTTAATCACATAGTCCACTGTCGATTTTGAGTACTTCAGATCGCTAGATATGTCCCTTAAAGATCGGCCACATTTGTGATATACGATGATTATACCTTTCTCGAAATCTGAGAGCTCCGAACTGCGAGGCATCTTGCATGCGACTAAAGCCGATGCTGTTTCCTACACGATATATACCGGCGGAGTCCGTTACGTACTTTAGGACTGCAGATATCGTCATTTGCATAGGTTTCCAAATACTTATTGGTAGTCAGTGTAGTAAGGAAAGGAATATTTGCGATATCTGCTGTTATATTTGTCAATGAAGAAAATGTAAGTGATTGGTTTTAGTTTGAAAGCCAGGTGAAATAAAATTTGCTGCAGCAGAAATATGTAGAAAATTGCAAACTATATTTCCAATCCGCGCTGCTAAAAGAATTCAATTTCTATCGCATTTTTCCGAACATATAATATCTATTCGCTGCTATTTTTTGTGAAAATATAAGAATATAGACATGTTTTAGCATTCTGATGCATATATTCCCATTCTTTTTATCTGTTTACGAAAAAATCAAGAGGATTAGTTAGTGCTGCATGTTATCAATCGTGGAATTTTTGTCAGGTTGAAAACATGTTATTTTTCTTTTGGTATTATTAGAATGCATTTTTCATAATTCATAATGTTTTGAGATTTTTACACAGTGTTTTCAGTTATAGAATAATCTCTTTATAAAAAGATAGCTTTGCAATAACTTTCACCGAAACTAATATTAACATTTATTATTGTGTATTCTATATTTTGCGATAATTCAAGGCATTTTCATAAACTTTATTTCCTTAAAGAAAAACTGAGTTGTCAACTCATTGCATCTATTATTTAAATGCGAAAGACATTATAATTAAAAGCAGTGGTGTATAAGGCCCATAGACTTTATACTTGGCATGGAAAAGTCATGTTGCCAAAAAAATTCTCCTGAGAAAAAAAGCAAAATCGTTAAACAAATGAGGGTATTTGCTTTATATGTGCGAGGGTGTCTGTATTCATTTTGTTTTATATCTGTTTTCGAAAATCTCAAGAGGATTAATTAGTGCTGGATATATCAGTCCTGGAATTTTTGGTTAGGTTGAAAAAATATTTTTATATCTGTATTATTAGAATGTATTTTTCATAATTCACAATATTTTGGGATTTTTACACGCCTCATTGGCACGTGGCCGAGTACTCACTGCAATTTATTTATTTATTTATTTATTTATTTATTTATTTTTTGTATAATTAACATGAAAATTTAAAGCGGCGAGGATCTTCCGGAAACGTAAAAGTAAAGGGACAGGTTTATTTAACATTGGTTAATGGCTATCTCTCTAAATTGGTGATATTTTTGGCAACGATTTGGCGACATTTTGGTCTGATCTCTGTATAACTGTAATGGGTATTGTAATTGAATAACTGTAATTAATTTATAGTGTACGCGTCCGTAACCGTATATACCTTCTAGTAATTTCGATAAATGGAATTTACTAGGGGTAACTCGGCGGTCGGGTCGGAATTATATAAGACCGGAGACTCGGAGAGAGAGCGCCTGCTCTGAGTAGTTGCTCATTCAAAGCTGAATTCGATGTATTGAGATATCTCCTGGTTAACTTTCTCTTCGGATGAGCTTTGCATTGCGTTGTGTTTAACGTTCTCAGTAGTTTGATGCGTAACTACTGGTTGTACTCTGGGAGACTGTGAACTCCTGTACGAGTATTCGTTGCGGAAACCTCCAGAACTATAAAGTCCTTCTTTTGGTAAAATAGATTTTATTAAGCGATCATCGGTTCTATGCGCATTCTAGAGGACGAACCCGTACGCACGCAACACTATTATAGGGAATAAAATTACAAAAATCCTCATTGCTGTTACTAATAAATGATTATGATCACAGTAAGTATCTTTGAGAAAGATTGCATCCCAACTTTTTTCTTTTCCTTATTTCAAAGAGCAAGATGTTGATATTCATCTGTAGTGTATCAGAAATTTCTCTACCAGAATCCATGAAATAGAACAGTTAATGAAAGTATAAAAAAGAAACTCAAGGATCACCTAAGAGAATATGTAACTTGCACCAATCACTGGGCATTATCAGAAACATTTTCGTTTCGGAAAGCGGCACATTAGTCCAATATGAGTTCAGCATTTTTTTTTTTTTTTTTTTTTTCTAGCTTTCTCTTTTCTTTATCTGGTAGCTTTCTTCCTAATAATATAGATCTGCTCAGTATCATGCGAGAAATTACGTCGAGATTTTTGTCTGCCAAAGTACTTTAATAGCTAAAGTCACTTGCGAGACCGTTTTACTGCTAGTCTTTTATGAGGCCATAAATCAAAAGCTTTAAAAAGAGTGAAGGTAAAAATGGAAAAATTTCAATCATGTTCCTTTTTCAAGAAGAGAATCAGAATTCATCACGCCAGCAGTTTCTCAAAATCTGTATTGTATTTACGGGTCATTTCCTTAATTTCGTTACCACTATAAGCGAAGTATATCAGAAAACATATTTTAAAGAAATAGCGTTCGGTATTTTGTTCAGTTTATACTTTTACGAAGCTTTCAAAATGCCTTCAAGTACTTCAAAATAATTTTAGTAGAATAGCATCATTAAATCACCGAAATATTTGCCTTTATAAAATTAAAACTTTTATGAGGCAAAAATTACAGTAATTTTTAAACAATTGTTTTTACGCAAACAATAAAAATGAGTCGTATAAATATTTTATCATCCCAAAGGAACGTTAGCCCAGAAGAACTATTATTCTCAAAACGGGATTTTGTTTTGAATCGATATAAAAGTCTGAATCATTTTTCAAATTGTTGCTACCAAATATTATCGACCTGTATTTAAAGAAATTAAATAAAGAATTTTCATGAATGTATGCATGTTTCTTCGCATTGTGAAAAAACGGCGGTACCTAGAGCCATCAAATTTTGAATAACGTGATCCTCCTCTTCCGAATAGGAAAAGCTGGAAGACCAAATTTTGAATTTCGAATTTGTTTTATTGTGCATCTCATATTTTGTAAAAGTTTAGCAAATTTTTTATTAACAAACTTAAATGATTTCAAAGCAAGCAATGGCAACATTTTAAAGGGAAAACATTTTTATCTCCAGCGCGTGAGACTGTCTGTTGGAAATTCTAAATGTAGGCTGTTTTAAAATTTTTATAGTGCAAAGAAACATTAGCCAAAATGCTCTCGAAACATACGCGTATGTAAATAAAAAATACGCCCTTATGTGTATCTCGCAAAATGGAAGAAGAAACTGCCGTAGAACGTTGAAATTTTACATATGGAACTGCTGTAACATGTAGTTGCGCACCTCCATTTTTCATTGCAATCGGGAGCACCACTCGCGCGTGTGTGTATATTTAATTATGCTGTTTTAATGTTCCGGTAAAAGTTTTAGGCTTCAGTTGCATGCAATAGTTGTAGAATTATGAACAATTTGAAAGTTTAAATGGCGAGTTAAGCCTAACGAACCGCGGATTTTTTTTTTTTTTTTTTTTTTTTTTTTCTTTACATTTGAAACTCGACTGAGTAGTGAAGTAGTGAATTCACTCAGTTTCTGCATTTTCAATATCTTTTTGCCGAGTGGAACCAAAAGTAAACTTAGTTTTGTGCAACGAAAAATCTGCTTTCTTGTCTGCTGTTCGAATTGCTTGTTTTGCATAGAAACTCTAATTTTAATTGTAATTTTTTTATCTGTTTTAATTGTATCTGGTGTTTTATATTTGTCTATTTTATAATTTTCATTGAAGATGTTGAGTTTTTATGTATTTTTGCTTTTTTGAAGTGAGAAAATAAATTGATTGAATGATAAATATTTCTCTAACGAAATTCGAGGAAATAAGTTTAAATGAAATGGAACAAAATTTGTGTATAATTTAATAGGCCGTAGAAGCAAGTCTCTACGGCCTGTAAGATCTGAGGTTTCCGCACGAGATATTTTTTTAATCATTTGGTGTTTAACTCCGTAACAATTAATTTGCTGAGTGGTCGTTTGTATCATCATTTGTTCATTTAATGATTAAATACAATTTTAAATGTAATTAATTTTAGTTTAGCATAAGTCTCTCACTAAAATTTTCATCTCTTATTATGTGCAAAAACTCTGTTACTTTACCTGGAAAATGGTTTGTATTCAATACCGTAACCTGTGACTGAGGAATACAAAAAATTAAAAAGAAATTACATATTACTTACTATAGACGTATATATCAAGGTAAGGAAATATTTCTTGAACTGAAATAATAACATTCTGCATAATGTACGTAAACGTATATGTTTGGTTTCATTATTTTCATGAGTTCAGAGAATTAAATTCAGACTCAGTTTTAGTTACACACTATATTCATTACGAAAATTCGCGAATTTATATTTACGTGCTCAAATCTTTCGAAATTAGCACTGCAAACAATCTCGCGCTTTCAGCTCGCGTATAAATATTAATATCGCTGCGTTCATTCATTGTGCGTGTTTCTGAACTTTGCCCATTTTAGGTTAAGTTATTAATTCTCTGAAATTTCTCAGGTCAGCAAGAAGGAGTCCGTTTCTCCGTAGCGTGATATTCGATTCAAACTCCCATTATTTACTTAATCTTGACAATCTTCTGGCCCCCATTATTTACATCTTCTCGACATCAGAGTAATTTGATTCAAGAATTGCACAGCGACTTAATATATTTTCTGTCAAATGTGCAAGCGCTGATTTATATCCATCATTAACAGAATTTTCAATTTAGAGATAAATGAATATTAGTTGCCTTTATTGGAGATTATTTGTTATAACGAACATTGCTTTAGCAATGATGTAATTATGTGAAATATATTTAAATGTATATAAATGTGCAAGTTGATAAATTAGCGGAGCAAGCTGATGAACAAAATGAGTTGTTTGCACAGCCGAAGATTTTCTCTGTTGTGAAAAATGCTTTTCTGAAGCAGAATTACAGTCACTTCTATAAGAAAACGTTTTACACGTTCGCAGACTATATTCTATTCTTTCTAGTCCCTAACAGATATAATATCACCATTAAATGCTAAATATCTCTGACAGAAAAAAATGTGTGGCAATCTACATACTTTGTTAAGAAACCTGGAATTGTGTTACAACAAAATTAACCGTTGAATTCTTTCCCAGTGAGTTTGCTTTTGTGGTCGGTTCATTTTTGATCAGTGTATTATTGATACCGTGCATTTTTAAATAAAACTTTTCACATGCCTGTTCTACAACTACACAATTATTTTGAATTAAAAATTATGGATACCAGACCTTTCTGCAGCATACCCGTTTTGGGTTTTGTGCAATGTTTTTTCATGATTTTTAGCACTGTGACACATAAATAATCTAAAAATTCTACCATTTCTTTATTTCATAAAAATCTTGTTTTGCGTAGCTTCGTCTTCTAAACACTGAAATAATAATGTCCTAACCTTAATCGTGTTCTCAGTTACACATGGCTAAGGCTCACATGCGTTACGGAAGGATTTTTAAATAATTTAGTAAGTTATATTAATATTATCCTAACATTTTATGCTATATTATATTGTATAAGGTATTTCTCCTTACTACTTAGCATGCCACTCGGCGCGTATTCGAGAAGCCGGTGGTTCGAAACCCGTTTCAGGTCTCTCAGCATCAAAAATCCTAATATCTCTACAGTGGCGCCCGAACTAAATATGGTGGATGATGATTCTCCACCACCAGGAATTGGCGATTGGATCCCTTAATCCCCAGTCGCCCTTTAAAGTATATAAGGGAGTATATAAGGTATTTTTCCCCATTTTCTTAGCATGCCTTCGTGGTGTAGTGGTCAGCACACTCGGCGCGTATTCGAGAGGTCCGCGGTTCGAGTCCCGGCGAGGGCTTGTTCATTTTTCGCCTCTCCAGCTTTCAAAAAGTGCTTAATGTCTCTACAACTGGCTTCTTATAAACGTGGCTTCATTAAAATGCATAAAACATTTGCTTGCTCCAAAGTTTAAGTTTTTGAGTCCAAAAGCGACTGGAATCGGGTATTAGTCTAAAAACGGCATTTTGCGTTGAATCACTATAAATGGCGTATCAGTTTTCAAATTATTGCCATCAATTATGATCGCCCTATATAATATTTAAAGAAATTAAATAATGAGGAATATGCTTGAATATATGCATGTTTTTCGCACTGTGAAAAATCAGTGCGTAAAACTGTGAAAAATTATGAAAAAAAAAGTATCTCGGTACCTATAGCCATCAAATTTTGAATAACGCAGTCCTCCACCCGAACATGGACCCGAATTTTTAATTTAGAATTTGTTTTGTTATCTATTCCATATTTTCGAAAAGTTTAACAAATTTTTGATTAACGAACTGAATGGTTTCAAAGCGAACTTTGGCAACACGGTGCAGAAAAAAAAATATCGTCTGCACTCGAGACTGTAGGAAATTCTAATGATGTTGTTTTTAAATAGTTTTGGCCCAAAGAGGCGTTAGTGAAAATGTTCTCGAAACGTCTATGTGTTTGTAAACGAAAAAAACTCCCCTTTGGACGTAATATAAAACCTGAAAGCCCTCAATGTATTTTAAATTTTTATGTTTTCTTTAAGGAGATCTTTAGATAAACTTATAGACTTCATGCTTTAGAAAAAACACTGGCAGGTTTACTACTGGTACGTATCCAACTCGTAATATTATATGCATTAATTAAGAATGGAAAATATTTCTACTTTAATGAAATTTTATGATTTTTAGATTATTATTTGTCATTAATATGCACTATTATTGTACATTATTATAACTATATACTATAATTGACTATATTATTATACAGACTACCTACCTGAAATGTTGTTTTAAATTATTTTGTGATCTTTTGCTGAAATTAATTTTATGTAAGCACAAAGAAAGTGATCTTTAATAAATAAAATAAACACACCAAACTTTAATAATAAAATAAAGAAAAAAGTTTGGTAAAGCCATCTTATTAAGAAAACTGCTCATTAATTTGATGGACTGAGAGAAGAAAGGAAAGAAAAAAAACAGAAAAATTTATGCCAAAACTTAACACGTTTTAAAGTCGGGGTTTTGATTAAAAAAAAAAAAAGTAGGCAGTCTAATTAGAACTAGAGGAGTACACAAGTAATCTCTGTGGTTACTTGTGTACACACTCTGATTCTGATTGAATAGAGCTTTGAAAAGAATGCTGAAACGAGCATTGTTGTCAATGAACTGACCCATGAGATGAGAAGAAACAAAGAATACAGACTCTCAGTTTTCCTAGATGATCGGTGAGCCAGGTCTGGGCACACCTAAGGTTCGCCGTTTGATTTTAGGCATGATTTCAAGGTAAAAATTTAAAACTAATATAGAATAAGGAGATTATCATACAGGCAAAAAAATAACATAGAAATTTCGTTTCAAACAATTCCTTTTATACCCTAAAAAAATCTGGAAGTTTTCTTTGAAAATTGAGGGTCTTAAAAAATTAAACATGGCTAAAATATATGGACGGGTTTGTGTTGAGCTGCCATCTACTATAAATAAAGAAGGTTCAGAGCAACCTATAGTAACCTATAAATCCTTTTTCATTCAATTTTTCTGTGTGTACAGAAAGACGTTTTTAGGTGTGTCCAGATCGGATACACTGTGCCGCAAAGGGTTAACGCTGCATCGGGAATTTTAAACATATACTGCTATCCTACTTTTAAAAATGTTTGTACTTTTGCTGTTGAATTGTATATGGCATAAGTGCAAAGATATAGAAATATTATAAGATATTATAATATATAGAAATATTAGTAATAGAAAATAATGCTTTAATAATAAAGCTAAAAAGGGGGAAAATAGGTTAGATGGTATGGGTGTAAAAGCAGACTTAGTAGACAGAGGGCCCAGGGAGAGAGTAAAAAAACCTTAGCAAACCCTTTTGGGCGACTGTTAAAATGCGAAACTTTTCAGTTTTATACTGTGAATTTTTTAATGATTTTATAGTTTTAATGATACTCCTAGAACAATGAGATATTTTCGTGAATATAACACTATGTTAAGAACTATATCTGAAATTTTCATTTCTTAATTTTGAACTAAAACGTTAGAGATGATCTGTTCACATTTCTTACAGTCATTATGATGTAAACTTAAAAGTAATTCTCTTGAACTTGAATTAGCTAAATACAATTATCTGACTATTTCTATTTTAATAAAGGATGTCACAGAATACTCACACTTTCTTCGCAGTATATTTGTTGGGAATCGCGTTCTTTACGAATTGTCGCAATTATGCTGTTAGAATTAATTTAAGACTTATTCCTCTGATTTTGCAATTATGCTGTCAGAAATCGCAATTATGCTGTTAGAATTAATTTAAGACTTATTCCTCTGATTTTTTCCCCTATTTTCTAGTATTGTGGGCAGTGGGGAATTCTGTCTTTTATAACTACTTCACATGGAGTAATATTTTCTTTAAAAGAAGGAATAAAGTTATTTTATCAATTTCTACATCCTCTGTCGTCTTCTTCATTGTAAATTCTGTTGTCCTAGTGGGTTTTATTTTAATCTTTATAACGCCTTTCTTCCAGCAATATCGCAAGCTTTCGACAGCCGCTCATTTATTTAATCGATTAAATCCGATTTTGATATAACTGATATTCTATATTTCCTTCAAACTTTGAGTAATTTCGATTTCACATTTTTAATATAGTTCAAGAAAAGTATCGATTTTATTAGCTTATCGATTTCACTTCCATTATATTTGTTTTCAGTTTGAATTGAATTTGCTTCTTTCTCAATACATGCGGCCAAAAAAGGAACAATTTTCGCTTTTGAGAATTAATAATCTGAGTATAATTTTACAGTCCATTATTCATTTGTAAGTAATATGAAGTAACAGAACACTCCTTCATATGTTCTGTGCCCTCACAATATCCCATCTATATTCTTGATGACGCTATTTCTACTGTGAGGCATTGATGTAATTTCGAGTCATTTTATTCAGAGTTTGAAATATTACCACATTTCCTCTTTATTAGTCGAAATGACGTTTCGTACCCTATTGTGAAACGAGTATATTTTTATTGCTAGGTTTTCAGAAATAAAGGGTAAATGATTATTTCTCATGCAGAAGAATAAGCCCACCAGTGGCCGAGCGGTTAAATCGTCGAACTCTGGTAGTTCGGTCCGAGGTGCGAATCCCGGGAACAGGCTGCCTGCATGGGCGTTTCCGTGGTTTTCACCATATATAACATGTATACGAGCTAGTTTCTCTTAGAAGGTCCCCCACAAAGGCATCCCTCACCTTAGGCAACATAGCCCTCGAAGCTTTGCCATTATCGCATAAACCAAACCATACAGAAAAATCTAGTTTTTGACAGGCATAAGCTTTAAATTTCAGTGTTGAATAAAAATTGTGGTTATTCATAAATCTATATCTGAAATCATTATCGGCACTTTGAACACTTTGCTAATCTATACCCATACAAGACCACTAAAATTTAGGAAAAAAGCACAAAAGAGTCTAAGATGGCAAAACCTTTTTCTAATATAATGTATTAAAACCACTCAAAAGCGTAATTATTCACGGATTATTTTGCTTAAGCCGTATTATCTGTGTTGTATGCACCATTTCGTTTCTTCTTAGTTTTCTTCTGATTCCATGTTAGTAGTACTTCAACAACTAAGCCACACGCAAAGTAAAAATGAAAGCAGAAAAACTAATTTAACCACCCGCACTTTGTATCATCCTCATACTTATATCTCCCTCATGAATATTAATCCCGTTCCAATGAATATTAATTAGCAACAAGAAGGGGAAAAACAGGAGTTTCGAAGAATGCATGTGTTCGTTATTCATAAATTATAAGTTCAGCAAATTCTTTAAGTATCTCATCAGTCGAGTGGGGACTTGGCGGTTTTTGACAATAAAAATGATTAATTCAGCATTGAGGTATTCTAAGATTTGCAATGTGATATATTTTATGGCTCTATAAAATATTTTATTCTTTTTTTGACTGATGTCTGTTAGCGTTATGATTATGATGCTATTATGTTTCAGATGCAACGCAAAGTTTATTATATAGACGGTGAAATTTTGGCCGAAGTCTGTTAAAGAGAGATCCATCTAAAAATGTGTGCCTCTTTAAACTGAAATTTAGCTAGAAATGAGCAAAATTTTAGCAGCATTTTTAACCTCTTTGTCGTCCGTAACGTGTCTAGCGCGTTCAAGTGAAACTTCCACAGGGCGGCCGTAACGCGCCTCAAGCGTTTTTCTACATTTTAAAACTTTTAAACGTTAAAAACGCTTTCTAAATGTTTACTTGTGTGAGTTTTTATTTTTGTTTGTTTTAATACCTCCTAGAGGGCAGCACTAATGAGGCATTCTATTTCTAATTGAATTTGCCCCGGGTTTTATGAATATTCGCCCCATTTTACATAAGATACAAGACAGTGAGAGATGGCTTCAACGTCTACTCAGCAGAAAAAGAGAGAAAATGAGGTTGTGAATTGGAAAGACAAGAAGGATATACGTGTGATGAGTACAGTCCATAATAACTTTATGATGGATGTTCGAACACGGAAAAGAACTGTAAAAAAAACCAATAATTGTAATAAATTACAACAACAAAATGGGAGGAGTGGACTGCCTGGATCAGATGTTATCAAATTATCCTGCTGTTAGAAATAAGCAGAGATATTATTATTTTTCCATTATGCTTTATTTCCTTATAATTTTACTTAATAATATTCATTGACATTCATCCACTACGAAAGTCATGTATCTAAAGTTATGATGTACAGAGAAAACAACATTACACGCTACGAAAAACAGAGGGCCGCTTGGGGGAAATTTTCGGGGACAGGAGAGGACGGCGAAAGGGTCAAAGTAAAATAATTAGTACCTCAGTTTTAATTTTCGAAAGACTAACATTTTGCTCTTTTCAAGCATGAAATCTTATTCTGAAATTTTTGTCAAGGAAAAGTAACCGAAGCAAAATAAGCAGTAGTGGGGTAGGGCAAAGGGGGATATCTGTCCCCGGACGCTGCATCCATGGGGCGCCAAACTGACGCTAAGAAATTCTAGAAGGAAATGTTTTCCATAGTATTCTTTATTTATAATATGCATGAACTCGTGTTCTATATTTATTTAGGAGAAATACTTCATATGATTTTCTAGAGAAAAAATGCTGAGTAACCGATTTATGAAGTTTTCGCCCCTGATCTGACAACAATAGTTACTATTTTTGAAGCTCTCAAACTGTTTGTTTTGAGTTAGGCATAAAATTTGTGGGAAGGCATTCACTATTGCCACACGCATGAATCCGCTTTTGTAGACACCACTTTCTGAATACTTGCAAAAATGTTTCGTCTTGATAAGAGATCGGTAACGGATTTTTATTCTGACATATGTTGTTGCCAATTGCCATTTTGAGGGCCATCGACGAGCTCAGTTAGCATTAAGTACTGCTATGGCTACAAACGAATACTGATCGCTCTACAGATTTACGACTGACATATATCTCGCGTATTTGGAAGAGAGCATTGCTTAACATCGCAACCGCAGAATGGTAAACTGTACCTTCAGTAGCGCAAAGTAGGCAGTATGATTTTCGTCTCTGAGAGAGAAAGAAGAAAATGTTAAATTTATATACCCTAGCAATAATTACTGCCTATATAAAAAACAGCAAGTTGCCATACAGGCAAAACTGATAAATCGAGACTTCTCTTCTCATATAATTTTATCCTTTGTGCATATGCTAAGAACCAATTTCCTATTGGTTAGATGAGTGTTTATGAAAATAATAACACAATTCTTTGTTTTATTTATTTAAATTTAACACGTATACAGAATAATACATGATTTAGACTGCTATGAATATTTTATGGGATTGTGCCCATTTGTGTTTCAGAAACATGTGATCCTCAAGTCTTCAATACATCAAAATTATTATATCAAGGAAAAAGATACTGCTCTGGGCTTCTCGTTGGCTTCATAGGTTTTATTTGGATCAAACTGATATTAAATAAATTTTTAGGAAACGAAATGATATATACTAAATTGCAACCAAAAAAAAACCAGTCGAAGTAACAAGAAGTAGCGTATCAAATTCTTCAAATATTTTTAACATTTGGTGCCAAATATATTAATTCGAATAATGGTTGACATTTCAGTAAGATTATCCGAATTATGCGTTATGTCTGAAGCTACTGAGATAGCGCATGGAAAACCTCGTGATAATCAAACACAAGGCTCAGTTGAAAAAGTCGGTCAGAATATACAGAGAAAGTTAATTACTTGGATGAACGATAATGAACATTGGCGGTACGATAACGATACGATGAACAACAGCGACACAAAAAATGTCGAATGGTTTACCCTTCGTTTCAAGTATCCAAGAAGGCAACGTACCATGAACGAATACACCGAAGTCCTTATGAACCCCTTTTGGTGATAATAACCGAAAAGAGGCATAGGATCGTCATCATTGTCTGGCGAGTAAGTCGCAAATATTGAAACCGAAGAACAGCAGAAGACCCTCAATAGAGCAACCTCCCCATCATTTACACTTTCAGTTTGTCTGCTCTGTTGATGGGTACTATCCACCATCTGCAGTTCAGCGGCATTTATTAAAACAATATAGTGTACATATTGCGTTACAGTTGGTTAATGTACAAAACATATAAGTAATTAGAAATGTTGAATATATAATATAACTTAGATAACTTTTAAAATAAAAATATAAAGTCTATGTAGAAGTCCACATATGTGAAAGTCCATATCTTACAGAATGTTCATATGTAGAATATCCATACGTATAATGTCTATATGTGGTAAAATTAATAAAGTAATAAAATAAAAAATATAAAGTCTATATAGTAGTCCATGTAATTATATGTAGAAGTCCATGCCTTGAAGAGAGTGAAAGAATGTTTATACGTAGAATGTCCATATGTAGAAGTTCATATCTTGTAGAAGTCCATATATGCAGAAGTCTATATATGTAGAAGTCTATAGTTTAACAATATTGTTAATTAGATAAGAATCTCCTTGTTCAATCATTTTTATGGAGCTTTTAAATTTTCACAGTTTGATGGCTAAATAGTTTATGATATTGTTGCTTTTTAGTGTTTGTCTGAACCAGAGTTGTGCTGATGCTGTGGTAAACGCCTTGAGGTGGAGATCGTTTGTGATTTCGTAGTTGAAGAGGTAGTGATCAAGAGTGCCAATGGTATCCGCAAATACATAGGTTTGAGTGATGGAGACCAAATCTGTTAAGATATTCTGGAAAAGGACCATGTGAGGTAAGAAAGATGGTGATTGCTGTATTGGAGGATAATAATGTTCTTGAGGGTACAGGTAGGAACCTAAGAACAGCTAGAAGAAATGGTTAATACATTTGAAGAAATTGTGAGTAATGCTCATGCAAAAACCATCTGAAAGAAACAAATTGAAGAGCAGCTGCAATCTACCACGTCTTCATATGAAGCCCTAGATGAAGAGTATCTGTAAAAAAAGAACGGTCGCTCGAGAAAATCTTCTTTAAGCAACGAAAATGTTACAGATCTCAAAAAGAAAATTTACTGTTGCTCAAATTAGTTGATACCGTAAGAATTCAAGTCCCTAAAGTCGACCGTGGTCATAATAAATGACAGAAATGTGTTAGCGTTTTACTCGGAATAGAAGACTCAGATTTTTATAAATCAGAGAATGAAAATACTTGCATTCTATTCTTAACCAGTTCGTGCTTTTTAAAGAAAAGTTACTTTCCTTAAATGTGATTTCTTCTCAAGAAATGTTGCTGGATGATGCAACTGACTCTAATTCGAGAAATGGAGGGCAGGCCTATTTACGCTATAATTGCAAAAATGACTAAGTTGTAATAGCAAGCTATTGTTGGGCTGTTCAAATTATTATAGAAGTTTAAAGTGTCGCAATATATAAGCTTACATAACGTAAATCACATAATTTATGTATAAGTTTATTGTTGGTATTACTTTTTTTCTGATTTAGAATGTACTAGTCGTTTTTGGGTTTTAGGTTCAATAGTTTATTTAAATGTGCTGTAAGTTAAGCTTTAGCTTGTTTTGAGATATATCATAATATGCTTTAGAATATAACTCCTTTAAAAGTTGCATTTTCGTTTTAACATAATAGACATAATTTTATTTTATGCCGAATGTCAACATTTGTCTGCGTAAGTGAGAAATAATTATATTTAACACACATTTCGGACACTGACGAGTGACTATATACATATTGACATTCATTGGAGAATACTGACATTTACCAGATATCAGGTAGAAACATATGTTTACATAATGTGCAAGATATAAAATACAGGAAAAAACTATTAAATTTAATTTGGCAACAGCCTTTTTTATCCCTCGTTTTTATTTAGTTACGTCTTCCTGTCCTAAAGAATCTAATGCATCATCTCTGAACTATTCTATAATTCCATCTTACGTAACACGTGCGGCACATGTAACATGAGGTAACCCTTTCAGCAAGACAGATATTTTTCATCTACTCACAAATCAAAATTTTAACAAAGAACTGATTCTATATTTCTCGCTGCTACTAATTGCATACTTTTTGTTTTCATCTCACGCTGCTAGTACGTGTCATTCGCCTGTGTTGTTTATTGACTTAAAGCTACATAAAATTGGGTAGCATTACGCATAATGAGGTGTCATTGGGAATATGTATCTCACGAATGCCCATCAATAAATTATGTCTTGTCTACGGCCAAATCTGCAAGTTTTTCTTCCCCGTTACGCATCCTGACGCCAAATTGATGCAAGGACTTGCCATTTTTGCTTATACAAGCTAAAGAGAATTATTTAATAAGATGCTGTGGAAGATCATACTTTAGTAATGTTTTACTTATTCGAATACTTTTCTAAATGTTTTAAGTTACTGTTACTAATCTTTTGAGTCTAAGACTTTAATTATGTAAGAATATCCGCTTAGTTGTAGAGTGCCTCTTATTTGTTAACTAGATCTTAATTCAGGCTTCTATATTACTTGCGTCATTGTATAATTTTAAGTATGCCAACTTTCGAATCTGTTAAAAATATTAAAATACAACAAAAACGAAACTGCGTCTAGGATTCTTCATTTGCCATCTTGGATAGCTTCGAAACAAAGCCAAGATTTTAAATTATTAATATTTGTAGATTTCTCACTAGTTATAACGCAATATTTTTTTAATTAAATGAATTTAAATATTATTCCATTTAGCTAATTTCACACTTAATCTAAGTGATCGAGTGCAAAAAGACATGACCTTGTTTTGGAAGGTACCGGCAAATGTTAAATGACATTCGTGTCCTTTTAAAGACGAGAATTTGTTCAATTTTCATAAGGAAAATGAAAAAAGGAATAAAATGAACAAAAACATGTTGTAAACCTTAGCGTAGCATAATAAATCAATTCGATAAGTTACCTCATAATCACACGCATACCCACAGTTTTGCAATTTGTTTCAATTTTAGAAGTTTATTTCCAGTATAAGAGGCCGAATGCACATATAGTTTACAGACTCTTGACTATAGCAATGAATACATTTTCATCGAAATAGTTGAAACATCAACAAGTATGGGTGCTATTTGTAACTGTACTATAAATTTCTCTTTTTTCCCCCCATCATTTCAAACAAATAGAAATAGTATTTTTTCCCTATTCTTTTCCCCATACAATCTCTTTCACAATCATCCTGGGGTATCATCTCGATCAGTTTCATCTTTCTACTATAGTTTTTTATATATTGAAAAATGCAGTTCCAAGTGGCACCCTCAACTTTCTTCTTTTCTTTCTGTCATATCTGAAAGAATGTTAAATAACGTTTTTGAATTTCCAAAATATTCTTCAGTCGATAACAAAAGACCTGTGGAATGAAGAAAAATGAAATGCTAAAGGATATATATTAGCATAGCATGTTTAATAAGAGAGAGGATATTACAAACTTTTACTATTTACAATATGCAAGTTTTTACAAAATTTAATATTATAACTGCAGCGAACAAAAACAGTTCATATGTTATACCAGTAAACTAGAAGGTACATCAAAATTCATATTTATCATTAAATATAATTTTTAATAAAATTAAAAAAATGGAATATTTGAAATTTGATTAAATAATAGCTTTATATGTGAACCAGAAATTCCATTTCAGCTTTTAATCAAGAATAAACCAGAAATTTAATTTCAGTGTTAATCCATAAGTAAACTACAAATGTCCCTTCTGTTTTTTCCCAAACATTAGATCCTTAACTTAAAATTGGTTTACTTTATGGGAAAAATTGTTTTCCCGCTTTAGAAGAAAAATTTAAATTACGAAGCATTAACAAAATACATTCTCAAATTTTAAAATATTTAATGGTAAAAGAAAATAGAAACTGTTTTAAATAAATTTAAGAAACAAATTTTGTAACTTCGTGGTAAACATTTTAGTCATTATGAAACGAAAATTAGAAATATTTTATAATGTGAAAGTTCAAAACAAGGCTACTTCTGCTATTAATGTAATTTAAAGAACAAACAAAATCATGATCAATGATTTATGAAAACTAATTGCTTATAGAGGAAACTTGCGAAATTTTAGATTTGAAAGCTTTCATTTGCTTTAATTTATCTTTACGCTGATGTTCGTATCAAATCATTGAATATTTAAGTAATTTTATGAATGTACTTAATAAATAAAATGTCACAGCTTTTATAAAATACATATAAGCTACATATAAAATTATATTACTTTAAAAATTCATATATATGTTTATGTAGTGTTTTATATATAAGCTATATACAAAATTAAGCTTTATTTATTTTAATTATTTTGTTGATCCGCAGCTTCATTTAAATATAACTCCAAATAATATTGCCTCGAAACGAATTGAAGCAACCTAAGTTTCTTTTCTTTGCGTATTTCATCATACGCTGCAGTTATGCTTAAATTATTAATCAATGTATTATTACTACCAATGCATGCGCGCCAGAATGACATAATTTCTTCAATTTTGTCTCTACAATTATTTTTAGATAAGCCTCTAAAAATTTTTAGATTTCCTAACAAACAAAAGTATTTTATTATTTATAATGCTAATTTTAATGCTTTGTATTTTTGTTGACAATATTCATTATAAGATACAAAGGGTGTATATAAATGAGGTAAAATCAAGTTTGCTTAAAAATTCATTTCACTTACATTTAGCGGTAACGTTTATGATTTCTAAAAAGCTTTTCCTAACACTATTAGCTCTACATTCGCTTAAGTTTATTATTCTAAAATTCACCTAAATCTGGTTAAAAAAATTATCGGTTAAGTACATGTCCGCTACAGTCATAAAAATTCATATATCACAAAAAATCTTATTATACGTCCTATTATATACATAAATTTGACTGCATTTCATTTAAAATTATTTCCTAGATTTCCATTACAGATAAATTTCTCATTCAATAAAATCAGTCCTCACTTCACGGCAAGGCAAAAACACATAAAGGCTCAACACATCTTTATTAAAAATTGAAAAATATAAAAAGATATAAAACACCAAATACAATTTAAAAAAATTACAATTAAAATTATAGTTCCTAGGCAAAAACAAGGAAATCAGCGAACGTGCAGAGTTTTCGGTGCACAAAACTGCAAGTTTACTTTTGGTCCCACTCGGCAAAACGACACTAAATGTGCAAAACTGACTTAATTTACTATTCTGCTAAGTTTCGAATGTAAACAAATGGGTGCTCTGTAAGGCTTAGTCGCACTTAAACAACATTTAAATTCTTGATAATTCCACAACTATTGTATTCAGAATAACTTAAGGCATAAAATACAACCGGAACGTAAGGTCGACATAATTGAAACCCTTTCAAAGCCACAAAATTCACAATTAACCAACATATAAGAATAAAAAGTCAAAGCTCATCGAGCTGGGTATATATATATATATATATATATATATATATGTACTTTTGGCCGATTGCAACTAAAAGGGAAGGTTACAAAAAAAAAAAAAAAAAAAAAAAGGAACTGTGAAATTCAATTAAGCAGGAAAAGTGAAATTCAATTAAGCAGAAAACTACGTTTATATGCAGGATTTCTAATCATACCAAAAATTTATATTTTTCATGTGCAGGGTTTCTTTAATGTTTTCCAGTCGCGACCCCTTTTTATCATTGAGATTTTTTCGCGACCCCCAGGATCCCATAAGATTTACCAAAATTTTGTGGGACCCCATAAGTATTGCGCAAATCCGACCCACGCGTGAGTAAAACTGTCAGTTTTTTTCACTTGTACTGTAAATATACTATTGCATTTTTTGGTCATTAACTTTAATTTCTAATTTTAAGACATAGAACAATGTGAAAATCTTAAATAAGTAACAGACGAAATGACAGCGTTACGTGCAAAGCAAGGAAAATTAATGTTTATATTATAAAAAGAATGCGTCGAAACGTTTTCATTTTTTTTTGTCTGTATTGTCTTATCTTTATCTTTTTTCAGATACATTCTGTAAAAATATTTGCTAATTGTAAAATTATTATAATGAGTTAAAGAAATATCAAAACTGCTAAAATATTAGGCGACCCACAGTCTAACAAACCCTGATGTAACGCATAACCAAATAAAAAAAAGATTAGTATTAATGGGCAACTTAAATTCAAATTGTTATTTTCCTAGCAGGTTATACCTAAAGAAATAATTGCAACTTTAGGTTGTAATGTTAGGATTAGAAAATAAATTACAAGATTCAATGTATTCTTCATTTCTACGGAATATCATTTTAAGGCCAGAGGCCATCGGGAAAGAAAAAGGGCATTTTCAATGCAAATCAAATGTTAAAAAAGACGCATTTACCATTAAAGTTGTATAAATTTACATACGTATTTGCTCTGACATTTAACAATAACTCTAAAAGCTACTTTTTCTCGAATTCTTTTGTACGGCATGAGAAACGTCCAGCTGCGCTTCTGCGACGTTACTTTTGTGGAAAGTACATAATATGAATGAAATGACTAATACAAGAATTGCAAAATAAGGTTTTTCATTCTGTAGCTATGAATAAAGATATACGCTTTCTTAGCCACATTTTGAACATAATGTTATTCCGCTGAATGAGGTAATATTTTTTTGTTCGTGAATCGTACAAAAGCGGTAGCGGCATCCGTTTTCGGGAAATAAACAGCAAGAAATGATATTTTAACTGCCCCGCCCGTTTAAATTTAACTGATTTAATTTCATTTTTGCTATCTACGTAGTCTTGACTTCCTGTATTCTCGCATGGTTACTGATGCCGGTTTTATATTAGTTCTTTCAGAAATTATAATGAGAATTTAATGCTGGAGATAAATTGTTTTTCAAATAAATAAATAAATAAATAGAAGTGTTGGTAAATTTACGATACAAGCTAAACTATTTTTTCCCCAATTTTGGTGCATCATTGTAAACTATATCGGAAAGAATCAGCAACTGTATACAAATATTATGAAGAATTATCTATGAGGAAATTAAAAAAATAATTAAAATAAATAAAAAAATCTGAAAGTTTTCAGATCTTTTATTACGCCTAAAGGGTCGTTTATTTAACGTTTGGCGTGCTACCTTTATTAATTAAGTATCATGTTCTTCACACTTTAAACCACATAAAATTCAATTGAACAGCAATATCCGAAAATATTTAAAAACAGCATAACTTTAGAATTTACAATATACAGTCTCCCGCGCTGGATATAAAAATATTTTTGCCGTACAGTGTAGCCATTGCTCGCCTTGAAATCGTCAAGACTTTTGGTGAAAAATCGTTAAAGTTTTGCAAATTATGAAATAGATAATAAAACAAATTAAAAATTAAAAATTCAGGCTTTCAAGTGCCTCTGTTCAAAGGTTGATGGCTCTAGGTACCGTCGTTTTATCACAATGTGAGAAACAAACATACATTCAAGCACATTCTCTTTTATTTAATTTCTTTTGAAATTATACAGAGCGATAATACTTGGTGGCAAAATTTGAAAAATGATTCAGCCTTTTACGGTGACTCAACGTAATTTCCCGTTTCGAGACTAAGCTAATGCTCCTTTGGGCTACGATCTAAAACGAATCTTGGAATGACTTCGAATTAGCTATTAATGATTGTCTTATTTACAAACCCAAATAAATTTACTAAAGTAAGCAAGAAAAGAAGTAAAAAGCTCTTTTTAATAACTTTAAGAAAACGCAAATGTTCCAGTGTTCCATATAATTTATAGATAACAAGAATTTTGAAGAAATTGAGTAAACTGTATTCTGTAATTGAGTATTCTCGTAAATTGAGTAAACTGTAAGGAAGCATTTCTAAATTTTCATTCCAATTATAAAATATCGTTCTGTTGTTTAATAAAATAATACAGTATGCTAGAATGACAGTTTGAAAATTCTTTGATACATTCATTCAAATGACATCCTTTGGTTAATTTGTATGCAACATTTCAAAATTAGATAATCAAATATAATAACTTCATACATCCGAAAAATTACTCGTATAGTTTCTTAATCATATTCGCGAGGCATAATAACACTAGTAATGCAACATTTATAACTTCTATGTACCGAAAATAAAATGAGCTATTTAATGTACTATTGTACACAAAATTGCTAGCTGTGGCGAAAGCTAAATTTAAAAGTTCTATGTACACCTGAAAAGAAAACGCACAAAAACATTTCAGTAGGAATGAAATCAGTTCATTCTTTTCAAGCAACAACCAATTCGCAAGTAATTTTTTTGTTGCCGAACCAGGAAACAAAGCTTCTTGACACTTCAGCTTAATACGTATGACCTCATTATTTAAATTTAATCTAATATAACAACTTTTTCTCAATATCAATAAAAGAATTAACATGGGAATAACATATCTTCGCAATTATCCTAATCAAAAACAGAAAAGTTGCCAACAGCTATTTATTTTAAATGTCGACATTAACGAACAACTTTTGACATACAATGATTTCATATGCAGTCGTACGCTTTCTTTGACATCAGAATATGATCTTACGTGAAAATAATATATTTAATGTTCGGATATGCTATTCTTATTTCATATTTTGTAAAAGTTGCACAGGAAATGAGCGCTTTCGGAGTTTTAATTAATATTTCGGCTGATTAAAGTGGCAGAAATTTGAGAATGGTCGATATGACTTCCCATATCGACTATCTTCATTGTATATATAGTATATGTGTGTGTGTGCGATTATGATATATATATGCAGATCCAAGTTCGTTATACATATGCAGGTTCAAGTGCATGATATACATATAAAGACAGGAATAATGTTGTATATATAAGCATATATTATATGTATACTCGTCTATGTAAGAGTTGCAGAATGCTTGCTCGGAAAATTCACAACCTGGAACATATGAGAGGTTGCTTTAGCAGTCGTCTTAGCAAATGGGCAACTAAGTATTTGTTCGGAATGACCAATAATATATATTTACTGAATATTTAATAAATATATTGTAACGTATTTTGCAGTTTTATCGAAATAACAAATGAGCTTCGTTGTTAAACATAAATTTTATTCTCAATTCACAAATATAGATACTTTAAATTCTATCCTATCCGTTACATCTTCACACTCCAGCTTACTATTACAGTTTCTTTCTCTACATATTTTTCGTGCATCTGCTAGCTGGTAAAACTTTCAGAATAATAATTTTAAACAATTTCTGAAGTTGCTGAGCAATGGTTACATGATACAAATTTGGCGTTGCCACTCCAATATCAAAGGATAATAAATATAATTAAGTAATAAAATATTACAATATCCTATAAAATATTTTTACTCTAAGCAGCTAAATTTAAAAAAAAATCTCGTATCAGATGTTTGCTTTCTGCAAGTACTGTTTACAAGTGAAAATGAAATATCTTCAATATACTCAGTGTAAAGGAATTAAAGAGTGAATGTTTACACAGGACAGATTAACATGTAATGAACATACACTGGCACCTAGCTCGGCGGACGCTATCGGATATGAGACTACGCAGACGTCCCACGCGTGTTGGTCTGTTGACAAAGCTTATTCTCAACTACCTTTACAGTAGGTCAGGGAGCATCCAGACTGGACCATGGATAAGTGGAAGACAGCTGCCTGGTCTGAATCCGAATGTCTCATTCAACATGTCGATGGTCGTGTCGGGGTATGCTGTCTTCACGCGAACAATTGTTCCTCCACTGTACAGCATGCCATACGCAGGCCCATGGGGGCGGTATTATGCTTTAGGGCAGATTCTCATGGGCGGCTTCGAGACCCCTAGTTGTGGTAGAATAGACCATGACCATGACAGCTGCGGATTATATCTGAACATAACTGCGGATCAGTTGCATCCTTAACATGGTGTCACCATATTCATGTGCACCAAATTAATGTCACATTGTATACTATTACCTGTTATGTGAATTACTGACTTTATTGTATCATGTACTATTACCATTATATTGCATAATGTATATCATTGTATCATGTACCATAGTCCTTACATTGCATCTTGTATATCTGCGCGTTTTCTTGTGCGTACTATTATTTTCATTGCTTCATGAACTATTGTCATCACATTACTTCACGTATATATGCGTGCCCTATTGAGTGTCCTCTCAGTATCACGCGCGCTGTTTAAATAATTACGTGCTATTATGCGTCTCATAACATCATTAAGTGTTTCGTGTTTATGTGGCTGCATTATATAATTGTCTGCATCGTGTTTATCTATATGCGTTCTGTGATTTTAGTGTTTAGTTCCGTGTATTTTAGTGTATCTTAATGTACCTTTTTGTGTTTTAAGTGTGCTTTATGTGTTTCTTTATGTTTCTTTTTCTATGTTTCATGTTTATGTCTTATTTCCTTCTACGTCTGTAACCATAACCTTCAGTTGTCTCACGTTCTTACAATGTACTACATGTAGTCTAGCCCTTGTTAACTTTTGTTTTTTAAGATCCTAATAAACTCCCAGGGCGACCTCATGGGACTCCAGGGAGTTTTTGCCTCTAGATAGTGGAGAACGCGGGGCATATGTCTGTTTACCTATATTAGATACCAGGCGCCCCGTTCTCGGTCACCTGTCACCTTAACATGGTGTCTGTCTTTCAAACTGAAAATGGAATCTTCCAGCAGAACCCTCATGTTACAAGGCTGTGTTGGTGTGAATCGAGGAGCATAAGGATGAATTCCAGTTGATATCCTGATCACCTAACTTGCCGGATCTCAGCCCTATAAAGTATCGATACATATGGGATGTCATGGAGTACCAGCTCAGAGTTTAAATACTGCAGTGTCGGAATATTTCTACTTTGTGTGATTGCTGTTTAGACATTTGATACAACTTTTCTCCAGTCATCTACGGAGAACTTGTGGCATCCACACCAAGGCGAGATTCAGCTGTTCTGCAATGCGTTATTGAGTAGGTGGTCCTAATATTTTGGCTCCTCAGTGTATAACGTGAGAATATATTAAATTTGATATTTTATAAATTTTTTAAAGCAGTATGCTATGCATGCTATAAAATATTTATTAAAACGTATCGAAAATAATATCTGTAGTTCCAGCCAATATTACACAACTCCTTTATTCAAATGCTTGCAAGAACAGCACAAATAAAACATTAAAAAAATAACTTCGGATGTGCCTTAACTTTTCCATCTCATGCATTTATGGATCTATTTTATCCATCTATTTACGGACTGGCCGAAGGGATATTTTAAACGACAGAAGGGAGGAAAAAGAAGCAGGGATGAAGTTTAATGGTGTCTAGGGGTCGTAGAATATTTCATTCTGGGCTTCAAGAAGGCGGAGTATTTTAGCAACGATCGTAAAACTGAAATTCATCTAAAGAACGAAAAGAAAACGAAATGAGAAAGATATTCGGTTTGGGAAAAGAATTTGCTTAAACTCTAGGTAGAATAACTAGTAAAATGTTCATTAATAAAAGAATATTTGTGAAGTATATTATTTGAATAATAATAATGTATTTAAATTGATTTAAAGTTTAACATATGTAATCCCATCTTCAGAACTTAATATTACTCGGAATAATTTATATACTCACAAATATCCTTATATATTTGTCTGTTTGGCTTAGAATTAATAACATATAAAATGTTGCAGTGACGTAAGAAGAAAAATTTTCTGAATATCAAATATTCTAATTTTTCAACCAATTTATTCTTACTTCATGAATTGTTTCACAGCTTTACTTAACATTTGCGTCACGAAATATAATTATTTGCTTTCTAAACCTCAAGAAGAGTTACGGTCTTCCAATTTAGATTAGAATCTTTGTACTAGTTGATTTCAAAATCAGCTTATCTACGCGTAAGTGACAGTCAAATATTGTGTTACATTCTGTGCAATTACTTTTATTCTTCATTGTTCTGAGCACTTTACCAACAAATTTATTTTTCTATTATTTATCTGTTATTTTTTAAAATTTTCTTTTATATACTAAGATTTTACTGCACTCCAAAATGGATAGGTCTGGAGCAATAAAAATTATGTAACTATCGTATTCTAAATAGTGATAGTGACGGAGAACATGGCCACCCCTGTTTATTATCAAGTTAATTAGCATATAGGGCCACGTCCGCCCTTATCCAGAGTAAAGCCATAGAGGCCACATGGGAGGCTTGCACAAGGCGCCCAAAACCAACGCCTGGACCATCCGGTTGGTAGTTCCGCGAACCAAATGCCACCGGGTAGGCTCCCGTCCAAAGTGCCCGGGTCCAGCGTTTATTGAATCTTCAAAAATAGCATTGTGCATGGCTAAACAAGGGCAGATATACATTAGTAGTCATTTACATGCTTCTGTTAATACATATTTGCTGACATACAATCCAGTTCTGTTACATATCGTATTCTTAGTAATTAAAATAAAATCATATAACAATTTTTTAAAGAAATTACAAGCTATTTTCTCCCTCCTTTCTTCAGTAGCACACTCGGCGCGTATTCGAGAGATCCAGATTGGAGTCCCAGCGAAGCTATCGCTTATTTTTTATGTTCCTGCTTCAAAATAACCTAACTACTATACAGTGGCACCCGAACTAAAAGGTTGTGGGCAATAATTCACTACCAGAATTTGGCCATTGGGTCCGCTAATTCCCAGTCGCCCTTTAAAAGGGGAGTACATAAGGTATTTTCTCCCCCTTTTCTGTTTGCCTTTGTGATGTAACAGTAGCACTTTCGGCGCGTCTGGGGCCTGAGGAAAAATGTGTAAATTACCTTAATTGTTAGCAGTTAGTACAGTACATTAGAAGGAAAATTTCTGAGTGTATTGTATTAAGTATTAATAGCATAAAATGTAATAGTTTAATGAAACTATACAGAATGAACATTGTATGTGTTAGGTTAAGTCGATTTTAAGGTGCAAGGCCTGCTATGCATGTTAATTCCAGTTAAGATTTCCTAAACAGAAAATTATATGTAAGTTTACTTTTGGAAAAATATAAATGGAAAGTACTTAAAACAATGCGAAAAATGTGAAGTGCAAAATAAAAAAAGTGGGAGAAGAAAAAAATTTTAGTGAATAAAAAATTTACATTTATTCATTAAAATTTAGCTCTGAACTAAAATGCATAAATTCCACTCAGGAACTAAACGTTAAGTAATTGGTAGTCCTCTATCGTCTTAAAAATGGGTTATATTCTATTTCTCAGAGATAAAAAAAATTTCCAGATTAGCGTTACGTATTATTGAATTTAAAAGTGTAAGTCAGTTTTATGTAATGGAATATTCCAGATCGGTTGAAATTGATAAGAAAATTTTCTAACTTATTTTAATTTTCTTTGGCCTTGTATTTCAGGAAATATTCAGGAAACTTATGTTCTTCCTTTAAATCTTCTAATGGATATATTAGAAATATTAAAATATTAGAAAGTTCCGAAGGAATTAAAAAAGTTATATCTATAATTGTTGTAGAAAAGATTTTATTGCTCTATTTTAATAATAATCTACTTGTTTCTGATTAGCATCCATTGCTAAAGCAGTGCAATATGCCGCATTCTAAAAGTGTGATAATTGAAAACATTGAATGCCTTTTTTGTCAGCTCTAAAACTTATCGTATAAACACATCTCGGAGTTTAGTTTTGAACAGAAAGGTTAATAGAATTAAAATAGTGGAACAAGAGCAATAAGTGGTGTTTCTTCTTAAATAACGATCAAGAAAGTAATGTACACGGGACAAGAAGATAATGACCATCTTTACAGTGGTAGCATGTTCTACAAAATGACGCAAATGCTCCATGACAAGGTGAGAATATTATTTCACTGCTAGATATTGAAATATCATTTGGTAGACACGCACGCATGCATGGACAAGGTTGCTAATTTGAGCGAATTTGAAAAGAGTTAAATAGTGGAGGCCCCAAAGCTAGAAGATGTAGCAAATAGGAAGGTGGTTTTCCTATTTTGTTTGGTAGCTTAGATTCGCGTAATCCGGCAGAGGAACTTGCATGTATTTGCGATCACGGAGCGTAAAAATCTCTACTACCAGTTTCACTCTCATCCATAGGCGTGATATAATAATAATCGTCTCAACTTGGCATTTCTCATAGTACATGTTAACAGTCTTATATTCTTGTTCAATGTTAATTTTCTTGATAGTTACTACAGCATGTTTCACTACATAAATTCTATTAAACTTTTTATTTAAGGTGAAGCTAGTCATTCAGATTAAAATGTAGTAAGTTTTTTAATTTGAATTTGCAGGAGCATGATAATTTTGTTAAAAGAAGCAATGAAAATTTTAATCGTTCAGTTTCAAATACATAAACATAAGTGAAAGGGTCGGGGAAGGGAAAGAGACGGGACAGGAGGGGAGGAATGGAAAGGGACTGAAAAGGAGGGGAGGGGAAGGGAATAGGACGGACGGGGAGGGAAAGGGGAGGGGAAGCGAAGGGACCGGGACGGGGAGGGAAAGGAACGGAACGGGATGGGACGGTAAAGGGACGGGAGGGGAGTAGAACGGGACGGGGAGGGAAAGGGATGGGAATGGAAAGGGACGGAGAGAGAAAGTGAATGGACGGAAGGGGAAGGGACGGGAAGGAAAGGGGAATGTGACGGAAGGGACGGGAAGGAAAGGGGAATGTGACGGAAGGGACGGGGACGGAAATGGAAGGGACGGAGAGAGTAAGGGAAGGGACGGGGAGAGAAAGGGAAGGAACGGGAAGGAAAGGGTAATGGGACGGGAGGCAAAGGGAAGGGGACGGAAATTGAAGGGGATAGAAACGGACGGGACGGGATTTGAAGGGTACGGAAGGGGAGGGACGGGAGTGGAGGGTACGGGAAGGGAAGGGACGGGACTGGCAAGGGGAGAGACGGGACACTGGCTTTATCCTTCCCGTCTCATCCCATTCCACTTCCCTCTCCGTCCAGTCCTTTCCCTTCCCCCCTCCCGGTCCCGTCCCTTCCCTTTCTCTCCCCGTCCCGTTCCAATCTCCTTCCCTTCCCCATGTCACTCTATGGCCTTTACCGTCCCGTCCCGTTCCAATCCCCTTCCCTTCCCCCCTCCCGGTCCCGTCCCTTCCCTTTCTCTCCCCGTCCCGTTCCAATCTCCTTCCCTTCCCCATGTCACTCTATGGCCTTTACCGTCCCGTCCCGTTCCAATCCCCTTCCCTTCCCCGTGTCACTCCATGGCCTTTACCGTCCCGTCCCGTTCTTTCCCCTCCCCTTTTCATCTCCGTCTCGTACCCCTTCCCTTTCCGTCCCTTCCCCTACCTTTCCGTCTCTCTCCTCCGTCGGGAAGGGAAGGGCAGGAGCTTGGGACGGGACGGGACGGGAAGGGGAAGGGACACAGACGGAACGGGATTTGAAGGGATAGGGAAAGGAAGAGGAGGGTACGGGCACAGGACTGGCAGGGAAAGAGACGGGACACTAGCTTTATCCTTCCCGTCCCGTCCCATTCCACTTCTTTTTAAGAAAATACAGTCATGTCCATAAATTAAGGATAATTCGGAGTCACGCGGAAATCGAACTCTAAAATAAATATATCACCCGCAAAATCACTACACACATCTTCAAGAATCATATGCAAATTTCAGGAAGTAACCAGATGACACCGATGGTACGTCCCAATGAAGAGAGTGTAAGAGAGTGATATATAAGGAATACAGGTAAAGAAGTAAAATTGTTCGCAGGCGCTTTGTAAGCATTTCAGTGCAATAACCGAATAGTTATGACACAAAGGACGCATTAGGATGATTTTTTTACGTGGTAGAATTATCGGCTGTCTGGAATGTGGGCGTACCCAACTGGAAGTATCAGACGAACTTGGAATTGCCTAGAGTGTCATCTCCAGGCTTTGGCAACGATTCCAAGATGATGGTAATGTGAGTAGACGTTACAGCACAGGTCGCCCCAGAGTTACAACGCCGAATGAGGACCAGTATTTGGCAGTTACTGCCAAAAGAAACAGGCGGAGCACAGCCTCAGACCTGTCTTGTCAGCTCTCTTCAGCCACCGGTACGACAATTTCAAGGCAGACCGTGTACAGACGCTTAGGGCAGATTGGTCTATATGCTCGTAGACCTCTCAGATGCGTTCCACTTACTGCAACTCACTGTCGCCTGTGGTTAGCCTGGAGTAGAGAGCATGCATTGTGGACACCGCAACAGTGGGCTTGTGTGATATTTTCCGACGAGTCCAGGTTTAGGTTGCAGTCTGATCTCGCCGGACTTTCATACGGAGAGCTCCAGGTACCCGTTACCACCAAGAAAACATCATTGAAAGACACCGTTACGATGGTGCAGGAGTGCTCGTTTCGGGTGGAATTATTCTAGGTTCCAGAATTGACCTTCAGGTTCAAATTGGAACCATGAAAAGCCAAATCTATCGGGACGTCATTCTGGAACAACATGTACGTTTGTTTCGGCGCGCCATGGGCGCACAATTTGTGTTTATGGATGACGACGCCCTTCCTCACTGTGCAAACATCGTAAGCGAATGCCTTCAATCGGAGGATATCACCCGTATGGACTGGCCAGCATTCTCACCGGACTTTAATCCAGTAGAGCACGTGTGGGACATGCTTGGCCGACGAGTTGCAGCCCGTCAACCTCCTCCTAAATGCCTACCGGAACTCGGAGAGCATTTCTTTTTGAGTGGTGTAATATCTCCCAAGATCAGATCGATAATTTGATATTCAGCATGCCTAGGCGTTGTACGGACTGTATTGCATCGTCTGAGAGACATACAATGTATTGACAATCATACCAAACATGTAATATTGTGTTTTTTTTTTTTTTTTTTTTTTTTTTTTTTTGTAAACAGGTTTTTTTTTGTAATTTGCTCCAGGGAGAAAAAATCGCTATTTTTTTTAATAATATCAAATATGTAGCATCTTTTTTTTTGCTCTTTACCTTTTGTTTAATAAATAAGCTTTACAAATAAGTCAAATTTGTTTTGCTTCTAACTCTTCCTTTGCCTGATTTTGCATTATCCTTAATTTATTTACATGAGTGTATTTAATTAAAGTTAACTTTTATTAAATATTTTAATATTAATTAATTCATAAAACCAGGTATAAAAGTATTCGTATATGAAATTATTCCGTTCCCGTCTATTTCCCCCACCCTTCTCCGTCCCGTCCGTTTCCCTCTCCGTCCTGTCCCTTCCCTTTCCGACCCGCCCCTTCCCTTCCGTTTCCGTCCCGGGACGGGACGGGGAAGGCAAGAGAAAGGGACGGGAAGATTAAGGGGAAAAGCTTTCCCTTCCCGTTCCTTCCGGAGCCTTCCCTCCACTCCCGTCCCCTTCCCTTCCCCTCTCTTCCAGTCCCCTTCCCTTCTCGTCTCTCAGTTCTTTGTCGCATTTAAATACGCAAATAAATTTGTCTTGTAATTTTATAACAGAAAGTCAATTCCTGGAGAGTAAATCGAAGATTCTGAAAACTCCGTATAATAGTGCTGCATTATACTGACGGAGAAACAAATATTTCTTTCAATATAAAGAGGAATTATATTTTCGTTATTTTTTAATTTTAACAAACCTACAAAGTTAAGTACTGGAATTACTTTTATTTTCCTAAATACAGCAATTTCAATTTGAACTCAAGCAAATAACTGAAATTCAGTTTTAATTGCGTAATTTCTAAAATAAAGAGGCATAAACGTGTTTTCATATTTCATTTCTAATTGTGTTTTCATATTTTATATATTAAAGAAATCAATTAATATATTTCTCTTCAGTTAAAAGTATACAAAGGAAACCGTTTCTTTAATTCACGTCTAGTAAAAAAAAACTATAACATCCTTGTTAAAACATGTATTGATGCCTTTTTCACATTTTAACAGTTTGTCATCATTTCTGATTTCAATAAAGGAATCAAATGAAAATTTGAAAGAAAGTCCAGCTTAAAGAAAAATGAAGTACTTTAAATAAATTAAAGCATCAGGTCTTTATAATCAGATTTTAATATCTGAAACTAATCTCATAACTGTTTCTCCTAAACATTTTCATTGCCTTCCAAATTCTTATTTATAAAGTATATGTGCCCCATTACTTTCAAGTGCCTGATTAACCCAAAAACTGTACGGCTCTGTGTTGTACAGATTCATTTAGAGTAAATTAATAACTTTTTTAAAGTATGCATTGTAAAATATGATACCTTCATATTATTTAAATTAAATAAAAAAACTGAATAGTGTTTATGTTAAATGAGAAGGATAGCAAGAATGCCTATATCTCATGTCACCTCATATTTACATCAAAACACATTTTACAAATCCTCATCTTTGCTCTGAAAAATCGTATTAAAATAATTTAAAATGTCCTGATTTCATTGTATATTTACAGAAATTTGTGGATAGCAAAAAAAATCTTCATTGATTTTTCTCGCGCTTTTAAGTTCACGCATCTCTGGTATTTTTCTCGTCGATAATCGCTTCATTCTTAATAATTTTTTAATTTATTTTCAATTATTATATATTAATTGTTACTGCTATCATTCAAATCAGTATACAATAATTGTTTATTTCCCGTATGTGTTGATTAAATAAAGAAACTTGCGAACTTTAACGAATGAGGGGGAAAAAGGTATTAAGAAATAGTTATTATAAACATAGCAAGCAAAGAATATTTTTTTTTTAATATTTCTATTTTGAAAGAAAGGGGGGGAAGAAGGTAGAAATAAAATTAAATTTTTAATAAGTTATAAGAAGAACTTAGATTTTTAATACAATTTAGAAATTTTGGCAAAATATGAACTGTCTTTAAATATTAAATTCTAAAGACTGAAAGCAAAATTATGTCTTATACTCAAAAGTATTAGCAATGTAAAACGGTTAGATAATGACCATATGATCACTTTTGCATCATATATATTGTAATACGTTCTGCATTTTCTGTACATTCTAGTTATATAACTTTAATAGGGTGAGATACAACCTCATAATAAGATGAGAAAAATTCAAGTGATTATATTGGATATTTTCAATTATTTAAAAATTTCGAATATTATGCAAGTATTTTAATACCTTGAAAAGTATAATACCTTACTGGATTATTAAAACATTGTTGTAGTTACCTGTTCTCTAAAATAGAAGTCCATCACTGTAATCATTTAGAAAGTAATCCAGTGTTGCGTGACATCCATTTACATCATTAGTGACATTATATTCATGGCACTTTGTTATACTGCATTCATGTCACTCTATGGCTTTATATTAAAATCGAAATGAGTTTGTTACATGAATGTCGCAGCGTGACTTCGCAACAATATCACAGTGAAATTTCACGTCAACGTTGCAGCGCGACTACGCATCCATGTCACAGTGTGACTTGATAACAATGTCATAATGTGACGTCGCAAAAAGCGGACGTTAAGCCATTCCTACAATGTTACTGCGACACTGAGGTCGTCACAATGCGACACGTTTGCAATGGTGCAACGACGTGCCGTGCTGTTGGGGTAGCTAAACATTGATATGGATATAGTAAGATAAACATCAATCGATCTGCTTTGTAATTTTTTTAATGCTAAATTCAGTAAAAATTAATTTTCTTATCAATTCTTTTTTCCACTTACAACTCCCTACTAAAATGAGTTTTTAAAATCGCATTGAATGAATATGAGAGAGAAAACGTATTTAAGAAAAATTCAACTAATTCGTCAGAGAGAGCTACGAATCCTAAGTAGTGCGTGTTTGCCTTCCGGCTAAGTCTCTCTTGAAGTCGCACTAAGTCTGTCTTGAATACGCTCGACCGTATTATTACTTGCCTTTTGATATTCGCCAGCTAGTGTAAATTAAGGGTCAAACTACCTTAAATATTTGTTTAGCTTCGGCTAATTCTCTTAGTTAGTTCTAATTTAGTTCACATTTCTTATTCTAAGCCCAAATAGAGGCTTTGATGTAAGCCGGAGAAAGAGGCCAACTGTTCATCTTATTTTGCTTGAAATAAAGGGTAATTAACCCTTTTATAGTTCACTAGGTTCCGCGACATTTTCTTTAGCCAAAACGTGTGAGGAACCCTACTTCGTAAACGAAAGTATTTAAAATACGGTATCTAGTTAATCATTGCTAGTTAATTATGAACATATCCTGATTACACATAGATTCAATATGATTCGTTTCACGGTTTCCAATATCATACCTAAATTCTTACAAAGTTTTAAAATGTTATTAACATACCAAGTGTTAAAGTTTCATTCACTTACTAAAATTTAGTTTTACAATCAATGTTTTAATTGATTTTAAACGTCGCTTAAACTTAAATCTGCTCTTATATTCATCTAAATTACATTATCTTCAAAACTAATTTATGTAAAATACATTTTGTTTACGTCAGATAACCATCATCTAACCATTTTAATCATTTTACTTATTTTGAACTTAAATTTCATAGATACCTTTCAAGTTTTATTTTCTTTTTGCCGTGGTACCTGTAATGTTATAAATGAAAGAAACACACGTTATGAAAATATATAGAGAGAAAATATTTCTTTAAAAAAAATTTAAATTTTGTGTACCATTTGCAAAGCACTTTACAAAAATTTATGACTTACAACTTAACTACGTAATAAAATAAAATGTGTTTTAATTTTATTTCAAAGAAAAGAAATGTATAGCGTTACTTTCCATTAACAACTTTCTCCATGGAACAAATTCAACATACTTTTCTTATACATGTGAGACCGCTTTAAATACAATTTTCTCTCCCTCTCCGAAAGTCTTATATGGGAGGTCATCTTATGTTAAGGCCAATATGATACTTGAAAAACAATAACATTTTACAAAAGTCTTCATTTCATATTTCAAGATAGCCTTACTCCAATGTCGTTACTTAAATTTTATGCATAATTAAATATAATTTCGGATACTATTTTAGGATTTGAAGCATTTTGTTCAAGATTTGAACCAAAATGTGGGACCGTTCCTGTCACGTCCCATTTTTCCTGCTAGAGCACGAAAAGGATAGAGAAAATGGGCTGGCCATAAATTCTACTTTGGGTGTGAGCCTTTAATTCTCTCTGACGTTTGGTGCAGTTTAACAAAGGCGTCGCATTTAAGACGTAGGTGGTGTAATGTTCCCCACCATGAGTCTTAAGTGACTTAATTTATGAATATCTCATATTTCATAGACGCTGAAATGGCGTACACCACAACCGCAAGATTTTTAGGAATGCAAATTCATCATAAAGATTAATAATAGAGTCGTTTAGGCAACGTGTTTGGTCGTGATAGAATGCGAAGCTACTCCCATTAGAGATTACAGAAAAGAAGTTATAAGTATATTACTCATATTTTTAATAAAATTGCATGTAACCGGGTTTTAATCGTACATAAATCCCCCTACCTAATTTGTACACTAATGTGCACTTCTGTATGGTAACGACGCACAATTTATGATACACAGGATAATTCAAATGCCACGAACTGTCAAAAAATTGCTGTAAAATCCTAAGAGACATTAATGGCAAATTGTTTCAATGGATAACAATCCTGTGCTATAGAAAGTAAAATATCAGTTGAAATTTCAGTTGTAGTTTATGCTACTAATCTTAAAAGTTTATTTTAAAAGGAAGATGAGTTTTCCGAAGCGGAACTAATTTTTATGCTTAATCATTACTTTTTAGCACTTTTTTTTTTTTCTGCGCAATCTTTCTCACACTCTTTGCTGCCGATTTCAGTATTGTATTCTTGACTTCGATTATTTTATCTACAGTCAAAAGTGGCAGCGGCATTTCATTTCTTGTGATGAATACTTCTTGTTTCTCGGAATCAGGTTACCAAACGGAAATCATTATCTTATTAGGCTGACGAACATGGGCCTGAAACGAAAAGGCCCCATGACACGTTAAGGCTATTCGAAGCTTCAGCCATAAATGACGGCACCCAGGAAACCAGCAGCAACACCCATATCAAATTTAAATCGATCAAATTAATTCATAATTAAGAATAACACTGGGAACTCCATGCTAGGCCCGAGTAACTAAAAAAATTAGAAAAATTAAAGGAAATAAACTACTAAAAGCAGGGAGAGCAAGAGAACACAAATAGTTTTATAAATACTCTAGTAATTGCAATGACCACTCAGTTAAATAGCCCTCTTATAAATGATAAAATAATAATAAAAAAAAATAAATATTAGTAAATCAAAATTTAACTATAAAGAAGCAACCATATAATAGAGATAAAATAGAGATAAAAAAACAAATGAACACATCCTCTCAAACAAATACTCCAACTGCTTCCTTGTTGCCATAATTCTTCTTGCTAGTTTTCTTGCAAAGTTAAAAATCATTAAATATTTCATTTAAACAAGTGGACTTTGTAAAATCTCTACGAAAATCAGTGAAATATCTGCATGATTCTACAAATTGCTGAGCAGATGCAATTTCCCTGCAAAAGTTACAGAGATCCGAGTCCTGAAAAATTAATCTGTTTACATAAAACAGAAACCGGCCATGACCAATAAGAATATGATTTAGATCAATGTCGTAGTAACTAAGACCCTTCTTAAATTTATCTTTCTTATAATCCTTATTTACATATTTCTTATAATGATAGTTTTATTCCCTTAAGCTAGAAAAGATTGGATCTCCGGAACCGACCATTTTATGGGAGGACACAGGGGTTTCGATGTGGACCTTCTGAGAGAGGGTGCAGCTGATGAGACAGTGACACGATACCTTATAACCTAACCTGTCCCAGTCCGACATAAATCTCCTCGTGGTCTCCGCTGGTAACCCGGTTCGCCTAGGCTAATTATGTCGGACACCATCCCTAGGGTTCGCCTGTGTTGGAATTTCTGAAACTGACCATTTTATGGGATAAGACTCGGGGTTCTGTCCAGCAAACTGACTAGATTAATGTCTAGACAGCCTCAACCTCTGGGGTAAATAATCAGTCTTCACAGGACTAGAACCATTGTTTATTCGGTGGTAGGTTCAGGCTTGGCAGGAACCGTACTGGTACTATCTTATCTGCCCTTGGATGTTGGGACGTCACATGGTTAGATATCGATGGTTGTCCGGGAGGTGGCGCTCCTTGGGGACGGACGATGTCAAACATGTGAAGTCTCCCTGAGTTCGCCGAGGGCAGTGGCACCCACTCGGATGGCCAGTAGAGGTTGGGCCACGGTTTATTAAAACCGTGTAAGGTGACCTCGTAGCTGCCAAGTCTGGAAGTCCCCTACTCTGGTGTAACGTAATGTGTTCAGAAGTACCCCAGGACTTTCTCGATACATAACTTTTCATTACGGTAAATGACTTTTCTTTCAGAGCCCTGTAACGCAAGCTGCTGAATATTGATATCTATTGACGCCTCCTTGGCCATAGTTGTTATTCCCTGGCGCCTAATTTGTGGTTCAAACAAGCTGCAATATAGAATGTGGTAGGGGATCTATATGGAATGGGTTCAAACATCCGTTCCATAATTTCCACAACATTTTATAATTTGATGTGTGCGTAGTTTGGATCACCCTGCATATCATTCACTTACGGGTAATTTATATCGTCCACTATTATAAAATTAGTTCTCTTTTAGGAGCAAGAGAGATTTTTTCCTCGTGTAAAATCTATCCTATTATCAATTCATGCAAGATTCTCGCATGTACTTTCATGTCATTTCATACATCTTTTTTTTCGCTCTCATTTTCTTACCAATAGTCTCTCTTAGATTATCCAAAAGTGTTTCGAATTTTAATCATACTTATTTCTCTACTCTATGTAAAAAACCTGTAATGTAGATAACTGAAAAATGAAAACGTAGATTGCTCAAAGATAAATCGTGATCATACAGCAACGCAAAGTTGGAACCGCTGACGTCCTACGAAAATGTGCAAAAAATGAGAGAATTGGCAAAGCAGCACGTAAGTGTAAAACCTTACTTCGTTTTTAAACTGTAACATTTGTGATATTATAAGAGGTTACAGATGTCCGCAGCTGCAACAAAACCCTTAAATCGATATCGCATTGAATCACGTACATTTTGGAATATACCGGACGTTCCTAGAACGGCCGTGGCAGCTAATTAGGTGCGTGCGACAAGATCCTTCTTACTGTACACGGGTGTATCGTTCCAGACATGTCATATGACTCCAGAGCAAAAATTCCAGAAAGAATGCATCTAGCGATCTTCGGCTAATGAACGAGATTCCCCCGCCCCCTGCCCGATCCACTGTTGCTCAAATACCGCGTTTAATTGCTGTCGAACGTCGCGGCTGAAATGGGCTGGAACCACATTGTGCTTAAAAACTCCATATCATGGTGCAGCGATTCCTGGATGTGTTGGTCATTCAACAGTTCCCCTCAAAAAGTAGGCAAAAAAGAAATCTTAGTTTGACTTCAAGCTTAGGTTTTTGTCTAATTTTAACATTTATATTAGCATGTTTCCCTTCACTTCAAAGTAACAGAATATTTATCTAAATTATATTTCCATAGTTTTTTTCTTCAGAATGCTGGTGAATAAACTATGCATATTAAATAAAGGAAAATTAAAAACTACGTATTTCCCTAGAAGTCAAATTTCATTTTTCTGTGGACTAATTTTGAAAAAAAAAAAAAAAAAAAAAAAAAAAACAAAAAAAAAAAGCAGAATTAATGGAAAATAAAATGCTTCAAAAGTTATTCACCGAAGAACGTACTAAATCAGTCAATATTATAATATCATCTGTGCAGCATTTTAAAAATGATAATTTTTCAAACTGTGGAATTTTATTTGGAATCAGATTATTTTTAAAAATCTCAAATCCAGATTCTGAAAATAAATTTCAAGGAAAGATTAGAGTCCCTTTTGAATGCATAGCATCCATCCATATGTCTCTCTACAGGCATTGTGCCAATATGCAAAGAAATACATACATAAAATTTTGTTACATCTAAGTAACAGAAGACAATTTCCTATTACTGTACTAGCCTATGTTAATTTTGATTGCTTTGATTGCTTAACTGAACATATGAAAGTAAGCGAATCGTACAGCCAACTTTTGTGTCGGGAGTCCATCATACGTTTATATGCATATAAAAAATTTAATTAAATTTAAACATACTTTCATTATGAACTATCCATTGATAGACTTCATTCATTATTCCTCAAATTCATAAAACCTTAGACCGAAATAATTGACAGTTTAATAAGCAAAACGTAATTAGTAAATATTTTTCTTAATTAAAACATACTCCTAAACATGGAAAAGAAGCATTACGTTTCAAAGATTAAACGGAATCCAAATTTCAATTAATTCACGTAATAAGTCTTAATAAGCACCAAAAGTATTCGTTCTTCAAATTAATCCTATTATCAATTTTGACAAGAACGTTTAAATCTATTTTTCATGCTGTACAATAATTGGGTTATTTTTAGGCAGGAGACATGAAAAATGAGCAGTCCCCTCGCAGGGACTCGAAGCCTAGAACTCTCGAATACGCGTCGCGTGTGCTTCAATTACACCACGAAGGCATGCGGAAAAGAGGAAGACAATATCTTATACACTCCCCCTTGATTATGCTTTCAAATATGCTTCAAATTAGACTTCAAATTCCCCTGATTATGCTTTCAAATATTGCTTAATGTAATTATTCCAAAAATAGGTTCAACTATACAAGCAAAATCTCCTAAGAAAGTCCACCACAAAGGCTTTCCTCCCCTTTGGCAGATACCCATCGAATGCTTTCCATAATCAAAAGGTTTCGTGTATTTCCGCATGTGCAACGTGTATACAAGCTTGTTATCCTTAGAAAGTCCTTCACAAACGTATCCCTCCTTTTTGATAAAAAACCCTTGAGTACTTTCCATAATCAAATAAACCAACTTGATTACTTTACATAATCAAATAAACCAACTTGAGTACTTCCCATAATCAAATAAACCAACTAGAGTACTTCCCATAATCAAATAAACCAACTTGAGTACTTTCCATAATTCAAATAAACCAAACTAAGGATGCACTATTAATTTTCTCATGAAATTTTATTACTTTAGAATCAGAACCTAGTAATCATACCAAAAATTCCTTAAGCTACAAATATTTTTCTTTTTTAATGAATGAAAATTATATTACGAGTTGGCTGCGTGCCAGTACAGAAGCCTGCTTGTTTTCTGGAACATACGATTCTGTAAATGAAATATCCAATTTTTTTTAAAAGAAAGTTGATCGATACTTTTCCCAGTAATTAATTTAGAAATGCTTGTTACTCACTTTAACTGAATTGAATTAAACACCGATAATCTCGCCACTACAATTAGATATATTTTATTTTCAGTTACGTCCAGCAATTTCGACCTTCAGTTCGTGTAAGACCCCTAGCTACGATACACGAATTTATAAATATCTCGGGTAAATTGCTGTCAGATGGGAATCAAACGTTGTGTGTTTTACTTTTTATTATGAGTACAAACCTTCACTGAATATAAGTATTAGAGACCGTTAGAGCGAATATAAAGTTTGTATTTTATACAAATTGTTTTCTCTTTAATTTAAAAACACAAAAATATGAATTTTTGCATCATTTAAAACATAAGCTAGCTACACACGCAAACAAAACAGATATATATATATCTGTTTTGTTTGCGACAATATCTGTTTTGTTTGCGACATAATAAAATAAATAATACATATATATATATATATATATATATATATATATATATATTATTTATCTTTCCACAAAACATGAATCATTTGTCTTCCTAAAATCTTTAGGAAGTGCTTTTGATCAACAGGAGGAAAAAAAATAGTTATCTGTTATATCACTTCACACACGGTTATTTTTAAGTGCAAAATATCACGTATGATCGGAAATAAAAAGAGAATTAAAAAAATAAAATTGACAAAAAGTAAATATTATCACTCATGGCCTTTTTGAAGAGCAAGAGGATTTCTAAAATAATATTTTTATACATTACTTTTGGGCAAACTTTTCAGATGAACCTCAGTTTCATATTGATTTTATTCTTCTAAATGCTTTGGGATTTTGATAGCTATCGTTTATAAATCTTGAGTTCTCTTTTACGATGACTAGTTATTTGTTTTACGTTCCATTTATTTTTACATTTTATTCCCCTTTGTTTTTAATTTCTGTGTGCTTCTTTCTTACACATTTATATGTTTCTTATTTCGAATTGAATGAATATCTTTCACAGGAAAATTTTAGCAAAGAAATACTTCCGCATTTTCAAATCGTAAATAAAATAGCAGCTCTAACTTTCTTTACATCTGTTTGCCTCTTTCAATGTATAAAGATTAATTACATACATAAAATGTATATTTTAATTTCAGTACCGTTAGCTTTTGGCTTATTTTTCTTTGCTTTTCGATTCTGTTGCCTACTATTTTGCATTTTCTTTCTTTATCTTATAAGGTATTTCTCCCGTCTTCTTGGTATGCCCTCATGCCTTCGTGGTGTAGTGGTCTGCACACTGAGCGCGTATTCGATAGGTCCACAGTTCGATTCCCGGCGAAGGCACTGATAATTTTTCCTCTCTCCTGCTCCAAAAAATTCCTAATGTCTCTACAGTGGCGTCCGAACTAAAAGGGTGGTGGATGATAAATCTCCTCAACCAGGATTTGGCTACTGAGTCCCCGAAAAACCCCAGTCGCCCTTTAACTCTTTCGCATCGAGAGAGGGCAAAATCTCAATTCCTCAAACATCGAAAACGCCCGTATCTAAGAATTTCTTCTGGAATGCTTTTCCTTCCCCCATGACAAGTTGAATACTACAGCGCTAACAATAGCCTTACTTAAGTAAAGCGAGAACTTCTTTCTTCGACGCTTTGACACTGTGTGAAGTTCCCCCTTGGGACGGGAGTGCAACTTCGGGCATCAAAAGCTAAACACTGACAGTAAACAAAGGAAACAAGGAAGCTACTTTTAGTAGCTTCAAAAGAATGATTGACATGTGATTTAACAACACCTGAAAGCAATGAGTAATGCAGTAACGTGATGGGGAAAAGCACTGGGTAGGAAATAATCAGGCGTTTCGGGCGTCCAGCCGGTGTCTGAATGTCTGGGCGATTGGGGCGACTTCGATGCGAAAGATTTAAAAGGGGGAGTATATAAGGTATTTCTCCCTTTTTTCTTCGCATGTCTTCGTGGTGTGGTGGTCTGTACGCTGGACACTTATGCCTGTGGTCCGAGGTTTGATTCCCGGCGAAGGCGTTTGCTCATTTTTCATCTCTCTGGTCTTTTCCAACTAACCTAATGTCCCTACAATCTTTCTATATCTCTATCAAATTTGTAAAAAAAAGTTAAATATTTAAAATTAAGGTTTTCTTTATTTCTTGGAAAATGATAAATATTAAGAAATTAATGTTTTTTGACGCTTTAATTTTTATAACACAACAACATTTAATACACAATATCGAGATAGAAACATTTTTATTAATTATTTCAAACTGGCTTTTCCATCTCTCTTTCGTTATTAATTCATGTCACATCATACATTCAAACAAACTGCTAAAATATTTAAAAACGTTAAAAGAGCTAAATGCAAAACTGGATTTGTATTTTTTAAGCACTATTGAATGCATTTTATTTAGTTATAGAGCGCTAAGCAATAAAATGCTCAGTGAAAGTCTTTGAAACTGAATCTGTTAGATATACTTTTACTATTTCACATGGAGTTATTATACTTTGGATCCTAATAAAATAAGCTATGTGCTTCGTCTTCGATGTCTGACGGTATTTTGTTATTACTTCCTTGTACGAAGTATAGGAAGTATTGTAATCTCGAAAAGTTTCGGGTGCAGTATTTGAACGAAAATATCCATTTTGACCGCTATCGAATTCATTTTAACGATGTTTTTGGCCTGACATCTGTACGTAAGAACAGAATAAAAGATGTTTCTATCTTTATTCTGTCCTTACGTACAGGTGGTTAATAAAAAATGTTTCAATCTTTTCCCCCCAAGCGGATTATAAAATTGATTTAAAATGGATTCACAAGAAATTTTTTTCGTGACGTCTGTACATATCCACATATGTATCTCACATGACTCAAAAACGAGAAGCCTCAGAACGTTCAAATTCTGTAAACAGGACTGTTGTAACAGTCTTTCCTTTTTGGTTCAATCAACAGCACCAAAAGCATAAATAAACATATGTATCCCCATTCTGTTACCCGACTCGTTGAGCTCAGGTTTTTTTTTTATTATTATTATTATTCTTACATGTTGGTAAATTATGCATTTTTGGCTTTAAAATGATTGAATTATGTTGTTCTTATCTTCCGGTGAAGGTTTTTATGTCTTTAGTTAATCTGCATGCATTAGTTGTAGAATCATCAACAATTTAAAAGTTGTTTAAGAGCGGCTAAGCCTAATTTTTGTTTACCATAGCAGTCACATTTGTTTACATTTGAAATTTAGCAGAATAGTGAATTACGTCATTTTTCTTTAGCCGAGTGGGACCAAAAGTAAACTTTCGGTTTTGTGCACCGAAAAATCTGTCTTGCCTGCCGGCCAAGCTGCTTGTTTTTGCATAGAAACTAATTTTTATTGTAAAATGTGTTTTAAGTGTATTTGGCGTTTTATTATTTGTTCTTTTTTTTTTTTTTTTTTTTTTTTAATGAAGATATTTTGAGGTTCTATGCATTTTTGCCTTACCGCGATGTGAGAACTGAATTATTTGAATGAGAAACCTATCTCTAATGAATTTCGAGGACATAAGTTTAAATTAATGCAGCAAAAAATGCGTATAATTTAATATTCCATGCAAGGAAGTCATGGGGTGCCGCATCAGATTTTTATATGCTTAGATTCACGGTATTAAACGTTTATGCAGTGTAATATATCCTGCTGGCATAACATTCCGTGCAGTTCAAAACTTAGATTTTGATTGTCAGCTTTAATGACAGCTAAATTTTGATTTAATTTTGACATGTCAATGCGAAATTTTACCTTCGTAATAATAATAATAACAAAGTGACAATTATTAAAATTTGAAAACTTCCGAGTAAATACAGAAATTAGACTAAAGTAGCTAATAATTTATGGTTCTAACTAGGAAAGAAATTAGACTCTTATAAGTATTCTAATTCTATAATTTCATCATCTTCATAGCTGAAAAATGTTCTGAAAGTCCATGCTAATTAGAAGGGCAGGAACAAGCTTCTAAAAGCAAAGATCCCTTCCTGAAGCCAGAGCTGATCTCATTAAGATCCAACAGGAGATGCAGTTAAGAAATTAAGGAACGCATATTTACTCTCGTATCTTATATTTGCATAAGAGTTTTGAGCTGACCGAATTATTATGACAAATTCTAAGGAAAATAAAAAATGATAAAAATTTAAGTTGTTAGAAAATTGATATAGCTGTGGTGCCATGATTTTGATATTGGGGATATAGTACAAGTGAAATGCGTTTCACCATTTGAAAAAACAAATTGTACTTCTTGAGGTTGCATGTGTGATTGCTGAATTACTAATCGAAATTTCAAAATTAATTTTATTAAAATATTACGATCACTTAGATCCTGATCTAAGGACACCAACTCAAACTAAGAACGTCCAGAACACAGTTTTCTCAAGTATTTGTAAAATATTTATTAATAATTTTATTAAAACTGTAGTTTGTAATAAAATATTCAGAAATAAGTCTCCTTAAGGTGATAAGTTAAAAGATTTAAAACGATTAATTATGAAAGGGTTTTAAGAGGGGGAAAAAGAAAAGAAAAAAATTCTGAAAGCTTTCAGATTTCATATTACGCCAAAACAGACTTTTTTAAATTTACAGACACGTTTAGATCGCATTTGGGATAACACCACATATTTAAAAACATCATATCCTTAGAATTTCCGATAGACAATCTCGCGGACTGGAGATAAAAATCTTTTGTTCCCTGCTCGCTTTGAAGTTGTCGAGTTTTTAATCAAAAATTAGTTAAGATTTATAAAATGTGATATACACAATAAAACAAATTCTAAATTCGGGCTTCTAAGTGCCCATGTTCGAGTGGAGGACTCAGTTATTCAAAATTGGATGAATCTAGGTGCCATTGAGTTTTCACAATGCCAGAAACAGACATACATTCACGCAGATTCTTCATTAATAACATATTTTAAATATAATACAAAGCGATAATATTTTGTGGCAACAATCTGAAAAGTGATTTAGACATTTAAAGTGATTCAACACAAAATGCCATTTTGAGACTAATAGCCATTCTGGGCTTAAAAAAAAAAAAAAAAAAAAAAAAAAAAAAAAAAAAAAAAAAAAAAAGTAAAAAATAAAAAGTATTAAAGATAAATCTAACGTCTGGATAAAAGTGTTCTGTTAAGCTGTAAAATGATATATCAATAGAGAGTGTCGGTAGGCGTGGCCCAGGTGGAATAGAGAAACATATTATAGGATATTATATAAATACACGTTTAGATTTACTTATATAATATCCTGAGATGTGAAAAATACATAGCGTAATTCCATTAAACATTTAATCATTTAATGTTTTAAGTTAGATATATGTTGAATGAAATACATTTTTAACTTAACCCTTTCCGGCACGCTACATTTTAAAGTCGGAGTTTTGATAAAATAAAAAAGGTAGGCAGTGTAATTAGTCCTAGAGGAGTACACAAGTAAAATTTTGTGAAGAAAGCACTTATCGTTTTAATTCTGTGGGTGTGCCTAAGGTGGCACACTGATTGAATAGAGCTTCGAAAAGAGTGCTGAAACGAGCATTGTTGTCAATGGACTGACCGATGAGATGCGGAGGAACAAAGAATACAGACTCTCAGTCGTCCTAGATTATCGGTGAGCCCGGTCTGGGCATACCTAGGGTTCGCCGTTTGATTTTACGTAAAATTTCAAGGTAAAAATTTAAAACTAATATAGAATAAGGATATTAGCATACAGCCAAAAAGTTACATAGAGATTTCTTTTCAAACAATTCCTTTTATACTCTAAAAAAAGATTTCTTTGTAAAATGAGGGTCTTAAGAAACCGGACACACTGTGCCGCAAAGGGTTAAATCAGTCACATAAAAATGTAAATAAAATAATATTCCTAATAACTGCACCTGTTCCTTTTCAATAGGTTAGTTTTTTAATGAGAGACAGATTAAACTTGAAAGAAAAATTATCCGGCCTTTTTCCTGAACGGCAACAGACTCGAATGAAAAGCGGAATGGCGCATTTGCAATGGATTGCATTTAACAATGGAACAGCGTGTTTACAATAGATGCAAATTAATCAATACAAAATCGCGTTTTGAAACTAATACACGTTTTGGCTACAGTACCAGAGTTTGATTTCGAGACTAATACACGTACTAATAAAACTTATTATTCATTTAACCAAATTTTCTTTTATTTTATAGTAAGAATAGACATGACCTACGAATATGATCCTATGTATATCTAAATTAGTGCATTTATTTATTTAGTATTTGATTTGATCAACATTATTAATTGAAATTGTTGTTTTATTACATCGATTTTTCTTGTATCTTCCTGTCGAGAGATTGTAGTGCCGGGGACATGCAACTCTTTGGAAGGGGGAAATGTTACGGATTTTGTATAAATGGAAAGCAACTTTCGTAAAATTATTATTATTATTATTATTTTGTACTTTTGTACAATCTAACATGAAATGCTTGAAAGAGATGAAGCTCTGCCATAAAAATAAGATTAAGGAGGGCAAGTCCTATTTAACGTTGAGGTAAATCGATGGAGAGACATAAGGTATATTTTTGAAAGCTGGAGGAATTAAAAAATTAGCAACGCCTTCGCCGGGAATCGAACCACGGACCTCTGGAATACCAGCCCAGCGTCCAGAACCACTACCACGAAGGCACGCTAGGAAGGCAGTAGAAATACCTTATATCGATATCTCGCTAAATTAGCGAAATATGGCCAAGCTAGTGATGGTTTTGGCGACTAATTTTTGTCTCCCAATTTGGCGAGAAATCGCCGAAAGTCAACAAACTTGACTATTTGGTGACATTTTGGTCCGGTCTCCTTATAACTGTAATTGGTATTGTAATAATTGAATAACTGTAATTGATCGCTATATGTCCATATTCAGTCCTCGTGCGCCTTCTAGTAGTTTCGAGAAATAGAAAATTCTAGAGATTTCTCGGCGGCGGTTGTTAAAATTCAGAGCGACTTAGGAGTATTGAGATATCCGTAACAGTTTCGTGTTCTGTACTACGTTATATTTTGCATTCATAGTAGTTTGGAGTGAAACTGCTGGTTGCACTCTGTGATACTGAGAAAAGCTGTACGATTTCTTTTGTGGAAAGTTCCAGAACTGTGAAGTGTTTTGGTAAAATAAATTTTATCAAACTATCATCAGATCTGTCTATATTCAACCTTTCACACTCACACGTATATACAGGCTGCGTCAGGGAAACTACCTTATTTTAAAAAGGAATAACACAAATAGTATAAGCGATATCAGTTGAATTTTTTCCGAGTTATAGAGACACTTAGTTGTTGTTGCTTTTCTATTACGGTTTAAAAATAATATCATTAAGGTGGCCTCCATTCTGGTCGATGCATTGGGATAGTCGAGTTTTGAAGTTTCTTTCCACTTTTACCAGCCAATCAACGGGTATGATGTCGATAGCAGCTTGAATATTGTTCTTCAGTTGAGCCAGGATCTTTGGACGTTAGAGATTTCAGATAGCCCCACAAAAAAAAAAAAATCACATGGGGCTAAATCAGGCGAGCACGCTGGCTACTGACAATCGCCTCGTAAGGAGATAAGGCGTCAGAAAAACGTTCTCCAAAAAATCATGGTCCAATGATGCCTATTCTGGGCAATGCACACCAAACAGTCACACGTTCTGTATGGAAGGGCTGCTCGTGAAATTCTCGGGGATTCGTGCCACTCCATTATCGCATGTTTTGCTTAATGCATGCTGCAACTGGAAAGATGAAAATGACCCTCATCGCTAAAGAACACAATGGCATCATGAGACGTATTATCAAACACAGCTTTGCATGCATTGTTTCGTGAAAGAAAATCGCGTGGATTAAGTTTTTGCACCACTACCAATTTATATGGATAAAAATGCAGTACGTTGAAAAGCACGATTGCACGCAGAACTCGCGCTCCTCTCTCGTCCATTGCATGATCGATACTAAACCTACATGGCATAAAACTTTAGATGCGCTCTTTTCGATGAGCGCCACCCCACCCTTCTGGGAATAAATGTCGCTAGATGGCGCGCGTTTCAAATAAAGAAGTTTCTCTGCCGCACCCTGTATATACATAGAGAGATATGATGTTTTGTTATATTTAATTATGGAAAAGCACACTAGGGCTATCTGCCTAAAGGGAGGGATGCCTTCGTGGAGGACGTTCTAAGGGAAACTGTCTCGTATACACGTTACACATGGGGAAAACCACGAAAACGCCCATGCAGCCAGCCCGTTCGCGGGATTCGAGTCTCGGACCGAACTACAATTGTTCAGCCGCTGGTGGGCAGATATTATGTTTTAAATACGTAGTCAGAAATATGGATGCATAAACCAGAAACTTCTAGATGTGGCCGTTTCGAAACAATTTTATTCCATGATATTTCAAATCAGATCATTTTGGTAGACAAGGTGTTTATCCAAACATAGTTAAATACCATAATTATTATGTACACTGGTTTTAAAAGTACGACGTTAGCATCTTAGACAGGAAAGCATAAACAGCGCGGAAATGTTTGCATGGCAGAATTTAGGAAAAAGAAGGTGTAATTGCTGACGGCGCACTACTTATGCTACGTAAGTGCATATATAAAGCAAAGCTGCGATTGGTTAGTTTCAGGTTTTAGTTCTCTTTTCAAGCAGTGATATGTAACTTGGAAACATCTGGAATTTGGGAGCAAAAATGAACTTAGGGGGAGAACATAAAATCGAGAATGGTCAGTTTCGAGGTTGCCAATCATTTCTTAGCGTAACCATCGTATTTTATTACATCTTACATACATATATATATATGCACGCATGTATACACACAGATATAAATATACAATGTTATGCAACAATTCGTTAATTAAAAATGGCTGTTTACATGCGAACAACATATTTATTCTTACTCTGTCTATAATAATGCCCTAGCTTTATAACAAATTTTTCATATTTTAAATAAGTAATATCTCTTACGTAATTCGCTTTGTCGTTCGAGTTCTATAATATCCTTATCAGCTGTCGAAACACAAACTAACGATTTTAATATTTCGGGAGAAAAATTTGAATGTTAACTCAAATTCAACTCCCAAAAGAGTATTTCGGGTTCATTGCTACTAGCATCTAAATGACGCTCTTTTGTATCCTTTCATACACACAAATAAACAGACTAAAGCAAGTGTCGTCCTTTCTCAGTGGACTGTAAATAATTACACACTAAACAAACACCCTTTATTTAGAAAACAATTCCTTCCTCGAGTAATTAAGGTCATGGGCATGAGAAACAGATTTTTTTTTTTCCTTTTTCTTTTTGTTCTCTTCCTCGTTTCTATTAGTTGCTTGTTATTTCTTTGCATTAACGGTCGCTTAATTGCAAGAAGTAGCCCGGAAAATTGGAAAGTGATGCTTTGTTGCATTGTCGAAGATATTGGGGACATAGTCTGTAGTGGTGAGGGAACATACGCTCGGCTATAAGCTTTGTGTAACATTTCGTTCTGTTATGCATTTCATTTAAGGGGAGTAGTGGATTGCTTATGAGTAATTAAGGCTGCTAATTACGTTATCATTCTCTTCTGTCTGTTTGTAATTATGTGAAGATATGCGAAAGAATAGAATGAGAATTAGAAGGAGCTCTATTGATGAATATTTCCGTTTAAAGAAATAGAGAACTAAAATTGCAGCACAGAGCACCTAAAATAAATCTATCACTTCTGGGAATGTGATTCATTACGTAAATAATACTTGAAAATGTTTTGCTGTTAGATGTAAAGAAATTTGTCTACATAAAATAACCAATTCCAAAATTCAGTATAAAATGAAAATGATAACTATAAATTTTAATAAACAACAAACTTAATATGTTTCACAGATTATAAAACGTTAGTGGAAAATTGCTTTTTAATAGTACAACAACAGCAAATTTCTTTGCTGCCCTAGCCGGTCTATTGGTTAGGGAAGCCTGGAGTGGTGACGAAGGGCCGAGTCGACGAGACGAGACCACACCCCCCGGGAGCCACCCTCCCTAAAAACTGGAGTGGAGGTAGAAGTCCAACCTCCCTGAGGCTCTAGCATTCCATTCTTATATGACATACAAATACTTGTCCACGAAATACGTGGACAAGACAATAAAGTAAATTTCTTGCTAATGCATATTTTGAAATCTGTCATCAGATTCTCTTTTATTTAGTCGCATGGCATGTAACTTATATCTGGGCGCATTGGAATTTTTTCTTCATTTAAATTTTATTCATTAAAACGATGGACTGTTTACCAGTAATATGTTCCTCCATAACACTGACGACCATAGCTCCCGAGTTCTTAAACTTGCATTTCTGGACCAATGAACTGAGTGTTAAAGCCATCAACTCCAAAACTGCCAGGCATTATTGCGCTAGACAGTTTTGTGTACCTTCGAGACGTTTTACAGCAAAATTATAGGCGCTACTGGTACTACCTTTTAAAAAATGATGCAAATTCAGTATACCTTTGATAATCTGGGGACAACAGATGACGCTGATATGGATGTAATTTAACTCAAATTAGCTATGAGCTAACATTCAGTTTACAAAAGTAGACCTGCAATCTTATTTTAGTAATTACAATAGATTTTGTACACACTATACCAAAAACATCGACGCACCAAGAAGGAGTTGTCGATGGATACAAAAATTTCAGAGCAACTGAATGATTTATTTCAGAGTTACATACTTACAAAGTAACGAGCTCAGTAAAGTGTTGACCCACCTCTAGTCTGGATGCAAGCTGCCACATGGCGTGGCATAGACTGATAAAGCTCCCGGGTGGTCTCCGGTATTTCTTGCCAAATTTGCTCCAATTGTGGGGCTAGGTCATCAGCATACCCTAGTAGATGCAGTTGCCTTTCCATCATATCGAAGACATGCTCGATGGGAGAGAGATCTGGCGATTTGGCTGGCCAAGGAAGTGTTTGACGAGCTGTAAGACAGTTCATAGCAACACGTGCCGTATGTGATCTGGCGTTATTTTGCTCGAAAATAAGGCCAGGATACTGCAAAAGGAACAGTAGCAAAACAGGTCTCAGAATGTCGTTGACTTACTGCTATGTCTCTAATGACGATCGAAGGGGTCCAGCTATCAAGGTAAATGGCACCCTAGACCATAACTCCTGTTTGAGGACCTGTAAGGCGTACAACAGTGAGAGCAAGATCGGCACGCTGCTCTGGGCGTCTCCTGTGTCGTCTTCGAGGATCGTCACGACACAGTTGGAAGCGGGATTCATCGCTAAAAGATTATACGTTCCTAGTCAGCATTATTCCAACTTTATCGAGCCAAGCCCCGCTGTAATCTGTCTCGATAGTGTATAGGCGTGAGTGGCAGGTGGCGTAACGAGCATAGATTTCGCTCTATCAGCCGTCTGTGAATGGTCTTGGTGGACACTCGTGTGGGGTTCGCACGTCTGATGGTTGATAGCGATGAATCAGGCGCTGTGACAGCTGATCTGAAAATCGCTCTGTCCTCCCGATCTGTTGTGGGCCTAGGTCGACCGCTACCATCATAATGTTGAAATCTGTCACTGTCCACCCTTTCTTGTCAGCATCTTGTAACCGCCGCATCGCTTTGACTCGTATGACGAGCGATTCTCCGATTTGCACAACCTGCATCTTTAAGTCCAATGATACGACCTCTTTAAGACTCTGAAAGTTGCTCATAATGAGCTCAAATCGTTCGCAAGGCATTTTTCTGTCGTTGAAAGGTATCTATGCAAAAGAAATTTTTAACAACAGAATCAGAGATACACGAAACCAGTGTATCACGCACAGAGCCGAGAAAAACGAATGCAGAGACATGAAATTGCTGATTAAGACTAGTATCAGCTTGCACTTTCTTTGGTTTTTTCAGTTCCTTAACAAGGATTTCTAAAGCGTTAATTTCGCCTTCGATTTCAATAGCTTTCTGCCTGTGACTATTTCTAGCCTCAAGATCTTTTGAAAAGACATTTTCGTGGAAGTATTTTTCTAAGTTCTGCTATCTTATTATTAACAGATTCAATTGTAGGGAATTCAATTCCCGAAGTAAGTACGTCTCCTCAATAAATTACTAGGAACAAAATGTAACACATTTACCGAAGGCTATGCAGCATTGAGACTCGATATATAATAACTCAGAATGATAACAACAGTTCAAGAATAGCTTCTTATATACATCTGCAGGATGCTCAGTTTCGATATGTTGGAGATCACATTATTCATTCATTTATTGGAAACCAAATTTTAGTTATTTGCATGTTTGGTCAAAACATTTATGCATTCGAAATTTCAAAGCAGTTGGATGATTCCTTCTTGGTGCGTTGATTTTTTTTGTTATAGAGTGTAGGAGTGCAGAGAACATTAAGGCCACATATGTAAAGAAATGCAACCTGAGATTAGCTTAAAAGACTTCTATTTACTGATAATTATTAATTGAAAATATGAATTTTCTGCCCCAGTTTGAAATATAAATCTTGTTATAATGATCTTCAGCTTTAAAAAACGATCACAATAACATTTGTATGTTATTCTCAACCCTGAGCGTGGCACTTTTGAAAAAAATCATGGTGCAGCTACAGCTTGCCAAAGGATTATTAAAATTTTGCTTTATTCAAGTATGTTTTTATATTATCTAATAAAGGAAAGCATAAAATCCACATTGTGAAGAACAAATTAAAAACATACATGCGTATATCAAAAAAGTTCGCAGAAAATACTCAACACTTTCTTGAACATCCTTGAAACCATATATTGGTCCTCCTGCGTTCCTGATATGCTTGGAAATATTAGTAACATGTAGTAGGTATCATAGACTAGCTGTTGCTTCATTTCGGGTAACTTGAATTGGTTGTAGGGGAAGAGGAGTGGAGAATTTCGGACCCGTCCCCTCCCGGGGGACAAATCAAAATTGGGGGCTGAGCAAAATCGTACTCTCAACTGTATGGTGCTGAAAGTAACAAAGCCACAATCTTGCACTCCTTGCCACGATGAATTTCGTGGGCTTCGTCTGATGTAACTGTCAGACAAGTGAGATACGTCACAACAGCACTATGCTGCTGTAGAAAGCATTACTAAAATAATTCTTCAATGCAAAGTTCGCTAATGCATTCTGGCGGATCTACTGCAAATGTTACTTACTTTTATAACCATGGAATGATTTATTCGCGAACTTTTTAACAGTGGAATATTGTTGTGTTTAGTAACCATATATAAAGCTTCCCGACGTTTTAAGAACGAATATACTAAGAGTTAATTTTTTCTTCCCAGTGTGATACAAATATAACAATTCGAATATCACAAAAGCTTTAAACAGATTCAACACACAGAAGACTAACTGTAGCTTAAATATGTACTCAATGATGCGATCTATGATAAACATTCTAAGATTAATGACAGCTTAAAATCGAAGTGCAAACAAAATTTTTGGTACAGCCTAAGTAATGACAGAAGCTTGAAATCCTAATGGAAGATATGAGCTTCATTATTTTATCTAAACTTCATATTCAGTTGCGCATAAATCATACAAATTCATTTATTTGTCCTCAATTTTAAATTGATGGAAGTGTTATAGCAATAGATTTCAGAGCATCTGAATCTAAAACGTGTGTTGAGTTTACTTAGAGAAATATAGAAAGAACATTAAGTCTTTTATACAGACGGAACTTAATAACCATTTAAAATTTCAAAACATGCCAATCTACCATGTTTAAATAGTTCTTAAAAACGCCATTGTTTGTTCTAAAGATTACACAAAGACTTCAATTTGAATTTTGCTTGAAGAATTGTAATTTTTTTTTTCATCAATGGGTGCGGACTTCTGAAATTTTAGCATCATAAATAATTACGATGATTTTATGTAAAAGTCTAGCATGAAAGTTAATACAAAAGTTATTGAATGCGATGAACATTTCGAAGCTGAAACAACTGGCTTCTTAGATTTTTTTTGAGAAATATATTTTTTAAAAAACTTATCAATTTTTCACGGGAAAAGAACAGATTTTCTTAAGTTCATCAAAGTTTATCTGAAATATAAATATGAAGCAGGTTTATCAAAGTTTATCTGATTAATACATACTGTGCAACTGTGTGCAATTAATATTTGGTATATATTTGAGGGAACCTTCATTAAAAAACTGAGACTTCAGAATTGTACGTTTATAAAAATGAAAATTTCAGTTTTCTTGCTTACGATTCGTTAAATATAAAACGTGTAGTCAATTTCTACCTCTTCATCATTACAGATATGAAAAACCCTTCATGAAAGCAACCTCTTATATATATTAAAATTTTCATGAATTTTTAACATTGCTGACATCGTGTAGTCAACTCTAGAGAGAAACGGTCCTCAAATTGTGCTCGTAAAATAAATTTATGCAAGTTGTTTAAGGATTGGTTTTTGGAGGTTTCCTGTTGCAGCTTGAAAATTTTGTAGATTTATCATCTAAAATATAAACAGCTTAAAAGAGTCCCTCTGAAAACTGGGAAAGATATTTTTATATCCGATTTTGAAAATAATTGTCGAGGTTATTTAATTTGTTGAATAAAAATTGGACTCTGAGTGATCAGGTTTTTCTGTTAACTGCAGAAAAAACTAGACATCTTCATTAAAATCTTCCGCAGCATTTCTTGCAATGCAAGATAGGCGCTTTAATTCATTTTTTTTTTCGGGAAAAATGATAAAATATGCATGCTCCAGAATGAAAGAATTTTTTTATCTTGATGCACATCTTTTAAACATTTTTCTTTAAAATTTCCTTCTTGAATTTCTGTATTAAATGAAAACTTCTGTATACATTTTCAGACAAATTTGATATTTTAAATTCTTGATGCGTTTGGAATCTGTAACTGTCATACTACATCTTAATTTAAATCTTTATTATTATTGTGGTTATGATGATGTTTGAGAAGACATAATGCAGCATAATTTGTACTTTTCACTATGTTGAGGACCCGCATTTTCTAGATAAGAAAATCTATTATAATAGACTCATTTATTGAATGATCAAATGAATAAATTTTTCGAAAAATGAAAAAACAAACTGTAGTCTGACAATTAATCCGCCTAAATCATGGTTTAAATTAATCTTTGGAATATATAATCTGTTCTGATAGGCAATAAGCAAAATCAAACGAGGGTATTCCAGCTTTATCAGGTGTTAATGCATACTGTGCAGCTTTGTGCAAAATTTATTTATTATATAAATATTAAATTTTAAAGAATAAATATGCTTAACGAGTGGCTAAATTTCTACAATGCGCAACTTTGTTGAATACCTCTTCCCCTCTCTCTCCAATGGCAGGCATAATTCGTCATAGACGTTGGCCACTACTAAAGCCGGAATCAGTGGTCACTTTATTATGGAGGCACCTTGTATAATATATTTTAATTTTATAACAGTTATTTTTATTTCAATACGCTTTCCTATCGATTCTTGTTTCATCCTACAACTCCCTACCGGCGTAGAATCGAATTATGGAAAAAAAATTAACATGTCATTTCAGAAAAAGTCCGATTTTGTGTCAAAATACCTATGTTAGAACAATGCTGAATAAAGCTAATGTATATCCTAATTCGCGCTTTCGAGAAATGAAATACGCAATTTGATTTTTGTCAATCGGAGCAGTACATGCGCCTAATAAGAGATAGACTAACCCAGTGGGCGGGGCGCGCGTCACCGACATGTCCGCAAGAAAGAGTAGGGACGATCTGGTTTACTTTAATGGCGTTTGTTATCACATAACTGTTTTTATTTATTAAATGTGATACATTGTATAGCGATGAGATTATGAAAGTCACAGTTATTTTTCAAATAGGATTTAATATTAAATATATTCATTAAAGCACTTTTTACTGCATTTCGCGCATTTTTTCCACGCGTAATTCTTGTACAAACATCTTTACTTTGGTAAAACGGTAAAAACTCTCAGCACAAAATTTATGAACATAATTTTGCGTAAAAATAAAGTAAAATTAAGTAAGACTGATAGTACGTGATGCTTTGAAACAAATAAGGTAAAATTAAACAAGATCTGATATTTTTTTTTTAATTTAATGAAATTTTCAGTGATTTTCAAAACTATAATAACATTACAAAACGATCATTTATTTGATTATATCATCATTATATTATTAACATTAAAGTGGATTATTTATTTTAGTAATTTATAAAATTTGGAGCATAAAAATGTCTGAATGTAATAAAGGGAAAAAAAAGATAAAATAAAATCTAGAAGCACTCAGATTTTATATTATGTCCGAGAGGTTAGATTAAAACAAATTCGAAATCCGACCATCCAGATGCCCATGTTCGGGTGGAGGATTACATTATTCAATATTTGATGGCTCTAGATACCGTCGTTTTTGTCACAGCATATATACATGTATTCATTATTTAATTTCTTTAAATATAATACAGGGCGATAATATTTGGTAACAACAATTTGCAAGGAGACACGGACATTTATAGTGAAACAGCGCAAAATGCCACTTCGAGCTAATAAATTAAATTAACAGTAAATAAAAAAAATCTTATGCAGAACTAAAAATAAATTTAAGAAATAATCACTATAAAATACAAGCAAAATTAATTATTACGGTTAAATACAATTTTAATATTAGAATGAAATGTATAAAAATTAAGGAGTCGAAAGTGTTTATCACTATGACGTATTATGAAATATAATTGAAATAAAATTCCTTTATAGAAATTGCGCTATAGTAGTCATCTATAATTTTAAAAAAAATAAAATTTTAAATATTTTAGTATTTTTTATTTATTTACATCAATAAAAAGCATAAAAATTGCAAGAGAAAATTGCTTGTTTGAAATTTTCCATTAGTTCAGATTTAAAATATTATTTTCTAAAAGAAATAGTTACAAATTTCCTTACAGCATAGGAAAAGCTAAAAAAATATGCAGCCCTGAAAGCATGCAGTAGCTTTATAATTATTTGGAACGCTAATTATGCTCGATAAATATGCTACATTTTTAAAAATCAATCACAGTTTCAAAAATAAAAATACGGAGAAATTCTAATTTGTGAAATGAGGCTCTACAACCAGCTTTTTTTTTTTGACAATTATACACGCTGCAATAGGCAACCACTGTTAAATTTCTGCAAGTCGAACCTACTCCTCCGGATGTGATCAAGGCGACAGCCGGGAACGCGTCAGACGAGGGAGAAAACCCATTTAAGTTCGTCTATTTCTTATAAGGTCCATGGACCCAGTAGAACGGAAGATATAGAACTGTCCCTTTTTTCTTTTTCTTTTTTTTTTTTCTTTTTTTTTTTCTTTTTCTTGCAGTGAACATACTCTGTTAAATGCATGCTTGAGTACAAATAAATGCGCTACGTCTCACATTAATTTCATGATTTTTTGTTATTTTACTGTGATAGTGATATGACGGACGCAGCCTGGCATTTTGGCCTTTTTTTCGGTCTGCGCAAGTTCATTCATAAGAGAATCAAGTTCAGAACCAATATCGAATCATTTCAGGAATACATGCAATTTGTTTAATCCTTTATTTAGAAGAGCATCGTTTTGTAGAAGGGATGAGTCTTCTTTTAATCCAAATTACTTATCATTTATCCTAAAAAATCCAACTTACCTATCATTTATCCTAAGAAATCAAATAGTTTCAGAACTTTCGGTGCAAAACTTAGAAACATATGTTACTATTGCAACTTTAAGAATAATATTAGCAGTCTTCGATATTTTTCGTATTACTCACAGCCGTGTTTTTTCGTGTAATTTAATGTTAATTTATTATGGAAGATCATAAGAAGGAATAATTCTCTCTTTATTAAAAAATAAATGAAATTCCGGGAAAGAACTCTGAGAAGAAATATTAGAAAACAACTCAAGTTCTCATTTCTAGCACCCTTTGATATTTGACATCCATAATGTTCATTCACAAAAAATGCCCTAAAATTTTTAATTAAAATGAATAAAGTCTGATACGGGCACAATGAGATGTTATTGTGAGACGTGATGTCAAGTTATGCACAATTTTTGCTGCATTTCATTTAAACTTATTTCCTCTAATTTTATTAGAGATCAATTTATCATTCAATTAATTCAATTCTCACTTCTCGGTAAGGCAAATACACATAAAAACTCAAACATTTTCATTAAAAATTGTAAAATACAGAAAACTTAAAACCCAAACACGGTTAAAAACAGTCAAAAAGGCAATATTTACAATTAAAATTAGACTTTCTATTCCCCAAAAAAGCAATTCGCGCAGCGAACATGAAGGCAGATTTTTTGGTGCACATAGGTCCCCCTCGGCAAAAAGGTTTTGAAAAGAACAAAAGGAAAAGGCAAAAAGGGTTTTGAAAAGAACAAAAGGAAAAGGCAAAAAAGGTTTTGAAAAGAACAAAAGGAAAAGGCAAAAAAGGTTTTTTGAAAAGGCAAAAAGGTTTTGAAGTTGGTGCAGAAACTCACTTAATTCACTATTCTACTAAGAGTTCCAAATGTAAGCTCCGTTAGTAGCACTGAATTTTTAATTTGTTGATAATTCTACAACTGTTGCATGCAGATTAACTAAAGGCATAAGAACAACATAATTCAATCACTTTTAAAGAAAAAATGCAGAATTTACCAACAGGTAGAAGTAAAAGTGTTGAAAGCACCAGAACTACATTAAAGATTGCACAGGTATATAGCTTCCAATCACTATCCGATTAGAGCAAGGGGGGAAGGACAGAAGAAGAATAAAGCTGATGATAGTTCTTCAGAGGGAGATTTAGAAGTTCATTATTAAGAGAGGAGGCCAGAAAGGAAGAATGATTTTTAGAAGAAAACTAGAAAAAGGGTCATTCAATTTACCAACATATAAAATAAAAATAATCAGCTCATAACAGAGTAACAGAGTGCGTATATATATATATATATATATATATATATATATATATAATTTATTTCCTAAACAGTATTGATTAATTGATTATATTATCTCCTAAGTTTAATTAAAGTAGAATTATTTTAAAAGTGTGCATCCATACTGGTAAGTTATATTTTGAAAGATGTTTTGAAGTAATTTGAAAGCAAAATGTTAATAATGTTTTAACGGGGACTGGAGTTAAATCATCACGAAGAATAATATTTCAATTGTAAAAGGAAAAATTAAAACATGTAATCATTGTCATTGATCGGAAATTAGTTGACTTTTCAAGGGGAACAAACCAACTCCCGTTCAATGAACAATAATTGATAAAAATACGTAAATACGAAAGTGTTTCGTCTTTACTCGAGTTATAAGTTAAAGCCAAACCGGCAACTCTAGTCAGGCCAAATATTTCCGCGAATAGTAGGAATTATGAACTAATGCTGATACTCAAAGAACTTATTCTCATGAAGCATTTTAGTCAATTCAATTTGGAGTAGAAATCAATTACTGTAGAGAAATCCTGTAAAACTCGAGTAACCGTCCCCGACACTTTCATCGTTACGCATTTGAGTACTATATTATTTGTAGAAATTAAACATTGGAAATTGTCATTATGAAATCGAATTCAAAGTAAAGTTGAAATAAACATAGATGATTATAAAAAAGATAAATAATGCAAACTTTGTAAAAACAAATCAAAGAAAATATAAAAATAATATAAAAATAATAGTAATATAAATAAGATTAGTGAATGTACATGAAGATATAAAGGCCAGAAAGGTATTAAGTAACTTACATTCTTTCTAGTGGGGGAGTTGGCAAAGTGTTCTCTTCGTGTCTGACTCAGAAGTGTAGGGTGTCCGAAAATTCTTAGCGGCAGTAGGGGCTTTGAATAATATCAGTCGGTTAAGACTTGGGTGAAGTAATTTATGGTAGTGGGTGGGACTTGGAATTCTTGAGGGATGTATTTTGTTGAGTTCTTATCTGAGAGAGACCGTCTGTTAAGATTTTTTGAAAATACTAGTGAATGGAAATTAATTAATTTCTGGCTAATTGTCGTGTCGCAATGATTAAGAATTTAAGAAAGGAAAAAGACATTTTCGCTGTCCAAGAGCTAATGGACAGTCTAAAGGCAGGAAATAGGCCCATTTTTTTAGTAACAGTATATGTCTGAAGACAATTAGCTTTTTACAATATATACAATTGAGTAATTACACTATATACAAATCTTTCAACTGACAGTCATCCAACTTATACCGCCTTCTCAGGTTTAGGAATAAATTATCATATCCCTATCAGTTAAATGATTTAGAGTGAGTATTTAACGCCTGCTCTTTTAAGACAATGGTTGATAAATTGAAAGGGAATTAGATTATTTTTGAGAATTTTGATAAGGATCAAAATTTCGTGTTGTAAATCTATTGTATCTGTGCATATAGTTTTAATTCGTTGTATTTGATTAATTATAGTATTGTTAATTACTTTTTTGGATATGTTGGAGTTCCAATTTATTAATTTGTTAGTATTGAAATTGAAGTTTCTTGTTTTGTCAAAAAGTAAAATTTTTTTGTAGTTAATGATTTGAAGATCTAGAAAGTCTATGCTATTTTGTGAATTATTAGTTTTATTAAGTTTAAGACAATTCGGATAAATGTCGGAGTTTTCAATTTTACCAAAATTATTAATTGTAATAAGGTCATCAATATATCTGTAGGTGTGTTTGTAGTAATTTAACTCTTGTGGTTGTAGATTTTTTTGGAAGTTAAATTCTTTGACAAATAAAAAGATATTACAGATCGAGGTGCTGGAATGTAAGCCCATTGGCAATCCTCTGACTTGTTTAAAAAGTTGATTTTGAAACTTGATGTAGTTATGAAAAAATGTGCATTTTAGGTAGGTTTTCCATTTGTCAAGAGTCATGATATTGAGTATATTAGGGAAAAGTATTGGTAGATCAAGTAGACTGGTATAGATTTCTTCTAGAGGAAGTTTTCAAAATCATAGCAATTAATGTTTTGGATGTTAATGGTATGAATGGTATTAATGACAGGAGTGTTATTATGAATGATCCAGCAATAGTTATGATTAGTGTTACAATCATTGAAAATAAATTTACAGATTTTATTAAGTTGAATTGAAAAACAATAGTCTATATTTTTCTTGTAATTATTAGTTCCATTAGCTATAAATCTAAATTTTAATGGCGTTTTATGGAATTTGGGAATCGCATAAAGATTAGTAAATCTGTTGTAGTTTGCATTGAAAATAATATTGAGTTTCTTATGAAAAGTTTTAATCCTGTTTATTATAGATGTTTCTGTAAGGTTGGCTAATTGGTAAGTAGTTGCGTTGAGAAGTTCTTTATGAATAATCTCAGTGTAGAATTGTTTTCATATAATGCTAAAATTATTAGTTGCTTTATCTATTTTTGTAATAGTAAAAAGCTGTTTTAATTTATTAATATCTGATGTAAGTTGCGACCAATTCAATGTACTTTTAAATTTGAGGTGACTGATTTGTTTGGATATGCGTTGAAGAATTTTAGCTTTCCATTTTAAGAAGGTATGTATGGGTAAATTCAGTTGATAGCTTGCTTTAACTATAAATTCGTTGATGTTGTTTTCGAAAGTCTTGTGACAGTAATTTGTAGTCATGTTTCTGACTGGTCTAAATTTTGTACCATAACTCATTAGTGATATATATATATATATATATATATTTACGCTCTTCAGCTTTTGCTCTCTGCTGTGCTAAGATGTAATTTCGCGGGCTTGTTTTCTATATCAACAATATCAAAAATGTAAATCTGTGGAAAGGCACGACTAGAGTGCCAAGTGAATTGTGGCCACAAGTGAATTAAAATAAATAAAAGGAATTTAATCCAGCTCGATTGCCTATTCTTCAAAATGGATGGACGCTCTAAACTTCAAGTATCTACGCAACTAATATTTCTATGCATTTAGGTCTCAGTGTTCTTATTTCAGTGCCTATAAAAGTGTTCTGTCATTACATTCTTCTGCTAGTTCTAATTATGAAGAAATCTACATGGGTTTGTTATTCTTTGTTCACAGAGAATCATGGGAAAAGTCCTGTTTCACCGAAAATTTTAATGCAAGTTTGTGCCGCATTCATAATCAAATCTTTCATGTCTTGTCGTCCAATCACAGTTTCATTACATATCTGTATATAATTTAGGTGCGGCCGATTGCAACTAAAAGGGAAGAGCGCAACTACATGTTATAGATGTCCCACATACAAAATTTCAACATTCTGTGCCTACTGGTTTTTGCGTTACGCGAGATAAATATAAACGTACGTACAGAGGTCACAAAAAATCAATTTTGAATCTATTTTAAACCCATTTTACAATTCTATTTGGGAAACAGAGACCTTTATTCTGTCCGTATGTAGAGGTATCACGCGCAAAAATATCGTTCAAATGGATTCAATAGCTGACAAAATGAATATTTTGGTTGGAATATGATATCAGAATTTTTTGCGATCGCAATACTTCCTTTAACCTCAGAGATTAGCAAGATACGATTTTCCTATCAATTTGAACAATTTTTTTATTATTTGAATGCAAATTAATAATAATGTATCCAGAGAATTCTCTTCTGGATAAATCACTTTAGCAATTGATATTAGTCCGAGAGTATTTTTCGGTGCTTACAATGATTGGATAGATTTTGTAACTGTCTTAGCCCAATGGTTTAAAATTCGATTGTTATATATTCTAAAAATCTACATGAAACTTTCTTGTCAAAAATAATTCAATGTGTTTAAATTTTAAAAAAATATATCCATCAACTGTATTTATATCAAGAGAGTTTAATTTGTTTCATATCAGTTTCGTAGTGACCTATTCAATACTAAACATTTTATAAATAATTTTTAGCTCAACATTTAAGTTTATAGCAAATGTCGTTTTCAGATTAACCATGCATAGCAAAAGCTCTGTTCTAAATAAATGTCTTTTCTCGAACAAACCCACGCTCAGAGAAACACCCGTGAATTCTCTCTTTTCGCCTTGAATAGGGCATCTGTGTCTTTGACAGAAAAATAATCTCGTTTCCGTCCCCGAACCAGGAGTATTCTACTGGAATACTCTCGTTCCAGTAGGCAATGACTGCTTTTGAAGCTGCGTCTCAGAAATTCAATATGGCATGGATGGTCAGAGTTTATTTTGTTCAGCCCCTAAAGATAATATATGTTTCGGTTGCAGTTTAATATTTTGAGATAGATTTCCCGACAGAATTAAATGACGAAATTCATTTCCTTATCTGATAGAAGAAAGATTTATCTATAATTGTTTTCCGTCTGCCATTAAAAATCAAAAGAAAGTGATCTTGCTTGAACGGATTTAAATATATCAAAAATGCGCATCGGCATTTGCACATAATGGAAAATCCATCCATTTGAAAATCACTGTGAATGCTGCATCGGCTGTTGAAGACATTCAGAGAAATTCTGATCTGGACGAATTTCTTCACTGAAAGTAATGTCTATTTGAGAGCGAAAAGAAAAGTAAAACACACTTTTATGTATTTGAAAAACGGTATCTATAGTAATATACTGCAATAAAAATGGCGCTTTTTGTAAAATATTAATTTTTACTAACTGTGAAAAAATTGGTTTTCACTATAAAAATTTTTAATGTTAAAACAGAAATTAAATTTCGAAGATAAAATCAAGCAGTTTTAGAAATTACAATTTCTTTTCTGCCTCTATACTTTTGAATATAAAACTTAAAATTCTGTATCTTTGTAGAGACATTAGGATTTTTGAAGAGCAGGCAAGATGAAAAATTAGCAACGCCTGCGCCGGGAATCGAACCACGGACCTCTGGAATACCGGCCCAGCGTGCAGAACCACTACACCACAAAGGCACGCTAGGAAGGCTGGAGAAATACCTTATATATTCCCTCTTTTAAAGGGCTACTGGGTTTTTAGGGGACAAAATCGCCAAATCCTGAGTGAGGAGAATTGTCATTCAACACCCTTTTAGTTCGGGCGCCACTGTAGAGATATTAGGATTTTTTTTCGAGGCCGGAAAGATGAAAAATGAGCAAACGCCTTCGCCGGGAATCAAACCACGGACCTCTGGAATGCCGGCCCAGCGTGCAGAACCACTACATCACGAAGGCACGCTAGAAAGTGGAAGAAATACCTTATATCTTTACCTGTATTGTTACTTTTATTCTGTAACTTACTAACTGTAACTTCAATGTGTTCTTATTATCGTTGGATGACAGCGCTAATAAATGCACTGTGGGCTAGGTTCACCGCGTCACCAGCATACATTCAAGTGTCGTGCTTGGTATAGTAGGGATGTTGTTTACGTAAATGTGAAAGAGGGTGGACTGAAGTAAGGACCCTCGTGATACGTCGAGATGAATAGCTCGGGGGGGGGGATAGAATATGTGCCAGAGACGCAAACGACAAAGCTTCTAACTGTCAGGTAGGGTTTCATAATGTTTGTTTTCATATGTAATCTGGAAAACCCAGACAGTACATTCAGTAAATGAGTGCATCAGGCCAAACACGATGGAAAGCCTCTGTGTTTTGTTTGTTTAAGAATGATGATCTTAGCTTGCAAAGCGTTGTCTTGTCACTCAGATTGTCATCATGATTTTTGGAGTTACCAAAGAAGGTAGCAATAAGGCAAAAATAGTTGAGATACTATCACTGATCACTATAAATAATATTTAACAGTGCAGCAATCAAAGTCAAAACTAATATGCTTAGCGTAGCTTTTATAAAATTTGAAGGAATAGCAATTCAAAGCTAAGCTGAAAGAGGAAGAAATCCTGTTGGATGATGCACCTACGGTGTTGTTTGAGTATGCATTTCAGAACGAGTCAACGCGAAATACAACATTACTATATGAATACTTGATTAATTTTTGCAGTTAAGCAATATACACTGCGAAAAAAGATGGGACGTTTCTATATCTCCTGTTCTACTGAGCCAATTGACGTAATTCAAATTGCGTTTTTCATGTATCTAAAGCTCGACTTAGGATATATATTAGATTTATATATAGCATTGTTTTAACATAGGTATTTTGACACAAAATCGGACTTTTTCAGAAATAACATACCAATTTTTTTCCATATTTCGATTCTACAACTCAAATTATGCCCAGATATTAAATTTTGTAAAATTTCGTGCGAAATTTATGGAGAAATTCAAAAATGTATTTTGGCGAAATTTTTCAGTTTTCTCCAAGAATAAAATGAATTATTCTTTTTAATTCATTAAGTTTTCTCCAAGAACTTTTTAATGTGTGGCAACCAATTTTCCTTTCCCTTCCATTATGCCGGAGCAGAAAAAAAGCACCTCGTTCCTATCTTCTTACATTGTGCATGAGCGGAAAAAAGTCACATCGTTTCTACTTCCAAATAATTTTAGCAAAGTGTCTAAACCACATTGGATGTTTTATTGCTTTCAAAAAATATGCCGAATTCCAAAACAGGCCAATATAAAATTTCACGTATATCTTCGGAAATTTTGAATAAAAAACTAATTTTTGCAAGTATGCTTAGAAATACATCTACTTTAAGATGATGGTAACAAAGTTATAGATTATAATTCAAAGGTTTTTTGAAAATTGATAAAAATTATTTAAAAACACAAATTTTAAAAATAAATCATAAAAATGTTATTTGGAATGAACCTCAATTTCGTAATATGAAAGGAAGAATCAAATAAGTTTAATAAAAAAGAGGGATTAATAAGTATATACCAAACTCAATTAGCATTGAGGAGCTAAAATTTTGAGAGCTCATTTTTTAAAAACTACTCATGTGATTTTTACAAAATTTTGGTAGTTTGGCATAATTTGAGTCGTGGAATCGAAATATGGAAAAATCATGGTAAGTTATTTCAGAAAAAAGTCAGATTTTGTGTTAAAATACCTATATTAGAACGATGTTATATATAAATCTAATATATATCCTACGTCGCGCTTTCGAGACATGAAAAACGCAAGTTGAATTTCGTCAATCGGCCATATAGAACTGTTCCCCTCTTTTTTTTTTTTTTTTTTTCGCAGTGTACATTAAGGTATAATTCAATGACGTTTATTAAATTTCGGATTGCCAACAATTAAGTATTAAATATATTACACATTATCTATTGCCAGTTGCCTCTTCCCAAGCTTTCTTCTTTTCCTATTTGTAATTTTTATAAACAGTTTTATTTTACTCTGATCGTTTTTGATTTAAATTTTTGCATTATTCTGCAATAACAAATTTTAACGCTTTTGAAATGGATCACGCTTAATCGATATAATGTTGTTTATAATATACTTGGGAAGGAAAGTTACATCTATGCAGGGTGTTTGGATTTTAATACTTTTTGTGTTTTAAGGATAGTAATAACAGTTTGAAAGCTTGCTTAATTGGAATTTCGCATGCAACGGAAAGAAACACTGCATCGCAAAATTACTGCAATTAAAAACCACTGATGTAATTATAAATTTGCTAGTCAAACAAAAACATTTCTCCTCAACCCCAATTGCACTCAGTACTTATAATAAACTGTGTGAGGAGAAATAGTTAAACAACACTGATAAGTGTTGTGTGTATTCAAACAAATCTTTTCTACAAAATCAGAAATAGAGTGCATAGAACACTTTATTAACCAGTTACTGTAATTGACGAGTATACTCGTCATGGAGAAGCGGCACGATTTTGTGTATTGACGAGTATACCCGTCATGCGTATAAAGCAGCGTAAGCAACGAGCGTATAAAGCAACGTAATAGAAACAGAGAAAAGAATAATAACAAAGAAACCGGAGCTAGTGACTGATTATAATAAAAGAAAAAAATGGATGGAGTGGATACGAGCGATGGAATTATCATACCACAGCAAGAAAACGACTCAAAAAGTACTACAAAAAGATATTTCTCCATTTCTTAGACATTATGTGTCTGAATGAATTCATATTATAAAAAAAAAATAACATTATCGCGTATCAAATTTTTGCTCAAGTTTATTGAAGACACGTTTGCGACGTATCCAATTGAAAGAAATAAATCGATACAAACTCGGCCATTTAGACCTAATATAAGCCAATTAGTCGGAAATCCTGTTCCGGATAATAAACCCGAAATATCAGAAAAAAAAAAAAAAAAAAAAAAAAAAAAACCTTACGCAAAGGTGTTCGCATTGCTACAAACGTAAGATCAGGAAGGAATCGTGTTACTGGTGTTCTATTTGCAAAGTCACGTTGTGTATAGCACCCTGTTTCACTGAATATCACTCCACAGCAGGAATTTAAATTCTTACTTTTATATGTATAATATTTAATTTAATTTATTGCGTTTTTAATTTAATACACTGCTCGACACTGAAAATGCAACACCGAGAAGGAGTGGGCAGAAAGTCATGAAATTTGGAAAAAAGTGACAGCAAGCAGCAATAAGTGATCTTTATTTCAAAATGCCACTTTGTTGCGCGGTGGGGTGTTCCAAAATTCTGACCATTCCTTCTTGGTGTAGCATTTTCAATGTCGAGCAGTGTATGTATATAATATATGCTTATGTTAACCAAATAATTCAATATTAGTCACAAAATTTTCATTTTTATAAAATGAACCCATCTTTTTCATCCAGTATCTTACCAGCGCAACTCACTCTGTGATTGACGAATATACTCGACATGGCTCGACTCTGGCGGTACAAAACGTTGCGCACTCTTAAACAAGGGCGCCACAGTTAACTGGTTAACTCCAATCAAATTTGACAGTAGGCACCAACTCGTGCTTATAGAATCCAAAACTTTTGGCTCAAATCAAAAAGTAATGATTAACTAAAAATTGATGAAGTTAAGTATAGCCTGATGGCCTCACAGTTTAACTATCGTCCAATCTGGCTCTGACTCGAAGCCGAAGTAAACAAGCCTCATGGCAAGATTAACTCAACTCCCCAAAATTGTGATCGCTAGAAAATCAAAATTAGCAATGGGGCCTTCAAGCAGGCAGAACACGCTCTCATTTCACGCTCCCAAAACCTTCCTATAAGTACTTCCTTCATTTTATCCAATTTGAATATAGCCCGTGCCATAAATTTGCATTCTGAAATGAAATGACGTTTAATAGGAAAGAAAGGTACTTAAAAATAACCGGTTAGAAGATTAAATGATACTCTACGGGTTTGTAAATTACTATAATATATATGTGACAATAACACATAGGCATTACCTTTCAGATATTATTTGTGAAAAAACAATTATCTATATAATGTTTTATATACATAATTGTTAAGTAATAAACATATATGTGTTTTAATTCTTCTAATAATAGTTATATAAAATCATTTTAATTTTGTTTATTGGACCCGTTTGTTTCTTCTTTCTGAGTTGAAATTTTGGTTCAGTTTTCTTTCTTACTCTTTTTTCCTGCTCGTTTCTCGTAGCTCTTTGACGAATTTTTTCGGGTCTATTTTTTTGTGTGTGTGACCCTACGATAACTTCGTTCATTAATCAAGTGGGAAGCGTTGTCAAAGCGCTGGATAGAGATATTTTTATTCTTCCTTTCTCAAAGAGAAAGAGGGACGGGAGACTTTTTTTTTCATACTTATATATCCATTATTTCCTCACTGCAAACTTCATTAAGGACGTAATTTGAGATGTTCTTCTTTTTACACTTTCATTTTCTCTTTGTTTCCTTATTGAAGTTTACTTTTTCCCTTTCCTGTAAACGTAGTGAGAATCTAAAAACACTGATTTCATTTTAAATCTTAATTAAGAGAATTTATGAAAGACTTAAAACAAGGACAGATAAACTCTTTAATTGTTCTAGTGTAAGTGTACAGGAGTAAAAGAACTAGTTAAGGTGTGAATGGCGTTTTTTACCTTTCTATTGATCTTAATGAAGTTGAGGTATTTTTTGCAGAATAAATTTCAGTGTCTTAATAACCAACTATTTGAGCAATTAGAGGCAAGAGAAATTCAGTTTTTATTTCATGGAGTTGTTTTAGTGTATCGCAGTTAAACATAAAGAAGATCTGATTGGTTAAGTGAATTACGTTTGAGTAAAAACAATTCTTAAAATTACATCATACAATGTAAAGTAAGTTCACGTTTTATATTCGGTTATGCAATAAATCTGAAAAAAAAACTTATGCTATTATACGGTTCAACTGAAATTAACGTTAATTTACAATATTTAAAGATCGGGGATAACAAAAAAGAAGAATAGAAAACGTTTTAATTGTAATTTCTTTATTTCATTGCGCTGAAAAGCTGTGATATTCTTATATTTCGCTCATAAATATTAAATACTTATAAAAATAACTTAAAAGTGTCCCAGATGTCGAAATACGTTAAGCATAATGGTAATTGCTTCATATTTTTTAAGTATTGCAAATTCGTTAAAATGATGCTATAAGGTATTTTCCCCCTCCACCTAGCATGCCTTTGTGGTGTATAACGATAGCACACTCCTCGCTTCGAGAGATTTAGGTTCGAATCCGGAATGGGCATTGCACATTTTTCGTCACTTGCTTCAAAATAACCTAATGTTCTACAGTGGATCACCAGGATTTGGTCACCACAGGATTTGGCGATTGGGTTTCCTAATCCCCAGTCGCTTTTTAAGGGGATTCATACACCGTAAAACCCTTAAGGTCTTCGAATATGTGACTGTTGCAAGAACTGGGATATTTTAAAAGCAATTACTTCCAAGTTTTTACAGCTGACTACGTAATATAGCTGGTTTAGGAACTAGTAACCAGAAAGATTTTGTTTCCACAAATATTTTTATAATTTCATCTGCTTTGTGACAAAAATTTTTATGCGCTCACGTTATGTTCCCATCTTGCACGCATGATATTTTAAAAATGGCTAATGATACATACTTGAAGTTTGTTGGAATCTTTATATGGGCACTGTTTTATAAACGAACTAAAAATCTGATGAATATTTTAATATTCAAAACGTTTATGCACGAAAACAGTACAGATGTTTTTAATAAAATACATTTTATAAACTCAACTCGAAATAAAATAAACATTTAACATGAAATTCTTAGGATTTTTGGTTCACAGTAATTTTCATATGATATAAAAGGTATATATTAAATATGGAATTAAATTATGAAACAGAATGATTTAAACTGTGCGCACAAGATGGAAACATGACGTGAACGCATAACAAATTGTGTCACAAAGCAGATTAAATAATAAAAATATTTGTGTCAACACAAACTTTCTGGTTACTAGTTCCCAAATCAGCTACAATATGTAGTCAGCTGTAAAAAGTTGGAAGTAATTGCTTTTAACACTAGAAGCGCCAGAGCAGTCATTTTGACTGCTTTCGTCATTTGACCTTGGATTCCTTAAAAACCCTTTATCTTAAGAAGTCACAAATTTTGGTATTTTCCTAAAATATGTCGAAAATTATTGGTACCAAATATAAATCGAATGAAATTAAAATTAACGGAGATATTATTAGTTATACCTAAAAGCGCCAAGAACAGTCATAATGACTGCTAGTAATACTGGGTAGATTTATATGGTATTCTCGCTCAGAAAATATTCTTCTTGGAAAAACATCTGGCGTACATATCCATTCCTTTCATTCACTGATTATTTACAGAAGGAATTACATTATTTTACAGAAGAATTACATTATTTTCCGAGAAACAATGTCTCGTAATCGTTTTCGAGACATTATGAAATATCAAAGATTTGACTTAAAGTCAACTAGGACTCAGCGCTTAGAAAGTGATAAGTTTGCCCTTTTTTCCGATATTTGGAATAAATTTATACAGAACTGTGCGATTTCCTATAAACCAGGAGAAAATCTAGTTGTGGATGAGCAGTTATTTCCATCCAAAGCCAGGTGTAAGTTTATACAGTATATGCCGAATAAGCCGGATAAATTCGGTATCAAATTTTGGATGTTAGTCGATGTAGACTCGAAGTATATGTGTAATGCTTTTCCATATCTTGGAAAAAATACATCGAGAAGTGAAACTGAAAGTCTTCCTGAAAATGTAGTAATGCGTCTTCTAAGCCATTATCTGAATTCTGGTCGAAATTTGACAACGGACAATTATTTTCCTCATTATCATTAGCTAGAAGACTTAAAATGAAAAACACAAGTTTTGTCGGCACAGTAAGAAGACATCGATAAAAAATTCCGCTAGAAGTAAGGAAATCAAAAACCCGGCTATTTGAAAGAGTTTTGCTAAAGAATCGTGAAACTACGCTCACTGTCTATCAGGGAAAAAGGAATAAAAATGTCCTACTACTAAGTACCTTAAAACCAAAGTGTAAATATAGACTCACAAAATAAGAAAAACTTCCAGAAACAGATTTCTACAACAAAATCAAATGTGGAGTTGATATCGTTGACAAGATGACACGTAAATGTTCTGTTCGCGCTGCTTCACGTGGATGGCCTGTGCATGTTTTCTATAATATGCTGGATTTAGCAAGGACGAATGCCTACTTTATTTACCATAAATTGAGTGATAAAAATATTACAAGGCACGACTTTCAATTAGCAGAGGAATTAAGAGAGCTTTATTTAAACAGAAGAAAACCCGCAAAATTGCCCCAGGAAATTTCCAAATCTAGCAATAGACTCTCGAAGAAAAGACATCAATGCCTGATTGGACTTTGTAACAACAACAAAACAAGTGATGTGGGTAAAAAATTTTCATATTATGTGTGTGGAAAATGCACTTCCAATATTAAAAAAGTTGTGTTTTGTAAAAATTTCGAAAAGCTGTAAAATGTGTTTTATTAAGGGTAGGCTTAAATTTATAATAAAATATCCTCTATTTTTTATTAAAATCATCTGTTATTCTTTAAAGTTCTTCAACAACATTCTTAAAAGCATTATAAAGCATTTACATTTGAATATATACATTAATTCGTTGAGCAGTCAGTTTGACTGCCGTTGGCGCTTCTAGTTGGGAGAAAGCTTGGCGCTTCTAGTGTTAAAATAAATAAAATATCCCAATTCTTGCAACAGTCACATATTCGAATATCTTAACGGTTTTAAGGTGAATGAGTCCCCTTAAAAAGGACACTATATGTATAAGGTACTTCTCCCTCCTGCCAAGCATGCCTTCGTGGTGTGACGGCAGCACACTCGGCACGTAATCCATAAGTGCAGGTTCCAGTTTGGCATGAGCATTACACACTTTTTATGTGTCATACTCGAAAATAACCTAATGTTAATTTTGATAGACATGGGCGAAAAACACAGTTATCTAGCGTAATGAATATCATGACTTAAAATATTTTAATGATTTGTATTTTATGAATATAAAACTCAGAAAGATAAAGTAAATTAATCACGAAAACATACAAATAAATATGCCCAAGCGGTAAACAGTAAAGCGATATTGAAAAAAAATATAATGAGGAAATTTAAAAAGGAAAATACATTTAAAAGAAATCCTCAAGAAAGAGCAATTTTAAGCATATAAAACTAAAGCAATGATTCAAAACTCATTAGTTGGAAAAAACAAATCCGAATATGGGTAAACAACCGTTTTTCTTAAATACCGCAAAAGTAACGAAACCTAAACAGAAATTTATCTAATGAACTAGAGATTTTAATTCGAAGTATTTTAATAAATTAAACAAAGAAATGTGTGCAATTATTTTTACTTAATGAATATCACAAAAATAATTAAATGCATTCATATAAAGAAACGAAAAAGTAAAGATTCAGTTTCAGCGGTGATGGGGGCCTTTTTCGTTCACATTTTATCGTAGCTCTCATCTTCTGTTTCGAAATCGCTTCCGCATTGAAGCTTTTTGTGATTTGCAACATAAAATGTTTTCAATGAAGTAAACATCGCATAATTATTTTAATTATGTCTTCTATAGATTTTCCGTACCTCTATGTAAATTTATTATGTTTTTGTTTTCTATATTGTCTTTATTGACCTTTGAATAAGTTGATTTATTATTTTGCTGAGCAACTGATAATGGTAAATTTATAACGTATATCAACATACTCGATAAAAGTAAAACTCCTGTTACATGAAACTCTCTGTACCTCAGAGTGTCGGGGAGCTGAACGCCCCTTTTAAGGAATGCCCACTTGATCCAAACAAGCTCGATAGTACCGCTGTCTTCTCAGTTCTTCCAGATTAATTGCTGCGAAGAAGACTTACAGGAAAGCTGAGTATGCTGAGATGTACGGCCGAAAGTATATTGACTATGGCATTAACTTATTCTTTCATCTTAACCCATATATAATACAGAGAAATAAAATTTATTAATGCTATTACATGTAGAAAATTCATTTCACTTACCTAAAACGGTGAGATTGACAAAGAAACTGATCTTAGGATCTGAGCTGACTTGACATTCATAAGGTCCTTCATCTCGAAGTTGGGCAAATTTGATTTGAAGGGTCCAGTCGTTAGTATTATGGGCGTGGAGGGCTTGGAAACGGTCATCGCTCGTATAGATATCCATACCGACTGTCAGTACGTGGAAATCTTTCCTACGGATCCAGGACACCTATGAAGAAAAAAAAAAAACTGCATGAGCACTAAACGCAAATGCTGACATTTACGCAAACAAGCAGAAGAAAAAGACATTCTCCAAAACTTTCGTTAAGAAAGCAAAACCCGTTTATTAGACAAACGAGTAACTAACACTTACATTCAACTAAAAAACAGGTGTGATTTTATTCAAACCAGCGAAGTCTGCTTCAGAGTACAGTAAGAAAAACCAAATATTGATCACATCTGAACTACTAATATTTCGCAAATTAAAAGGATATTGGCAGAAAAAATTAAGTTATATTGTTTCTTGTTCAATAATTCAGAACAACATTAAAAAATTAGTGTTTAATATAAATTATAATGTTTCACACTTAAATTAACCTCAAAATATTGAATTTGAGGCAAAAAATATGGACATTTAAAAATAATGGGAAAATTTTCTCCCTTGCTTTAAACAAATATTTCATAAATATGGCGTGTGATTACTTCTGAGAGACGCGCAAAACCTCATACTTTGATTTAATAGAATTAAACCTTTCTGGCACGCTACCTTTTAAAGTCGGAGTTTTGATTAAAAAAAACGTAGGCAGTCTAATTAGGTCTAGAGGAGTACACAAGTAAAATTTTGTGAGGATGGCACTTATCGTTTTAATTCTGTGGGTATGCCCAACGTGGGCACACATTGAATAGAGCTTCAAAAACAGTGCTGAAACGAGCGTTGCTGTCAATGAACTGACCGATAAGATGCGGAGAAACAAAGAATACAGACCCTCAGTTGTCCTAGATGATCAGTGAGCCCTATCTGGGCACACCTAGGGTACGCCGTTTGATTTTACGCAAGATTTCAAGATAAAAATTTAAAACTAATACAAAATCAGGAGATTAGCATACAGCCAAAAAATAACATAGAAATTTCTTTTCAAATAATTCCTTTTATACCCTAAAAAAATCTGGAAGATTTCTTTGGAAAATGAGGGTCTTAAAAAACAAAACATGGTAAAAATATACGGACTGGTTTGTGTTGAGCTGCCATCTACTATAAATAAAGAAGTTTTAGAGTAACCTATAAATCCTTTTTCATTCAGTTTTTCTGTGCGTACAAAAGGAAATTTTAGGTGTGTCCAGACCGGACACACTGTGCCGCAAAAGGTTAATCAAATCATTTCAAGAACTGCAAGACAGTCTTTTGAAAGTACAATATTAAATCCTGGGGATTCCGAGAAAGCATTTGAAAACATTTGACTGAATAGTACCTCTAAAGATACATGCACGAGTTTCAAAGTTTTCGCCTACGAATCCCTGACATTTTACAGAACATTGGCCAAACATATGCAGCTTTCTTCCGCCATTTTTGATGCTTCCTCCACAAACCATGAGACCACTGCCGAGGAAACGCAATTTTTCGTGAGGCAAGTTGTTCTCGGTCACCTTTGAAAATGAAATTAGTTGAATCGTTACGGCAGTCAGGGTAACTAACCACTAGACTGGCTGAGCGGCTTCGTGCAGCAGTAAAATGACCAATTCCGGTTTCGATGATATCTGGCTCCGATTTTCGAATTAAGCTAGTGCTTTGTCTGACCAGGCTGACTACAATCTGATTTAGTGCTTGAGCAATGGTTTCATTTTACCTATGTGACTTTCTAAGGGACATTTAGATCTTGTATTGCTTTCTCAATTGTGTACCCACTCGAGACTACCAATCAACTGCATTTTAATCTTATCTTAAATGTCCAGTCAGTCCAATCCATATATATATTGCCGGTGCGTCGCGAGTAAATGCAATTTACCGGCTTCTGATAGTTTGCCATGATGGCACCTGGCAGTTGGAGGTAGCTAACTGGTGGTAAAAGAGGAACTGAGTCTAAGGGGGGGGGGAAGAAGGTGACCATGCGTCACAAGGATGAAGAAACCAGACAAATTAAACCATGTGAGGCAAGATTGAGTGTTATCTTAAATGATACCTCTGAGTCATCCTCAGAAAGCATAATAACTTAGAAAACCACAACAGCACTATACACTAACACTGCGGAAGCACACAACAACACTACACACTCGAATTCCAACAAGCGTCTATTGCGCATCTCGCAGTCACTCGTCGTACTGGCATATTTCTTACGCTAACTTATGAGCAAAATTTTATGTGTATATTCAGTCGCATCTAATTAATATAAACTATAACCCCATTTGGCAATGGCAGAAAACTTTAATGATTTTATCAGTAATATATTTTCAGATTATCCTTTCATTTTGATGTGCATTGCATTTATGCTGCAAGCATTTTAAGATAAATTTTTTGAATCTGCATTTATGATTTCGATGAAAATGCTCTTAAAGTTGCTCCAATGCCCAGGCATTTTTTCTGGCTTTCTACGTTTCATAAAACATTTTTTTCAAAGCCGACTATTTGATATCTAAGCAAAAATGCTGTGTCGACCATATAATTGAAATTACTCACGTACTCTTTATGTTGCCGATAATTAAAATCTTTTTGATTAAAAATTAGCAATGAACGCACAAAAAATATATATATTTGCTTTCGCATTGTTAAAGTGATAAGAATCTGACGATTTCGAATGCATAAAAGGGCACAGCACATAACTTAAAATATTCAAATGTTAAAAATTTCGTAAGAAAGTTCAATATTTATTCATTCCAGAATAAACATTTGTATTGCACTTATATATATTTATCTAAAATAAGCCAGACGCATAAAGATCCATGTGTTAGGAAAGAAAAAACTACAAGTGCATAGAGAGTGCTAAAATTTTGCATATACTCATAACTGTTCCTAATTTTCGGCCACTTCAAATAGAGAGTTAAAAACATTTTCTATGAAAATAATAATTCTTTTTTCCGTTCGTTCTTTTCATTTTAACCTTTTAACCCTTCCTCGTGCTCCTCTGATGTATTCAAATATTTTACAAGGGTAAAGAATGTGCAGTGTGCTACACAAAATGCAATGAATTTATGTAGCAGTGTAAATCCCATTTCCATTTATTCATGGACAAGCACCCAGATTTATATCTGCATATTTTGTTCTATGTATCCATCATATATACATAGGATGAAACTTAAAAGTCATGATGTTGAAGAACATTGATGGCGTAGAATGTTGATACGTAAATCCATAATTGAACAGAAATATTTTTATAAATTAGTTTTATTCCTCTTTAAATTTTAATCATAATCTCAGAAAATTAATTTAATCTGTATCTTTATCATTCCAATCCTTACAGGCAGTAGTAAGTAGTGAAAAAAATTGCAAAATTATAGCATCAAAACCATAAACAATTTTAAAAAAAAAATTTTTTTTTTAGCAGACCAAGTCCAAAAACAAAACAGCAATCGAAAACAGTGGAAAAAAATGATTTGAAAATTTGAAAAAAATTTGAAACGAAAAAAACTAAGAAATTAAAAATTTGAAACTACGAAAATTTGAAAAGAAACGGAATGGCGTAAAATTATTTTGCAAAATTATAGTATCAAACTCATAAACAAGCTATAAAAGGCTTATTATTTTATTTTGCATTATATATCTATGTATAGATATATAACATAAAAAGTATTTATGCAAATGTAAAGTATAATTTGAATTAGCAATTCCCTTAATGCTTAGTTTTAATTCAGTATATCCTCTCTCCCTTCTAAAAATGGTAATCTCTTTTTGCACTGAGTTGTTTCGAGAATAATCCATGCCATATGACTGTGACATAACGCTAGTGATGTAAATGGAACAGAAACAGCCAATAATGATTTTACAGCAGTATTAAGGGGGGCTCATGCACCTTAAACCCCTTATGATCTTCGAATATGTGACTGTTGCAAGAATTGGGATATTTTATTTATTTTAAAAGCATTTACTTCTAACATTTTACAACTGACTGCATAACATAGCAGCTTTGGGAACTAGTAACCAGAAAGTTTGTGTTGCCACAAATATTTTTGTAATTTAATCCGCTTCGTGACAAAATATTTTGTCATGTTTCCACATTGCGTGCATGATATTTTAAAAATGGCTAATGGTACATACTTGAAATTTAATGGAATTCTTTATATGGGCACTATTTTCTAACTGAACCAAAAATCTGATGAATATTTTAATATTAAAAAATTATGGGCGAAAATAGATTTTTTTTAATAAAATACATTTTATAAACTCAACTACAAATAAAATAAAAATTTAACATGAAATTCTTATAATTTTTGGTTCACAGTAGTTTCCAAATATTATAAAAGTTATATATTAAATATGGAATTAAATTACGCAAAAGAATGTTTTAAAATGTGCGCGCAAGGTGGAAACATGACGAAACATTTTTTCACAAAGCGGATTAAATTATAAAAATATTTTTGGCAACACAAACTTTCTGATTCCTACTTCAGAAAGCAGCTATTTTATGTAGTCAGCTGTAAAAAGTTGGAAGTAATTGCTTTTAAAAGAAGTACGTTATCCCAATTCTTGCAACAGTCCCATATTCGAAGATCTTAATGGGTTTTAAGGTGTACGAGTCTCCTTAATTATTCAAAAAAATGCATTGAGAATCGGAACTAATTCATTTTGAATTCAGGTCTCATCTTGAATACAACTTGCTCGCTTTCTACACTTCGACTTAACTGTACTGCTGCTCTCGTCTCCATGCAAAGCTATCAAAATGTAAACGTTTTGAAATAGGTGCGAGTAGTGTTCCAGGTGTTTTGTGGCCGCAACATGTTTTTTAAAATAAAAATGTAAATTTAATCTGCTTCATCTGCCAAGTTGCTGTTCATTATGGATCAACGTATCAACATTCTGCCTCATAAATATTCACCTACATCGTTACTTCTAAGTTTCATCATATGTACACATGATAGATACATAGAAAAAAAGTATGCAGATATAAATATGAGTATTTATCCATGAATAAATGGAAATGGCATTTACACTGCTGCGTAAATTCACTTCGAATGAATAATGCATTCAAAGTATTTCTTAAGAGGTTAATATAAATTTATATTTGCTTACGTACGGGTTCGTAACAGATTGTGTGCACAAGTCCGATGAAAAGTGAATAAAATTTATTCTTATCGCAAGAAATGTAACAGAACGCTGGAATTTTTCTCAGAAATATTTGTACATGTGTTCACAATGTCACGCAGTAATAATGAATAGTTATACTTTAAACAACTAAAAACATTAAATAGACCGAAAAGTACAGCACAGAGGAAGCTAATCCGATTAACAATAACAACAGCAGCTAATTAAACAGCTACTGAGCTGAGCTGTCTCTGTCCGGATTTTTAAAGCTTTCAATCGGTCGCGAGAGAGTTCTAGTAATTTTTTTGCTTCTCGAGATTTCTGGAGACCAAGAGGATGGAATTACGGTTACAGCTAATACAGGTGTTAATTACAATTATTCAATTACATTACAAATAAAAGAGATATCCATTCGTTCAATGTTAAATGCAGATGCTGCTGTATTTTTTCTTTTCAGACATAGTTTTCGCTTCAAATTTGTCTCTTGTTGCATTGCTCGGGGAAATACAACAGTTTTAATTATTATTCTAATAAATTAGCTATTTAATACGAAATTCGTAAAAGTATATTATAAGGTATTTCTCTCGCCTTCCTAGCCTGCCTTCGTGGTGTAGTGGTTCTGCACCTTGGGCAGGTATTCCAGAGATCTCGGCAAAGGCGTTGCTAATTTTTCATCTCTCTGGCTTCCAAAAAATCCTAATATCTCTACAGTGGCGCCCGAACTAGGTATTGGATGATGATTCTCCTCACCTAAGATTTGGCGATTGGGTCACTTAAAAAGCCCAGTCGCCCTTTAAAAAGGGGAGTATATAAGGTATTTCTCCCGCCTTCCTAGCGTGCCTTCGTGTTGTAGTGGTTTTGCACCCTAAACCGGTATTCCAGAGGTCCGTGGTTCGATTTCCGGCAAAGGCTTAGCTAAATTGCATGTCTCTGGCTTCCAAGAAATCGTAATGTCTCTACAGTGGCGCCCGAACTAAAAGGGTGTTGGATGACGATTTTCCTCACCCCGGATTTGGCGATTGGGTCCCCTAAAATCCCTAGACGCCCTTAAAAGGGGGGTGTTTATAAGGTATTTCTCCCTCCTTTCTAGCGTGCCTTCGTGGTGTGGTAGTTCTGCACGCTGGGCCGGTATTCCAGAGGTCCGCGGTTTGACCTTCAGCGAAGGCGTTGCTAATTTTTCAATTCTCCTGCTTCCAAAAATATACCTAATGTCTCTACAATACGTAAAAAATAAATGCGTCATTCTCAGCTACACCTTTTCCTTTTAAATTTGTAACATATATTTTCTTTTAAAATTTTCTGTCTGAAAGGAAATGTTTACTTGCCCGTTTCCTTCCGACTGTAAATATGCTTTACTTTAACAAAAAATACGCAATATTGAACAGATTTAAAAGCGAGAGAATATATATATATATATATATATATATATATACAAACGGCGCAATACCGTCCGCTTAATATAATTGCTCACGTTTCAAAATTCTTCCGAATAAATGCCACCCGCCTGACATAAGCCAAGCACTTTTATTGACAAATTTATTTCAAATATTTATGACTGCGGTTCTCGGCTATTTCCGAGTAGGAGTAAGACAAATATTGGTGTTTTCTGTGGAAATGGCGGAAAATGTTGCAACATTTGCAGACTTTCAGTTTTCTCCAGAAGTGTTTTTAGATGGCTCGAAGAAATTATCTTCATTTTTATTTCTTTTTTTAGAAAATTAAATTTGAAATTCGCTATTTTTGTAACAACTATGAGGAAACTGAGATTTTTGTAACTGAGACGAAAATGCTTTGCCATTGCACGTTGGAAGACATAGGGGTATAGGTCTCCCCGTTCCCCACATATGCAAATGTTAGTGGAAGAAGTGTTTCTATCGAAGGAACATGAAAGGAAGGGGGCGCATATTTGCTGTCTAATGCGAAGTTCCGGTATATGCCTTCGAAAGTGAATCATGTGCAATTTTAATATCCATAAACTTATTATGAATATTATGAATAAATTATTATGAATCCAAGCATGGTATGAAAATTCCGACTGAAAGCTTTGAACCGAAGAAGATAAAATGCGCGTTAAGCATTTTTAGTTAAAGTACCATTGAACGGAACGTTGAGACCAAAGACATCCAATGGACTTCCATGCAATGCCCCAATTTGGATATAAAGTGGGTTTTCTCCCTCCGTCGTAATAGGGTTAACATCGCGTAATATCGGCGACCGCCTACTGTGCACCCTGGTCAGTGCTTTCCGTGGTTAGATGACTAAATGACTGATAGGCAATACAGTGAATTACGAAGCAATTTAATGAAGTTAGAAACATTTACCTAATCTACAGTTTTTATCCTAATAATATGTTTCTTGAGCAAAGACAAATGTGAATACTTCCCGAAATTTTAATTAAAGTTTTAGAGTTCAGTTTAATTCTTTAGATGAAAAATAGAGCAACGTCTGCTTTCTCCGTTGCCTTCTGTAGATGAAAACAGAAAAAAATTAAACCGTTTCTTGCTCTTCGTAAGTGTTTCTGAAATCCGAATTAATAAGCACGTTCATTTGAACCTTCACTCAAATGATCGTTTCGAAAACTTACCCTCTTTTAGCTTTTCAAAAAGCAGATCGTTGTCATTTACAGCTGTCGCCATTTATATCCCTTAAGAAGGCGGATCCAATGCAGAAACACTTTTTTCTTCCCTTTCTCTTCTTGGGGTTTAACTTTCGAGAACACTGAACGAACCTTTGATTTATCGGCTAATAAGACGGTATGATCAAGCTACAAGTTTGGTCTTTCTAATTACAAGGGAACCGGCGAAAGGGAATGCGTGTGGTGGATAAAAAAAAATCCATATACCACGTTTGAATCAGTGCTCCATTATCGCGCTTTAGTACTTGAAAAAAAAAAAAATTGTTGTTTTTTTAGTGTTGCAGCCAAAGGGAGCATCTGCAAATTTCTTTTAAATTCTCAGTGCATTAGCGTGCAAGGGATTTCTTGAAATAGCCGTATTAAACATGAAATAAAATACATATATTTTAATTCTACTTTTATTTGTAATAAAGTATATATTTTACTATTGGGAAAGCCCGTTAGATGAGCGGACTGAGGCCAAAGCAAAATTTGCAAGTTCTATGTCCACATGAAAAGGAAATACATAAAAACATTTCATTCAGTATGAATGAAAGCAATTCATTCTTTCCAAGCAACGACCAATTATCGTAAATTAATTTTTGTTGCCAAACCAGGAAACAAAACTTCTGACACTTGAGCTTAATATGTATGACGTCATGAATTAAACTTGTAGAGACATTAGGTATTTTTGGAAGCAGGAAAGATGAAAAATATGCAACGCCTTCGCCGGGAATCGAACCGCGGACCTCTGGAATACGCGCCCAGCATGTAGACCACCACACCACGAAAGCATGCGAAGAAGGCGGGAGAAATATTTTATATACTCCCCCTTTTAAAAGGCGACTGGAGTATTTAGAGAACTCATTCGCCAAATTCTGGGTGGGGAGAATCATCATCCACCATCCTTTTAGTTGGGCGCCACTGTAGAGACATTAAGATTTTTTTAAGCAGAAGAGATGAAAAATATGCTAGGCCTTCGCCAGGAATCGAATCGCGGACCTCTGGAATACGCGCCCAGCGTACAGACCACCACACTACGAAGGCATACCAAGAAGGCGGGAAAAATATCTTATAAACTTAATATAATATAAAACCATTTTCTCAATATCAATAAAAGTATTAGCGTAGAAATAACATATCGTGCCAATTACCCCAACCTGAAACAAAAAAAACTTGCCAATAGCAGCTATTTATTTAAAATGCCGGCATTAACGAAAAACGTTAGACATATGATGACGTCAGGTGCAATCGCGTGCTTTTGTCCACTTCAGAATATGAACTTATATAGTAATAATATGTTTAATGTTTGACAAAGCTCGTTTTATTTCGTATTTTGTAAAACTTACAAATGTTTGATTAACAAACTCTACTATTTGAAGGAGAGCAATGGAAACACTTTCGAAATAAAACGTTTTTATCTCCAACGCGCGAAACTGTTGCCACTTGGAAAAATGAGTACGAAAATTAGCGTTTTAAGAGTTTTTAGTATCTCGGCTGATTAAAATTGCCGTCAGCCGATTAAAAGATTTTTAATTTTAAGAATTAAAAGAATTAAACTAATTAAACAATTAAAAGAATTTAAATTGTGAAAAAAACAAAAGAATTAATTAAGAATTAATTTGGTTAAAGAAAACAATTAAAGAATTTAATTGTTTTAAATTGAAAGATTATTTGATGGTCGAAAATGAGGATGATCGAAATGGCTTCTCACGAATTTTTGGAATCAGGGGTGTATCTCTCTTAAACTCAACTCCCTGCAATTGCAATGGAAATGGTTTTTTAAGGCAGGACATTTTAACTGATTTTCCCCGTTTACTCCTCTATTGTTGCGTGATTTTACCTTTTTCCCTTTAAAATACTCACCTGGACTAAGTATCACTGCACGTGAAAGTCAAGAGTTTGTTACATCAGCGTATAAAAGAATCATTTCTAACAACAGCTAAGAAGCTCAAATTCAAGTATTGCACTTCGGCATGAGATTATGTAGAACTGTTAATGAATTTCGAGGCATGAGGAAAATATTTCTGCATGATTAATTACATTAACATCGTAGTGCTTTTTAATGTGGAGCTATAACGAAATTTGACATCAAAAGAAATTATGTTTGAAGCAGAAAGAAATATTCTAATTTTTGCTTGCGAACTCTAGAGAATGCTTCAAAGCAAATGTAGTCGTATAAAGAAAATAAGTCAGAAAAAAATATATGGAGATGAGAGACAACGCAGAATTTGTTTTCTTATCTTTTCTCTTGTTTACGTTTCTATGTTAGAATGGCGCCGAAATGGATGATGTAGTTTAGATTTTAAGTATTCTTAATAAATTCAACGACTCTTGGTCTATTTAAAACAAACTGCATACATTTAATAATAAAACATTATACGTAAACATTTAGTAATAATTCAGCAATACAGATAAGCCTTAAAATAATAAAATAAGATTTCCAACCGTTACAGGTCAGCTACGCTTTTAGCGACCGAATTCTACGAACGACAAATCTCAAAAGCGTGTTACCAACGCAGGGCAACGAAAAGGTGGACATTAATTCAATAGGCGTGGAAATTGTTATAAAAACTTTTATGTATAACAAATATTTATTATTTTTATCATTTTGAAGTGGTATGTACTGCTACGAATTATTATGCATTGGTGCGTGTATTTCTATCCAATATTAGAATTAAGGCCATACACCTCGAAAGAAACCTCTTGTTTTCAGTGTAGAGTCATTAGGTTAATTGAAAGCAGAAAAGATGAAAAATATGCAACCGCCTTCGCCGGGAATCGAACCACGGACCTCTGGAATACCGGCCCAGCATGCTACCGTTACACCACGAAGGCACGCTAGGGAAGTGGGAGAAATACCTTATATACTCCCCTTTTTAAAGGGCGACTAGCGTTTTAGGGGACCTAATCACCAGATCCTGGGTGCGGAGAATCATCATTCACAACCCTTTTAGTTCGGGCGCCACTTGTAGAGTCATTAGATTAATTGGAAGCAGAAAAAATGAAAAATATGCAACCGCCTTCGCCGGGAATCAAACCATGGACCTCTGGAATACCGGCCCAGCATGCTACCGTTACACCACGAAGGCACGCTAGGGAAGTGGGAGAAATAGCTTATATCAGTTTCCAAATTTCGTGTATTGTCAAAATACAAAGTAATATCATTTGGAAATAGTTGTTGCAAATCTTGTGCACAAACCATACAGCCAAATACATATACAGATATATCTGTATACAGACATATCTCATACAATTAAAATGTTCCTCTATTAAATAAGTTTAGGTTGGTAGGTTTTAGGGAGTCCTTAAGCGGCCTTGATTTACACTGAAATAATAGCATAGCATTTCCCCCCTACCATTTGGTTTTGCTATTTCTAAGAGCTCATTTTAAATTTAATAAATTTTATTTTATATCATTATTTTCTAAGGGGACTTATTCTTAAATTAGTATTGCATGTAAAAATCATCTTCTTAACTTAAAATTGTTTCAAGCGTTAACCTGAAATTTGCATACCGAATTTATAATGCAATTATTTAAAACCTATGATATTTTTAACTTATTTTTATAACTTGTTATTTTTTGTATTTAAAACATTTTTAAACCATTTAACCTTTTAACGACATACATATTTCAGGTCTTAAAATCTAATAACAATTTTTCATGTCGCAAGTAGTTTTTTTTTTTTTTTTTTTTTTTTTTTTTTATCTTTTGACTCTTTGGTTAAGAAATCCTGAGTGTAAAGTTAAAATTTCGATTGACAAGGAAGTTCCGCTTTCCGCAGAAGTTGCAAAAATTCTCCTCAAGATAACATTCCAAGAGACATTCCAAGGTTATCACGATGGCAGGAAGAAGAGATAGCAAGATTTACTTACAAAATCTTCCCAATACTTACTTTCAAGAGGCTCAAATGCAACCGACTGTTTCTCCAGGCCTGTACCAACCACGGGAAATTTCCAGCGTATTACAGACGGGACGTCAACTGTTCGACAGCAGTTCTTTCCTTCCGACTGCATCACATATCCTGTGAATAGACTGTTCACGAACTATTACAGCAACAAGGGCATCTTAGAGATAATGAAGGAAGTGAATGAAAAGAATTATATCCGAGAAACTAAAGATTAATGCAATGTGTAGAAAGGTGGCCTAACCGTCAGATTGCTAGCAACGGCTGGGATGACTTCCTAATCCTGTAGTTCCATTAACGTAGTTTGGCGGAACAGGTTAAGTAATGTGACCATATATCTGCCGCTTAGAAATAACCTAATATCTCTACACTCGTCAAAGAAATTGTCGTGACAACCCAGCTTGGAAACTTTTAAAGACAAATAAAAGAAACCTTCAAGCAAATGATACATTTTTAGATGAATCTGAAAAAGAATCCTGAAACACATTTAACTGAAAATATTAATGATTTTAAAGTATAAGTATTTTAATCTTTCTGAAGGAAATATCTGAGATCCGTCAAACAAATAACAGCAATTAATTTTTCCTTAAAGTTCTCCTTCAAAAGTAGCAAAACAAATTAAATTTTGAAGTAATTTGTTTTCTTGTGAAATTCATAAAATTATATAATTGCAGTCAATTTTAAAACCACGTTCAATATGAATATATAATCTTTGCAGATATCTTTATATATACATACTACATACAAGGATACAGACATCAATGCATCTACGCCAAATATGTATTTTAAAATTACAGTTCATATTTAAAATTTTTCGATTTAAAATTCAACATTTTGTAGTAAACAATTATCATCATATATACAAAATTCATGGATTAAGTTATTTTTATACATTGTATAATCTGAATCCACGAATAGGAAATAAAAAACACTGCTTAGTTATAAGAAACATTAAAAATAAATCCTTAAAGTGCACATTAAATGAAAAACACAATCTCTAAATTTTTGCGTTCCTTTTGCTTTGATTCAAAATGCATGTAAATTATATCTAATCTGTGTAATCTTAAAATGCTTTAGTGAACAAAAAAGAATTTTCCATTCTAGAATTATCTTCTTTTTCATTATCTAATTCACGAATCTGTGCACGGAATTCACCTTCCATGAACAGCGAATGACATAAACCTAGGCGAACAAAGAACGCACCAAAAAAAGAAGAAAAGAGCTATTGAATTTGTGATTTCGTTTGATTCAATTCCCTACGACATGTTGTTTATTTATAACTGAAACTTCTCAAAAAAAACGAAACCTTCGCTCGAGTAAATTAGGCGTAATTTTAGAAGCAAATTTCCGCATGAAAAGTACGAGAGAGCGGAATACTTTGTATTCTAACGACGTAAGGAGTATCATAAAAAGGAACTTCTTTTGAAAGTTCTTTTGCTGTCCTTAATCTCACAAAAATAAGTAGGTCAGGAAAAAGACAACTAAATTATTTCAATACCTCTACCTCTGGCATAAACGAATAAAAATATATTTAAAAAAAATCTGATGTGGACACCAGACGACTTCCTTGCATGGTCTATTCAATTTCACATATTTTTTTTTTTTTTTTTTTTTTCCGCATTTCATTTAAACTTATTTTCTGGAATCTATTTCTCCTTCAATTAATTAATTTCTCACTTCGCGGCAAATAAAAAATGCATAAAAACTCAAAACATCTTCATTAAAAATTGTAAAATACAAAACTATTGCATGCATATTAACTAAAGGTATAGAAACCTCAATCGGGACATAAGAACAACGTAACTCAATCACTTTTAAAGCAAAAATGCACAATTTACCTATATAGAAGAATAAAAAAAAAAGCTAAGCTCACCGAGGTTGGTAAACAGAGTAGAATATACGAGTGTGTATATATATATTCTGGTAACAGCGTGGGAAAATGTATACGCAAACGTATATAATTTCTAACAATATATATAAATTGTCAGAAATACCTGAAGGCCCACATTACCTTTAAGGTGAATTTAAATAAAATTTAAAGAATTGCTTTGTCAACAAAAAACGAATTCTTCTGTGAATGCCATCATTCAATATCTAAATCATTACGTTTTATGTATTAACTCTCAAAATTATCTCTTTCTGAAAATAATTATGAATTTTCAACAATAACTCTTAATTATTTTTGCATTAAATTTTAATAACCTTCTATAAATGAAATATTATTTTGAGATTTAGATATGTAATGTTAACATTACATATCTAAATCTCAAAATAATTAATATCAAGAGCAGCTTTTTATTTCATGATTATTAAAACATTTTAGGTACTCTCATTTTTCCCATGGTATAAAAAATTTCTGTATTTTGAGCACACGTTACTAACAAAAGTATAAAATTAAACGAAATAACAAAATTAATATACTTCAAAGTTATTAAATGAAAATGTTAATAATTGCGTTTACTTGTTTTTAGCTAGTTTATATTTTAAACACAGTAGCTAAATTAAAATCATAATAAGTTATTAAGAGTATCCGATATTATACTCAATACCATGACAGATTTTTTCAATTTTGTATTACTGGTAATAAAAATAGTTTAATCCACTTGAAGATTAATGTTATTTTGTGTTTTGAGAGGATGATGCTTAAGAGGAACTTATCACGAAAAGCGAGATTTAAAAAGAAATTAAAATAAGTCTATTTGAAAGCAGATTCTTGCAAACACTGCCATTAACGGAGTGACAACTGGAATACGAGTTTCAAATCTTTCATTAAATCATCTAGATCAGGGGTTCTCAACCGGTAGTACGCAAGAGAAAAATAGGCGGTAGCCAAAGAATCAAAGTATTTTTAACTATTAAATTCAAAAATTAAAACCCCCAACATCCTGATTGAATCTTTTCACTAACACTCGTAAATTTATACGATCTCAAGCTTTGTTCAAGAGTGGTGGTGATGGTGGTAGTAGTACTTTGTTGTGGTGGTATACTAAAGGTTTTCAATTTATGTTTAGGTGGTACGCGTTAGTCAAAAGATTGAGAACCGCTCATCTAGATTATCGTAAGTACACCGATTGAATTTCAAAATATTATTGAATTTGTTGTTGCATTTTCAAGTTTGCGCATCGTTTTGGTGTATTTTTAAGTACGGCCTTAGAAATTGGACGTTGAATTTCAAGAGATGATTTGAAAAGATATCTGAAAAAATTACTCAAGTATAGCGTTGAAGTACTCACCGTATATAATTTATCAGTATTGTCAGTTTGACTACTGTCAGCTAAATACAAATTCTGCTTCATATTCCTGTACTGCAAATGTGATAATGATTCTCGTACAATAGGAACAGAAATATCCTTATGAAGTTACCAATACATTTCTTCTTGAGGTAAAGAATGATATCCCGATTATGATTATATGATAATATTCGAATAAATCTTCCCGTATAGGCTATAGATAGTCCTGGACTAGACAGTTTTGTATACGCGTTTTCGTCATAACAAAAATCTTTCTTGAACACCCTGTATAACGTTTTAAGTTCAGCCGGCAGATTTCTTGTAGTCAGGCATAAACTGAGAAAATTCCTCGGAGAAATCCCTTTAAAGAAGATAATTGCTAGCATCGTATTTGCGAGACAACACTCGCTAACTTGGAATGAGACCTAAAAATAGAAGAATGTTTACAATATTCTATCAAATCTCAGCGGTGGGCATGTTTTGGCGGGAAAAGATAAGGACTTTGGGATTAGAAAGCTGGCCTTAATGATACATAAAAGAATCACGGGGAGCGGTGTCTTTTAGGTAGACGTTTCCAGACCGGATTTCCAAAGGGATTCGCCTTATTACTCCAAGTCCAGAAATTATCGTTAAAGGCGCAAGGAAAGTTAAGTCAATGTCCTCGTGTAAATCTCTTTTCATATATCGATATGAACCGGATCGGAAAAGGATGATGTTCGGGAACGAAAAGAAGGGTTAAGCGTCTAGATCCTAAAGAAGATTCACAGCGCATTAGTTGCAGTTCCATTATTGTGTCCACATCTGTTATATGTTTTGTTTTCGAGAAACGTGATGGGAATAGGAAAGGAATTTCCGGAATTTTCATCATTATTAATGATTTTCATACCCTGAGTGTCTCGATGATTACGACTGAAAAGTATTAGAGAGTCGAAAATTATTAATGATTTCAAAGGAATATATTTAAAAACAATTTTTAATATGTAATGGTAAATGCTTTTTTATAAATACCTTAATAAAAGTGCGAAATCATATATGATAGCTTAGAATTCATTTCCTACCTACGCGGCAATATTTGGGTAACAAAAACTAATACAATTTTATTACTTTTGTTTGACAAATAAAATTTAGCTCGTGTCGTAACAGGAATTCGATAAAAGGTTTAGAAATTTCAAGATAAAATTAATTAAATAAGGAAAAATTTATATCAGTGAATTTTTGACAGCTTGCAATAATATGACATGCCTGATATTAAAACAATATTAATGCTGCACGACTAGCATAAAATTCCGATTTATATTAAAAATGTAATAGTGTTGCATTGTTTCAGTATATATCTGATCGCTTGAAAATTCGCTAAGATTTCGCGGAGTTTTAGTTAATCAGTTCATTGATAAAAATTTAAATAAAATTTTTCTCTCTTAAGAATAGCTTCTGTTATACTGGGTTATTCTTTATCTAAGGACATTATTATTAGAAATCATATATGTTGTACACATCCCCCTTTTAGAATAAAAAAGCAGTTTTGTGTCATTTTATATGGAATCTAGAGCTACATTTACATCATTGGTCTTTAACATTTGCTGTATATATGGTACAGTTTCTTTGCTTCCTTTCCTAAGATGTAAGTAATCACAAACACGTAAAATGAACTGCATCCAGGGAAAAAACAATGAAACACAATAAAATTAAATTCAAATAAATATTTCGCTCTGCCACCTATTGTTTGTAAGCAAATATGACCTCCTTCCCAAGTCTCCTGATTGCCTCATCGTGGCGGGAGGGTGTTCCTAAGTAGAATGGGTGAAGTACGTCGGGAGTTCACTCCTGGTAGGGTCACCCTAGGCGTGAAGGCCATTCCAATATGCCCAGATAAAATCAATAGGTGAAGGAGCCAAGACAGTTTTCTAGCTTTTGATGCTCCAGTTTCCAAACTAACAGGAGCTGCATATTGCCTCCTTCATATGACTTCTTGACTCAGGAAGTTGATGCTGCATCGTCCGTCGAGCAGAATAATCAGGGATGCGCTCGAGGTTTAGGAAGATGGCCTCATTCCATAAATAAATTACAGCCTCCAGTCACCTTAAATACTTCAAACATTCTGCAGTGTATTATTAATGGTTTAACAATTTGCAGCACAGCAACTAAAAATTGCCTTCTGTACGCACAGAAAAAGTGAATGATAAAGGAATTATAGGTTACTCTGAATCTTCTTTATTTATACTGGCATCGAAAATGAAGGCACAACACAAACCAGTCCATATATTTTAGCCATGTTTAGTTTTTAAAGACCTTCATTTTTCAAATAAATCTTCCAGATTCTTTTTTAGGATATAAAAGGAACTGTTTGAAAAGAAATTTCTATGTTAATTTTTTGGCTGTAAGCTAATTTCATTATTCTGTATTAATTTTAAATTTTTACCTTGAAATCTTGCCTAAAATCGAACGGTGAACAACAACTGTTGTCAGAAAAGAAAATAACGTAACAACTGGTGTCAGAAGAATAAAAAAAAAAAAAAAAAAAAGTAACAATATATTCAGCATTCAAATGTGATAGTTATTCGATTCTAATACGGACATACGAGTATTTATTCGTTTATATAAAGGTATTTTTGAAGAATTCTTTTCCGAAAGAGATTTTTGACAATTTCTATTTTTATTAATGCGTTGTATTAAATAAAATGTGTGATTAGATTTCTGTCATATACACTGACTACTCATAAGTATTTGGACACTTGTGACAGAAAAGAAAAACTAACTTTATTCAAAATCAATAGTTGGTAGGACTTGCACGAGTGGTAATTACACCGTTGACCCTCCGGAGCATACTTTTCACAAGTCTTTGTATGACAGCTAGTGGTATTTTCTTCCACTCGGCTTGGAGAAGAAATAGAAGTTCCTTCACCAATTTTGCACGGGTAGTGCACCCCTAAATTCGGCGATGCAACTCGTCCCAAAGGATCTCGATAGGGTTCAGGTCTGGACTCTTACCAGGCCAGTCCATTCGATGAACTCCATTGGCACCATACCAAGCCTTGGTTAACGTTGAAACATGACAACTGGCATTGTCGTCCTGAAAGTAACAGGGGTCCAACCCGTAAAACTGCCACAACGTAGGAAGCACATTGTCATCCAAAATAGTGCAGCAGGCATCGGAGTTGAGCTTACCATGAATGAAGACCAAGGGTCCCAGCCCATACCAGGAAAAACACCCCCAGACCATAATTCCACCTTCGCCGAACTTGACTGTTGGCACAATGCATTCAGGCAGGAGACGTTCTACAGGTAGACGCCAGACCCACACCCTGTCATCCGAACGGTAAAGGGTGAACCTTGATTCGTCACTACAAAGAACCCGTTTCCACTGATCTACGGTCCAATTTCGATGTGCTTTGCACCATATTAACCGAGCAGCGCGGTTGGACATTGTGATCAAGGGCTTATGGGCAGCAGCACGACCATGAAAACCAAACAGATGTGCTTCTTTACGGATGGTATTCATTGAAACTCCTCGCGGATGAGGGCTATCGGTTGGGTGCGGTTCTTCCGAATTTCTCTGAACAGCACTCGTCGGTCTCTATCCCCCAGTTTCGTTGGTCTGCCGACTCGGGGCACATTCCGACAATCACCCCTCACCTTCCACTTCTTAATCACATAGATCACTGTCAATATTGGGTACTTCAGATAGCTACATATGTCCCTTAAGGATCGGTCACATTTGTGATACCCGATTATTATACCTTTCTCGAAATCAGAGAGCTCCGAACTGCGAGGCATCTTGCATGCGACTAAAGCCGATGCTGTTTCCTATACGATATATACCGGCGGAGTCCGTGGAGTACCTTGGGACCGCAGATATCGTCATTTGCATAGGTGTCCAAATACTTATTGGTAGTCAGTGTATATTTATTTGAGGTAAGTCAAAAATTACGCTACTCTAGGGTTAATTATTTTGTAAAACGTTTTAAGAAAACAAAAGCTTTAAACTAATTCTGATGACTACATGAGTGCTCGTCTAATAACGAACCAAAAATTGGACGATAAAATTAATTTATGCTAATTTTTTTCCCAAAGTTAGGCTTAGCAGCGCGTATTCCCTGTCCCCACGCGACAATGCATTCGACTAACTCGCCGTTCCGAGAGAGTTGTTCGGTGGTTGAGGTGACCGTTTAGAACGAGTTTTAATGAAATGTATTAAAAATCCACTCTTTTGGCCGTTATGTCGTTAGTAAACACATTTCATTCAGCTCCTTTAATGGTCAGTTTCCACAAAATTCCATTCCCATATGAAACTTAGGAAGGTCAATTCCTACTAGAACATAATTTCCTTCCGAGATACGATTAAATGTAATTGCTTTCTTTCCTGAATAATAATTTTCCGCAATGATACAAGTATTATCTAATAAATCTAAATTGAAATTATACTAATAATTGAAGGGAGAAAAGTCAAAGATAATTTAGTTCCTTAAAAGGATTTAATTTTAGAATCATAGCTTTATACATCAATTTAGACTATGTAAAACATTATATGTAAACGTTTATCACACAATGGATATCATTTATACCAGCGGTTCTCAACCTATTGACTAACGTGTACCATCTAAACAAAAATTGAAAAACCTTTAGTACGACGAAAGTACTTCTACCACCACCACTCTTGAACAATGCTCAGATGGCATAAATTTACGAGTGTTACAGAAAAAACTCAATCAGGATGTTGGGGGTTTCAATTTTTGAATTTAATAGTTAAAAATACTTTGCTTCTTTGCGTACCACTTATTCTTCTCTTGCGTACCACCAGTGGTACGCGTACCACCGCATGAGAGCCCCTGAACTATAATACTAAAATATGTGCGCTTATGTTTCTTTGCTTGTTTGTTTGTCTGTGGCATGATCGCCGCAAAGGCGGTTTCGAGAGATATACCTCAGGATTCCAAACATTCCTGGGAACCTATTTCGACCATTCTAATCTTCGTGCGACTTCACCCGAGATATTAATTAAAAACTCTTAAAACTCTAATTTTCGTACTCAGTTTTTCGAATGGCAACAGTCTACAGATAAAAATGTGCTTTATTTTGAAAAGTTTTGCGACTGTTCGCTTTTAAATCGCAGAGTTTGCTAATAAAAATTTGGAAGTTTTACAAAATATGAAATAAAAATAGCACTGTCAAATATTAAACATGTTATTATTGTGTAAGGTCGTATGCTGACGTTGAAGAAAGCATTTTTTTGCTTCGGGTTATTATAATTGACACGATATATTACTGCCGCGTTAATTCTTTTACTGATATTGAGAAAAAGTTTTTATATTTCATTAACTTTAAACCATGATGTCTTACGTGTCAACCTGAAATATCAAAACTTTCTATTTCCTGGTTTGGCAACAAAAAATATTTACGATTGGGTTGTTGCTGGGAAAGAATGAACTGATTTCATTCATACTGAAATGTTTTTGTAAATTTGCTTTTCAGGGGTACACAGAACATATAAATTACGGCTGCAACTCGCTCATCTGGCGGGCTTGCCCGTTAGTTATCCCACAAATGAAAGTATTTTTTTCGAATAGTTAGTAACTTGCTGTGTTCAGTACCGTAGTAAACACAGTTTTCCGATTCATTATTTTATATTTCTAACAGAGGCAGGTGCGCGAATAACAGAAATAAAATTTTTAACATTGGATTATATTTTTAAAAAATTCTAAATTTAAAGAAATTGTTTTATATACTTAAAACATTTTCTCCAAATTTAGAAAGTAATAAAAATAGTGTACACATTATATTTGTATAAATGGTCTACGTTTCGTAAAATCCCGTGCTTTAAATACTACAAAAATATTTGATTTTAAACCTACTTGTCCGCTGCTTGCTTCTTTATTCAGCGACTCAAAAGCTATCTGCTTAAGAAAAGGGAGCTTTAGGGAAGTATTTTCGAAAGGAAAGTCAGTCTTATTCACAGTGCAAACCGGTAAAACACGAAAGTGGTCCACTTAGCAGCCTTTGTTTTGAACGCTCATAAGCATTAGAGCCATTTTTATCGTGATCAATACATCTGTAACTTGGTTGGTTGGTTGGTGTCGTGGCCTTTGAGAAGTCAAATGGATCTATTCATGAAAATCACTGCTTTTGCCAGTTCCACTATCTTTTCACTATACAGCTCTCCCTGGAGAGAAAATTCCTTTAAGCTTTGCTCTAGATATATACATAAAATGAATTTTCATGGAAAAATGGCTGCCATTGCCTCAAGAGGATGGACTTCTGCCTGTTGGTCTGCGAAAGGTATTTCATTTCTCTTCTACTACCCGAAGGAGGCATTCCTCTATCCGCCACCTAGGGGACACGCCCTCTAAGGGTTATAGGCTCCCCTGAGGGACGTCTATCACTTAATAGACATCAATCAATTTAGATTTTTATATCTAAATTCATTATATCTTATATCATGAACGCGATAATAAATACAATTTGATTACTTTTAAACCTACAGTGAGCCTACATTACGCAAAAGAAGACGAAGAACGACCTTGTTTTACATTAGCTATACGTAAGTCACGTGATCTCTGAGATTATCTGCCTTGTTTGTTTACACTAACTCCAGCCATACTTGTTCGGATTGGATCGGATCGCTATGCATAAATCGCGTAATCTCTGACGCCATCGATTCTTGATTAAAATTTAGTTTCTTTCGAAATTTTATAATTTCAGGAAGCGAAATTTTATACTAAATTTCAAAACAAAATCTAGCTGAACCATTGTCCTAAAAATATGACTAATGGTTTAAGAAAAATTAGAAATAATTATTTCGTGGTAAGATAATCGGGTAAAAACAGAAGGAAATTTTAATTTATAATAGATAATGTAGTTTGGAAATTTTAAATCTCCCAACGAATAATAAGTAACGCAAATTCTGAATGAAGATTTTGCGTGACTATACTTGGAACCAGATAAAGTATATGCTAATCAATGTTTGGAACTTTTTTCCTTGGAAGCTCGCAAACACAGCTGGAACACAATTTCTTTTTAATTTAATAGAACTAATACCTAACTTTATCATCTAAGCAAAATTAATTAGAAACCTCTTTTCCAAACTCAGGTAATTAGCATTATTTATACAATATTTCTCGGAATGCCATTCTTATATGAAACTGGTTACATAAACGGAATTATCTGCTTCCCTCCTAGCTGCAAAAAAGTATAACAAAGAATTAAAGAATCTATCTTTCTTAATCTGTTCTCTTATTATAAGCCATTATAACCAAGGTGAAATAAATATAATGTAGAAGAGACATATTTAAATACTTCAGTAGACTAAAAGAAGCAAGTATTTTATTAAGGCAAAGGTTTTAGCCTAATTCAATGTATGCAAGGTACTTCAGCAAACCCGTTACAGTCTTTCAGGAGAGGCAGACTACACCGAGACGATGGAAAATCACACAGCAACGCATGTTGGAAAAGGCTTTCCTGTCGCTGTAGTGAAAGCACAAGAAACGGAGTAGCACAAAGCACAAGAAACGGAGGATATGAAGACCGGGAAGTAACGTGTTTATTATGGTTAGTACAGCAGAAATCAAGAAATAAGAGCTAAAACAGACAACGATCGTTATCAAAGAAGGTGTTCGAAATTACGACTCCGGATGCAGGCCTCACATATCCGGCACATGTTTAAGGATTATGTTAATTTATCCTACAGTTAATTTTGAGTTAAAGTTAGTTACTTTCCTAGCCTTTCTTAATTTCAAGCTTACAACTTCCGGCCAGAATGTATTTTTACAATCGCTTTTGAATGTAAATGAGGAGAAGTATTTAACTGTGAAGTTCTACTGACTTCGTTAGAGAGCCAGTGATTCTGACAACAGCGCGTTCGCCCTTTTAGGCTACTCTCTCTTAAGCTATTATTACGCTCGGCCGTACTTTAGGCCCTTGATAGCTTCGCCTTTACTTAGCATTAAGGGGCCAACTCTGTTAGAATCTTGATAGCTTCGACTATATCTTTTTAGTTAAGATTAGTTAAGCTTAGTCCTTAGTTTCCTAAGTTCAAGCCCGAGTGGAGGCTTTATTGTAACGAGTGGAGGCTAACTGTAAGAAAGAAGTCGTCTGGTAAAACTTTATTGGAATAATAAAGAGTAATTGCACCCTTCTTGCGTTTTGTTCTCTGTCTCACGAGCTCAAGCGATAATTCGCTTACCCGTTCTTAAGATTCTTCAACTTTAGATTAAAACACCTAGGAATCATACACATGGAAGATCGGATATTCTGGAAAATACCGGGCATGTCCCTGCAGCTGCCACGATGCGTGCAACAAGTTATTAAGCTCTTCTAACGGGGCTTTCCTACTCCAATGTCTTGACATCCATCCCCCCCCCGAGGAAGTAGTCATCAACGCAAGTGAGATTTGGCAGTCTTGCTGGCCAATGCACCGAACCACCCCTGCGATTCTAAGTTAACCCCTTAACCTACGATTTAGATTCGAAGATGTTGGGCCGAAATTGCATACAAGCTCGCGCAGCGTTCGGGTCATTTGCACGACTTGTGTAGCACGCTAATCCTGGCAATCGTAAACATGACGAATTATGTAATTTTCGAAGAAAGTATAGGCGAATAATTATGGACGATACATCCGATGACGATCCACTACCAGAGTCCTGGCTTTGGAAAGAAATAAGAAACAGTCCAAAAATCTGGGACTATACGATGACTCCTGGCATAAAAGAGGAGGCCTTATGTCAATTAGAAGGAAATAGAGGAGAATTTGATATATTTAATCTAATATTTGATGACATATTTTGGAACAATATTGTAACCGAAACGAATCAGTATGCAGATCAAGTACGAGAAAATCCACAGAGAACACGAGTGTAAAAAGTGTAAAGTTCCGTTACATGTACCAGAAATGCTTTGAAATATATCATACCATTACATATTACTAATATTGTATTTTGGAATTTTTTATAAATAAACATTTTGTAATACTTGCGTCTACCACAATTGCATCAGACTGTAATTGCGTATCAAATATTCCACGTAATATTAACTTCTGGCCCGATCACCGTACGGGGGCTGTGCCCGTGAATGTTAGATTTGGCCCGACCATCGTACGCGGGCTATGCCCGTCATTGTAGATTAAGGGGTTAAGGATACATTTCGAACACTTTCTTTGATGACGATCATCTGTTTTTGTTCTTATTTCTTGGTTTCCATTGCACTAAGCATAATAAACATATATTCTGATTCTGTTCGCGTCCTTCCTTTCTTGTGCTTTTTGTCGTCACTGTTGCCCCAGAAAAGCGTCTATGACCATGTTGTTAAGTGTTTTTCCATCGTCTAGATGTACTCTCCGAGAAAGATTATAATCGATTTGCTGAAACAGCCTGTAGATGAGGCTTTATATCATAATACATTTTGTTTACATATCTAGAATATTTTCAGTTCAAAACTAATTTCCCTTTATTATCAATCATTTTTAAATGAAAATTCTTAGTAGGAAATATTGAGTATAAATTTGAATTTTTATTAGATTTTTAGTTAAATTCGCATTTTATGCTTAAGCGTATTTAATTTCCAACCGTTAAGCCTAAACCTATTTGATTACCGTAGTCTGGATGAAACGAAAACTTATAATGTATTTATTCGCCCAATAATGACTCAAAATAACAGGCAGCGCTTAAAAGTACTAATTTCCTTTTCACTGCTGCCTTAAGATACTCATTTCACCATTCTTTAATTTCGACGAGCCATTTTAAAAACCTTAAAAGCTACTTTGCCGATTTACCATTTTATACTTTTGAAATCCAACTTAATATCAAGCACGCTGCGCTCAATTGCCTCAGCTTTTATGTTTGTATGCAAGCACACTAAGTAAGTGGCTTTGCTGATTACCTTTTAATTAATGATGCTGCATTCATACGAAACTGGTGTTAATATACATTGAAACAGGTACCCGACATCATGTGCAATATTTTAACTATACAAGCAGCATTAGCATAATGTCGCGCATTAAATACTGAATGATTGTAGTTTAAGTAAACATTCGGCTCATGTTTCATAAATCGGGATGATCGAGAATTTGTGTTAGACAGTTCTTTTCTGATTGGTTGGTTGGTTGATTTTTTTAAATGACACAAAACCTCGAGTATTATTATGCGCCAGACAAATGGTGAGTAAAATTCAAGATGCATAAACACACTGTATCAAGTGAATTGATGAAATGAATCTGAAATGCTGATGAAGGCATGGGGAAATGACTTTAAAATGTCCAGGCAGAAATGACTGAAAATGCTCTAGCAACAGGTAGAGCAGGATAAAATGTAGTTCAAATCATATGGTACAAGGAGATGTCTTTTAATAAACGTATGAGGTTGATGTGAGGGTTTCTTCCAATGAGGCCTGTTAAGTTAACATTCGTAGAGTTAAAATAAAATTCACGTTTCTGACTAAACGCAGGACAGCAGGTTAAAATGTGATTGACTGAAACGGGAACGATGTAAGTGCCACAAATAGGCCTTTTCTGATTGCGTACCAAAATAGAATTTATCCAGTATCTTGATTCTAGATTATGCTTTAACATAATAAATTTTAAACATTTTGATAATTATCTGTTTAATCATCAATAAATCAAAGTCGACCATCAGAGTCATACAAGAAAATCAATCGTTGCAGAATTGTAATACTACACAAGCTGTTCGCACATTTCTTAGACGATTTTCATTGTATTTGCAGAAATACCTCACTGAAAATTTTTGTGTTTCAAATGTTCTGTTTGATATCCTTTATTCTTCACTACATTTCTACTCCATGATTTCCAAGACAATAATGTCTTTTGCAGTATTGCAAGATATATTTTATTCCATTCTTCCTGAACAGCTTTCAAAGTCCAACCGGGTTGTCAAAAAAGTAAAATTCCAAGGATGATATATTAAGAAATTTAGTAGGGATATGTCCGTAGGTTATGGCCTTGAAATTTGGTTCATGTTCTGTATTTTATTTTATTATTTTTTTTTCAGGAAATTAACGATGGAGTTTGACGCATAGCTGCTTGCTTTCTCTTCAGCCAATTCTACTGATTGGCGGGACTTGGGGTAAAGAGAAGGTATTTCACATTTGGGAAAATTGGATACAAAATATGTTCATGATAATACGTGGAGTTGATGTTAACATTTTTCTCTACTCTCTTTACTTTTAATTTATCGTTATTTGAAAAACGAGCAGCAATCATAAATTCATTTGAAAAACTTTCTTTAGATTCTTTGAACCATGTTTTAAGAATTTTTCCCCTCTTCGACGATAAATAGGAAATAGATGACAATAATGGAACTCTTTTTATAGCAGTAATTTAAACACAACCAAGATTCATCTATTATGACAACAGTTTTCCATTTTTTCCTGAATAAACGTTTCTCATAAACAGTTCTACAGAGCTTTGTGCGTTCGTCGATATGAAATGGAGAAAGATGATACGCATTATGATTTGTCTCCTTTTTAAGATCCAAATCGACATTAATCATCTAGTGTACAGTTGATTCAGATCATTTTAATTATTTTGCAATTGTCCTTTGATGTGATGGATTTTTTTTAACACTAACGATCTTAACTTTGCAAAGTTCGAAGTATTCTTTTATTTTAACACTTTTTTTTTTTCACTTGAGCCAATAGCTTCAGATATTGAAAAACAACGACTTTAGATATTGAAAAAACTACAGCGTTTTTTAATAACTAGCTTCGAATAATTTTCTTTGGAAATAACATAGCCTTCCATACATTGCTTCTTTAAAAGCGCCATTTTGCACAAAAACAAACTCTCATGTTACTTTTACTCCCAAAATATGTTTAGTTAAAAAGATAAAGTAGACGATAATTTGTACTCTCAAAATATAAAGGATAGTTTAATAGATAGTTTAAAAGTTAGTTAAAAGTATAATTTTCAAACAAGAAATGTTTTTCAGCAAAGCAAAATCGTCTAAAAAATGTGCGAACGGACTTTGAACTATGTTACGGAATATCAAGCTTTGTAAGCTTTGTACATTGGTTTATATATCATATAACCGTGAGAACAAATAGCTTCCCCCTTCTTTTTCCAACAAATACTATGAATACTTCGAACAAACACTATGAATAAATCTTATTTAGTCCTATTCACTTATTTCAGATATAGAACTTCAAAGTTTTTAACCTTCCTATCCACTGGAAGGGGGGGGAAAGAACCAAAATTTTTAAATGATGCTGTCAGTCATATTATCCCCACTCTAAATGTTCCCATAGATTTTTCACCCATTCTTTCTATATAAAGACACCGTAGTCTCTCCTCCACTTTTATTAAACTCACGCAAAAACGCTTTCCAGGTTTTTTTTTTTTTTTTTTTTTTTTTTTCGAAAATGCTATCAGGTTGTCGGGAAAATAATGCACGTTTTTGCAATTTTTTATCTTTCCTGTACATTTTTATCAATAAAAATATTTTGAATTACATTGGTTTATATATCATTTTGAAGCTCTATTTTCGCTCTATATTTCTATAATAATCATTTTGTTCCAAAATTATTTTCAAAAATATTTTCTGTTTAAATGTCAAAACGGGATTTTCTGCAAAAGTACTTTTATGAGTACAAGCTAGTCCACAGCGCAACACAAACGGCTCGAAATGTCCACGAAGTATGGGGCGAGAAAAGTGTTAATGAATCTACAGTTCAACGGTGATACCAAAAGTTTCGTCGTGGAAAATTTGACCTCGAAGATCAAGAGCATCGTGGACGCTCTTAAGCTGTTGATGACGCTGATTTGAAGACTTTAGCTGCTCGAGAGTTTGGCGTAAGCAAAACAACGATTTCTGATCACTTGGAATTGTATAGGATAGTCAAAGAAGTTCGATAAGTGGGTTCCTCACGAATTGAGCGAAAATTTTAAAAAAATCGCCGTTTTGAAGTGTCGTCTGCTCTTCTTCTCCACAACACAAACGACCTTTTTCTTGATCGAATTGTCACGTGCGATGAAACGTGGATTCTCTCCAATAACTGGCGACATTCAACTCAGTGGTTGAAATGCAGTCAGACACCACAACAGTTTCCAAAGCCAAATTTGCACCAAAATAAAATTATGGTGACTGTTTGGTGGTCTGAGGCCGGTCTCATCCACCACAGCTTCCTAAATCTGTGCGAAACGATTACAGCAGATAACTACTGTCATCAAATCAACGAAATGGACCAAAACTTGCAACGCATGTGCTCAGCATTGGTCAACAGAATGCGGCCAGTTCTTCTCCATGGCGGTGCTCGGCCGCACGTCGTGCAACTGATCCTACAGAAAATTGGACGAATTTGGGGATACGAGACTCTCCCTCTTCTCCCAAATTTGCCTGACCTCTCACCGACCGATTACCACTTTTTCAACCATCTGTATAACATTCTGCAGAAGAAATGCTTCAGAAATCAAGACGAGGTCAAAACGTCTTTGCCAACTTTACCGCGTCCAGAACTTCAGAATTGTATTCCGCCGGCATAAATGAACTTATATCTCGTTGGCAAAAAGACATTGGTTGGGCTGGTGCTTATTTTGATTAATAAAATTGTTTTTGAATTCAGTTATGACACTTTAAAGATATAGGTTAAAAGCCTGCATTATTTTCCGGACAACCTAATAGTTCAGCCGTTACACGGGACGAATATTCTCTTTACATTCCTTGCTAAAAATTAAGGTACGAATTTTTATAAGATTATAAGATTTTATGAGTGTGTGTGTGTGTGTGTGTGTGTGTGTGTGTGTGTGATTATGGCAAAGCCTCGAGGGCTATCTGCCTAAGAGGAGGGATGCCTTCGTGGAGGACTTTCTAAGGGAAACTGGCCCGATTTTTTTTATGAGAGTACTTTGATGTTTAACATAAATGTTAGTTTGAAATTATTTTATATTTCGTATTTCTTGTCACCTTTAATTAGAAAAAAAAATCGTATGATATTTCTAATGGAAAGCTTTTGGATCATCTTCTACATAGTCTTGTTCTAAACGAAGGGATTTTCAGACTTTTCCAAACTAGATCTTAGTGGACGACAATTTTGGATTAATCACTGTGCAAAACCGCAGAAAGACCTCATTGTCTAAGGTAATAGGAAAATTCTCCATTAGACTTATGCTTTGTTCAACATAATGAACACACAGAAAATACAAGATATCCCCAAATATATTTCGGTATATGATTTGCCCAATTCCTTCCAGCCCTACGTTCGAGACACTTTTGATGAGCAGAAAAATAATACTTTGTAATCTAATATCATCCTTAACAGAAATTATTATCAGGAATGTTTTAGAAATATTTTTTGCCTTTTTATAAATCCATAATAGTTTAACAAGATTAGGATTTTTATGAAGCAAAATGTAATATTTAAATAAAACCATGCTCTAAATTTATTTTCCGAATTCAACGAATTTTACTGCGTAACAGAATAAATAATTATTAAAATGAATCGCATATCATGCATCTGATGTTCGAAATGAGTTTTCATTTGAAGTTCCAAAGGCAGAGAATTAATAATGGATATTTTAATTCTAAGCGAGAAACATGCATTTCCCGAATTTTAAATGAATTTATACATTCATTTAGCTAACATCATTTGCTTTTAATTAAAAACAGATCATTACTGAATTAAAGAGTGACATAATTATACCTCGCAGTTCTGCAAGGAGAAAACAGAAATATTTTGAATAATTAAAGTCAAAGTAACTCTTTTAAAGTCGGAAAATCAATTTATTAATTAATATACTCAGTTGTTGAACATTCGGATCAAAGGAAGTTTGTCTTGTTTACATTCTATGCTTTGTTTGTTAAAGGAAAGGTGTACTTTAAAGCCATTTGTCTAGCAAATTACAATTGTCACAAGATTATTCAGTGTATCATGAGAAATCTCTGTATTGTGTTTTACTCAACAGCAAGAAGAGAAGGAAAAAAACTCTTCCTTCAATTTAAAAATGCTTGGTGCCCATTCGGTTAGAAACGTTTTCGTACTATTAATTCTTTAAGGTTTCCAAAGGCATTCGAACAAGTTAAAAAAAATTGTAAATAATTTATTAACGCAACTATTTTAATAATACAAAATAGTCATATGTGCTAATTGGAAAACACAAGTATGCGTATGATTTCTGTTTTTCTTTTAGTAAGACAAACAGCTTCGTTTTGAATGTACACCAAAATCAAAGAAAATCGTTATATTACAAGTTGATTTTAAAGAAACTCTTTCGTTGTTTAATTTGCCTGTATTGTCTTACCTTTATCTATTAATTAATACTCTTTTCTGATTCCTGGTTAATAAAATAATACTTATTCAGAAGACAAACAACAAAAATCAGCGTTATATTTACAAAATTTCCACAGGACTAGTTTCGATGGTTTTACCCATGGAGGTAGGAAAGGGAGGAGGGGCCATTCCGCGCTAGAAGTGAAGCACTGCTTTGAAGCTTGGGTCACCAGACGGGGTGTTCTTTGTTTACATTCAGAAGCTCGCTTGACAAGAATCTGATAGTATTTCGACACACGACAGTTCCATAGAAATCGAAAAAGGGACACTCTCGCATGAAAGAAACATTCATAGTGTAATGGATAATAGCAATTTGTATAGTTTACTGACATTTACGCAAAAATCACATCTTGGTTATTTTTCGATAACTAACAACAGCGATTTTGATTATGAATTCGTTTTATAAAATTCTAAGCTGTTGCACTACAAAAATATAGATTTTAAGAAAATTGCTAAAAGAGATCTGCCAAAATTTATTTTCTAGAAGATTTGAAAAGTTTGAAACTTGGCGGCTAAATGTAAATATAAAATTATGTATGTTAAAATATTTGTAATTAGGCACATAGGTCAGATTAAGTTTTTATTAACTAGAGTAACGCATGCAAGGGCTATCTGCCTAAAGAGAGAGATGCCATCGTGGAGGAATTTTGAAGAAAAACTGACCTTTGAGTGGGTATTAAAAATAATACTTATAATTTTCATTCAAATTATATTCATATATATTTTTTATGTAAAACTTTCGGGTGTATGCTAAATTAGTGTAAATTACTTTACACGAAAAATATAGTGAATGCACAGAAATTAAAGATTTGCACATGCCGGAAATGATAAATAGGAAATATGTATTGGTATTTATGCATGTGCTTGAAAAAAGCATGTATCTTAAATGTATCTAATTTATAATGATTATAAATGTTATCTAAATATATAATAACCTTAATATTGAATTGTAAACATAAATTGAAATCCTGTTGACAAATACGCTATAAAACTATTTAAGCAAGAATTGTTCGTATTGGAAAGCAATCTGTTAAAAGGTATTGTAAAGCAAATGCTATGAGATGCGCACTTAAGAACGTAATAAAGAGTTTTGGAATACGTATTGTTGAAATGAAGGGTTAAAAGACTCCCCGTAGCGAAGCGGTTCCACCGGATAAAGGTACGGATCCTGTTGCGGACACCTCGAATACGACGGCCACTGATATGGACCAGGACAATGCTGATCACGTTCTTACGGAGCTGGAAATTGCTACACTTCGACAAGAAATCGTTGAAGTAGAAAGGAGCATTACTAGCTATTACGGAACCATCCGGTACTTATCGGCCAACAGACCAGTCACGGACACGGACTATCATTCGGACATTCTGAAAAAGGAGATAGAAAGGAAGAAGATTCTGCTGGATCAGCTGAGGGGTAAGTTGAATATTGCTCTTTCCCATGCAAGCATTACACAGCCAATCACACAACAGAAACGCAAACCACGTGATAATTCAGACAGTGACGACGACACGGAAGGATTCAAAAAACCACATAAAACTGCTAAGGTACCCGTAAATGTTACACCCAACAGTATACCCACCCAAAACAGCTACACAGCACTCTCGCAACCTGACACTCATTTCACCCAACCCACAACACAAATTAACAGCTCGCAAACACCAGATACAAGACTTCCCCAATATAGCACACCTACACCAATTATGGTTAAGCCGATAGATGGCGCCACACACAACCAGTACATCAAGAAACTCACTACACTGACTAATGCTACATTTTACGCCAAAATAAGTGGAGAATACCTCAAGTTACTACCTTCAACAACAGATGATCACAGACAACTCACCACAGACTTACAAAAACATAACATCGAACATTATATCATTACACCCAAGCACAAACGCCCAATTAAAGTAGTTATCCGAGGCTTACCCATTACCACTGACACACATGAAATTTCCACGGAACTCACACACCTCGGATACACTGTACACAAAGTAGTACAACTCACAAGATTCAAAACCAAACAACCCATGCCACTATTTCAGATACAACTCATGCCAACACCAAACATCGACAAAATCTACAGTGAAACACACCTAGGTATGTTCATTATCACAATCGAAAAATACATCAACAAAAACATTACACCACAATGCCACAACTGCCAACGTTTTAATCACTCATCAGACAATTGTTTCTTCTTACCTAGGTGTGTTAAATGCGCACAACAACATAAAACAACAGACTGCCCAACACAAGGTAAATTAGATAACCCCACATGCGCAAACTGCCAAAAAAATCATCCAGCTTCATTCCGCGGTTGCGAGAAATTCCCCAAAAACAGAAACCTAAATAAATCACCCAATCACACTTTTACACCAAGCAATAGCACCCCAAACCTTACACAAGGGAGAACATATGCACAAGTTACTTCCAACAATACACAAGACATTAGAAATCAGACTACCAACACTACATCCAACGCGAACATTTTCACCGACATTCTATCTACACTAAAAGAACTCAATAATACTTTCGGCTACAATAACATATTTAAATTCTTCTCTACTCTCAAAAATAGCTTACACCAATTAAAAGCCGCAGACACACCCATGGAGAAACTATTAATTCTTTTTACTATTTGTGAGGAAGCTAACATCTTTAACTAAATAATTATATAAAAAAAAAAAAATAACTCTTAAATTATATCTTTGATCTGTGAACATAATACACTTGCTTGCATGAGACCCCTCAGCTCTATTTCCAAATTCCAACTTTTTCTCCCATTGGACACTTTCACCCACCTGACCTGAAGATTTCAAGATCTCCCCGCCCACCGACGCCGCCTTCTATACCTCAGCGCAGCGACTTTCAACCTAGGAGTTAGCCTCTGAATACTTCTCCCCAAGTGCAGGTATCTTCAAATCATCTTTCTGCTGGACTATCATTGCTTACCATCCACATTGCTTATCGACATGCCATCATCACTCTGCCGAACAACACTTATGCCCATAATGTTCGAAAAGAGACGCAACTTCGATCGGGATAGGACCCTTCCGTCCAGGCGCCCGTTGAAAGGAACCTGCCGGTTCAAGGATGATACTTTCATAGGAGGCAACGTTGGCTACCTTGTAGATACATTAGGTACTTTTTGGAAGCAGACAAGAGAGACTGAAAAATAAGCAACGTCTTCGCCGGAAATCGAAACACGGATCTCTGAAATACCGGCTCAGTGTGCTGACCACTACACCACGAAGGCACGCTAGGAAGGCGGGAGAAATACTTTATAACTTGTAAGGTGCTTCCATAATGAAATGGCCACTGATTCCGACGCTGAAGTGACGCAGGGCTTACGGCTATTAAATAAAACGCCCTGCCGCCCAACCGGTACAGTGGTTAGCATCCCTGACAGCCGTGCCAAAGGGCCCAGGTTCGAATCCCGAAAAGGCGTGACTGTAAATGTATAGTGCCCGAGCGGCATGGGAGCACTCTAAATATGCGGCGAGCCGAAAGTTCGAGCTGAGCTAATCTCGTCGATATGCCATGGAGAAAGAAGATACGCATTATGATTTGTCTCCTTTTTAGATTCGACATTAATCAATAAGATTCAAATCGACATTAATCATCTAGTGTACAGTTGATTCTTATCCTTTTAATGATTTTGCAATTGAAGAGGTGACATTATCATGGAGTTTGCAATTTTTATTTCATTCACGCATAATTATAATTATAATTTTTATTATAAATTAAATTTAATTCACGCATAATTATAATTATAATTTTTATTATATAATTAAATTTAATAATTTTTTGAGTACGGTAAGAACAGAATAAAACATAACAGAATAAAACACGTAAGAACAGAATAAAAATCTCTTTCCCCCCCCCCAAAAAATTATAAAACTGATTTAAAATCAATTCTAAAGGGAATATTTCGTGGCGTCTGTACTTACGTACGTACGTACGTATCTCGCATAACTCGAAAACGAGTAGTCTCAGAACGTTGAAATTTTGTATATAGAGTCGCTATAACAAGCAGATGTGCACCTCGTATTTTAGTTGCAATCGGCAGCACCAAAAGTATATAAATATATGTACATATATATATATCCACTCTGTTACTCGGCTCAGTTTCTTTATTCTTATACGTCTGTAAATTGTGCACTTTTTGCTTTAAAAATTATTGAATTATGTTGCTATTATCTTCCGGTTAAGGTTTTTATGCCTTTAGTAAATCTTAAGACGATATTTGTGGAGTTATCAACAATTTAAAAGTTAAGCCTAATGAATTTTGCGATGGTGGATATGTTTGTTTACATTTCAAACTTGGAAAAATAGCGGATTTTTTGCCAATCTAGAGAAACTAAGCTTCGCGACAACAAAGATAACGCCTTCTTTTATTATTGCGAATTAAATCATGCTTAATCCATTCTGGAATTTATTCGAGGAAATAAGTGTTTAAGATTTATTTCGTAATTTTAGTATAGATATTTTGAGTTTCTATGTATTTCTGCCTTGTCGGGAAGCAAGAGCTTAATTAATTGAAAGAGAAATGCTGAATCTTGTATAAAAAAAACTGTTTTTTTGTTTTTGTTTTGTTTGCTTAATTTCTTTTATGAATCGTTTTAGATTTATTATAGTATTTGAATAGAACAAGTGGCAACGATCAGATAATTCTTCAAATGATATAAATTTAATTGCATTCTGATTGATAATATGAACGAGATGTAACGGTATTAATTGAAGCTAGCGCCAGAGTTCCGCTGTGGTAAACAAATATAGTGGATTTTAAAAAGTGCATTTATTCTGTTGTGGTTTATGCGCTAAGTAGATTTACCGTATTTGACGGCATATAAGATGGACTTTTTCTCCTAAATTTGGTCTCAAAAAAGTTACCTGCGTCTTATACGTGAAAGTAATTGCATTCAATAATTGTTTATTTGGCTTTTGCGAAACGTGAGAACTAAAAGAAACCACGCTTTTGAAACTTTTTTTCCTTGTGTGTGGCCGTCTAAATAAGGGGGCCTCTTATATGCCGTCAAATACGGTAATTTAATCCAATACGTTTAAATGAAATGCAAGAAAAAGTGCGTATTTAATATTCCACGCAAGGAAGTCATATTTCCACACATCATATTTTTTTTTTAATTCTAGAAGTGGGGATTCATAATTCGGGAAATTTTATAATTCTTCTTAACAATGTAATAACTAAGAATGCAGAACCCGCAATGCCATCTGATTTTGACTAAAATTACCAACATTAAATAAACCTTTCATTCATCCTACTGAAAAGGATTTTGTGTTACTGAAAACAAATTTTTATTCGTTGAAATGTAAAGTGAAGAAATTTTTTTTCAAACGCAAAATAAGTTTCATTCCTCCTTCATATTCTATCCAAAAGAGAATTCAAGTATAAAATAATTCGCTTAAGAAACGTAGGTATAAGGCTGTAAAATATAATTATTCAAAGGTATTGGAACAACTCATTTAATTTAACATTTCCTCACTGAATGAAATTACATTTACCTTACATAAGGGAAACCACACGATGAACTCGAATTACGGAAGACATTCGAAGTTATTAACTGAACTAGATCATATTCTCATGCAGCATAAACAAATATAAATTTGTTTAGTCATTTTTATTCATTAAAGTGTAGAAATGGTCGGATTACAACATTTTAATGCATGTGATATATGAAAACCAAGAAGTCATCTTGTACAGAATTTATAAGGTTTTGGAATGAAATAAGGAAACATCGGTTACACGCACAAGCATCAGTAACATGAATAACTGCAGACTGAATAATTATGCAAATTATTTCTCGGCGTAATTACTAGCATACGTTTTCTTCGAGAGAAAACAATACCATTTCTCATCGAGAGATGCACCTCTTTTTTTGTTTCTCTTAATTTTATTGCTCTCAGCAGGTATGTTTTCTTCTTATTTCGGTTATTTATTATTTTATAAGTTCGAGAAGAATAGAAAATTCGGATGAGTTTCACTTCGCAAATGAGAATTTCATGTAAATGAGATACAGCAACGCAGCATAGAAATATCTGCAGTTGATTACAAGCAGTGTCACTAGCTAAACTTTATAACTTCTCAAAGGCCCCCACAAGTTAAATTTTTTAATTAAATAGGGCTTTCTGATTAATAACATAGTTTTTATACTCAACGTTCGCTCATCCAAATATTGTAGTACTCTCTTGACTATTTCTAGGGGAACATTGATTTTTACAACCTAAGATTATGAAACATTACGCGACTTTATGAATTTACTTTCATGCTTTTCATAATATTTTTAGAAATTATTTATTTATTTAAAGTATTCTATACATTCCTCTTAATTAATCTTAACGAAAAGCTTAAACAAAAAATAAACGATTATAAAACATATAATATATATAGATATTTAATGAGAAATTTAGAAGCAATGATGTAGGAACACAGATGTAGAAACGCAGAAATACCGATGGCGTAGCACGTAGATAGCACAGAACGTAGATCCACATTGAAGAGAAGCAAGTCGAGGTGGATTAAATTCCATCTTATTTAAATAGACATTTGCAGCAACTATTTACTTGGAACTCTGATCGTGCCTATTCAAGATGCACTTGCCTTTTTTAATACTGTTGCGATAAGAAGAGAACACAGCGAAATAGCGTCCAAGCAGCACAGAGGTTCAAGCTAAAAGTGCACTATTATCCAATATGGAAGTCTATTAAGAGAAAGGTTTAGGTTTGAAAGGTTTCAGTTTTCAGAATTTAGGAAGGATTTTGATTGCGTCGAAAGCTAAAAATGTTGAATCTGTAGTGACTAGGAAACTTGGCATAGAGCAAGATTAAATACTTATTTCAATTGACATTTGTTGCCACAATTTACTTGGCCCTCTAATCGTGCCTATTCAAGAACATTTACGTTTTTGGATACAGTTGTGATATGAGGAGAGTACGGCGAATTAGCGTCCAAGCGGCAACAGAGGTCGAACGAAATGCGCAGTAATCCAAAAAGGAAGCACGTCAAGAAAAGGTTTTGGCTTAAAGTTAGAAAGTTTTCAGTTCTCTAAATTTTGAGTTCGAGATCCGAATTAACTACGTCATGAGCATTGTGCAAGCCATGTGACATAGACTGATCAGGAACGTTATTACTAATTTTAGAATACAGAGACGAAATACCCAAATTAAAAATGAGGTAATAAAAGGCATACTTTTTTAATCTTACACACGCATATATGCATTTGAATGCCGAAACAAGAAAAATAAATGACCCCCAATGTGTATAAAATAAACATTTTTTTAAAGCGGAATGTATGCATATGCACACACACATCACAACTGACCACCTAAATGGAAAAAGAATTATCGCAGTGTAAAGTAAACCAATAAACCATTTTTTTTTTTTTTTTTTTTTTAAATCCAGGTGCGTAAGAAGATATATATGTGTAAAATATAAAAATGCGAAGGCTTTGCTCTATGCGAACCAGCAAACCTTTAATTGACTTTCTGCAGTTCAGGATCTTCACTCTAGACCAGTACTTTCCAGACCATTCGAGCTTATTACGTAACCGCTTCTATAAATAGAGAATTTGCGCCATTTTGCGTCAGAAGCTCCTCTCTCCCTCTGCTAGTAAGATCTATGCTGCTGCGCTTCTCATCTTCCCTTTGTTAGAATAGTTACGACATCAAAAGCCTAGATTTTATCGTATTCAGTTTAAAACACTACTTGATATGTCATTTGGAGAAGTTAGTCTAAAAGAATAATAATCTGCCGTTCAAATGGAATAAAGATGTGCAATTAAACGCTAAATCCTTCTGTGTCATCATTGGATGCCGTCTTAACACTCAGCCACAGCAATGCCCGGACTTTGATGCCAAGATTCGTCATTCATGTCCACAACTGCTGAAATATCATATATATAAGGAATGTATGTAAGGAAAATAAAGAATATGTAAAAGATTAAATTAGCAGCGTAAATTAATTTCTCGTCTCTATTCTAAAAATAGTAACTCCTCTCTGCACTGCGTCATTTGGAGAAAATTCTATGTCATATGATTCTTAAGTAATTATAATAATGTAAACGGAACTAAGACTCAACCAGCCAATAGTAATTTTAGAGCAATATTAACTGTCCGATCAGAATGTATTGAGAACCAAAACTAACTCAGTTTGACTTAAGATTTCATTCTGAACTTTACGCACTTGCTTAGCTTACTTAGCTGGACTGCTGTCTGTCTACTGCTGCTTTCTTGCTACAAATCAATCAAAAATATAAGCCCTTTGGAACAGGTACATTAAATGTGCCAACTTGTGTGTAGCCGCAATATGTTGCTAAAAAAAACTGAAAATTTAATCTCCTTTCGCCTCCAATTTCTTTGCCATTATGGATCAACACTTCTATGCCATCAAAAATTCCTGCTCCTGAATTTTTACATATATATATATATGTATATATATATATATATATATATATCCTTCATAAGAAACGAACAAACGTAACAAAGTCATAAAATGAATTAACTAGTAATTAACGTTTTACTATTGTATTTTTACGTTGGGCAATAAAATTAAGCAAGTATTAAAAACTAATAGTCTACATGCTACAAGATCGAGAATAATTTATTTTAAAAATATTAACAAGACGGATCTAGTTAAGAGCTTTCGCAAGGAGATAAGACATGATAAATCTGGATTTTTTTTTTAATTTCATAAAAAAACAAGAAAATGTAACAAGCTAGAGAATAAGCTCAGACGAAATAATCTTGTTCATTTTGTTAAAAATAATTTGTTTTGGTTACTATAACGCTTCAAAATTAAATTTTTTATTGCTTCCTTAATTTTATTTTTCATTGTAAAAAGCAAATTGTTTCTTTCTTACGAGATATTTCAAAAGCTTTATTTTGAAATATTTTATTGTAGTTAATAAATGCTATACCAGCGGAAACTAAATAAGTTTTATAAGAAATTTATATTATATTCCTTTTTGTGTAGTACGCAACGTAAAAAACAAAAGGTAAGCGTCATTAGAAGGGAACCAACCTAAGTGGCATTGTTGAAAAGATAATATTTGAAAGAGGACTCGAAAATCGACATCGATTTCCTACAAGTGCAAAGATCTGTTAGTAATTTACTGCTAGAGATTTAAAAAAAAAAAGAAAAATGAAAATCTGAAAACCTTCAGATTTTATATTACGACCAAAAAGACTCTTTTAAACGTTTTGTGTATTACCTTTATTTATTTATTAAATATCATGTTCTTTGCACTTAAACCATAAAATTCAATTCAACAGCAAAATCGCAAAATAATTCTAAAATGAGCCTATCTTTAGAATTACAGATACACACTCTCGTACCGGTGATAAAAATGTTTTCTTTACGTACAGTGATGCCATTCCTCGCTTTGAAATCGTTGAGTTTGTTACTCAAAAATTCTTTAATATCTGACAAAATATGAAATAGACAATAAAACAAATTCCAAATTCGGGCTCCCAGATACCCATATTCGGTGGAGGATTATGATATTCAAAATTGGATAGCTGTAGGTACCGTTGCTTCATCACAATGCGAGAAACGTACATACATTTATGCAACTTCTTCATTATTTAATTTCTTTAAATATGATACAGGGATCTAATACTGGGTGGCAATTGAAAAGTGAATCGAGGCAAAATGCCGAAACGAAATTAATAATAGCCCTTCTGAGCTAAAGTCCTTTCGAGTAAAAAAAAAAAAAAAAAAAAAAAACTATTACTGTTGTTATCTTATTTGCTTTCATTTTTGTTTTAATATTTCCCGTAGACTGTTTTGTTTTATGCTAATAATTCTCCTAAAAACAATCTTAAATAATTTTAGAAAAAAGCCCAGCAAATTCACAACACGAATAAAAAATTGCACATCATAAATTTTCTCATTGGGAAATTTAAAAAATTAAAAAGTAATATCAATTATTAAATTACTAAACACAGGCCCAGGCATAATTTTAGTACCTTAATATACTATTTGAAAATGATTACTTCGAAAAGCGTTTATTGTTGTATATTTCCAAACGGCTGGCTGATAAATATGGTTTCTATAGAAATAAAATTTAAGGATTTCCAAAATTTCCTCAGTGTTTTGCCATTCTTGAAACTTTTCATGCATAAAATGTCCGCTTTCACCGAGACATTTGCTGTTTATCGTACATCGTGAAATAAATGACCATACCGGCGCTTTTAGTCGCTTTCCTCGGACAATTCAGCTTGGACACTCCACAGAGGGGATACCAGTCCATCACGTAAATGGCTTGGAGAAACTGCCCAAAGAAAGAAAATCCTTTTACAAGGGCAACTATTCTTTCACGTTTCTCTTCTTTTCCCTTTCTTATTTATCAGTGGCCTCAAACTTTGCCTTTGAGGAGATGATTCAGAAAATTGTCGGAACCCATTAGGAAACGTTAGCATTTACCGAAGAAGGCGTGACCGAGTTTTTCAATTTCGCGACCACAACCGGTCGAACAAAGACGACTTGTAATTTAGGGGAAGAAGATTTTGACGCGAACTGTCAATGGTAGTCTGTTTTGTTCTCACCCATTTGATGATGATTTGTTTTTGCTCTCCATTTTGTTCAAATTTCTCACATTGCTTCAAATCTGTGGGTACAAAGTACATAGTGGAGCAAATTTTATAATTGTGCTTTTATTGCAACACATTTAAGTCTTGCAATAAAAGCACATTATTGGAGTCTCTCATCCTCTCTCTCTCTATATATATATATCTATGTATGTCCGTGTGTATTGTTACATTATGATTTTTTATTCCCAAATCTCTAATAAATTACAGTGCAGTTAGTCATTCCGTTAATTTAATTATTTTGATTCCATACATACCACAAACGGAATATTAATATATTCAAAAAATCATATATCGAAGATGAACTTAAACTCTTATAATATTTGTTTTTAATTTGAAAAACATATACATCAAGAAAAATTTGAAACTATCTTCCAAAACTTGAACAATTGAAATTTCATTAACAGAATAATTTTATGCATAATGGTTATATAGTAAATGTGAATTTAAAATAAGGGAAATGATGAAGGTCTTTTATTAAAACATTAAAATAACAAGACGGGTAAGAAAATATATTGATTATTCGGTAACGGAAAAGTCTGAAAATTTCAGTGATTTTTAATGATTGAATTCTTTATGGCAAAGCAAGCTCATTCCTTCAGTATAGTTCCTTTAATAGAGGACTCATAAACCTTAAACCCCTTATGTTCTTCGAATATGTGACTGTTGCAAGAATTGGGATAATTTATTTATTTTAAAAGCAATTACTTCCAACTTTTTATGGCTGACTACATAATATAGTTGCTTTCTGAAATAGTAATCAGAAAGATTGTGTTGCCGCAAATATTTTTATAATTTAATCCGCTTTGTGACAAAATGTTTCTTCATGTTTTCACCTTGCGCGCACAGTTTAAAATATTCTTTTGCATAATTTAATTCCATAGTTAATATACAGCTTTATAACACTTGGAAACTACTGCGAAGCAAAAATTCTAAGAATTTCATGTTAATTTTTTATTTAATTTGAATTTGAGATTATAAAATGTATTTATTAAAAAAAATCTGTAATGTTGAGCACACAATTTTTAAATATTAAAATATTCATCAGATTTTTGGTTTAGTTAGAAGATAGTGCTCATATAAAGAATTCCATCAAATTTCAAGTATTTATTATCCATTTTTAAAATATCATGCGCGCAAGTTGGAAACATGACGAAACATTTTGTCACAAAGCGGATTAAATTTCAAAAATATTAGTTTCAACACAAACGTTTTGGTTACTAGTTTTCAAAGCAGTTATATTATGTAGTCGGCTGTAAAAAGTTGGAAGTAACTGCTTTTAAAATAAACAAAATATTCCAATTCTTGCAACAGTCACATATTCGAAGATCATAGGGGGTTTAAGGTGTATGAGCCCCCTTAAGATGCAATGCTTGCGTGGAAACTTTCTGAAGAGTATTAATGTTACATACTGGAAAGTCACGAACAAAAGTGTAGTCAGCAGTTTGTTAGTACAGTCAGCAGTTTGTTTGTAGTCAGTATGAAGTATAAGGTAATAAAACCAGCATTCATCTGCTGTACCAACTTGAACATTGGTAGGTCTGTTTTTAAAGGATTTTTCAATAAAATGTATTTAAAAATTTCTGAAAAGTTTCAGATATTATCGGTCACACAATAGGGTTTGTTAAGGTTTTTTACACTCTTGCTGAGCTCGCAGTCTGCTATTACACTCATTTCCTCGCAGTCACGCCATGCACAATTCAACAGCGAAATTACAAAAATTTTAAAAGCAGCATAGCAGTAGAATTCTCAATGCAACGCTAAGTGTTGGTATAGATATATATGTTAAAAATAAAATGATCATGTGATCAGATGGCATGATTAACGGTCGTCTGAATTCTTTTCCCAGCAGACCTTACAGCAAATGTTTATGAAAATAAGACTTTAGAATTTGGTGTAACATATTTTTTGCTTACTAGGCTACTTTTATTTCCTGTTCTCGGATTAATTACGCTTGGATTTTTCAATCAATATGCTTTTTGTGTGTGATGTGAATAAAAATAAGAAAAACTAGACAACATGATCTTCATTCAAGGATCTCGTTTAATTTTCTAGTGATGATATTATGATTTCTTTCAATATACTATTTAAGTCCAAAGGGGCAATTTTCCCTGAAGGACTATTAATTTCGTTTTGCCATTTTGCTTTGAAAACTCTAAAAGGCTGTATCACTTTCAAATCGTTTCCACCATATATTATCGCCTTGTCTTATATTTTAAGAAATTCAATAATGAAGAATCTGCATAATTGTATGTATGTTTCTCGCATTGTGACAAAACAACGGTACCTAGAGCCATCCAATTTTGAATGACGTAATCTTGCATAAAATATGAGCATGCGGAAGCCTTAATTTGAATATGAAACTTGTTTTATTGTAGATTTCAGATTTTGTAATATTTCAACGCATTTTTGATTAAAAACTAAACGATTTCAAAGCGAGCAATCGCAACACTGTACGGAAAAAAACATTTTTATCTCCCAACGCGCGAGATTCTGTATCGGAAATTCCAAATATAGGTTGATTTTTAAAATTAATTTGCGATATTGTTGTTAAACTGAATTTAATGGTTTGGGTACGTAGAACATGTTTAATAAATAAAGGTAACACACAAAACGTTAGGAAAACGCCCCTTTGGACGTAATTTAAAATCTGAAACCTTCAGAATATTTTTTTTTTTCTCAGTTCATCATGCCAATGTTCAGTTTTCTTACTCAGATGGCTTTACAATTTTTTTTTGGCATTTTTATTATTAACGTTTTATGTGGTTTTATGTGTTCACTTTATTTATTACATATCACGTTCTTGGGCTTACACCACATAAAATTCCTTTCAACGGCAAAATCACAAAATATTTTAAAACACAATAGCTTTAGAAATTCTGGTAGACAGTCTGCGCGTAGGAGATAAAAAAGTTTTTTCCCGTACACTGTTGGCACTCTTCGCTTTGAAATCGTTGAGTTTATTAAATAAAAATTTGTTAAAGTTTTACGAAATACGAAATAGACAATAAAACAAAATCTAAATTAAAAATTCGAGCTTTCAGGTGCCTAATATTTGGATGGAGGACTAGGTGATTCAAAATTTGATGGCTTGAGGTGCCGTTTCCCAATGCGAGAAACATACATAGATTCATGCAGATTCTTCATTATTTAATTTCTTTAAATATAACGCAGGGCGAAAATATTGGGTAGCAACAACTTAAAGAGTGGTGCGCCGTTTACGGTGAACCGACACAAAATTCCGTTTCGAGTCTAATAGCCTTTAGACTCGAAACGGAATTTTGTGTCTCGTCCTTTGAGCTAAAAAAAGGGTTTCATGCAATAAGCTTTTATTTAAAATTAATATGATAATGCATTAAAAGGACAATAATAATTTATTTTAGAGTTTAATGGAAATATAATTAATTATAGTTACAGAATTCATCTACAATTTTATATAGCGAAAATAAGACCATGGGACATCTAAATATCGAAATCTGTTCATTTGCATTGTCAAATGTGTAAGCCATTATTTATTTAAATATAACACGAGCACCTCCACGCTTTTATTTTCGTTATATAAAATTGTAGATGAGTTTTGTAAATATAATTTTATTCCTATTAAGCCCTAGAATAAAATATTTTTTCTTCTTCTTGCGTATTAATTATGATATTCATTTTAAATGAAAGTTTATTGTGTAAATTTTTTTTTAAAAGTGTACTTTATCTTTTAGGTTTATGTAATTACGGCAAAACCTCAAGGGCTATCTGCCTAAAGGGATGCCTTCATCGAGGATTTTCTGAGGAAAATTGGCTCGTATGCACGTCACACATGGGAGAAACGCCCCTGCAGCCAGCTCGGTCGGAGGATTTCGATCTCAGACCGAACTACCAGCGTTCAGCGACTTTACCGCTGCCGCTGATGGGCTCCTTGTATTTTATTTAAATATTTGGTATAACTTATATGATATACTCTAAAATATTATATCAAATATATAATCAGTATAATGATGCAATTAATTTAATTCTGTCAGTCATAAATTATTCTGTTCAAATAAATCCATTGGAATATGTTATTACTTGAATAAATATGCACCGTAATACTCGGTTAAAAATACATTTCTCAGAACTACGTCAAAATATTAGCTTAATCGTTGTGTTTCTTTAGAGAATTTCATTTGGATATCTATAGATACTGTTGTGTGCGTACGGGTTCGTAACAGATTGAATATACGCAGGTCCGATGATAGGTTAATAATTTTTTTTCCAATGAAATATTTCAGAACTCTGGACTTTTCCAGAGAAATATTCGTACAGGTGTTCACAGTATCACACAGTATAATCAGTAGTTACATTGCAAACTACTAAGAACGTTAAATACAACGCAATGCAAAGTGCACATAAAGAGAAAGCTAGCTCGAATTTATCTCAGTTCACGCAGAGCTACAACTGGCAACATTACCAAGCAACTGAAATCAGATGCTGTCTCTCTCCGGGATTTTATAGTTTTCAACCGGCCGTCGAGATATTTCTCGTACTTTCTGCTTATGGAAATAACTGGAAAGCAATACGAGGACGGAATTACGGTTACAAATAATATATTTATTCAATTTCGATACATATTACGTTGATACAGGGAACGACCAAAATGTCGCCAAATCTGGCCATAAAATAAGTCGCCAAAACAGTTGTCAGCTTGGCGATCTCTCGCCAAAGTACCGAGATACGAACTGTATGCTAAATGCCACTTCCCTGTATTCTTACTCTTCCGCCAAAACTTCCTCTTAAGAATTTGTCTCGCGCCACATTGCACTGAAAAATACAACAATTATACTTATAATTCTACTAAAATTACCTATCTGAGTACAAAATTCGTTAACAATATACGCTCATGCAACCGTTTGGTCAAAAAAATTTGAAATATACGTTAGCTGTGTTAATACACTAGCTTTCCTTAGATGAAAAATATACAGCCGTAGATTAGGAGAGAGATTTACATTCCCAATCGCGTGCAACAATAATGCTTAAATGAAGCTTTATGCTGCACACGAGACTCGGTCAACGGCTGCTATAACATTAACCGAGTCCCTGTTGTAATATGAGCCATTGCCAGGAAATGTGTTTGGCAAGAAAGTTGCTATAAACTGTATACTTTAGCATTTATAGCTTATTTCCATCTTTTCTCATTTAATGTAAAAACAACATGGTTATTTTGCTAATGTATTTAGTTACAGCTCTTTTGGGAGGTTGCGGAGTCAAATTTACGATATTTCTTTGAATTAGCTTCGGAAAGTTTGAGTTCCATCGCGAAAGTTCATCTGCATGAGATTCTCGTTTGGTCGGCGGAGCTCAATATAATTTATTACTATTTCTAAAAGCAAAAATAAAAGAAAAAATATTTTCTAAATATATAGTATAATAGGTAGAACCAGGAAAATTGAGAGAAATAGAAAAATGAAACTCTTGGTGAGTAATGATGTATTTGACTCTTCACAGCACACTCATTTCGATAATTACTTAGAATTACTTACCTGCATAATTATTTTATTTTCCATGATAATCGAAAGTGATTTGTGTATTCTCTATTAATTTTTCTCTTTAAAAATTATATGTATGCCTCCTTATAATTACTGGTTTCTGCAACATTTGGATAGTAATTTATGATATTTTGCATTGAAGTAACGCAAGGCTGAATCTATGTATTCATAAATTTCATGAAGCTTGATGACATTCACTCACTTTCTTTTAAGTTTAAGAATTAATGCCATTTGTTATTTTGACTGTGATATCTCTACTCTGACGAATATAATCAGAACGAAAGAAAGACGAAAACAAATAAGCTTTCTTTCTTATAATCTCTGAAAATCAATGAAATATTAATTATTTTATGAATACGAACAAAAAATAAAATGCTTCATCCTCATAGTCAAATAATAGTATAATTTTACGAGACACATATTTATAACATCCGCTGTAATTATGCGTCTGAATTGCATATATCTGCAAATTTATAACGCTAGATTTTCCTATATTTAATAAACATAATCATTTTATTTTAAACCGAAATAATGCCAAACACGGTAAAAAAAAAACATTTCATACGTTTGCAAATCAAAAATTAAAGCGAAATATATAGAGATGAAAACCTCGCAAAAGATTGGAAAGGGCAGATATACATGGTGTTTATAAAGTCCCGGACCCATTTTGATGTTTGATAACTCATAAAATAATAAAGATAGATTAAAATTAATAACATAAATAGTTAGATAGACTCAAAAAGTTTCATGACCCTTGTCAATGAACTTCCTCGTGTGCCCCCTTCGTCGCAAGGAGAATATCAAGTCGATATTCAATTTCACGCCAGGTACCGGCAAGCATGTCGGCATCCACAGAGGCTATTGCGGTTGTAATTCTGGCTTTTAGGTCATCCATGTTCGACTCTCCTCCTGTAAACGTTGTCTTTTACAAGTCCCCAAAGGAAAAAGTCCAGCGACATTATATCAGGTGATCTGGGTGGCCAAAGAATTGGACCTCCTCGCCCAATCCATCTATCCTGTAAAATGGTCATTCAAAGAACTATACGAACGATGGTACCCCAATGAGGTGGTGCACCATCTTGTTGCAAAAAGACATGTGGCTGAAGCTCTTCTAGTTGTGAAAATACAAAATTTTCGAACATGTCTAAGTATACGACTGATGAGACCGTCTTTTCTGTAAAAAAAGAAAGGTCCAATGACTCGGTCGTGCATTAGTCCACACCACGCATTCACTTTTGGGGAATCCCTTTGTGCCTCACGGTATTCATGGAGGTTTTCAGATCCTCATATGCGCCCATTTTGGCGATTAACTATGCCAGAAAGATGAAAGGATGCTTCGTCGGAGAACATTATGCGCTTCAGAAATTCAGCGTCATCTTCTGGCCTCCTTAGCATATCTGTTGCAAAGGCCATCGTCCTAGGCCTATCATCCGGTCCAAAACTTGTACAATTTGAACTTTGTATGCATGCAGTCTTAATTTAACAAAAGAGAGAAAAATGCAATTAATAAGCAGACGATATTTAGAAAAGTACAGATATTTTAGACTGGAAAATGAAATTATCTGAAATTAAACACGCGCAGACGATATTTAAAAAAGTAAAGATATTCAAACCTGAAAAGGGAAATATATAAGTTATTCCATCCATAAATTCCGTAAGTTTGTTTATATCTTCATTATTTTATGAGTTATTAAACATCAAAATGGGTCCGGGACTTTATAAACACCCTGTATATCTCCCATGTTACCGCGCCAGTTGAAGAAACTGAACTTGGATTTTTCATGTCTGGAAATAGGTACTTTGAATATACATTGGATTTACAAATAACATTATTCTAACAAGGTATTTTGACACAAAATCGGATATTTTCTGAAATGACATACCGATTTTGTTTCCCATATTTCGATTGTAAGACTCAAATTGTGACACAGTGCCAAGTTTTGTAAAAGTCACACGAGTAGTTTTTTTAAAAAAAATAAGCTCTCAAAACTTTAAATGTCAATTGAATTTGGTTTTATTTTTCCTAAATATCTCTTTTTCTTAGGTACTATTCCGGTCCTATAGAGTTTAAAAGAATACAAAAAAATTAACTTTTTTAAAATTTCTTAAAGAAAGTAAATTTGTCTTTTTAATTATGTAACTTAGAATATTCTACACATAAATAAAAAATAACGAAACACAGTCTAAAAAGGTGGCATAAAATTACGAATATCATTCAATATTGCAGAAAAATTGAGTTTTTGAATATAGTCCACGCCACATAAATTTGATTAAATATAACTAATGTGGCGAGCAGTGAACCTCTGACGTTTATTTCTCCCTTTAGCACTGCCCCACAATCGCTCCACGTCTACAAAATTATAGCTGTGATTCACAGTGAAATCTTCATACCCAGCATTTCTTAGTTTTTGCTTATATCCTTTTTTACGGCAGTCCGAAAATATAATGTTACCATCCACGATGTTTTCTTGAATGGGAGTCAATGTCGCAACGATCAGGAACGGCGACCAGAAAACATTCTTTGCTTTCCCAGCATAAACTCCTAAATACCCACTGTTCCTGAAGAATACGTCTAACGTTGTTTGCCGTCTTGTGAAAAGACTTTTGTCTGTTTGTACGATTTTGTTGGCTCCATACATTTTACTTCTTTTAGAGACATCAAACTATTTGCACACACCTCTCTCAAGTAGTTATTCAAATCTATTGTCGTATTATGGTTCATTTCTAATTGAAGTTCGCAAAAATCAATCGACGTCAGTTCTTGGTAAAACGAAAGGCATTGAGGGAAATAAGACGCAAGCCTTCGAACCATGTTTTGGTTCTCAGTCCTTTTTTTCACCGCATGTGAAATTGTTGTACTTTTCTGTGTAACGTAACCCGAAAACAAATTCAAGAGATAAGCTATGCCCGAAATGTTAAAATACAGGGGCAAGTCCATTTAATACTGAGTAAATTTAATACTCGGTAACTGGGCGAGATGCAACGGTTTTGGAGACTTATTTTGTTGACAAATTAGGCGAGAAATCGCCAAACGTTCGACCATTTGGTGGAATTTTGGTCCGGTCCTTTTGTCACCGTAATAAGCATTGTACCTGAATAAATGTAATTGATCACTTTATTAGCTGCAACCGCAATTCGACCTCATATTGCTTTCTACCAATTTGGGAAGCAGAAAGTAATAGAAACATCTCGACGGCCGTTGCTGCGAGGTGTTAGTTGAGCGTGCACTGAGAGATCTCCATTTTAGCTTTCTCTTTAGATGTGGTTTGCATTAGTCGTGTTTAACGTTCTTAGTAGTTTTTTTTTTTTTTTTTTTTTTTTTTTTTTTAATTTGGTCATGGCAACACATTTATCTTAAGGGACTCATACACCTTAAATCCGTCATGATATTCGAATACGTGACTGTTGCAAGAATTGGGATATTTTATTTATTTTAAAAGCAATTACTTCCAACTTTTTACAGCTGACTACATAATATGGCTGCTTTGTAAAATAGTAACCAGAAAGTTTGTGTTGCCACAAATATTTTTGCAATTTAATCCTCTTTGTGACAAAATACTTCGCCATGTTTCCACCTTGCGCGCATGATATCTTAAAAATGGCTAATGGTACATACTGGATATTTGATGGTATTCTTTATATGGGCACTATTTTCTAACTGAACTAAAAATCCGATGAATATTTTAATACTGAAAAACTTTATGGACGAAAACATTAAAAAATTTGTTAATAAAATACATTTCATAAACTTAAAATAAAATAAAAATTTAACATGAAATTTTTTGAATTTTAGGTTCACAGTAGTTTCCAAATGTTATAAAAGCTATATATTAAATATGGAATTAAATTATGAAACAGAATGTTTTAAACTGTGCGCGCAAGTTGGAAACATGGCGAAAAATGTTGTTACAAAGCGGATTAAATAATAAAAATATTTGTGGCAACACAAACTTTCTGATAACTATTTCAGAAAGCAGCTGTATTATGTAGTCAGTTGTAAAAAGTTGGAAGTAATTGCTTTTAAAATAAATAAGTTATCCCAATTCTTGCAATAGTCACCTATTCGAACATTTTATGGGTTTTGTACGAGTCCCCTTAATAGTCGAGTAGTGCAGTTTGCTTATTAAATTCGAGACAAATTAAAATAATATAATTTAGTATGCTTTGATGAGTGGCAACGCAAAGCTTTAAAATAGCCGAGTTTTTAATCAAACGTTGGTTACATTAGCGTAAAATTTATGTATACAAAGAGTGCGGACAATATGGGCTGCTTTTTTTAAGAAATTGTATATAAACAGTAGCCTTCACCTTGTTTTGAAGGCCAAGTTTGCAAGTTTCGTAAAGATCGGAATTAAACTGTAATCTATATAAACGACAAGCCTTCATTTTCATCCACATAGATTTAAAGTTACATTTTAAATAAAAATAAAATATATTTTTTGAAAAATACATAAATCTGTCTGAGTAAAATATTTAAAACAAATGCTCACATTTCTCGAATTACCTATACGAATGGACAAGGTAACGAAAAATAGTTTTATATTTATTAAATTTAAAATGTTGAAAAATTTCCTCTCTGTGACAAAAGTAAATGGCTGTTTTAAGCTTCGCAATAACATACTTGGAAAGTTTCATCAAGTGGCGCATTACCTGCAATCTTATTTCCCATTGTTATGAAGACGTTTAACGGTAATGGAGCGGAAATTCCAGAAATCTACATTTTCCTCCAGCGCATTTAACTTTTGAAGCTGAAAGATTATACTCTGATGAGTTTTAAAGCAAACAGAGCTTTATAATTGGGCTTCAAAATTATACGTATATATTTTTCACAAATGAAAGGAAAGTGTAATGCCAGTTATAATTTTAAGTAGATAATTGATAAATTTAATTTCTACTGTTTCATTTGATTGCTTATTTTCAGAACCATCCGTATTAACTTACGCAGATTTTATTTGAAAATTACTTTTAAACAGCGATTACAAAGAAATAGTTGATTATAATTAAGAATTTTGTTAAAAAATTCTGATATATTTCAATGGAAAAACAATCCATTCGGTAATAGAAAATATGAATAACTAAGCTGTTTTTTTAACTCAATGGGGTATTAGTCTCAAAACGGCATTTTGTGGCGTTTCACTATAATCGGCGAATCACTTTAAATTGTTGCCAACAAATAAAACTTAAGAGTGCTCACTCTGTGTTTGGTAAATGCCTTTCGCAAGTGTTTTGCATATTTTAGTAGCACGGTTTAAAATGAATTCACAAGCGCAATAAAAAGAAATCATGGCAAAACTCTAAAAGAAAGATAAAGCACATATTTTGGAAAACTCTTTACTCTACACCCAGTAAATCTTTACCGTATGAAAAATTATGGTTGTAGATATATGTGGACAATACATTCCATCACAAGAGTCTCGACAATACATTTCATCACAAGAGTCTCGACAATACATTTCATCACAAGAGTCTGGATAAACGTATCATTTATGATGCATAGTGAACATTATTAGCTTCGCTATTATAATCGAACGTTACAAAATACATAATATATCATGTTTTTAACAAGAGATTCTGAGAAGCAAGCGCGCTTCTTCATGTACTACCTATTTCGAAATGTAAAAGGATTTTAAATTTTATCCTCAGAAACACATCTCAATTTTATCTGCTCCAGGCTGCATATTAAGAGTTTTATTGTTACAAAGGCGAACAAATGAAAATAAGAAATTAAATATATAACAAATTTGTACTGATGTTCATAAACTGGCTAAATAGACTTTTGTCTAATGAAGAAATTTTAGTTGCATTCCATATCATTTCCTTCTATCATGAAATTCAAGTTTTTATTGCTTCATTTTTTTATTATCAATTACACTAACACTATATCAGGGCTTAAATAATATAAAATATATGCATTTCAAAATTCTGGTACAATCTACGTACACTTTTTGGATTAAATAAACATATAAAGAAACAGTTGCATATTTAATTAGCCCTTATTCGTGAAGTTTCATCATAGCCGTATATTAGAAAAGGCGAAGAGTTACAAAAATGTGTGTGTCCTTGGACGCAAACAGTTGATCATTATTCACGGTTACATAGCGTTAATTAATTCTAATCCAGGGTTTCATCAACACTGCTGATTTAGAATACAACGCGTGAAACTGTCAGAAAGCTACTGGTTTCGGCTAAGGCAACATGCTGTAGTACTAAACATAGTAACTAATCATTAACAGAGTTGCCAGTGTTCTTTTTTATACTGTCCTCACATTTAGTTTAGAATTACAGAAACATAGTACACTGGCTCTTGAGCCGAAATAGATAACAAAATGCATAGAAATTAAACATAAATGAAATTAGAAAAATATTCAAAATCAAAAGTTCCGATTGTTAAAACCAACAGTGGTCCGACTTGCGTGATATGTAAAATTATATAATAATCAAGTGTGACCCATTTTTAAACTAAATCCAAATCAAAGATATAAAACTGTCAAAAATAAATAGTGTTTAAATGTCTGAGCAAGGAACATTTAATCGCAAAATGTAATTCTAAGTTTATAAGATCTAGCCTTTTTGAGTCACATAAACTAATCTAGATCCTACAAATGAACCTGGCGAATTATCGCACAGGCCTGAAGTCAATTACCAGCACAGAAGTAAATTACCAACAAGAAAGGTGAAAATAACCATTTATTAATTCCATCTGTTAACAGAAAGCCACGTACTTCGTGATTTACAATAACACCGACAACTTGCGGTGGAACTTAAACGTTATTACACAATCAAATTCAAGTTTAAAACGAATAGTACTGGATTAGCACGTCAAAGTATCGCTATCTTAGGTTCACTCAACAAACCTAACAGACGTGACGGTTATTCGAAATGGCCAAGGAGCATATTAGCGTAACAGCAAGATCAGAAACGAAACGTGCGCTGGTTAACGAAAACACGCTCTGAATAAATTCGAAGGTTCACCGTTTAAACACTCACTTCACTTAACTTAAAATTTACATACTGGCAAGGAAATGCGAGGGGAAGTTGAGGAGTGCAGTAAAGAGAACAAAACTTTGAATATTATGTTAATTTAAACTAAAAAAACATGATTTGTTAATCCATCGTCTACCCAGCAATGACGTCTCGATCAACAGTTAAACAAAGTAAAACGGAAGCATTTTTATTGCTTACGTGTTCCGTCCTAAGGCGCTACACGGAAGCGATGAATGCCTTCGTGGAGGACCTTCGTGGCTCGTAGTAACACGTGACACATGGGAAAACGACAAAAACGCCCATGTAGCCAGCCCGTTTGCGGGATTCGAAACTTGGATCGAACTACCAGTGTTCAGGGACTTTACCGCTCGGCCGCTGGTGGGCCAAACGGAAGCATTTAGTGACGGAATTATAAACAGTAATGCAGAAAGTTCTCATACAAATTAATCTCGTTAACTTTTGATACGGAGAAAAAATGCATTATTACAATACTATAGGTTTTTAATTCAGTAGAAAAAAGAATTCCAGTTCGCGCCATTATTAATAACTGCAGCATTAATTATATGCAGCATTTATTAATAAATGCATGTCCTGTTTTCTCCCAGAAAGAGGTGCCAGTTTGTTAAATATAAAGAAAGAATTTATGTATCTGTATCCGAAATAAATGAGAATGTTATAAATGTTAATTATCAAGTTATAGGGTATTCCTCCCGCTTTCCTAGCGTGCCTTCGTGGTGTAGTGGTTCTGCACGTATGAGTGGATACAGGTTATACCAAATATCTAAGCAGCAGTCACACAAATTTGCGATATTCCGAAATGGTAGTGTTTGAGCTCTGAGCTATCGCCCCATGACGTCCCAAATGTGTTCTATCGGTCTAATATACCGCAGTAAGGTGGCCAGGTCATTAACTGTAATTTACGCTTTGCTCCTCGAACCACTCCAACACTATTCCAGCCTTGTGACATGGTGTGTTGTGCTGCTGAAAGATTCCATTTTCAGTTGGGAAGACAGACGCCATGTCAGATTTCATAGTCTGTTCTACCACAACTAAGGTCCCAGAGCCGCAATCAGAACGTCCCTCAAAGTATAATACTGCCACCACCAGCCTGTGTACATTGGTACACAGGTCTGTTGTACAGTAGAGAAGCAACTGTTCGCTTGGAAGATAGCGTACCCTGAAAAGAGCAAGGCATAGTCGACAATGACTCTTGGTCAACAAAGGCACACGAGTGGAACGGCTACTGTGCAGTCCCGTATCCAATATTTTTCTCTAAATTGTATGGTCCGAAACACTTGCACTTGGATCTGCATTGTATCGGGCTGTCAGCTGAGCTATTGTTTGAGCCGGGTTTTCTGCACCAAGCGAGACGTCCTTTTCCTCTGATGACGTGTGGATGTCCAACTCCTTCCTGTCCACTGCTGGTTTCACAGTCATCAGCACCTTTCACATCACTCGCAAAAGAAAGCCCACGAATGATTCGTTATCTTCTCCAGGAGTTAGATACCATTAAAACTTAAGGACTTGCCCTCCACGTCATCCAGGCGAGTTCATTGAAAAATATGGGGATGACGTAATGTTTTGGCTCGTCAGTTTCAACTTGCTATTGTATTTAATTCTAGTGAATGCATCTTTCTCTGATTATGATTCTTTTTCTGATTTTAAGCTGTCTGTTTGTTCTGCTGGTTTGGTCCCTTCGTGCTGATGGGCGATTAGATGTTCTAATAAGAATGACACTATTCCGTTTAGTCTTTCACCTCAGCTCGGAAATCATTCGCACTGGTCAGTGTCTTGAAAAAACGTAGGTATCATATTGTGTTTGTGGGATGCTATTATTTGCTTTTGCGATAACGTGGTAAATCGCTTTTTATGCATAAGTTTCTAGAGTAGACTTCTTTATATTTTAATTCTTCAAAATGTTCATTTAGTGATTGTGCAATTGTTCAAAAGTAATGCTTTACAGAGATTAAGGTAGTCTGAGCTCACCTCAAGAGGTATTTGTGCAATGTTGAATAAAATTTCACTAGACATGCAAGCTGTTTGAGACAAAAAACTCCGAAGTTTAGAATATTTAGAATTAAAGAATCTTCTATTATAATTTGCAAAATCCAACTCTAATATCGATTACATTTCTATCTATTTTCTATTTCTAGTCATTAACAATTTACTCTGTCATGTATTGATATATATATTAGAATAAATTTAGGCGCAATATTTGTTCTTTCAGTCTATCAGCAAGGGACATGTTAAAAGTAGATGTATGTAATTAATAAATCGTATTGTAAATAAAATATAAATCGTAATTAAAATAATGAAAAATTATGTATGCCGTTGCATACGAAGATATAATTTTAGTAGTTATTTTTAGATACACATATTGTGATCAAGATCATTTTTAGCCCACAGGAACGTTAACCCAGAAGCGCTAACGAAACGGCGTTTTGCGCTGAATCATCTAAAAGTCAGATGTTGCCACCAAATATTATCGCCCTATATTATATTTAAATAAATTAAATAATTAAAAATCTGCATGGATGTATGTGCGTTTCTCGCATTGTGAAAAAACGACACTAGCTAGAGCCACCAAATTTTGAATTACGTAATCCTCCATTTGAACTTGGGTACCTGGAAGCCGGAATTTCGAATTTGTTTTAAAATCTATTTCACATTTTGTAAAACTTTAAAGAATTTTTTATTAACAAACTCAACTATATTAATTCGAGCAGTGGCAGCGCTGTGCAGAAAAATACATTTTTATCTCCAGCGCGCTAGACCATGTAAGAAAATCTAAAGAAGTTTTGTTTTTTAATATTTTGGGATACTGCTGTTGAATTGAATTTTGTTTGGTTTAAGTACGAAGAACATGATATTTAATAAATAAAGGTAACACAGAAAACGTTAAAAATATGAATTTTTGAGCGTAATGTAAAATATAGGAGCTTACAGTTCTTTTTTTGTTTTGTTTTGTTTTTTTAATTTATAAATTTTGTACTTTCTCAACGCGAAAGAAATTATTTAGGCATTTGAGAGGATACAAGGAATACCTTATCGTAATTTATTTTGGAAATCACTGGACAAATATTTTTTCGGTCGTTTAAATGCAACAAATGGATATTGTAGTTAGCTCCAGACTTATTATGAATGTTTATGATTATATGTTAATTATGGATTATTTACTAATTAGTAGTAATCGTCAGCAAAACGTATTTTCTTAATGGCAAACGAAAGTAGTATCTAAACGTAGAATATACACAAATGTTAATTCGTTAGTGTTGAGTAATGTAATGGCTCTTACTGCGTCATTTTATATAAACAAATGAACATGTTCTCCATGGTCTGGAATACTTTTTAATTTAATTTGTTAATTTTTCTTATTTTTAGATGTTCTATCATTGAGAATTTTTATTACTCTGAGTTTTCCGGTATTGAGACGAACATTTTGTATCGCTTAGCAAAAGGTTTTTTTTTTTTTTTTTTTTTTTTTTTTTTAGTCCAAAGGGATTTGAATCCCGAAGGACTATTAGTTTCGTTTTGGCATTTTGCGTCGAACTCATAAATGTCGGTTCACTTTTCAGACTGTTGCCACAAAATGCCACAAATGTGAGTCCTGCATTATATTTGAAGAAATTAAATAATGAAAAATCTGCATAAATGTATGTATATTTCTCGTATTGTGATAAAACAACGGTACATAGAGTCATCGAATTTTGAATAACGTAAACCTCCAACGAATATGAGCATGTGGAAGACCAAATTTGAAATTTGTTTTATGATCGATTTCCTATTTTTTAAAACTTTGACGAATTTTTGATTAACAAACTCAAGGATTTCAAAGCGAGCAATGGCAACGTTGTGCAGAAAAAAACATTTTTATCTCCAGCGCGTGAGTCTCTGTATCGGAAATTCCAAAGATATGCTCGTTTTAAAACTATTTTGCGATATTGCTGTTGCACTGGATCTTATGGTTTAAGTGCGAGGAACATGATATTTAATAAAGAAAGGTAACACACAAAATGTTAAAAAACGCCCCTTTGGACGTAATTTAAAATCTGAAACATTTCAGATTTTTTTTAATATATATATATATATATATATATATATATATATATATATATAATAGCAAAACGAAAGCACTATCTGACCTTAGAGCAACATACATAAATGCTAAATGAGTCAAATTTGCTGAGTAAAATAGCAGCAGAATATTCCATTCCTGTGACATATGCAACGTTGGACTTTGCGTACACACGTTTCAAAGAATATCATACACTGTCTCTGTTTTGAATTATTGCTTCCTTTTCATTGCTTGCACGTTGAATTTTTATGAAAGACAGTTTTAATATTTTTAAATTTTAATTATGTATTGTGTTAAATAAAATCTGCGATCATTTGGATATTTTTCCATATATATTTATTTGTGGGATAAGGGGAAAATTATATTATTCTAGAATGAGTATTTTATAAAATTTTTAAGGAAAATATAAAACTAAAGCTTTAAAATTAATTCTGACAACTGCCTGAATGTTCTTCTCATAATGTACCGAAAATTGGAACAATTGGATGAAAAATTTAATGCATAGGGATTTTTTCCAAAGTTAGGCTTAGCGGTGCGAATTGCCCGTCCCCACAAGACGACGCATCCGGTTAACGCGCCGTCCCAAGACGACGCATCCGGTTAACGCGCCGTCCCAAGACAACGCTTCGGTAAGAGAGATTCCCGTCGTGAACGGGTTAAATGCAAAAAATGGATATTGTGATTAATTGTGATTAGCTCCAGACTTATTATGAATGATAATTATGAAAGTTCATGATTATCTGTTAATTATGAATTATTTACTAATTAGTAGTAAACAATAATGAATAATAATTTTAATCATTTAAACCAACAGAAATTAACTATATTTTAATTTATGATACACATTTGTGAGCAAAATTGATTCTGACATATATTTAAAAGAGAATAATAATCATTATAATTTAATTTCACCATTAAAATAAGAATTTACATAATTATTTAAAATCGGATGCTAGTTTACTAAAGCTCAGTCAGTGAAACATTGAAAAAAAGAAAAACTGTTTTAGCTAAGCCATCCGAATCTGAAGAAAACATCTGGCAATTACACTTTTTATGCCGATAGATCCTGTAGAATTTTTTTTTTTTTTTTAAATTTCTTATTCAAACTACTTAGGAAATAATGGCAACAATAATAAGACAAAAAGATACTCCGAGATGCTTCAATAATTCCTGTAAGGGTCATATGGAAGAAAATTAAGAAATATTTTTCGCTTTTATAGTTTTGGAAATACTTTCAACGTGTTTAAAGAAGAATACCGACAGCTGTTCTTATTGATTTTTTATGGACATGCTCAAGTATAAAGAAATTATGCTTTCTCAATTGATCGAATTTTATTTTTTATGTATCGCGGAGTTAATTTAGAAAGGATAAAGAGAAAATTATTCTGAATCCAAAACTTGCGCATATTTCATCTTTTTATTATTTTATGGTTTTCATGAAGTAGAATAAAGAGATTTTACTTGGTTTGTACCAAGATTAAATATTAATTTATTCACATTTGAATGCAGAAATGCTACAAAATAAAGACTTACTTTAGAAGTAGAACTTTAAACTCAAATTCTGAACAACATTTTTATTAAATTTAGTGTATCAGGAAGTTTAACATTTCATTGTTTTTGAAGTATTAGCGACGAATAAGCAGTTTTAATAACAATAAATGATACGACATAAGTATATGCGAGTTCTTATCGATAAATGAATCTAGAGGAATATGAAGTGCATGTAAATTTATCAATGAACTTAAGAATGTTGCAACAAAAATTTAGGAAAAGGCTGACAGCACTACTGAGGCAGCGCAATACTTCAGTTAGCAAAATAAAGTAAATGATAACAAAAAATCAAGGTGAAATACTCACAAGAGAAGTTAAACAGTATCTTTAAATAATGTTAAATATCTACTAGATTCTTTCTCTGCCATCAGTAACCTGTAAATGTTTTATGCGACACTAGTAAGCTAAATCTGAAATTTTCATACGGTCGCTGAAACAGTACTAAGAACTGTGTTCATTATTATAGTGAGAGGAGGTAAAACCTAGAATTTTTTCTTTCTTTTTTTCAGGCAAAGTAGGTATAATTTTCATAACGTATTAGAGCGACAGAATGATATCCTCTTCTATCATGAAAGACTTTCTGCAATTTACAATCTCTCACCTGCTGCTTACAGATTCCTACGAGAAAAGATGCAATTTAATATTCCAAAAGAGTCAAACCTTTCATGCCACCTAAAATTAGTAGTTTGTTACATATACGGCTCTCAGCGGCCGAACTGTAAAATCGCTGAGCACTGGTAGTTCGGTCCGTGGTTCGAATCCTGCGAACGGGCTGGCCGCATGGACGTTTTCGTGGTTTTCCCCATGTGTAACGTGTATACGAGCCAGTTTGCCTTAGAAAGTCCTCCACGAAGGCATTCCACCCTTAGACAGATAGCCCTTGAGGCTTTGACTTAATTGAATAACCTAACCCGTTATTGAGCAGGCTTGCAGTGAGCAGTTGTGTACAATTATCTCCATCTCGAGCTCAAATTAGAGCTGACCTTGCTTAAAATATCCCCCAAAGGGCCTCCTCTAAGACTGTAGAGACATTAGGTATTTTTTGGAAGCAGGAGAAGTGAGAAATGAGCAACGCCTTCACCAGGGATCGAACCACAGACCTCTGGAATACGCGCCCAGCGTGCAGACCACCACACCAGGAAAACACTCTAAAAAGGCGGACGAAATACTTTATAAGACATATAAAAATCAGGCGGTACTTTGCTATCATAAATAATACAACTTAAAATTCTAAAATAGGTTTATAGAAACAAATAACATTTGTTGCAAATTTTTCATACCATTCAAACACTAAATATTTAAAACAAATTTCTGTACTCTGGTCTTAACTAATAAAGCCTAATTCCACCAGTGAATGTTTCTTTAAAGCAAGTAACTCTCTTCAGAGAAACTTTACTACGAAACCTTATGAAGAAACAACACATGCGTTGAAAAATCAGAATATCTCCCGTCCTTAATGCCAAATTTTCATTGCAACAAACGCATGGGTAAAGGTTTTGTGTTTTAAATCGCTTTAAGTTCCGATATTCTGTGAACGTTATTTTTCCATGCGAGTTCAAAATGTGTGTCTTTTGTTTTGTAGTTAAATTAATTACTGCTCAGCTTTTCATAAAAGCAAATACTGTTTTTAAAATTTATGGTTTTTAAAAACCAAGGAGTTCTTAACTAAACAGCTCCATAATAACATTAATATGGAAACTAAAATTATTAGGCCTGCTGCGCCATTTCGTGGAATGTACTCCAGAGGCAAGATTAAATAATTTACTTTCGGCCCTCTGTTGATCAATCTCGTAAGCGAATTTTAATTATTTTCCACTGGAACATTTCATTAGTTTTTCAATAAATCTTGTAATTGGATAAGTTTTGTTCTTTATTACAATACTACACACATGATATTTACTACTGCTGATAATAAAGTTGTTGTTTTTTACATAAACGGTAATAGTCGTTCAGGAGCGATTCATAAGCCATGGTCGGACGCTTTATTTAATAGCCATTAGCCTTGCGTCACCACAGGAGCCGGAAATGGTAGTCATTTCATTATGGAAGCATCTAATAGGTGGCCACCCTTGCCTTCTGTGAAGGAACAGGATAGTTATAACCATGCCCTGACCCGAGTTTACCCTTCACTCAGCCACTTCGAACCCGGTCCATCGCTGAGGCGGTCAGGTTCACTATATACAACGGGCGGTACATTCAAAAACTTAGGGTTTCGAACTTAACACTTAGCTTTCAGTCAGTGTGTCAGTTTGTAATTCCAGGGAGTTGCTGTTTCTAGATAGTGGAGGGCGCGGGACATACGCCTGTTTACCTATGTTAAACACCAGGCGTCCCCGTCCTCCGTAACCTGTACCTGTCACTTTGTAATGTTTCAGTCAGCATAAAATAATAAATAAAGAAACTGGAATGAACTTAAAATTTAAAAACCAAACCCACTGAAATACAGAGACAGTATGCGTGAAGACAAATCATCATCAGACGAAGTGTTAAGTGTCTGAATCCACAGTATATAGGAAGGGAAAATAACACAATAAAACACTGAAAAGCAAAAGATTGAAAAAAAAAAAAAAATTGAAAGATTTCAGATTTTGAATTACGTCTAAAGGGGCGTTTATTTAACGTTTTGTGTGTTACCTTTATTTATTAAATATCATATTCTTTGCACTTCATTATAATAAATCAGTTCAACAGCTATGTCGAAAAATAATTTTAAAAGAAGCATATCTTTAGAATTTCCGATACACAGTTCCTCGCGTTGGAGATAAAAAGGTCCCCCTCCCCGGTAGAGTGTTGCCATTGCTCGCTTTTAAATCGTTGAGTTGGTTAATCAAAAATTCGTTAAAGTTTTACAAAACATGAAATCGATAATAACACAAATTCCAAATTTGGGCGGCTTTCAGATGCTCATATTCGCGGTAGGATTACGACATTTCAAAATTGGATGGCTCTAGGTACCGTTGTTTTATTGCAATGCGAGAAACATGCATACATTTATAAAGATTCTTCATTATTTAATTTTTTCAAATATAATATGCCATTGCCTCAATTGTTCTGAACGGGTGTACGAAATATCAGTTCACTTTAACGCTTTTTAAATGCACATAAGAATAATACTTTTTAAATACACGTAAGAATAAAACAAAAGGTCTCTCGTCAAGAAAGCATTTTCCTCGTTCATCATAAAAAGGAACATATAAGATCGTCAGAGATATATTTAATTTTCAAGTCTGAGATAGGTACTAAAATACAGTGGGAAAAAAAAAAAAAAAAAACAAAAAAAAAAAAAAACAAACTACCGATTGCTTAATGATGCATGTAAATAATAAAAGGAAATGAGGCTCCTTATCACATCAATGTCCGCTATATTTAACACAAAGAAGGTGGAAAAAATAATGAAATGATGTGCGGTTTTAAGTGTGGTCAATTTACTAACAAATAAAAAATGAAGATAATAATGTTTAAATGACATTTAATGATCGATTTGGGCAGAGGAAGGAAATGAAAGGTGATCTTTTTCGCTCAGGCTTCGTGATGCTAATCACAAGCAATTCTTTTCACGAATAAAATGCTTTCTCTGAATTTTAGACAGCGTAAGTCAGAGCATATAAGGGCGATATTGTTGTATGCGCGGCGTTTTACATCTTTAAAAGATTTTGTATACATCTATGAATTAGATACGGCAATCAAAGAAGCATTTTTATAGAATTCACAACAGAAATGTATACACATTTTAAAATATGTTTTCTAAAGCAGCAAACATGAAAGATGTGCAATTCCCTCCCCGGGATTCGAACACCGAACCTCCCTACTGCCATCCGTACGCGTTATCCAGATACAGTTTATCCACAAACATGTATTCGCCTTTCGGAGCTATTTATTAATGAAATAGGGTGGATGGAATATGAATAATGCAGTAGGGATTTTCTGTTCTTATTTTTTCCCTCTTTATTTTTAATACATTCAAACAATACATATTTAATGAGGGAGAAAACTGCTTTTAAGCAATCTCGCATAATATGCTAATCTTCATTTGTAGTTAACTGTTTGATTTCAATTGTGTTTAATTTTGCACATTTAGTATATACTTATTTATATATTGGTAAAAATGTGAATGTTTTCAAAGCTTAAATTTGCTACACAAAATTTTATAAAATGTAATAAATCACATTGTTTAGTAATTGCCATTATAATTATCAAATGTTATATTCTTTTCTATAATTTTAATTACAATCAGTTTTAATATAATAATTATCATAACAATACCATAATTTATAATATTTTTTTAACATTGAGATAAATATATGTACATTAATTTAAGTTGAGCAAAATAAATTTCTTAATTTCTTGTAATAATTATGCGATAAAAAATAAACATTTATAAAAGTTTTTTAATTATAATAAACAATCATTATATTTCTTTTCTATTTTGGGGGTAAGGCACTAATATACGTAACTGAAGTGGAGAATGAGAAAAAAAAATACTTTACTAAAAAAAGAAGAAGAAGAATTTTTGCGTAAAAGATCACAATATAAGCAAATGTCACCTAAAATTAGCAACGATCAGGTCAGAACCATTTAATATGAAACAAATAACTGTTGAACTTTTTTTAACTGCAGAAAGAATATTCCTGCTAAATAATATGCTTTCATTAATTTAGAGATCTTACTTTTTCAAAAGTAAGCAATAGATAAATTAAAATTTTTGATTTCTAGCATTGCACTTTAATACGAATCTTCGCGTTTATATCTGAGACTATGAAATAGAGGCACAAAAGACAACTAAATGATGGCAGAACCACCTCATGACATGCGGACTTTGCTCTATCATTTTCCCTCCAAATATCTTCCCTCAAATACTTCTGTTCTTCTACTTAATTTGAATATCACGCGCGGTGGAAACTTGAATTCTGGCGAGGAAATGAAATGAGAATTGAAACGAGTGGTATTTAAAAATAACGGCTTAAAAATTAAATGATACTCTACAATTTTACTAATTGCAATTGTACATGCAAAAGACAATTTTAACCCTCTCGCTGCGCATCCCTCGATTTCCACGGGCAACGTAGAAGTAGCAAAATATGTAATATAATAATTGTATTTTTTGATATACAAGAATATTTTAGTATTTTTTGATATACAAACGTGACCCATCGGTAAGTCATACCGGCCCTTGGAACAATCAAGTATGACCCACCGATGGGTCAGGCCGAAGTCAACGTGTTAATTTATCTTGATATTCTAGACTCGGCTTTGCTGTGTGCAAACGATAAAGAGGATACTGTAAAATCATTAGGGTTTTTAGAAGCAGAGGTCAGGAAAAATGAGCAATGTCCTCGCTGGGACTCGAACCTGGACCTCTCGAATGTGCTACTGTTACACCTCAAAGGCATGCAGAGAGGAAGGAGAAAATATTACCTTAACAAAATTATATTAAAAATACCGCGTTAAAATACTTTTATTTCTGACGACTATAATGCCGTATTACAATAATTCAATTTTATGTCGGAAAATTGAGTCATTGTAATACGTCATTGATTTTCCATTTAGCATTTGATGCTCGGGCCGTCACACACTGTATCTAGGAGATTAAAGAAACTGAAATATCAGGAAATAGATACAGAATATTAATAAACTATCTACCAATATGTATTTGGACATCCATGTAAATGCCGATATCTACAGTCCTGATATATATGTCACGCCATCAAGTGTTAAATATCGTGTAGGAAACAACATTGGCAGTTAGTCGTATGCAAGACGACACGAAGTGTAGCGTTATCCGATTTCGACAAAAGTGTAATTGCATCACAGATATAGCCGATCCTCATGGAGCATATCAAGCGAGCTGAATTATCCAAAATCGACAGTGATTGAGAAGTGGAATGTGAGTGGTGATTATATGAAAATGTGTTCCGCATCGGCAGATCCACGAAGCTGGGTGATGGAAACCAACGGGTGCTGCTCAGAGAAATTCAGAACCGATTATTGGTTGATTTTTAATGGCACAAACGCCGAGGGTTCTTATGCGTCAGACAAATGGCGAATAAAATTCAAGATACACAAACACACTGTATCAAATGAATTGATGAAATGAACCTGAATTGTTCAATGGATGACCCACATACTCCAGGAGTTTCAATAGGCATTCAGGAGTGCTGTTTCGATGAATACCATCCTTAAGGAAGGACATCTGCATGGTCATGCTTCTGCCCATAAGAGTACCCTTTGATCACAAAGTCTAACCAAGCTGTTAACGTAGTGCAATGCACGTTGACGTCGTACCGTAGTTCAATAAAAATGAGTTATCTTAGGCTACGAATCAAGGTTCACCTTCTACTGTTCCGATGGTAGTCTTACTCAGGCATCTGCTTTCCGCCAAAATGCATTGTACTCATAGTAAAGTTCGGCAGAGGTAGAATTATGGTCTGGAGGTGTTTTTTCTGGTATGGACTGAGACCCTTGGTCTAAACTCATGGTAAGCTCAACCCTGACGTCTACTGCACTATTCTTGATGACAATGTGCTTCCTACGTTGTGGTAGGATTACTGGTTACAACCATGTTACTCTCAGGATAGCAACGCCAGTTGTCCAATTGCGAGGTTCACCATGGACTGATATAGTGACAATAGAATGGAGTGACCTACACAGAGCCCAGACATGAACTTTATTGAGAGCCTCTGGGACGAGTTGGGTCGCAGAATTAAAGAGTGCAACAACCGTTCAACATTGATGAATGCGTTTACATGTCTTCTCAAAGCTGAGTGAAAGAAAATACCAATAGCCTTCCTACATGGACTTGTGTAAAGCATTCCGCCGAGGGTTGAGGCTGTAAATGCCGCTCATAGTGGTACTATCAACTATTGAATATGAATAATTCTGTCTTTCTCCCCTATCACAAGTGTCTAAATACTTATTGGTAGACAGTGTATAAGCAAATGTGAAAGTGAACCGTAAATAATATTTTTAATCAGCATACTGATTTCAATTTTAGATATAATAATCCATCTTTATATGAGCCTTTGATTATTAGCCACGGACGAAACGCGTTAATTTTATGCTTGAAAATTATTTTATTTCGTATTTTTATTTTAAATAATTTTATTACGTATATGATGTATAATTAGAAGTATAAAGTTTATACCTGCTATCCTGACATCGCGTTCTTAATTTCCTTTCCATTTTGGATTAGTAGGAAATGCCATTAAAATTGAACATGTACGTAGATTCAATTTTAATTCTTCAATTTCATCTCAAAGCTAGCACAATTTGGTTGTAAGTTGCCATTTGCATGGAAATTGGTAAAAGAAACCTCCCCTGAAAAAAACGATGCACAAAGGCAAGACAAATGCGTGGGCGAAAATTAGAATAATTCATAAAAATTAAATTTTAAAATATTTATTACATAAAGGTCTTATCCGAAACATAAAATGATATTAATGGCTATATATATTGAATGAGATTTAATACTTAAAAGCTTACTTAAAAAAAAGCTCACAATTTTGAATGCATATCACAGTTATCTTTCTAGTTTTAAAAATTGCGGATTATTTCTACATTTCTCCTTCTTTGAAGATGAGACTTTTTAAGTTCGTTGAACTGGGAATATGATTCGTGCAACTGTATCATAAGCATTAAAGAGTTTATTTTCCTTACATAGGGAGGTTAAAATTTCTTTCCTTTCATCACCGTTGTGATCCAGAATTTCAACGTTTAATTTCTGAATATTTCAGATTTCTGCTGCTGTTAATTCTTCAAAATTGAATCCATCTGAATGACATTCATTCGTCATCATCTATTATTTATTTATTCATTACTGGCAGACTTTTCTGCAATTGCATTTTTAGAAGTAAAAGAATTTATGCTTTTGAAAACAGTTGCTAATGCAAATTTCAATGATGTCATTCGATCATAAACTCAGGTCTCTAATCAGGCAATTTGGAATATTTGTTTGTTAATATCTAACAACTAAAAAGCAGTGAGATTTCTTCTAATCAATGTTTTTCTACGGTGTTCCTTCAAATAAAGAGTATTTTCAGAAGCTATTCATCGAAGGTTACCAGTGAAATGGCCAAACAAGCCATAATTCTTGAACTGAATATCATCGACAGGTCGTACATGTGAGCGTAATTGTTATCGACGAATTAAATAATTAGCTATTTCTTAATTTCGAACAAAATTCTGTGAATTTCAAAACGTGCTCCAGCTACTTTTTAATGGCCTGGCACTTTAGCGATTAGCCTTGAGCCACTACAAGGACCGGATGTGGTAGCCATTTCATTATGGAAGCACTTAATAGGTGGCTACCGTCCCCTCCTCTGAAGGGACGGACAGTTACAACCATGCCTTCTCTGGGATTCGAACCCCGATTGGTCGCTGCGGCAGTCAGTCTTGCTAACTGGCTCACATGCTCCAATTTTCTTGGTGCTATTGTATGCCTGCTTCAGGTTTATAAGATATTTGTGACGCAGTACCGATGAATAGAGGGGATGATTTCCATAGCTACTGACATTAAAGCAAAATGGATGACTGTTGAGTCCCTCTTTACCTTTTTTCCCACTGTGGAAATCTGTTAAATTTATCTCAGAAAGGACACGATCAAGACGAGACCCTGGGCCCAATATTCTTTCAGACGCTCCCGAGGTATTACAAAACTTGTTTTGAGTAATATGTGGAAACTTGATATGTGAAAACTTTTTTCAGTGATGTGAGTGATATATCATCTTATATATATATATATATATATATATATATATATGATGTACCAGCTTTTTTCCGGAATGAATAGATTGGTGTAGAATCATAGACGTAGTCGAAGCTCAAAGTATCAGACGATAAGTTTAAAAAACAGGATCCATTTATTATTATTCAGGAGAAATAGCAGTTACAAAAATCAGACCTCCGGAGTAAATAAAAAAGAACTACTAATAACTTTTTGTATGAAGTTTACTGCATCGTTACATTAAAGAAAAGACCCCGATATTTCTTTGCGAGTCCTTTTATAGCCTCTGGAATTGCGGAGCTTCCAAGAAATAACGTCCACCTCGTCAGCCATTCCAGTTCGCTTTAAATATCTCCAGAACATTCTATAACTGTATGTGTAGAAAAAGGCTGGAAAAAACAACTTGACTACGGGGCTGTGGATTTAATTCCACGTACTTTCAAATAAGAGACCATCGCCATTAAAAATGAAAAGAACATACAGTTAGAATTTTAAGTCTAATTTTTACTATGGAATTTTATTATTACATACATACATATATATATATATATATATATATATATATAATCATATTATATATATATATATATATATATATATATATATATATATATAATATGATTTTGAGATGCTCTCAGATGTGAAGCCTCAGATATAGGTTTTCATGGTTCAGGCATCATTCCAAAATTTTAACTTTTTCACTGGAATTGAAAATCTTTTGATGGATGTAACATCCCCTTAAATTTGGAAAACGAGTTCATTGTTCAATGTCGCTTTCAAGGCCTGCAAATCTCCTAATTATAATCCAGACATCTAAAGCGGAAAAATATTCAGTTTCTGAAATCTTCAGCTAACTATTGTTTTGCTTTTTGTCTTTCTAAATCGAAATTGATAGGCAAAATGGAGGTGTCAACTTCTTTATACAGTTTCGTTAATACACTTTTCATTTTATTTGAACTTGCTACTTTCGTTTCTTGAAGTAAATGGAATTCTTTTCGTGATGTAGTAAATGGAATTCCTTTCGTTATGTAATCAATGTTTTCCAAAATCCATTTATAGTTTTTGGAGACGTCCGAAATGTTCGGCTAATTCTCTGGTGCATTAAACATACTTTCAACATTAACTATAAATCATTTGCATTTTGAATGAAATCAATAACTTTGCTCGCTTACCCTTTCCAAAATTGAAATATGACTGAACACGTTTCATTGATGGATATTTCGGAAACGCAGTCGTACGGATCTCTGGAAAATATTTTTTGCTGAAACTGATGGTTATTAAAATCGTGAAGAATGTACGTCTCTAACTAATTTTATCATTTTAAGATTTTTTTTCTGAATTCTTACGAATCTTTCTTCGATTCTACGAAAAGTACTATTTTCTGGATAGAAACGCAAATCTGAGCTATAAAAGAAATGTAAGATAAGGAATAGACTACATACTTAAGACGAATACCAAGTAGCATAAAGGGAGCGCTGTTCTTCTTAATGGAACAATATCTAAAATTGTACTGTTTCTGAAATCTTCAGTTTCTGAAATCTTCAAGGCACGATAAATGTGCAAGTGAATCGTGTCAATTGAAATAAAAATGAGTATTTAATCTGCCTTGGCTGCCAAGTTTGCTGTTCTTTACGAGATTCAACATTCTAAGCTATCAGTATTGTTACGTCCATTTTATCATATGTATATATTTGCAGACAGGCACTGCAAATGATGAAGCTTAGCAATCTGGTCACTTCAGAGCCCGGGTGTGGTCGTGGCGAAATTGGAAAACATCAGAATTGAAGACGCAGAAAAAAATGAACTTTTTAGCTAGATCTCTTTATTCAGTGCAAATGGCAGATCATTCAAGATTGCGTATGCAATACTAATTTGAACTAAACAGTATTAACTTTAAATTTAATGCGACATACTATTCAAACAAAGGGAGGCAGATGATATATATATACATTTGAATTCAACAAATATTCTCTATTCGTATAAAGCAGGGTTTTTTAAACGCTGGGTCGCCAAACGTTTTAGCAGTTTTGATATTTGTTTAACTTACTATAATAATTTTACAATTACCAAATATTTTTAAACAGTATATCTGAAAATAGATAAAGATAAGACAATACAGACAAAGAAGAAAAGCGAAAATGTTTCGACGCATTCTTTTTATAACATAAACATTCCTTTTCTTTGCTTTGCAGGTGACTCTGTCATTTTATTTGTTATTTATTTAAAATTTTCACATTGTTCTCTGTCTTAAAATTAGAAATTAAAGATAATGACCTAAAACTGCAATATTATATTACAGTCCAAGGGAAAACATTAACAGTTTCTCTCACTCGTGTGTCGAATTTGCGCAATATTTATGGGGTCTCACAAACTTTTTGTAAATATTATGGGGTCCTGGGGGATCACGAAATAATCTTAGTGATAAAAAAGGGTCGCGATTGAAAAATGTTTAAGAAACGCTGCTATAAAGCTAATATAAAATTTTAATTTAATTAAGAAATTTTAATTGCAAAAAAATTATTATTGCTGCTCCGAACTAAGAGCATATGTAAATTAAGTCAAAACCACGCAAAAATATATTATTTCAAAAAAATTGCATGTTTGAATAATTGTTGAGCAGGCAGGAGACAGACGTATCAAAGGGAAGTTGCCTCCAAACCTAACTCTTCAATCACTCAATTCGTGTTTTGTCATCCATATAGGAAAGAGTAAAAATGAAATTCAAAACCAAAAGTAAAACCAAATGCTGTGAACCGTATATATATAATATATATAATAACAATTTGGGCATTCCTTGTTCCGCAACACATTTGATGTCGCACTACAGCTCCCCCCACTCCTTAGAACCAGAGTCGGAGGTTCAACCTCCTTTCTGGTCCTTTAGAGAGAGAGACGCACCGCCCAGGTAGTCACCCGGACGGCACTGGTCGTCATTGGCTACCCACCAGTCGCTCGGGCTGCCCGTCGCAGCGGGTCATTACCCAGCGTACCCGGGGGAGAACCTCCGGGCTACTAGTTCCACGCCGCGCTAGGACGTTGCCAGACTCCGGTGCCGGCCAATAAGTGACCTTTCCCAGAGCCTTCAGAACCACCAAGTTCATAAATTTTATACCCCTGTTGCCGAGACTGCCTGGGTACAAATCCTAGCCAGTAGCTTCGCAGAGTTCTCTACGTCAGCCCCCGGGGGATATAACATACTATATATATAATAGACAAGAGTTTCTAAATTACTTTGGTTTTCTAAAATATTTGGTTTTCTCCCCTTAATTGACATTTAAATAATTTTAACTCTAGCCATTTACTTGCTATTTTCTCAAAATGCCACTGTTTAAATTTCTTTTTTAGTATTCACAACATTTGGTTTTGAATTTTACTTTTACGCTTGCCTATATGGATGACGAAACACGAATTGAGTAATTGAAGAGTTAGGTTTGGAGACAACTTCCTCTTGATAAGTCCGTCTCCTGCCTGCTCAACAATTATTCACGTATACAATTTAATTTTTTGGAATAATATATTTTTTTCCTAGTGTTCGTATTTAATTTTTCGAATTATCTGTAAGTATTTACATATACCGAAGGGCTTGGGTACGAATCTCGAAGAAGGCATGGATTTAAATTATCTGTGCCCTCATAGGAGATAAGGTGACCGCCTATTAAGATGCCTCCGTAATGAAGTGACCACCTCTTCTGGCCTTAATAGTGGTGGAAGCCTAAAAGTGGCTGATATTAAAAAATGTACAAATAAATACAAATTTACGCAAGGTTTTATATCATAAGGCTCCTTTCTTCCCAGAATTTTTTAAAGCTACTGAAAAAAAAAAAAAAAAAAAAAAAAAAGACTTCGATCAGTAATTAAGTTTCTTTACCTATATATATCATGGGCATCACAAATACATATAGCGCGACAACACTACAAAGTAAACTTTTTTTACATGCAATCATTTATTTGTTTTACATTTTACGTTTATTGAGAAATAACTGCGTTTTCTTCTTAGCATAAATAAATTCAAAACACGAGTACATAAATAGAACCTCTTGCAGGAGGTTCCCGATTGCAATCGGAAACACGAGCTCAAGCTAATTATCATTTATCCTCGGGAATGTTATTCTATATATCTTAAGACCAGCCCTGAGGATATAAGTCATCTAAGAGAGCTATGACAATCTGTGTGATAGCGGCCTTCCACAAACAGATATGTCATCTCAGATCCGACACTACACGGCTGATAGTCATTTGAAGGAGATCTGACGTTTCGCCCTCTAGATCCTAATCAGCGGCAGCTATCCGGTCGAAACTGCATAATTAACACATTAAGGTAACGTGCAGAGGACACAATCAAGACAAACGGACATCATGTTCAGGAGCTTACAATAAGAGCAGAGATCACTTTCACCATCGTCTGTCTGAGAGCTGCGAACAAGACTCCAAAAGTGCTCATTAATTAATATGACAGACATGCGAATAAATCTTTCCTAGCAGCTAACAAATTTCAATTTCCCAGGTATCGTACGCATCTTTGATGAGCTGTTTTCTGCTAAACATGATTTTTTATAATAAATTATCTGAAATTTCTCTAGATAATTTTCTTTTCTTTTTTTTGGGGGGGGGATGTAGATGAGTACAAATTTACTAAAATGTAAAGGAACATTCTCTAGTTGCCTCATTCTCTAGTTCGTCTAGAACTTGCATAGATTGCCATATACTGTCTCAATTAAAAACTGTGTTGGCTCATTCACTTTGTGCATTCAATTCAGTATTATCATTGAAATAAAATATTATTCTCCAATATTTCATTTAAGAAATGATGTAAATACTAATCGAAGTTTTAATAAATTGTAAATTAGTTCCGCGATTCATGTCAGATTGTGTTTACTCACCAGGTAACGGAAATGAACCTCTAACTAAAACTGAAAGTTCTGAATCTCTTAGCTTAATGAATCTTATACAGGCAAGGGCTTTATAATCGCCATGTCTGGGCTCATACATTTGAATGGCATTACTAGAAGAAATGTTTATAAGAAACATTGAGTTAATCATTATCCCTATGAAGACGAAATGTATTGTGGTGTAGTGGCCGAAACCGCTACGCAAACCCTGGGTTGTGACACTGGGTTGAAATGAACTTAAATTTTAACAATAACATGAATTTTAATAAGATGAAAACCTTAATAGTTGCATATCTTGACAGTATGGGACTTGGAAATACTTAGTCCCGTAATTTCAGAATTTTGTTACAGAAAAAATACTCTAACGCATTATACACGAGGAATGATTGTTCTTAGCAGGCCAACATGACCATAGCTCTAAACAGGAAAGTTCTTTTCTCTTCTCAGGAAACCACCTTGTATATCTCCCTGTGTTTACTTGCGCTGAACTCCCGAGGGGGGGGGGGGGAGATTCTTTCACTCATACATAACAAAGTGTCCATCTCCTGACCCCGATGAAAAGACTCCTTTTATCTCTTTGTCTACTGGAGCGACCTTCGAGGCTGCAACCGGAATCATTAACAAAGGCGCAGGATTTTTCATCACTGATATGAAAATTATTGCACTCTGAAATCAGTCATCAAAGACAAAGAACCTTCATGCCACCTTATCACAATATCCTTATTATCTGAAATGTGATTTCGTTTAGTTCCATGCAAATGCATTTCAATATATAAATAGCTACAATACAGTTATTTATAAAAATGAGATTTCTGCGGGTAGTCATCCATTCGAAAGACAGACATGTTATTAGCGATCCTGCTACATCTGAGAAGTATCTCAACACTTTAAGTATAGTGCAAGTACACCTCCTCCCCCCCCCAAAAAAAACTCCCGTTCTACTCGGGCAAATGACGAAATTTAAATTTTATTTTTCATGTCTAGCAAATGCGACTTAGGATATAAGGTATTTTGAAGCAAAATCGCAGTTTTTCTGAAATGACATACCGATTTTTTCTATATTTCAGTTCTACGCCTCAAATTATGGCCAAAGTAAAGTTTATTAAAACTCGCACGAGTAGATTTTAAAAAACTAGCTCTCAAAATTTTAGCTCCTCAATGTTAATAAAATATGGTATATATTTATTAACTAGCGGAAGTACCCGATGCCAGTTGAGTTATATTGAGAGTAATGTATTATTTTACTCATGATATCATTCGACAATATCATAGTATGTTGAATATATATACCAATATCGACAATACACATATATATATATACCAATATCACATATTGAATTGCCATTTAGGTCAGCAAAAATTAAAACGAATACATCATTATTTTGAGCAAAATATACAATTCATAGTCATTCATTTTACAGTCTGATGAGATATGGAATCCATATAAAAATTTGGATAGAAAATTAAATTAATTCTCTCTCATTTTGCCACTGTTGCCACTCGGGAAAATGAGGGCCAAAATTAGCGTTTTAAGAGTTTTTAATTAATATCTCTGAGCTTTATATCTTTAGCTTTAAAAAAAAAAATGTGGACGTTGACATTTTCCAGGATTCAGAAAAGAATTTTTGAAAGTTTGGTGATGATAGCTATAGTAGTGATTGAGTTACTATCGAACGAATTTAGGTTCAATCCAAATAAAATTCGCAAATATTTTCTGATTTTTTTAAAATTTATATTTTCTGGTAATTTTTGTAAATTTTTCGGAAACAACCTGGAATTATAAGCTACAAAATTTTAGTTGTCATCTTAAATCACATGTATTTCTAGGCATAACTGGAAAGCAATAGAATTATTTATTCAAACTTTCCGAAGATATATGTGAATTTATATATTGTCGCGTTCTGAAATTTGACATATTTGTTATAAGAGATAATAACCTTAAATATGGTTTACCCACGCACTTTGCTAAAATAATATGAAAGAATGAACGATGCACTTTTTATTATGTTCGTGTACAGTGAAAGGAAAACTGGTTAACATAAATTAAGAATTTTGCCAAGCGAGTTATTCTTGGCGTTATTTTTCTCGATTAATTATTATTCAAACAGAAAAAAATGCGCCAAGAGAAATTTTGAAATTTCTCGGTAAGTTTCTCATGAAATTTAACAAAATTTAATATAGGCATAATTTGAGGCACAAAATGCCTCAAATAGTTAATTTTACAGCATGCGCGCGTCGTATTTTTTACGACATCCGTTATTTTACATTTTTCGGCACGAAAAATGAGAGAAATGAGTGAATATTGATAATAAATTTGTTAATAAATAAAATATTAATCTTATTATTGCAAAATACAAATTATATCACAATCAAATATAAGTAAATTATTTTTAAGTTCTTATGTTAGTGAGATGGAAATGCAATGATATATTTCAGTATAGAAAATTTTAAATTTATTACTTAATAATTATATTTTAAAATTGAAACTAATTTTCATATTCATCAAGGACAAGTATAGACAATAAAAAAGAAAAACACCTTCGTAGGAAAAAAAGAAAGTTTAGCATTATTTACTTCTGCAAGGAAATTTTCTTCTTATTGGTTACCAAAACGCACTTTAAACTAACTTTAATGTTTCTATTTATTTCTAAAAAATAGAAATAAAAGAAAATAAGCAATGGAAATCTCTATTGTTCTCCCATCCAAAAGTTTCCTTGTCTTCCTTTTCTTCATTAGATATTCTTGAAGAATCCGAGCAAAATCAGCTGGTTGCACATACTTTTTTGCCATGAAAACCGATATAAAATTTACAGAGCCACATGTATTCATATTAAAATAATACACGGCAATTAATAACACAAAATTATAAAATATTTGAGAAAAAAGTGTTTTCCGAATTTTAAAACACGACCACGCGCGTGTCGTAATTTTTATGAAAAAGCTGCCACGTAGCACTAAAGCCCAGTTAAAAAAAGGTGAAATGTCTTCCTGTTGGCACATTCCATGATGTGGGGAAGGGTAGAAAGGAGGAATAGAAATGACCATCAGACGTCTCAGCTTCGATATGTGCATCTTCGATCTCAGCTGCGAAATATGTGCATTAAGTACTGGATTTGTCGTAAATTTTGCGCATGCGCGTACTGGAATGTTAAAATTATTTGACTCATAAATAAATATTATTTGAAGCATAATAATATGGGAAAAAATGTATGCCGTTTAAAAAAAATCCGATTTTATGACAAAATACCTATGTTAGAACAATGCTATATATAAATTTAATACATGTCCTAAGTCGCGCTTTCGAGACATGAAAAACGAAAGTTAAATTTCGTCAATCAGCCTAGTCAACGGCTGATATAGAATCGTGCCATTTGTGTGTGTGTTAAAATGCACCTTGGCTCACTCCCTTATTACATTGAGAGATGTCAGCATGGTACATTGAACAACATTCCACATCTCTGACAACTGTCATGGAAACTGTATAGCTCTGTGAACTGTTTGATCCTTTCGTACAGCGTGCTTTCGTGGTGTAAGTGGAAGTTAGTCCGACTAGCATATAGAACAACAATTCGAACCCCGGCGAAAGTGTTGCTTATTTCTTTGGTTTCTTGGTTTCAAAATAATGAAATATCTCTACAATGGGCCCCGAACTAAGATGTGGAGTATAAGGCAAACGATTTTTCTAGTTTTCTGCTCCTATGAATATGTTATCTTTCTACAAATTATTTATCACTGTACACTAAATAACTTATCCTTTTAATCTGAAACTAAGTTTAAGATACAGTGTGATTTTCAATAAGGACACACGGGTTTTCTTTGCTACTGTTTTATGATTTTCTTTCTTCTATGCCGGCAGTAGAGTCATTATAAAATTTAGTTAAAGCAGAAACGAGATTAACAGTAACAGCAATTTGGAACTCAGGAAATCTGTTTAAAAACTTAGTTAAAATTGTGCCACATTAACGACAATATAGCAATTGAAACTTAACTTTTTTATATCAGTAATATGAACTGAATATTGATATTAAAATAGTAACGTTAGCAATGATTTATATCAAAGTATTTTAATAATATTAATACGTTAAATATGTAACGTACAAAAAGGATATACAGGGGGTCCAACTTTATTGAGCGCATTTCAAATTTTAATTGCGTGCCACAAATAGACTCATGTGAATGTTATTTAATGCTCAAAATTTTACAGCGCGAAGCTATTTTAAATTGTTTTTCGAAAAACATAAACATGCATGCACCTCATTTTGTTCTTTTCTTCTTGGATCACACTTTATTATTAATTGAATCTTTTTAGACATTTTGATGGAAGCAATTTGAATTCTAATAATTTATTTTCAATTTATTCACTAATTATTTAGTAAAAAAGTATCCTGCAAATAGCCTCAACTTTATTCTGAAAATTATTATATGATAGTTATAGGAAAGGATAGATTTGCTATGCACACTAACAGAATGTCTCTCTTCTAAATAGTAACGTAACGCTTTATGCTTGCCTGTTACACGCATTTCGAAAGCACGGTTTTAGATTTGATTTATCAGCCGTGAAAAATAAGAACTCAAACAGTTTCGAGGGAAACGAGATGAAATTAATACGATACAGTAAGCCAGTCAGCTTAGTGTAAATTTTTCTATTTGTTTAGCAGCTATAAATATATCGCAGCAAAAAATCTACAGCAACTGCTTCATTAAAACGTCACACATGTTTTAATTTTGCACAAAAGCGCGAAGTACACATTTTAAAAATGAGCTCCGCGATGGTTCATTTAACTATAAGCCTGTGCTGTGATCCTTCGAGCATTTAATATTTCATCCGGGCCATAAAGTTCTGGGTGAGCAAAATCGCGTTTGATTAATGAATGTTCAGCGAGTTGCATCATTTTTAGGATAAAAAGGTATTACCTCCAACGTCTGGCGTAGCGTGATGGGGAATACATTCAAGAAAAAAAATAAAAAGTAGAATTAGTAATTAGGAAATATGGTGTTGGTATAATTTAATGATGGTTTTCTTAAGCTGTGTAGTACGTTGGCTTAGCCCCCCCCCCCAAAAAAAAATAATCGATTTTATTGAAGCAAAAAATAACGTGGTAAATTAAAATTAGGAAAATCATATTAGCATCAGCGTATTAATAAAGATTCGTAATTGCCTTATAGCACTGAATTTGAAAAAAATGTTTACCAATACTACTTTAAGGAAGAAATGTGTTCCATAGAGACAGCTCGATTATAATCGAATAAAAACTACCATTATTAAGGGCACAGATTTTTAAACTATTACTAGCTCAAGAGGAATGTTGTTCCCGAATGGGACAGTCGTCCCGAAACGACATTTTACGTTCAATCACTATAAACAGTATATCACTTTTCAATTGTTGCCAACAAATATTATCACCCTGTATTATATTTAAAGAAATCAAAAAAAGAAGAATATGTATGAATCTATGTATGTTTCGCGCACTATAAAAACACGACGATACACAAAGCAATCAGATTTTGAACAATGCATTCTTGAATTTCGAATTTGTTTTATTACTTATTTTGTAAAATTTTCACGAATTTTTTTATTAACAAACTCAACGAGTTCAAAGCGAGTAGAGGCGAAATAAAATATTTTTATCTTCAGCGCGCGAGACTATCAGCAATTCTGAAGATACACTGTTTTTAAATATTTTGTCGTTGAATCGAATTTTACGTGACAAGAACATGACATTTTAATAAATATACAAACAAAACGTTAATAACAAAAATACAAAATAACAGTTTTGTAAAGCCATTTTAGTAAGACAGTTGAAAACACTGACACTCGATGGACTGAAAAAAATGTAAATATGTATGCCTACACTTAACCCTCTGCTTTGTAGTTTGAGAAAATTCCACGACAGACACCAAATCATTTTTGCAGATGATTTGCTTTTTATCGTACAATGTAAGAACACTAATGACGCCAGTGCTCATTCTCAGAGTATCTTAAACTATATTTTTGATTAGTCAAAGCATTACAAGCTTGAATTTAACCCTGTAAAGTCAAAAGCTATGATGATACGCAAAAAATCAGTGAAGACTATACTCGGGAGAGAGCCTATTGAAGAAGTGCAGTGGATTAAATATTTAGCAATTATTGTGGACAGTAAATTTCATTGGAAGCAACATATTTCTTATATTTCCAGTAAGAATGAAAACGTTCTTCTTGGTTTACTGCAAATTTCGAAGAACACTTATGGGAAAAATTGTAATGTTCTGAAACTGATTTATAATCAGGCCATTGTACTAGTTATTTCCTATGCCTCAAGAGCTTGGGGACAATTCTTTAAAGAAGAAAGAAAACTGTAAACTTCTTAGAAGTGTTCAAAGAGGATTTCTCCTCAGGGCCGTTAAGGATGAGGCAGAATTCCTTATTTCTGGTCTTCTGCCTATTGATTAAATGATCTTAAAAGATCTGCATGTTCCAAATAGACAACTCTTACGATCCCTTGACTGGGCTGCTTTCGTTTTCAGATTTTTCTCCCCCTTTAGACAGAAACGCTACGACAGTTGTTACTTATGACAACATGACAACAATGTTTTACAAGAATATAGTATTATTTGTTTCATAGATGGTAGTAAGTTAAATTAATGAGTTGGGCTTGTATTTGCTATTTTATGAAGATGGTAGAGAGAATGTAATAGTTCAGTATAGGATACCAGATGCATATCCTGTTTTTAAAGCAGTTTCCTTTAACTTCTAAACAGGTAAAAAAGGTAAAAATATTTTTTAAAGGTCGTCGATAAACTTAAATTTTTTTTTCCCCCTGGGTTCCGTTATTGTTTCTCTTGATGTCGAAGGACCATCAAATTGTCTTGAACCAAGCTTGGAGAGTTCCATTTCACACATACTCGAAACTGAGAGTTAATTTCTCAAACTAAAATCTCATCGAGTCAACCGCACTTTGTTATCAAAAACGAATATTATCGCCAAATTGAAGGAGTAGTTAAGGGTAATTTCTTTAATCCTATACTTGCTGACATTTGCATGCAGTAAAATATCTTTTTGTATCAGGCTTTACTACGTAAACGGCACTTTCGAGCTTTTGATGGTAATAAAGAAAATGTATTCCAGATTTTATCTATTATAAATTCGATTGGTTGGATCTTTCTATTATCTATTTTAAATTCGATTGATTGTCAGATTCACTTTTGAAATTGAATCTGACCTTCCCTTCTTCGGTATTCTTATAACTGTCAATGAATCTGAATTCAGCACTATTGCTTACCGTACACACTTTTCTGTTTGTTTACCTCCCCATGTTAAGCCATGTCACCCGGCTAAGCATAAAAATGGATTCTTTTAACTATTATATATTTCAGGCTCTCAACTATTATATATTTTAACTATTATATATTTTAACTATTATATATTTCAAGCTCTTGTTCCACAGAACTCATCCTTGCTAATGACCTCAATTATTTGAGATCAGTTGCCATCAGCCAAGGATTTTCTTCCGTGGTCAAGGATAAAACCTTTAAAAATTCTCAGCTTACCATCAAAGAAGACATTCCACTTTTAGAAATAACATTAATAGCCTTGTCGTGCTTCCATTTCGGCCTTCTGTCACTTATAAAATTGCACGGATTCTCCAGAAGTTCGACTTTCAAGTTATTTTCTCGCCTATGAATAAAATCCGTGCTTCCATTCGTAAAGATTCCGTTTCTGACTTTAATTCTTGGGGTATTTATAGCATATCGTATCAGTGTGGTTTGATATATATCGGCCAAACTAAAAGAGCAATAAAATTTCGTACCAAGGAACACGAATCTTATATCCGGAAAGGCACAATTGACGAGTCTTCGATAGCTAATCATAGTTGGAAATAATTTTTACTTCAGGTCTCTAAAAAAATTTTCAAGCAATTCCTATTTTCACAAAGATTTATCTTGGTTAGTTACAGGGGCGTAGCTAGAGGGGAGCAAGAGGGGGCATCTGTCCCCGGGCGCAGAATCCAAGGGGCGCCAAATTGATGTTAGGACATTTTAGAATTAAATGTTTTCCATCCTTGGCAAGCAGTAGGGGGCGCGAAATCTTCAGTTGTCCCTGGGCGCTGAAAACCCTAGCTACGACTCTGGTTAGTTAACGACTTTGTCCAAACCAGTCCTTTCTAACGCTTTAAAATTCTGTGAACTCAATTTTTCAGTTTCGTTGCTATGTTTGCCCACAAATGGCACTACCTTCTCGTTCGCTTATTAAAAGTACGATGGCTTTGCTGTATGCAAACAGGCAACCTCTAATTAACTTTCCACAATTTCAGGATCTTCCTCCTAGACCAGTACTTTCGAGAACATTCTAGTATGTTACGTAATCGCTACTATAAATGAAGAGTTCGCTCCAATTTTCGTCAGATTGCATTTCTCCGCCTGCCTCTGTAATACTCTTTGTTGCAGCGGTTTCCGTCCGACTTTCTTTGAATAGTATGACGCAGTAAATTTAAAGTTAATCGTATTTAGTCTAAACTACTGTCGCATATGTAATCTTGGAGAATCAAAGAATAACGATCTGCCATTTTAAGTGAATAAAGATATGAAGTTCTAAGAAATGAACCCTTTCGTTGTCATCATTTCTGCTGGAAGCCACTGAGCCATGTACGGATTTTGATACCAAGCTTCATCATATCCAATGCCGATCTACTGCAAATATCACATAAATGTGACCGTTGCGACAGCTTCTTTGCTACTTTCCAGTCTTAAAGTTTTTTTTTTTTTTTTTTTTTTTTTTGAGGAGGAGGAGGAACATGTACTTGTTTGCCCTCGGAATCGACCGAATTTTTGATTAAATTTACGCTAAACAAAGTAGTTGCTTTTCTAATTTTATGATGTTTAAACTTTTAGATATTTACTCCTTTAATGACATATACACATCAATATCATAAAGACATACGTCTGTTAAATGGTAAAATATTTTACATTTGAATAGCTCGTAGTACAGAAGAACTCTTTACCGCCCTGAGAGGTACAATGCCAGTGTTGATACCTGCCGTTATCCTTGAGACTATATTTAAATTCCGAAGAAGGTTTTATTATTTGTAAGTGTTTAGTGCTTTTGCGAAATGGGACATTTAAAATACACAACGAGCCGAGAGTCCTCTCGAGTGGTTATAGAAAGAGATCTTTGTATAGTTTCTCTGGGAGGGGATGACCTTCAAAATTCGGAATGAACTGGGCAAAGCCGTCCTGCCAGCTATAATGTGCTTAATACCTATGGCAACAACAAATGCAATCCTACGCTCTTAGCCCCGATGGAATTCGTAGACTGCCGAACGAATGAGATTAGTCATAACATATCAATACTCACCGTTTTGTCACCAAGGTTGTTGACAATGCAGTGCAGGTAAGCCGTCTGTCCGAGCTGGGTTGTGACGTTACGAGCTGTGCTCTCGTCGAACGTGGGAGAAATGTGGTTGCTCTCTCCTGTCGTCTCGTCGGGATCGATGTAATCCTCTGGTGGTATGTAACCGGGAGCATCGTGGAGAGACCGATGTCGAATCGTGGCTGTACTGCTCTCCTGAACATGGGCAACTGTGCTTTGACCATCTGGACGAATCAGAGCTGAAAACAAACAATGTCTGTTATTATCTGAAGACAGGCATTCAGTGTTAAGGGGTCTCATACACCTTAAAACCCATAAGATCTTCGAATATGTGACTTTTGCAAGAATTGGGATAACTTATTTATTTTAAAAGCAGTTACTTCCAACTTTTTACACCTAACTACATAATATAGCTGCTTTTTGTGATAGTAATCACAAAGTTTGTGTTGCTACAAATATTTTTATAATTTAATTTGCTTTGTGACAAAAATTTCGTCATGTTTCCATCTCGCGCTCACAGTTTAAAACTTTCTGTTGCATAATTTAATTCATATTTAATATGTAGCTTTTATAACATTTGGAAACTACTTCGAACCAAAAAATTCTCAGAATTTCATGTCAAATTTTTATTTAATTTGAATTTGAGATTATAAAATGTATTTATTAAAAAAATCTGTAATGTTTTTGAGCACAAAATTTTTAAATTTTAAATTATTCATCAGATTTTTAGTTCAGTTAGAAGATAGTGCCCATATAAAGAATTCCATCCAATTTCAAGTATGTACCATTATCCATTTTTAAAATATCATGCGTGCAAGGTGGAAACATGACCAACATTTTTGTCCCAAAGCGGATTAAATTACAAAAATATTTGTCGCAACACAAACCTTCTGGTTACTAGTTCCGAAAGCAGCTTTATTATGTAGTCAGCTGTAAAATGTTGGAAGTAATTGAGTTTTAAATAAATAAAATACCCCAATTCTTGCAACAGTGACATATTCGAAGATCATAAGGGGTTTAAGGTGTGTGAGTCCCCTTAAGGAGTTTGATCTACATCACGTACCTTACATTTCGTCAGTTATGCCTCAACTGTAACGGCCAATGCAACATATAAAAGTAACTTTCTTAATATGAACAAATAACATTTCAAAATTCTTTCCTTTAATGAAAATAAGAAGTTACTTAAAACACACTTTACAAAAATTATTAATGAAAGCAGTTATTTGCCATTTTCCATTGTTATTTTATCTCACACTCTTGAGCAATATTTTGCTTTATGACGTTAAAGTAAATCTTGCAATCTTACATTTTGTATTAATAAATCTTAAAAGTGTTTTACAGCAATATAAACTCTAATGGCATAACCTTTTAACGTACGAACCTCCTTTTAACATACGAATATAAACTATTCCACGTCGTTACAGGACATACGTCGGAGATATCTACGGTTAGAAATTTCACATTTAAATGCCATATACGTGACACATGACACAGAAAGCATCCCCTTTTGTGGTTGAATATAGTATACAAATGACGCATGTTAACAGGATAATCGGATAGTTGACCGAGAATGATTAATAAGCACTTTACTGGGTACTTCTTTTCGGAATAATATTCCTATATATATGTATAATATTGCTATATATGTATAACATTCCTATATGGAATTCCTATATACATATATTTTGTTTCATATAGAACTTCGTGGCTCAGCCATTACTGTCTTCTCAGCCATATATATATATATATATCTGTAATAATTTAATGCATGGAAGGAATGCCGTACTTTATCCTCTGGCTATAGTAATGGCTGAGGGTGAATGCTTCATGAAGCAAATAACAAAAGTTGGAGAATCACCCATCTTTATTTTTACACATCTCGGACCATCTTTTTGGCAGACAAATTATTTTTCAAGCATCGTTGAATACAATAATATTCATAAACATAGGTAAAAAGATATGACGTTATTTCAGGCAGGAAAGTATAAACAATGCGCAGTTGTTTGCATAGCAGAAGTCAGAAAAAAGGAACGTAATTCCTCGCAAAGTCGGTTATACTACGCAGGTGCTTTATGTAAATCTAAGCTGTGATTGGTTAAGTATAGTTTTATTTAACATGGAATATAATGTTATAAATAATGGAAAAATCTCGAATTTGGTAGAACAGATGAATTTAGGAGGGAGAGCACCAAATTTAGACTCGTTAATTTTGAGGTCGATAGTTATTTTTAAAGCAGCTATCGTATTTTGCTGAATCTTACACACACACACACACACATATATATATATATATATATATATATATATATATATATACATATATTATTTTTAACATTTAAAACAATACTGCAATTGTAAGTGCACGCCTGAGACAAATAATTGCAGAAACAAAAGTCGGGTTATCGTATATTGACAATACAAATTCCAAAAAAAAAAAAAAATTCTGAAATGTTTCAGATTTTAAATTACATCCAAAGGGGCGTTTTTTAACATTTTGTGTGTTACCTTTCTTTATTAAATATCATGTTCCTCGTACTTAAACCATAAGATCCAGTGCAATAGCAATATCGCAAAATAGTTTTAAAACGAGCATATCTTTAGAATTTCCGATACAGAGACTCACGCGCTGGAGATAAAAATGTTTTTTCTGCACAACGTTGCCATTGCTCGCTTTGAAATCCTTGAGTTTGTTAATCAAAAATTCGTCAAAGTTTTAAAAAATAGGAAATCGATCATAAAACAAATTTCAAATTTCAAATTTGGTCTTCCACATGCTCATATTCGTTGGAGGATTACGTTATTCAAAATTCGATGACTCTATGTACCGTTGTTTTATCACAATACGAGAAATATACATACATTTATGCAGATTTTTCATTATTTGATTTCTTCAAATATAATGCAGGACTCTTAACATTTTGTGGCAACAGTTTGAAAAGTGAACCGACATTTATGAGTCCGACGCAAAATGCCAAAACGAAACTAATAGTCCTTCGGGATTCAAATCCCTTTGGACTAAAAATAGTAATTTGGACAAATTATGAAACCTAGCTGTTAGTGCAGTCTCCCGAACTTTTGCTTATATTTGGGAAAATTTAATTCTCGTTAAGAAAACATATAAATATAAGAAGTCTGATTCCCATATGAGTAAAACCGACTGTAATATTCAGTTTCGAAATTTGCAATTTTTGATGTCATTGTCAACTTGCCTTGAGGAATCGAGTAATTAAATAAAAAAAAAAATGAAGAAATAAGTTTCAGTGAAAAGCAAAGACACAAAATCTGATGTGTACACCACATGACTTCCTTGCACAGAATATTAAATTATACACATTTTTTTCTTGAATTTTATTTAAACTAATTAGATTGAATTAAATCTACTTCGTCGATAGCACATAAACCACAATAGAACAAATGCACTCTTTAAAATTCACTATATTTGCTTACCATACCATAGCGACACTCTGGCGCTAGCTTTACTTAACAGCGTTACGTATCGTCCATATTATAACTCAGAATGCATATAAATTTATAGCATTTGGAGAATTATCTAATCGGTGCCACATGTTCTATTCAAATGCTATAATAAATCTAAAACGATGTCTAACAGAAATTAAGCAAACAAAACGAAATAGAAACAGTTTTTCACAGACGATTCAGTATTTCTCATTCAATTAATTCAGTTCTTACTTCTCGACAAGGCAAAAATACATAAAAGTCAGAATATCTATATTAAAAATCACGAAATAAATCTTAAACACATATTTCATCAGAATGGGTTAAGCATGATTTAATTCGCAATAATAAAAGAAGATAACAAGTTATCTTTGTTGTTGCGAAGCATAGTTTCTCTAAATTAGAAACAAATCCACTACACTTCTAAGTTTCAAATGCAAATAAACATGGCCGCCATCGCAAAATTCATTAAGCTTAGCTGCACTTAAACAAACTTTTAAATTGTGGATAACTCCACAAATATTGCATGCAGCACAATTTCCAAACATATAAAAGTAAAGAATCTTAGATCACTGAGCCGATTAACAGAGTGGATATATATATTTATATATGTTGGTTCGGTCGAAATACGAAGTGCACATCTACATCTTTTCCTTTTTTACTTCGTACAAAGAAGTAAAAAAGGAAAAGTATGTTTTAAACAGGCGTTGAAGGAAATGATGTGGTATCCGCCTCAGATGTTTTAGTCTAAAAATCATAGTTTCTCACCATCTCATAAGTCTAAAGTGTTACAATTCATAAGTGTTACAAGGAAAGACAAGGACAGAATAAAGCCACTTTGCTACGAAGAAACACAATAAATTTTTAACTGTACAACTGCAGTACGAGAGTGTGTAATTATCAAAAGACATTTATGAACATTATTTCATGATTTCAAGACTGAATATACATACTTTAGATGACAGACCTAAAAGTTCGTTACATTTTATTTTCACCCTGATTGCAAGACACTGTAGAAATTTGTGATTTATTCTCTTAACGATATTTTGAGGGTATCAAAAGTAATTTAGTAATAGTTCGAGGAAACTCGTGAAAGTTTTAAACAGATTAATTTTAGATTGCATTAGCGATCATCAAAACGGAAAAAATCCTAAAACGTTGAAATTTTCGAATTTGATTCTTGATGATCAACGTACAGCAAAACTGAAAACTCTTCTTTTAAAATTTATACAAAATTATTTACTCAGAATACGGACAGGAAATATTCTATACTTAGCGAAATTTATTATTTTGATTTTACCGATTCCAAAACTTGCATTTAATTAATGATAATGATGAATAAAAAACGGTTAACAGGCATCAGGAAGAAAGGAAATTTTTTTCCCGAAGAGAAAAGCATGTATAAACAAGTGAATGTATAATAGAATTTATATACATTATTAGATTATGTATAATACTTATTATGCATTATTATGTATTACGTATATCTTATTACATCTTGTATGATAAAATTTTTAAAAGCATGTACAAATAAAGTGCGGCCCACTGTAACATTCCTCGTCATCAAAGTGGCCCGTGAAACCATTAAGGCTGACCAGGTCTGTTCTAAATATACACAGTATGCAATCTTAATTAAGTACACACTTTCAGATATTACGAAATTTGCCAGCATTTTCACACCTTTATTTTACACATTTTTCATATATTAATGTTATTCAGACTTCATGAAATAGAATAATAAGATGAATTAAATATACACAATTACATTTTCAGCTATTGCTTTTAAAATTATTCTAAAAATTTAGATAATTTTTCGAAAAATTCCCTTTTCTCAATTGTTTTTTTGTCTGTGTTTAACTTTAGAATTTGTTATAGACTTTGTGCAAAATTAATATCTAGATAATTAATCATTCATTAATCGAAATAAAGACGTTCGTATTTTATTTATTTGCAACTACAACATGAAGTTACTTCTTGAAAGTAATACAAAATTAAGTCCTACTACGATATTCTTCAAATTTGCGACAAAATATATACTGGCGACAGAATATACTAATCAGCATTGATATAACAAAGGTTAAGACACAATAACACGCCGAATAAATACTAATTCAGAAGTCAAACAACAAAAATCAGCGTTATATTTACAAAATTTTGTAAATATAACGCTGATTTTTGTTCTTTGACTTCTGAATTAGTATAACAAAGGTTGACTACTTTTCTGGCGGGGGGTGGCAGTATTAAAAAAAAATGTATGTCAAACCTTAAAACGTTTGCTACTCCTTATTGCCTTGATTAATTGCTTCTATTTGTTTCTTATCCAAAATTTATTAGTTATATATTTGGTGACAATTTTTTTATTTATGCAGTAGTAAAATTATTCTTGCCTAATAGTACTCGATGATTCGAACTTGTTCTCTAATCGCACTGATACAAAGCTAATGAATGGTCTGCTCCTAATTTTATGTAATATTTTCTGTTTCTTTCTTGGTCTCCTTCAGCTTCGTAGTACAGAAGACGTTTTAAAAATTGGTCTATGCGCAATTTTACTTGGGAAAATAAGATCTGCAGATAAAATTCTTTAATAATGTGGTTTTTTACTTCCTTCTACACCGTAAAGGAAGTACTCTAATCACCAAAATTTTGAGCATCATATTTTAACGAACATATCCATTTTGACCGCTCTCGAATCCCTTTGAACGATATTGTTGCTTGACATTTGTACGTACAGGCAGAATAAAGGACTTTCCCAAATCGGATTGCAAAATGAATTCAGAAGAGACTTTTTCGTGACGTCTGTACGTACGAATCTATGTATCTCGCCTAACTCAAAAACGAGTAGACGCAGAACGTTGAAATTTTGCACATAGGCCTGCTATCACATGTACTTGTGCATCGCCATTTTTGTTTGCAATTGGCCAAAAGTGTATATATTATAAGATATATCTCTTGCTTTCCTAGCGTTTCTTCGTGGTGTAGTGGTTCTGCACGCTGGGCCTGTATTCCCGAGGTCCGTGGTTCGATTTCCGGCGAAGGCGTTTGTTCATTTTTCATCTTGCCTGCTTCCAAAAATCCTAATGTCTCTACAATATATATGCACACACACATACTACTCTCTATTACTCGGCTCGGAGAGCTCAGTTTTTCGGAGAGCTCAGTTCTCAGTTCGGAGAGCATTCTTATATGCTGGTAAATTGTGCATTTTTTGCTTTAAAATAATTCAGTTATGCTGTTCTTTTGCCTCGGTTAATGACTTTATGCTTTTCATTAATCTGCATGCAATACTTAAAGAATTTTCAACCATTTTAAAATTGTTTAAAAGCAACTAAGCCTAACAGAGCAGCCATATTTGTTTGCTTTGTTTGCATTTGGGCAGGATAGTGAATTAAGTCAGTTTCTGCACCTTCAGCTTCTTTTTGCCGAATGGGAGCAAAAGTAAACTTTCAGTGTAGTGCAGCGAAAAAATTGCCTTCTTAGTCTGCTGGCCAAATTGCTTATTTTCGCGTAGAAACTGTTTTTTTAAACTTTTTAAATGTATTTGGTGGTTATGTTTTTCTGCATTTTACAGTTTTTAATGAAGGTGTTTTCATGCATTTTTGCCTTGTCTCGAAGTGAAAACTGAACTGATAAAATGAGAGTTATATCTCTAATGACATTCGAGGAAATAAGTTTAAATGAAATTCAAAAAAAAATGCGTATAATTTAATAGACCGTAGAAGGAGGCCCAGATCAGATTTTTACTTCCTTGTACGAAGTAAAAAGGAAGTATTGTAATCGCGAAAAGCTTCAGGCAGCATAATTATTTTATTATAAATATCCAATTTGACCGCTTTCGAATGCAATTTAACGATGTTTTTGCGTGATATCTGTACGTAAGGACAGAATAAAAGACTCTTTTCCTCCAAAAAAACTAAAAAAACTGCTTTAAAATGAATTCTGAAGAGAATTTTTCGTGGAGTCTGTACGAACGTATGTACGTACGTGCGTACGTACGTATCTCGCATAACTCAAAAACGAGTAGCCTCAGAACGTTGAAATTTTGTATATAAGACTACTATAACGTGTACATGTGCACCTCGTATTTTGGTTTCAATCGGCCACGCCAAACGTATATAAATATATTTATAAATATATCCACTCTGTTACCCGGCTCAGTGATCTTAGTTTCTTTACCCTTATATGTTTGTAAATTGTACATTTTGTGCTTTAAAATGATTGAATTATGTTGTTTTTTTCTTCCGGTTAAGGGTTTTATGCCTTTAGTAAATATTATGTAATATGTTTTAGAATTATCAAAATTTTTTAAATTGTTCAAGTGCCACTAAGCCTAATTTGATGGCGGCCATTGCTCTTGTTTACATTTGAAACAGCTGAGTAGCGGATTTTTTGCCAATCTAGAGAAACTTAGCTTCGCAGCAACAAAGATAACGCCTTCATTTATTATTTAAATCATGCTTAATCCTTTCTGGAATTTTTTCGAGGAAATAAGCGTTTAAGATTTACTTCGTAATTTTTAATACAGATATTTTGAGTTTTTATGTATTTTTGCCTTGTCGCGAAGTGAAAACGGAATTAATTGAATGAGAAATACTCAATCGTCTGTTTCTGTTTCTTTTTTGTTTTGTTTGCTTAATTTCTTTTATACATAGTTCTAGCTTTATTATAGTATTTGAATAGAAGACGTGGCAACGATTATATAATTCTTTAAATGATATAAATTTTGTGCATTCTGAGTTATAATATTAACGAAATATAATACTGTTAAGTAAACCTAGCGCCAGAGTATCGCTATAGTAAACAAAGTGAATTTTAAAGAATGCATTTATTCTATTGTGGTTTATGCGCTGTCGTCGAAGAAGGTTTAATTCAATCTAATAAGTTTAAATAAAATGCAAGAAAGATGCGTATAATTTAATATTCAGTACGAGGAAGTCATGTGGTGTACACATAAGATTTTTTTAATTTATTGACATGAGCAAAATTTTTATACACATTACTACTATTCTGTTAATTCCACTTCCTGTAAACTGTGAAAGCATTGCACAATTAATCAAAATCGGTCTTGGCGAACTGCGCGAGGAAAAAAATGGAGCTGATCCAACAATCTCGACCTGGTGACATGACTTTGAAATTATTAAATAGTACTTCACTTGATCTTTTCACTTGACTTCCTTACAGCTCCTGCATTTATTTAATCTTTCACATATTAAAAAATCATGTAAAAATTTTGACGCAACGAATCCAGAAGACATGAAGTTTTTTCTCCCCTAAAGTTAACACATGTCATACGCGTTTTTATGTGTTTAGAGCGAGTGTGAAAATGAAAGCCCCGAAAAATCTCCATTATGTTTATTCAGAAAGAAACCTAACACGCTTTCGAGACACACCGCATATATCTAGATCTAGTACACGTAAATTTAAACTTTAATATATGCACTCAATATCAGCTGCGTGTGTCAGCTCTTTTATCGGCGTTATGGATGACTTCAAATAACATGCAAAACGCAAAATATCCCACTCCGGTTTGAAAAGGGGAGACCCCAAACTAGCTGTGGAATTTTACGCGCCAATAATTCCCGTAATTCTCACCGACAGTGACACGAAATTTATGTTAATTGAATGTGAATGTCTGGAATAAGACCCCAGCACAGTATGGGTGTTGCTATAATTCTACATTATCTTCAAAATGCCTTTTAAAATCCATCCAAGTTTCATAAAATTTTAATCCCCTCGAAAAGAATTTAGATGGGGATATTTGGGTATTCCTTTTGTAGAGACTTATTTCCCCGAGTCGAAAAATATTTTATAGCCGGAATAACAGAATGCTATATCTTTGTTTAATTATTGAAATGTAACCTACAAGACTGAAGCTAACAAATTAATTTCTCATAGATGTATTATGGTTGGACTGTGTTTAAATTTATGTATTTGTGCTGCTATGCGCGTTCGCACGTTTTCTGATAGTACCTGCGCAGCCACGAAACAAGCGAGCTGCGGCCAAAGCACTATGCAAAGCTTCTGTGCACATCTGAAAAGAAAATGCATGAAACTATGTAAGTATGAATGAAAGCAGTTCCTCCTTTCCAAGCACTAACCAACTCGTAAATAATTTTGTTGCCATACCAGAAAAAGAAATCTTTTGACACATAGGTTAATACGTATACGTATGAACGTCATGATTTAATGATGCAATGTAACAACTTTTTCTCAATATCAGTTAACATGGCAATAACATACCGTGTCAATTATTCTAACTGGAAACAAAAAGGTTGCCAGTAGCATCTATTTATTTGAGATGCTGACATTAACGAAACTTTTTTTGACATACGATGACGTCACATGCCATCGCGTGCTTTCTTCGACGTCAGGATATGACTATATGTAATAATAATATGTTTAATGAGTGGCAATGCTATTTTTATTTAATATTTTGTAAACCTTACAAAATTTTTACTAACAATCTCTGCGGTTTGAAAGCGAGTAGCAGCAATACTTTTCGAAGTAAAGCATTTTTATCTCCAACGCGCGAGACTGTTATCACTAGGGCAAATGAGTGAAAAAAATAGCATTTTCAGAGTTTTTAATCAATAGCTTGCCTGATAGAAGTTGTACGAAGATGAGAATAGACCAAATGGCTTGCAACGAATTTTGGAATTCGAAGTAATATATTAAAAGTTTTTGGTAATGACATTTTTATTTCACATTTTGTAAAACTTGTAATTTTTTTATTAACAAACTCCATGATTTGAAGGCGAGTGGTAGGAACATTTCTCGAAATAAAGCAGATTTTTATCTCTAGCACACGAGTCTGTTGCCACTCAACATGAGTGCAAAAATTGGTATTTTAAGAGTTTCTAATTAATATCCCGATTGATTAAATTCTTGGCAATGCTATTTTTATTTCATATTTTGAGTTCTATATGAAAATATGAGAATGAGAAATACTATAGGAAAATGAGAAAGTTCAAAATTGCTTTTGGAATCCGTGAGTACCTTTCTCGATAATAATATGTTTAATGTTCGGCAAAGCTGGTTTTTTTTTTTTTTTTTTTTTTTTTTTTTTTTTTTTTTTTGTAAAACTTACAGCAAAACTTGAGACTGTTGCCACTGGAAAAAAATGAACTTGAAAATGAGCGTTTTCAGAGTTTTTAATTAATATCCAGGCTGATAAAAGTCGTACCTAGACGAGAATGGTCAACATGCGTTCCCAGGAATCTTTGGAATCCTTGGGTACCGCTCTCGAAACTCAACTCACCGCCGTTCCGCAGGGGAAAATACCACAAACACACACACAGATAGGCGCAGATTTTAATAGTATAGATTGCATTGTGTTATATTAATTTGCTTAAGGTTTTATTTGGCATTATAGAATTGTCTTGTTGTATTACTGTTATATTAATGTTTATCACGTTGAGTGTGGTGCCGGTATCTAGGGACCGGCAGTTAAATTTCGGGAACACATTGAGCCCGGCGTCGGTCCCTGGGACCGGCAGTGAACTTTCCGTGTGGCCGGGCGTCGGTCCCTGGAATTTCGTTTGGCTGGCGTCGGTCCGTGGGACCGCTTGATCGCTCGCGCCGGCTGAACGGAAAAAACAGCAAATTTGGCGCCGCGTTCAACGTATTAAGGAGTTAAGAAACAACACTGCTGCCATAGTAGCCAAGTTATGAAAATAATATCGTAAAGAGAAAATCGCATATCTGAACCACAAGTAGAGATAGATTAATTAAAAAGCCTTTTATTTCAGTTACACATCAAAGACGAACAGCTAAAATCTATTGGCAATAAAATCGGGGACCATTTAGATGATGCAGAAATCAGTCTGAAATAAAGCGGATTGATAAATGTAATGATATAATACGTAAAACTAAAAAATAAATCATTACAGTCCGCATCTGCACAAGAACCCGCATATGTGCAACACATAACAAACCAAATTAAACTAAATACAAACGCGAAGTTACCTAACATTAAAAGTCTGATTTTAGGCAAGATTTCGAAGTAAAAATTTGAAACTAATATAGAATACGGAGATTAGCATACAGCCAAAAAAATAACATATAAATTTCTTTTCAAACAATTCCTTTTATACTCTAAAACAGTCTGGAAGATTTCTTTGAAAAATGAGGGTTTTAAAAAACTAAACATGGCTAAAATATATGGACTAGTTTGTGTTGAGCTGCCATCTACTATAAATAAAGAAGGTTCAGAGTAACCTATAGTAACCTATAAATTCTTTTTCATTCAATTTTTCTGTGCGCACAGAAGGAAATTTTTAGGTGTGTCCGGAGCCGACACACTGTGCCGCAAAGGGTTTAACGACTGAGCTGAGGTGTCTCTCTCCGGCTTTTCAAGGCTTTTAATGGGTCACGAGAGAGTTCTAAAAATTTACTTGCTTCTCTAGATTTCTGGAAACCAGGAAGAGGGCGAAATTACGGTTACAGCTAACACAGTATGGCGTAGCTTTCTCTTAAAATTTATCGCGGGTTGCATTGCAAAGGGAAATAAATCAATTTTAATTACAATTCTACTAACAGTAGCTATCTAAATACAAAATTCATAACAACATATACATAAATTGTTACAATTTTTATTTAACTGTCTATTCTTTTACAAATAATTTAAAATTCTGTAAGAGGACTCTTCGACAGTAGGCTCTTACTTATGTGTAATGTAAATTTTATGAGAAATCTCACAAGCATGCATTGGACTTCAAAAGAACGTACGATTAAGTTTTGTAAAGGATTTTTCACCAACTAATATTTGATTAGAGTGAAAATTTTCAGATATTTGTTTACACATGTTCAGCTGAATTCCAGTATTTTGTGTTACCTAGACACCATTTGTTTCCGTTCTTATGATATGGAACGTGCAAATAAAACGATGGAGTGATTGCGATAAAAGGGGAACAATGCAATATTTTGTGCATGCTTTAAAATAACATTTTGGGTAAACTTACCTTGCAGTTTTTTATTCAAAGCGTCTTCAAAACAAACATCGTTCTCAGGGAAAGAAAAAAAAGTAATGATGCTTGACTGAAGAAGCGGAGGTGAAAAAACAAATTCTTCTTCCACTACTAGAATTTCAGCAAAGAAAAACAACATTCATTTTTTTGTCTCCTTTGCAAGAAATTCTCAAGCTTCAGCTCTTAAATTTAATTCAGATGTTTCAGCTTTAAATATTCCGTTTCATACGGAAATGCTGGGGGGTATTAAAATTACAGAAACTGGAACGATTTTATAGTAAAATACTTTAATTACCTTAAATTCGGTTGAGAAATCATAAAATGAAAGACAAAATTATCTTACCGTTAAATCCTAAGGTAACGTAAGCATATCCTCATATATACCATTTATTATGCTTGTATTTTATTATATAATGATTTTTATGTCTTTAGAACTTCTGTGCATTTTAAATTTTTCTTTACTTTTTGCGAATCTTCCTTGTGTACTTACTTCCTTTTGTAGTTTTATGAAATGTATTTTATGTATTTAACTAGTTTACTGTTTTCCAAGGTAGGCAGTTGTATATGATAAGAGACTTAGTTTGGTTATTATTGTTTCTGCCATATATTCCTTTCATTAATTTGCACAAAATCGCAACCATATTTAAAGGATGAAAGTAGCTCTCCCAACATTTCTTTGAAGGGGAGAAGACATGTAAGATATAACAAAATACGATGGTTGCTTTAAGAATAACTGGCGACCTCAAAATTAACTTTTCTAGATTTTATGCTGTCCCCATAAATTCGTCTGTTCTCCCAAATTCGAGATCGTTCCATGTTACATAATAAACTAAAAGTAACCAATAGTAGTTTAGCTTTACCACTGCATCTACAGCTTAAAAAGAATTCGGAAAAACACCTAGTTTTTGCCGAGCTGCTGAAATTTAAAAATTCCTATTTTTATTATTTTATATATAAATAATATTATACGTCCTGAAAGATTCTTCCTGAAAATTCTAGCAATCTTATTCTGTGCCCAGCGGTTAAGCTATAAATGAACTTCTCAAATCTGGAAGGCAGTTGACTCAGTTGAAAATCAACAGTTCAGTTATAAGATAGTGAAAAAATAATTTTTAGTAAAGATATTTTAACGCTAAAATCTTCTGTGCTATGAGTTTCACCATTGATCGTGAGTTTGGAAACCCATTTACTACGACACTTTTTTTTTTTTTTTTTTTCCTGTTCCAAACAGGATTTCAGTTGGGTAGTCATCACGTTACTTTGAAGCTTTTTTTTAAAGGGGCCGGACGCTTTATTTAATAGCCATTAAGCCTTGGACCACTACGAAAGCCCGAAGTGGTGATCTCATGGAAGCACCTTATAGGTGGCCACCTCTTTTCTCCTACGAAGGGACGAACAGTTACAACCATGCCTCCTCCAGGACTTGGATCCGGGCCATCGCTGTGACAGTTTTGTAGTATGATTGATTGGTAAATATTCTAACTGTAATGAAAAATCAGTTGCAGCATTTGAAACATGTGTATTTTTATGGTATGATGGTTGGTAAATAATATGTACTGAATAATTATGTGTTTTATGTATATTATAATTGGGAATTAGGTCCTGTTTTTCAGTAGACGTTTTTAACTACTTGAAGAAATTGTGTGTTATTGTAGCCTTTTTATAAACATAATTAGATACATGCAATGGAATAAATAATAGCATTTTTAGAATATGGACGCACATAATGAGGTGTGCAAACTGCTAAGGATACGAAGTTATGAAGTATCGAAGTGGACAAGTGTTTACGTGAACAATGAATTTAACAAAAGTGTACTTTAAATTTATCAAAAGTTAATTTAGGATCCAGTTTATGTGAACATAGAAGAGTCTACACAACATCATAAACTTTGGGCTATGGAACTATCAACTGTCTGAACTGATGTGACTGGCCTACTCTGTGGATAACTAAAACAATAGTACGGAAACACATTATTAGGTGTGTAACTAATAAGAATGTGAAGTTATGACGTATTGAAGTAGAGATAGGTTTAGAGACTGCATAGATCTCTTTCTCTCCACAGCATAGATCCTATCCATGACAATGTAATGATTAATTGATTGTATATTTTTCATGCGGATTATTATGTAACAATTATTGTAAATATGAGATTGCCAATTAAGCATTGTAATGTTACTGTAATTGATTTAATGAATGCCGCCGGCGGTGAATGGTAATTTCAATTCCGTCGCATGTACATAACTCTGATTGGTGTAGAACCTTAGGTCGGAAGTTCATGCGACGGCAACTCGGTCGCTAATCACCATACCAACTGGACAGCTATTTTCTGAAGCTGGAGACGTGAAAAAAGAGCAATATCCTCGCAAGGACTGGAACCTGGACCTCACGAATACGCGCCGAGTGTGCTACCGTTATAAGACGGAGTCTCCCTCCGTCGTATATCTTGAAATCGGACTTACTATTATACATCCCTATTTCCTTTTATTTGCACTAATTGTTATTATTATCACTTAGAGCAGAAATGAAAAATTATTATTTTTTTCAGTTCTGTACTTTAATAAATAAAGAAAAGTTAAAGACTTACTCAAAATCCAATATATTCAATCAGATTGTAGAGTTCCTCACTTTGGAATTCTAAGTTAATTTTGGAAGTGAAGAATCTAAGAACTGATAAGCGAATAATCGCTTGTGTTCGATGACAAGAAACAATAAGATAGAAGGGTAACTAACCCTTTATTATTCCAATAAGATTTAACAAACTCCGCCTGGGAGTGTACAAGCAAAGCCCGCACTTGGACTTGAACGTAAAAGACTAAGAATTAAACTAAAACTAAGATTAACTAAAGAAGTATAGCCGAAGCTATCAAGGTTCAAAACGAGTTGGGCCCCTTAACTTATTTGACTACGAAGCTTAGGAAGGGCCTGAGTACGGCCGAGCGTAATAACAGCTTTGAGAGAGAGAGTGGCCAAAAAGGCAGACGCGCGTAAATCAGAAACTCTGATTCTCTTTGACTCAGTAAGTAACTTCTTGGTTTAAATACCGCTCCTCCTCATTAAATATTCAGCAAATTCCAAAACTACGTTCTGGCCGGAAGTAGTAAGTTGAAGCTAAGTATTTGACAGGAAAGGAACTTTAACTTAAAATTTAACTGTTAATAAAATTAACATAATCCTTACAAGGTCATTAATATTGTAACGAGTGTTTCACTTCAATCTTCATCAGAAATTTTCCTTTCTGAGGAACATATTTTTAGTCTCATCCTGTATTTAACAAATGGTATTTGCAAACATGGTTTTGATCTTGAGCAGCGTTTCTTAAACTGTGGGTTGCCAAAAAATTTAGCAGTTTTGATATTTCTTTAAACTTGTTATAATAATTCTACAATGACCAAATATTTTCACACAATGTATCTGAAAAGAGATAACGATGAGACAATACAGACAAAGGAAAAAAAGCGAAAACGTTTCGACGCATTCTTTTTATAATAGAAACGCTCATTTTACTTGCTTTGCACGGGACGTTGTCATTTCGTCTGTTACTTATTTAAAATTTTCACATTGGTCTATATCTTAAAACTAGAAATTAAAGTTAATGACCTAAAACCGAAATAGTATATCACAGTACAAGTGAAAAAAATTGACAGTTTCACACACGCGTGTGTCGGATTCGCGTAATGTTTATGGGGTCCCTCAAAATTTTCGTAAATGTTATGAGGTCCTGGGGGTCGTGAAAAATTCTCGGTGATAAAAATGGGTCGCGACTAAAAAAGGTTTAAGAAACCTTGATTTAGAGGAAAGAAAACTGAACCAGATAGTGGATAATTTTTGAATTGCTGTCTGTTGCGTCGATTAAAATAAGCAAGTTTAAAGTAGATTTTTTTAATTAAAGTGTGTATTGTTATGAAAATTTTAACTGACAGTCAAACGAACGTATTTATATTAAAATATTATTATTAAATTACAGCAGATTTCGCTACTAATAGGAAAAACTTTAATGTGGACATCGCATGACTTCCTTGTATGGCCTATTAATTTACACACATTTCTTGCTGCATTTCATTTAAACTTATTTCTTCGAATTTCATTAGAGTTATATCTCTTATTCATTCAGTTCAGTTCTCACTTCGCGGCAAAGCAAAAATACATAAAAATTCAAATCATTAAAATAAAAACACAGAAAACATAAAACATCTTCATTAAAAATTGTAAAATGCAGAGAAACTGAAAAACACCAAATACACTAAATAAAAAAAAAAATAAACAATTAACATTAGAGTCTCTACGCAAAAACAAGCAATTCTGCTGAACTGCTTGTTTTGAAGTAGATTTTTCTGTTTACAAAACTGAAAGTTTCCTTATACTCCCACTCAAAAAGAGACACTGAAGGAACAAAAACTGACTTAATTCACCATTCTACTGAGTTTCAAATGTAAATAAATGGCGGTTCGATAGGCTTAATTCCCCACTTTTATATTGTTAATAATTCTACAAATTTTACATACAGATTAACTGAAGGCATAAAACCCTTAACGGGACATTATAAACTACATAATTCAAATCACTCTTAAAGGAAAAAATTCTGATGTGTACACCACATGACTTCCTTGTACGGAATAATAAATTATACGCATTTTTTCTTGCATTTCATTTAAACTTATTGGATTGAATTAAATCTACTTCGCCGACAGCGCATAAACCACAATAGAATAAATTCATTCTTTAAAATTCACTCTAGTATTTGTTTCCCATAGCAACACTCCGGCGCTAGATTCACTTAACAGTATTAATAATTATATAACAGTTGACTTATATAATATTTATATAACGGAAACTAAGTTAACTGTTATATGATCCAATAAATATATAAGAGTTAACTTATATATTTCGTTCATATTATAACTCATAATGCACAAAATTTATATCATTTAAAGAATAGAATTATCTAATCGTTGCCACATGTTCTATTCAAATACTATAATAAAGCTAGAATGATGCATAAATAAAATTAAGCAAACAAAACAAAAAAGAAACAGTTTTTCACAGACGAATGAGTATTTCTCATTTAATTAATTCAGTTCTCACTTCGCGAGAAGGCAAAAATACATAAAAACTCAAAATATCTATATTAAAAATTACGAAGTAAATCTAAAAGACTTATTTTCTCGAAAAAATTCCAGAAAGAATTAAGCATGATTTAATTGGCAATAATAAATGAACGCGTTGTCTTTGTTGTTGCGAAGCTAAGTTTCTCTAGATTGGCAACAAATCCACTAGTCTCCTGTTTCAAATGTAAATATCAATGGCCGCCATAAAAAAAGACTTCGCGGCACTTAAATAACTTTAAAATTGTTGACAATTCTAAACATATTGCACACAGATTTACTAAAGGCATAAAAGCCTTAACCGGAAGATAAAATCAACATAATACAATCATTTTTAAATCAAAAAATGTACAATTTACAAACATATAAGGGTAAAGAAACTGAGATCACTGCGCCGGGTAAGAGAGTGGATATATATATATATATATATATATATATATATATATATCTATATATATATAGATATATATATATATATATATATATATATATATACGTTTGGTGCGGCCGATTGCAACCAAAATACGAGGTGCACATCTACATGTTATAGCTGTCCTATATACAAAATTTCAACGTTCTGAGGCTACTCGTTTTTGAGTTATGCGAGATACGTACGTACGTACATACGTTCGTACAGACGCCACGAAAAATTCTCTTCAGAATGAATTTTAAAGCAGTTTTATAATTTTTTTGAAGGAAAAGCGTATTTTATTTTGTCCTTACGTACAGATATCGCGCAAAAACATCATTAAATTGCATTCTATAGCTGTCAAAATGGATATTTTCGTTGAAATATGCTGCCTGAAACTTTTCGCGATTTCAATACTTCCTTTTTACTTCGTACAAGGACGTACAAATTATTTTTTTAAGATTTATTTACGGGCAATTAAACCAACCTTGTGTTTAAATGACAAATAAGCTAATGATATAAAAGAATTCGCAACATTTTAATCTAAAGGGTACTGAATTTATAATATTTGAAGACGTCTTTACATACATAGATATTGTGGTATATTCAGTTTAAGTTTACATTAAAGATTCATTCCATTCAAAAGTGTTATTCTCAACATCTTTTCCTAAATATTTTGCCTGTCTCCCAATTTTGTCACGCAGTTAAGAAATCGTTTGCTCTTTCAAATAAAAGAACATTTAAAAATTAGTCTTGGCATTTCAAATTAAAATGATTTTTAATTAAAGCGGTATAATACTATTCAAGTAAAAAGTTTGTTATCATTATAGAATTCTAGCATTTATATAACTGAGCATAAGTAGACGACATAATTACATGAAATCGTACGGTTTAACATTGTTTTCAAAGTTTATACTACAATATTGTTTAAATTATTATACGCTTGCAAATAGTATTATCCAAATAATAATCCACTTTCAAGTAAATAAAGTCTTTTGTATGTTGGGGATTTAATTTTACATACAATTTAAGGTCATGAAATAGCTTGAAAATACATTGAACATCTGCGAGATCAAAGAAATTATTTCCGTAACAAACGTTTTCAGTGCATATTCAACATTAACTGATTAGTAATTTTCCAATTTACTTAAATTATTCTTGGTCATTTAAAGGAATATACTAAAAGGAATTTTTTTTTTTTTTTTTTTTTTTTTTTTTTTTTTTTTTTAAATCTGAAAGCTTTAAGACTTTATATCAAGCCAAAAGTGACTTTTTTTCATTTACACACACATACACATATCAAGAGCTTTTGAATTCTAAGCTCTTTCTCTAGGCTAAAAATATTTAAAAACAGCATAGCTTTAGAATTTCCGATGAACAGTTTTGCAACCTGAAGATAATGTTTTTTTTTTTTTTTTTTTTTTTTTTTCTGCACAGTTTTGCCACTGCTCGATTTGAAATTGTTCAGTTTGTTAAACAGATATTCGTTAAAGTATTACAAAATATGACATAGACAATAAAAAAACATCTAAATTAGGGCCTCCAGATGCTCATATTCGGGTGGATGACTACGCTATTCAGAATTGGGTGGCTCTAAGTACTGTTGTTCTTTCGCAGTGCCAGAGACGTACATACATTCATGTACTTTCTCCATTATTTAATTTCTTTAAATATAGTACAAGGCGATAATATTTGGTGGCAACAATTTGAAAAGTGAAACGTACATTTATAGTTAATCGACGCAAAATGCTGTTGCAAGACTAAGAGCCCTTTCAGGCTAAAAATTAGATATTTGTAGCAAAATTACTGGAGATTCAGAATAATCTAGTTATGTGTTCAATTTATTTCTTGTTTTTGTACGCCGCATTTTCCCAAAATAAAGTAAACTATGGTGTTTGAAATATAAACTCCTTTCTGTAATCAATACTGTTAGGTTTTTTTTTTTTTTTTTTTTTTTTTTTTTTCTGACACCAGTTGTTACGTTATTTTCTTCCTTCACGTTCGTACGGGGTTCGTGAAGATTTGGAGTGAATAATGACGACAGCACCTGATGAAATATCAAAACACACTTTATTTAGCCAATATTAATCAGGAAAGCTCCAAAGTCACTTTTTAAAGTCGTCGAAGATCTACTATAAACACGCTGGAACAATCAGAGAAACACCCTTCAGGTTATCAGGCTACAACGGTAAAGACAGCTTCATTGCAAAGCACCAGAGTACAGCTCCCGACTCTGCTCGGTTGTTCTCGGAATTCCACGTACTCTCGAGAATCTGCACGCTACAACTCCCGATGCACTCGATGACACACGGAGCACAGCTCCCGACCCTTCGGTTCTGTCGTTCCCGAAGCTTAACACACTCTCTCGACGATGCGCTAACTGCGATACACTAAGAGACTCTTCCATTCGATTACCCACTCGGTACTCGTTGGCCGGCTGTCAACTATATCTTCTCCGCAAGGACAACTAGATGAGTCACACTATCTTTCGCACTGCCGAGGCACACTCACTGACTGCGGGCCAGCAAGGTTTATATTGCTTTCGGCTTGTGTTCGAGAACATTCTGGGCTAAACCGGTAAGAATTCGTACCAGAAGGTTCTCCATCCGTCCATGGTATGTCGCCAAATGGGCTATTTCTCGCCAAATGTGGCAACCCTGCTTTCCTTTCTATTTTATGGCAACCCTAAGACTTCTTTGCTGAGAAGCCATCTTACCGTACCTGTACATTTCGAAACAATACGCTATCTGTCACACATATTTTAGCATTAATTTATTATCGGAAGCACATGATACAAAATTAACCAATATTCACTCTTAATAGAATCTCTCTTGCCATTCCAGAGAATCTCGACCTCCTTCTTTGGCAATCAGGAAAATTGCTTCACAGAAAATATTCCTAATTTAATATTTTTCCTACTGAAATGTGTCTGAAACTGCAATGAATTTCTCTATAACCTGTCTGTAATGTAAGATTAGATTTCGTCCAGTCTAAAAGCTCAGTCTAATCTTGTTTAGTGTTTGAAACATAATTTTAACAGTTGGTTAGTATGCTTTTAGAAACAAATATTTCTGTTATTCATTTTAGTTAAGAAACAGTCCATCGTTTAAATTTCTTTTGAGATATCGCTGAATTCGATTAGGAAATGTACAAGAAAAAACATTTGGCATTCCTAATGCATCAAACAGAAATTTATATTTATTTAGAATTTATAATGCACGAAACTTACATTACCCTTTAGAATACTTTTAGCCGTTCTAGAAATACAATTCGAAATTCTGTTGCAAACTGTAGGCGTTTAATTTCATCATCATACGACAGATACGAAGATTTTAAAAGCCGTCCTCAAAATGCAATATCACATTTTAAGTTTTATACCCAAAAGGCTGGTCTTTTTTTAGTAATATCGTTTTATATTTGAATGGATACCGCATTGGTTATATTACATTCAAGTACTTCAAGAATAACCAGCTATTAAATTTTTAGTATCATTTAAATTTGAAATGCTTCTAGAGAATTAGATTCTATTTAGAATTCCAGAAAATTCGGACGGAGACTGCACGTCACCGATTTGTTTTTATAGAAATTTTCCAAAGCTCATTTTGAATTTAAGCGATACTGCTTGGTTTAATCTAATGGTTTCTAGAAATATAATAAGACTTTCATTGTATAATGGATCGTATAAAATACTTTTGCATTTTATGTTGCGATTAATATGTATCTGCGGAAGTATAATACGCGCAAACAAAACCAGATAAATACGAAATGCTATAGTTTTATTTTCTTATTATTAGATTAGATTGCACCAATCATTTGACTGAATATTTTTATTTTAAGGTCGTTTAATTTATTCTTTACAAGCAGCTACGCTGCCAGCCCTCGTCTGGATTTTAAATGTACCGGAAAAATGCCTGAAGGGAACACCAAACGTTAAATTTAAAAACTGCGCAGAATTTTACTCTGCAGAACAACTTCATTAAAAAAAAAAAAAAAAAAAAAAAAAAATTATTACATATAACAAACTTACAATGAAGCAATAACCTTTAATGCAAATATGAATTATCCTAATAAATAAATTAACCAACTTCCCGTTGCCTTCTCTCGACAAACGTGCAGCATCCAAGAGAAACGTTTGCTTTAAAAACTGCACGGAATGATCGCTCTCATTTTTCTAAGTGGCAACAGTGCTGATTTTCAACAGTCAGCGGTCTAGTATAAAATTGAATGAAAAACTGTTGCTCAAACCACCTTTCTAAAAGGAACCTATTCAAAATGATGCGACAAAATCGAAAAGATAAAATAAAAAAAAAATCTGATTTGAATTTTGAAAAAAATCGCCCCAAAAGTCCAACACCCTTTTAGTTCGGGCGCCACTGTAAAGACATTAGGATTTTTTTTTTTTTTTTTTTTTTTTTTGGGAGGCCGGATATATGAAAAATTAGCAACGCCTTCGCCGGGAATCGAAACTCGGATTTCTGAAATCCCGGCCCAGACTGCAGAACCACTACACCACGAAGGCACGCTAGGAAGGTGGGAGAAATACCTTATAAGCTCCCACACTGTTACTTCTGAAGAGAGCACACAAGTGACTTTCTTATCTTTGAAAGTCCATGCGTCACTGTGGTGTGTCCGCCGCCAGTATATGCAAATAACACTTAATTAAAACGTATTTTTTAATGTAATATTATGAAGAGATTTATTCGCATTTACATATTAAAATATGTTTTTTCTTCTTCGTTGCATTTTGAGCATCACAGCTTTTATGAAACGCAAAGTAAAGAACTTTATACACTAGGTTATTTCCTGTGAAGTCCATCGAATAAACGCTATATTTGCCGATGTAAGCTCTAAAAAGCAGGGTTTCGTAAACTGTGGGTCGCGGGACCCGCAGCAGGTGGTCGCTAAAACTTTTAGCAGTTTTGATATTTCTTTAATATATTATAATAATTTTACAATTACCATAAACTTTTACACAATGTATCAGAAAGAAGATAAAGATAAGACAATAAAGACAAAGAGAAAAGTGAAACAATTGACAGCTTCGCACACGCGTGTGTCGGATTTGCGCTGCTACGTTTTTCTTTTTCTGATTCTTCTGACACCAATTGTTAACGTTATTTTCTTCCTTCACTTTCGTACGGGGTTCGTGTGGATTTGGAGAGAATAACGACGACATTTGATGAAGTATCGAAACACACTTTATTAGCCAGTATTGTCAGGACAGCTCCAAAACACGTTTTACAGTCGACGATGAACTTCTATAAACACGCTGACACGATCAGCGACACAGCGTTCAGATTATCAGGCTGTCACGGTGGAGACAGCTTCCTGAAAAGCACCTGACTCTGCTTTCCGGAGTATAGCTCCCGACTCTGCTTGGTCGTTCTCGGAACTCCAAGTACTCTGGAGACTCTCCACGCTACAACTCGCGATGCACTCGACTACACACGAGCACAGCTCCCGACTCTTCGGTTCAGTCGTTTCCGGAGCTCAACACGCTCTCTCGACGATGCACTGACAGCGATACACTAACAGACTCCTTCGGTGCACTCGACGACCCACTCGGCACTTGCTGCCTGGCTGTCAACTCGATCGACTCCGCAGGGATTAACTCCCTAGACACACTCTCGATGAGGGACACACACACTGACTGCGGACCAGCAGGGTTGATATAGCTTTCGGCTTGTGTTCGGGAACATTCTGGGCTAAACCGCTAAGAATTCGTTCCAGAAGGTTCTCCATCCGTCCATAGTATATCGCCAATTTTGTCGCCAAATGCACGATTTCTCGCGAAATATTGCAACCCTAAACCTGCTTTGCGGGGAGGCCATCTTACCTCGCCTGTACATTTCGTAACACTGCGCAATAGTTATGGGGGGGGGATCCCACAGAATTTTTGTAAATATTATGGGGTCCTGGAGTGTCACGAAAAAATCCCAGTGATAAAAGGGGGTCGCGACTGGAAAAAGTTTAATAAACACTGCTCCAAAGCTTTACTTTAATCTCAGATTAATATTCCCATGCTTATTAATTTCTAAGAAATTAATTAAATAGTGTTTCGTATTACTAAATATACCGTACTCATATGTCAGAACAAAATGGTCGAGAAATAAACAGTATTACACTGACGTTCACTTATGTAATCCAGATTAACGTTATTAACACTTCTTACGTCATGAGTTTGCTAAGAACAAGAGACTCTAGGAAATACGTTGTTAAGCCCGGCGAACAAGGATCTCAACGGATTAATCGACGGCTTAAAGAGGCGAAGCTTATAATAAGTGAGAGAAGACAGATTTAGATGCTTTTGGTTCATCAAAAATCAACTTTTGTCCTCGAAATAATATTTACTTGCATAAGAGGATTTCAGATTCAGCTAAAACCTATAATTGCAACTAGGCTCGTGCCAGTTTCTGTCGCAACTTCTATTAGTGTTCTCTGAAATCTGAGCTGTTATCTGCTTCTTGTAATATGCCTCAAATAAATATTGTCCTTTCAGTCCAAAACTGCTTAATGCCTTAGATATTAGTGCAGAGTACTGTCGTTAATAATGTAGTTTCACCGAGATTCCTTTTCATGGCATAAATATAAATAAAATGTTAATTATTTATTATGGATTAAAATTATATTTGCGTTCAAATCTAATTTTTGCGGGAAAATTATTTAGGAAATTTGAAGGAGAATCATACACCTTCTAACATGTAACTGTTGCAAGAATTGGAATACCTTATTTATTTTAAAAGCAATTACTTCAAACTTTTTACAGCTGACTACATAATATAGCTGCTTTTTGAAATAGTAATCAGAAAGTTTGTGTTGCCACAAATATTTGTATAATTTAATCCGCTTTGTGACAAAATATTTCGTCATGTTTCCACCTTGCGCGTACAGTTTAAAACATTCTATTGCATAATTTAATTCCATACTTAATTTATAGCTTTTATAACATTTGGAAACTACTGTGAACCAAACATTCTCAGAATTTCATGTTAAATACTTATTTTATTCGGAGCTGAGTTTATAAAATGTTTTTCTTTAAAAAAGATGTAATGTTTTTGTGCATAAAATGTTTTAATATTAAAATATTCATCACATTTCTGGTTCAGTTAGAAAATAGTGCCAACGTAAAGAATTCCGTCAAATTTCAAGTATGTATCATTAGCCATTTTTAAAACATCATAAGCGCAAGGTGGAAACACGACGAAAGCTTTTGTCACAAAGTGGATTAAATTACAAAAATATTTGTCGCAACACAAACCTTCTGGTTACTAGTTTCCAAAGCAGCTATGTTATGTAGTCAGCTGTAAAAGGTTGGAAGTAATTGCTTTTGAAATAAATAAAATATACTAATTTTTGCAACTGTAACATATTCGAAGTTCATAAGGGGCTTATTAAGGTGTATTAGCTCCCTTAATGCAAGGATTAAACATACTCATTAAATAAAACATAATACCTGGAATGGTATTATGTTTTATTAATTATTGCCGTTTATGGATTACGGCAAAGTTTCGAGAACTATCTGCCTAGGGGAAAGAATGCTTTCGTGGAGGATTCCCCGTTCGTGGGTATCAAGCCTCGAACCGAACTACCAGTGTTCGGCGACTTTACCGGTGGGCCACTGTGTGTTCCATAATACCTGAAACATTGCTACAGAAATGATTCATAACCTCGTTGGCGTTCCAGAAAATATTTAAAACATGTAGTTATTTCGATTTTTTTTTTTTTTTGAGTAAAAAATAACACATTATGCGCGGTTTTTAACCCTTTGCGCTCTAAGTACTCTTCCCGGGCACTCGAAGTGTGCCTCTCACGGCACATCAAGAATACACTGCACTGAAAATCACGGGATTGTAATTTACAGTTAAATTTAGTTGCATGTGATTTAATGTTTCGTTGACTTCCACATTTAGTCATTTGTTTTATAACGTATTTTCTTCCTCCTTACAGCATGCCTTTGGGGGGTGCAGAGGTAGCACCCTCGGAGTGTATTCGAGAGATCCAGGTTCGAGTCCAGGCGAGAGCATTGTAAATTTTTTAGGTACGCCTGCTTCAAAATAACCTATGACTTTGCAATTTGGCCGATAAAAATAAAAACGTACTGGAGAAACTTGTGATGGAAAATTGTGACGAAATTGTGATGGATGTCACCACGGAGGAATTTGTGATGGAAGAAGCATTACTTCAAGACAGCAGTGATAATGAATTTAGTGTGGATGAATATGGAAGTTATTCTGATGACAGCGACATTATCCACCAGTGAAAGAAATAAAAAGTATTATAACACAGTAATTCTAGTTAAAGTGATGAAAACGAGTCAGAAAATTTAGAATAAAAACTTTAATTTGTAAAATGTTCACATTATGATAATAACAAAAGAACGTTGAAATATCTCACCTTTTAAATTGAATACTAAAATGTTGCCTTCAAATAAATTACACATTGCACAGATAAAGCAAAAAAAAAGTCCGAGCTGATGAAAGCTTTAGACGAGAAAAATGCTCCAGTGCAAAAGCTTGAAATGGTCCACCAGGCGCAGAGCGGTTAAGTCCCTGAACACTGGTGGTAGTTCGGTCCGAGGTTCGAATTCAGCAAACGGGCTGGCTGCATTGGCAATTTCATGGTTTTCCCCAATGTAACATGTAAAATACGAGCGAGTTTCTCTTAGGAAGTCCTCCACGAAAGCATCTCCCCTTCTGTGTAGTGCCTTAGCGTGGAACATATGCATAAAAATAATAATAAAGGTTTGAAATGTGATTTATTAAAATACACCATTCCTGCAATAATAGCCTCTTTTCAATTTTCATCTAAGCAACGAAATTTAATACAAGTGGTTCTATCAGAGAAGTAATATTCTTCTTAATGATTATACGGCAAAAAAACGAATAATTGTCTTGTAATAAAGATTTGAAAATTAGGAAAGCAAACGGCAAGACATATGGCACAGAAAAGTTACGATTCCTCGCAGTACGATTACGATTCCATTGCGATTCCACACGATAATTCTCGTTTATTCTGACTAGTAAATTGCCTGTTCACAACATTCTTTACACAGAACTATTCATTAACAACCATCTGTTGACACAGTATAAGATCTTTAATTAATCTTTCACATTAAAGTTATATGTTTATCAACAAGTTATACGATTTAAAAGCCAAGAATGTGTTCAAGAACTTTGCTCCTAAATCGCAGCTTATTATAACATTTATTTCAATACATTGTTGCGAATTTTGTACATACGTAAATAATCTTTTTTTTTTAATTATATGCAAAATTACAGTTTCCTTTTAGCCCAAAGGGGCGTTAGCTCAGAAGGGCTGCGTTGAATCACTGTAAACGACTGTGTAACTTCTCAAATTGTCGCCACAAAATATTATCTTCCTGTATTATATTTAAGAAATTTAATAATGAAGAGTTTGTAGGAATGTGTGCGTGGTTCTTGCATTGTGAAAAAGCAGCGATACCTACGGCCATCCAATTTTGAATAACGCAGTACGAATGTGTCAACCTGAAAGACCGAACCTTGAATTTGGGTTTCGTTTTATTATGTGCTTCACATTTTTTAAACTTTAATAAATTTCTGACTAAGAAACTCAAAGATTTCAAAGCGAGCAGGAAAATAAAACGGAATAAAACATTTTTATCTCCAGTGAGCAAGAGTGTCTATGGGAAATTGTACAGATATGCTGTTTTTAAATATTTTCCGATTTTGCCGTTGAACCCAGTTTTATGTGGCCGAGAATGCAAAATTTAATAAATAAAGTAATCCCACAACCCGTTAATAACAAAAACAGATAAAAAAAGTGTTGTAAAGCCATCATAGTAAGGAACTGAACACTGATAAATAGAAATGAGAAAAAAACTGTAAAAGGAGAAAATGTATGCCAACACTTGAAGCTGCATCGAGAATTCTAAATGTATACTGCTACGCTGCTTCTAAATTTTTTAATTTTGATGTTGAAAAGTATAAGGCGTAAGTGCAAAGAAAATAATGCTTAGTAAAGCTAAAAAGACAAAAAGAAGGGGGTTAGTAGCAGTGAGTGTAATAGCAAATTGGTAGACTGCGAGGCCAGCAAGAATGTAAGACACCTTAACAAACTTTTTTCGGCGAACGGTAAAATGTGAAACCTTTCGGAATTTTTACAATAGTTTAGTATTTTGAATTTTTTTCCTGTTAAAAATTTGATGCGTCCTTCTCCCCATATTATTTTACTTCTCGACCAAGTAACTGCAGATATAACAGCGAAAATGTTGAGAGTTCGATACGTGATATTTTATTTTATTCCAGTTGTTGCTTTACTATCGTCAGAACAAAAAACCCCTTTAACACGTTCGATTCAAACTTTTTTTTCTTTCTTACACGGATTTTTTTTTGGGGGGGAAGGTTGAAAAAAAAGATTGAGATTTTGGTTTCGATGATTTCTTGAATTGGACGAGACATAAAAAAGGGCTTTTTTTTTTTTTTTTTTTTTTTTTTTTTTTTGGCGAGAGCAGTTTAGTATAGAAGTAAAACTCGAAAATGAAAACTAAAAAATGAAGAATGTGATTTATTTCTTTGAAGAAATGTTTACCGAAATCCAATTAAAGTGGAGATGAGAAGCATTTTTAAATTTTTTCTTTGAAGTCCAGATATATTTCGTGCCATTAAAAAGACTAATATGCTTAGTAGGGTATGTTTGACATTATGGCACCTTTGTGTTTTGAAATAAAAGTAGTTTAAGTGTATAAAAATAAGTGTAGTACGTTTTTGTAATAAGTCTTAATTTAAATTAATGCGAAAATATATTTCATTAAAAATATAAGTTAAAATTAGGACGCAAGTTAGTTTTTGATTTCACTCTTGTACGTAATGTATTCTCGAAATAAAGATTATTTAATTTGTTTAATTTTGAATTTTACATTGCCATGTTTTTCAGTTCTAGTAAATTTTCCCTTTTCTGCACATTCCCCCCCCCGCGTTTTTTCGAAACAAAGATGACTTCTGCACGGTGATGCATGGTGTCGCATCTTATTTTAATTGCTTGGCTGTTAACGAAGGGAAAAAGGCTGCTACGTAAAATAAGTTCCCTCTCCAACCTTAAATAAGTTTTTTATTCCGTTTGTTATTTTTTTTTTTCTGGCGGAGGAAACAGAATACTGTTATCTGCAAGGCAGTAACTTCCTAACAGAGTATCAAACCACCTGATCCCACAAGACCACAAAGAACAGAACTAACAGAATACAAATGTCATCAGGTCACATCTTGAAGGTTGCAGTTTAGAACTGAAACTTAACGTTATGCGAATCCGGACGTAGAGTTATGAACACCAGTGAAGACTGTTAACCTGATCACGCAGAACACGAAGGTACCGCGTTCAAATTCCAAATCATTATTTACTTTTAACATTAAATAAACCCAGATGTCCGCTTTTTATTATTTATTTGCAGCTATGCGGCCAGCCTTCGTCTGCCTTTTAAATGTACCGGGAAAATGCCTAAAGGGAACACCAAACGTTAAATTAAAAGACTGTGCGGAATTTTTTTTATTCTGCAGAATAACGTCATTAAAAAAAATTCTAAAAGGTTTCAGATTTTAAACTACGTCCAAAGGCGCGTTTTTTTTTTTAACCTTTTACCTTTATTTATTAAATATCACGTTCTTCGCAATTAAAGTATAAAATTCGGTTCAAGAGCAATATCGCAAAATAGTTTTAAATTGAGCATACCTTTAGAATTTCCGATACAGAGTCTCGCGCGTTGAAGATAATTATTTATTTTTTTTTTTTTTTCTGTACAACGTTGCCATGGCTCGCTTTGAAATCCTTGAGTTTGTTAATCAAAAATTCGTTAAAGTTGTACAAAATATAAAATCGATAATAAAACAATTCCAAATTTCATATTTGGGCATCCAGATGCCCATATTCGCAGTAGGATTAAGTCATTCAAAATTCGATTGCTCTATGCATCGTTGTTTTATCACAATGCGAGAAATTTATGCAGATTTCTCATTATTTAATTTCTTCAAATATAATGCAGGACTCTAACATTCGGTGGCAACAGTTTGAAAAGTGAAACGGACGTTCATAGTGAACGCAAAATCGCAAAATGAAAACAATAGCCACTTTGGACTTAAAAAAACCACAAATTAAAAAAAAATATTACATATAACAGAGTTACAATGAAATAAGCAATATCCCTCAATACAAATATGAATTATACTAATAAATAAATTAATCAAGTGCCCGTTGCCTTTTTTCAACAAACGTGCAGTATACAAGAGAAACAAATTAAAAAACTTCACAGAATTGATCGCTCTCATTTTTCCAAGTGGCAACAGTGCTAATTTTCAACAATCAGCAGTCCATTGAATGAACAGCTGTTGCCAAAACCACATTTCTAAAAGAATGTAACTATTCAAAATGATGCGATAAAATCGAAAAGATAAAATTAAAAAAAAACTCTGATTCGAATTTTGAAAAACTCGCTTCGAGGTGCACTGGCTCTTGTCTAGATGCACCTATGTACCACATTTCGTAGCCCTAGGTCTACTTGCTTACGCGCTGCACGAATGAAAGACACACAGACACATTCTTTTATTATACGTAGAGATTTCCTTCTAATTATATACTTATATAACCCTTAGTGGCATCTCTTCTGTATCATTATTTTGCGTTATTTATGCAAAACTATAGCCTCTTTGAAGACTTTATTTGTGAAAACAAGCGTCCTATACACAGAAAAAAAATCAAGTTTTATATGCATAGAAGTAAAATCGCCGTTGCATGATTAATTATAATATTCACTAAAATATTGTTATACAACAATTAAAGAATAACTTAACAAGTTTAAAAAAAATTAAAAGTCTTCGGAAAATATTTGGTCAATATTTAGAATTTTTATCAATTAGTTTAATTAATTTTTCCATCTTTTTTATATTTCAGTTCAGGATTTTAATTTTTACTAACAAAATAACATTTATCATTTCTAACTGAACTAGGATTTATATCCTCTTGAGACCCAAGCGCATGTTTGTTAACCGATTTTTACCAAACGTGAGATTAACCATTCTATTAGGACTACAAAACACCACATATAGTCAGTTTTCAAAAAAATTAAAAACATATATATATTTTAGCATGTCCATTTTTCGTAAGAAAGCAGATGGTAAACTTGAGATTTCTATGACCTATGTTAGACGCATCCCATTCTGATAAATTTAATCACTTGCCTAATTACCCTCTTTAAATTCTGACGAATTTATTTCTTCCAAGAAACCCCAGGAAAAGTAAAATTTTGAATCGATATCAAAGTTTTAGAAGTTGATGCAAGTAAAAAAATTAAAAAAATTATTGAGCAACGAAAGAAAAAGTCATAGTATTGAAAATATGTTTTCCAAGTGTTCTATAGTAAGAAATCTATAGTAGATAGTCTTGAATCAATTTAAAACTATTTTGCGATATTGCTCTTGTTCGAGATAACAGCTACGATGTTTTTTACAGTAATTACGACATAAAGGGGTGCTTATACTAAAGTGAATATTCGTTGTTTATTCACACTAATTTATTGTACGTTAAGATTCATTGCCAAAATAATGATTTAGAAAAATAGAACAGTTTGATAGTGCTCTTCCGTAGTCTGTTAACAAGATGTTCCATAAATATAACTTTGTGCCTTAAAGATTTAAGTACTGATTAAGTTAGAGAGTGAAATCTTAGTTAAGTAACGCAACAATCGAGTATAGATTAAAAGGAATTGCTTTTGCATATTTCACTGTAAAAGTTTGAATCACTATTGAAATTGTTGCCGCCAGATATTACAGCCCTGTACTATATTTAAGTAAGTTAAATAACGAAGAATCTGCATGTCAAATTTTGAATAACATAGTCCTCCACTCGAATATGGGCATCTGGAATCCCAAATTTGGATGTTTATTGTCTGTTTCATGTTTCGCAAAAATTTCCACGAACTCTACAGTTTCAAAGAGTTCCATTAACATCGCGTGCATCTTTAAGCACTGATACTTCAAGCGCGAGGTTTCTTTACATGTCTTACTAGTATTATGCTGGCAGCATAGCAACGCAAAGACGTTACAATGTCTGTCTGACTGGAGTAGATAAGGACAGACGTATTGGGGGACCGCACTAATCTGCTGGAATATGAATGCCAGGATAAATATCTGGACCAGATCATCACTTGTGCTGAAAATTGGATTTACTTCAACAACACAGGTGAGAAAAGGGGGTTCCGTCTTCTCCCGGTGAGCCCGTCGACAGTGTCGCAAAGCGTAATTTGACTAGCAAAAATACATGCTTTGTATCTGCTGGAAATGTCGTACAAAGAATATCTGGATAAGGGTAAAACCCTTTACAGTAACAAGTACATCTACATGCTATGACAAGTACATCTATATGCTACATGCATATACATCTACATGCTACAACAAGTACAGTGGTGGCCAAAATTGTGGACACTTTTAGAAATTTTTATGTTTTTGAACTTTGTATGCTTATAGAAAAAGTTACGTTTCACAAAATGCAAACTTGTATATATCATTTTAAAGAGAATTTATTACTGAATTCAATACAAAACGCAAAATTCAATTATTTGCAATACAAAAAAGTTAAACGATAATAGTTATCGATATACATTAGATAGTGATGATTGCAGTGAGTTATCAGTACTTAGTAGGATACCCTTTATTTTTGATTACAGCTCCACATCGACGTTTCATTGAGCTGACAAGAGTTTTAAGCTCTTCTTTCGTTATTACATGATGCCAGGAAACAATTATAGCATCGATTAGTTCCCTTTAATTTGATGGGCGCCTCATTCGGACAAGAGGTTTCACACGGTGCCACAAATTTTCGATAGGATTGAGGTCAGGACTGTTTCCTGGCCATGACAACAATTTAATGCTCTTTGTACGAAACCACCCTTTCGATATTTTAGCCGTGTGGCAAGGAGTAGGATCCCGCTGAAAAATAAACGAAGCATTGTTGGGAAAGAGATCTCTGATGGAAGGTAGAAGTTTTGGTTCTAGAATAGTGTCAATGTATTTTCTGGAATTCAGTGTCCCATCGATGACATAAAGGCGACCAATACCATCTGCTGACATGCATGACCAAATCATAACACTAACTGGGTTCTTCACAGTTCCTTGAATACAGTCAGGATGTAGCTCTTCTCCTATTCTACGTCTTACATATTTTCGCCCATCACTACCGAATAACGATATCTTCACTCCATATAACTTGTGACCACTGACTGTCCAATTAATGTGTTCCTTTGCCCAATGTAGTCTTTTTTTTCGTTGCTGAAAATTAAGATAAGGCTTTTTTTCGTGGAATTCTACCTCTCAGTCCAACATCTGTTAATCTGCTCCTGATTGTTCTTGAACTGACAGAAACACCAGCATCATTCAGATCACTTCTGATGAGCGCTGATGACATATTTCTATCTTGGAGACATAGTCGTTTTATTCTTCTGTCATCAATAGATGTGGTGCACCTTTTTCGGCCTTTTCCTTCTTTGTTTTTTATTGAATTTTTCTCCTGATATCGTAAACAAAACTTTCGGACTCCAGATGTAGTCACTGATCCACCCACCTGTCTTACAATTTCAGCATAGGAAAGACCACTTTCTCGTAACACAATAATATTACATCTCTTTCTAGGTGTCCAATCTACTCTTTTATTTGATGTCATTGCTTCTTGACTAAATATTAAAAATTTTTACAAAAATTCCTACTTGTAATTGCAGTGTGTAAGAAACAGGTCCTCCTTCTACAGAACAAAGCAAAATAATAAATTGTTTCAAGTGTAAACATGATATCAGCTTCTACTAGCAGTTACTAACATTTGTTTGGTTCTCAGAACAAGAACAGTGATTGGCCAGGAAAGCTAGACATTACAAACCAGTTCATAACTGTGTTTTTTATTTATATTAAAGTACATATAACTTTTTTTGTATTGCAAATAATTGAATTTTGTGTTTTGTATTGAATCCAGTAACAAATTCTCTTTAAAATGATATATACAAGTTTGCATTTTGCGAAAGTAACATTTTCTATAAGCATACAAAGTTCAAAAACATAAAAAGTTTCAAAAGTGTCCACAATTTTGGCCACCACTGTATATCTACATGCTACATGCATGTACATCAACATGCTACAACAAGTACATCTACGTGCATGTACAGCTACATGCTAGCCCTTGCTGACGCTGCTACGAAGTTAAAAACGTCGAGCTTATTTCCGGTGCAAAAAGGTAATTTTGCATTAAGATAATACAAGACCACATGTGTCTGCATTCACCGGCAAGATTCTGTTACGGACTCGAATAGGATTCCTTTCTTCCATTCTGCACAGGATGTCCGAAATGAGGTTGATGTGTTTTTGGACTCGCGATCATTAAATTTCTGGACCGAAGACTTTGAAAAACTACCCAAAACGTGGGCAGAAAATCATAGATTTAGGTTGCGATTACTAACCGCGATTACTTAGAGGTACTACTTTCATGTTTTTTTAACTTTATTAAAATCGTTTTTTGGCAGAAAACATTCGTTACAACGAGATACATATTAAAAGAGTAAAATAAATAATCAAATAATTAGCTTGATACCGTGAAAATAAGAAGAGAACTTTAAGCAGTTTATAACTAAATAAATACATACTTATTCTTACACATTAAATGCCTTAATATCTTTAAAGTTATATATCTTACCTAATCTTCGAAATGAATCGGAAATTTAAAAAGTTCTATTATAAGTTAAACTTTTTAATTTAAATTTTATTTATTATTTTAGATTTTTTAAGAAATGAGACATTCTATCTTAATGCTCGATAGGTAAATATTAACAGAAATTTCAATTCCTAATAAAATTAAACAGAAACAATCGAGTTCAGTGCGATAAAAAAAGCTGCAAATTTTATAAAAAGATTCGCTTTAGTTTAAACAGAAGGCTTTTGTAAATACTACTTTCGTTCTTCCAAAACATTCGATTAAATATTTTAAATAGCTTTATTTTTGTTGGGCAGAGCATGAAATATGTTATAAAGCATCTTTTTGGAAAAAAGTAAAGATAACACAGATACATATTTTATGCAAAACCCGCTTTCATCAGTTCCGTGGATTTAAGCTTATGTTTTTTTAATATTTTTTCCTCCTCATGGCAGAAAATTTATTCAAATGCTTCGAAAACCGCAGAAGCTATTTTTTCCTTCTTCTTTGTTACTGAAGGATAACTGTCACTCTTAAAAACTTCACATAGCTCTTTCTTCTTGCAAAGTTTTGTATTTTTACCGTTCTTGACCTGGAGGCTTTTATTTCGAGCTTGATAACAGCAAACTGCGATTCCTTCTTAAAGTGAAACATATGCAAATATTTTCTCAGCCATTCCTTAGTACTTCGGGGTTCGGAATGTACTTTAAAACTTTTATCTTCCGAAACCACACACGCACACCTGGGTATGTTACATTGGATATTTCATGTTAATTTGCTTCGCAGCGGATGCAATTTAATTTCTTTTTAACGTAATACGGACGAAAAGAAGGATACCTCCCCGGAAATCTAAATACTAAGTAAATACTTTGTTTTTACCCCCTTTAAAGAATAGATTTTGTTTCTCTTTCACATATATAATTTTCGAAACAAGAAAGTCAGTTCAAGAATTTTTTTTCACGAAATTTGAAATTAGTTTGAATTTGAATCATTTTTTTATTTCGATATTGAAAGCTGTGGCATATTGCGACGAGTATAGGATTAGGATTAGGAACGGGGGACGTGGGCATCATCCCTTTACCGTTATGGTTAATTGGTTTAGCGCCACGTCCTCCAATATCCAGAGCAAGGCCAGAATAAGGCCACACGTGAGACTCGCACCAGACGCCCAGACCCAGCACCCTATTCATCCGGGTAGCAGTCCAGCCGACCAAAGTGCTCCCGAGGAATACTCTAAGCCAAAATGCCAGGTCCAGTGTTAATTTGTAGATTACCGAAAACTGGCGAATCAGACTTTCAAACTTTGTTTTAGAACACAACGCTGTACGTGACAGACATGAAGGTTTTGACTGAACCTTTATATTCAGAAAATAATTAGTCCACCAGCGGCCGAGCGGTAGACTCGCGGAAAACTGGAAATTCCGACCTTGGCTCGATTCCAGGCGAACGAACTGGTTGCACTCGAGTTTTCCTCATGTGCATTATATGTGTTTATTATTGCACTTTGTATTATTGTATATTGTACTACCTCTATTGCATATTCTATTACCTATATAGCCTCATTGATTGTACACTACCATCGCTACTGCACTGCGCGTGTTAACATGCTAATATCTCAGATTATTACTCATGTGTCCTGTGTAATACGTACTGTGTACATGTGCACTGCGTTACTGTGTACATGAGCATATGAGTATCGCATTTTATGCGTTCATTATTGCATATTGTGTCACTGTACATTGTATTACTTCTTATGCATATTTGTATTGTGTATTGTATTAAGTGTTTAAGTGTTTTGGGGTACCTTCTCAAGTGTCTTTAAGTGTTTAGATGTCTGAAGCGTCTTAGGTGTTTTAAATGTTTAAAAATGTTTGAGGTGTTTGTAGCGTTTATGCATTCTTCTTTGTACAAACAAGACTACCCCACCCAAAAATGTACATCAAATATCAGTATAGCACAATGTTGCCCCTGTATGGCTATGTTTAATCTGAATGGAGTATCAATAAGCTCCCGATGCGGCTCCAAGCAGTTGTTGCATTTGGATAGTGGAGTGCGTGGGACATATGCCTGCTTACCCCTGTTAAACACCAGGCGTCCCCGGCCTCCGTCACCTGTGTAACGTGTACACGAGCCAGTTCATCTTTGGAAGGTCCTCTAAGACGACATCCCTCCCCTTAGGCGGATCATGCTTGTTTACCCATGTTATACATCAGGCGTCCCGGTCCACCGTCACCTACCTACCTACCCACCCTTAGGCGGATAGTCTTAAAGTGTTTTGCCGTAATCAACTAAAAAGAGAAAATAATTTATCGCTTTACCACAAGAACTTCCTTCTTGCTGTTCAGCGTTATCAGTGTGTTCTTTCCTTATCATGCAATTTGTCCCTTTGGCCTTCTTCCCACCTCCCTCTGTCACGTTAAGTGGGTTTACTGATATGAATTTTGCATTGCTGCAATAAGAATCTAGCATGCGAATCTAGCTGCAATAAGAATGAATGCGACAGTAGGCCTGTTTATTTTTATTTTTTCCCAATCTTAATAACTTCTTTCGGGGGGAGATTATGTGGGGTAGAACGGATTATATGCAATGCATAAAGAAAAGTTTATTGTTAGGAAAATTCAAAATCAAAATTTGTAATAAAGTTATCTAGAGATTGCCACTGAATATAAGCGTGTCAATGGCCGCTTTAATAAAAATAAAACCATGTAAACTGTTCTATCAAACATAATAGAAAACTATTTATTACTTTATAACGTAATTTCTCTCTCTATCCAGCATGCGTTCGCAGAGTATTGGTAACACACTCAGCGGGTAAGTCCTTCGAGTTTCGTTGCTGACTTTACATGTCTCCTGCTTCAAAATGATTTAATATCTCTACAGTGGCGCCCGAACTAAAACCGTGGTGGATAATACTTAGTCACCGCCAGGATCTAGTCATCCTAATCCCCAGCTGCCTTTAAAAGTAGAGTATATAAGGTATTTTCTACCTCCTTTCAGCATGCCTTCGTGATGTAACGGTAGCACACTCGGCGCATATTCGAGAGTCCCGGGAAGGACATTGCTCATTTTTCGTGTCTTTCAAACAAACCTAATGTCTCTACAATCTATTTAATATATTGCAGAGATTGATTTCTTTTAACTTATGTGTTCATGACAAAACTTCAGAAATTAAGTGTTAGAAATTTAAAAAAAAAAAAAAAAAAAAAAAGACAATAAATTTAGAATTACCTTTCAGATTGTTGCCACCAAATACGATAATGCAGCATCCACCGTAATATAGTCGACTGCTTATACAACAAGCGCCAGACGTTCAAGTTTAAAAAATATGTTTTGAAAAATGTTAAAAGAGTAAAGTCTTTCGAAAGTTTGTGTCAGGTAACTTTGAAAAGAATATTGAAAATTAATGGATGACTTCTTTCAGTGTTTTAGAAAGCATTTCTGTAAGTTTTGCGTAAATACGATTAATTTTAGAGATGAATAACACATGGCGCTTGTCTTCCGTACAAGATGAAAATCGTATCATGCGCTAATTGAATAAAGCATTCCACAGTAGGAGTTAAAGATTTCACAAACCTAAATGAACAATAAATGTTTATTCATTCACTTCCTTAATAAAGTTTCTATTAAGACTCTCTAAGCGGCAAGGCTGTATATATACGGCCTAGAATATGTTTTGTGATATATGTAAAAACGTATATATATGTGCATATTAAAATATGTCAAAGAAATTAAGGCAATATATCAAAAGTACACAAATCCAGGTATGAAATACCAGCAGAGTTTTTTTACATTAAAATCAAAAAAATAATTTGTTCTCATAGTAGTTATGGGAAATGTGTGCTTTCTTAGCGAAAAGCCTGGCCGCTCAGCTCAAAGGGGTTAATGCGTATCATTGTTTGATACTTTATTTGATAATGCTGGCCTCAGTATTTCTGAAAGATTGGCAAGAACTGACCGGAATTGAAAGAAATACATAACTTGATGCAGCCACTAGTTGAATTACATAATAGGGGGACCGGAAAGTAATGTCGCCTTCTTACATTAAATTCAAACGAATAAATTTGTAACACGCTTTTATTTTTAATCAATAATATAATCACCTTTGTTATCAGCAACTTTTTGCCATTTAGTATGCAGATTTCAATCCCAGACCGATAAAAATAAATTGGTTTTTGAGTAAAATATCTCGAGAGGGCATTTTGGACATCATCCAAATTTTCAAATTTTTATGGATCGGAATAAATGGAAATCCGAGGGTGCGATATCGGGTGAATAGGGTGAGTGAGGCAGTACCTCCCACCGTAGTTCATTATATTTTTCCAGTGTTCGTCTAGCACAGTGCGGTCTTGCATTGTCGAGTTGGAGAATGATGCCTCTTCCGTTGACAATCGCCAGATATTTTTCGATTAAAGATTGGTTCACTAGTTACAATTGTTCACAGTAAAGGGCTACATTAACAGTTTTTCAAGGTTTCAGTGATTCAAAATGAACAATTACACGAATACCCCATCAAACACCCAGAAGCGCCTTTTCGGAATGTAAACCCCTTGTAACCCCTATTAAAACTGCCTTTTGAGTTTTGGATTATCATATAGGACTTATGTTTTAGTCTCCATTCATCAAACCATCCAAAAACAGATTATGGGGGACTCAAACACCTGCTTTGCTTATTTTTCCATTCTGCTTTGAATGTTCTTGGATGGTCGATCGAGGTTGGTTAAAGAGTGTTTGACATGGATTTGCTTCCACTTCTGCCCTCAGCATGTTGTTGTCGACATGCGCAGAAACGACATTACTTTCCGGTCTCCGTATTATTTTTTCAATTTAAAAAGTGAAATCTATAGCCTGTTTCTCTTTTATATGTGTTTTATATTGTTATTATGAGATTCTAAACTCTTTTGAGGACATGCAATCCATCGACGCATTATCTGCCTGAGTCCTTTAACTAAGCAAATGCTTTCGCTCTTCAAAGACAACGTTTTCAAGTCGAAATAGCTATTAGCCTTATCAATAGCTCAGTACCCTTCCAGGAGTATTGGAGTTTCGATTTTCAAGTAAAGCGATGCAAATGGCGTCTCATTTGCCTGAAGTGTAATGAGTGAGGAACACAATGGAGGTCTTGAAGTCAAATGAACTCTGGAATAGGTCGGAGATAGTAAAGATAAATGTAGTGTCCAATCCTTAATGGAGAGCGCAGGGATAAACTGAAATTCGTGTCTGTGAGTAGTTGTCCACGGGTAAATGGGACGGTTAGGATGCGATTAAACTTTAGATAAAGTCATATACATCCTAACGACTTCAGTCGGAATCTTTTTAATGGAAATGCAATAACTCTACCTGGAAGAAATCAAGACTAACACAGAATAAGTCAAAATGAAATATCTATTTAAAACACATAAATAAAAGACTCTAAATAATCAAAATGTAAATTGGAAGTTTATGAGACCTTTCAAAATGCAACGTATATAAGGAAAACAGAAATTGTGAAAACATAGAAAAACTGAAATCACGTAATTGGTCAAGGCGCCATGTTACAATAAAGAATTTGTTAATTTAATGACCTTATATGAACATTTTGTAAAGTTGAAGCGATGAAAAGTACCTAAAAGTATAGCTTTTAATAAAAGATCGCTTAAATTCGGTGTCATTATAGATTCCACGGTTAGACTTTCTACGGATTTAATTCAATTTTAGTTCTTATCTACAGTCGCCTTTTGCATTATTTATTAGTTTTAATTGTTAATTTCAGAGAAAACTTATTTTCATAACCTATTCCATATCTGAAAATATGTTAGAGATGTGTAAAATAAGTTCAAACGGAATAGTGGTTAGCGACGCTGCCTGTCGTACCGAAGTGCCCGAGTTCGAGTCCTGGAGAAGGCATATGGCTGTTTGTAAATGTATAGGGTCTGTGCAGCATGGAGGCGCTCTAAGTATGAGGAGATACTGAAGTTCTGTCGAGAGGCTGCTGGTAGGGGAAGAGGGATGGATGACCCTTTGGACCCGTTTCCCACCCCGGGGTGCTCTCCATCAAAACTGGGGGCGGATCTGAGCAAAGTCGTGCTGGTGCTCAAGGCTTGACAGCGACAGGCGCAATCTTGCACTCGTTGCCACTATTAATTCCGTGGGCTTGTTTTGATGTTACTGTCAAACAAATGAGATAAGTCACAACAGAAAACATTCAACCTTTTAAAAATGTAAAATAATAATTTTTGTATAGGTGTTTCCCCAAAATAGCTGTGTTCGAGAGCTAGAAGGAATGTAGAATTTCCATCCCACAAAGCCTGGTACCCCACTTTCGTACATCCTTGATTAATAGACGGGGAGAAATTTGCTTGTGAATAACGTTTCTCTATTAAATATTAGGCCTTGAAGCATTTAATATCGTAACGCCTTTAGGGTACTCAAAATATTTGTGATTTCGTAAAACAATCTGAGACATTATCTACCCATTTTATTGTTAATCCATGAATTGAAATTTCTTAGACAATAACGAAGAATGATCGTCGTCGCCAATAGCATTATCCTGCGTAATTTGTTGATATATAGTTCATTTAGTTTTCAGAGGCTACGTAGAAATTCAAGGAATTTAACAAGATTATTATACAAAATGGTAACGCATTTAAATATCGTACAAACTCATTTTATGTTAACTCCTTCCTCTTATACGGAATTTTCCTTCTTTTCAGCAGCTTCGTATGCTCGTTAATTCATATTTCGTAAGTGAAAAAGGAAGACGCAAGCGAAAAATCCTTTTTTTTTTTTTTTTACTTACAATGCCTGTCATAAAATAGCCCTGCCACACAATATATGTTTTTATTTCCTTGTATGAAGTGAAAACAAAGTATTGTAATAGCGAAAAAATTTCAGGCATCATATTTCAAAGAAAATATGCATTTTGACCGCTATCGAATGTACTTTTAACGATGTTTTTGCATGACATCTGCACGTGAGGACAGAATAAAAGACTCTTTCCCCCAAAAAAATTATAAAACTCATTTAAAATGAATTCTGAAAAGAATTTTTTCGTAGTGTCTGTACGTACGTATGTATCTCGCATAACTCAAAAATGAGTAGTCTCAGAACGTTGAAATTTTGTATATAGGACTGCTACAGCATGTAGATGTGCACCTCGTATTTTGGTTGCAATTGGCCGCACCAAACGTATATATATATATATATATTAATCGGCTCAATATATATATATAATGCTATCTACTCTGCTAATCGGCTCAGTGATCTGAGTTTCTTTACTCTTATATGTTTGTAAATTGTGCATTTTTTAAAAATGATTGAATTATATTGTTCTTATCTTCTAGTTTTCTTTATTATTTATGCCTAATCTGCATGCAATATTTGTGGAGTTATGAACAATTTAAAAGTTGTTCATTTGCCGCTAAGCTTAATCCATTCTGGAACTTATCCGAGAAAATAAATGGTTTATATTTATTTTGTAATTTTTAATATAGATTTTTGAGTTTTTATTAATTTTTGCCTTTTCGCGAAGTGAAAACTGAATTAATTGAATGCGAAATACTGAATCATCTGTATTGAAAAACAGTTTCTTTTTTATTGTTTGTTTAATTTCTTTATTACTGTTAATCCATGAATCGTTTTAGATTTATTATAGTATTTAAATAGAGCATGTGGCAGCGATTAGATAATTCTTAGAATGATATTAATTTTGTTCATTCTGAGTTAAAAAAAAATGAATAAAATGTACCGCTTTTAAGTGAAGCTAGCACCCGAGTTTCACTATTGTAAGCAAATATAGTAAACTTTAAAAGTTGCATTTATTCTATTGTGGATTATGCGCTATTGACAAAGGAGATTTAATTCAGTCCAATAAGTTTAAATGAAACGCAAGAAAAAATGCGTACATTCCGTGCGAGGAAGTCATGTAATGTACACATCAGATTTTTTGTTGATGCATTACTTATTCAATATATTTTAATCCTGTCTCATAATTCAGAGAGGGCCCGGCAATGATAAACTCGGGACAAGAGATCTCTCTTACCATACATCAACAATCATAAATCCTTTTATGAGCCTAACATGACCTCGGCAGAAATTCAAAAAGCACACCATATAGTCGTTTCGCGGTCAATATAAAGGATTTTTGCAGTGGAAATACTTTCCAAAACTTTCGTATAACTCTTTTATGCTCCATAAAAACATTTACTGAGAGCTACTTAGTCATAAAAGGATAAACTTCAGCTCAAAAAGTTTTCATTTATACATCGTTGTGTTTGCATCGTACAGAAGTCCTACTTAAGCACTTAAAAGAAGCTTTTTATGTCTTTGATTAAAGCAGAAACGAAGTAAAAAACAATGTTACTCAAGATGTTATTTGCATTATCATCCATTCAAATGCACCCACCTTCATCCTTTCAAGAGTCAACAATTTCTGAAGTCAAGCTTCAGTATCGCTTGTTTCATGCAGCTAAAGAAGAATACATTTTATATTCTTGAGGAAAATGCATATAATGTTTGAATCAATTGTAGTTTAATTAGGACTGTATGCAGATGTATAATGTTATTAACAGAAACACTCTTTTGTCAACATCACAAAGTAAATACAATTTAAGATACCGATAAAATACAACTTTCAAGCAATTAATAGAGAACATAAAGCATTAGTTAATTACTTATTAATTAAAATCATTTAAAAATCATTGCGTTACGCTTTGATGCATCATATATGAAATCCAAATTACAATAAATTATATTAAAGAGTTCCGTCGACGCAAATACAGCCTGAACTGCAAATTTCAAATAACTTAAAATACTATTACTTAAGTTTGAAAAAAGGTTATTCTTGTAATAATTTATTTTAAAACATCTGATGTGTACTCCACATGACTTTCTTGTACGGAATATTAAATTATGGGCTTTTTTCTTACATTTCATTTAAAGTTATTGGATTGTATCTACTTCGTCGATACCACATAAACCACAATAGAATAAACGCACTCCTTCAAATTCACTATATTTGTCTACCATAACCACACTCTCGCGCTAGGTCCACTTAACAGCGTTACATTTCTTTCATTTTATAACTCAGAATGCACAAAATTTATCATTTGAAAAATTATCTAATTGTTGCCACAGGTTCTATTCAAATGCTATAATAAATCTGAAACGATGTATAAAAGAAATTAAGCAAACAAAAATGAAATAGTTTTTCACAGACGATTAATTCAGTTTTCACTTCGCGACAAGGAAAAAATACATAAAACTCAAAATATATTAAAAATTACGAAAGAAATCTTAAACACTTATTTCCTCGAATAAATTCCAGAATGGATTAAGCATGATTTAATTCGCAATAATAAAAGAAGGCGTTATCTTTGTTGTTTCGAAGCATAGTTTATCTAGACTGGCAACGAATCCACTGTTCTAAGTTTCAAATGTAAACAAACATGGCCGCCATTGCAAAAATAATTAGGCTTAGACGCACTTGAACAACTTTTAAATTGTTGATAATTCTTCAAATATTTCGTGCTAAAAGCATAAAACCCTTAAATAGAAGATAAGAACAACATAATTCAGCCATTTTTAAAGCAAAACATGCACAATTTACAAACATATAAGAACTGAGCTCATTGTGCCGAGTAACAGGATGGATATATATGTGATGTACCAGCTTTTGTCCAGAATAAATAGAATGCTGAAGAATCATAAATGTAGTCGTAGCTTAAATAATCAGACGATAAGTTTGAAAAACAGGATCCATTATTTATTATTCAGGAGAAAATAGTAGTTACAAAAATCAGATATCCGGAGTAAATAAAAAGAATTACTAATAACTTTTTGTATGAAGTTTACTGCATCGTGACGTTTAAGAAAAAGCCCCGATATTCCTTTTGCGAGTCATTTTATGTCCTCTGGAAAGGCGGAGTTTCCAAGAAATGACGTCAGCCTCGTCAGCCAATCCAGTTCGCTTGAAATATTTCCAGAACATTCTACAACTGTACGTGTAGAAAAGGTGGAAAAAACAACTTAACTACGGGCCTGTGGATTTAATTCCACGTACTTTCAAATAAGAGAACGTCGCCATTAAAAATGAAAAGAACATACAGTTAGAATTTTAAGTGTATTCTTGATTATGGAATTTTATTATTACAAATATATATAGTTGGTGCCGCCTATTGCAACCAAAATACGAGGTGCACATCTACATGTCATAGCAGTCCTATATACAAAACTTCAACGTTCTGAGGGTACTCAATTTTGAATTATGAGAGGTATGTACTTACCTACGCATAGACGCCACGATAAATTCTCTTCAGAATTCATTTTAAGTCAGTTTTATAACTTTGTTGGGGAGAAAAAGAGTCCTTTATTGCGTCCTTGCGTACAGATATCACCAAAATCATCGTTAAATTGCATTCGATAGCTTTCAAAAGGGATATTTTCGTTGAAATATTATACCGGACATATTTCGTGATTACAATACTTCCTTTTTACTTCGTACAAGGAAGTAAAAAGAAAGCACTTCAAAGCTGTAATTTCTTGTTAAATATTTGCCTGTCCTAAGAGACCCTTTAATCTCAGTTTCACATATACTAATGAATTCGTAATTTAAGAAATTCTCCTAGAATCATTCAGCTGTGGACATCAGTCTCTCTTTATTATTAAGTACATGTCTTACTTATTTTCTTCTTGATGTCCGATATCAAAAATTTCCTCTGCAGGCTCAAAATCTATAAAACATTTTTACATTTTTAAATCAAGAATTGTATAATTACACAAATATTCTCAAGCTGAAACGAAACTTGAAGCCAAAGATTCGAAATGCTAAATACTTGGGTTATTTGATTATGACAAAACATAAGCGAACTATCTGCGTAAGATCAGGAATGCTTTTGTGGAACAATTTCTAAGGGACTCTGGCTAAAATACAGGTTACGCATGGAAAATTCACGTAAAAAGCCATGCAGACAGCTTGTTCGACTTGTTCTAACCCGTGATAAACAAACAGCATTTAGCTACTCGATGGAAGCGAAATACTTCATTATGATTTTTGAATTTTTCCGACATATTTGTGATGCTAATTAAATACAGAATTTCATTTTTCTTTATGTAAGCTTAACACTGACATTGACTCATGAAAATTTCGATTAAAACTAAAAAAAAAAAATAATAACGTTTAAGTACACTTAAATGTAACAAAATTGCATTGTTAAATCTTGTTTTTAATTAATTACACGTGAAACATTTTTAATGAAATATATGAATTAAAAGACTTTATTCTAAGAATTTGAGCTGATACGCATTAGCAATTTGAATTATTTCTACTAAAAACAGAGTTTTGTAAGAAAAATCACAAAAAAAGTTAAATTTTTTTATTGCAATATACCTTAAGAAACTCATTTTAATTCAAATTTGTGTACTCAGCTTAATTATTCATCATATAAAAGGCAAGAAACGCTTTCAAGTATATACTAAAGCACTCGAGAGAGCGCTCGACTCATCATAAAATTTACGAGGACGCCATGTTAATTCGACATATTTAAAATACCTCCCTTTTTAAAGAAGCGTAATTAGAAAACTTCTGCATTATAACTCACCAATTCTCCGTTCTTATTTTTTTTAATTGCTTGTCGGCTTTGTTGTTAACATTTTCATTTTTCTACAAAATTTTTTAATGCTCCATAAATGCCCAATCGATGTGATTAAAATAACCGCGAAAAGAGTTGGAGAAAATTGAAAAAGTGGATAAAAAATCAATTAATATATTCAAGTAGGTAGCAAGAATTTTTTCTTTCTCTTTGATTTTTACACAAACTTTGCTTCACTTTTAATCTTAAAAATTGGTCGGATATTAAAAAATATGATTGAACGAATGTTAGTTCAGATGGAGAAGGAAGTATGCTTTCTGTATCGAAAAAATATACTTTATGAGAAATTTTTCCACATTTATTTTTAACGCTGTTAATCCGTTTCCCATACTTTTCTAACTGTTTTATAATTTTAAATAGATGCTATTTTCTGTGTTTTAGTCGATTAAATCATATTTCGAACAAAACGTTTTATGTGACACAAATTTATGTTCTATTTAAAATTTTATAATTTAAATCCTTTGCCGTGAGTAAAATCTCAATCAATTCTCACTTAAAACTTCTGGCATGTTTTAATTTATATATATTGCAACTTCATTTTATTAAAAAAAATGGAGCACGTAATTTGAAATAAAATATCATGGATAAAAATAATATGCAAATTTTATTAACTGAGAAATATTTCTCTGTCATACGATTTTACAGATTTAAAAGTCGCGATTTAATCTTCATCTTCTTGCTTTTAAATTGAAGTTTTTTATTTTTATTTTGTTTTAGCACTATCTGTTTAGATTTATTTTGACTAAATGAAAGAGTTTAAAATAAAATAAGGAAAGAGATGAGAACTGAACCATCATATAACTCGAACTTAAAAGAATCCTTCTTTTTGAAACGCTCTAATTTATAAATGATGATTCAAAGAAAAGGAAACTTCAGAACTTTTCCTCTTGTTAAATGACAGGAGTATTAAAACCCTTTATCTACGAGTTTTCGCCATAACATTTTATACTTTTGAACACATTCGTATTAATTTATCAGAGTTAAGATGTTTGAAAACGTTCGACACTTAAATTTGGGAAAATGTACTAAATCCGTTATTGGCGTTACTTAGCAGAATGCTACTTAAAATGACAGAAACAGGTGATAAACCTATTATGAAAATATTTTTATTTTCTTCTTACATTTTTGGTGTTAAAAACGTGTTAAATTTCAGGATTACCAGATATGTTTCCACAAAAATACACTGGCGGCCATTAAATTTGCAACACCAGGAAGGAATAATGTGACTAACATCAAAACTACACGAAAATAAGGAGGGTTGTAGATATGCAAATTTTTGTATTTCAGGGCACTTAGACGAGACAGGAGCGAGGAACGACATATGAAGCACTGCATAAAATAGAAGTTTTGCAGTGGATTTCTCCTTTGGGAAGGGCTTTTTAAGGTTGGAATTTGTTCAGAATATCGTGTTATACCTTGAATAAGAAGATGTAAATATTTCGAGAAATATAACCCAGTAATTTTCTGACCCCGACCGCCGATTCGCGATTTATTTTTTCTCAGCTTCTAATGGCGTTTATATGTCTGTCCACAATTAAGCGTTTATTTTCAAAGCGATTTTCTGATGTTTTAATAATGATTGAAAGGATCCGTCTTCTGTTGCTGTCTTAGAGAAATTCTTCATAGTCTATGTGCTCGCATTTTCAAAAGAATTATTCTTTCTTTATACTGCTCTGTTCTATTAATTTTGGAGGAGTTCGGAGGTAATTTAAAATCGAAAAACATTTCAGATTATTTATTTATTTACTTATTTATTTGAAGCAGAAGACATAAAAATGTGCAGTGCCCACGGCGGGACTCGAGCCATGGATCTCTCAAATACGCGTCGAATATGTTTACAATTAGAGTACAAAGGCATGCAGAAAGAAGAGAGAAAATACCTCATAATACCTTATATACTTTATATACCTCATAATGTCAATTTTTAAACAAAATTTGCACAAAGGTTCAAGAAAAACTATGAACCGAAAACGAAAATGAATCTATATAAGTAACATATTCTAGACCTTGTTTTTTTCTATTACGATTTACTGCAACTTGGAGAAACGCACTGTCGATATGTTTTACAAGTCTGAGAAAAAATCTTATATTCATATTAAGCCAACATAAACATGAACAGATAAGGAAAAGCAAAGAAGGTGCAAAATTATGAGAAAATTCAGTTGCTCTGGGATCCTGAGTAAAAGGATTCTGGATGCAAACTGCTGAATTTATGGACCATAGCTATCGGACTGCGCAAACGTAACACGGCAACGAATCAAAGTAAACGAAAACGGATCACCAATCGATATATGTATTTTCTGAACCTGATAAGAAGAAAATCTTTCCGTGCGAAAAGTATGTCGAAGAAAAAGTAATACAGAGCGATAGCAAAATTTTACTGCTCAACGGTAGATACAAGACATGGAAAATGAGTTTAACCAAATTTTGAAAATTAGATCTTTGTTTTATTTCTTCATTTGTTGGCGTGGGCAAAGTATTGCGCGTAGCTGTGAGCTGAACTATATATTAGTATTTAACAGCTCTGCAGAGCGACAGCAGTCATTAATTAGATAAAAATTTTGACGACCCAAAACTGATAATACAAAAATATTAAACTATTAGATTTTGCTTGCTTTATTCATCATGGTATATATATATATATATATATATATATTACTTAAAAGCGAATTAATAAGCTTAACTATGCCGTATGCTTTAATTTTACGTTTAACAAACAGAAACACGCATGATAAATAAATTACAGCAGAGTACGTGAGCTATGAACGTACAATAAATGGAATGTGCTTTTTATGGGTGACTTTTAAAGGACGTCATTGACATCAGGCAACACAGGAAACATTATATCTCATGCAGCCATTCTTAGCCATCGAAAATTGAAGCTCGGGGAAATTTGGAGTTTATTATTTCCATATACGAAGTAAAGGAAGTATTGTGATAGCGAAAAAGTTCGAGTATCATATTTCAGCTGCTCTCGAAACTATTTGAACGATGTTTTTGCGGGATATCAGTACGTACGGACAGAATAAAGGACAGCTTTTGCCAAAATGTGTTTTAAAATGCATTCAGAAAGAATTTTTCTTGACGTCTGTGCGTAAGTATGTATGCATCTCGCATAACTTAAGAATACGTAGTCCCCACTCTGTTATCTCCCTAAGTGATTTAGTTTTTTTTTTCCCTTTACGTTGGTAAATTCTGCATTTTTTGCTTTAAAGGTGATTGAATTATGTGCGTTTTAGGTTCCATTTAAGGTTTTTATGCCTTCAGTTAATCTGCATGCAGTAGTTGTAGAATTATAAAAAATTTAAAACTTTAAGTAGAGAGTTAAGCCTAAGAAACCGCAATTTGTTTACATTTGAACCTCAGTTGAATATCGAATTAATTCACTTTCTGCACCTTCAGTATAGTGGAGCCCGAAGTAAGCTTTCAGTTTTTTTAACCGAAAAATCTGCCTTCTTTCCCACTGGCCGAATTCCTAACAAATACATCCTTAAATGACTTTGAGAAAAGAAATACATGTATAACCGTAAACTGTAATTAATTCTAGGACTTTCGATGCCAGCTCAGAGCTCATAAGTAACAAGTTCTTTGTTTGCTGGTAAATAACAAGCACTTGGCTGCCATCTTGGCATAGTAGCCATAACGGAATTCCCTTTATATTCCACGGTATGCTTATATGTAATGAACTAGAACACTTATATAGCCACTTATGCCTTTCAAGAAAGTCAAAAAAAACTTCTCCATTTTTCTTACTCAATTAGATGAGTAACATTCGCAAGTCTTCTTCATCTTACTAATTCCTCTGATCTGAATCAGATCAGATCCATAAGTTCATTTACTTTCATAACTTCCAAACCAAAATTAGGTCTCTTCAGCAGATCTTCACGCACGAAAGGCGTGAAGTAGCAACTAAGTAGATGTTGCTCAGTAGCTTCAGGTTTTTACATTTGGCACAATTTGGAAACGTTTTAGTACCACAGGAATATCTGAAGAACCTTTAATGTCCGGAAATCAACCGAGCGAGAGCCTTTTGTTTCTCTCCCCCCCGTCACTCTTAAAACCAATAGCAGTACCAGGACCTCTACTGCGATCCCATGAGTTCGTCGGTAGCTGTTTCCGAGAATTGTTAATTAAAGCCTTTCTTCTCGAATATAGTTCAAAGTGGGTCCAAGTTTCAGCATAAACCTGAGGCATAAAAGAACCTCTGCTAGTCTGTCAGCCATATAATTATATTGTAGATTTATTTAGCATGGAGGACAGAAGAATGGGACGAGGTATTGAGTTGCAAGTTGAATACACGACATTACACAGAAAGAAAAATTCATAATTCGTTAATCTTAAAATTTAGGCTATTGTCAATCTGAAAGACTAATAAATAATATAATACCAAATATTAAAAATGAATATGAAAAATTTAAAGCAATTTGAAACGTAAAATAGGCAAGTTATTTGGTAAATGGGGTCACACACAAAAAAACAAAACAAAAAAAAAAAAATTAGACATACACTTCTGTTTATAGATTCAAAGATAAGACAGAGGATTTTTCGAAAATGCTTTTAGCATTGTTAGTAGAGTCTACGAAAGTTTTCGAAGACATAAAATCCATTTTTCCTATTATCTCTGAATACTTGAATCTCAAATAAGAAATTTAGAGATAAGAAATTACTTATATTTATTTAAAAATTCAATAAATCTACGCTCACAAGTCAAAGATGTAAATTTAGCTAATAATTTCTTGAGATCAACTACAGATTTAGCGATTGCACCTTTACTCAGTATGGAAATATTAATCATCTCAATAAGTATAGTTTCACTCTGTGGACGTTCTCCGTTCTCTCTCAATTTAGCAGAAAAATTATTAATTTGCGCACCATGAGAAACGATCTAAGTTGCAAATTCTTATTCGGCTATCTCCAGCAATTCCACTAAGAACTGTATTGTAGTACATATCGTATTTGTTAATCGAAATTTTGGCTGTACAACAATGAGGTAAAAAGCTGGATTTACTATAATACAGAACTATCTCAAAACCAGTGCTAAAACTTCTTTTATAAATTATCCACTTTATGATAAAACTTCATACATAGAATTGCACTTTGTAGTTTTTTTTAAATGTTGTATAAATTTTATATAAAAATAAAATTGTTGAGCGTAAACTAAAAGGTTTATCGGTGGTATCGATTCACAATGAAACATGTCTTCCAACAGCAGATTTGCATTCGGATATTGTTAATAGCCATTAAGTCTACTTTTTGGCAACTATAATATTATTTCTTTTGTAGAAACAGAAAAGTCATTTCTTCCCTCTCGAAAGCTTGTTTCGCCGAGCTGTTATACTTTTTTGGAAAGCTTTTAAAAATCTAATCTCTGTACTTCCCCCCCCTTCCTTTTCCATTCAATCGAAATTCAGACCGGAGTAAATTAGCAGTGGAGTGTTACCGCCCATTTTTGGCACGGGGCCTAATAGAGAGCCATTTGGGAAGAGAATATTCTCGGAAAAATGTATCAGGATCAAAAATGTGAATTGACAATAACGTAAAGAATCAAATGGACTTGCGCCACGATGGTGTAAAAGCCATTTTGGATTCACTCGGAAACCTTTACTTCGGCAGCATTAGAAAAATAGAGTTTCAATCAGTCGGTCACGCAGAGTAAGAAATTTGTCGAAACTGTGGAGTAGAATTTTTCTTCTTGCTCTTATTGTTTTACGCAGAGCAAAGGGGGATTCAATAAAGTGGCTTGAGTGTAGATTTGCAGACGTCTACCATTTATATAAATTATATTATATTATTTAATCACAGAAAGCGATTTTTTGCAAGTTTACTTTAAAGTGTAAAGGTGGCCTAAGAATGAAAGACATTTGTTTCTTTAACCCTTAGCGCTCCGCACGTTTTTGTACCACTGCCTACCAGCAACTCCGGCACATTTTCGCAGCGGAATGCAGCATCCAGAATATCTGCATAAGTATCTTTCTTGTAAATATTTTACCGAAGAAAGGGATGTGACTATTCTCCTTAACTGACCAATAATCCTGCATATTCGCCAGGGGTATCGTACCCATATTGATAATAACTCCAATAAAAGCCCAAAGCTCATCCTCTTCCACCGCAACCCACGTTTTCCAAATAGAATTGCTAGATATTTCTTTGTTCATTAGAACATTTTCTGCGTAATTGTTGGTTTCTTTCATAATTTTATTTACCAGTTCATTTGTGAAAAATAATGTGGAATATTGTGTCGGCTGTATAATATTTGTAGGAATTTGTGGTCCAATAACCTTTGGCGATACACTAAAATGTATTCTATCCGGAATATCTAATTCTTCCGTGACATCGCGCCATTCATCTAAGTCTTCCGGCGACTCTTCGCTTTCACTTTCAATAACTGGCAATCGTCGTCTGTTTGGTAGTATAATTTCGGAACCAGAAGTGTCAGAATTATAATCAGCATTGTCTTCCACAATATCTTCTAACAATGAAAAATCAAACACATCGTCACTATCACTCAACTCTATATTCTCATCACAATAATTATTTTTCTCCACGTTGCTAACCATAAAATGGGTCCAATAATGTTTCAATCCTAACAGTAGCGAGACTGAGCACGTTTTAACTACAGATAACAATTGCCAATGCCGACGATTCCGTAACATATTAAACCTAATCATGCTAAAAACATTAGGCTTCACAGCGGAGTCTACGGAGTTACAGAACAAATGACGGACGGTTCCACATAGCAGAGCCAAAGGAGTGTTAAGGGTTAAAAAGAGTGGCGGTTTATTAAAAAAAGAGGCTGGCAACGCTGCGGCATGAAGCTCTGGCGAGCCTTTTATGCTTCTTCGCTGTATTGTGCACATACTGAATACAGTAACCCGTATATAAAACTCTATAATCGAGATAACGGAGTGTCAGCAAATAGCCGTCGAGGCCATACACCGACGCATTTGCCACTTAGTATGCCAGATTCACATATTTTGAGGGTAGGCGACCATACCTCCCAAGATAGTGGCTTTCTCACTACTAAATACATTTCACAATGATTAAACGGATTTTATACATAACTCCTCGTCAATATGCGTAAAAGAAAAATAGTTTATTATTTCAGTGATCACTAAAGTACAGTTTCTGTTTTAGCGATTTCAAAGGCAATATAGTATCTTCCTGCTGGGAAATAAGAGTGCGCGATCCCCAAGAAATGTAACATCAAAAGCCATTTCAAAACAATTCATTCAAATTCTCATACCGTCTCTTTGAAAAAAGAAGAAAAATTATATCGTTTTTATTATCATCTATTGCCAAATAGCAAAGCATTTTTGCTAAACTTTTGCAACGGTCTACAGCTGATTTATCGTAAATTTGTATTTCTAGTTGTAAGCAGAATACTTTTTTTTCCAAATTAAAAGATGAAGAAGAGATACAGACAGGATTCCTATTGAAGTTGGAACAAAAGGGTTCCCGTTTACTTTCTTAGTTAATTTTTTAAAATTTTTTTATAAATATTTCTACAATGAAAAATAATTGTTAAAACATTCATATAATCCACGTAAGTTACTCTGTTTTGATATAATTGCACATCTATATATATGGCGGACTGCAGTGATTAACAATAGCTAAAATTGAGTATGACGTTCAATTGAATTGCACGCATTCTGCAAGACATGGCAAAGTTGACTAAAAGTTGGCATTTATTTTGCACGTACGGTTTTTTTAATTTTAACTTCTTTTCTTTTATTATAGATTTAAAATTTTCCCACAAAATATACTTTTCGGTTTTCATTACTTATGAAACGTTTTATTCTTATAGACGATGTTTTCTCAAACAAAATAATCACAAAAACTTCCCATTCTCATAATTTTTATATTTACTTCAATTCAAACCCTTATGGTGTAGCCATTACTTTACTTTTACTAACAGTTGTGTTAATTTGTTAGCCTTTTCTGTCTTTTCTTATTCCTGTCGCGTTTCCTCGCCAGAATGTAAATGACTTAGGGCGAATGAGTTTATTCAAAATGATGTAGTGAAACATATGGTCAAAATGTGGTTTCGCTATTGTAAGCTCACTTTGTTATTTCTACCAGCTGTTAAATTTGAATATCGGCTTCGCATTCTTGCCGCATCTTGCCGGTGTAGATTTCCGATTCAACCTGTTAGACTAAATTAAACTGTATAGTCTTACACTACTCTTTACCTTTCCCTTATCTTTTAAGTTTTTCACCACAAGCGGTCAGTGATTGTAATAACGTTAAGTCCGTACTGTCTGTAAAATATTGTGTTCAGTAAAAGGGTATTTTACATCCATCCCCTTTTGCATTCATCTCGAAGTCTTTGAGAGAATTCGCAAAAACAAACACTTAAGTAGATCTATTTACATTGCATGAATAGGTACGGAAACTAGATTGGTTGAAAAATAGATTGGAAACTAAATTGAAACAAAGGGTTTCACAAATTGGAGTATGTGTTCCGTTTTGCCGATACCAATCCTAAATTTTAATATTTACAAGCGGAAAAAATATCAAAGCAAATCATAAATATTTGTTTAATCCTTAATAAAGTTAAAACATACCTAAATTTTTGTTAATTAATAACATTTCTCTTCAGATGGTTCCAGTTACCATCGATCAAAAAACGGTATCTGAAATTTCCAGATAAGTAATACAAATCTACTGTCACCAAAAATAAATATTTCATCAGTAATGGTTCGATTACTTTCAGTTTTATCTCGAAATAACTGAATATTTCATCTGCTTTATGAAAAAATTAATTTTCAAATTAGCATATCACTAAATTAGATATTTTTGAAGCCTTCTGAATTTTCAAAAATTTGCCAATTTTAATTATAGATCTGAATTATAATCCTAATGTTTCAAAAATACAAACTTTGGTTCGTTTTGTGTGCGTGTATGTGAATGTGATTTCCTCTCATTTTCTTCGATAGCTCTGTATGTCTTTTTGGTTTGTCCAACTGAAGCACTTGCGGAAACAAATAGCTATCAATAAAGGAAAAGTTCTTCAAAATCTGTTTTAAAAAGACACCTGAAATCAGTTACCTAAGCTGTATTGAATTTTGCCAATAGTTAAGAGCAGTTTTTACATATGTAACAGGCACATATAAACCGCATCTTAAATACTAACTTAGGTGAGGTTTATTACAGATTTATAGAGCCCTTATAATTTATGACTGTAAAATCTTATTCCCTCTAGTGACATTAATAATAATCACTAATTTTCAATTTTGCAATCTATCGCGTCCTTTTCACTTCCTTCTACGAAGTAAAGGAAGTATAGCAATTGAGAATAATTTCGATTATCCTATTTCAACCCTTCTCGAAACTATTTAAACGATGTTTTGCGTGACATCTGCATGTACGGATAGAGTAAAAGACTATTTTTGCCAAAAAAAAAGGGACTGTCAAATGTATTCAGAAAAGATTTTTTCTTGACGTCTATGCATACGTATGTATCTCGCATAACCTAAGAATGAGTACCCGCAGAATGTTGAAATTTTATATAAGGGATAATAAGGGGTAATAACTATGATAAGCAACTGTGCACCTCTGTTTTTAGTTGTGATCGGCTGCACCAATTATATATAAATATATATATTCCTTCTTTGTTACCCGTCTCAGTGAGCCTAGCTTTAGTTTTTCTTATATGTTAGTAAATTGTGCATTTTTTGCTTTAAAAGTAATCGAATTATGATGTTTTTACGTTCCATTTAAGTTGTTTATGCCTTTAGTTAATCTGCATGCAATAGCTGTAGAATTATACACAGTTTAAAAGTTTAAGTGGCGAGTTAAGCCTAACGATCGGCCATATTTGTTTACGTTTGAAATTCTGTAGACTAGTCAATTAAGTCAGTTTCTGCACCTTCAATTATTTATTTATTTATTTATTTGGAGGGGCACTTGAAACCAAACGTAAACTTTCAGTTTTTTCCACCGAAAAATCTGCCTTCTTGTCCGATGGCCGAATTGCTTGCTTTTGTGTACAAACTAATTTTAATTGCGATTTTTAACAGTTTTAACTGTATTTGGTGTTTTATTTTTGTCTATATACAATTTTAATTGAAGGCGTTTTGATATTTTATGTATTTTTGCTTCACTTATTAGTTTAGTTCACTGTGAGAACCGAACTAAACTAATAAGAAATCCATCTCGAGTGAAATTCGTGGAAATAAGCTTAAATGAAATGCAGCAAAATATGTCTATAACTTAGTAGGCCACTCAAGGAATGTGAATTCCTTCCCATGTTGACATATGAGGGAATGAAATGGCAAACATTCTGCCGAAGGAGGATTCTGAAGAACCATTACCAGTTCATTAACATATCTTGAACTGTATTCCATTAGAAGACATGTAGACAGGCAAATATGAATCGTTCCCCCGAATCATCTCTGGTATCAAGCTGATTGTCCTGGAAGATCTCTTGCTATGGATTGCGATAGATGTGTTCAGACAACGCGTTCACGATTCTTCAGTGGACACCTGAAAGGACTTACTTTTCAGAGAGGTCTCAAGATGCACCCAATTTGTTCTAAATGTCAAAATGCACCGGCACATATCCTTGACTGCCTGGAGTTGTCTCTTGAGGACCTTTACAAGTCTCCTAAGCTTGTTTTTGAATTTCCTAAAGTGAATGGATTCGTGGACCTCGTATTGTATATTCCTAGACACGAAGATTAGTAACAACAACAGGAATGTGATGCCCCACATCAGATTTTTCATCTGAGCATCAGTAACAGAATTAATTGAAGAAATTGATAAGCAGTTCCTTAGAATAAAATTTAAATAATTGTATTGACTGACATGTTTTTTTTTTTTTTTTTTTCAAATTACATTTTCACCAAAGTTGAATTTTCCACAAAGTGTAATAGAAAAAACTGGAGTCGATGATATTTCTATTTTTCTCACATAGCTTTACATCTTTTTCATAAACAGTTAAGATTTATTTCCTCAATCAAATAAAGTTTTCGTACTTGTTGATGGTATTCATTGTAAAACGCCTAATAATCATCGTATTTAAAAATGTTGAAATCTGCGTAAGTTTTACGTAAAACGTTTTCCACGTCTTCAGTGCTTTTTAACGATCAATTAAATCCTATAAAAATCCGTGTTATTAAAGTATAATTATTAATTACTATCAAATTTAATGGTAGAAAATATTGATTATACAGAAATCAATATTTCTTCTTTCGAATCCGATTAAATATTTCAAACCTTTCCGGTAAGTTTTATTAACAGAAATAATGGTTAATTAATTAGAGTCTGAAATTAATTAGTTGCTCTTTTTTAGCATCATTGGACAATTTAAATGAGCTCAATGATTAGTTATTTAATAACTTATCGATCTTCCAAATTTAATCCCTGAAAGAATATGACTTTACGCAGCAACTTCTTAAATAAATTATAGTTGAAAAATTCTTTAATTATTTTCTATTTATTTTTAGTCTGTTATTCTTTTACTATATTATAAACTGAACATTGCTGAAGGCGGGGAAAGAAGCTTGAAAATTAGTTTAGAAAATGAAGATTACGACGCATTCGTTAAATTTTTCACATATAAAATTATAAAACTGGAGGCAGACTTTAAAAAAATGAATCTTTTATAACTATAAATATTCACAAAGAGGAAGAAAAGAAGCTTTCTTCAATAAATTCCTATATTCGTTTAATTATTTAGATGATAATGTAAAATAGAAAACGAATTCAATGGCAAAGATAAATATCTAAAGCTATTCAAAATTTAGAAAGGTTAGGAAAATTAAGTTTTAATTATAATTTTTATTAGTTGGAAACATTTGTCTTATAAAGTACAGTTTGAAAACAATTATAAAAGCACCATTTTTATTTATTAAATGCGGTGTAGAGACATTAGGTATTTTTTTGGAAGCAGGAGAGATGGAAAATTACCAATCGCCTTCGCCGGGGAGCGAACCACGGACCTCTGGAATACCGGCCCAGCGTGCAGAACCACTACACCACGAAGGCACGTCAAAGAGGTGGGAGAAAAAGCACGTCAAGGAGGTGGGAGAACCCCAGTCGCCCTTTTAAAGGGCGACTGGGATTTTTAGGGGACCCATTCGCCAAATCCTGAGTGTGGAGAGTCATCATTCATAACCCTTTTAGTTCGGGCGCCACTGTAGAGACATTAGGTTAATTCGAGGCCGGAGACACGAAAAATTAGCAGCCGCTTCGCCGGGAATCGAACCACGGCCTCTGTAATACCGGCCCAGCGTGCAGAACCACTACACCACGAAGGCACGCTAGGAAAGCGGGAGAAATAACTTATAGCGGTGAGAACGTTGTATTATCATTATTATTTATTTCCATACAAAACTTCTAGCTTAACTGCCGATACTGTTACAACTGTGTTGTTGTGACTTCTTACTTGTCTGACAATAACATCAGAATGAGCCCACGGAATTCATCATAGCAAGGAGCATTGAGCTTGTCGTTGGCAAGAGCTTTGAGTATCATACAGGTGACACTACGACTTCTCTCAGTTCCGCCCGCAATTTTGATGGAGAGTACCCTGGGGGGGTCAGGTCAGAGGGATTTCCACTCCTCTTCCCCTACCACAACCTCTCGAGAAGACTTTCGGCTCGCCGCATATTTAGAGTGGCCCCACGCTGCACAGACACTATGCATTTACACCACCCATGCTTTCAGCAGGATTCGAATCCAAGCTATTCGGTACGGCAGTCAGCGTCGCTAACCACAGCGTCGGTTAGGCTGCTCTTCAACTCTTCCATGGCCAATGCGCCCAAGATGGTCCAACGATCGCCCTGACGGCTCGCATGGCATGCTCTATTCTACTCTCTCGTTTGTTCTACATCTACTGTACTACTCTCTGTACACAGTAGTCTAAGGTGCAGTGTTTGCTCCATGTGTTTAGTGTGCCGCCATGCCGCAAAGGCACTATATAATAGCCATCTCTTCTCCGGGATTCGAACTCGGGCAGTTTGATAACACAGTAGGCTCGTGTGTATATATCTGTATACGAGTTTGTATTTATATGTATATACATATATTTTGATTGTACTCTTCTTCAAGTGCCTTGTATGCACATGTATATATTTCTTTGTACTCTGTTTGCACTCTTTTTGAAGTGCCTTGTATGCACATGTATATCTCTTTTTTGCATTTTATAAATGTCGTCTGCTCAGCCAGGGCTGCCCAGGGCTGCGGCCTGGTAGCTAGTGGTTGACTCCCGCCGAGTTGTTAACCAATTCTGCATGGATATATCTATACCTGGGTCGGAAACCAACACAGCGGTTTACCTCCCCTAACCACCATCCGTCTGTGCGGCCTGTTACAACTGTAAGCTAAACTTCCGATGAAGATTAGATTTTTTTTTTTTTTTAATGAACCCGAAATTATAACTTAAAAAATTTTCTTTTTGCAGATTAACAATTACTACACATGTAAGGTATCGTTATTAGAAACTGTTTAATGCAGCTATTGTAAGCCGTTTTTGTTTTGTTTGCTAATGGACAAATTTGCCCCTATATGCTATATATATATAATTTGCGTAATAGCCATCTATACGAGCCTCTATACGCTTTCTGAGGAAACATTAAAAGTTATTTCTTTAATTAATACTGTTCGGAAATCTTTATGTTGTTAAAGGCGTAGGAAAATCTCTTAAATATACAGTTTTCGGTGGTTAGATAAACGCAAATAAGCGCAACAATGCTTTAGGAACATAAAAAAATTATTGTGATGAAATTATGTTTTGTATTCTGAATGTTTAAGGAATAATTGATTCGAAAAATTATTGCCTAATAATAAGTTCAAGAATTATAAATAGCAGTAAAAATATTATTCTAAATGAATTTAATCATAGTTATGATTACCATTTTCTAACACTATAGTAAACATTACAAGTTCCAAACTTCCCACATTTATATAATATACATATAGAGAGAAGAAGGGAGACAGAAATAAAATTATATGCGTATATTATGTCTGTATTTATATATACGGCAGGATATCGAAAGTGGGGCGGAAAATTCATGGACGAAATTATAAAGTGTGGACGACAAGTGATTTGAGTGTTATACGAATAAAGTAAGTGTCTAATTAATACAGCAAGTAGTAAGAATGGAAAAAAATTAATTTAAATTTAAAAATAGCTGCAGTTTTCAGATTTTACATTACGCCCAGAGGGGGCGCTTTTTCAACGTATTGTGTGTTACTTTTTATTTGTTAAATATCATGTTCTTCGTACTTAAACCATAAAATTCAGTTCAAGAACAATATCATAAAATAATTTTAAAATGAGCCTAGCTTCCGACACACACCCTCCCACGCTGGAGATAAAGAATGTTTTTTGTGTACAATGTTGCCATTGCACGCCTTGAAATCTTTCAGTTTGCTAATCAAAAATTCGTTCAAGTTTCACAAAATATGAAATTGATAGCAAAACAAATTCCAATTTTAAAAAAATTTAAATTTGGGCTTCCAGATGCCTATATTCGTGTAGAAAATTTCAAAATTTGATATCTCTAAGTGCTGTTGTTTTATCATAATGCGAGAAACATGCATACATTATGTATATTCTTCATTATTTAATTTCTTTAACTATAATACATGCCGATTATATTTGGTGGCAACAATTTGAAAGGTGAAACAAGGCTTATAGTGAATCAACAAAAAATGCCAAAGCAAAATTAATAGTCCTGGGCAAATTGCCCCTTTGGACTAATTATTCCAAGCATTAAATTTTACTTCTTTTGAGTCTTTGTGTAAAACTGGTTCTAAATTTCTTAATTTTAAACGTAATTATAAATGTAAGTTAAAGATCTTACACAATGTGAAATCTTAATCCTTCCAAAAACTAGCAGTTTGCCAGGCTTGTTCATGTTTCGATACGATAAATGATTTTTTTTAATTATATAAATTATTTCCATTATAAATTGCATCAATAACAAAAATACTGCCAAAAAAAAAAAAAAAAAAAACTAAAATAAGAACATTTATTTAGAAATAGGTACAATGCGTTTAAATCTCTCACTTACTTCAGCAACCTATTTCTTTAATTTGAAAAATGAATTTAAAATCTTGCATCATATTTGGTGACAGTAAATCTGAAACTTATATCACTAACCTGCATCGTTGATGAGATAAAATTCTTTTGTCTGATAGATGGCAACACTTCTCAACTCATAAGGACGATAAGTTCCCTGGTAGCGTATGATTATTGTAATAAAGGATTATTATTATATAAATCAGTTATAACTGTCATTGTTATACTGTTCTACATATAATAAAAGTAAGAGTGTGGCTGTCTGAGTGTGTGTCTTTCGTTCGTGCTGCGCATAAGCTAATAGACCCAGCGCTACGCAATTTGCTACATAGTAAGCGCATCGAGACAAGAGCAGGCAGATTTTTTATAGCAGGCAAATTCGTCTAAAAAAGTTACGAACTGTCTCTGTAGCTCACTATACAACTAACAACTGTAAACGAAATTAAGAAATTTCGAAACATCATTTAGAAACAATTGATTTAAAAACTAAGCACATGAACATTTCTATCTTTAATAAATTAAATCATTATTATACAACGCTCTAAATTGAAGCAGTCATATAAAGGTTTAATAGATTATAATTCAGTTACTTTCTCAGAATATACTTACTTTCACTCTTGGCTCTAATTATGTTAAGTATGTGTTATAGATCCCCTCTCCTTTGAAGATTTTCGGTTACCGTGACCTATTCTGGTAGAAGGTCATGGAATAATCGATGGCAAGCCGTATTTTAAAGTTTCGGTGTTAGTTAACGGTTAGCGTAAGGGAATTGGTTTTATTGTCAACTGCCTAAGTTTTCTCCACAGAAAATTAAATTCTTTTACGTGCCTTCAGGAAATGACCAACTTTTATTTCTAAAAATTTTTCCAAACTCCTCATTTTCCCCTCAGAAGACTTTTCTTCTCTCTACTGGTTCAATATGTATTCTAATTTATTCAAGCGACGTGAAAGAGGACAAATCGGTTAGCAAAGTAAATCATCCATCATAACGTCTTGCAGAGGATGAGGCCATTTATCTGAGCCATTTTACATATTTATGCAAACGAAAATATATTAAAAAAAGTCTCATTACGATATAAAACCTAATCCTCCCCACTTCTCGACTAACAAAAGAGTTCAAAAAATTCAAAATTAAGTAGAGGGAAAAAAAATGAAGCATTAATTCACATTTAGTCCACAGATTTATATTTAGATTAAAGGTTGAATGGCTAGAACAGCAAAAACTAATTCGCATTAAGGATTCACAGTAGCCTGAGGGGCTTCATGCGCTTTTGTTGTTCACCTTAATTAAGGAAGAGCTATCCCAAGAAATTGAGTTATTAAAGTTGTATGCCTCATTTGGAAAACGCTGTCAGAAAGAGGATGGCCGGTAGCGAAGGAAACTTTGTTTGAGTATCCAAATTAGGATTCCCTCTTGGGTGTGGCCAATGTATTCAGTGCAAGTTTCGAATATATTTGAATCACTGGGGGAAAATAAATCTTATTTATTGTATCTTTATTTCTGAAATATTCAGAGAAACGTTCTCTGCCTTGATATGTAATATAATGAATGCGGGCGCCTATGTGAGAGTCTGCTAATGTCCTGTAGGGTTAAATCTGTGATTTGAGATCAAATTTTAATCCGAGATCAAATCTTAATCGTGCGTTTACTGATTTATTCTTTTTGTACTATTCACTTTCTTGACACATGATATGAACTTTTTTGTACACCAGTTTACAAAAAAAAAAAAAAAAAAAAAAAAAAAAAAGAAGAAATTAGTCCATTGTTTTTGTTTCCAGGTGTGATATTAATCCTATTTACATACATTTTAAACATAAGAAATCTGAAAACGAATATACTGTCTACAAGCTCCTACACATCTATAAGTAATGGTATCTATATGAAATTTCATGTAATATCTATAAGCAACCGTATTTTTAAATCTGTTATAATTCATTCTTTAAGAAAATGATTACCAGCATTCAATATAACTCACAATTAAACTGGAAGAAAAGCACGATAATGTAAAATTTAAAGTAATGCAAAAAGGCAACTTCAGTTTATTTTCAATAAACCTGCACCTATCTCAAGGACGATCAAACACAGGTCCTTCTTCAGGAAGAAAATTATTTCTGTGGCTGGCAGCGAATTTCAGTTTTCAGTTTATTTTTTAGTTTTGGTTTTAAATCGTGAGATAGGATGATATTCATATGATTTTCATGTTTTATGATCCTGAAGAAGAGGGACTTGTGTCAAAACGCCTCAAAATAAATAAATTTACCACAAATTTGCCAAACTAAAATTAGAGTTTTGCTTTATTGTAAGAAACACAGATTAACCAAACAGACTAATTAACACAAACCAACAGACACAGACTTACAAGACGAATAACTAGACAGAAAAGTTGACTTTTTTTTTTTTTTTTTTTATTTTTACATGTAAGAGCATATTTCTTTAAGCATTTGAATTGCAGGAATTTGACACAGTTTCCAAATTAAAGAATTAATCTTTAGGAAAAGCAGCATATATCGTATACTATATTATTTAAATTATTTCTGTACAGTAACAAAAGGAAAAGTCATTGATTATATAAAAGGCATGAAATAATCATTGTAATCTACCGCTATTCTAAAATGTAGAAACTGAAAGTAAGTAAATATATTAACATATGATCGAAAGAAATGGTGTTAAAAGCATCAGCATTATTAGTAAACACTGCAATCCATAATTATTGCACTTTTAATTGCTTACTATTTACAAAATGCGAATAATTTTGTATTAATTGGAAATTTTAGTTCTGTTCCTTCTGCTTATTTATACTTTCAAACACTGCTAGTTCATGTTTTTTTTTTTTCTTAAATAGTGCCTGTCATGTATGTTGTTTGTTAGGTTATTATTTCATTTTAGATATGAAAATGGGAGGTTTTTTTTTTTGGTTATTAGATTTAGATATATTTTTTATGAAATACTTTTGATCACATTTATTAACTACGTTATACAGTGCTTCATTTGGATATTCTGAAGATATAGAAGTTAATGATTATGTTTTTTACTATAAAACGCGAATAAATTTATACTTGAATTCAGGTAAAATACTGATTATCTTACCTTAAAAACCGCTTCCTAATTTATCATGACGGGGACAATTTTTAATGTCTCTGAGATTTAACAAAAATAAATGTGATAATGCTGTTATAATCAGAAATGCTCCTTTTTTTACCCACATATATAGCTTTACTTTTATTTATGTCTGATTGAGTTTTATTTACCTAAAATCAACTATTAATGTTATATAATTATAATAAACACTTCCATAATTATTCTCACTTACATACTAAAGGATTAAGGGAAAAAATGATGAAATCTTAATTAATCGTGACTTGGAATTCAAGTTATTTAAAAAATATAGTTTAAAGCACTGAAAATAATTAAGGCTATTATTAATTATGCATATTTATTCTAAAGAGAAAAAATTGTATTATCTTCTGGTTTTCAGGAAATGATAAAGTATTTAAACTTTAGATAAATACAAGGAATACAAAATTTTAAAAAAGAAGAAAAATATATAAATTATTAAGCTTATTTTTCTGCATAAATCAATATGCAACACAAGGACATAATAACGACATTCTCACAACTGTTGCAAAAAGGTGGAATTTGGCGAACATTTAGGCGTCTTTAAGACGTCGTGATACGATGCTTTTACAATCAAAATATCACCTGCGAAAGACGCAATAACGACGTCTTTGCAACGGTTGCAAAATAGTGTATGTTCGCGGACATCTGAGCGTCTTAAAGACAACGTATTGCAACGTTTTCGCAACGACATCCGCGACGAGTTTGCAACATCATTACGACGTTTCTGTACTACTTGGGATATTAACTGGAATATAAAAGTTTAGATTTGGCATTGTAAGATTCTAGTTAAATTAAAGTTACTTTGTTGGCTAGATGTTTCCTTGAACTGTGAATTAACTATTTACGAAGTTGTATCAGTAGCAATACATAGAAAGGGTGAAAAGACCCTTTTATTAAACTCAAGAATAGTATGTACAGTTTGCAATTTAATGCTTACAGGCTCTCGCCAATACTTTTGACGGCAACTCAAAATAAAAAAAAAAATTGAAACTAAACGTAATTGAATCCGCCGAAGCTGTACAGAGACATTTAAACGCGTCTTGGCCCTCTCTGCACTGCGTCATTTCGAAAAAAATCTATGTCATATGATTCTTACGTAATTATGATGATGTAAATGGAACTGGAACTCAACCAGCCAATAGTAATTTTAGAGCAATATTAACTGTCCCATCAAAATGCTTTGAGAACCTAAACTAACTCAGTCTGACTTGAGATTTCATCCTGAACATTACGCACTTTCTTTCTACGCTTTGACCTAGCTGCACTGCTGTATGTCTGCTGCTGCTTTCTTGCTACAAAGTTATCAAAATTGTAAGGCACATTTAATGTTTGGAACAGGCACATTTAATGTGCCGACTTGTGCGTAGCCGCAACATGTTGCTCAAAATAAAACTGAAGATTTAATCTGCATTCGCCTCCAATTTCCTAGTCATTATGGATCAACTCTTCTACTTCTACGTCTCCTCCTGCTCTTCAGTTACTTTGTTTTTATAACAACTAAGTCGACAGGATTCGAACCTGTGCGGAGAAACCCCAGTAACCTTTTTAAGAATCATATGACATAGATTTTTCTCCAAATGACGCAGTGCAGAGAGGTGTTACTATTTTTAAAATTGAGAAGTGAAATTTACGTTGTTAATTTAATCTTTTACATATTCCTTATTTTTCTTACCTATATATATATATATATATATATATATATATAATTAAAGCATTTAATATAATTAGTAAATTGGAATAAAAGCAAAGAAATTACTTTACAATATAATAATTGCAACCGTGTATAAGTGTTATAACATAATATCTAAACAAATAGAATTAAAGAAGTAACTCATAGTAGAACAAACTCGAAAAATAAAAATGCGAAAGACAAAATATAGAAAATTATACAAATAACAAATTAATTTCCTTTTACGCGAAACCCACAATATATCCGGTCAAGACACAGAAACCGATCAGGCACTGCATAAGATTTAAAATTCTGTGTATTATATTCCTGTGAGAGATACACTGAATGCAAAAGTAAAGTTTCTGTTTAAATAGATTTTTCAAATCTTCGAAAGAATTTTCTTTTTATTGGCCACCGAGAAATTTTAGCTGCATTTCAAACATTTAGCATTGCTACTTAACATTATTTGTAGTTCAAAAATGTAATAACTATGCATTTAATAGGATTCTGAGAAGTTTTATTTTTATTTTTGATAGTTACCGATGTTTAATTGCTGTCTTTGGTACCTTCACTTTTCATCATACCTTCACCTTTCATCTTTATGACTATGATGGAAGAAATGCATGTATCTTCCTCAGAATGATGTTTTCCTGATGACGTTCTGTACGAAAATGCTTGGTGTTCAATTAAATGTACTTTAAAGAAAAGTTATTTTTCGATGCGCAAAACCAAAAGTTTACTTTTGGTCTCACTCAGAAAAAAACACACTGAAGTTGATGCATAGACTGACTGAATTCAGTATTCTACCAAGACTTTAAAATGTAAACAAATGGCGCCTTCGTTAGGCTTAGTAGCGCTTAAACAACTTTTAGTTTGTTGATAATTCTACAAGTATAACATGCAGGTTAACTAAAGGCATAAAACCTTAATCTGAACAAAAATCCAATATAATTCAACCCCTTTTAAAATAAAAAAATTACATTTTACCAAGATATAAGAATAAAAAAACTGAACTCACCGAGCGGGGTAATATATGCATACATATTTATATTATTTTGGTGCAACCGATTACAACTAAAAAGAAAGGTGAACAACTATAGGCTATATGTCCCATATACAAAATTTTAACGTTCTGAGGCTACTCGTTTTCGAGTTATACGAGATATATACGCACGCACGTACGTAAAGATGTCACAAAAAGTTTCTTCTGAATTTACTTAAATCCATTTTAGAATCCGATTTAGGAAAATGAGTCCTTTATTTTGTCCGTAACTACAGATGCCACGCAAAAACATCGTTTAAATAGACTTGATCAAAATGGATATTTTCGTTGTAATATGATACCCGAAATTTTTCGCGATTACAATACTTCCTTTTATTCGTACAAAGACGTAAAAACTGCAGAATAAAGGAATTGCACAAAAAGAGCTTATTTTGATACGTTAACATGATTTTATATCGTCATTATTTTAGTTTTCGTAGCGCTCAATCACGATAACCCTTGCTTCACATGTTTCTCTTTTAGTATCACCATTTGTAATTCCAAAGTGTTTCGTGATTCATGTTACTTTGAGCGCAAATGTACAAAAAAAAAAAAAAAAAAAAAAAAAAAAAAAAAAAAAAAATTTCTGATGTGTGCACCCCATGGCTTCCTTGTACGTAATATTAAATTATACCCATTTTTTTCTTGCATTTCGTTTAAACTTATTGGAATGAATTAAATCTACTTCGTCGATAGCGCATAAACCACAACAGAATAAATGCACTCTTTTAAATTCACTATATTTGTTTACCATAGCGACACTCTGGCGCTAAGTTCACTTAACAGTGTTATATTTCGTCCATATTATAACTCAGAATGCACAAAATTTATGTCATTTGAAGAATTATCTAATCGTTACCACATTTTCTATTCAAATACTATAATAAATCTAAAAGGATGTACAAAAGAAATTAAGCAAACAAAACAAAAAAGGAACAGTTTTTCACAGACAACTCAGTATTTCTCATTCAATTATTATGAAAACTGAAAAGTTTTCACTTCGCGACAAAACAAAAATACATTAAACCTCAAGATGTCTGTATTGAAAATTACGAAGTAAATCTTAAACACTTACTTCCTCGAATAAATTCCAGAATGGATTAAGCATGATTTAATTCGCAATAATAAAAGAAGGCGTTACCTTTGTTATTGCGAAGCTTACTTTTTCTAGATTGGCAACAAATCTACAATTCTGCTGTTTCAAATGTAAACAAGCAATGGCCGCCATGGAAAAAATTATTAGGCTTAGCGGCACCTAAACAACTTTTAAATTGTTGATAATTCTAAAAATATTAGAGACAGATTTACTAAAGGCATAAAAACCTTTTAACCGGAAGATAAGACCAACATAATTCAGTCATTTGTAAAGCAAAAAAGGGACAATTTATAAAGATATAAGAATAAAGAAAGTGAGATCACTGAGCCGAGTAACAGAGTGAACATATATATACATATATTTATATACTTTTTGGTGCGGCCGATTGCAACTAAAATACGAGGTGCACATCTGCATGTTATAGCAGTCCTTCATAGAAAATTTTAACGTTCTGAGGCTACTCGTTTTTGAGTTATGCGAGATACGTACGCACGTACAGACGCTACGAAAAATTGTCGTCAGAATTCATTTTAAATCAGTTGTATAATTGTTTTGGATGAAAAGAGTCCTTTATCCTGTCCTTACGTAGAGATATCAAGCAAAAACATCGTTAAATTGCATTCGATAGCGGTGAAAATGGATATTTGCGTTGAAATATGATGCTGAAACTTTTCGCGATTACAATACTTCCTTTTTACTTCGTACAAGGAAGTGAAAAAGCAGTTTTATAGCTTTGGTGTTAGAAGCAAAAGCATTTAAGACTTTCTTTTAAGTTATTTAGGTAAGACACGGAGCTCTATAAAAGCACCTTAAGTAATTTGGACGAAGATGGGGACGTGATTTGTTTCTATACCATACATCATGCGAAGGTAAGATCGTAACTTGCATACCTTAATCAAGCACCGAGTTTCTGGATCGCACTAAATGAGAACAATCTCACATGCCTGCCAGAAATGAAAGCGTAAGAAAGGGGAAATAAAAAAACAACAAAAATTCTCTCTTCGACCTCAGCTGGTACTTTGTTAATGGTTGATGAAGGCAGGGCAGAGTAGCTCGAAAAAGAAAAAAAAAATGTGAGGCAAAAAAAAAGGAAAGAGGGATAAATAAATGAACAGAAAAAGAGGAATCGAGGCACAAGGAGTGGAATTAGGACTTCGCAACATCTATTACAAGTCTCTCTCCGAAGTAAGTGAGTAAGTAAGGTTTTCTGCCGAGATAGGATAAGTCCCATCGGACCGAAGCGGGCTGCGTCGCTAGGTTCAGTAACGACGTGCTTAACCGTAACCGCCGAATGGCGTCAATCTGCGCTGCCGGCTCTGATTGAAGCGCGAGTGAAGGTGGCAAGTGTTACTTCAGTTAGCAATTTGCTTCGACGACAATAGGAAAAGATTTCTGTCCATTGGAAGCTTGTATAAAATTGAAGATTGGAACTCTCAAGAGTCAACGAATTTCGAACCTCGCGTTACAAAAAGTAAAGCTAAAAATCCAGATGGTTTTTGTGATATGCATTCTGGCTACACACTCGCTGGTATGGATTTTTAAGCAGCACTTTTCCAAAACGTTTCCTCAAAGATCCTATTTCTGGAAGAATGTCTCAAATCAAATGTTAATCCTGTAGATACAAAATATTATACACACACACACACACATATATATATATATATAAAATCAAATATGATTAACCAAGTAAATTTCTGCCAGTTGCTTACATTCTTCAGTAAGTAATCGATTTTTTTATTTGTCGTATGACCTAAAGCATACCTAAAGAAATGTATGCATGTTTTAATCTTATATTGAATATGTGGACCGAAAATAAAATCGTAGACATAGGATACTCAAATGAATCTTACTTAATTAAGCTTTTATAGGAAACTGCTACCTGACCATTCTTTGTAATGCTACTTAAGGGAAAGAAAGCGCCTGGGTTTTAATTGTTATGAAATTTTTTTCTTTATGTGAATTTTGCGTGTTTCGATCGTCAATATTAATTTTGTGTCACCAAATTCCTATTCGTCAATATCAATTTTGTGTCACCAAATTCCTATTCGTCAATATCAATTTTGTGTCACCAAAATTGATATTGTTTCGAGAGGGAAATTTAATTCTGGAGATTTCACATTCTCACCCGCGCAGCACATTACTAGTTCTTCATTCATTTGAGGGCTCTGCAATACATGCAGAATTTATCCATCTTTCCAATGACCACACTTGGACGAAGGCTGTAATTATAATTAGCATCGCAATAGAATGCATCAAGCAATCAGCATGCAATGTTCGTTTGGATAAAGCAATGTGTACTCGAACCTTCTCTCGACTAGCTCCCAGTTACTCTTTTGTTTCTAGATGTTCATGCCGCCCTTATGTTTCGTACTTGAGGTGTAGATTGAGACACCGATTTTCGTTTTGATGGCATCGTTTCACATGAAAAGTAATACCTTGTGACGACTATTACAAATTCATTTTCAAAAAGCAAAGAAAATGTTTGTGATGCAATAACACGTATGTAAATGCGTGAAAAATTTAATGTTTTACGCCTTGCTGAGCGTTAACACACTTTAAAATATTTTAATTTGAATAGTGGCAACAAAATGTTTTGGCCGAGTGGTGGCACAATTTTTTTTATATTGCCCAGTCTTATGATTAACCGTCCGAGCTTTACGGGTTTAGCCCTGAAATTTCAAAGTTCCTTAAAATGTCATGAATAAATGGTATTTTCTTGATTTTAATTAAAAAATGGCTCTCTCATTTTGTACCTTGATTCCTTTTCTTCAAATATACATCCAAACCAAAATCAGATACGTTAAAAACTAGCAGAAATTTTCATATAGAATGCAGCCTTCTGTGCGGAATTTTCCGGCCGTAACGCTGAGAGGTATCTTACGCTTTGGAGATTGGCAAAGCTTTTAAATTGCCGAGTTTAATCGAAAGATTGTTAAATTAGCGTAAAATATATGTATATATGGAATTCGGGACCCCATGGGATGGTTTTTGAGAAATCTCATGTGAACAGTGCCCTTCCTCTTATTTTGAAGGTCGAATGTGGCAAGTTTTATAAAGATCGGAACTGAACTGTAGATTTGCAAAAGAGATTAACAAACATTCATTAATTTATATATATATATATATATATATATATATATATATATATATATATATTTAAAAATTCGAGCTGATAATTCATCTAAGCAGTAATAATAATTAAAAGTGAACATTTTTTTTAGTACTAAAAGGTTGAAGAACATGGTTAATCTCTTTCGTTCGGAGCTTGAAAAACATTTCAAGGGAAAAACGGATGTATGAGAAAACTACTGCATTTATATCCAAACTTTAAATTCCAATAATGTATTTATTAGATAGGAGAGACATGAAATCTGGTCCCAATTAGAAACACAAGATGAATAGTATCTTCAGAGGTGTCCTGCGTAAGTATAGAAAACTAATGAAAAAAAAAAATTATTTATTCCTATTCATGAAACGTCGGACTCGTTCGTTTGTTTGTTTATGTGATTACAGCAAAGCCTCCAAGACCATCTGCATTCGTAGAGGACTTTTTAAGGGAAACTGGCTCGTATACACACGTACACATGGGAAAAGCCATTAAAACGCCCGTGAAGCTAGTCCGTTTGCGCAATTTAAACCTCGGAAGCCACATTACCGCTCGGAGGCGCAAACTTCAGGCTCGAAGGTGATTTTTGCGAAGAATAAGAGTGTAGTGAAGTTAAGATGGCCACTCATGATTCGATAATTTTGGTCACCTACGAAATGGTCTTCATAAAGAAACAAGGCCGATAGTTATTTTCGCAGAAATACTGACTTTCATAGATGCCGCTTATGGATTATTATTACCATATAAATGTCTAGCTTATTTACGTATCCTTGGGTACTAGAGCTATAGTGAAGATTCTGGAGAACATTTGCTGGTCTTCTTACAACTATAAATATATCCAAAGAAGGATTAAAATACCCCTTTATTCACTTACAGAAATAATACAGTCGGGCCCTTCCCGGGCGTGCAGGAAAGCCTCGACTAGGACTTTAACTTACAATAGAAAATAAGGAACTAAACTAATTCTAACTAGCTGAACTTTAGACGTTGTAAAAAATAATTAACCGGGTTGGTGATCAAAAACCTCTCCGGCGAATACTAACAGACACGTAAGACTACGGCCGAGCGTAGTAAGATAGACTTAAAGCAACGACGTGGCTCGAAGGTAGAATAAGCTCTCCTGAAAATGTTTGAGCTCTTCTACGGAAGTGATAGAACATCCCATTAAACACTGGTTCTACTTCATTTACATCAAACGCGATACTGAAATCTCATTCTGGCAGGGAGTTGTAGGTGAAAAATTGAATTACTTAAACTTGAAAAGGAAATTACAGGAATATCTTAGCTATTGCCCCAGTTTTTTAATACTGATGAAATCGAAATGAGTCTTAGAGGTCAGAAGATTCATTTTTCGGTAACTGTTCGTTCTACAGCTTAATTAACATTATGAAACACAGGATTAGAGAAAGTAAAATTAAGGTTACAGTGAAATTACGTAATGTTAAAATCTCTCAACACATCTTAAGACTTAAGCGGATTTACGCACACATGTAAACAAATGACACTGCATGTAATTGAAAATTTTCATCACCATTGAAAGAGAAAAAAATCAAGTTTCAGTTATTTCAATAGCAATAGAAATGGTGGTAGCATATTAGGCCCGACTAACCATCCGGAAAGTTTCATCTAATTCGTAATTAAACTAAGAAACAAATAATGAAACAATAGTGGGCATAGTAAACGAGGAATAATTGTACCAATCCAATTACACTAAGCTGATTTATCTAACGGCTTAAAAACCCACAGTTTTTCCAGACTTGAATGCTCATTCATTGATATAGCCGAGCGCATGGTTCATGAAAATTTTATTGTTTAAATGTTTTAACTTTTTTTTTAGATTTGGTCGTAATGTTCTACAGAGAAAGTGAAAACAACTTAATTGAGAAAGCAATTTGGCAAAGCAATGATTAGTTACGAAACTAATTCTAACGAATTTACGATTAGGATTTAATTACAGAGCTACAAAATTTATATTGCTATGTTAATTATATCTGGAATTGGTTCTTTTAATGTCCTGAGGCACCGAATGAGGCTTTTCGTTCAAAATGTTTAAATACTAAAGCGGCTTTTCAAAAGTGCTTTATTTTTAAAAAAGTTTCAATACTTTTAAGTTCTTATGAAATTTTTCTTAACAGTATTGATAGATTCAATTAATACACATTTTGTTTAAATTTCGCCCTCCTTTCATAGTAATCAAAGAGAATACCTATTTAACGAAGGACACATTTCGTAGGTGGTTAAATTACGGATTTAACAATTCTAAGATATGTTATTTTGAGCAGAGAAAGTTTTTTAGTGAGCATGTTTATCTCGCATAATTTAGGAACGTCGATCCAAAGATGTGTATTTGCAACATGTAATCATACAAATTCTCTGATCCATCAGTACACAGACAATCCTCCTGGGATTTGACAGGGGGCAATCCCTGATGTTTTGGCTAAGATCTCAGACAGCCTCGGCTCCTGGAGTACATAATAATTTTTCACAATCAACTAGAACCATCGATTATTTGGTGGTAGGTTCAGGCTCGGCAGGCTTCTTACTGGAACAGTTTTGTCTGGCCTTTGGTTGTGGGAACGTTAGTTACATGGTTAGATACACACACTGGCCAATGACTTAGAAACCCAAGATGGTCCTTTATTGGATCATCGTTTACACGGATAACTGCTCGGATTCGCTTGAGCATCGATTCTACATGCTTCTAGAGTGCATTGACGTTCAGAAAACACCAGGCATTGGCTATGCAGCTTTTTAAATCTTTTAAATTAGATGGAAGAGGAGAGTGTATGCGTCTTTCCACTATATCCCACACATTTTCTATGGGGTTAATGTCCGGGCTATGCGGTGGCCAGGGAACATGTTGGATATCAGACTTATGTTCAGCAACTCAATTTTGAACACTTCTGACACGATGTATAGTTGCATTATCGTTCATGAAGTATCCGCCCTCACCAGGGTAAAAATGCAACATTGCAAGGTTCACTTGATCTGCCTGTATGCCTAGATATCTCATGGTTGTTTGTTTACCCTCGAGAAACATCAGGGCACCACTTCCATGCCAGCAGAACATGCCTCATATCCTGATAATCCCAACGGTGGTGATGAGAGCTATCTGAGAATCCTGGTACTCCCACCAGACCCTAGCACAGTGCGAGTAAGGCAAGATGAATTCATGCCTTCATGGGATTCTCGCCAAATTCGACGTCCTCCATCAGTACAAAACAAGGTGTAGCATGATTCATCCGACCACATTACCAGCTCCCAATCCTCACATGTCCAGGGTCTTCTTTCCCGACACCACTGCAAACGAATTCTTGCATGCCGGATAGAAATAAGTAGCATTCCTATCCTCTGAAATTCTCTGCGCATGGTTCAAGTTGAAATCTGTTAGGAAGAACTTTGGCTGACGATCTGCGTCAGTTGAAGCACAGAAGTGTTCCTGTTCTGCAGAACAATTAGTCGGAGACGATGCCCTTCACTCTCTTGGAAAACTGTGCTCGAAGTGCTTTTAGAGAAGGACTGAGAGTTCTGATTCCAGCTTTTGAAAACCTTTAATATGGCTGCTTTTGAGAACCCAGAGAGATTTGCCGTTTTCGAAATTGAGGCTCTTGCTAAATGGGCGCTAACAATAAGTCGTTTTCCCCATTTTAATTCCCATTCATTGTGAAAAGCATTCTTACACCTTACTATACTAGCATTATAACCACGTGTACTCCAACGTCATAAAAACATTTTGCACACTTTATTCCTAGCACGCATTCAAATGAAAATCTCAAAGGTTTCCAATTCACTGGCCAGTGTGTGCATTATAAGGTTGTCCTCGGGGAATTATCTATCATTGGTCAACACTGCGGGAACAGTCTTCGACTTAATTCGTTGTTCGTTAGTGCCGTTGCTCCTTAATGTGTTCATAATTGTCACCCGGGGTGACATGGGTTGGCGATCATTTGGATCGTTTCTAGGGGTTGGGATGTCAATAACCATGTTAAGGGCTTTAAACAGCCCAGATCAGGAAGTTCTTTTTCCCGAGTGTACAGTCAAAGACAACATTAAAGCAAAGTAAGGATGAGAGTGGATGAAATGTCACCCAGGTTGGTTTACTGGTTTATTAGATTACGGCTAAGCACTCGAGGGCTATCTGTCTTAAGGGAGGGATGCCGTCGTGGAGGACTTTTTAAGGGAAACTGGCTCGTATATACGATCACCCAGGTTGGAAAGGAAAGCTTTTTTATATGTCAAGGATGTGTAGTCATCTATTTAACGACGAACTGTTGTTCAAGGGATTAAGATTTTTATATTTAAACAAATTATTAAAGTAATTCTTTATATGTTTTGGTTCTTCTATCTCTTAAACAACTATTCGTAGTTTTATATTTCCTAAAAATTTATTAATAACAAAATCAAATCTGGGATTTATTTACATTTCATTTGTTTAAAGAAAAAAATAGTTTTATTGATTTGTCAGATTGTAACAGATACAAAAAATAAAAGTTTAGGTTTGGCACAGGAGGAAATTGTTTGAAAATACAAAGCTAAAGATATACATGTAAAAACGTCCAACCTGAAATCTTTAGCTTCTTTTATATATCTCATAAGATAAATTTTAATAGCAATTTCCATTGAACTCAAACAAGTATTACATTGCCATCTTATTTACGAAAGTTTTGGATTATAAATTGATGACACATCGGAAGAATTCTATTCTTACGCTTCAATAAAAAAACATCAGCATAGTAATTGCCCGAGTGCTCAATTTTTACCCAACACTGACTTCCACAGCCCGAAATTTAACATGGGGGCAAAAAATGAAGTAGCGAAAAATAGCGCATTTTTTAAGTCATGCGTGAAATTCCATTCTCCTTTAAGAAACTTGCCTCGTAGATTTGCATACTTATGCAAAAACTTCACTTTACGAAGACTAACGGAGAATTAATAGCTTAGATCACGCCATTCTTTACAGAATTCGGGAGGAACACATAAATCGAATTAAATTCGACTGAACAAAGAAGGAAATATACCATTCTTTCTTCTCAATTCGTTCAAGGAATTCATTCGGAGTACATATTATCTTCAAGAAATGTTACGAAGTAATGAATTAAAAACGCACAGTAAGTTACAGCTTTGTTAGTAATAGAATCCAATGTAAAACCGCCAGTCGTTGTGTTTTTCAAGACATTTTTTTTTTGTTTGTTTGTTTGTTTGTTTTGTTTATTTCTAGTTTTTCGTCTTTTTTTTTTTTTCCCATTATGATACGATTTATTTGTTGTTGAATGGGTTGGAAACCTACTCAATACAAACCGTTCATAATTAGATTTTATTTAATACAGAGAATGTTCAGAGGAAGGTTTGTCACAAGCTCTTTATTTCGTCTTCTATTAAACTGAAAGTGATTTGAGCTAATTCGCTTCAGTTTATTTGTTAGATATTGCATATAAAATCGCATTCTGGACTCTAAAAAATTCACTTCGAATTTCATTTACATTGATGAAATTGATTATATTGATGTACTTTTGGTTTTATGCAGCATAACACGAAGGAGTTGTGCTACCTAAGACCAAATTTGAGATGCGCGTTTACCTGAAAAAAGGGGTCTATTCAAATTTCGCGCCAGCCGAGTAAGTATGACGCTAGTAACATACAAATCACGTTTATTTTAAATACTCGGCGTAAGCCTTGTATGCTTTATTCAACTTCCAGATTAGGTATTATGACTGAGATAGAAGTCAAGAAAACCCTTAGAAAACTGAAGCCCGTTTGCTTAAAATACCGAAATGCACGTCCCCGTCCATTAACGCACAAAGAGGTGTGAAGATATCAAATGAAATCCTTTCTACTTCCTAACAAAGAAGCTTCCATTAGTCTTTTAAGACAAGCTGCCTGCAATATACTGATACAATGTATTTCGGAAAATTGCACCTGCTGCTGCATACCTTACGGGAAGGGAAGAAAACAAAATCGCAATCTCGGCCCTTTCCAGCGATTTTGTCGCTTGGATGAAAGTTCGTCCTCTTGAGAAGTTGGTGGCAGGGGAAGAGAATGGGAAACCTTCGGACCCGTGCCCCGGGGGGGGGGGTTGCTCTCCTTAAAAATACTGAACTGAACAAAATCGTACTGCCATCTGTATGGTGCTCTACGTTCTTGCCAACGACAGCCGCAATTTTGCTGCCATCGCCATAATGAATTTTGTGGGCTTGTTCTGATGTTATCAGACAAGCGAGTAACAGCAATAATACCTAAGTCACAACAGTAACAACAACAAGAGTTAAATATTTAAATAGCCTCAGACATAAACATTTAAATTTATCCATGCATGAAAAATCAGAGCTAACAATCTCTCTGCTTTTGCCATTTTTTTTGAATTATTAATCTAACTACATCAATCGTTGCAATATGCTTAATTTTACTACATGTAGATAAAGATATAAGAAAATATTCATCCTCTATACCCTTAACGTCTTACCGAGGCTGTTCGCACATTTTTAGACTACTTATAAGGTATTTCTCCCGCCTTCGCAGCGTGCCTTCGTGGTGTAGTGATTCTGCACGCTAGGGCGGTATTCCAGAGGTCGTGGTTCGATTCCTGGCGAAGGCGTTTGCTAATTTTTCATCTTGCCTGCTACCAAAAGAATATCTAATGTCTCTACAGACTTTGGTTAGCTATAAAAAAATCGTCTGCTTCGAAAACGTTTTTTGAACTGCGACTATATTTTCAAGATTTTTAAAATATCTCATTTATGTTCGATACCAAGGTGTTGTTTGAAGATCTTCCTCATCCTGCCAATCGTTTGCCAATTCAAACTATCATTTATGACAATTCTGTTGATGATAATTTACCTGTTGTGTGTTATACAGATGGGAGTAAAATTAATAATCGAGTTGTATTAGCGTATGTCGTTTTCCATCATGGTTCTGAACTGGAGTACAAACTCTTTAGAATTCTCAATGAATGCAGTGTTTTCCAAGCCGAATTACTGTGCATTAGTGAGTAAATTAAGTGGATATCTAACAACTGTTCGCTAAGTGCTACATTTTTTATTCGCACCGATTCTCTTTTATCCTTATATTCATTTAGGAATATCTTCTCATGTAATAAATTGTCATTTCTCATGCCCTTCTTAAAGATCTTAATAGTGAAGGTGCTGATGTTATCTTTTCTCATTTTTGGCCACACTGGCAATCTAGGAAATGAAAGGGCTGACTGGTTGGCAAAACAGGCTACACATCTTCAAGTAATTACTCCAATGATACTTCCCAAGTCATTTTACAAGAACAAAAGTAGGGATGGTACAATACTCAAGTGGAATGAACTATACAGGAATTCTACTATTGCCTCTTTGACTAAACTATATTTTCCTTCCATTCCTCACAGACTGAATAATAAACACTTTTTCTCCAATTTTGAAGTTACTCAATTTCTAACCGGCCATGGTAAATTCAATTCATATTTGAAGAGATTTAGATTATCTAGTACAGACTTGTGTTCATGCAGTGTTGGAGGAGTGCAAAATGACGAACATTTGTTGTTCTATTGTTCAAAGCTCAAGGAAGGACGAAAAGAACTCATTTCTAGGTTAAACTCTGCGAATATTACATTTCCTGCCCCTCTTCACGTATTTGTCCAACATAAAATGGCCTTTTCTTTCTTCTGTAAATTTATTTCTTACGTGTCATCTGTAGATTTGTAAGTTTATTTTATTTTGTGTTGTGTTGTTGTATTTGTTTTTTACTTACCTCTGTAAACCTTGTGTAATGCTATGTGGTGCACAAGGAATTTAAAATTTTCAAGTAAAAAAATACTAGGAGAAACTTTATTACCTCAGAAATTACGGTGTAGAATAATGGTGAAGAATAATGGTTGTCAAATGGAACATTTAAAACACAAAAGTTTTAGGTAAAATAATACTGTAATTACAATGAAAACTGTCCAACGAATGTGCCAATATCGTCTGTAATTTTCAAAAGAAGTAAAGAATTAAAGAATGAATCTTGTTTATTGGAATTTCATTGAATTATGAAACATCTATTAGCAAAATTACCTTTTGAACAAACCCAAGCATATCATCTTTCTACCCAAGCCTGAAAAGCAAACACTCGTTTGACTTCCACATTCACAGATAAACCTACGCTTAGCATTGAAATTGATTTCTTAATTATTAAAATGGAAGATATGCATTACTTTTCTAAGCCAATTAATATTTGATAAGTGTACAAAAAAAGACAGAATAGCAAAGATGGAAGAAACGTAAAAAAAAAAAAAAAGGAAAAATATGCATACTTTTCATTTCCAGACAACCCGAAGCTAAATTCTAAACCAAAAATGCGAGAGAAAGGGAGAAAAAAATTCTATTAACTAAGGAGGGAGAAAAAAAAAAACAGCGCGGTGTATATTAAAAGAAATACCTTCGACGCCGTAACGAAAATTTGTTTGCATTGCATGAATTTTGCTTTCCGAAATAGGAATATTCCAGAAATGCTTTCTGTTTGCAACAAAAGTAAGAATTACACCTCATTTTTTTTCAACCCTATTACATCGGCAGAAAAATACCTTTCCGACATTTCGAAGCCCTCCGGTCTCCGAAACCTCAATTTTGTATATATTCTTTCCTTTATGGCAGTGTTAAAAAAATAGATAACATAAAATAAAAATAGGGCCCACACACGCTCCAGAAATGTGAAGTGACTTATGAGAAGGGAGTCGAATGCTGTGCCCGGCTCGCATTATCTAAAATTCGCAGCCCCGCACTCGAGGCAGGCGTAATAAATTGCGCATGGGACCATCATTTGACGCGTGGCGGTGCAAAATAAATATTCGCCGCACCATTGAGCCCGACGCGTCAGGAGTGCCATTTGTTCATTTGGTGCCCTACTCCTGGCGATTAAATGATATTTAAAAGATTCCGGCGCTCTCTCGTAGGGTCTATGAAGGAATTCCATGCGATATGTTGGGAATTCCTATTCAATTTAATGTATAAATAATGTAAAATTACTTTCGCATTTTCCTTCAAATTTGGATTTGTAGGTATTTTCGGAAGAGTAACGAGCATGCGAATTAGCATATAACTAGAAAACACTCCAACTTGATCTAAACTTATATATAATGTAGTTATCTCAAACTATTAAGGCTCAAAATTACTTCGTATACGAACCCTTTAAAAGGCAATTATATCAATTTAACCCTTTGTTGTATAGAAATAATCTAGAGAAGTTAAACGAGAATGTTTGTATTTTTTCTTTTTAAATTAGCCTTAGTAATAATAAAAAAATTAATTTTATTCAAATTTCGTTTTAAATAATGGCTACAGTTTGTTCACTACAGTGGACAGCATGCATATACGTTTCCCAAGCATACAAATCCCAGCGATTTACGGTCATTGCATTTGAAATTATTTCCGGTCTTGTTTGCAGTGATCATTACTATTTTTTAAATGGTAAATCTACAACTGACATGTAAATACAGATCCCCCAAAATACCTTCATTTCGTCGATTGTGATTGAATTCATTTTGTTACGATTTCGTAACTTGTACCTATTGGATTCAAATGTCAAATGTTCTAGAAATTCCTTGCCAAACAAACACTTTCAGTGGTGTTTTGGCTTTTCGGTAGATCTGGTTTCAATTCAGCCTTTTCGTTAGATCTTTGTCTACCTACTCCATAACTTTCTCAAACTTACATTTAATATAAAATGTCTAACCTGACTAATTATGAATAAAAAATGGCTCTATAAGAAAATGTAGGCAATATTATATAATGTTTACTACGAGAAATTGTACTAACTTGGAAACAGAAGTAGCAGCCATTTTCCAAATAGCAATGCTTTACTTAGTGATGCTATACAGCCATCTATGACCGACAGTTGAAAGTTCTAATAATATAGAATGAATAAACAAAGGAATGGAATCTGTTAACTCAGAGAAAAATAAACAAATTTAAACTTTTGTCTACTAGAGTGGACATGATACAACAAAGGGTTAATAACTACTTTTGTGTTGTTGTTTAGCTGAATGCGCAAAGTATTTGAAGACTATTTGTCTAAAGGCAGAGGTGGTTTACGGACGACTTGCTAGGGGAAGAAGATTCGTTATATCATTGTTACAATGCACATGGTATGAAACTGTCAGGCAACAGGTAGACTGACAGTAAAATGAGCACAACCATAATTTATTTAACTACGTAAGATACTAATAACATAGGAAAATCATCTGTTGCTATTTGAATGGCAAATTTAACTTGGATAATATACAAGTTATATTTTGTCTGATTTTAACTTTAATCTGGTACTATTTCTTTATACATATCTAAACCCCAAATTATAACTCCACCCCAAATTTTTATTACTTTCAGAAAACTCAGGTGTATTTAAATTAAACGGATTTTAAATTTCTTTATTCAGCTAAGGTCAAAATGGTAATTTTGAATTTATCTCGCCTAATTTTGCTTTGGGTTACAGAATGCTGAACATTATTTAACAGAATATATCTGTCAAAAGGTAAGTATCAGAATAACATCCAATATATCTTATGCAATGCATCATCGATTTTGCCCTTCTTTTTTTTTCTAAATATTTTAAAATGAAAATTAAAAGTTATTCAAGCGATGTACTTCCATACGTTCAAGCCATACAATAAGGGAATGGAAGTTGGAAAATCTAGGCATAAACCAAGCTTCATAAACGGGGAATGAGAAATAATGAAATATTAATTTTACGCAATGAAAACTTGTGAAAAATTCTCGTTATCCACACTCGCACAGGACCGCAACAAGAGACATGCGAATCCTGGGGCAACAGATCGTAAATGGGGCCCCTTTCTTTATAACTTATCCCACCCTAGTCCCCTTTTTAGTTTGATATGGTTGATCAATTTGCTCATAATTAAAATAACTTCAAACTCTTTGAGTGAATGTAAGATTTTTTCTTTGGTTTATTGGATTAAAGCACCCGAGGGCTATCTGTTTAACGACCATGCAGCCAAATAAATATATCGTTGATGTAATAAAATCATGTTGTAAAACATATGAAACGTAATTAATGTAAAATATTTACCAGCAAATTTTTACTCATAAATTACAAACATATCTGCTTTCTAACTGCTGAGGAAGCATACTGATTAACTGCTTTATCATGGGTAATTTTTTGGATTTGACTAATCACAATTGGGAACGAATCTAAAGAGCCTTTCCAGTCCCATACTGCTTCGCAAATATTTTTTATTCATTTCAGTTTTGAAAACAAGTGTTCAGCGTAGCCATGGGAATGGTTCAGTATATAATATATGATGTGCATACAGAAAACTTCGATGAAAGTGAACTGAGATTTATCAATAGTTCTGCTAATCCTTTGTTAATTTTTTCTAAGTTTTTTTTTAAATGACGCTTTAACTATAAATAATGGGGATGGAAATGTTGACAAGACATCCTCTGGGAATTTATTGTATTAAATCAACTGCTTCGTCATGAATGTCTTTTTTACTCCCTTTCATAAGAAATTCAGTTTTAATTACTTGATACGCATTAAGAACATTGTTCAAACCTCGGAAATCTATAATGTAGCTAAAAAAATTAGCGCATACAATATCCATCATTGGGGGAAATCAGTGTTACCTTAAAATAAGGTTATGAATCTTTTAATCGTTCATCACTGCATAATCTATCATAAAGTATTTTCAATTTTCTAACCCCTCCAGGAAAAATCTTTACCTATTCGCAAGGTAAGATTGGGATAAAAAAATCTTTATCTATTCCCAAGATAAGATTCGGATAAAAACATTTTTACCTATTCTCAGATTATTTAACATCTCCGAAGCGATAGGCAACAGACTTCCAAGTTTCTTTGCATCTCGTTAATTTTTAAAAAGGATTTCTGCTCGAAATCGTACACTGATTAACGTAGCAATTTTGAAGCAAATTTTGATAATTGTTTCAAATAACTGATTTTGAAATAATGTTTAGGAATCCTTAGACTTCGCATTATGTGACTGAGGGCAAGAGAAAGTTATAAAATAAATTCTGTGCTTGAAAAATGAAAATATAAATATCATATCAGCGTGGCTTAATTTTTCAATTTTTAAAGTAAAATCTCGACTATAAAAAGTTTAATATATTTCTCAAGGTCGTGGCCCGGTGGTAGTTACGCCTCAGCATTCGTAACAAATAATCCATTACTTTTGGGTTGCTGCTAATTCAGTTGCTTTCATATATATACACTGGTGTGCAAAAATTAAGGACGAAGTCGAAAAATTAGCATATCAGCTGAACGAAGAGGCAGAGTGGACAGAAAGACCAATAGGAGATTAAGTAAGGTGATGTACGGCAGCACATGCGCAGATATGCAGGTAGACGTAATGGGGGAGTGTCTGAGTAGCATAAAGCATGTTGTCGGTGTAAGATCAGTATTTCTGGCAAAGAAATTGCACGCCGTATAGCAGTTAAAATCACACCGAGTTGTTGCCTCAGCGAGGAATGGCGAATAATCAATCTGTTAGACGACATCTGGATGCTTTTACCTGAGGTCGAATCATTGGGAAGTTGGAGGAAGGCCGCAGTGTGACAAGTGTGGATGCAGAGTTCGGAATTGCTCACAGCATCGTTTCACGACTTTGGAGACAATTTCAAACTACAGGAACAGCTATCCAGGTGTTTAGTAGTGGTCGTCCACGAGGAACCACACCCGCAGATGACCGGTATATTTCCTTACAGGCCAGAAGAAACAGGCGGCAGACAGCGGGAGAAATCGCTAGACACACGACACAGGCGACTGGACGACCGATATCGCGTTTTACCGTGACCAGAAGACTGCACGGTGGTGGTCTGTTTGCACGATGCCATGTACGGTGTGTACCTCTAACGCCTGTCCATCGGAGAAGGCGGTTTCTGTGGTGCCGGGAACACCGGAATTGGAGAGACAATGAATGGGGACGAGTACTCTTTACAGATGAGAGCAGATTCAGTCTGAGTAGCGATTCTCATCGCATACTCATCTGGAGAGAGCGGGGAAGCCGCAATCATCCCTCGAACATCATTGAAAGGGACAGGTATGGAGGTGGCGGTGTTCTCGTATGGGGAGGCATCATGCTTGGTAGTCGTACAGACCTTCACAGCTTCGACGCAGGTTCAGTCAACGGGACCCGTTATTGTAACGAGATTTTTCTTCCATATGTGCGTCTTTTTAGAGGCGCTATGGGTCCGCAGTTCCTTTTCATGTACGACAATGCACCATGCCATCGCACAGTAGCTGCCGAACAGCTCTTAGAGAGTAAGGATATTGAACGTATGGATTGGCCGGCACGATCTCCGGATGTCAATCCCATCGAACATGTATGGGATTTTCTAGGCAGACGCTTGGCAGCTCGTACCTTACCACTAGTAACGATTCCGGAGCTTCGATTGGCGCTGCAAGACGAGTGGGCAGCAATGCCTCAACAACTCATTGACACCCTCATTCTCAGCATGGTCAGACGCTGTGAAACCTGCCTAGCTGTCAGGGAAGATCATATCCCCTATTAAAGACCGGATGTTTCTTGCTGGACCCCCATCACAGGGATGTTGCGGCCTTCAGTCGCATTGCGCTCCATGCTACTTTTTTAATAAAGCTTCTTTTTATCCCTCTGATTTCTCTTTTAGTAAGTGTTGCTTACATTACTCATGTCCTTACGTATTGGGGATCTTACGGTATTAAATGTGTTGATTTGGAAAGCTTTTGTACAAAGTTATATTGAAACAACCGTCTCGTCCTTAATTTTTGCACACCAGTGTATATATATAACGCTATTCAAAATTATGAATGAGAAAATAACTTTAAATTGCGTATTATATTACCAGTATCATTTCAAGCTTCATTCTCTTGCTGCAACCTTATATTGTATTTTCACCAACCTTAGAAATTCCAATAACGTTTATATGGCTCCTAAAATTACGTAACGTATTTTATCACATGAAAGCCAACAGAGTGAAATATATGTGTTTGACCCCTTGTTTTATGGATTATCAGTCCTTTATTTCGTAGAACATTATACCATTCCATTTAGCCTCTTTTCGGGGGGGAGGGGAATGGTTTCTAGAGTGGGTTTCATTTTATTTCGTTTGTGATCTTTCTTTTGAAACGAATGCGCGTTATAATGGCTTTTATTCCCCGAAATCCCGATGGGAATTTTTTTTCCTTTACCATTGGCTATGATGGTGTTCATAGCTTACTTTAAAGGTCTAATCTCTTCGTTAAAACGTTTAAACGCCCACTCCCCATCAATAAGTTTAACATTCCCATAATCGCAATCACTATATCTTTCTTTCCTTTCTGGTATTCTTTTTTCTCAGAAAGAGCTATTTTTCTGATGCTTTTCTCCTTCGTTTTTAACCACCGTCAAAGGAGAAAATAGAAGAATTACCGTTTTATCGTGACCAATGCCCATAATATTAAACTTTATTGCCACTCATTAAACACTCCTTTCCCTGAAATAGATAGATTTAGATGGCAGTTTAGAAGAAGGATTTTTAAAGAAATATCCCTGGTTTCTTTTGTCATCTAGATTCAGTTATAAAGGCATTCTTTTGTTAGCTTTACTGTGAAAGTTCGAAAATGTTTTCTGTCCTCTTAATAGACGCGGATAATTACTTTGAATGAATAGAGCAGCATAAAATTACACCAAAGAAAGCGACGATTAGTTTTAACTTCCTTCTACTTCAGGAAATGGGGGAGTAATCTTGGATATCGATAGAGCATTTTAGTGAACTAGTCAGTTCTTTAATCGGAAAAGAATAAAATGTCGAAGTTCATCATTGTAATATGTGTTTTAAAGGGTTTTTACCAATGTAAAAGTTTCACATTAAGAAAATATTATTTCATAAAAGTTTGCCAAAGAAGCATTTAGCGTAGAGACATGCATTATGTTAGATTGCCTTTATAGAAAATTTTTAAAGAACTACAAAACTTTCATTAAACACTTTAAGCTCTTTGTTACAGTACAGTTATATTTCATTTTTTTATATTTATGATTTAAAGTTTTATTTTGACCTATATTTGATTCAGAAACATTTAATGAATGACAAATTTAAGACGAGGAACATTTATAAGAAAACTGTAGAAATATCTTTTCACTAGAACACAACGAACGAGGAAATGCTGCAGGGAAAATCTCCAGCGTGTTAAATGTTGTTATAACAGAAGTTACTTTCGACTTAAACCTAAAAATTGGCATTCGTAAAGATAGTGCGAAAAATGAAACGCTGAATGATGATATCCAGATTCTAAATCATCCAATGCAATACGATAAATTATAATTTCGTGCGTGCTTGCTTTACTGTTTTTTGGAGGGAATACATTGTGTTGGATATGAATATATACACCGTTAATATATAAAATCTACAAAATACTATAAATAAATATTATTTGCGTTTATAATTAAGAATTTCTCTTCTCCAAATGCATTTTTATTTGAATTCTTACATTCTTTTTTTTCTTTAGAAGTTGTTACGTTACTATTATATCATTAATAGCTTATATTATAAGGTATTTCCTCCCTTCTTTCTGCATCCTTCGTGGTGTAACGATAGCACACTCGGAGCGTATTCTAGAGGTCCAGGTTCGAGTCCCGGCGAAGGCACTGCTCAGCACCCTGGTTCATCCCAAATTCATATATTCACACAGCTCTTCAAACTGATACTATACAAAATTATATCAAAAAACTAGCAACAATTTTTTTTCTTTCTGTACTGATACAATTTTTGTATCAGTACAACAGCTGTATCAATAAAGAAAGAAAAAAAAATCGCAACAATTTATTTGAAGTACCTACTATATTAATGATCCAACTTTTTTTTTCACATTGCTGGTCTATTTTCATTCATTTCATCTTTCTTCGCCGACTGATGGCGGCTAAGTGAAATACCCCATTCTACCATCTTAATTCTTCATATTTTCCTTTTGTTGTTCCAGACATTCTTTTATCTGATGCAGAGTAAAAGTGCGCTGTCGCGCGCTATCACTATCTTTCCATTCGACACAGGCAGCATAAAAAAAAAAAAAAAAAAAAAAAAAAAAAAAAAACCTAATGACTTTAATGTTAGCAATATGATATATTTTTATTCATAATGCTTATTCTTAGAATCCATTTTGAATACACAGAAAATTTTTCCTCAAATAGCGTTTCGTTACAACCATTAAACGCAAATTCTTGAGAATTTGTCGATTGTTGTACAATTAAGTATATTCTTTGATGCAGTAATTGCAGGTGAGCGTGTGTACAACCATAGTTCTGTTAATGCCGATCATTTCCGACCTCGCATTTCCAATTAAATAATTTTAACTTCCGGAATAACGAAAGGAAATTATTTTTTTTTTCTATTTCCCTCAAAATTTCTGAATAGAATGTTTGGCAAATTGAACAACTTAGGCAACGTATAAGGAATTAACTTTCAGCTTCTTGGCTAGGTATGTACGCACGTATATACGTGTATGATACATACATTTACTTCCAAAATTATGTTTATGGATATAAAACTGTTAAAAATTATGTTTATATATAAAATATGCCCAAAATTATGTTATGCGTGTAATAATATATTTACTATATAGGTGCTACTGAAATTATTACTAGAAATCCGGGTCAAGACAGAGAAAAACTCCATATTGCTTTCTGCTTTTAACTGCCTGTTGCAACAGGGATATTTACACTATCTCGTCGACGTTCAAATTCGTTTTATTGAGGTTACGGCAAAGCACACTAGGGCTATCTGCCTCAGGAGAGGGATGCCTTCATGGAGGATTTTCTATGGGAAACTGGCTCGTATACACGTTTCACATGAGTAAAACCAACAAAACGTCCATGCAGCCAGCCCATTCGCGTGGAATCTAATCCGGATCGGAACTACTAGTGTTTACAGACTTTACCTCTCGGCTACTGGTAAGCCTCGTCGACGTTCAGAGTTTGACAATGGGTAATTCGACCCATTCTAGATCAGAGTGACTTAGCAACATATTTTTAATATCTGCGCTTTCGTTTGATCTAATCCCGATTAATTCTTGAGAAGCCACCTTTTGTTTTGTACTTATGGTTAAGAATATAAATGTTAATGCTGTATTTTTGCTGCTTGAAAGTCGCCAAATGTCGTCGTTTCACCAAATCTCCTTATTTAAAAAAATATTTTAAATATCTATTTTATAGATTATTAGTTGCAATTTTCTATTCTTATTTCTTGATGAACAGATTCATTGATATATTAAAAAGTAGAATTCAAGGTAAGACCTTTTTTATCATCCCTTTAAAAATTATGCTGGCGAAAGAGATATTGGCGGAGGAATGGTGGTGTAGGTGTAGTTAATTATGGCAAAGCACACTAGGGCTATATGCCTAAGGGGAGGAATGCCTTCGTGGAGGACTTTCTAAGGGAAACTGGCTCGTATACACGTTACACATGGGGAAAACCACGAAAACACCCATGCAGCCAGCCCGTTCGCGGGATTCGAACCTCGGACCGAACTACCAGTGTTCAGCGACTTTACCGCTCGGCCGCTGGTGGGCGACGGAGGAGGAATGGAATTTAACCTGCTTCCCCAAATACGCAGAAATCAGCCACGTCAATGAAGTTACAAAATTACGTTTATGAACATTAGATTCCTTTACAAATCCAAACGCCTGCCCGTATTGTAGAGTCATTATTATTATTTTTTTTAAAGCACGAGATACGAAAAATGTGCAATGCCCTCGCCAGGACTCGAACCTGGACCCGTCGAACATGCGTCGAGTGTGCTACCGTTACACCATGAAGGCATGCTGGAAAGAGGGAGAAAATACCTTCTAATATATTCAAAATATTAAATTTTCTTTAAAATTATCATATATTATTTCAGTTTTACTAGTTTCATAACAGATATAATTTAGTGTTACATAAAAATGTATTCCAGTTTGAAATGTATACAAACGTATTGTAATGTTATGTATCAACGAAAATAAACCTAATCAGTTATGCTTTTTAAATTCTGAGAAAAGAGAGCTTTTAGTATAAGTAATCTTACTAATCCATATACATTTTATTGCTTTAACTATAAGAATAGTAAATACAGAAATTGTATACTTTCTGGAATAATGCATCATCATTAAGCGTCGCAACTGCGATTAGTTATTGAAAGATTTCCCTGCTCTTTGGAACACATAGAATTTGAATAGAACGCAAATTTGCATCTCTGATTGTCTTTGCTATATATGCTTCTTTATTTGTATAAATTGTTATCTTAGACATAAACAGAATAACGACTTATGCAGAAGCATAAGTAAGTGCCTGCCATTAGACAAAAAAAAAAGTTCGATTGTGTATAATATTTTTAGAAGTAAATGAAAGAGAAAATAAAATACTGCACAAACAGGTAAAATGAACCAATCTGATACCACCTTTCTGAGCTGCTGTTGTATTTTCTTAACAATCTAATAACTACGAAGGTAAACAACAAAAAAACCATTTTATCAATAATTCACCGACATGCATGCGAACAATCCGCATAATTATCCATCGGATGCACTGAAACGCTGTAAAGCGTCACATTTTATTTTAAATAAGCATTTCCTTTTCCTAAGTTTTCGGAAATCGAACTTGCTGTGTGAGAGAAATTAGGTTCTTCCCCCCACGCCTGACGCGATATTGCTAATCAATGAGCCATACTTTTCAGAGAGAAGGTTTGCAGCTCGCTGTTAAATCCTTGCGGAAATGAAGCTGTGGCGAAGGAGAGAAGAGCTTAGTCTTATCTTTCGGTCCTGCCATAGCGATGGTTTCCGAAAGCTTGGATTTGTTTTGTTAGGAGTCCCACTGGTTGCATAGCTGACGAGTCTTTGTGGTGGTGGGCAATCGCCACGAGGAGAACTCTCCCAGTTGAAGTTTGCGGACGATCTGAGTTGAATACCATCGATGAAGCCATACCTCGAGAAGTGATTAGTTTGCTCATCGGGAGTAGTTTTGTTTACTTTCAATGGAAATCTCTAAATTGTGGAAGTCATTACATTCGGGAAGACGTATTGGATTCCGAATATGTAAAAGTTAATACATCGAAGTTGATTACCGCGGGAAGTGCTATTTTGCGATGAAAATGAACAGTATTAAATCTAACGAATTATTCGAGTGTATAATAAACATTCGACGAACTTAACTTCATTCGAATCTTGTATTTCAAAAGATAGTGCAGTTTCGAAACTTCAACAAAATCTAGTAATGTTGTAATGTTGAAGTTACGAGCACAAGATTTTCATTTTAAACAAACATTAACTCAGAATCAATTTGACACTCTATAAAACCTTACACTCTTAAGTGTATTACTGTTAAGTAGAGTAATTTTGAATCAATTTATTTAAAATTCTGACGTTTCGGTAGATTACTACATTAACTCAGAATCAATTTGACACACTATAAAATCTTACACTCTTAAGTGTAATTTTGAATCAATTTATTTAAAATTTTGACGTTTCAGTAGATTACTACATTAACTCAGAATCAATTTGACACACTATAAAATCTTACACTCTTAAGTGTAATTTTGAATCAATTTATTTAAAATTTTGACGTTTCAGTAGATTACTACATTAACTCAGAATCAATTTGACACAATATAAAATCTTACACTCTTAAGTGTAATTTTGAATCAATTTATTTAAAATTTTGACACTGCAGTAGATTACTACATTAACTCAGAATCTATTTGACGCGCTATAAAACCTTACACTCTTAAGTGTATTACTGTTAAGTAGTGTAATTTTGAATCAATTTATTTAAAATTTTGACGTTTCGGTAGATTACTACACTAACTCAGAATCAATTTGACACACTATAAAACCTTACACTCTTAAGTGTATTACTGTTAAGTAGTGTAATTTTGAATCAATTTATTTAAAATTCTGACGTTTCAGTAGATTACTACATTAACTAAGAATCAATTTGACACACTATAAAATCTTACACTCTTAAGTGTAATTTTTAATCAATTTATTTAAAATTTGACGTTTCAGTAGATTACTACGTTAACTCAGAATCAATTGACACACTATAAAACCTTGCACTTTTAAGCACATTACTGGTAAATAGAGTAATTTTGAATCAATTTATTTAAAATTTTGACGTTTCGGTAGATAATTTCAAAGCTCCCAAAACATACATATTTTCCAGTATCAACCAATCACTACTTCGATGCATTTCCTTCTCTATTGTAAGAAATTTTATGGAAAAATAATGTGTCTAGGAATATAAATTTTATTTCGGTTGATAAAATTCTGATAAAATTCCATTTCCATATAAGAGAAGTATCGGATTTAGTATCATGCTGATCTCGTTCTGAAAATGTTATTTCTCGTTTATACCTCACCATTATATTTCACGAATATTTCTAAAAAAAATAAATACACGTATCGCCTTTTCCTGCAAGTTTGTGGCATAAAGGCATCAGAAACTGCATTATCTTTCATTGCTTGAATCAACAGATAGCAGAATGCTCGAGAATGCGAAAGAGTGTAAGCAAATTTGAGGCCATAAAGAGGAGAAAAAAAAAGAGTTTTCCTCCAATTCTGTGGCAAATGTAAATACATAATCTTTTGCTAAACTCAGTTTTCGTAGTCTAAAATGGTTGGACACATTTTTCTACTTTTGCCATTATACAGTGACTATAATTTCAAAGAATTTGAACTTGTACATACATTAGTATACACAAGTTCAATATAATGTATCATCAAAGGCGTCAAAGTGCGTTAATTTCCCATTCAAAAATCAAATTTGCCAAATATATTCCAACTTACAATAATATAAATAACAATAGCAAATAATAATGCATTTTCATTCCCGATTGTCATAGGGCCGGATACAGTTTTAGTTACAATTACACAGGGATTGGAAAAAATACCGCCAAATAGCCAAGTCTGATGACGTTTGGCAATTTTTCGCCAAATTTGGCGAGATAGTCTTCCTGTTCAATGTCAAATGGACTTAACACTGTAATCCTATTTTTCTTTCTGAGGCCTTTCATGTTATATCATAGAAAATATACTGCAATTTACTTATAAATTCACTAAAATTATTTACATGTAATCAAAATTCGTATCATTGCCCCCTTCTTTCTCAATGAGTGCACGTTGCGAATGGTATTATCACTCACGGGAACTCGTACTTATAGCTAAGGAAAATCAAATGGCAGGCTGAAGTAATGCCGACCACAAGAGCGAGGGAGAGCAAGTAAGACAACTGGTGGCAGGCTTTCCTGCAATTAAGCAATTAAAGAAGAGATACAAGTGGAGCACGAAAGATTGAAGCAGGTCAAGAGAACATGAAAAGAGAACTTACTGCCATTATAGAAAAAGAAATTAGAGGGTATGAAGGCAGAATAAACATGACTAAAGGCCGTGGAATTGCACCATTTTGTCTAACATTTAAATGTGTAGGAACCTCGTGAACAGATAAACGAATAATCCCTTTAGCTCAGGAACAGAGTCGTAAACTCAAGAAGGGTTAATTATCCTTTATTTCTCAAAATAAGAATTTAACATTTGGCCCCTTTCTCAGGGCGTACAGCAAAACCTTCACTTAAGCTTTAACTCAAAGTAATCAGAAATAAAACTTGAATAATGCTTAACTAAAAAATATCAAAATTTTAAGTAGTTGGCCACTGAACATCGAATAATCTAGAAATCTATCAAGGGCCTGAAATACGGCAGAGCATTATAGTAGTAGCTTAGAGAGACGTAGCCAAAAGTCGAACGTGCGCTAGTCAGAAACTCTGAGGCTCTCTCGAAATCAGTGGAACTTCGACTTAAATACCACTCTTACTCATTTGTATTAAACGCGATTATAAAACCACATTCTGGTAGGAAATTGTAAGCTGAAATTAGGAAGGACAGGAAAATAGTTTAATTAAAGATAACTGTTAAAAACTTAGAATAAACCTTACAAGGTTGTAAGAATTATGTTAATTTTATTAACAGTTAAATTTTAAGTTCCTTTCCTGTCAAATTCTTAACTTCAACTTACTACTTCCGGCCAGAATGTAGTTTTGGAATCACGTCTGAATACATAATGAGGAGGAGCGGTATTTAACCGCGAAGTTCTACTTGCTGAGTTAGAGAGAATCAGAGTTTCTGATTTGCGCGCGTCTGCCTTTTTGGGCTACTCTCTAAGCTGTTATTACGCTCGGCCGAACTTAGGCCCTTGATAGCTTCGCAGTCAATTAGCGTTAAGGGACCAACTCGATTAGAATCTTGATAGCTTCGACTATATCTTTTTAGTTTAGATTAATTTTAGTTTACTTCTTAGCCTCTTAAGTTCAAGCCCAAGTGTCGGCTTTTATTGCACACTCCAAGGCAGAGTTCTGTTAAATCTTATTGGAACAATAAAGGGTTATTTACCATTCCATCTTGTTGTTTCTTGTCTCACGAACTCAAGCGATTATTCGCTTAACAGTTCTTAAGATTCTTCACGTTCAAATATGACTTAGCATTTACAAAGTGGAGAACACTACAAGGTAAAGTTGGAGAAATTCAAGAAAGAGTGCCTGCTGTCGAACAACAGATCAAAAGATTTTCTGCAGTCCAACAGCAAATAGAAGGAAGTGTTTCGACTGTCGAGCAAGAAATCGATGCCAGAGTTCTAACTGCTGTCGCCGATGGAGTTCAAAGCTTGAAGAAATCTACAGTGACAGCTGGAAACAATTCTAGACCTCAGTTCTGGCACCAAAAATGCTGTGACATGCATACGGTTTCGTAATGGATTAAATGCACACAGAACCGTTGAGAGTTTGATAAATTCCCCCTAAAATAAAACAACTTTACTGGAACTTTTTGCTCAACAGTACTCGTACAGCTCTTCTCAATATAATAGAGGCACAGTCAGTATTTACCGCCTACAAAGAACGTTAAACACAAGGATATGTAAAGCGAAAGCTTGAACGATGAACTCTCAATAATCTGAACTAAACCTGAAAACTGATGCTCTCTCCAGATATATGAAGATATACTTTCATGAAAAAAGGTCGTTCTTAAAGGAAACTAAAAAAAAAAAAAAAAAAAAAAAAAAAAAAAAAAAAAAAAAATTCTATTCCCACTAATACATTATTATCAGCAAAGAAGGAAGGGGTACGTCAACTGCTAAGCATATAAAACATCTCGAGTATTGAGTCGAAATGGAAAAATACAGGTATGCCAATTCATGAAAAGTCCGATTTTGTGTCAGAATACCTGTGTTAGAACAATGCTGTATACAAATCTAATACATATCCTAAGTCGTGGTTTCGAGACACGGAAAAAAGCAAATCAAATTTTTTCAGCCCACCCATTAGAACGGGAGATATAGAGAACTGTACTCCCCTTATTTTTAGTATTGCAAGTTGTACTTCCTCGTAACAATTAAGAGCTTTAAAAGTCAATACTAAGGACTAATGCATAAAATAAGTTATCTGCCTGCGGGCGAGATATTCGTCTGAAACTGCTCAATTCATAATATTCGGATTTCCCATCAATTACCGTTCCCATCTAGCCACCATAATGCTCGCTCGGCGCCGGCGATTGAAAAAATGCCGTAATGGTCAACACTGCGGTAAATTTGTGACGTCAGACTGCAGCCGCAAGTGATATCAACATTTCACCCCGATCTTTCAACGCACCTTGGCCATTTCCGGAAATGATGGACTTACATCGTTCTACCACCGAAATAGCCGATGTATAAATAGAGATCAATGACTGGCTCAGCCGCTGGCTGTTTCGTTTGAGATATTATATATGAGAGGGGGGTTAACACCCTTGGGAATCGACGTGATTAACGTGCCGGCTAACTGACCGTAACGTCCAATTTCTATGCTCAGATAAGGCTAATGGGTTATCTAATATCATAAATTTCTTTCCGAAGATTCCTTTTAGGAACATTTTATTTTTTGCTTCGTACTTCCATCGGTGAAAAGGTGAGAAAAAAATTGAATCCATACTCGTACTGCAGTACGTATCATTTTTTCAATAAGTAATTGAAGGGACATCTGTTTGTGGTATGTATTGGGAGACTGCCGGGGAAATGTACGTCCATACTGCGAAAGAGCAATTAGCGAAACATTACTCGGTAGCAGATAGAAGTAAAGTTACGAAATATTATATTAGATATCGGTAGAGGAATTACTTTTTCTTTAGCAGAAACCATTTCTGCTGCGAAAATGCTCTCGTAATCTATGAAAATGCCAGTAATATTCTTAACGCATTACTATTAAAAGAGTGTAAAAGATTAATAATGTAACCATTACTAATTTTGCGTGTATTGTCACTGAAAAATACTGTTAATCCGTTATACAATTCAATATTAGAGAAGTAATTTATCAAAAACTTTTAAATTATTAATTTACTTTTATTAGCAAAAAAATAAATAAATAAATAAATAAAATAAAATATAGAGCGCAGTCTTCAAATTAGCTGCTTGTTTAATATTATTAAACACGAATTATGCTTAGAACTTAAACCCATCAAACTTCTAATTATACAGCGAACTTTGAAATTCTCCTTGTTAATTATAACGACAGTTTCCTACTGTCAAGTCGAAAGGCTTGTGACAATTTTCAGAAACTTAAAACTTTTGAATATATAAATTTATTTAAAAAAATTCATAAACGTCTTAGATCAGAAATTCTCAACCTTTTGACTAATGCGTACCATCTAAACAAAAATTGAAAATCTTTAGTACCACCACTATTTTCCAATGAGTATTTTTCAAGTTTTCAATAGAAATATTTAAAATATATATATATATATATATATATATATTGCCATTTTCACTGCCTGTTGGCTATTTGTATTAAAGATGCATTCATAAAAAATGATTAAAAACTGGTTTCCATTTTAATTATCTTTACAATCTTTAAGATTGCGAAATTTGGGCCTGTTAATGAGAGATCAATTTCTTTATGTCTGGTCTTATTGCACTTAGCTTTAACCGCAAAGTAGGATCCACTTGTAATTTTGTTCTGAAATATGACATGGGAGAAAATCCTTGTTGACACAAATAGGCTGTGCAAAAAGTCAATAAACATTTAATAGCTTTATTTGAAATGCCTTTAAATTCTTTTTTCGATTCAGCCAAAGTTTGGAAGTGTGTTATTGTAATCAAATTTTCGTTTTCATAATCCTCGGGAATGTACGTGTTAAAAATTATTTATCAATGAAAATAATGACTTTTAATGTCAGATGCTAATACTTTTTTTATTTTCAAATTATTTTCTGTTAGAAAACTTTCTAAATGTGGTCTAAAGCTTAAAATATTATTATCCAATTATTTGATGATTAGCTTAAGTTTATTTTTATAATTGCATTTATTTTATTTCTAATGGTAAATAAATCAACACTTTGTCCTTGTACTCTTAAATTAATCTCATTTAACTTTCCATTAATATCAGCTAAATATGCTAAAACGCACCAAAGACAATTCACTAAATAAACAATTTTATGTAAATCATCACTCTTCCGGTAAGTCAATCCTAGCCAGTTTTCGATTTTGAAAATCTAGGTTTGTTTTATTATTTTTTCACAAATATTTAAATGCACAATATATTACGAGTTCTTGAAAAACAAACGACGATATTCTTAAATCGCGTTGAAAAGTAAGGATTACAACGCAACAAGACAAAATACCTGCTGTTAAAGACAACAAATCGACGTAAAAAAAAAAAGCTTTTAATTGAAAATAGCGCGGAAATGGTGGCGGAATAAAGTGTAGACATTCTAATAAATCGATCAATTCTAAAAGAATTAATGAGATACAGTTATCTTTCTATAAGAACTTATTTTTATTTCCTATTAAATACAACATCCATTTTATTACTCCTTTTAAAAACATCATTTGCGAAAAATTTTGTTATATTTATGGCTAAGAGAATATTTGTGAAAATATTTTTCTAAAGTCCTTGAACAAAGCTCAGATCGCATAAATTTACGAGTGTTGGAGGAAACCTTTAACAGGATGTTAAATTATTTAATTTTTGAATAATTTAACATCCTGTTAAATTTAATAGTTAAAACTACTTTGGTCCTTTGCGTACCACTTATTTTTCTCTTGCGTACTACCGGTTGAGAAGCTCTGGCTTAGATTAAATATGAATATTTGTTATAGAATATAAGTAAATCTACAGTTTTATATATATATATATATATATATATATATATATATATATATATATATGACACTGTTATATACTGCATTAATGCAATATCAATACATTACAATAACATAATTATTCAAAAAATATCATTCCATTCATGAGCAGCAGATAGTTTTGCGTACTCAGTCATTAGAGCATTTATAACGATATACAGGGTGTTCGGGATAAATTTGACATATTTATAATTGATTATATTTTTTCGTAGGTTGGAGGTATTGACACACACTACTCGTCATTTAAAAGTTTGGAACCTTCTTCATTCATACACAAGATGTCAGAAAGGATGGATGACTGGAACTCACCTGAATCATGGAAGAGAATAACTTCTATCATGATGATTCGTGCCGGCCATCAAAATAAGGATATTATGACTGCTGCCCAATGCTCGCTGAACACAGTAAAAACAATCAGGCATGAACTACAGACTTGCAATGGTGACTACGAAGATGTAGCCACCACCAAAAGTCAAAAATGGTTGTCTGAAAATTTCTACGACTTCAGTGCAAATGTTTGGCCTCCAAACTCCCCGGACCTTAAATCCATGGATTATTTTGTATGGGGCGCAGTTGAAAAAGACACCAGTCGCACTTCCAGTAATACAAAAGCCCAGTTAATGGATAAAATTAAAACAGTTTTTGTGGCCTTTCCCAGGGAGACTATAGCATCAGCTTGTTCGAGGTTTCGAGGCAGGATTGAAGATGTGATCGATGCTAATAGTGGTTATTTTGAGTGAATCTTGTTGATAGTATTGTAATTTACTCTGCCTGTAAATTTTTTGTCAATTCATTAAATTTAATAGATGCAAAGCGGATTTTCGTGTTCTTTACGAAACCATCAAATTTATTCCGAACACCCTGTATCATAATTTAACAAGCCACGTATCCTTCTTTATTAAAATTTCCTGTGGAAATATCCTCGCCTCTATTTAATCACACCAAAAGTGCATTTATCAATTGAATTTGAATTACTCAGAGTTTAAATTTGAGCGTGCAAATTCTGCATGGTCAAAACCTTTCGAGAGTTTCTGTGTAGACAGAGGTTGTTGGCACACTTTTTATATCAACTTTGATTTGCAATTAAAAACAGTCACCTGCTTGGAAAATTTATGTTAACTGCAACTGTATTTTTGAAAATATAAATTATCGTTCGCTATTTAACAATTTTGTTTTCATGCAAAATGTCGCCTTTAAAGAAGCAGTGAACGGAAGGTTATGTTTTTGCTCTTTCGGAAGAAAATTATTTGTATTTAGTTATTAAAAATTATGTGAAAGCCACGATCTGTCGGCATCTAAAGCAACGATAGGCAACATTATCAGTAATAAAGGGAAAAACGGCAAAATTTTGTTTCAAGGAGACAAACTGTTCAAAATACATATCCAAGGAAGAAACAGAATGTTTCGAATGTTGCAAAGTCAAGTACTTTAATGGTAAAACAAAATACAAGTCAAAGGACAGTTGAATAATCATTAAAATTCTCAGAGTAAAAGAGCTGTAAACAAAGTGATTAGTACTGGTTTGAATCTTGAAAAGGCAAAATAACATAATATGCATCATCTTTCTCCACGACATATAGCCGAAAGCAGAACGAGCTACATAACTCTCTATGAGAAATAACTGTTCGAACAAAAGTTAAAAAATGTTGTCACAATGGAGGAATCTTGGGTGCATTTGTATGACAGCAATAAAAAAGGTGATCCATTTATTATCATCAAAGAGAAGAAAAATCCATAGAACATGGATCAAGGGATCTAAAGAAAGTCTTTCAAAAGGACTTACGATTACTTTTATATATATGCATATAACAGTAAATTAAAAATAAAAGGAGTAGAAACAAACACTAAGATCAACTCCATAATATCAAGAAGACATTTTGTACCTCATTTTCAAATATGAAATAACTTCTGTACACTATACTTCTGTAGATTATATATACATAATATTCATGTGGAAATAACCTTCCACATGAATCAGAAGGACTACATCAAGACAAAGCAATACGGCGCACGTCAATTTCCTGGAAAAAATGGAGCAAGAAACATGTAGCGAGGCCATACCCTTTACTCATGATCCTACTAAATGTCCTGACGTATCATCCACGGATTTGTAGTCTTTGGGACTTTTAGAAAGCAAATTGTTCAAACGTCGACCTACAACCCTCTTTAGACATTAGAAAGTTGTTCGAGAGGAATCTGATAAAATACCTCTTTTGCTACTAAAAAATATTTATTGTCTTGGAAGTTGCGGAGTAGAAAGTTAGTGAAGAACGAGTGTTTTCAAATGAAACATTTAAGACGCAAAAATTTGAGGTAAAATATATCTGTATGTGTAAACAACAATCGTCTAAAACATGCGCTAAGAGCCTTAGTATATAAATGCAAATGTTCGCTTTTAAAAATTTCCCATTTGTTCTCCTATCCATTACTCACAACCGAAAACATTGAAAATCTAAAATGAGAAAGAGAGTGGCAGCTAATATCAACTATTAGCCTAAATAATCATAAATAGAAATAATGCTCTCGAAATAATAATTATTTACAGTATTCTTCCCCTCTATCTCTAATGAACACAATATGCATGTGTACATAACAAAGCACATTATTAATCAGAAGTATAACGGGCATGCGGCCATTTCTCAGTTAGCATAATAATTCCTGTAAAATGCAATATTAAATTAGTTAGTATCAATAAAACATAGAATTAAAAGAAGAGTTTTAATTTATGAATTTTCATGAATGATAGCGATAGGATATTCCTGATTAATCATACGTGCAAAATGGAAAATCGCAGTCGCTGCTCGAAATCTGATATTTTTTCTTAGCATCACTTAATTCGAAATCTAATTTAACAGTTTATCTGCATGAGCAGCCATAATGAAAGGTTTCTTGCAGAGCATGGCAAACTTATCAATATTCCTGAGACACAGACTAAACGCATCTTTTGTTGAGAATGGTAGGCCTCCTGTAGAGCTCTTTTACCAACTCCAATAACTAAATTCACTGTTCATTACTTTAAGAAATACCTAAAACAAATGAGGCTATCTATTATTAAAATTATTTTGTTTAATAATGAATTTGAAAGTTACTGAATGCAGCTTATTTGGTACTATTCGGTTTCTATAAAGAATGATGCTTTTTCTTAAAAAAAAAAAAATTCTCGGTAAAGTGCAAAATCGCCCCCTTTTTTGTTTGCCGCTTTTTAAAAAAGGTAAAAACAATTGGATTTTTGTCAATTTTCTTTTACTTTATAAATGAAAATAGCACGATGTGTACATCGATAAAATCAAGGATGTGCGCAGTGCCATTTTGTGCAATTCTGGGATTTTTGTTTTTAAGTGAAAATAGGTCGTTGCGTACATGGATACCGAGTATGTGCAATTCTTAAAAACGCGTGAAGCAGTGGGTGATTCTGCACTTTACTCAAAATTCTATTGCAGACTTTTCGTGACGGGCAATTCCCAAATTGTTAAATCCATAGGATATCAAAAAAGGATTTAAATTGAAAAATGGATTAAAACATTAAACTAGTATTTCAATGGCGTCTGAAGTATAAACTTACGCAATCTTATAAACTATATAATCTATATAAACTTACGCAATCTGAAATCAGTGCGTACGCTAGATTTGGCGCGCTGTTAAATCGCCGCATTTGCTAGATTTGGCGCTTTCGCGCATACATTTTCGCTGCAATTTTTTTACGGTCCTCAAAACTGAATAGTACCGCTCATTTTACTAAACAGAAAAAATACTTAAATATTTTACTGTACTTCAAGAATTTCAAACATATGATGCATCAGAGCAATTAGTCTGAAACCCCATATAAGCAAAAGCCATATATGCTTAACTAATTATTATGTCCTCAGTGAGTCTATAATGGTAAGTCATTGAGACAACATTCAGAATAACGTAATAAGCATAAAAGAAAAGAGATCGCTGTGCGGCTTTAAAATGCTTAAGTCTCAGAACAAACGTTATAAATATGTATTTTGTTAAACATTAAAATAAAAGCTTGCATTATTTTCATCGCATAACAAGTTAAAAAGCTTTGACGTTTATTTTATGCATCCGTCTCGTATCGATCGGAAGACAGAACACCACGTACCTGTATATTAACGTCACGTATCGAAAAAGAATTTGAACAACAAATTCGACGTTCAGTACTTCCAAATAAAATTTCAGAGCACTATAGTTTTTACTAAATATATTAATACTTTTAATTATGCCGTCCCACTCGGATAGTGGATAGCGACTGCTGACCCCCATACAGAATGTCCCACATTCAAATCCAAGAGAAGGCATGGATGTTTGTAAATGCTCAGTGTCTGTGCGGCATGAGAGTACTCTAAATATGCGGCGATTCGAAGGTACTCTCGAGAGCCTGGTGGTAGGAGAAGAGGGTTGGGAAACCCTCGGACCAGTCTCTTCCACAGAGTGGGGTGAGGTACCAACTGGTAGGTGAGCAAGAATGTTATGAAAACATGGAATGTAGCATAAGTATATTTTCTGCGCGTTGAATTTTTATCAGGCAAATGTAATTCAGTCAGTGATGAACACAACGACGGTTTTTACCAAGACATTACCTGCCTTAACTTTCGTAACCTCATGCGCGAGATTACGAAATTTTTCTTACGAAAAGGTAGCTTTCGTAATCCGAACTCAGTTTCAAGTAAGACAGCAATAAACAAATATTGTGCATACACGTAATATCGGAGATGCACAATACGAATAAAAAACCTGTATTGCAATTTAAGGTTTAAATTGTATTCTATCCATACACATGAGAATATTTTGAAAGTTCTTTTGCAAATATCGTACATTACAACATACATATTTGAGCACTATATTTTTATAAATGTAAAATTTGGCAGTAAACATGAGGCACTTTAATTTTTTTTCCTTTCCATTTTAAAATAAACAGTTCAAATTTGCTAAAAAATAGATAAAATTTCTTTCTGAATTAAGATTTTAAACTTCTGAAAGAACATACTTATATGATATCGGACCAGAAAAATGTTTGGTACGGTTCGCTCGATTATGGCAAAGCACTCAAGGGCTATCTGCCTAAAGGGAGGATGCTCTCGTGTGGAGGACTTTCTAAGAGAAACTGGCTCGCATACGCGTTACCAAAAGGAGAAACAGCAAAAACGCCCATGCAGCCCGCTCGTTGGCGGGATTCGAACTTCGGACCGAACTACCAGAGTTCATCGACTTGATCGCTCGACCGTTTGTGGGCGTAGCAGAAAAGAAAGGACATGATATAAATGTAAATAAAAGCATATTCATTTATTCCACGGTGTTAGAATAAATATAACGTCTTATCACGTTAAATATAAAATTAGCGCACATATTAAGTACAGATTTTATTTTCCGATTTTTCATGCTTCTTTTAAATCAGCAAATCCTATGTTACCACTATACTACAAATATCCTGGACTCTAGTTGTCTTTCACTTTTCGCTTAGAGTAATTTTTGTGTCAATCTTTATTATAATTTAATATTTATATTATTCTGTTTCCTAGGAAATGAGGCATGCCATGCAAGTTAGCTATTCAATATTTCAGTTTGCTGAGGACATAGATATAATATTAAAGCAATTTATGCAGTAGAAACTGACGAAATACATTCATTAATGTCATTTGAAGATCGGAGATTTTAACGTATGCTTGATCTATCAACAAATATAGCATCGACGCTAATTTGTAACAGCGTAATGCATGTTAATTAGATATCCCAGAAGGATATGCTATAGACTTGGGTAATTGCAATCGTTTTAATGGAAGAAATTGGAGTTCCACATCACACTGCCTTCTCTTTGATCAAAGGCAATTGTTCAAAATTTTATAACTTACGTAACATTAGAATAACGAAAATGAATTTAATTAAAGATTGCTTAAGAAATTGTTTACTGCAACGCAATCATAGCTTTTGTCATTTCAAAATAAATTTTTCAACAGTGAAATTTCTAGTGTTTTGTCATAGCTCGAAAATTGTCACTGATATAATAAATAATATTACAGAGAGTGCTAAGTATCAGCATTAAATTTGCTTCAAAAATATCTCCAAATCTTACTAGTATAATCAATGCGTTTACAATAATTTTACGTAGATAGTAAGTTAATAAACATTTTTAAATGTCGATCGCAATGCACCTGCGAGTTTTCGCCCAGAATGATAATTATACTTATTTATACCGTTCTACACTACTTTAGATTGCAACTTCTAGAACCGCAAATTTAGACAAACGTCTTATCGTTCTGTTATATGTATAAAGTACAATAAACACAAACTCAGGTGAAGTTTTAAAGTAAACCATTTATACAAACTGATTAAATTAACATGAAATCAAATCTTCACAACTTGCGGGACACACAGAATATAAATTAAAATACTGAATACTAGGTAACCTCGACATCAGTAAGATTTGGCTTACTCCTCAGTATTTTTACGAAGCAGTTACGGCTACCGAAGCTAAAGTCGAAAGCAATTTAAATCAGCTGCAGGAAGTTGCGCAGAGCAAGCAGTCAGCAATAGTTGCTAGAGGCTCTCTTATGAACTAAAGATCTCTAAATTGTTTAACCCCTCTACATTTGCGAGATTAAGCAATTGTTGCTTCCGAAATGCGAGCGATATCTGTCAGTGGTAAATTTGTAATGAGAGCTGTTTTCGCTAGAGCCCACTGCTCTGCGTAATTGGAATGCGAGCTGAGCTAATTGATGACCATCAAAAGGTTAACTAATTTGCAGTCTCGTGGGAGTTGATGAAAACAGATATGAAAGTAATAGAATAACTTCTTAACTAACCTATGAATTAACCTCTTCGTCGTTCGTAACGCATCTAGCGCGTTCAAGTGAAACTTCCGCAGTGCGGCCGTGACGCGCCTCAAGCCTTCTTCTACATAACTTAAAAGTTTTAAACGTTTAAAACGCTTTCTAAATGTTTATTTGGTTGAGTTTTTATTTTTGTTTGTTCTAATACCTCCTATAGAGTAGCACTAACCAGGCATTCTATTTCTAATTGAATTTGCCCCGGGTTTTATGAACATTTGCGCCATTTTGCATAAGATACAAGCCAGTGAGAGATGGCTTCAGCGTCTACTCAGCAGAAAAAGAGAAAAAATAAGGTTGTGAATTGGAAAGAGAAGAAGGATATACGTTTGATGAGTACAGTCCATAATAACTCATTAATGGATGTTGGAACACGGAAAAGAACTGTAAAAAACCAATAATTGTAAAAGATTACAAAAACAAAATGGGAGGAGTGGACCGCCTGGATCAGATGTTATCAGATTATCCTGCTGTTAGAAATAAGCAGAGATATTATTCTTCCATTATGCTTTATTTCCTTATAATTTTACTTAATATTCATTGGCATTCATCCACTACGAAAGTCATGTATGGGATATGTGTATGTCATGCATGATGTACAGAGAGAACATTACACGCTACGCAAAACAGACGGCCGCTGGGAGGAAATTTTCGCGGACAGGAGAGGACGGCGAAAGGGTTAATAAGCAAAAGCTATCTATAATGAATAAATCGATAACTATATTACGTTTATCGCTGTAATAATAAGTGGGTCGATATAGATATACACTTCTTGAGCTACAGTTTTTATCAGTTGCTGCAGGAACATTTGGATTAAATAATGCAATAAAATGCATTTTCTAATAAAATATACTTGGAAACATTAAGTATTCAGTATTTAGGGAATATACAGAATTATTATTTGGAATATGCAGATTTAGGGCAAAAGATGCGTAGATTCTGTACCTGTTGAAAGGATATTTTCAGAAGAGGCTTTCTAAAGGAGGTTATAGTTAATAGCTTCAAAAATTCTTCCGAAAGAGAATCGGCACTTGTTGGTTATTTTAACCGCTGATGCACCGTAAAAACTCTTTTCGCGCCTTTTGGACAAAAAACCGTTTTTTTTTAATTGTCATAAAATATTATTTGTCAACCGAATTCCAAAATGGCATTAAACAGACTGTTCTCTGCAACTTATATGCGCCTTTATATCTACTTTGATAATTGGAGAGATAAGTGATGACGATTTGGAGCTGTACTGTGTGCCTGCTTCCTCCATTTAGCTAAAATTCAGAAAGACGCATTTCATCGTTTGAGTGCGAATGCCAAATTCGGAACAGAAACTGACATTCGACTAAAGTAAATGAATAAATACACCGTACCAATCTTCTTTCATTCCCTCAAGAAAGGAAGAGAGAGAAAATTAATAAAAATGCAGAGGGGAAAGATTCTAAAATTTTATCTTTGTTGCAAAATCTGTAAAAGCTTCTAGGATTACCAACCGATCCCAAGAAAGAGAGTTACCTTGTAACAGCGGATACCAAATTACCAATAAGTATGGTAGAATCATTGCTACGGTTTTCCTCGGCTTGAAAACACTTGCGGTAAAACTTAACAGCGCTACGTAGAGAAAGACATACTGTACATTTATGGTAATGCTTGCAATCTTAATTTTAAAAAAACGTCAACAGATTTGAAATTTTCAAACTCTTTGGAATGTTTACGGCAGAATAGAGATGACAGAATGTAACATCTGAGAACAGATCTCCAAACTGTCCTTTGCGAAAATATCTTGTTTTTTTACCCTTTTTCGCACTAATATTTAATTTAATGTTTCTAATACTGTTTACCCGAAGCATAAAACTAACTCACCCTGCACGCAGCTGAATTTCTTTGTTTTCCCGAGATTTTCTACGCAGTTTTCAATTTACGATGGGATTCCTGTCTAGATTTTCCAGACAAGCTCGTCAGCTGCCATTAGAGTTCTGAATGATCGCGTACGTATGCAATCTAGAGTGTCTCACAACCAGATACAAGACCCTATTGCTCTATCTTTTGTTAAACTTGCTTCTAGGCTTAAGTTCAAGATCAGTTCTTATTGCAGAGCTGCGTCTGAAAGCAGATTGGTTCTGCCGTACATGAGATGAGTAGTAGAGAGGCCCAAACTGAAATATATAAATTCCCCAGTGGGCATCTACACTAAGGTGTTTGTATGTGTATTTAATTATGGCAAAGCACACTAGGGCTATCTGCCTAAGAGGAGGGATGCCTTCGTGGAGGACTTTCTAAGGGAAACTGGCTCGTATACACGTCACACATGGGGAAAACCACGAAAACGCCCATGCAGCCAGCCCGTTCGCGGGATTAGAACCTCGGACCGAACTACCAGTGTTCAGCGACTTTACCGCTCGGCCGCTGGTGAGCCCATCTACACTAAGAGAAATACGATTCTGGACACAATATTTATTCTCTCTGCTCCAACTCCACTTTCACAGGTTACTCCTTTGCATTGCCTGCCTTAAATACAAAATTTACTCCAATCAAGGTTTGATTTTGGAACGTCTCAGGTCTCACAAACTCATGGACTTGATTTGATTGTGAGACAGGCTACCGCACAACGCTACTGAACAAAATATTACCACAAGCTAAGACTTACTGTTTCTTTCTTGCTGTATATAATATTACCCTTATCATAAAGTACTAAGTCACATGAATCTTTACATAATAAAAATTCCAGCGCTTCATTTTTTGCTTTGTCTACATTACTGAGGTTGTTGCTGTTACTAATCTCCATGTCTAGGAATATACTAGACGAGGTCCACGAGTCCATCCACCTTCATAAAATCGAAAACAAGCTTAAGAGATTTGTAAAGATCCTCAAGAGACAACTCCAGGCACTCTAGGATATGTTCCGGTGATGCCGGTGCATTTTGACATTTAGAACAAATTGCGTGCATCTTGAGACTTCTCTCAAAAGTAAGTCCTTTCAGGTGTCCACTGAAGAATCGGGAAAGTGTTGTCTGAACACATCTGTCGCAATCAATAGCAAGAGATCTTCCAAGACAATTAGCTTGATACCATGGATGATTCCGCGGAACGAGCCAAATTTGTCTATCTGCATGTCTTCTAATGGAATACAGTTCAAGATATGTCAATGAATTGGTAACCGGTAAAGGTTCTGCAGAACTCTCCTTCGTCAGAATGTCGGCCATTTAATTCCCCCATATGTCAACATGGGAAAGAATCCACTAAAGGGGCACTTCACAAACTGACGACATTATTGTGGTAATACGGTCTTATCAATAGTAATATATTTTGGCATTCTCGCATTAGTTGCATTCTCGTTTAACTCTAACACAACGAAACCGCTCGAACATTCACACATAGGCTGATCACCTGAAAGTCTGGTGCTTACCCTATCACTTTAGTGTATGCTCATTGGTTTCGGGAATTGTTAAACGACATGCCAATCATTCTTTTGATGTGACTAAAAGTAGCTCTGTTATTTTAATGCATATTCTCTCTCTATGTTTAGCTGTTGATGCTTGCAGTTGCAATCCTGTCCTAAGGAGAACTGTACATAGTGGATGAAACCGCGCAATGATCCCCAAGACAGAAATAATCGCTTCCCTTAACCCTTTGCGGCACACCTAAAAATTTCCTTCTGTACGCACAGACAAATTGAATGAAAAAAAGATTTTTAGCTTACTATAGGTTACTCTGAACCTTCTTTATATATAGTAGATGGCAGCTCAACACAAACCAGTCCATATATTTTAGCCATGTTTAGTTTTTAAGACCCTCATTTTTCAAAGAAATCTTCCAGATTTTTTTAGGGTATAAAAGGAATTGTTTGAAAAGAAATTTCTATGCTCTTTATGTGGCTGTATTCTAATCTCCTTATTCTATATTAGTTTTAAATTTTCATCTTGAAATCTTGCCTAAAATCAAACGGCGAACCGATAATCTAGGACAACTGAGAGTCTGTATTCTTTGTTTCTCCGCATCTCATCGGTCAGTTCATTGACAACAATGCTCGTTTCAGCACTCTTTTCGAAGCTCTATTCAATCAGCGTTGGGCACACACACAGAATTAAACGATAAGTGCTATCTTCACAACATTTTACTTGTGTACTCCTCTAGACCTAATTAGACGGCCTACATTTTCTTTTATTTTATATCAAAACTCCAACTTTAAAAGGCAGCGTGCCGGAAAGGGTTAAGTAGTTTATTGTTAATGCTGTAGCATTTTAACCGGCATGGGGAAAGGAAATCCATTTCAACAAAAATTGGTATAGACAGGCTTTTCAGATATTTGAGGGAAACATATTTTAGCCTTTACCGACGCGAAAGAGTTAAGTGAAATAAATCGTAATAAAAGACTGAAAAATCACAGGCATAAGCAAGACGTAGAAAATACGTTTCATCTTCTCTCGGATGATAAAGCTACTTTGATTTTTTTTTAAACTGTAAGTGAAACTGGGCGTTTACAGAATATCTGTGAAGTCTAACGTAAAACAGTAAAATTATAACAGCAACCCGAACCCATCACATATAATAACTTTTACAAAAAGCTATTTCCTCGAAAGCCTCCGCACAAAAATGTTCCATAATACCTCCTTTTTTTCCAAACCTATTGTGCTCTCACTTTAAGTGTATGCTCGGCGTTCTTTTTTATTCCCTACCTTTCTAAGCCGATGTTGTTTTTGTCTTTGCTTTGCATGACATATTCCTGAAAGACCTGTATGCTGATAGTTTCCGATCACGAAATCTTATTTCGATTTCGTGGAATTCGTTTTAGTAGTTATGTATTTTGAATTTCCTTTTTTCGTCTTGCTTTTTGTTAACTTATTTGTTTATTTCATCGCTCCTGTTTCGTGCAGTGATGCGGTTCTTTTTCTTCTCCTTTTTGTGTCCTCGCGTTCCTTTCCTCCCTTCAAAATCCCTCTCCACTAAAATAAGGAGTCGAGTTTGGCGAGTTTTATCCAGTTTGTGGCTGAATGCCGGCCGCATCTTTTCTTCTTCTTCTTCTTTTATGACTGTTTTTCAGTCGCCGTCGTGATAAAATTCGTGAGCTGCATAACCGTATGCGACTTCGTATATGAAGGGAGTTGTGTGATGGAGTTTGAGATTTTTAAATCAGCTTAAAAACACACTCAGCTTGTTTTTCATAGTTCTTATATACCACTCAAGAGCACTTTTATACGTTCATCTGATATCATTTAGGGCATGATTTCCATACTTGGGATTATTGTTTTTTACAACTTTAATTACATTTTATTTATTTATTTATCAGATGTATGTGGGATATAAATTCTAGCAATTCCGAAACCACTTAAAGCCAGATTTACAGACTATTGCATGTTTGAATTTTCCATAATATTTTAGACTATTGTATGATTCGCTAGAAATATATACTTTCCTTCGTCGACTTTCTGTGCAACTGAGTAAAATGTTACATTTTTGGTAATCAGTAAAATATCAGAAACTCAACTACTCTTGAAAGATCTGGTTTGGTTTATTTAATTATGGCAAAGCACACTAGGGCTATCTGCCTAAGGGGAGGAATGTCTTCGTGGAGGACTTTCTAAGGGAAACTAGCTCGTATACATGCAGCCATGCCCGTTCGAGAGATTCGAGCCTCGGACCGAACTACCAGTGTTCAGCGACTTTACCATTCGGCTGCTGGTGAGCCACTCTTGGAAGAATGCCTTTTTAAAAAATTACATTTTATTATCCCAGTGGGGCGGCAACCCAGAAGGGCTATTAGTTTCGAAACGGAATTTTGTGTTGTTTCGCTAAAATTTCCGTTTCAGTTTTCAAATCATTGCCATCAACTGTTATCGCCCTGTATTATATTTAAAGAGAATAATGAAGAATCTACATGAATGTATTTTTTTCGCATTGTGAAAAATAACGGTAACTAGAGCCATCAGACTTTAAATAACGTAATCCTCCATCCGCACATGGGAATCTGGAGGAACGGATTTCGATTTCATTTTATTATGTTTCATATTTTGTAAAACCTTGATGAATTTTTGATTAACGAAAACAACGATTTCAAAGCGAGCAATACTGTACGAAAAAAAATTCTCCAGCTTGCGAGGCTGTCTATCGGAAATTCGAAACATATGCTGTTTTTAAATATTTTGTGATATTGCTGTTGAATTGAAATTTATGTGGTTTAAATGCGAAGAAAATTATATTTAATAAATAAAGGTAGCACATAAAACGTTAAAAAAAAGCGCCTCTTTGAGAGTAATATAAAATCTGAGATTATTCAGATTTTATTTTTTTTATTTAAGTTCATTTAATTAAAAACTGTATAACTTGTACAGTAACGTAACAGAAAATGAATTTCCGTACTTAAGGGTTATGTGAAAAATAAATTTAAGTCGTAGTTCAGATGACGACAAAGTCTACGTAAATGGCTAAGAAACAATACTCTTCTAATATTATACGAACACATAAAAAATTCTATAAGTTAACTGCTTTATCCATTAATACCTTTTATGCGTAACTGTAGATTGGTTAATATTTGTCATCAAGTACGTTGTGCTCCTAAGGTATAAATACTGAAGACAAAGATGTTTGCACAAAATATGATTTATCGTCTCTAAATATGTGCTAGGAAGTCAGTTAAAATGACATCGGAAATTAACGAGATACCGTTATTAAATTTTCCTTAAAAATATAACTGACGCGAAAGGAATGCATGTCCTTTTGATAAATATTCCAGAGCAATGCAACGAATTCCGGCCACTCGTTTCATATTGATATTCTCTAGAATGTAAGTAAAGTAGAAAATGGCGAAGCGGGGAATAATGTGTGTCAAAATGTAATGCCTTGATCGACGCAGTAATATACGTTTAATGTGCCTCGTAAGACATCAAACGGAATGGTGCTAGGCGTTACTATTATTTCTTCTTCAAAAATGGTGGTTTGAAGACGAGTCTAATGGTTGGCGTGATTGTCTTCCGAGAGGCTTTGGAATGTTTCGAGACGAAGGTGATAAATATAACAACTTTGAGCCACGGAAACGTGCAGTTTATCTGAGGAAGTTATCTTTAAGTCCTGGTTAGGTTAAATGGAATTTTTGAAGCAATTTAGGCTTAATGGAAGTTTAGAGCGTTTGGTATATTATCGGTAACATTACAGCATGGAAATAGAATGAAATAGAAGTAGAAAAAGAACAGAGAAAACGTTGTTCATTCTAGATTTCAGAGAATCGCCTCATTTAGCACTTTCTTTTAACCCTGAAAACCAATCTACAACTGTGCAGGAAAAAGCGGTATAATTCAACCATTACCACAGTAGTTATAAAGCTTATCTTAAGTTACTATCTTGAATCATTAGTTGTACGAAACGAAGTACTTTATGCATATAACTGCTGCTGTTCTGCTGTTTTCTGAAACAGGATCATTAGCATTCTGTGCTTAAGGGAGTAAAAATATGAAAGTAACTAAGATAGCATGACGTCCTTATTTTTACATTTTTTACATAAAAAGGTGGAAGAAAAACTTAGCTCGCAAATACAATCAGCAGAGGCTAAATTAATGACCACATATTTTAGAATGTTCTAAAAAATAAAAGTTACCATTAAAGAAAAAGTCATCGCGTAATCACTCTAGCTCACCATTCGAAAAATGGCTTAGAATGTTTAGTACTGGTAACTCAACGCGGTTTTCTCTTCTAGTAAACGTATCGTCTACTCGGAGTTTTCGTGACTTTTTCTTTGTACAACATGAATATGAGTCAACTTTTTTTTGACAAATCTCCACAAAGGCATTCTTTCTTTAGGTCACTAGCCTTAACACGTTCTTCGATAAAAGAACTAAATATGCCTCCTTGTTCTCTGCTTAACTGCAGCTTTGGAAAATGAAGACAAATTTTTATTTATTAATTCCTATATAAATTTGCTTAATTATTACGGTCAAATTTGAAACTCTTGAAATTATTAAATTAAATTAATTAAATTAAAATTAATTAAAAATGAAATTTGAAGAAATTACATGCTTTATTCTAATGAAGAGAAAATAATATATAACCTCTAGAAACGATATGTAATCTTTTTGTTTCTGCAATGTTATGTAGACTGGAACGGCAACGGTAAAAATATGTTTTAGAATAAAAATATTGTTTTAGAAGATCGGTGTTTTAAAAGTAATAAATAATTCTCGTTAAAATATAGCAGTTAAATTTATTCTTAAAAATATAAATAGCGTTCCTGTGATGTAGCAACCGTAAAACTACTTGATGACAATTGGCAGACGTGTTAATAACCTTAGAAATAATATTTAACCTATTTTGAAATTCATACGGTGTTTATTTTCTTTTATGGCGAAAGGTAAACTGAAGAAGGTATATTAATTTTCATCAAAATGTATAACAGCATAATGAAAATGCTCCACCCAAGCTAAAAATCAAAAAAAATATCGTCCAAGTCATATTTTTTTTTTTTTTTTTTCCTTTGAGAACATACAGACTCCCCGTGCACCACATATATACAACACGAGGCTTACAGAAATAAGTTAACTAGAACATTAAAGGTTACATGTATAAATAAACATTAAAAATTACATGCATAAATAAAGCGAACAAAAGCAGAGAACAGCAGTCTGGACTTCACGAAAACAGATAAGTTCACTGGCCAAGTCACTCCGAACATTTTCAAATCGTTCTGTAAGCATAATCTAGGGCCATCAAATGCAGGGCACGAGAAAATCAAATGTTCCACATCCTGAGGAACTCTTTTTGAACATTCACATAAATTGTTTGATCGTAGATTAAAACGAAACAGATAACTAACAAATGATTATTAACTAATAAAGATTCTTTGTAGTGTTATCTATTTTACTTATCCTTTCCAGAAATGTAAATGGATCTATATATTGGATTATGACACAGCAGAGTTCGTAAAAGGTATGCAAGACATTTTTTAGAAATTTTAAGACAAAAATCTTTCATTAAAAATGCAAACAAGCACTAGCAAGCCCACCAGTTGAGAAGGAACAGATGTCTGGTGTGGCAACAATAAAGCCCTATCAGCTGGTAAAAGGTATGTTCCTAAACAGTCTTTGTTAGAACCTATTTTATTAGCTGAGAAGAAATCTCTTTGACAAAAAACTACAGTAAAATCGCATTTATGGAAGAAATCAAAACCCACCGCTTAACCGGTAGAGTGGTTAGCGACGCTGCCGTGCCCAAAAGCCCGTCTTCGAATCTCGGAGAAGGCAATGATGTTTGTAAATGTATAGTGTCAGTGGGGCATGGAGGCACTCTCGAAAGTTCTCTCGAGAGGTGGGTGGTAGAGGAAGAACGGTGCCTTCCCCCCTGGGGTGCTCTCATACAAAATTGGGGACGGAACTGAGCTAAATCGCACTGTCACCTGTAAGGTGCTCAAGGCTGTTACCAACGACAGGTGCTGCTCCTTGTGCTGTTATGCGTAAGACAAGTAAAACCCGAATGAAAGTTTTAATAATTGCACCTGGACACACATACCAAAAACTGTTTTTATGAGTGCCATCACATTAAAATTTGGTTTATTAGATGCGGTAATATGTGCTAATGATAGTGTAGAAAGTTGCAATAAATAATGGAATTATTGGAAATACAATTAGGGTTTTTTTATACGGTAAAGTTTTTGCGAAAATAGATTGCGATAGAATTCGTGAGGCCCATCTGGCTTACCAAAAGCTTTCTAAAATGGCTAGACAGAAACATAAGTTAATAAAACAAAAATAACTAGATGCAGAAATGCCAGTTCAAGATGATTATGGTGCACGAAAATGTTAAAATGATTTTTTTTTATAAATTTTATGTTTTTAGTGTTTAAATTGTTTTTTTTTTTTTTTTTTTTTTTTTCAGTTTTTCTCGAAACTTTTTTTTTTTTTTTTTTTTACTTTCGGTACACTTTTCTTGAAAACTATTCAGTCTAAAAGTTTTAAATTTCCCACAGTTGTTCATCTTAACTATTTCTTTGAAAATAAGCAGGATATGAAATTTATGATCATTAGTTTTGGATATATTAAAAATTTAATACCATTTTTTTCTATGATTTAAAAACATTTTACTAATTTATTTTTAATATTTTTTCTTTTTAAGTAAAATGTAAAATACTGCTTACTATTCTTAAATTATATGTTTTTAACCATCGTGCAAAATCCGAAGGCGTTTGATGCAGTATTTTTTAAGAAAAATGTACCAAACTAGCACACTATCACAGAAGATTCGTCAAAGGTAAGATAAATTAAACAACTGGTTTTTAAAAATATTAAACTTTAAATTGTCACTTTATGTGTCTTATAATCTACAAGTTGTCTAAAAAAATGAAAAAAAAAAAAGAATTTAGAGTATATGTTTATTTTGAAAAAAGTTATACCGCAAATAACCTTTCTAAATAGTTGCATTTCGCCAGTCGATATGACACATGTCCCTTTAAAGCTTCCATAGCAAAATTTACTGAATAACGTTAGTTTACGGAAGCAAAGAATTCATTTTATGCGTAACAGACTGGCTGCTTGGTTATTTTTAATGCTTTACCTTGTGAATAGCAAAAATAGCAGAGATTTTCTTTCGAAAATGAGATCATATTCCTGCAAAGATAGATCTCGAATAACACAGATACTACATAACATGTTTCAGCAAATATTTCCATGAACAATTATTGCTAAGGCAGATAAACTTCGAGAAGTAATATACCGAATAAGTATTTTAGCAAAACGTTTTTCATTATGACATTTTTGCCAAAATAGCTAGCGTTCGAGTGCTTTGCATGGCAAAGAATTTTTATTGTTTTTTGTTCCACGGAAAGAATGTTGACCCAGAATGTTGTTGAATTATTTAATATTAGCAGATCACTAATTTTAATATATATGCTATCATTGTGTCTGAATTGGAAATAATTTGTAAAAAGTAGCATCTAAATATATTTTAGACTCTTATTTCTTTTACTTGCTTCTAATCTTTTTTTTTAACCTGTTGCTCTTACTACTAGGTTATATTTCTTATAAACGAAGAAAGGAGGTACTTTTTTTATTTGACTTACCATACAAGAATGATTCAGAAATAGTTAAAATGTGTGGAACCCAGGGAAATAATGCTTCGAGCTTCTAAAGAAATATCCCGCATTCGAAAGATAGTTCTCCGATTGAATGAGATCTTAAGAATATACTTGAGGGATCGAGGAAAGAAGATAATTGTGTTCTGAAGAAGTTTCTGCAAACGTACTGAAAGGAGCTTACAGGCATTGGATGGGTATTATATTTATTTTCCTGCGTAGTAAAAAAAAGCATTCATACGAAGGATAACTAAATTATTCGGTCATTTCTTCTTTTCGCAACTTATACAAAATGTTCATGGAAATACTACTATTTCTATAGAACCATATTTCAGTGCTGAACGTAATTAGATTTTAAAAAAGAAATTTAATATAAATGTATCTGATAATCCCAGCAACTGTCACTATAGTGGGGAGATTATAAACAGATTTTCGTAGATTTTGAATGCGAGTTTTGCAGTAGGTTACAAATTCTTGCTACGTACAAACAATTACGCAAGGGAAAGTAAAAAGGAATCGCTTGCTAACAGGATAATTGAATAAAAGACATGTAATAAAATCAGTTTTGATGAGGATCTAAATGTAAATGATAAAAAAAGATCCATGATTAAATCGTTACAATCCCTCACGATTCTTGATCCAACATTTTTAATACAAGCACAGCTCAATTAGCGCAGGAAACGCAACCAGTTCTTGAGTTTATTTAATATTGATAATTTTTACATTTTTTTCCGATGCATTTCTATACAGAAAACGCATTAGCAAGGAGCGCTGCAGTACAGCTTGGAAAGATAAGAAAATGTGAAGGGTTTTGCTAAGAATAGCTAAGAACAGTTTTGGACCAAGTTCTAGCTTCATAGCACTCCAGCCTGCTAGTTTAGGTCTCTACTTGAAAATTTCAATATTATTATTGGGTGAAACTTTATGCGAGTACGTGCATCATTAACATTATATAAGAATTATGTGATGAGGATTACTATTGAAATGACGCAGTTTAGAAAGGTTGAAAGCAGTTTAGAAAGGTTTATTGAAAGAACATTACTATTTTAGGAAAGGGGAAATAACGAGATTAAATTTTAAGGAGTTGAACTTCCTACTTTAAGGAGCGCAGCTATTACGAATTACTATTACAAATTAAAGTTAGGATTTTGCTTTACTTTTTTTTTTTAATCTTGCATATGTATGGAAAAAAGACCGGATTTTTTTTCCTCTCTTGGAAGCAATGTAGGAAAGTTGACTTTTTCATCTTTATGCAATTCATGTGTTCCATATATGGGCGTTTTACTCCAAAACTAATTCGAATGATCTAATATCTTGGATGAATTTTGTTAATGGCTGATCTAAATATACAACACACATGTTCGCAAATAATATGCGATAATATACAATATGCTTCTTTAACTAAACTCCCTATCTGAGAACGAAAAAAAATGAAATTAAGATTTTATACTGCAAATGTACTTAATTTTTTTTCGAAAAATATTGTTGCGTTCTATGGGCTCGTGGATTTGGAATTATTGATGATAACACTTGATGAAGAATCAAAACACAGTTTATTCGCCAGTAAGCACTATTACAAAGACAGTTCCAAAGGCACGTTTACAATCATCGAAAAACTACGAAACAGTCAGCAACACAGCCTTCAGGCTATAATGGCGAATACAGCTCAACTCGGTCGATCGCTCTTAAGCTAATCTCTGAACTCAAGACACTAATGCGCCACTAAGTCCTCGTACAAACAGGGTATAAATAACTTCAACCTACCTTCAAGAATATTCTCGGGAAAACCGTTAAGAATACGTTTCAGAATGTTCTCTCTCTGTCTATGGCATATCGCCAATTTTGTCACCAAAATGGGAGATTTGGCGCCGAATCTGGCAACCCTGACTTTTCCTGTCACTTTCTGGAAACCTTAACACTGCTTTGAGGGGAAGCTATTTCACCGCAGTTGGGCATTTCGCAACAATATAGAATTTTGCTCTTCCTAACGAGTACAATTTTAAGTTGTTTACAATTTTAGCAATGCTTTAATTCCTAGCTGTGGCTACTGACATGAAATTTGTAGTTTTGTGGAAAGCTGTTTTTCGACAGAAATCTATAAACTTTTCATTTGGTATGAAATAATACACATATAAATAGTGCATTATTTCATACCAAAGTTTACACCAAATTTTTCACAGTCTGTAAATCTGACTGTGAAACAGAAGGGCATAACATTAACTTTTAAACTGAAGTAACTGTGAAATTAATTCCTTTATGTGCCGCTGAAGATAAAATTTAACAAACACGCAATTTCACACCATATGATGCTTTTCGGAATATAAAAGTTATTCGCAAAAACTTTAGGTATAATTGTTAATAACGCATATATTTGTAGTATAAATATTAAAACCATTTATAAAATTCGCAAGCAAAGCTAAAACTCAGTTTTTATTTTACTTTTTTATTACAACAAAATAACATAGTATTTATTCAAAAAAGCTAATGCTAATTTAGGAAGAAAACAGTTTCGTTCCTGTTTTAAACAGCCTGTTAAAAAAAATAATTCATTCGACTAATTTGCATACTGTTCAGAACACTCGTTCTCTGTCGCTTTTCAATCACCTTTTAAAAGTTAAAAAAAAAACACTAAATAAAATATCAAGTATAGTAAAAAATGCACTCTGTGCTCGTGCACATAACCTGGATAAATTATGTTTCAACTAAAAGGTAAAGATCATCAGTATAGCATTATCGTAACGATTAAAAAAAATACACATTATCTCGTGGGAGAATATTTGATTCCAAAAAAACCTTTCTGCAGTTCGGGGTTGCTTCTTTCTTCCATTGTATCCTAATCTTTAACATTACACAGAAGCCTGTTAACGAGATTACAGGGAGCTCTGCAAGAGGGTGCATTGCAATTTCCTAAGTACTGTTTGCAAGATAAATTGCAAAGCGGCGAAAATTCAACGTTTACATTGAAAAATGACTGGCGGGAAAATTTTTACGAAAATTTCTCTCGTTTTTGAACTTTTCTTACTTTTCTTACTTCTGTTTTGGGAAGGATGTCTCTCCCTGACTGACAGTAGAGAAGGGATTTTAGGTAGCAATAAGAAATAATGAGAGAAGAAAAGGACCCTGACAGAAAATCAATGATTCCTTATCACTTTTCGTGTCTAAGAAGAGCCACGAATCAAGGGGAAAAAATTGTAAGAATAAAACAGAGGAAGAAGAATTTGCTCCAACGACTTTCTTTTACGTCTTCAACGCCCTGTTCCCTTTAGACGCGGAATAGGTTCTATTGTATTTCGGTTGTTCAATAATTCTCATTATAGGGAGCATAGGACTTGATGACGTCTGATGTATAGATGACGGTGCTGTACAGAATGAGAAGCGGAGAAGGTTCAATGGATAAAGGAAAGAACGAAGTTCGGAATGTATGGATTGGTAAATGGGGTGAAGGGGGTGTCGAGTTATTCAAGAATGAACGAAGTAATATCTCGGAGATGTCGTGCCCTTCTCTTTCACAAATGCCTTCTTTCTGTTCTCTGCCATGAAGGTACCAGCTTTAACAGACTTATCAAAGGCTTCAAGATTTTCCCAGCCTTAAAAGAACTTAATTACTACCTTAAATTTGGGCTGCAAAACTAGTGCTATGTTTTACTTTTCCTTAAATTACGTGCATATTTCCTCAAAAGAATATATCGGTTTTGGCTAGCAAGAGACACTTTAACATATTATTTGACGCTTAATTTCGATGTGTAAAGCAAAACGTATTACTTTCAAACTTACAGTAAACCCTATATGTCAATTTTCCTTTCATATTAATTATGTAATTTAACGGAGATAATATTAACACCAGAAGAATTTTAGAAACTTCATTTCAACATCAGTTTCGAATTTAATTACTTTATCATTTCATTGAGGTGCATGCTAGATAATTTTAACAACTAAAATCGCTTTTAATTTTGATTTTAAATACTATTATGACTCGTTGGTTCCTTAAGCAGAGTTTAATTGAATTTCCTTTGAATAATTAAAATGGAAAACTAAACCAGTAAAAAGTTTTTTTGCAAGTTTTCACATTTTAGTTCAAGGCAAACTACCGCCCGTGTAACAACAAATAATTGTCACCTCTACATAATCTCTGTTTCTATAACTTTATGTAGACTGCGAATGGCAACAAGAAAAATCATGATTAAAATAATAATGTTTTTAAAAGATGTTTTAAAAGATAATAACTTTCTTTAAAATAGTTTTAAGTGCCTGACCTTGAGTTTGATATATTCTGCCTAACTTTGGTATTTTATTCATCAACTGTTGCGAGGGTGGGGAGAAGGGAAAGCGTGAACAGAGGTGGGCTCTTTAAATCGCCGCGTGCTAATATAAACATTTGCGTGTCTGATTTATATCCAATTTCTTTTTTTTATTCTATTTTTTCCCACTACTATGTACGGTCTTTTAGGGTTATTATGTGGAGTTCTGTTACGTTTTGCATTGCCTTCAGATATATTTCCGTTTCTTCTATTTTTATTCCTAAAAGCTTTACCTCCAGTCTATTATGGCGGGAAGGCGCTATTTATCAGAGGTAGAATACCCTCGTATGGGTTAATTTACTAACGCAGATGAGAGTGATGATTTTTCTAAGAAATAGAACGTTATATTTCTCCGTGCTTCGAGATTTAGCACACTCAGTTTTCATTTTAAATTTTGTTACTTCTTACCGTAAATAGTCTTTATTGTGTTGTTTTATTAATTTTAAACTTTATTGATGGATTTTAACAATTAAGACTTTGGAATAATTTGAATAGCGCTTCCGAAAATTACTTTACAAATAAGGAAGTTTTTAAGTATATTTTCATGTAAAATAAAGAAAAAAAGTTATTAAGTGCTAATTTTAGCATATACAAGAGCTCAAGTAATAATCTAAAATTATACCAATTGTTCTTGCCGAAGATAGCTCGAACTTATTTAATGATACTTAACTTCAGTAAGTGGACTGTAATATTAACAATAACAATTTTATTTTAACAAAAACAACATTATTGAATACTAGCACACGCATGTGCTTATAGTTACCTATGTAACTTAGCTAAAGAGCGAGCAACCATATGCTCTTACATCAAGTCAGAAATCATTCATACTAATAAAGCAAAAACGAAATAACTTTAGGGTTACACTAAAGCCAAACTCTGCTTGGCGTAAAACAATGCTGCCAAGCAATACTCTTTCAGACACCGAACATCCCGCCCGGCGTTGAAATATTAATTTCAATACAATAAGTAAAATTCAAAAAAGTAATAAATGTTCATACAATACAAAATGATACAGTGTAAATTAATGCACAAATTATAATACAAGTAATTACAATGTGAAAAGAACAAATATGATGGATTACAATTCAAACCTTCAAATAAACATAAAAATTCGTACATTATTTCTCAATTGGCAGTACAGCAATTTTAGTAACTGCTCGTTTATAAATACCATTTTTGGTTTTGACAGAGACAACTCGCACAAGGTTGTCCTTCCCATAAAACACATCTACAATTCTCCCTAACAACCATTTACAGGTAGGAAGATTTTCTTCCTTGATCACTACCATATCCCCTATTTTAATATTTAGTTTAGCAATCATCCATTTATTTCTTTGAATCAAAGTGCTCAAGTAATTATTAGTCCAGTTCTTCCATATATTTTGTACCATTTTTGTAGTTTTTTGCCATAAACTAAGTCTGTTATTATCTACTTCTGTTAAATTGGGTTCAATTATTGAATTGATCGGTCGACCTATAAGGAAATGACCAGGGGTCAAAACATTTAAATCATCAATATTAGAAGTTAACGGTGTAAGAGGGCGAGAATTTAAGATTCCCTCTACTTGAACTGTTACTGTCAAAAATTCTTCGTAGGTTAATACTGAATTTCCTACTGTTCGTTTAAAATGAAATTTAAAGGATTTTAGGATTTTACTCCTGCTTCAGATAGACCATTAAAATTTGGTGCTCTTGGGGGTATAAACTTCCATTGTATACCTTCCTCGGCTAGAAAATTAGCTAAAGTTCCATTCTGCTTTAGAAAAATACTCATTAATTTTTTTATTTCTGTATTTGCACTAACAAAGTTTTTTGCATTGTCACTAAATATTTTTTTTTTGGTTTACCTCGTCGGGCAAAGAACCTCTTCAGACAAGCAATGAATGCTTCTGCGGTTAAATCATTGACAATCTCTAGATGAATTGCTTTTGTCACCATACAAAAATACAAACATATATCTTATGATAGTTACCCTTGCGTTGCCCTTTGTACTTTATCAAAAATGGGCCGCAGTTATCAATAGCACAACAATTAAATGTAAAGTTAATATTAATTCTCTCTTTAGGTAATTCTCCCATTAGTTGTTGAGAAATTATTGGTTTTGCCTTAAAGCAAATTATGCAGCTTTGGACTATCTTTCTAGCTATATTCCTGCCATTAATGGGCCAATAAATTTGTCTAATAGAATTTAATAGTGATTGTGGACCATTATGAAAATCCTTTTCATGAAAATAAATAAATATAAGTTCAGTTAACTTATTCTTGGCAGGCAAAATAATGGGATGTCTTTGACTATAACTTAAATTAGAATTCTTTATCCTACCACCTACTCTTAACAGACCTTTTTCATCTAAGAAGGGATCAAAATATTTTAACTTACTCCTTGATGTTATCTGTAGACCTTTCTGGAACAAAGAAATTTCTTCTGCAAAATACCTACCTTGGATATATTTAAGGAGTGTATTCCTTGACAGCTCCATTTCATCTATACTAATACTACCTGTTCGTTTCTCGCTTGTGTTCCTACAGTTGTAGATAAATCTGAAAAGTAAACTAAGAATTCGTATTAGTTTCAAGAAATCATTAGTTATTTTTAGGAAGTCATCAAAGAATGAATCAGTTTTTAAAGTCAACAAGGAAGTCGTAACTGGTTTCAGTTCTGAAGAATAAAGCTCATCACTAAGTCCATTTTTATCTTGAAAATTGTCCTTGTTTAAAAAATCAGGACCTTTCCACCACAGCTTGTTAGATCCAAGAGTTGTAGCATCTGATCCTCTGGAAATGATGTCGGCTGGGTTCATTTCTGAAGACACATGTCCCCACTGATAGTTAGAAGTAAGTTGCTGAATTTGTGAGACTCTATTACTCACAAAGGTTTTCAAAAGATGCGATGATGTATTGATCCAGGCTAAAGCAATGCTTGAATCTGACCAGAGCTTAACGTCATCAATTTTGAGTTTCAAAGCTTCTAAAACCTTTTGCATAAGTTTGGACAGGAGTAGACATGCTGATAGTTCTAATCTAGGAATAGTCATAGTCTTGATTGGTGCTACACGAGATTTGCTACAAAGAAGTTTACTACAATATTCACCAGGGCTTGTAATGCTTTGAAGATATATCATTGCCCCAAATGCCTTCTCGGAGGCATCCGCAAATCCCTGTAAAATGAGCATTGAAAAGGTCTCTTTTAAAATGCAACGAGGTACTTGTATATTTTCTATACTCTGAAGAGTTTTAATAAGCACATTCCATTCATTGGCAAGAGGTGGTGGTAACTGTTCCGCCCAGTCTAGCTTAAGCAACCAAAGTGCTTGCATGAATATCTTTGCCTTGCTAATAATAGGACCGAGTAGGCCTAAAGGATCATATAATCTCGCTATTTGAGATAAAACATCTCTTTTCGTAACGTCAGGCTTTTCATTAACAGTAACTTTATATTGCAATGTATCCTTCTTATTATTCCACAACATACCTAACGTCTTCACAGTTGTATTACTATTACGATCAAATGAAAAATTCTGTAAATCAGAGTTCTGAGAATCAAAACTAGTACACCACTTGTGTAGCTTCATTCCTCCTCTTTGGAGCAATTCTGTCAAATCTTTCTGGAGCTGAATGCATTCCTTCAAATTCGAAGATCCAGTAAGACAGTCGTCTACATAGAAATCTTCCAAGACCACTTTCGATGCTACAGGAAAATCCTTTTCTTCATCCTTCGCTAACTGTTGAAGAGTCCTTTGTGCCAAATATGGAGCGCATGCTGTGCCATAAGTTACCGTTTTGAGTCTGTATAGTTCTATAGGCTTATCTTCATCTTCCTTCCAAAGTATTTTCTGATATTTGGTCTGCGATGGCAATATTTCAATTTGTCGAAACATCTTCTCAATATCGGCAGTAAATGCATAAATATGCTTTCTAAGCCGTATCATGATGGAAAAAAGTTCCTCTTGAATCATTCCACCTTTACATAATATGTCGTTCAATGAACAACCGTTAGTAGTTTTGGCACTCGCGTCGAACACAACGCGTAACTTTGTTGTTTTACTATCAGGTTTCAGCACGCCATGATGAGGAAGAAAATATCCTCCTTCAGTTTCAGAATAGTCTTCCATCCTCTCCATATGATTTAATGATTCATATTCCCTTAAAAATGAAACATAAAGTTCTTTCATTACAGAATCACTTGACAAACGTTTCCACAATTGATTCAGTCTTTTTTCAGCGATTTCCTTTGAATCCCCTAATTGTATGTTTTCACCAATATCTGGCTTGAACGGCATTTGAACCACATATCTGCCATCCGCATGCCGGTAAAATGAGTTTTTAAAAAGTTCGTTGCAATAATTTAATTCAGAATTAACTGTAGATTTAGTTTCATTTACTTCTTCAACTTCCCAGAATGACTTAACTAAGTTATTTAACGAATTAATCTCTGTTGACAAAAAACAATAATTTAAGTCATAATTTTTTACATTTGGAATTCTAATGCTTCCAGAAACTAAAAAGCCGAAGCAGCTGTTTTGAAGAAGTAACTCATTATCTTCTAAACGTATTTTATCTGTTTTTAAAAATTCAAAAAATAATTCCGCACCTAATAATAAATCTACCTTCTTTGCCTTGAAAAATTTATCATCAGCTAACTTTATTCCTTTCGGAATATTTAATTTCGAAATATCAATAGATTTCGATGGTGTCATGTCAGTTATTTTAGGAACAACTAATAACTCTATTTCCCATTCATTTTCCTTTTCTAAGTTCGATAAACGCGTCTTTATTTGCGATTTAACATTCAAAGTAGTGTTGCCTATTCCACTAACTGGAATAAATGCTCGTTCTTTTTTTATTCCTAATGAGTTCATAACACCTACAGTACAAAAATTAGAAGTCGAAGCTGAATCAAGCACGGCTCTAAAAGGAATTCGTTCATCGTAAACATCGCGAAGATAAACAATCGCTGTATTTATTAACACAAATTTAGATTTATTTGCAGCTGCCGTCAAAGTTGTGTGGGGGGGAGAGGAGCAGTCCTCTTTCCTATTCACTGACGAAAAGTTCAAGGTCAATTCATTTTCTTTCGATGATTCATTTTGTTTTTCGTCAATTTTATGTAACAGCGAATGATGTGTGTCTTTCTTACAGAAATAACAGCTAAATTTAGCCTTACACTGCGATAATACGTGTGATGGAGAAAGGCATTTAATGCATAATTTATATTCTTTAACAAAATCATACCGCTCAGAAACAGAAATACTCTTAAATTTCGAACAATGATAAATTGGGTGTGGTTCTTTACACATAATACACTTTCGAAAAGGGTTTGTTTTAGTTACCAAGGATTTTGAATTTCTAGAGCGACTTAATTGATTTGATACTTTAGTAGCATAGCTCTGCTTAGGAAAACTAATTTTGTTTATTTCTTCAAGAATGCGAATTCTTTCTTCGAGAAATTCTAAAAATTCATCAAGTTTTGGAATTTCATTTGATTTTACGTTTAGTTCAAATGCTTTTCTAGATTCTCTATCTAATTTATGCAATAAAATATTTAATATCAAAACATCAGATAAATTATTTCTATCAAATTCTAATACACTTAAAGATCTCAAACATCTTTTAACATTATCTACCAGTGATCTCAACTGAGAAGGTGAGTCATTTATTTTTTCAAATTTCAACAAATTATTGATAAAGGCATCAACTACTGCTCTTTTGTTTTCATATCTGCTTTCAAGTGCAGAAAATAGCGACTCAAATGTATCCTGACATGATTCTAACATTTTTGCTTCACCTTTAAGTGATGCTTTCAAATAAAACAGTTTCTCAGTATCATTTAAATTATTATTATTACCAATCATAGACATAAATTGCACTTTAAAATTTTTAAAATCTTCATATTTACCATAAAATTGAGGAAGAGGTAAATCAGGCAGTTTAAAATTTGATTTAGAAACAGTTTTGGTTTCAAATTTATCTTTATTATTTGTTTCACAATTAGAAAGAAAAATTCTAAATCTTACTTCGAACTCTTCGATGCTTTCTTCCAATTCTTGTGTAATGCTTAGATTATCTTTCAAGTCAATTTCCTCTGGCAAATTGGTATATTCCACTATGAGTTGTTTAACCCGAGATTTTAATTCCAACAAAGAATCCAATTTAGTCTTCATAATAACATCATGGTTGAGTTTATTCTCCTCCATTTTATACTCATCAAGGAATTTTATCAAAGCTCCGAGTTTCGTTTTCACTACGCCGCGTTGGCGTTTCAATGAAACAATATTAGTAGCCATTTTCTTCTCCGGCTAACGTGAGACCAAACTGTTCTTGCCGAAGATAGCTCGAACTTATTTAATGATACTTAACTTCAGTAAGTGGACTGTAATATTAACAATAACAATTTTATTTTAACAAAAACAACATTATTGAATACTAGCACACGCATGTGCTTATAGTTACCTATGTAACTTAGCTAAAGAGCGAGCAACCATATGCTCTTACATCAAGTCAGAAATCATTCATACTAATAAAGCAAAAACGAAATAACTTTAGGGTTACACTAAAGCCAAACTCTGCTTGGCGTAAAACAATGCTGCCAAGCAATACTCTTTCAGACACTGAACACCAATAATTACGATGCTAGAAGTGAAACTTTATGTCCCTGATTTTTTTTTTTTTTTTTTTAATAAAATTAGGCTTTAGTGATGCAAAACCTCCGTCCTGTACGGTGACTGCCTCAGATTCCCTTCCGTCCCGCAAGAGCATCTTAAACAAAGGTGCACCGTCACGAAAAGGCTAGGTGAAAGGAAAATTCACATTTGTATATTTATCTTGAGAAAATTTAGACTTTTGCCAAATTGCTCAACATAGGAAGAGAAGAATTTTGCAAGTTTTACTTAAGAAGGATTGAAGTAGAAGCTACATTAAAAAAAAACTACTTTTCTGTTAAAGCATCAATTAGTTTAAATATTTTTCTTTTTCTAAAACTTAAGTCAAATATTTTTTCTTTCTTTTTCTCACAGAACTCGACATGTTGTTTTTACTCGTCCGATTCTCCTGAATCCAAAGATACATTACATAACAATTTCGAAACCCGTAGGACCAGATTTCCAGATTCATCATGCTAATGGTTCTTGGTTAAATCAGTACAGCTTTTTCCTGCACTTTTTTCCGGTTCTTCCGCAAAGACAGTTCTTTAAATGACATAGCATAAAAAGTAGCGTTTCGTTGCGCACGGATTCTTTTCAACTTCATCAGAATAAAAAGAACGGCCAAGCTTGTTCTTTAAATTTTTTTTAACCTCAGTTCCAAACTCTTTCTTTGAAATATTGATGGAGTTTCATTCTAACACAGTACATTTGAAATCCGAAAAGAACAAGCTCAGCAAGTGTGTTTTTGAAGGCGATGGCAACTTCTTAAAACGCTTCAGTGATAAATGGTTATACTTTTGAATATGGTTATAAAGTTCTTTTTCACGCAGAAGACGTGATCAGAATGTACATAATAAAGGTATCGTTTAGCAGCCTGGAATATGCACGTACTTATGTCTCATTAGTTAGCTACCCATTTCTTATGGATATGAGCTTTAATGCATTTCCGCATTTTTTTTTCTTTTGGGGGGTATTTGAAAGATCATCTTTAAATATAGGATAACATAAAGTGATCTACGGTGTTGTATAAGGATTTATCATACAACCCATGCGTGGGGTAAAGGGTTAACATTTTCATCCAGATAGCAAATGGAATACCAGCTATGCGAACCTTGGCAAAAGCACATCTATTTTTCTTTCAAGTTTTTTTTTTCCCTTTGAAATACTAAAAGTCTTTGTAAAAGTGTATGACTATTCTTCTCCGCATTGGTTTCCACAATACGGTTTTGCGTCTCTTCCAAGTCTTATACTGAGAAAGCACGTGAAGAATTACCTCATAACCCGAATGTGCTTTGCGCTAGATGCCTTTCGTGGTGGATATCTAGCCAGCAAATATAAAATACTTGATGTTGTACAGTTTCAATTTAAATTATATATATATCACAAAGGTTACAATATTATTTATTATGAAATAATATTTTAAATAAAAATCAATAGGGTTCTGTGCCGGATAACAGTACTACCCAGGCTATAGATAATTTAATTTCTGACATCCATCGAAATAGAAGGGAAAAATTCTGCAATTTTATCCTTAGATGTAAAGAGTGCTTTCAACAACGTTTGTGGCCAATTTTATTAAAGGAATTAAAAGATATGAAATGTCCAAGAAACATCTTTTTATCGATACGTGACTTTCTAAATGAAAGAAAAGTTTCCTTACATGATGGGAATAAGTGGCATCGCAGAAATTACCAAAGGGGTTGTCCCCAAGGCTCAATATCTAGTCCGCTTTTGTGGAATCTTATTGCTAATATAGCTTTACCACAAAATACAAAATATTAGTTTACAAGCTTAAGCTGATAATTTTGTTTTATTGGCTACGGAAAGTGGTCGTCTTACTATTGATAAAGCTTTAAGTTTCGCCCCTCAAGATTTGGAGACGTGGTCTTTCCATATTAAACTTAAATTTGATCCAAAGAAGAGTTTTCCTTTGGGTATTGCCAAAACTATGACTAGATCAATACATCCTAGGTGTGCAAACTGTATGAATAACCAATTAGAGTTTCTAAGACAATCAAATATTTGGGCATTACGATCGATAAAAAGCTCACTTTTTATATCTCCCCTAGATCAAATAAAGACTGAATGCACTCATATTTGTCAATAGAATTAGTAAAATGAATCGCCAAGGTAAAGTTCTTAAAAGTTTATATAAAATAGCTATGGAAAGAAAGATCTTCTATGTATGTGGCGCATCGTGGACTGGATCGGTCCGAATGTATAACAAAAATTTTGCAAATTCAAAAAATCGCTTTATTGGGGATTGCTTTATTGGGGAAGTGTTTTAGAACTGTTTTCAAAGTAACTCTTCAGATCTTAGGCTGGCTGTTTTCCGGTCGATATTTTAGAGGAAAACGAATATGCTATCTTTAAATTAAAAGCTGGTAATAAAACAGTGGATTGCTTCAGTGAGGTTTTCTTAGCTAGAGATTTTAACTTTAATAAAGGATTAGACATTCATATAGCTTTATTGAAACAGTTGAACTGGAATTATTGATTTTGAAGTAAAGACTTCCTTTCACAGCTTGAAATCCTTGTTTAAAAGAAAAAGTTTGACTCCTTGGCAAGCAAAGTGGAACGACCCAGATTCTAAAGGCAGATTCACATATAATTTAATCTCAACTGTAAGTGAGAGAAGATACCTAAGTATCTTCATTTTCGGGTGTACTTCGATATGTATTTTTGACTAATTATTGAGGGAAGATATTAATAAATCAGGAAAAAAAGACTCTTGATATAATTACAATACGAATTAGTATATGTTTTGCAAATAATTTTATCTCCTTGAATTATAAAGATATATTAGAAATCTTAGAGCTATTCATGTGTGGCTATAATTGTTTAGAATTGCTTAGGAGAGCTATTTAGAAGTGGGCTATAATTATAATAATATGCACTGCAGGAGCCAAACCATTATAACTACCTACTCCATAACGCATTGCGCGACCTACCTACTCCATAACGCATTGCCTGGAAAGCCATTATGACCATCTACTCAATAACGCGTCGCACGACTTTTAACCTGCCCAACAGCTGCAAATCACCTTGGCATGGATACCACAAGTTCTTGGTGGAAGACTGCAGACAGGTTGTAACAAGCAGCAGTCCCTCAAAGTCAAGATATTCCAACATATTGGTGTCCGAGTTCTGAGCTGCCTCTCCATGACATTCCAAATGTGTTCTATCGGGTTAAGATCTGTTAAGTTAGGTGACGACATTAATTGGAACTCATCCTTATGCTCCTCAAATAACTCCAATCCAATTCGGGGCTTGTGACATTGAGCGTTGTCCTGATGGACGATTCAAATTCCAGTTGGGACCACAGACGCCATATAAGGGAGCAACTGATCCGCAATTGTGTTCAGATAGTCTGCAGCTTTCATGGTTTATTTACTTGAAAACAGCAAGTAAATCACTGCTCGGAATTTATTTTAAAATACAATTACTAATAATGATACAAATTTCTTCTGGAAACCCTAAGCTGTTTTTTCAGTATTTTTCGGATGCAGCTAAGCATTATAATGAAAATAAAAATTTAAAAGCTATTTTAAAAGTATTTAATGATACACTTAATTTTCTAACCGTAAAATGAATTTTTTAAAAAAAATTACTACCGTGATTAATTATCTAATTGATGACCAAATTTCATAAAAAAGTATCAAAATGTTTGGAATTTTATGGACGTTTTAAGAAAGAATCTGTCGACATACATTTATATGAATTGATTTTTATATCATACTTATCATATATAACTTTGGTACTTACGTATTATTGCAACCAGGTTGGCGCGATTTGTAAGTTTGAGTAAAAAAGTATGAATAGAAAGAAAATGTACATTTATTAATTACAGATAATTTTTAATACAGTTTTTTATATTATTTTGTTTTAAAATATAAAATAGCAATTAAACCCTTCCGGTTTCGAATTTGAATAAGTTGCAGAATTATTTTTTCGGCGGAAATCTTTTGGCTATTGCTTTTAGCACTGATTGAAAACCGTCTTCGCCATTAACAGCTTGAGCTTGGCACCATATAAATTCGATAAGGTATGAGTTAAGATGATGACGGGCTGTTCCTCTCTGTTTTTTGTTGCGCCATTTGGCTGAGCCCCACATGCGCTCTACATATTGTGTGTGAACGCCCGTGTTGGGATCCACAAAGTTATATTTGTGATTAACAGTTCCATGCAGAAATCCAGCATTTTCGAACTCACTTGTATTGTATCCTTTCCAGCAATCCGAATAAATGATGCTTCCTTCCTTGATATTTTCGCAAATTTTTTCCATGAGGGTAACGGCGCTTCTGTTAGGTACAGTAACCAAAAAAGTCTCTTTCTTTTCTCGACAAATTCCGCCGAAAACCCATTGCTGTGGTAGTACACGCCCAGTGTTATTTTTTCTTTTTACAAATAAACTTTCGTCTATTTTCACACACGTAGGGTTGCCGTAAGTAGGGTCGCCAAATTTGGCGATTTATGCGAATTTTGGCCTGGTTGCCTTAATACGTAAGAGAATTTGACTTTTGTAGCGTAGTTTACGTAAGATGAGGTCACGTGATATGAACCGGCGAATCAGGATGTTGTACGGTGAAAGCATAGTAATTTTTTTAATTAATGTCTTTTTACAAATCTATTGCCTTTATTTATTGACTTTTTTTACAAAATTTTAAACGACATTAAAATGTTCATACCTTCAAAATAAAAAATTCTTAGAACTAACATTTGTCAACATTTTTTATGTGTATATTGTGTGTTTTCCGCCAATAAAGTCTGCTTGGCGAGATTTGCGCCGGCGAAACGGAAAAGTACCAGAGAAACGAATCAAAGTTACGATTAACGTATGCTGCCGAAAGCTCACTTTGTAAACTCGATTAATCTATGCTGCCGAAAGTTCTCTATCTAAATTTAAAGGTTCTGATATATTTAATAACTGCAAAGCACACTAGGGTTATCTGCCTAAGGGAAGGGATGTCTTCGTGGAGGACTTTCTAAGGAAAACTTGCTCGTATACACGTTACACATAGGGAAAACCACGAAAACGCCCATGCAGCCAGCCCGTTCGCGAGATTCGAACCTCGGACCGAACTACCAGTATTCAGCGACTCTACCGCTCGGCCGCTGGTAGGCCTAAATTTAAAGAATCTGCTATTATTTTATACTTTAACTTAAATTTTGGTGCGGAACGCAATCTGCGTTATTTAATATAAAATGCTCTAGCTATGCTCTTTTTGTCTTAAAATGTTACTCCTTTCTTTACATCCTGCAACTTGTTATATCAGCAATTAATAACGCAACAAAATGTAGTAATAACAAAAATTTCCATCTTTCTTCAGGGTTAATTAAAAGCGAAAAATGAATAAAATGTATAATTATGCACAACTTTCTTTAATATTCGAGTTTGTCGAGAAGCCATCAATCGTGGACCCTCCAGGCACTTCAAAAACGAACCGTTTTTATAATTTAATAACTTCAGAAAAGCATCTTATTATGATTCGGGTCTTGATAAATAATTTATTAATACTTTCGGCCATTTCCGTCATTGTATTTAACACAAACGAATCGTTCAGCAGAATTTGCATAAATCTCACAGTTTCTTAAAAACTTTTAAACCAAACTTCTGGTATGACGAAAATAATGAAGTAAAATTTATTTTGTCATCTGATTCATAATCCTTTGATTATTCTTTCTCCCAACACTATACATCATTCAGATTCTTTCTGATACTGCTAATTCGAAATTTTCGAGCATTTTGTATTTTTCTCGTTAACCGTCGCAGATCCGAGTACAAATAAAAATTTACGTTTTACAGTAATTTTGTACTAAATGAATGTCTAGTTATTTATGTAACTGTTAAGAGAATGTTAAGAGAAAGAAATTCTAGGCGATTTTCCGGCCATGTTCCATTTTGGGATCACTCTTGTCTAGCACGTACTTGCTCTTTCACTAACGAATCGAGCGAACGTTTCCATTAACAAACATTCGCTAACATTTAGTAACGAATTCCTTTGAATGTGCGTTCACAAACCTGATTTTTTTAATATCATTATATACGGATTAAAATTTAAATATGAATATTTTTAACATCTGGTTTAATTATGAAGAACTCTGAAAGCCATTAGAAGTCATAATGTTTGCTTGTAATAATTTTCAAAAAAAAAAAAAAAAATCTGTTGTGGATACCACATAACTTCCTTGTATGGCCTATTAAACTGCACGCATTTTTTGATCCACTATATTATTTAAACTTATTTCCTCGAATTTCATTCCTCTGAAAAAACGTTTTACAATTAAAATTGCAGTTTCTACGCCAAAACAAGAGATTCGGCCAGCGGGCAGAAAGACAGTAGTCACAAAATTGGAAGTTTTCTTTTGGTCCCATTCGGCTTTTGCCAGGTGACGGAGACGGGGACAGATGGCGTCTACCTGAGGTAAACAAGTGCATGCCATTCGTCCCCCACTATCCAGCGAATGTTAATGAATTTAACGAGTTAACTGTGGCGCCCTCGTTTAAGGGCGCGCTCCGTTTTTTGTCGCTATGACGAGTATATTCGTCAATCACAGAGTAAGTTGTGCTGGTAAGAAATTGGATGAAATAGATGGGTTTATTTTATAAAATCGAAAATTTCATGACTAATATTAACTTATTTGGTTATCATAAGCATATATTGCATACGTATTAAACTAAAAACTCAATAATTTAAATATACATATAAAAGAATGAATTTAAATTCCTGCTGCGGAGTGATATTCAGCGAAACAGGGTACTATACACAATGGCACTTTGCAGATCGAACACCAGTAACGCGATTCCTTCCCGATCTTACGTTTGTAGCAATGCGAACACCTTCACGTAGGTTTTTTTTCTTTTTTTTTTTCCAAAATTCCGAGTATATAATCCGGAACATGATTCCTCCCTAATTGGCTTATATTAGGACTAAATTGCACAGTTTGTGTCGATTTATTTCTTTCGACTGGATACGTCGCAAAAGTGTCTTCGATAAATTTGAGCAAAAAGTTGATACGCGATAATGTTATTTTTTTGTATAATATGAATGCATTCAGACACATAATGTCTAAGAAACGGAGAAATATCTTTTTGTAGTACTTTTTGAGTCGTTTTCTTGCTGTGGAGTACGCTATGATAATTCCACCCATTTTCCACTCCACCCATTTCTTTATTATAATCAATCACTAGCTCTGGTTTCTTTCTTATTATTTTTCTTTTCTCTGTTTCTATTATGATGCTTTATACGCGGGTTGCTTACACTGCTTTATACGCATGACGAGTATACTCGTCAATACACAAAATTCGTGCCTCTTCTCCATGATAAGTATACTCGTCAATAACAGTTAATTGGTTAAGGATTTCGGTGAGAAAAAGGGCCTTACAGGGGCTAGGTAGCTGTACAATCGCTACAGATTTGGGAACAGAAGTTGAAAAAAACATATTGCAATGCCAGAATATTAAAACAGAGCGTAAATTAATGAAACATTAATACAGTATAAAAGTACATTTAGTAGACAGATGATGGAGAGCGGGAATACCTAGTCTCTAACAGAGGTAAGCAGGAATACATCCCACGTCCTTCTCTTGCTAAAAGCTGCAACTTCCTGGAGCTCATGGGAGCACCCTTCGAGAATCTGGATGAATACGAATGCAATAAGTATGTTTAAGTTCGTGGTTCGACGTGCATTGTGATACGCATGATCATACGCATGTTGGGCTAAGTGTTCAGATTGCACAAGGCAAAAACTTCCATTGCGCATAGAATGATCGACTTCATTTTTGTATACAGTTGTAAACAAATGTCCTCTTCGTTACACTAAATACCTCTTTAATAACTTAAATTGTCGAAAATTCTACAACTATTGCATGCAGATTAACTGAAGGTATGAAAACCTTAACCTAAAGTTAAGAACAACATAATTCAATCACGTTTATCTAAAGATGCACAATTTACCAAGAATAAGAAAAACTGAGCTCACCGAGCTGCTAAGAGTAAAGTCTGCCCAGTTAGGAGGTACATTAGCGTTTAAACCTCATTTTAAATAATTTACGAGTTTTCTTTATATAATTTAGGGTGATTTAAATTTATGATATCCGAAAATGTCTTCTTTTCAACGCTTAAGAGCTCTAATATTTCGAGAAATAACTATTATCAAGTAATTTTCTGACCCCGACCGCCGATTCACGATTGATTTTTTGCAAGTTTCTAATGATGTTAATATAACTGTCAACAATTCAGAGTTTACTTTCAAAGAGAATTTATACAATGATTGAAAGGATTTTGTTTCAATCTATTCTGCTACACCTCGTAGCGATGATTTCAAATAATAAAGGATTATCAAACTCCTACAAGTGAGAATTGTTATAAATTATGCTATTAAATTAAATTTAAAAATTTTTCCAATCCATCTATGGCTAGAAAATATCGGCTAAGGTATATCCGGTAATTTTAATTCTACTTTCAGAGTCCTTAACAGTTGAAAAATTCTGACTTTCTATTACCGCTTGCTGTCTTACAAAAGTTGTTAATGACTTCCACGTTTTCAAAAGAATTTATTCTTTCTTGACACTGTTCTATTCCATTAATTTCATCTTCCAAATCCTCAATAGCAATAAATTTTTCTGTTTCGCCATCTACTATATATAAATACTATTCTTTAACCACTAACTGTGTATGTAGTTCTTCAAAAGCGTAGCTGCTTGGATTTGAATTTAGCAACAGTTCTTAAAGATGCTTTTTTATTTTATTTTCTCTGTTTCTATATTAGCCAAATGAAACAAACTTTCAGACAGTTTGAAATTTAAAGCGATATATAAACCAAATAAATTCAATAATTTAAATTCTTAAATTAAACAGTTCTCAGTTGAAAATAGTGGAATGAAAGTTCACTTACCCATTTTCTTGAAGGTAACGACGAGCTGATTACTATATAACGATATCCAAGGAGACGAGGAATTCGCAACTAAACGAAAAGTTCTAAACAGAGTCTTCACGAGCCTATTCCGAGCTGCGACTCCACTTACCAATAACGTTTTGCCTAAAATTGTAGTGTACTGTGTTATAGGATGAGGCGATAAAGTCCTTTTTTAGTATTATTTAAAAACACAACAATAAGTTTAAACGATACATGACTTAGAACCGAAGTTCTCGACAACTGAAATCAATGGAGCTTTGTGCCAGCAACTAACGAACTGATACTTTTCCCATCCAGCTGGCGTGGTTCGAATTCGAAGTACAAGGTCGCCAAGTTTGGCGCCATTAAAGGCAGTAAGAGATCTAAAGAAGTAACTTTTGCATTTACGATAGGGGTTGATAGTCTGAGCATTAAATCAGCCGAGTGTTCATCTAAATTGATTTCGAAGCTCTTTGAAACAGTTTAGCCGAAACAAAATATGAAGCTTTTATCTTTTAATGTGATCCAACTACTGTTGTTTCAGCACCTTTGCGATGATTTTAATAAAACAAATTTTGTGAATATATCAATAGATTCTCCTAACAGAAAAGAACTCTAAACTGCTAAAATTGTTGTGTGGCATTTTGCATCACTTTGTGGCGTAAAAGTAACTTTCAGTCTGGTCTCTGTGAAACTGCAGAAATATTGAGAAAACTTTTAATGCCAGTGAGAACACCATTATATGGGGGGGGGGAGGATTTTTTGGAGATAATTTTAATATGAATTTTGGGATGTTAAACGTAGAGAAGAAAACAATATCTATAATAGACTAAAGAATGAAATAGGGAGAAATATCGTTGGCATTGGTTGCGGTGTTTTCATCCTACACAACCGCTTTCAAACTTACAGTTGTAGCCTACTGTAACAGAAGCTTTAAGAGAGGAAAATTTATAAACATTTAAACATTTATGATTCGAGTCACTAAACTAAAAGAATTACAGGAATTTGTAGGTGTCGAGAATAAAAAGGTACTTCAGTAAGGCAACACCCATTTTATTTCCCTACTACCAACCAGCTATTAAATTAACACTGTGATCGAAATCTGTGAAGGACTGAAATCTTATATTTCACAAGAGAACACAGTCCACTGATGACAAAAGATTGTTTTGAAAATGATTGTGGTGAAAAGTGGTTGCGGTTTGTACAAGGTCAACTGAAATTATTTACCGAAGATATGTTGGTTATGGAAAGTACAAAAGCCGATGCAACTGGAAAATTAAAACGGGTGGTACTCTATGAGTGAAACTAAAGAATTAAAAACAAACCTTGAGGTGAGGCGTGCTAATAAATTTATGCCTAAAACAAGCAAAACAAAAAGTTTTATAATACTAGAAAATCAAAGAATTATCGACATCAGTACAATCTTATAAGAGTTTACAACATTTTATGATAGACGTTTTGCTTACATCGAGTTATAGGAAAGACAGTTTAATGGAGCAGAAGCTTTCATAAGATAAATAAGAATTAACTTGGTTGAATGTCAAGCTGCATGTTAAAACAAATTAATAAAACTCTCGCAGATGATACAATAAATATTGATCAACGTTTTGATAAAGAAGTGACTGCAAAAGCTTTCTCTTCCGCTAATTACAAAATTGGAAAATATAAACGTTGTGACTAGAACAATAGGTACCCTTTTTGGTACTATTCCGTTTTGAGGACCGTTAAAAAGTTGCAGCGAAAATGTATGCGCAAAAGCGCCAAATCTAGCAAACGCACCAAATCTAGCATACGCGCTGATTTCAGACTACGTAAGTTTATATAGTTCTATATTTCTTAAGACGCCATTGAAATACTAGTTTAATTTTTAATTCCTTTTTTGATATCCTATGGATTTAACAATTTCGGAACTGCCCACGACGAAAAGTCTGCAATATAATTTTAGGTAAAGTGTAGAATCCCCCACTGCTTGACGTGTTTTTAAGAATTGCACATACTCGGTATCTATGTACACATCGACCTATTTTCACTTAAAAAGTAAAAGAAAATTGGCAAAAATCCAATTGTTTTTAACCCTTGTAAAATGCGGCAAACAAATAAGTGGGCGACTCTGCATTTTACCGAGAATTTTTCTAAAGAAAAGGCATCATTCATTATAGAAAATTATGTTTGAACAACCAACGAGATGAAGTTATGCTTTAGCGATAACTCGGTAGCGAAATAGCGATGCAGCCATCTATTCAGCTATGTTTAGCAATTTTTATATAAATTCTAATAATGATCTGAAATAGTTATTTATTCTTATGCTTCCATTCAGTCATGTTTAGCCTTTTTATATAAATTATAATAGTAAAAAAGTATTATATGAAATTAACCTTTCATCTAAATTAAAAATCAATCTTAGATAGTTATTTACTATTATACTTCCTTTCTTGCGTCAGGATTGCCGCAATTATTTTTGGCAGCACTGGCATCAACAATAATTTGGCGATTTTTTACTGCCCTCAAAACCGAATAGTACCCAATTTTTCAGGTATCTGAAGGTAAAAACATTAGCGTATGTTTTTCAATATGCCAAGCAGATAAGCGCCTATGCGAGCCAGTTTCCCTTAGAAAGTCCTCCACGAAGGCATCCCTCCCTTTAGGCAGATAACCCTCGAGGCTTTGCCGTAATCGCATAAACTAAACCAGAAGAATGTTCGCGATAACGAATATCATATGGTCTGAAGAAAGAGGTCGAATGGTTGAACCAACAGTAAAAGCTTTAGTAAGCTGCAAAATTATCAGTGAACTAAATTTAGTCTTAGCATATGGTACTCACGAGATTGGGCGATATTATTATGAGCAGTAAACGAGTTATTTTGTTGTTGGCGACAATTTCCAAAATCTAGCCAAGGCCGTACTGCATACTAGGATTTTTATACTAGGATTAATATTTTTACTAGGATTTAACCGTGAATTAAATCGCAGTTATGTTTCCAATACCGTTAAAAATGAGTAATTTTAAAGACATTTCACACTAGGGATAAATAATAATACCTTCTTAATAATAAATCATGTTCAGTAGGGTTATTAAAACTATCTTTTGACTCATAGTTATTTTTAATTAACAACTCCTTTATTTACTATTTTCAATTTTCTGCTGTATTTTCTCAAAATCGTCCCGGTTTGAGAAAAAGTATTAGTAAAAACCTAGTAATTATGTACTAGGTACTCTGAAAAAACTACAACTAAGTTATTTTTTAACTTACACTTATTTTTTAACTTATTGGTTATACACCAATTGCCGTCGCATTGATCACATTTAAGTTTTTTTAGCCCAAAGCGTCGTTAGCCTAGAAGGGCTATGAGTCTTAATATGGAATTTTGCTTCGAATTACTTTTCAAATTGCTGTCACCATATAATTATCGTCGCGTATTATAATATGTTGTTGATTAACAAACTCAATGATTTTAAAGCGAGCAGTGACAACACTCTACGTAGTAAAACATTTTTATCTGCAGTGTGCGAGACTGTATATCGGAAATTTTAAAGATACATTGTTTATAAATATTTTTAGCCTAAAGGGGCATTAGTTCTTGAAACGTGTATGTGTGTGTACATGAGAAACTTAAAGGCCTTTTTGAATCAATGCCCTAAAACCTACCTAAAACCTAGAAGGTTTTAGGGCTTTGATTGCTTTGTTTTGTTTTTATTTGTGTATTTATTAGTTTTTGCCTGCTTCCTTTGTAATTAAATCACTATACCCCAGTCAGGTCAGATTCAAGCATTTTATTTCATCTAATATTTAAGTTTTTCACCTATCGCTGGCTTAATGTTTAGATACCTTGCAGGTGATGGTGCGAGTTTGGCATCTCCGCCCGGGTCTGTAAAATCTTCCGAGGGACAAATTCGATCGTCTCCTATCCTTTTTCTCTATCACCAGCCACTCGAAAGCACTTTCGGATCGGCAGTGTTTTAAATGCCCTATGCCGCAAAGATAATATGCATTTACAAACAGGGACAACACTGAGCAACTTCCGACCTAAGTTAGCCTACAGGCAACAAACGGAATATGTTACTCGAAGTTAAACCATCTACTATCTGCTAGCCACAACCTTAAGTTGGGGCCAAAACAGATCAGTCGGACATTAATTGTCAAAGTCAAAATTTCAAATTTACATTTGTACAAAGTACAGATTTGTTTGGGTATATTGCACACGTTTAAGAAAATCATCTGAAGTTATTATAATAAGATTTTCCAGAATAGGTAAGACAGGAATTGACAGCCGCCTACAGTAACAAACATAGTAACAATAAATGCAAAACTTTTAAAGTAGAAGGTCATAGTTAGATAAATGTCAGGCATATATAATAGAAAAACACAGGTAAATGAAACAATAAGAATCAACACCCTGTTAAGAATCTGCACGCTATTAAAATGAAGTATATAGTCATGAAAGAATCAAGTCTGTTTTCTAGAGTCCAAATTTAAGTGTAAATGAACATAATTTATGTTACATAAACCAGTACTAAATGTTTTGTCAAAAGGCATTGTTCAGTTCATGCAAGATACAAGTCATATGGAATTTGTACTAAATCATAGTTAAATCCAAAAGTTCAATCAAGAAGTTTGTTGATTCCAATACAATTAACGGTTATCATATAATTGTAACAATGGGTTAAAGAAGATCACACCAGATATACACAATATAGAACAGACATTTTGTTTCCATACTTGGTCATAAATGTGTCAGGAGAAATAACTATGAGTACAATTATATGTTAATCTACACAAGAGCAGATAGCATAATACTGAGAGACATGTATTCATGACGTTTAACAAAAGATTACTTCAGAGACAACTAAGCACTTGCCGTACCTTTATGCTGTTGCTTCTGAATAAAAAAAAAACGTAATAACGTTTATAAGAAATCATATGTTACAATTATTAAAAGTACAATTGTATGTATTATTCAGTAGGTATACATTGGACTTCGCTCATAGATTTACAGATCCGTCACATTACTGTTCTAGTAGAACATCTTCCACAGGACATACTGCGCCTCGCCTCGTTATCAAACTCAACAAGGAATATACTACACAGTTTGCCTTCAATTTGATGAACTTTATAAATGGCAACAGAACAATACTGGGAATTTAGGTTTAATGTCTGACTATATTTCTGCTTTAGTCTTTTAACTGTATTTTGTCTGTGTTGGGTGTGCTGCGTTACCCATGAGGCCGATTAATATCGTCCCTGAGGGTTGCAGCAAATTCATCTATTACATTACACAGTTTGCAGAGTGCTAACCTTTCTCTTACAGGGCTTCCTCCTCTTATATTTACAAACATTTGAACGCTAGCTAAATGCTCTGGAAACCGGTATCACCGTGCCAACAGGACGGCCACTTATCGTACTTGTCCGACAGCAATATCAGAACAAGCCAACGAAATTCATCGTGGCGAGGACTGCAAGATTGCCCCTGCCGTTGACAAGAGCCTTCAACACCATACAGCTGACAGTGCGACTTCGCTCAGTTTCGCTCCCCAATTCTGATGGAAACCACCCGGGGAAGTGACGGGTCCGAGGGTCTCCAGCACCGCTTTCCCTAACATTAACCTCTCGAGAGGACTCGTAGCATTCCTGCCGCACGGCCACTATACATTTCCGAGCATCTATGTCTTCTTCGTGATTCCAACACACGTCTCTCGGTACCGGTTTTCCTACTCATCATACCGTCTGCGTGGCCATTTTAACCTTTGTGCAAATGAATTTCGAAGAAAAGTATCAGTGTTGCAGTTGAAAGAGGATAAATGTGTTCAACTGACTGCGAGCCAAACTCCCTATGTAGCTTTTACCCAATTCTTTGTCCCATTATGTGAAAATTTGTGATTTTGAAACTTTTGATCTCTATTAAGATAAGAAAAGCTATGATTACTCAAGGGATAGATTTGTTAGCTGAAATTTCGCTCATTATTGCGGTTAGTAATATTATTGATTGAAAAGTGTTTTATGTTCGATGAAAGAAAAAATAAAGGTTAGTACTGAATCTAACAAAATGTTATTTAACATTTCTCTCTCCGATACAAAATATCTGAATATAGCATTGAAATGACATCAAACACATCAATTTAGGATATTAAAGAAGAGATCCTTCAAACTGTCCCTATAGATGACATCCCGAAATGGATTTCCGACATTCACAAAGGAATTGAGACATGGAGTCTCCATGACGTTCTTTGTTCACCTTTCCAACTGAAATCACTTTGAGTAAATGTCTGCTTATACATGAAATACACTACACAGTATTATACGTCTCACATTTTGAAAAACGTTTTGTGTGCTCAGCTATTGACAGAAATGAAAAACTGAATTTCTATTATAGAACAACATGTCTTAAAAGATTATAAACTTGGTTACGCAATAAATTTTCAAACTAATCTTCAATTTCTTATTTTTGCGAATATACCACATCCAGATTTAACCGATTTCATATCTAACTGGTATTTAAGAAGTTGTTATATCGAAAAGTTAAGTTTGGAAGATTAGTAATAACAACAATCTTCTACTAAACTTAACCTTTAATTTTTTAATATATTGCATTTTTTAATATATATATATAACTAAATGCTTTTGTTAACTATACATGCAAAGTATTATGATATCAACGATAGCATAGCTTATCGTCAACTTCTTACCTTCAGTTTTCACAAAACTTTGAAGATTTTTGAAACCAAAAATGAATTACGTTGAGAGGCTAGAATATGAAGAATCTATTATATAATTGAGTCTTCTGGAATCTGAAAGGAAAATTAATTCCCGGCATTCGATAAAATATCAGAAAATTAAAATAAATTGTACTGAAATGCAATGAATATTGTTATTTCACGTCTGTGGCCAATGCACCAGCTTTCAAATGATCGTTATTAAACGTTTTCAAAACAGCTTTTGAACAATTGCCAAGCTTAAAAGCCTAAGTGTTTCTGAGAAGGAATGTCTCTTCAGCATGCCATGGTTAATAAAGGCATTTCGACGCAGAATTAATGCATCAACGGCAAACAAATACAGTCTTTGAGCATTTCAGCTTCAATAGGTAACAGATTATGAATATATAAATTTTCAAATTTTGAAATTTGCGTAATTGGTTGCAATTTAGAGAGTTTTCAAAGGATAAGAAACCAGTCTTCTTGAAAATTATGGCAGATATCTTTAAGGGCTTAGCATTTATTATTATTAATTTTTCCGTACTATTCCGTTTTGAGGACCATAAAATAATTGCAGCGAAAACGTATGCGCAAAAGTGCCAAATCTAGCAGTGTGTGTTGGTGTTGGTGTATTTAATTATGGCAAAGCACACTAGGGCTATCTGCCTAAAGGGAGGGATGTATTCGTGGAGGACTTTCTAAGGGAAACTGGCTCGTATACACGTTACACATGGGGAAAACCACGAAAACGCCCATGCAGACAGCCCGTTCACGGGATTCGAACCTCAGACCGAACTACCAGTGTTCAGCGACTTTACCTCCAAATCTAGCGTACGCGCTGATTTCAGATTGCATAAGTTTATATAGTTCTATATTTCTTAAGACGCCATTGAAATACTAGTTTAATTTTTAAATCCTTTTTTGATATCCTATGGATTTAACAATTTGGGAATTGCCCATGACAAAAAGTCTGCAATAGAATTTTGTGTTAAGTGCAGAATCACCCACTGTTTGACGCGTTTTCAAGAATTACACATACTCGGTCGTACACAGCAAACTATTTTCACTTAAAAACAAAAATCCCAGAATTGCACAAAAATGGCACTGCGCACACCCTTTATCTATGTACTTTATCTATGTACACATCGACCTATTTTCACTTAAAAAGTAAAAGAAAATTGACAAAAATCCAATTGTTTTTACCCTTGTAAAAAGCGGCAAACTAGTAAGCGGGAGATTCTGCACTTTACCGAGAATTTTTTCAAAGGAAAAGCATCATTCAGTATAGAAAATTATGTTTGAACAACCAACGAGATGAAATTATGCTTTAGCGATAACTCGGTAGCGAAATAGCGATGCAGGCATCCATTCAGTTATATTTAGCAATTTTTGTATAAATTATAATACTGATCTGAAATAGTTATTTACTCTTATGCTTCCACTCCGTCATGTTTAGTCTTTCTTATAAAAATTATAATAATAAAAATGTATTATATGAAATTAACCTTTCATCTAAATTAAAACATCAATCTTAGATAGTTATTTACTATTATACTTCCTTTCTTGCATTAGGGTTTCCGCAATTATTTTTGGCCGTACTGGCATCAACAATAGTTTGGCGATTTTTCACGGCTCTCAAAACCGAATAGTACCATTTTTCCTCATCAGAAATGTAATATCAGTCGCACTTAAATTTCTACCGTTTGACAACTATAATCTAAGAATTCGATCACAATGTAAAAGTTGAGGATGGAAACTCACTGCAGTAGGTCGGTGTCCTCGAGAATATCTCAGAGAAAACGTCGAAGAGAAAGCCCCCTCCCCACACCGAAAAAAAAAAAAAAAAAAGGCTTGAAGAAACACTGCCGTACAAAGCACTGTAGTAAGAGAACAATTCTAAAACTTCATTATAAGAATATCGACATAGGAAATGAACTCGTCTCCAAATTTCGCAAATCGAAAACATAGTGTAAAAGATAAAGCAACTAGAAATTACAGAAAGATAAATACATCGCCGAAATATGCATTACATGCATCAGAGACGTTCCGAATTCTATGAAACATAGTTTCTGTAATCGCGGTATTGTTCTAAATACAGCGAACTCTCTTATAAGACGACCACTCACTCATATAATTCTGGTTTTCTGTGGATGTAGTCATTGTAAGGAGCTGATTTTTAATAAAATTCTCAATTTAGTTTTCAGAAATACTGGCGTACGGTTTCGAAATTCTGAAAAATATAGCTGTTATTTTTAACACGCGCGTTGTTAATTGATTTCATTTTTTTCTGTGAGCTTGTGAGGCTGCAAGAATAGCTCTAAAATGAGTTAAGAGTTTGAAAATGGATATATGTAATAAAATGCTTCTTTTTGATATCTTCTTTGTTGTTTTTTTTTATGTTTGGTAAACATTGGATTATACGTTTTTCTCTGATAGGTATCGACAGTGGTAGTTTATTTTCAGAGGCAGTCGCTTCAACATTTTGGTATTCTGCGGAAGTTGTCCTCTTAGACAATAGGTATCACAAATTAGTATTTGTAATGTCTGAAATACTGGTTCCTTTGAAGTTCTTTCGTGATTAACCGTAAATCTATCACAAAACTGGATGAAATATAAAACTCGAGAGTTTAAACTACTGATGTAGAATGCAGTTAAACAAGAAGCTCAAAAGATAACGAAGAGCGATTTCGATGAGAACATTAACCTCTTCGTTATCCGTAACGCGTCTCAAGCGTTCTTCTATTTTAAAATGTTTAAAGGTTTAAAACGCTTTCTAAATGTTACTTGATTTAGTTTTTATTTTTGTTTGTTCAAATACATCCTAGAGGGTAGCACTAATCAGACATTCTATTTCTAATTGAATTTTCCCCGGGTTTTATGAATATTCGCGCCATTTTACATAAGATACAAGACAGTGATAGATGGCTTCAACGTCTACTCAGCAGAAAAAGAGAAAAAAGTGAGGTTGTGAATTGGAAAGACAAGAAGGATATACGTTTGATGAGTACAGTCCATAATAACTCGATGATGGATGTTGGAACACTGAAAAGAACTGTAAAAAAACCAATAATTGTAAAAGATTATAACAACAAAATGGGAGGAGTGGAATCAGATGATATCAAATTATCCTGTTGTTCAAAATAAGCAGAGATATTATTATTTTTCCATTATGCTTCATTTCCTTATAATTTTACTTAATATTCATTGACATTCATCCACTACGAAAGTCATGTATGGAAAGTTAAGATGTACAGAGAAAACAACATTACACGCTACGAAAAACAGACGGCCGCCAGGAGGAAATTTTCGCGGACAGGAGAGGACGGCGAAAGGGTTAAACAACATGTCAGCATAGCTGGGAGTGAGTAACTTTAATTTACATTTTTCTCACCGAGTGAAATGCAGAAACATCCCCCAAATATAATGTGGTAAATACTGGCGGCCCATACATTTTTCTTTGACGAAACATCAAAGAAAATCAGCATGAGGCGTTAAGCATGGGAAGCATGGGACGCTTGGGAGTCACGAGCATAATAATCAATTGTTTTGCACTTTTCAAACGAAATTTGAGGAACAGTTAAGTCAGAATAATATATTGAATTTCTTAAAAGCATGGAAACGACGTACTATTCATTTATTCTCTTCACTATCAAGTAATACGAGACTCATTTTTGTTTCGGAAGCGAAAAATTTGAAATAAAGTATAATTCTTTTTTTTTTCTTTTTGAAACACTTCTTGTCTTTATATGAATTTGACTTCACGCCTTTCGATAATTTCGACTAAGAATGAAATCTAACACGTAAAGCACATAACTGTATAAATAACATTTCTTTGGAGCGATTAGGTTTCTCTACAGCGAATGAAAAAATAATAATAATAACCGGCGAGGGAAGAAACAAAGAAATACGGAACACGAAAGGCAAGGAAAAACCATGAGGGAAGAAGTATAAAATAAAAGCACTGAATGCCAGGATGAAAGGAAAAAAGTATTTCAGGCTAAAAAAGTTGTTCTAAGAAAACATGTTATATATAAACGCTTTTGCGTGTCTTGCGTTTACGAAGAAAATGATAGTCTTTTCATAATGTTGCAAATCGTGACTCAGACTACTCTACAGGTGTTATTCACGGTTGCCAAGAAGAATGGTAAATGGGTTAGTAATAAAAAAAAGCCTTGCGTTCTAGAAATCCAATGTAAATATACGAGATATATTGTAAATATAACATTTAGCAGAATTATTTAGCATATTTCTTCCTCCCACTTGTTTAAATTTTAAGATCAAAAGGATCCCATTAAGTGATAAATTGTGCGAAAAAAAGGACGACATGCATATATATACAAAGAGAGAGAGGGAATGTATGAGTAACTAATTTTCATGCCGTCTTTTATATACTTCAAATACTACGTTTATTCATATGCATTACTTGAAAGTACTAAAAACACTCCGTTTTATATATTTACTGCTCATAAAGTTAACAGTGTTTACTACACTCACTTCCAAAAGTTAAGCACGAAGATGTAAAATGCAAAAATATCAACAAATACTGCTTTGATTGACATAAAATTCGGCAGGAAAGTAGCATATATATTTATGCATAAAACAAAATCAATAATTATATACAGAAATTAAAACAATATTAAATTTTTGTAAGTTATCAGATAATGACATACTGGAGACTTAAACAAAATTATGTATAAAGTGAAAATAAACAGCATAAAATGAAAAAAAAGGGCATTAATAGGGTATAAGTTAACACTTTGTGACCATGCTTTCAGTTGGGTGGCCAACCACCGCAGAATTAAGCAATCGCCATTCTTCTTGTAGAGAACACAGGTAGTCATCGACGATGTCAGCTCTATGGGGACGTGCGTTATCGTCCATCAAACAAAAGTTGGGCCAACTACTGCAGCGTACAATCTCACATTGGGTTCTAGGACTTCATCTCGATACCGATCAGCCGTCAAAGAACCCCGTTTAAATATGTGGAAGTCGGTGCGGTATGCTAATGAAATCCCTGCCCACACCATAATGCTTCCGCCTCGGAATGCGTGATGTTCGGTGATGTTTTGGGACTGATTGCGAGTTCGTTGTTCACGCCATATCCTTATATGCGTGTCATCTGGCTCCAGAGCAAATCTTGACTCATCAGTAAACATGACATTGGCCCAGTGAGACGCATTTCAATTGACATGTTCCCGGCACCACTGTAATCGTGCCTCTCTTAATTCGACGTATAGAGGAACACAAACTCGAGGTACCCGGGCGTACAGTCCACTAGTATGTAATCTTCGGCGTACAGTAGCTGCAGATATCGCCTTACCAATGGATGCTGTAACCATAGATGTCACACGTGTGGATGTCGCTCTGCGATTCCACTTGGCTACAATAGCAATATATCGATCTTCCACGGATTTTGTACCCCTTGGGCGACCGGCTACGGGTCTTCGGACAACTGTCTGTGTGATTTGGAATTGTTTCCATAAACGTGAAATTACAGAATGATGAACGCCGAAAAAAAGAGCAACATCTGTGATCGACTGTCCTGCTTTAATTGGTCCTCAGCATGCCAGCGCTCAGAATCTTTCATTCGTCTTCTAGAAGTTATAGAAACACGTATGTCTTGTAAAACTAATTGTACGAAAGTTTTAAACACCTTCTATCATCACTTATGTACAATCAACTTCTGTAATCCTTCATAAAGCTGGCTTCATATAAGATTGCATTTTTTACATATTTCTTGACATGAAAGCACGATTGGCTAATTATTTTACCTAACATATTTGCATACTTCCATCTACCTCTGCAGCGAATTGAATCCTTTTCAATTCTGATTGGCAATCAGCATTTTTCTCTCCGTGCTTAACTTTTGGAAGTGAGTATTATTGAGATATAACCACATAATTTATATTTTTATAGTATTTTGTTGTGTAACATATGTGTTAAGCAAATATATAATATTTTATTAAGTGTTTTTTCTCCCTCCTCCAGCATGCCTTCGTGGTGTAATGGTAGCCCACTCGGCGCGTAACGAGAGGTCTAGGTTCGAGTCCCGGGAAGAGCAGTGCTAAATTTTCATATCTCCTGTTTCAAAATAACATAATGACTCTACATTTCTTTTTAATCATTCGTCCTGCAGTGTCGCAAGACATATTATTTGACGTTGTCCTGAAATCTATCTTGATTTTTAATCGATACTAATTGATCAGAATCTCTTTGACCATTAATAGACGATTTTGTATTTTACATCAAGATAGTTTTTATAAGTATCAAAATAAACTATAAAGATGATAAAAAGAGCAGCACTTCTGCTTTGAGAAATCGTAAGCTTTCTGTTCACATGGATAAAATGCCACAAAAATTGTTACAAATGATCAAATTGATGATTGTTACAAATGATAAATTACAAATGATCTTCATAGCAATTATACACTTTCAAAACTGATAAGAGTATCTTTATCTTTTATCTCTGTAGGATATATGAAATTTCAATACGAGCAAAATACATCTTGACTACTGCATCACCCGTATTCCGGTGACGGCAAAAATTCAGTTGTTCTTTCTTTGAGTACTTACGATGTCAAGCAGGTATTCGAAAAAAATGATTCTTGATTGATGAAAGAGAGAAACGAACATGATTGTTGCCGACACCTAAATTGATTCTGTTCGTTAAATTGAATTGTGCATTCTTCGGTATCAACTTTTTTTCTTCCTAAATAACCAGTTCTTGTAAAATATGATGAGTAGTGCCCACACTATTTTCATTGCCACTGCATTTATCAGTATTCGAATCAGAAGCTAAAGATGTAATTTTGTTTATAATTATCGTTCTAAAAAATATCGACTGTTTCTCATCGCTACTGTTCGAATTTTTGAAAAACCTCGTTAAAGGTTTCTTCTTCACTGCTGTATGTCACTTAAAAATTACTCTTTAATTTTCTTTCAGACATTGCAAAATATTAACACAAAAAAAAAAAAAAAAAAAAAAAAAAAAAAATTCAACCATTTGTTACTACAGAAAAAAAGAAGAAATAATTTTCTAATTTCGCAGACTTTGTTAGATATTTCGTTCTTGAGGAAAGATTTTAAACTGAATGCATGTCCCAAAATGTTTCATTCTAGGCGTTCTAAACTCTACGATCGGGAAAAACTGACGCATCGTATGGCACCGCTGATGGCCTAACGCAGATTTTCTTACAAACTCGCTTTGCAGTCAAATTGTTAATATTTTTCAGTAAAGTGTAATTAGGCTTTAAGCTGAATTTTCCTGCTTGGCATGCAGAAGTCCGAAAAATTAGGGAATTTATTGCAAATAACAGCTGCAATTCGGTAAATTTTCACATTAATTTATTCAGGGTTACTTCTATTCACAATGAGTTCGGTTTGGTTTATTTGATTACGGCAAAGTACTCGATAGCGATCTGCCTAAATGAAGGTACCTTCGTGGAGGACTTTGTAATGGAAAATGGGTATTCACAATGAGAGAGAACTAGTTTAATTTCTAATGATAAATTTATACTGCTACGTAGACAAAATGTTTTAAGCTATGAATGCTGTTTAATTATTGTACATATAATTCAAATCAAAACATTAAGTTAATCAGGAAATATAATTCAATATATTCTAGTAATTCAAGAATAAGTTATACTGGCAATAATAATTAGCGATTTTACTGCAATTTTCAAAATAATTAGTTGCGATCAGTTTATTTTATGATAGTCTTCATATTTATAACTATACCATAAAATTAACCCTCAACAACAATCGCTTTTTCTTGAGAGCATAAAGTGCGAAAATCTATTTCACATTCATTAAATATTTATTATACTCAAACAGCAGCACTTACGGTCCAGCAGCGGCCGAGCAGTTAAAGCAACACCCCCTACAACTTAACTCATTCTAGGGGGTGCTGGCAAAAGCCGCTGAACACTGGTAGTTCGGGCCGGGGTTCGCGTCCAGGCGAATAGGCTGGATTCATGTGCGTTTTCTTGGTTTTCCCCATGTATAACGTGGATAAAAACCAGTTTCCCTTAAAAAGGGGGTGTCCCTACCTTTCCGTGTAGTGCCGAAGGAGGGCACGCAATAAGTAAAAAAAAAAAAAAAAAAAAAAAAAAGCAGCATTTGCTAAGTGCTTTCAGTTTTGTACAAATTGAAAAAAAAATATTGTTGAATGGTATCTCAAAACCTTTTTAATTGAGTAATAATGGATCAAGTGAATCATATTTAAGTATTACACTTGAAATTATTATTACCTTTAGCCAAATAATTTTTCCAATTATTTAAACAATATTTCTGCATTCTGAATGCCCGGTGTTGAGACTACGCATTTCTTCTTATCACCTGGTCAGTTACATTTATACCACAAATACGAGTAATGTCTAACATTAAATTGTAATGAAATATTTTTCAGTAGTTAATGATATGTATCGTGGCTATCTGAAGAACAAAATATGCGTCAGTGGTAGACTGTGTATAATAACGTCCTGAAACACTAGATATGAACGGTAATGTTCGCATCGCGTGCACACCTTTAGCTGATTGCATTTTGAATCGTACTGCATTAAATTGCTAAAGTAAGGAAACTCAGAATTCAGGGTACACTTCTGACATATTTTGAATGATTTTAGCCAGACTGTGATGAATTAAAGTCAACGAATGGCTTGTAAGTTGTGTTGATATTTTACATGAGAATTGTACGAAATTCTGTATATAAGAAACACTAATAATTTTATATTATTTAAACACTATTAATGCGAACTTATTCTTTGAAGATTGAACTAACTCGTGTTAACTTTGAACAGTATTACGGAGTTAAAAAGAATTAAGAAAGAGTTCTTATGCATAATCACGGGAAAAGAAACAAAAATTACGTGCATCTTAATTTTACCTCTTTTAAGGCAAAAGTAACATCTTTAAGTGAAACGAACTTTAAGAGCATTGATTTTACGCATTCAGGGTTTGATTTCATTTAGTTTGATTTATTTGCTTATGGCAAAGTATGCAGGAGATTTTTACCTAATGGAAGAAATGCCTCCGTGGAAGGCTTTCTAAGGGAAACTGGCTCGTATCCATTGTTACCCCGACCAGACATGTGCACACCTCGGACTCCCAGGTGCTTAATGAGAACTTCCTGTTTTGTGCCGAGACAAAATGGACAGAAGAACTTTGAAGGAAGGTGTAGCGGAAACCCTTCATGGGGTTTCCGGACATAAGGAACTAAATAAACTCCTTCCAGGTTTTTAACAAAACGAAGAAAGCGCTTTGTGTAAAGAGCTTTTTTGATGCTGTAAACGAGGAAAAGCAGACACATCCCAGCGTCGTCGCCGCGTCAGCGGCCTTTGTATGATTTATGGCCGAAATGATTTGATTATTTTAATCACAATTCAAGAATTTCTTATTAAGTTTTTTAAATAAATATTTTAAAAGACAACTGGTCTTTTATTTCACCCAACACGAGTGTTCTGATGTTACACCATATTGCATATGGAAGAACCAACGAAAAACACCCACACAGCCCACTCAGCGGGATTTGACTCTCGATCAGCAACTGCACCGCTGGGCCACTGGTGGGCCATGCATTCAGGTAAAAGACCATTTATGACATTTACCATCTAGTATATGACTAAGTTCAAATAAAAACAATATAAGCTCTAGATATGGCTTTTTTTCTTCCGAGTTTTTTTTTTTTTTTTTTTTAATATTACAGCTAAAATTTCTCTAAAATGCTCCTAAAAATGCGCTATTCAAATAGAGCTTCTGCATAACAGTAGCTTAATTTCAGCATATTGTTGTCATAGCACGAGTATAAATATATCATGTACAAGATAAGTTTTACACTCGAATGAAACTTAATCGAAGTCTTCATCAAGTGACAAATTTTAATGCCTCACTGATTCTTAAAAAACAAAAAAAACAAAAAAAAAAAAAAAGTCTTTTTACTCATTACGTGTTCCGCCCTTAGGCACTACGCGGAAAGGGAGGGTTGCCCAGTGGAGGTCTTTTTAAAGGAGACTAGCTCCTATCCACATAGCACTTAAAAAACATTTGTATTTTGAAATAAACATAGCATATAGCGAGTATTAAACATAGTAAGCGACATTTCAACAATTTATGTAAATGCAATTAGTCAGTAATTAACTGCCCGTATATAACTATTATTCTTGAATGATCATCTAAGAGCCTTTCCCATCTGTCTCGTTGTTTATTTGGGTTTTTTATATTTTAAATCAGTGTCGAACAGATAAAAATTTGAAAATTGTTAAAATTAATTTGACATATATTGTAGAGAGATTAGATTAATTGGAAAAGCCTCAGAGAGGAAAAATGAGCAAACGCCTTCGCCGGGAATCGAACCACAAACCTCTGGAATACCGGCCCAGCGTGCTACCGTTACACTACGAAGGCATGCTAGGGAAGTGGGAGAAATACCGTATATACTCCCATTTTTAAAGGGCAACTAGGGATTTAGGGGACCTAGTCGCCAAATCCTGTGTGGGGAGAATCATCATCCACCACCCTTTTAGTTCGGGTGCCTTTCAGGAGTGGAGGTTTCAGACCGTTTAAGATGGGTAAATGATTACGTTCATTTTAATTGTTTGTACGGATAGCCAAGGTGAGGATATCAAAATTCGTGTTTCCAGCATTTCTCAAGCTTAGGCACAATATATATCAACGATGTTATACTTTTAGTTGATTCTACATTTTCTAGTGGCATGGTATTCTTAAATTCCTATTTCGAAATGTTTCTTATATTTGTTACATCGTTTGTGTAATTCTAGCATGTTGATACATAGTAATGTGAAACAGCAAATTAACTTTAAATATGAATATGTAGGCACTAGATAACTATTTTTAATCTCATAATGTTAAATATGAAAAAATAAACATATCGCAAATTGGTATGCGATTCGAAGTTAGAGGTAGAAATAATTTATGCATTAAAATCCAATGAAATTTTAAAATTTACTCGCATTATATGTTTTACCTTCCTTTGTTACATTTCCATTATCTTTTAATGCTTTAAAATATTTTTTACTATTTCTGTTTTTTTCCAAGCAGGTAAACTTCCTTTTTTGGCTCAAGCGACACTGATCACGCGTTTTTGCAACGAGTTTGTTTCCTCTTGTTCTACGCTTACAGCATTCACATAACCAAAGTTAAATGCATTAAGAGTTGTCAATACTGATATTTCTAGCCTTTTGTTTTAGAAATAAACACTTCTTTTGAACAAATATATAAATTATAACATGCGTAAATAACTGTTAAGATGCATTTTTCTTTTTTTTTTCTTTTTTTTTTTTTTTTTTTACATTTTCTCCAATGTTTAAAGGGCAAAGTTTATGTTGTCTACACATTTTAAATGCTCGTAACTTCTTTAAAAATTAGAATATTTGAACTCGGGTTTTTACATTCGATGTAGTTACGTATACGGAATATTACGAGAGCATGAAAATCTTAATATTTTGGTTGATTTTTAGCTATTTTAAAGTCCACTGTCCCCTTAAGGAAATATATGGGTGAAAAATCAGTTCACCTATACTATATGATGTGTTTATACGGATGCCGTAGTATAAAATAATAGTTTCTGAACTATAATTTTAATTTTTTTTAAATCTTTTTTCTCTTCTCGCATACTTCTTCCTTAGAAGTGCAATTCAAATACTTCTTTCTCCGGTTAAACGTGAGCAAAGTGGAACATTTTCAATGAAACCTGTGCAATTGTGCGGTTCATTCATTTTGGATATTCCGGAACTACCACAGGTGTTAGAAATAATGTGTATGACCCAAAATATTTCATCCGCTTTCATTGTAGATCAAGGAATCTATAAAAGCCATTTGTAAGTGTTGTTATTAAAGCATCTAACTCTTTTTTATTCTTGTCTAACGCCGTCATTTGAACAAGTTGAATTTAAACAGAATAGTGGAAATATTTAAAGTATATTTTTGATAAAAACTTCTCTATTTAAAATTCTTAATTATTTTTTCTAACCAAAATTAAACCGTAATATATTTGAATATATAACGTTTCATAGGCATATATAATAATAACAAATAAGATATTTTAGGCAAAACGTAACGTAGTGTTGACATTGTTACTTATCACCTAAGCCAAGTACTTACACAGTACAATTTATACATTAATTTGAAATGAAGTATGTACAAATTGCACAGTGTTGATTAATATAGATATATGCACTACTGGGTTGGTATACACACACAAACACACACACAACATTTTTATTTTTGGTTGTAGGTTTATATTTATTTTAACTAACATTTATTTTAAGTTTAAACTATCTTTCCTGTCAAGCTTTACTTTCCCCTGGAACTGCCAATGCCAGAGTATGTAAATTTTAGTAGAACGCGCAAGGATTCAAATTATCAGCGGAAGTATTCTGAGTTAAGTAGAAAGGAAACGAGTTCGAGGTGTGCTGTTCTTACTTCACGAGCGCGGAGGTAGTTAGTCAGAAATTGAAGAACCCCGCGTTTCGGCCTGTGTGCTTGCCTTGGAGAATTGTTAATCGTTCAACGTGATATTCAGAGTTTGCTGAATTAGCAGCGGTATTGTAAAACGCGGTGAGGGTAGTTACTTTTAGAGATCCTCGTAGTTAGAGTCTTGTTATTAGTTTCTTTTCAGGTTCTTATTTTTATTTTACCGCCGAGTCGGCGTAGTTTGTGAGCGTCAAGAGCACGCAATTGTAACTTCTTAAGTTGAATAAAAAGGGACTTAAACCCTTAGCAAGACTCTGTCATTTTTCCAGTTTCAACAGTCACCTCTTGGTTGCGTGCAAGTTGGAAGCGCGCAACTCTACATGGTCATAGAAAGACCTAATTTGATGCGCTTTATTGTTTAAATTTAAAAAGGTTTATTAATTCTTTTACAAAGTTTTTAAATCTTCAAGCTAAGTAGGTACTCCCTTAAAATCATGTATATGTTGACTAATAGCAATTCGCTAACTATTTTAATCTGTACATTTACCTTACCAGGCTAGTTTGTACAGTTTTTTTCCTACACCATTAATGTGTTTCTCATTTACTTTTAACCAGCGGACGAAATGAAACAGAAAAATTGAGACTTAAGTTATATTAGGTATTTTTGTCGGTTTAATATTCAAAATGTTTTTTCGTGTTCAGTCTCAATTCTCCATGTTGTGACGAAACGCGTTATGGAATTAGCTGGATTATAAGATCATTGTGCAGTTCCCCTGAAAAGTCCGTAATGGGACTCGAATTAGGCTAATTTACCATTTACCGCTTCTTAGTAATTTTGCTAGTGTTTTAAATAATTTTTGTGTTTATTTTAAAATGTTTTAGAATTGTTTAAACTTTAATCAACAGTTTTTAACTTTCAAATTTGATTTGAGTTTTACATTCACTTTATTTGTCAGTTTCCTTGTTAAGTATTTCATACTTCTTGTATTTTAACTTTTTGTAATTGCAATTTATTTTTACCAGTGTTAGAAAATTTTACACGGGAACCATAGTATCACATTTGCTTTTAAGCAATAGCATGAAGAAATTCCTTTTTACCTTGTTTTCAAATTTTGCAGCTCAATGCGCAAAATTCTTGACCGCACAGGTCTTTTTTAGTTTGTTCTCCTTTCTTCCATTATATATAGTTATTCCATTATATATAGTTATTTAGTTGCCTTTTTTCACCTTTATTCTTTTCGCATAGATTGGGGACTTCCCATACCAAAACCGAAGTTTAATTTTGTTGTGTTTCATTTTTCATCAGTTGTAGAATCACTATCAGACAATTCAGATTTCTGTAGGGTAAAATCTTTTATCTTCCTCTAATATAGTTTCTCATTCAGATTATTTTTCGCCTGTTTCATTCAAAACGTGCCTAATTTCTTCTCTGTAAGACTAATACGAGAGGCTGTATCTGTTTATACGCAGAAGAAGCGTAAATGAGTAAATATTTCGCTACATTCCGCATGTCCACTCCGGTGTCACTCACGTGATCATGTCTTTTGTCCTGACCACGAGAAAAAACAAGCAAGTATTTTCAAGGTCATCACCTTCAAACGAAACTTCAATTACCGGAAAACTGAGATGAAGGCATAAAGAAGTGCTTTTTATACAATAATAATTTTACGGGAAAGTGTAAATTAATTGATTTATTTGTTTACTCACCCTAGAAATGACATAGATCTAATCATGCTTTAACTGACGTACAGAAATTCTGCTAGCGATGTAAGTCAAGCTATTTTGTGAATTAATTAACCTCTTGTATAGAGCAATCATAGCGAATCAATATTTTGAGCTTTAATTAAATTCTTGCAGTAGAAATTACTGCGTGCCTTAATTTACCCTCACCGATTACTCTCTTACCTAAAGCACACTCTGATAAATGCATAAATATACTACGGTATCCTATATTCCGCTGTATATCTTTCTTATGCACCGTGGATTTGTGAAGTTAAGAAAATTGGGAAACTTAATTAAAGGAATTTCTTGCACTAACCAGTTTTCACGTAGAAAAAATGTAAACACGTACAAGAGTGTACACGCTGATCTGTGTTTAACTGTAAATTTTAAAGTTTGTGGTTATTTTAAATATAAATTCGGAATTCAAATGAATGATGAATTATTTAGTTGATGAGAAATATATTCTATCACTCGGAATAAAGTCTATAAAGATTGTACATAACTTACAAAGCTTTTAAATTTCTAAATTACAAACACTTAGTCTTAAAATAAATCTAAAACACTGCATGATCCCTAAAATTATTCCTTTAAAAAAGGGTCAGAGAGGTGTTTATTATTTTCACTAAACGGTTGTTGTTTCTTGGCAAAAGTAAAAATACTACCACTTATAAGAAACATATCTTACAAGCCTAGCAACTAAAACTTCTCATCAACTAAAACGATCAAAGATCAACTAAAACATACAAACGATCTAAATATGCAACTAAATAAACTAAAATATGCAACAATAAGTCCTCATAAACATCTTGAATAAGTCAGTTTGGTTTGTTTGATTATGGCAAAGAACTCGAGGGCCAAGTGCCTAAAAGAAGGGATGCCTCCGAGGAGGACTTTCTAAGGAAGACTGGCTCGTATACACATTACGCATATAGAAAACCACGGATTTGGTTTTGGATTATTCAGTTATGGGAAAGCACACGAGGGCTATCTGCCTAAAGGGAGGGATGCCTTTCGTGGAGGACTTTCTAAGGGAAACTAGCTTGTATACACGTTACACATGGGGAAAACCACGAAAACGCCCATTCGGCCAGCCCGTTCGCGGGATTCATTCGAATCTCAGACCGAAATACCAGTGTTCAGCGTCTTTACCGCTCGGCCGCTGGTGGGCCTAGAAAACCACGGAAACGCCGATGCATCCATCCCGTTTGCGAGGTTCGAAACTAGGACCGAACTTCCAGTGTTCAGCGACTTTACCGCTCGGCCGCTAGTGGGCCCTCGAAAACATCAGACTTTTCATTATTAAAAAAGGGCACATATCTCTAAGTATTATTAATTTATGATGAAACAATATTAAAGTTTTATCTATCTTTCCGCCTCATAATTTTTAACAATTAATTTTAAAATTTTACGTTCTGCACCTTTCGTAATCCTTGTGAGACTAATTCTTAAGCTAGTAGGTCCGTCATAGCACTAGAGCTTAGAACTGTTCCGTGTGTTAAACTGAAATCCGCCTGTCAAAATGAGAGAGATTTATCTTTAATGGTGGGTTTTTATAATTAAAAATTGAAAATTTTTTAAAAATTTTAATTGCAAGTTTTTCCGAATATTATACTCTAGTCTGAAGTTCAAAGATTGCAAATTTTATTTAGTTTTTCTTTCTTCTCAGAAGAAATGTTAAAATCAGTTATTTAATAATGAATTGAGCTTCTAGTAGGATTAATTATTAGTTATATTTGGTAAGCATTACATATTATTTCTGGTATTAAAATGCTGAACAGTTTTAGCAGCGTTAATAGTAAAGGTTATTTAATAGCACCTGCAAAAATAACACTGAAAAATTATACGAAACTCGAATTACATAAAACAAGCTAAATAAATATCGCGAAAGATTAACCAACCAAAGGTTTAAGAAGCACATTTAATAACGAAATATTCCTGCTTTAAAACGTCATTCAGATTTCCCAAAGTGCTGCCAAAAACTATGTGACAAAAATCTCGCGTCATAACTTTGTTTGCATTTGAGAAAGTTGCCAGAAATATCTTCACGTACTAGAAATCGAGATATCTAAAGTCGTGCCTCATCGACTTACTTTCTTCAAACCTGACTACGTATGCTAAGTACCTAATAAAAATCCGCACAACCATTTCTACCGGTGCATTAAATATCCCGGCGCTCCCATTTCTTCTCTCCGATCGTCGCGCATTACCTTGAATTGTGTCTTCGGACCCCTCCAAGAAATCCTATCTTTTCCTCTCCCTGAGATAACAGACGCAGAAAGACATTGAAGCCGGTACGCTCATATGTCGGAAGCTATTCACGCAGTGCGGGAGGAAAGACATCCTTTTCCTCCGAGACTGCAATATTTGCCGTCGTTCGCGTTGTGTCTGAAGAAGACTTGATGGGCGACGTGCTTGACGAGATTTCTTTTGTGAATCTGCATTGCGTTTTGTTTCTCTCCGCCCGCATCGAATACTGTCCCGAAATGAGATTCTCTTCATTATTGGATGCGGCAGAGGTGCTTGTTTCCCGTCTGAATGATGCATTGGGAAAGATTTTTCCTATTCACGGTGCCGGGTATAGATGAAAGAACTTATAAAAGGTCAGATAAAACGTTTATTTTTTTTTTCTCTTTGAATGTAGGCATAACAAGGTGTTTATGGGATATGGTAAATGAGCCGAGCGGAATAATGAAAGCTTGTGGCACTGCAATCTCGTAACTTTAATATCTCGAAACTCTTTAGTTTTTTTTCATGTTTAGCTAACAAAATTCTTTCTTAAAGGAAGTATGACATTGATTCTCAATAAAGTACATTTCAGACACAACGCGAGCGACAGCAATAACCGTAAAAATGCCTATATCAATTTTTAAATAATTTTTATAGTTAAATTTCAAAATAATTTGTTCCGCGAAAAATCATTTTTGAAAACATTTTCTATTTCTGATTCAGTTAGAAGCTGTTGAAAAATAATAAGCTTTTTAAAAGCTTATAAATAAAACAATGAACTCCTAAAATAATATTTAGAGTTGAAAACCTTTTGGCGTAGGCGAAAAACAAACACAGGTGTTCTACCATTCAGTTAAATTTAATGGTTAAGCTAAATTTACCCTCAGAAAAATTTTCATTTTGAAAAAGCGTCTTTCTTTCTTTAAAGCATAGTAAGCAATAACAGTGGAATTCATTATTTTCAGATTAATTCTATACCAATAATTATACTATATGCGCTTTTAAATCTGGAAATTTATAAGCATTAAATATGTATTCAGGAATTTCCTCATTCCTTTCATTACGTCTTTGAGCTGTTATTGGAATGACGTCTGGCTTACTATCGGCGTTCTAATTCTGGTGAAGATATTACTAATGCTTCAGGTTTTCTGGTTAAAAATACTCTAATGATTCTATAAGGATTGCCACGAAATTGACTGCAAAAAGTATATGAAAGCTTTAATTTTTTATTTAAATTACTCATCACTGAAAACACAAATTTAGATCGTAAATCTTTCAATAAATATTTTATTGAAGATAAATTTTGTAGCTGAAGATGAAAGATAAATGATTACAGTAGTTTCATTACGTAGTTAAACAGAAGGCTAAGATTACCTTTGGTCTATCATATGGGCAAAATATATTTGTTAAATTCGCATTGTCACATGATGGCGAATAACTTGTTTTATTATTGTCCGTAACCCTGATCAACATCTGTACATCGAAGACTTGGAGCATCTCTACAGACAAACGTCACAAAGTGAGACGTCTGGAGATGTTAATGGCCATTCGTGATGAAAACGGCGATTGAACACAGGGTAATTGTCACATGTCGATATCAGAATGTGCTTTGGCAGGACCTGTACAGAGGTGTTTCGAACGGCTTAAATGTTTGTACAACTGACAGTCTTGCATGGATAGAGAGATGAACTGCTTAAACGAACGAATGCGCCAGAGATAATCGTGAAAAGATATTATGAAAGTGATTTTATGAAACGAAGCAACATATATCGAATTTTAATAACCAAAGGGAAAACTGCAAACCGTAACTTTTTCATTTTCAGCTAGCCTTTTAACCTGTGTATACGACACATTTCGCTTTCTGCTTCCTTTTAGGTAAGGCCCACCAGCGGCCGAGCGATAAAGTAGTAGTAGGTAGTTCGGTCCCCGGACTGGTAGTTCGGTCCGAGGTTGGAATCCCGCGAACGGGCTTGCTGCAGTGGCATTTTCGTGGTTTTTTTCATGTGTAACAAGTAAGTTTCCCTTAGAAAGTCCTCCACGAAGGCATCCCTGCCCATAGACAGATAGCCCTAGTGTGCTTTGCTCTAAATAAATATACCAAACCAAACCTTCTAGGTAAGCTACAACTCCGCCTGTGTTCAAAATTATATTTTATAAACGCAACGCCAGTGATATCTTTAAAAACTGACCCTTTTGTGTCCATTTATCTATGTTGGCTTAAAAATGTTTGTCAATGAAATATTAAATTGTGCCACTTCTGCAAGTTCCTTCTTCTATTATGTTTTAATATCTTGACTTCAGCATATTGAAATCTTCCCACTAACCCACACACAGACACACATGCGAGCGTATGCATTATTATTTCAGGTCTAAAAAACATTTTTTTTTTCTTTACGTAAGCATCCGTAAAAATGGGATGTGTCTTATAATCGATAACGTCTAAAAATCGCAGTTTTTCTTCAAGTTACTAACTATTCAAAAGTAATGAATTTTTATAAATCTCTTATTTAAAGGAAGTACTATGGAATCTTTCTCTGCAACTCCTTTGATAGCTGCTCCGTTTCATCCGTAGCCCTGTAAAAAAATTTCATTATCAGCGAACTCCGCATTAGTGAACCGATGATCTCGAGATTTCCATGCGGAATCACAAGCTTGCTCCTGCAGAACTCCTCTCAAAATCAGAAACAAAAGGAATTCTAACAAAGTGTGAGTACCGAGGTAAACTCTCCTCTCCCCCCCCGAAAATTTCATTGGCTTACAAAAATCATAAAATTAAAAATCACACCAATGCCAGAATTTTAATTTGTCTAAACTGAGGAAAATACACCCCACAACGAATCAAAAACAAGAAAATCTGACAATGAAATCCTGACTTCTGTAGTCTCAACTTGGGAAATAAAGTGAACCCCCCAACTAACAAATGGAAACTAAGCTGTACGAGAATCCATTTACCTAAGCTCACTGAAAGAAACATTGCAAATACAACAAAGCGAAAGGAAGACGAATTTTGTTATGACGCCATTAGTAAAAAAGGGCCACCAGCAAAGTAAGCGACAATAACGTAACTGCTCTCACTATTAGAAAAAGGCCATGAACCAATAAACCAGGTGGCTCTTGCAACCGTTTCCTGCCTTTGTTACACTACACTTTCAAGAACTACCAATTAAATAAGGCTTTAAAAATTTGAGAATATTTTTTTCCAGATTAAAATACACATGAGTACAACTAAAAATACCAGAATAATGATAATTTAAAACACATATTAATATAATTAAAATTCGCGACATAACAGAACCAGAATATTCTAGCATTACTTCTGAACAATTATAATTGCTAATTTAGTTAATGACTTGAATATATACTTGAATTTATTTAGGACCTGAAGGATTTCGTATCTTCCGAATTTAACTTGTAATTGTAAAATCAGAAAAAAAAAAAAAAATATTTTTTACGGTAAATAAATTTGGATAAGAAATGAAATAACAAATGAAACTTTTACCAGGTCATATCTGAAAAATTTATAAGCCAAGATAACAGAGACAGTTCACTCTTTAAAAAGACGAATCATTTTGAAGGGTAAAAAAACATTCATCACTTTTCCACATTTGAATTTTTTTCCGAGGCCTTACGGTTCAATGAATGCTCGATAGAATTCTCGTTAGGCCTTGATTAGCAAAAGCAGCCCTTAAAGAAGTGCGCCATTTATCAATCTTTGTGTATCTGGGAAATTGGGTATTTAACATAGGGTGACGAATGGAATATTCTGTTTACAATAGGCGATAAGGGAATACAATTTTATTTTCATGAAAATATTTTTATGGCATAAGCATGCAGAAAACTATCTTTGTAATGGCTGTACAGAGAAACAGAGCTCGAAATAATTTAACCTGAGGGATATTTCTCAGTTTACCTGCACTTAAAGACGTGTCCTTTAAGCCATTGACAATATTTCATAAACAGAGGGGTATAAAAACTGCGTTAGTATGGAAGTATTCATTATACTGAACATTTCTTTTGTGTTTAGAGTTCTATAATAGTGCACTAGATTTCAGAATCCGTACAGAATAATCCCCCTTTGAAGAATGAAATATGTTGATAGTTTGTACACATAGACTGCCTGATCATACGAATTTGGCCAGTGTTATTCTATAAGACATTGATAGTGTAATAAATAAATCTAGTGACTTTAAAGGGAGAGATCTAGTTGTATGGTGGATGTAATAAACTGGGAGAAAGGAGGCGCGGCAAAGATTGTCTTTGTCTTTACATTATCATCCATTATTCTGCAGGATTTTTTTCTGGATAACTTTTCTTCAAGAAAATGTAAATCTGTAAAATTTAGCGTTTTATTAGTAATATTTTTCTTGGCAGAGGGGGCTAATAAAAAAACTTGAAAAATTTTAAATGTCTGTTAAATGTATTTCTAATTCAGTCAATTCATTTTCGTTTCCAGTTAACTGAAAACATATATTAAGCTTAGCTTGAGTCAAGCTTAATTCTTCAATAAAATAAACATTCTTATTTTTTGATCAACTCAAATCTTTGCACTGCTGCTAATTCAAACATTTCAAACTGGAAATTTCAATGTGGCAGGCTTAGATCGCAAGTGTTTTAATTAATCTGGGATTCGCGTTCACGGTATGCAACGCTACAAAAACCTCACACTTAATCGACATGAGGTTTATTTATCAGTTCACTAAATCCTTTACAACAACCCCTTCACACTTGAATTACATATAATCCTCTTTAAAATTAACATCCCCGTAAGCTTTCTCTCCGAAGACTTTGTAAGGAGTTTGCAGTAAGAAGGTGTACGTGTAAGAAATAACCTTAGCATCGTAAACAAGAAAACAAAATTAATTACAAAATCATTCCGGCTTCCTCTCAATTACCTAAATAAACCGTATACTCTTGAGGTTGCTTTACAGTAAAGAGAAGAAAAACGAAATGCCTACGCATGACTTTGAATATATAGATATCCTTGTCCGAAGCTAAAATTTAATAGCTTTCGCGGAGAGCTGGTAAATGTAATGCCTCAGGCCTTTCTCTCGAAATTATAGCTGACTTGAGGATTAGAACGCCACCCAAGGGTTTTCTTCGTGCCTAGGAAAATTAGCGGCGTGCAGTAGGTAACGGTGACTTTAATGTGGTTAACAGAGCTGCGGATAACGAGAGAAGTGAACTGAGACAGGAGAAGCTCCGAACGAAGAAAAAGGCAACCCTCTGTAACCCTAAAACGGCCTTACCTCGCCGGCAGTGTTATCACTTCACACATGCCTGAAGTTTGCAAATAAAAACAAGCATTATTTTCTGGAAATGTTGCAGTCGTTATCGCTGGAGGAAGTTTCTGGATCAAATCTTGTATTCAAAATGAAATATCGTGCTTTACTTTAAGGGGGCTCATGCACCTTAAACCCCTGTTGATCTTCGAATATGTGGCTGTTGCAAGATTTGGTATATTTTACTTATTTTAAAAGCAATTACTTCCACCCTTTTGCAGCTGACTACATAATATAGCTGCTTTGGAAACAAGAAACCAGAAAGTTTGTGTTGCCACAAATATTTTTGTAATTTAATCCGCTTTGTGACAAAATTTTTCGCAATGCAAATTTTTCGCAAATTCTTAGAATTTTGGGTTCACAATAGTTTCCAAATGTTATAAAAACTATATATTAAATTTGGAATTAAATTATGCAACAGAATATTTTATACTGTGCGCGCAAGGTGGAAACATGGCGAAATATTTTGTCACAAAGCGGATTAAATTATAAAAATATTTGTGGCAACACAAACTTTCTGATTATCATTTCAGAAAGCAGCTATATTAAATAGTTAGCTGTAAAAAGTTGGAAGTAATTGCTTTTAAAATAAATAAGTTATCACAATTCTTGCAACAGTCACGTATTCGAAGATCTTATGGGTTTTAAGGTGTATGAATCCCCTTAACAAACCTATAAACTCATATTTTTATTTTACAGCGTTAAAAGGACGTAGCTGTAATTTTCCTCAAACAGGTTCAAATTAAGCTAAAATAGAATTAAAAATGGTTGCAATTCAGCTTAGCCCCACCGTTTGCTCACACTTCCTTCGTATCGATATATTGCTTATATGTATGTAAATGTCCATTGATTTTGACTTAGTCCCGTGGATTTACAGTCATTCACATACCGTATTTATGCGAATCTAGTGCGCCATCGAATCTAATGCGCATCCCCATTTTAAAACTTTAAATAATAAAAAAATTGTTTGTCGGCGAATGTAATGCGCATCAATGATATGAGGAATTTATTGAATCTTATTTTATACAACAATGGATTTGTATATAAACTATCAATGAATGGTATGATAATTTTATTTAAATTTAGATACCATATTTTATACAACAATGGATTTATACATAAAGTAGTAGAACATAGAATTAACCTATTAGTGGGCAATTGCTCTGTGAAATAATCACTGTTAATTACCACTACCGTATATACGGTACCTATCGTAAAATATGAACATGAAATAAATCGCAATATTTCTATCTAGCTAACAGTTTGTACAATTAGTGATTAATAGTAAACGTCTTTATTCACTGTTTTCATCACTGGAATCCTGGCAGCTCTTTTCGTCAGACGCAGATTCATTTCTTCTTTCCTCATCATCATCATCGTCATCCTCGGCGTTCTAGAGCTCGTCATCTTCACTGCCATTCAATGAATTTGAAATGCAGCATTTCTTGAAAGATTTCACAATCTTTGGTGCTTCGATGCTTTTCCAGGCAGCAGAAACTCAGTGCAACAATGTGCGGTGCAGCACGCTTAATTTTTCCTGTCGGGGTCAATTCACGGTCATCGGCGAACTTTGCACTCGAATCTAATGCGCCATCGAATCTAATGCGCACCCCAATTTTGAATACTACATTTGGCCAAAAACGATGCGCATTAGATTCGCGTAAATACGGTACTTAGTTTTATTTTCGGATTGTACGTTTTCTTTTTCTCACATGACATACATAATTGCAACGCGCATCTTTTAGCTACGCCTTACAAAACGAACACATATTTTGCTTCTAAGAAAATTAAATAAATGAAACAAATTGCTAAATCATATTTTTAAAAACTGACCTAAATTTATTAACATCAATAATATTCTTATTTAAGCAGCTGCTTATCTGTTATTGGCTGAGACTTCTCTTGTTAGAAACGCTTGGTCAGCGCTCGTAGTTTTACAGTGGCAAAAAGGGTGTTCTTTCACGGTGAGAAAACAAATTGTTCGGTCTTAGTACATCTCTAGCGTGCCGCCTTGCAACGCACATTGCACAGTATGAATGCAAAAAGCATACTCTAAAGCACATAATGCACTGTATAAACATAACACTGTGCATAACATTGCAGATTTATTCTCTTAACAATATTTAGAGGTTATCAAAACTAATTTAGAAATAGTTCGAGGAAACTCTGTAAAAGTTTTATACAAATTAATTTTAGATTACTATGACGATCATCAAAACGGAAAAAAAATTCTAAAACGTTGAAGTTTTCGAATTTGATTCTTGATGAGGATCAACGTAAAGCAAAACTGAAAACTCTTCTTTCAACTTTTATACAAAACGATTTATTCAGAATCCGGACAGGAAATATTCTATACTTAGCGAAACTTATTATTTAAAATGTTAATGATTTCAAAACTTTAGTTTAAGAATTAGCGATTAAGATGACTAAAAGACAACGCATACTTTATGGTTAACAGGCATTAGTAATAAAGGAAAAAATTATTTTTCTCTTTCGAAGAGCTATTTTGATAACATCATTTCGAAACAATTAAGGATGACTCCCTATGCCATTCATATAAATATGCGCTATTCTAACATGCCAATGATCACGAAACTCAGCTGACATTATAGAGTCATTAGGATTTTTCTTGAAGCAGGAAACATGAAAAATGGGCAATGTCCCCCCCCCCTCCAGGATTTGAACAACGGATTTCTCGAATTTGCTTGGAGCGTATTTCCAATTACACCACGAAGGAATGCGGAAAGAGAGGAGAAAGTACTTTATATACTCCTCCTTTTAAAGGGCGACAGAGGATTAAGGGACCCAGTCGCCGAATCTTGGTGGTGACGAATTATCGTCCACCATCTTTTAATTCGGGTGCCACTTGTAGAGTCATCTGGCACATTTTTGAATCAGAAGACATGAAAAATGGGCAATGCCCTCGCCGGTACTCGAACCATGGATCTCTCGAATACGCGGCATGCTGGAAGGAGGGAGAAAATATCTTATTAAAAGGTATACAGGGATCAAGTGGTCTCTGCTTCGTCTGATGGGATTGTAGCAATAGCGGCAATCTTGAAGATTGTTCGTTTACCAGCTGTTTCGTAATGCGTAACGTTTTTTTAATGTATCCTTACACATAGGCGTTAAATCAGCAAAATCACATTAAAAATCCGAGATTGTTAGTATTATTATTTTGTGTATTCAAAAAAGTTATCAGTTTCAGTAATATTATTTTTACTTATACAAAATATTTTTATATTTGTGCATCAATTTTATATTGTTAACCTAAAAAGGTAACTTCTAAATCATACGCTAAAATATTACCGGGTGGTAATATTTATTTTATAATAAATACGGAAAATATACATCTACATAGTAGTCGGGTTTTCAGACAAACAACCAATTCGTAAATAAATTTTTGGTGCCAAATTAGCGTTTGCAAAATAATTAATATTTCGGCTAATTAAAATCGAACGAAGATGAGCATGGTCGAAATGGCTTCCCACGAATTTTTGGAATCTGGATGTACCTCTCTCGAAGCTCAACTCTCCGTCTTTCCGGAGGAGATGATGCCACAAACAAACAGACAGAATTTAATAGTATAGATGTACTGTAGAGACATTAGGTATTTTTTGGAAGCAGGCAAGATGAAAAATTAGCAACGCCTTCGCTGAGAATCGAACAGCAGACCACCACATCGCCTAGGCATACCAAGAAGGCGGTAAAAATAACTTATATACTCCCCCTTTTAAAGGGCGATTGTGTTTTTTAGGGAACCCAATCGTCAAATCCTGGGTACCTGAAATGACTGTTTTTAGTTAAATGAAAGCCTTCTTTAAATAGATGTTTAACATAAAACATGTTTACCAGCATTCGGTGACTTAATTTAGAGTAGAATTCATCTTTCGAAAAAATATTTCAAAGTTGGAAACTTATTTATGCTGCCAGAGGAAAGAAACAAACATATCGTCTAGAATTCTGTGAATGCCAGAGGGCCAAGTTCTTCGAAATTTTATCTTTTAGACACAAGGACTCTTTCTACGATGCCTAAGAAACAGGAAAATTTCATAAAAAAAATCTTTCAAAACAAGGACCCTTCTAATAATTACATTTTTTGTATATAAAATATATAGCTATGCTTTGAAAAACATCAAAACTAAACTTCTCAAAAAGTGCCGAAGAAGAAGGCAAAACTAAATAAACATTTTAATGAGCAAACCCCAGTGTAAAAATATATTTATTGGAAGTATGCCTCTAAATTATTTGTATAGCATTCAATAAATACAAATATATATTTCTTTAGTATTTAGTACACCCACCACTGTTTTAAATTATTTAGTTTCTTCCTGCTGCTATTAAAAATAAAAATTTTTATTTTGAAAAATTAAGCAACAGATCTACACAATTTCTTTTTTTGAATACATAATTTTGTAGAGGCAGGATTTTGAAAAACGTGATCTCTTGATTAATTTCAACAAAATTAATTCCATGCGTAATTTTCATATTCTTTTGCCATCTCGTCTTTTAATGCTATTTCTTATTATTTATTTTAATAGAAAAGTGGTTTCATTTAGAAATAAAAATCTTAAAAAATGGAAGAAATGATATTTGCGCTTTTTTGTTTGATTTTTTTATTTAACTAAATAGAAAACACAAGTAGAGAACAAGGATTTTTATCTTGAAATGAATTGAAAAGATAATTAAAACAAATAGAATATGCTTTCAATTATTTACGTTTTAATGCCGAGCTGCGAAAAATAGTTATTTTTCGGAAAAGAAGCCCAACTTGAAAGAAATATGATTTAAATCTTAGGAAGGCATTAAAAGATACTTCTTTAAACAAATAGCATGAAATAATACCAGAATTTAATTTGACGTATATCCGTATGTTTAGAATAATTTAATGTGATGTTAAAAGTGAAATGAATATTGGCAAATTTTACATAAAAACAGAATGTACACGTCAATTTTACGATATGTGAATAAAATTTACACATTGAATGCTGCAATGTTCATAACGCTTCTGTCTGCACGCATATTGTAAGAATATGTATTAAAATTTTGAGACAATTAAACAACAGCATGATAAACAATGCCAATAATAAGAAATACGATTTTAAAAAAGTAAAAATTGGAAAGGATTCACATTTTAACGTCACACCAGAGGATTTGTTAAAGTTTTTTATGCTCTTCAGTTCGTCTACCTGCTCTTAGACTCACTCCTACTGACACGACTTTATCTTTTTAACTTAATTATTAAACACAACATTTTCCGCACTTAAACCACATAAAAATCAGCAGCAAAGTCACAAAATGTTTAAAAACTTTACGGTTGCAGAATTCCCAGTACAATATTAAATATTACTATAAATGTTTTTAGCCGAGAAAAACTATTATTCTCGAATTTCACATTCACTTGGAATCTCTTTTGCTGTGAATTTCACTTTTCAGATAAATAATCGCCTAAATTAATGACTACAAAAAAGAATAAATGTATACAAACCCAGCTAGTGTAATTTCATAAGTGCAACTGATAATTAAATTTTAAAAAAATTAATAAAAAAAAGCTTATTGCTTTTAAATCGCTTAGTTTATTAATCGAGAGCAAGTCACTTAAAGGAGTTATCATAAAAAAGAAAAAATACCTAATCATTTTAATGAGTCCGGTGAAGAAATTTTTTTTTAAATATCTAATATTTCCAATTAGGTATCTTATGATTTCAATGCAATTTTCTTTATATATTTTATACAGATTAAAAATCAAAAATATTTTAAGAACCGCGTTTATTGCTTTTCAATAACTTGGTTTGTTACTTAGCAACAAAAAGATTAAATATGAAATTTAAATATCTTGTACTTTTAGTGAATGGCAGTTTTTGGAGGTGTGCAAACATTAAGAATTATACTTGAGGCAGTAACAACAGTTGCTATCAAATAACCGAAATTTAAAATTGAAATATAAATTATACTGGAGATAAATGTATATTATTTCGAACAGTGTTGACACTTCGTTTTCACATCGGCGAGTTTGTTTAAAAAATTATTAAATTTGTACAAAATATGATGTAACTAAAAAAGAAATCCGAAATTCAAAATAGAGGCTTCGAAGCGGAGCATATCAGATAGACGACTATGTGTATTATTAATCTGGTGGCTCTAGGTGTCGTCGCTTTCCCACAGTGCTAGAAACATAAATACGCACAGATTCTTGATTATTTGATTTTTTTAATGATAAATTGCGATAACATTTGGTGACAATAATTTGAAAATGTATCCTGGCAAAAAAATGATACGCACAAAAAGTGATTTTCAATACTAAAACTCACTTTTGTCTGAAGTTGTACTAAAAACCTCTGGTGCTACTAAAAAATTCAAACCTGAATTGTCTTTCTAGCTTTATTACCAAGCATCGTTTTCTTCGCACTCATGCCATATGCAAGTAAACAGCAAAGGCACAAAATTTTTAAAAGTTGAAGAGACATTAGGTTTTATTTTTCTTAAAGCGGGCCAGATGAAAGATATGCAACGCCTTCGCCGGGAATCGAACCAAGGACCTCTCAAATACGCTCTGAGAGTGCAGACCATCGCACCACGAAGGCATGTCAAGAAGGCGGAGAAATACCTTATATATTGTCCCTTTTAAAAGGCGACTGGGGGCTCTAGGGTAACCAATCGCCAAATACAGGGTGAGGAGAGTCCTCATCCAACACGCTTTTAGTTCGGGCGCCACTGTAGAGACATTGGGTATTTTTTTTTAGTCCAAAGGGATTTGAATCCCGAAGGACTATTAGTTTCGTTTTGGCATTTTGCGTCGGTCGGATAAATGTCGGTTCACTTTTCAAACTGTTGCCACAAAATGTTAGAGTCCTTCATTACATTTGAAGAAATTAAATAATGAAAAATCTGCATAAATGTATGTATATTTCTCGTATTGTGATAAAACAACGGTACATAGAGTCATCAAATTTTGAATAACGTAATCCTCCAACGAATATGAGCATGTGGAAGACCAAATTTGAAATTTGAAATTTGTTTTATGATCGATTTCCTATTTTTTAAAACTTTGACGAATTTTTGATTAACAAACTCAAAGATTTCAAAGTGAGCAATGGCAACGTTGTGCAGAAAAAACATTTTTATCTCTAGCGCGTGAGTCTCTGTATCGGAAATTCTAAAGATATGCTCGTTTTAAAACTATTTTGCGATATTGCTGTTGCACTGGATCTTATGGTTTAAGTGTGAGGAACATGATATTTAATAAAGAAAGGTAACACACAAAATGTTAAAAAACGCCCCTTTGGACGTAATTTAAAATCTGAAACATTTCAGATTTTTTTTTTTTTTTTTTTTTTTTTTTTTGAAGCAGGGAAGATGAAAAATATGCAACGCCTTCGCCGGGAATCGAACCACAGACCCCTCAAATACGCTCTGAGCGTGCAGACCACCATACCACGAAAGCATGCCAATTTCCAATGCAGCATCAAGTGTTGGCATAAATTTTAGTCTTCTCTCTTCGTCGGCTTTTGCTTTATTTATTGTTAACTTTTAATTAATTATTAACTTTTAATTTGCTTTATTTATTATTAACTCAATTTATTAAATATCACATTGGTCGCACTTATGCAACATGAAATTCGATTCAACAGCAAAATCACGAAATATTTATGAGCAGAATATCTTTAGAATTACCGACAGGGTGTTAGAAGTTGCCATGCGCGTTTTTAAATTCGGTTCATTATTTCTTTAAAAACCTAGCCGCCTAAAATGATTATCTTACAGAGGAAAAAGTTAATAATGATTCTAATGAGTCTAGCTAGTGTAATTTTATAAAAACATTAAATATTTCTAGGCAGATATCTCATGATTTGAATACATATTTATCTAAAACAATCCCATTAAAAAGTTTAAAAACATTCTTAATTGCGTTTATTGCTTTCAAATTACTTATTTTCTTACTCGATAACCCTCCAGATTTAATTTGAAAGTATTAGCAAGATATTGCTTTCACAGAACTGAATTTGTTTATTAAATTGAAAGATAAGTATCTTACATTTTTCCAAATGATCACAATCTCGCTCGATGGAGATAAATTGTTTCATCTCGAGTAGTGTAGTCGTTGTTCGCTTTAAAATCGTCGAGTTTGTTAATAAGAAATTCAATTAAGTTTTATAAAAGAAAAAAGAAAAAAAAAAATGTGAAAGCTTTCAGATTTTATATTCCGCCCAAAAGGGCTTTTTTTAACGTTTTGTGTGTTACCATTATTAAATATCATGTTCTTCGCACTTACAACCTAAAATTAAATTTAACAGCAATATCGCAAAATAATTTTAAAATGAGCCTGTCTTTAGATTTTCCAATTTAATCTCCCACGCTGGATATATAAAAAAAGTTTTTTTTTTTTTTTTTTTTTTTTTTTTTTGGGTCCCCTACAGTGTTGCTATTTCTCGCTTTGAAATGGTCGAGTTTGTTAGTGAAAATTTCGTTAAAATTTTACCAAATATGAAATGGATAATAAAACAAATTCCAAATTAGGATTTCCAGATGTCCATATTCGCGTGGAGAGTTACGTTACTCAAAATTTGATATCTCTAGGTACCGTCGTTTTATCACAATGCGAGAAAAGCACATTTATGCAGATTCTTCATTATTTAATTTCTTTACATACAACAGAGGGCAGTAGTATCTGGTGGCAACAATTTGGAAAGTTATAAGGTATTTCTCCCGCCTTTTTGGCATGCCTCCGTGGTGTGGTGGTCTGCACGCTGGGCGTATATTCCAGAGGTCCGCGGTTCGATTCCCGGCGAAGGCGGTTCCTCATTTTTCATCTTTCCTGCTTCCAAATTTCTTAATGTCTCTACAATGGCGCCCGATTTAAAAGGGTGGTGGATGTTAATTCTTCCCGCCCAGTATTTGGCCATTGGGTCCCCTAAAAACCCCAGTCATCCTTTAAAAAGGGGAGTAAATAATTCATTTCTCCAGCCTTCCTGGGCATGCCTTTGTGGTATGTGGTATGGTGGTTTGCACACTGGGCGCGTATTCCAGAGGTACGCGGTTCGATTCTTGGCGAAGGCGTTTGCTCATTTTTCATCTGTCTGGCTTTTCCAATTATCCTAACGTCTCTACAAAAAAAAAAAAAAAAAAAAAAAAAAAAAAAAAAACCGGACATTTAAAGTTTTCGACGCAAAATATCTGAAACGAAATTAATAGTTCTTCTCGGCTAACGCCCTTTGGGGTAATAAAATAAATTCAAGATTAAAAATTCAGGCTTCCGGGTGAACATGTTCAGTTGGAGGCCTACGTTATTCCAAATTTAGTGGCTCTAGGTACGGTCGTTTTTTTCACAATGCGAGGGACATGCATACTGCTCCTTCATTATTTAACTTCTTTAAAAATAATACAATTTGATAATATTTTGCGAGAACAGTTTGAAAAATGGTACGTCATTTAAATTGAACCGACGTAGAATCCCATTTTGAGACTAATACTTCCTTTTGAACTGAAATTCTGATGCACGTGGATTATTTGTTAAAATTTTCTTCAACAAAATGTAAAACAAAATGTCAACAATGTTTGTGCATCAAAACTTATTCCCATAAAATACATTAATATGTATCTTATTAACTCTATTGCATTTGAACCTGTATGTAACCAAAAACTCATTTGAAAAATGGAAAACATTTTTTCATATGCTGTTGATTTATAGGTTTGAAATGCTTATTACAGTCATTTCCTTCTATCGGGTTGACAAGAAAAAACTTCGTTTTTTTAATGTCAATTAAAACTCAATTTTTTCTATACAAAAAAAGAGATTTAATCAGTCAAACATCTTCCCTTCTGTCCCATGATCTTCTGCCATTTTTCTGATAATTTCATGATTCTGCGCTCTTAGAATTTCTGGCCTTGATCAGCCTCAACCAAGTGTGATTTGAGGTCATCCTTGCGAGTGAAATTTTTACCATTTAAAAAGTTTTATAAATTTAGAAATTAATGATTGTCTGGTGGTCTAAGATCGGGGGTATATGGGGACGGACATCACTTTCCAACCAAACTTTCAATAATTTCGTACGTGATGCTAAATATGGGTGGGGCCTCGCATTATCGTGGTGGAACACGAGTCCTGTGCGATTAGCCAATTCTGGCCTTTTCTGTTTGATTGCTTCCTCCAATTTTATAAATTGTAAACATTTGAGTTGATTGTTTGGTTGCTTGGAAGCAGCTCAAAATACGCACCAAATTTGACAGCATGATCATTTTCTGATGAAATGTAGCTTTCGATTTGATTTGCGATTCGTTGTGTTCAGAGAATTTATTTCAATTCATATGAAACTCAAATATAAAGCTTGTTAACCAGTCCACGACACCATTTTACATGACTTTCAATTGTGTGCTCTTGCATAGCTATGTAAGGATTCGATTCAATTATGGGCTTAATTTTTCCAACAACTCCAGCAGGTGGGCTAGAATGTTGATCGATTTCAAGTGAAAAATCTCCAGAATGAATTTTTTTAAACCAAATCTGACACATGGCGTTCTATTAAGCAATCAACACTGAAAATTTCGTATATTTTTTTGCAAGCTTCGACCGCTTTCTTGCCTTTATGTTATTAAAAAAGTAAATTATATCGAAAAGGCATACATCAACACATTCAGTTTCCCCAAATGCATTGTATCAGTTTATTGCAGACCGCTTGTCCTAAAAGGCTCATGGAAACTTCTTTGTTAGGAAGTAGAAAGGATGCTATTTGAAATCTTCACATCTCTTTGTACGTTAATGAACTATGGATGGGAGAAAACGGACGGGACGGGTAATGGACGGAGCGGACGTTTCGGTATTTTAAGCACATATGTAATAGGTAAGCGAAGCTTTCTCTATTTTTAAGGGTTAAATACCAGCAAATCTCTGGCACGTATGAAGAAACCAGAATCAGATACACACTTTTACATGTGCCTGTGCTTGGAGAATTCTCTTGAAGGGAGACTGGCTCGTACACAATTTACACATTGCAAAAACCACGAAAACACCTATGCAGCCAGGCCGTTCGTCGGGATTCGAACCTCGAACTTAAGTAAAAGTTCAAAAAAATTACCGTTCGCCTACTAATGGGCCGTACGAGCGTGATAAATATATTCAGTCAACAAAACGAAACAAAATATATTTATAAATCTGTAATAGATGCAACAATCATGCGGCATCAGCCTGAAATTTAGTAATTCAAGATTTTACTGAAACGAGCCTTTTCTTTTACAATCGAAGCCAAACAAACACTGCATTTTACTAATTGATTATGTTTAACACACTACGTACAAGTAAATGATCTAAAATGGATATTACCGAGATTTATTGAATACACAGTTTTAACAGATAAAGATTACCTTTTCTTTAGTTACATCGCTAGAAGATTAAACATTCTTTTTTTTTTTAATGAACGAGATATTGATTTACATTTGTTTGATAGTTTTATCAGTCTTCTTAAAAGTTCCTAAGTTAATTGTTCGTGTCACCTCATTTCATAAAGGAAAGGTTGATCTGATTTTCTAATAAAAATAACTTTCATGTTCGATTTTTACTTCACTTTCAATGCTAGAGACAGTTGAAACTTTTAAACTGATAAGGCTATTGGATTCTTAAATAATGTCTTAATTTTTTTTAAATATTTTTTACTCTCTAATCCAAACTTGAAATAAGCTAATCATAATCTTTGGTTCATTTTTCATAAATATTTCTGGTAGTATGTATCTTTCCTAAAATGTAATGTAGATGCTTTATTTATATCGGAAATTAAATTACCAAATCTGAGAAAAGAAAATATATCAGTGTAGAATCTAATTTTTTCCCACTTCACTTGTCTTTGGAAGTTTCGTAAAGAATAACTTGAACGTTTGTTTAAATTTCACTTACAGAATCTGTGGTAATCGCAAATGAACTTCCGAGCATGTCTTTCAAAAGACAGTAATGCATATACTTTTTTCTTAATAAACTTTTGAAAGATAAATAGTACAGGAAATTAATCAAATCAACAACCTCATAATTCGCGGAAATTTTAATTAAGACTAAGCAATTAATTAATTAAGAGTCTTAATTAAAATCTGCGCGAAACACGATGTTGTTGCTTTGTCTTAATTTTGTGTTTTACATTGGCGTCCTTCTCCTCTGTCTTGATAAATGGTACATTTCACTGTTTCTGATGCAAAACCGTTTCATTGCAGCTTCTAACAACAGTAACCAAATGCGCGTGCTACGGGAGGTAAATTTTAATTAATCGCGCATTTGCTTCTTCTCCTTTGGCATTTATTTCAAATAGAGGAGGAATTTATTTCAAATTTAGGAGGAAATTTGTTTCTTTATATTTTTAAAGTTTCCGTTTCTTTTTTCTAGTTGTGTAGCTATGATATACTGCATAAACAATTAGATAATGCTAATATCCGCCCCCAAATGGCTGGACGCTCGTTCTGCCAGCATTGGTTCAAGATGGATTTTATCGGTTAATTTGTCGTCTCATCGAGAACGTTGATTGGTGCACTGTATGGGATTGATTAACATTACACTCCCGCAACCCCTAATTATCTCATCAACAACAACATTTCCCACTGCAGGGTGTAGATTGATACACCCCATGAGAAGCGGAAAAAAAATCTGCCTATAAATATCCGTGCTTCCTGTTGAGTAGAACTATATTGTAGTATTAAGTGTTTGTCGCCGATAGTTTATTGGTTGCCTGCGTAACTCTAAATTGTTGTATTCCCCGTACAGTGCAGCGCGTGACGAATATTATGAGAAAGCTAAGCCGGAAAAATTAAAAATACGGGCATTTAACATTTAATAAATAAATTTAACATATATGTATAATAGAATTCGTAAATATGCAACCGGCAAAAACCGGCAACGATGAAAAAACAAATAAAATTAAATAAATAAATATCTAATTCAGAAGAATTGTATTGTGAAAATTGTGAATTGTGAAAATTTTGTAAATATCCTGTGAAAGTCTGTCCTGTCTAGTCCTGTGAAAATTTTGTAAATATAACGCTGATTTTTGTTGTTTGACTTCTGAATTAGTATTTATTCGGCGTGTTATTGTGTCTTAAATAAATATCTTTATTATATGCAATTCAAGTGTCTGTTTGTCGCCGATAGCTTATGGGTTACTTGCGTAACTGTGCTAGCCAATGGGGTGAAGTTGCCGCGGCACAGGGAGGGTTGCTGTTTCAATTGAGACGTAGAAAATTTCCTGTAAAACTTGCCGTTGCTATGACCATCCATAAGTCTCAGGGCCAAACGCTTAAGCGTGTTGGCATTTTTTTACCTGAGCCTGCATTTGGACACGGTCAACTTTATGTTGCCTGTTCAAGAGTTCGTGAAAGAACGGACGTAAAATTAAAAATAATGGATGTTTCTCTTGCAGGGCGAGCTTAAAAATGATGGAAAGATCTGCACAAGAAATGTTGTGTACAAAGAGATCTTTGACATGGGAATTAACATTTTATTAATTAAATCACCTTTATTGATTGAGCTAGCGGTGGGCTCTTAAGAAATGTACCGCCGGTGGTCTTCATTGCACTCTACTTTAAGCAATTAAGCAAGTAGAAGGGGGAAAGCCGGTGGGGCAGTAAGAGAAGGGGCGTCCTCGCCGCCTGCCCTGGGTAATTCAGTTTGAATTAGCAGACAGCGTTGTTCAAATCATTTTAATTAAAATTTATAATATCTAGAACAGCGGTCATTTCGTATGACAGCCGAACTTTCTAGTCATTATATAAATATTTTATATGTACCTATCTAAGTATCAAATTAGTTACTTTTTATTCCTAAATATATAAATAACTTGTGAACAAGAAGTGTCTCCTTGGATTTGCTGCTGACAACAACAGAAAGAGCAAAACCCATTACAACAATGCTGCAACAGAGCTGGAACTGATTTGTTTTCAAAATGTAAATCTGTAAAATCGTCTTCTTCAAACTCTGAAAATATTTAGCATCTTGTTCCTAAAATTATACCCAATTTCGGTCCTTATTTGTCTCAAAGTGAAGGCAGTGTTCAACTCTACAAGGAAAACAGTCGTAAATGATCACCAGTGAGATTTCTTTTTCCAATGTGAAAAAATTTATTAAAAATAAGTGCAACAGTCTCGCTGATAAACACTTAGAAAACTGGATCCGAATGGCAACCACTAGCTACTCTCCCAACGCAATCGTTTTATTGTGATCCAGAGAAATGTGCTTATACCTGCATATGACGCACTGGCCAGGTAAGTTTCAATTTATCTTATATTTTTCCAAACTTTTCATTTTTAGTTTAGTTAATACTTTGCTTTTGACCTAACTGGAGGTATTCTGCAAACGTTACAGTGAAATCCGTTCAGGTAATATTAAAATTCGAAATGGATATCCCTCGCTTTAATTTTTGGAGCAGGGAATTGAAAAGAAAATATACATATTTTCCATGCGAGAGGGGATGCTGTAGAATCATTAGGTTTATCGATGCAGGAAACAAGAAAAATGCGCATATGTAAATTACAAACAGAATGGAAAATAGTGAATAATTTAATATGTAGTTATAATATTGTAGGCAAATTAGGATATTTTTTAAAGCAGGAGAGATGAAAAATGAGCAGCGCCCTCGCCGCGAATCGAACCACGGACCTCCAAAATACGCGCCCAGTGTGCAGACCACTACACTACGAAGGAATATTAAGAAGGTGGGAGAAATACTTTATAATATATTCACAAAAATATTTTCATTCAAGAATTTTGAAAACAAATTTGACGAGAAACTACGTAGCAAATTTATTAAATATTAATTGCTTGTAAGTTATTTTCATGCATGAAAAGAATATATCGGTCCATTGGATATTTTATTAATTCATAATATTTTCTCCCGCGCATCATAAAGTGCATGTAAGGAACATTATTTTCATTTCCTTACAATATATAAAAGAATGGAATTAATAGAGTTGGAAGGAACAAGATAAATATTGCTAAGCTAAAAGTTTAGCTTCGTATTTGCTCCTAAACATAATTTCCTTTTTCCCTTTGTTCACAAGATTTTGTGGGAGTAGCGGTAAAGATTATGTAGCTTATGGAACTATTTGTGACATGAATTCAATTTATTATCCGTTGAGAAGATTTTATTTGTTATATTTCTTAGTTTCGTGCTATGTAAAGAGAATTTTTCTTACACCCATAAACGTTATAAATAGCATTTTTGAAACATTGTCACAGTGAAATTGTTACGCTTAGTAAATATCTAAAAGCAATTTGAGCAAATATAATTTTTATCTATTTATTAGCAAACAGCATTTTTAACATAGCATGCTTAAGGGGAGGATTAATGCATTGATTAATGAAATCAAAAGCGAATCTTGCATATCTATGCGAGACAGAATATTAAACATTTTCCAGTAATTTATATAATATTATTTTAACAATATTCGAATATCTATGCGAGACAGAATATTAAACATTTTCCAGTTTGTATTAATTTATATAATATTATTTTAACAAATTAATTAATTTATATAATATTAATTAATTTATATAATATTATAATATTATTATTATATTTTAATTTATTGTATTAATTTAATCCATTAATTTATATAATATTATTTTAACAATTATAAAAGTATTACTTACGCATTAAATAAGTAAACGGCGAGTAAAAGAATATTTTTATCAATTTCAATTCAGTGTAAATGCTGATCGAAACCTGCGCGCATTACTGTAGTTGATATTGTACAAATTTGTTTCGGGTACGGTTTCGGACTATATTGTTGCAAATTTGTGCATAGATAGATGATTTTTGAGCAATTATACGTGAAACTGTTTTATTTTTCTATGTAATGTAACATAAGAAAAATCGAAAGTAACGCAAGAAATTTAAAAGCATGCTATTCAAGAAAAGTAAGAATACAGGGGTAAGTTCATTTGAGTAAATGGATATGGGGGTAATCAAATGGGCAGATGAGTATTATCTTGGTTGGAGAAATATCGCCAAGCTGCCAACGTTGTTGGTGATTTATTTTGTAGGCCAAATTAGGCAAAAAATTGCCAAAAGTCGCCAAACTTGGCGACATTTCAGTCCGGTTCCTGTATTATCGTAATATATATTGATCAATTACATTTATTGTTAGTGAATAAATATAATTAATCACTATATTATCCGCAACTGTAATCCTACCCTCACACTGCCTTCCATTCCAGGAATCTCGAAAAGCAGAAAGTACTAGAAATATCTCGGCAGCCGGCTGAAAACTATACAAGGCCGGAAACAGCATCTGCTTTCAGTTAGTAGTTATTGTTGCTGCGAGTAGTTAGTTCAGCGTGAATGATATATATCCGGGTTAGCTTTCTGTTCAGATGCGCTTTGCATTGCGTTGTGTTTAAAGCTCTTAGTAATTTGAAACGTAATGCAACTTGAAACGTAACCTATCATTGGACCCGTGTACATTTAATGTGCTGCGAACCTGTACGTACGCAACAATATAGTGACCAAAGGAATACGGTTAGTGCATAAATTTGTCTTCCAAAAGAACGCTAATAATGATATAAATGCACATCTTCTCCTTGCCTTTCGGAGATACATTTTTCGAGATACGTCAATGAATTATCCTGCTTAGAAAGGGAAGGCTAACAAGGCAAGCGTTTGGTCGTAAAGCCAATATCTCGCTTGATTAAATCTCTGCAAAGACGATGGTTTTCTTACCTCAATAAACCTGTCACCTTCGTCTAACATTTATGCGTCCCAAGGTCTGGGCGAGAGTTCTTCGCAAAATATGCTTCGAAGGTGCATTTCACGAAGTAATGCGCAATTACAAAAAGCGATGATGGCAACTATACTAAAGGTGAAGTAATATTACACTAAATCATTATCCTCATTTCTAAAGTGCATAAGAGAGGTAAATTTACTTGCATTATCTGGTTCTTAGAGTTTTTTTAAGTATTACTCTTTATATTAATGTCTGAATTGCAAGCTTATTTGATTGATTTAAGCGGACGCATACACCTTAAAACACATAAGATCTTCGAATATGTGACTGTTGTAAGAATTGGAATAACTTATTTATTTCAAAAGCAATTACTTTTTACAGCTGACTGCATAATATAGCTGCTTTCTGAAATAGTAATCAGAAAGTTTATGTTGCCACAAATATTTTCATAATTTAATCCGCTTTGTGACAAAACTTTTCGTCGTGTTTCCACCTTGCGCGCATAGTTTAAAACATTCTGTCGCATAATTTAATTACATATTCAATATATAGCTTTTATACCATTTGAAAACTACTGTGAACCAAGAATTCTCAGAATTTCATGTTAAATTTTTATTTTATTTGGAGATGAGTTTAAAAAACGCATTTTATTAAAAAAATCTAATCTTTTCGTGCATAAAATTTTTTAATATTAAGATATTCATGAGATTTTTGGTTCTGTTTGAAAACAGTGCCCATATAAAGAATTCCATCAAATTTCAAGTATGCACCCTTAGCCATTTTTAAAATATCATACGCGCAAGGTGGAAACATGACGAAAGATTTTGTCCCAAAGCGGATTAAATTATAAAAATATTTGTGGTAACACAAACATTCTGGTTACTAGTTCCCAAAACAACTATATTATGTAGTCAGCTGTAAAAAGGTGGAAGTAATTGCTTTTAAAATAAATAAAATATACCAATTCTTGCAACAGTCACATATTCGAAGATCATGAGGGGGTTTAAGAGGTATGAGCCCCCTTAACAAATGATAACATTTATTCTGTTATATTAACCAGTGTTCTCTGATGGTTCTCATATTCAAGCTTTTATTTGCATGCGCATGAAACTTCATTTATAAGCCTTTCTTCTATACTCCTCGTTTCCCCCATATTTTTGAAACTTGCTTGTACATAGGGTGATTCCAACTTAGTGGTGCAATCGTGGTACAATTCGTGATCCCGAATTCGTAGAGAAGAGGTACAGAACAAAGATATGAATAATATCCACACAGGAAACCCAGTTTGCAACAGTTTCTTCCCACGTCACCAGACAGCATGCTGGTCGACGACGAACTGTACGCAATACAAGATTTGAAGAAAGCATCTTGATTGTTATGGCTGATAGACCCGAGCACACAACGTATGCGTGAGGCAACATACCATTTGGAGAGTGTTAAATGAAAATCACTTACACCCCTTCCATTTTCAGCGAGTACAAGCTTTGAATCAGCAGGATAATCCTCTGCGCCTGAACTTGTGCCTGAACAGTGTCTTTTGCAGGAATCTGCATTGCAGAAGGACTTCACAAGTTATTTGCTATTTATAGATGAGGCGACATTTTCAACTGCAAGAGTGTATTCAATGCACATACTTTTCATGTACGGGCAACTGAGAATCCAAATGAAATGCGACCACATGCATCGCAATAACAAATCAGTGATAATGTGTGAGCGAGTATCTTCCACGACTTATTAATTGGCCAATATCTACTGCCACAGTAACTTAATGGCCGTTATCTTATTTTTCTGGAACAGGTGTTACCAAAACTATTGCAAAATGCTCCGATCTCCATTTGTAACCGGATGTGGTTCCAGCACGATAGGACTCCAGCCAACTTCAGCAATGATGTTTGCAATTCCCTGAATGCCACTTTTGGGTATTCAGGGAATTGGATGGATTGACTGGCTACGGTGAACCATTTCTTTGGCCACTCCGAGCTCCCGATTTATCAAGCTTCGGTTACTTTGCCTGCTGACATCTGAAGAGTCTTGTTTATGCGACTCCAGTTGACTCAATTGAGGATCTCGTCGTTCAGTAGCTACTGCATCAGTATCAGTAGCTACTGCATGTGTGCGAGACCTTGTACCTTTGTCAGTATACGCCAGTCATTATACCTATGTTGTCAAGCATGTATTTCTATTGCTGGACGGAATTTTGAAAAGTTATTGTAAACATCCTGAAGTAAGAAATTGTTTCAGCTGAAGTGGGACATTGTTTCAGCTGAAATGAGACATCCGTTTATTTATAACTAAATAAATGGATTGCGACCTGATTTTCCTATGTAAATATTATTTGTATCTTTGTTCCGTACCTCCCCTCCAAGTTTTTACCACGAATTTGTAATCCCCTGTATAGCGAAGCACAGCTTTAGATTTATGCTTTTAATTTCATCCGTTCTTTAAGTTAGTCGAATGTGGCAAAGCACATGAATATTATGTGCTGAAAGAAGAATTAACATTTCATGAAACATTTTTTTATAAGAGAAGCTCGTTTTTATTTACATGACACATCGGAGAAAATTGCGAACTCACCTAGTATAACTGCAAGATATATTTGCATGCAGATCAATATGCGCCAACATACACATTTACAAACACATACTTGTGTAATATATGCGATTTTTCTTGATTCCCTTGTAGACATTAGGATGTTTTTGGAGGTCAGGGAGATGAAAAATTAACAACGCCTTTACCGGGTATGGAACCACGGACTTCTTAAATACCGGCTCAGGGTGCTGACCACTACACCACGAAGGCACGCTTGGAAAGTGGGAGAAATACCTTTTACCATTTTTTTTTATTATGTTAAAGCATCTTATTTTTGCTATACTAAACATTTAAATAATTTTATATAGAATCTTTAGAATTTTATTCCTACGTAAATCTTTTAAAAACATGTTTACAGCTGCAGATTACTGCTTTAACTAAATACTTGATCAAAATGGTCTTCAAAGAAGAAAAACAAAAACAAAAAGAATAATAATTTCTGTTTTCATCAAATGACGCGCGGAATGAAATGTTATTTTTTTATGTCACTAACATTGGCAACAATAGTCCAGATATCGAAAATGAGATGTAAGACGTCGGTTGTAATTCTTTTACGATCCTGTGATTTTGTGTGGATATGGAGTGTATTGTGGCTACTTGTTTTTTTTTTTTTTTCGACATATAAGTATTATGAGAAATAGAAGCGTTTCCCTTAACAAATAGGCTGTAAGTACTGTTCGTTAAATCAGCTTGCCTGGGATTAGAACCTTTGGAAAAAAAAAGGTAGGCAAAATCTTTTCTTAATTTAAAATTTTGAACTGAAAATTATACACTTACAGATTTCAGTAATACTAATATTCAGTAACTCCGACTTCTGTCAGGTTGCTGATTATTATTCAACACAAGTATTGATAAACTCCTATCTATTTACAGAATTTGAATTAATTGTTTTGCACTAAATTGAAACATATATCTCTACAGTAATTAAAATGTTTCTTAAAACAATTATATTTAATATTATTACTCAAATTATCATCGATTTTAAATTTATTTATTTAATTATTACACATTGTTGATAGAAATCAGAGCTTTCAAATGTATTTATTTTCTCAAATTTCAGATTGTGTCTGCAAAGTGAAACGTTTTGTAATCATGTTCTAAAAACATTGCTTACAGATGACTTGTTTCTATATGTTTAAATCTGATTTGTTAGGTTTGTAAATGTTTCAGCACATTGCTGTTTTCTTTTTTTCCTTATGAACTAAATTAAAACTTTCTGCGGAAAATTTGTTTTCTAAATATGAAAAAAAGATTTTTTTTTTTTTTTTGAGTTTGTGTGTTTTTACTTCTTTTTACGAGGTAAAACAGTGAAGTATTGTAATCGAGAAAATTTTCAGGCATCATATTTAAAAGAAAATATCCATTTTGATTGCTATCGAAGGCAATTTAACGACGCTTTTGCGTAACATCCGTACGTAAGGACAGAACAAAAGACTCCTTTTCCCCAAACAAATTATAAAACAGATTTAAAATTAATTCTAAAGAGAATTTTTCTTGGCGTCTGTACTTACGTACGAACGTATCTCGCAGAACTCAAAAACGAGTAGCCTCAAAAAGTTGAAATTTGGTACATAGGACTGCTATAACATGTAAATGTGCCCCTCGTATTTTGGTTGCAATCTGCCGCACCAAACGTATGTATATATATATATAGTATATCCACTCTATTAACCGGCTCAGTGATCTCAGTTTCTTTACTCTTATATGTTTATAAGTTGTGCATTTTTTGCTTTAAAATTGATTGAATTATGTTGTTCTTATCATCCAGTTAAGGTTTTTATGCCTTAGTAAATCTGCATGCAATATTTGCAGAGTTATCAACAATTTCAAAGTTGTTTAAGTGCGGCTAAGCCTAATTAATTTTGCGATGGCGGACATGTTTGTTTACACTTCAAACTTGGCAAAATAGCGGATTTGTTGCCAATCTAGAGAAACTAAGCTTCGCAACAGCAAAGAAAACGCCTTCTTTTATTATTCCGAATTAAATCAATTTTAATCCATTCTGGAATTTATTCGAGGAAATAAGTATTTAATATTTACTTCGTAATTTTTAATATAGATGTTGTGAGTTTTTATGTATATTATCCGGAAGTGAGAGCCGAATTAATTTAATGAGAAATACTGAATCGTCTGTGAAAAACTGTTCCTTTTTTGTTTTGTTTGCTTAATTTCTTTTATACATCATTTTAGATTTATTATATTATTTGAATAGAACATGTGGCAACGATTGGATAGTTCTTCAAATGATATATATTTATATGCATTCTGATTTATAATATGAACGAAATGTAACATTATTAAGTTAAGTGTGTCGCTGTGGTAAACAAATATAGTGAATTTTAAAGAATGCATTTATTCTATTGTGTTTTATGCGCTATCGAGGAAGCTGATTTAATTCAATCTGATACGTTTAAATGAGATGCAAGAATAAATGCGCATAATTTAATATTACGTGCAAGGAATCATGTGGTGTACTCATCAGATTATTTTTATATTAGATTCTACGTACTAGTTATCATTCTTAGTACATTCATTCGATGTGGCATATGAAAACACAGACGGAATAAGCCTGCAAATTAAGCTTAAAAAGGTCCATTAGAGAAAATTGATTTTTATCTTTGTAAGGTAAATATTATGAATATCTCTCTTTCTGAAGAATTATATTAAGCAATTTCGAAAGAGAAGTGAAACCTCCTTTAGTTAAAATATATAAATATTCATTACGAATATTACATAGTATGGGAAAGCGAATAAAGCGGCTTGGTTTGGTCTATTTAACTATAGAAAAACACTCGAGGTTTATCTGTCTAGGGAAAATGATGTCTTCGTGGAGGACTTTATAAGGAAAACCTTTTCATATATACGTTTTTCATGGGTAAAACACGAAAACGCCCATGCGCCGGGATACCAGTGTATCTATTTAGATTCTACATACAAGTTATCACCGCATTTTTTTAGAGTGCTCAGCGACTCTATTGCTCGGCCTCTATATTCAGAAACAAAATATTTGCGCTGTTGTTTTGTTGGAAAAGCAGGATGTCGGATTATGCAAGTAGTAATTTGAAGTTTGACATTTAATTTAATTTCAGTGATGACCACTTTATGATTCTACAGTGCTAATGTGTAATTCAGGTTTGATGAACACTGTAAGTACTTACGCTTGGTTCCCGCTTAATTTTGAGAAAGTCTGATCTTTGTAGCTATGCATTTTTTTTTTTTTTTTTTTTTTTTTTTTTTTTTGGAATAGATGCTACCCTTTTATTCATTACTTCCTTTCTGTATGTGTATACTAGTATCATCTTCTCTGCGCAGATATTTTGTACATTTTCTTAAATAGGATTCGAGTTATATGGTGAGAGATGATAGGAAATTTGTTTTTCTAGTGCTTTTCTCATTAGCTAATGCGTATTTCCCGGTAAGATATGCCATTTTTTATTAGAATTGAGAAACAGTATCCAACAACGTTTTTTAAGTAAAGACAGATTCCTCACGGGCACCCCCCCCCGCCTCTCTAAAAAAAATGCGGTGAAATAAGGAGGAGAAGGAGTTATGCGATATTTAGGAGCATTTATATGATTGAAATACATCGAAACTGTTTCTCATTGTATGGAAGTTGCTTTAAAAATATACATTTTTTAAGTAATTGCTCACGTAATTTATAGCGCATTAAAACGTGTGTGCGAGAGGGGAAAAGAAATTCTCGAACGTATTTAGCTCTACACAGGAAGATCAGTAAAAGCTTTACAAAACAGTGAAAAATGAATGAAGTGACTGACTTACTTAAGCGACACTTACTTAGGTCAATTACCTACCTAAGTCGATATACTAAGTGATGACTGAACTGTGAGATGGCAACAGAACGAATCAGATCGGAAAATAGAATTTGTCATTCTGAAGTCAAATTTTTAGCGAATAAGATCTCTGAACACTGGTAATTTGTCCTGTTTTCGAATTCTGAGTTGGCTTGGTTGCATACATTAGTTAGGCTGCGAGCCAAGTTCTCTCAGAGCATCTTCCAGGAAGGCTCACTTACCCCAGGTTAACAGCTTTTATGTGCCGTGTATTATTAGCAACAAATTGAGCAATTTCAAGCAAAAAATTGAAACGTATAATAACAAAAAAAGTATTCAAAAAAGAAGAAATTTCAATAAAACTTTCGCTTATTCATAGCTAGAACTTTCATAACTTCTTTACATTAGGCAAGTTTTTTTTATTCCACAATTTCGCAGTTTGCAAGATTTAAATAATCACAGAATACTATGAATTTAACCGCTGATTTTGATTATATAAGTCTTCCCTATTCATTATTTCCCTACTCATCATATTAGTACTCTTTGAGTACATTTCGTTTACCTATTTCTGGAACAAATTAAACATCAGTTTCTTTTACTACTACTTAACTAATCATGCTTCTGAACTAGAATAATAATAACGTATTTCAAAACTGGGGAACGACTTTAACGCCATGTTGCAAATAATATTTTTAAATAAAATAAAAATACTGTTTTAATAGTCTTTACTTCTATTGATGCTAAATCCATTTTACTTTCTTGTACAAAATGAAGGAAGTATTGCAATCGCAAAAAATTTCCGTATCGTATTTCGAAAAAAAAAAAAAAAAAAAAAAAAATATCCATTCTGAAACATGTTTTTGGAGTGATATCTGTACGTAAGGAGAGAATAAGACTCTTTTTTCCCAAAATAGATTGTAAAATGGATTCAGGAGGAATTTTTGTGATGTCTGTACTTACGTATGTATGTATTTCGCATAACTCAAACACGAGTAGTCTCAGAACGTTGCAATTTTGTGTACGAGTCTGCTATAACATGTAGTTGTTCACCTCCCGTTTTGGTTGCAGCCGGACGCATCAGACATACATAGATACCCACTCTGTTACCTGGCTCGGTAAGCTCAGATTTTTTTCTTACATGTGGGAAAATCGAGAATTGTTTTCTTTAAAAGTGATTAAATTACGTTGTGGTTAAGACTTATGCCTATAGTTATTCTGCATTCAATACTTATAGAAGTATTAACAATTTAAAAGTTGTTCAAGTGGTAGTACGTCTAACGAGGCCGTAATTTGTTTACATTTGAAACACTCAGTAGAATAGTGAATTAAGTCAGTTTCTGTACCTTCATTGTCATTTTGCTGAGTGAGACCAAAATTAAACTTTCAGTTTTGTGCATCGAAAAATATGTCTTCTTGCACGCTGGCAGAATTGCTTGTTTTTGCGTAGAAATCAATTTTAACTGTAAAAATTGTTTTTTTAATTGTTTTAACTGTATTTGCGGTGTTTTAAGATTTTGTGTTTTACAGTTTTTAATCAACATGTTTTGAGTTTATGTATATTTGCCTTGCCGCGAAATGCGAACTAAATTCATTGAATGAGAAATATATCTATTGAAATTCGAGGAAATAATTTTAAATGAAATGCAACCAAAAATGCATATAAATAGGCAGTGCAAGGAAGTCACACGGTTTCACATCAGATATTTTTATTTTATATTTACTAGTATTAACAACTTTTACGAGTTTTCGGCATTCCATTAAAATTTACCTAATATCGCTATTCATCTGGCACAGTAGATACTCGATATACATTCCTTTCTATAATTTGAGGATGTAAATATTAACTGTTGCGGTAATTTTTATGGCACATGTTGCTATAATTTACATTTCCTGCAGTGTTGTTAACTATAGTATACTAAAATTATATTAGCAAGGATTCAAAGCTTCACATAGAATTTGCAAGATAGTGGAGAATTTCCAAGCAACTGGAATCGTATTGCCCAATGGTATGGAATGACACATTTGGCAATGAGCCATGATTGCCAGTGGAAATGAAGATTCACAAATCTCCCAATAGGGATACATTTCCTTAGGAAAAGAGGATATTTTGTATTACCGAAAGCAAATGCCCAAAAAAGAATTGAAGAAATATTTCTGCTGATATACATGTATCACATTTATACTGTTAGAGACTTTATTCGTGGCAGCCAGAAAATGGGGTGATTTTGATGACACATATTATGTCACTTGACTATGACTTAAACGTTAGTGTTAAGTTAAAAATGTAAGAAAATCCAGTGTACAACAAAATGGAAAAAAAAAAAAAAACTGAGGATACGACATTCTAACATTGGATCTTGGTACTTCCTCCTTTTATTAGATAATTGAAACTGCATTTAATTTATTAGTAACAATATATTAATAAGTAATAGGATGAGGATTGATAAAATAAAATATAAATATAGTTTAATTTATATATTTTCTATATTTTCTGCTGAAATATTTCATGTTATTTGCAGATTATTGCAGCTTAAGCTCAACGAAGGAGAATACATCTAATATTGTATTTTGGCGTCAAAAGCTATTGGACATTTAGGTAGTAATCTACTGGATATAAAGGTACAATTATAACTGAAGAACAGAAAAAAGAAACTGTCATATTTCTAGAAAGATTAATATTTTAAAAGCAGCAGATACTAATAACTTAAACTGGATTTAAATTTTATGAAAATAGACTAAAGCCGTTTGATAGTTTATCCTCGTAAAATTTTCAAGCTCTTAATGTATCCAACTGCGTACGACACCAAAATTTTATAAACTAATACAAATAAATTTATTGCTGGTGTTATTTTGTAGACTACTACTTAAAATCATACAAACACGCGATAAACATAAATATCAAAGTATAATTTTTACCTTTTTGGTTAAAAACGTGTAGGATATGTTCCCACAAAAATATTAATCAATATTTTATTTTTATTTTTGTTACTTATATTTACTAAGGTATAAAGTAAAATTGCTTAAAATCTATGCAAAAAATAAAATGTCTATTAGATATACATGTTTGAGTACATGCACTCGCTATCTTTCGACAAATTTCTCTTTTCATTTGCAAAATTGTTTGAAAAATTTTAGATATGTGCATCTACCTGAACTTTTAGTCCATTTAATTTGCAGTATTTCATAGAATATTTGCGGAAAGTTTCGTAAATCTACTACAGCAATATTTTAAGTTAACGATTTTTTGTAACCGAAAAGTTGGACAAAATCATATTTTTCAAAAAATAGGTGCAATATAAGGCCAACAGAAGAAAAAGAAAATTTTGCCAAGTATGAAAATTAAACTGCAAAATTAATCGTGTTCCCGAATACGTAATAAGAAATAGAAAGGTTTAAAAGCACCTTTTAAACGTCACCAAAAGTATTCAAATGAAAAATTGTCATTTTTAAGTTATTTAGAGTCCTCTGTCCACATTTCGATATTATCTTCCGGATTCTTAAACAGAAATTTCAGGTTCATGTCGTAGAACAAAAACAGCTTATAATTCTGGGCAAAATAAAAGTATACTTGGAAGCTTTATTTATAAGCTTTGAAATAAAGTAATAGAAAGTTTTTCAGAAATTTCATCAACATTGAAATTTCAACAAATTGACCACTAGAACGTAGTCGTCTACTTTAATTAAAATGCGTACTCTACTATCAGAATAAGCATAAATAATATGTTTATCTCCTGTTTCTATGGAATTAAAGCAAATTATCTTGACTAAATCTGAAGATACCCTTCAGCGTAATAGCACGAATGAATTAACGAAAATTATTAAGGATAAGAGAAGAACATAAGAGAAATTAGAAAAAATGGGAAAGTTTTGGAATAACGAAGTATAAATAGGTTTAGTAAAATGTTTGAAAAATGCGTTTTTAATTTAATTTCCGTTTCTCGCTAAAAGATTTGATAGTTTTTTCCTCATCCATCATCTATATATTAGTGTTATATACATAAATGCAACCGAAGATCAAAGAGAACAATCTACAGCTGAATTCGTGAAGGAACATTAAAAATTTTCAGCTTGTATTGTTCATCTCCCTTTGTCTATGATGAAATGTCGAGGCGGAAATGATTCATTTCCGAGTTCCGAACAACTAAGACGTAGACTCAAGAAGGGCTAAATTACTCTTTTATTCACTCAAATAAGAATAACAGTTGGTAACTTCTCAGGCTTTAACTCATAATAGGTAATAAGAAACTAAACTAGACTTAAACGAAAATAGACACAATTATCTAACGTAAATTGGCCATTAATTTAAACCAGCCGGCGAATATTAATAGGCCCGTATAAGCCGTGCTTAACAGCTTCAAGAACGGCTTAGCCAGAAGGCAAACACGCGCCACTAACGACACCTAGCTCTCTATCGAAATCAGCAGAAAACACATAAGTCAGTAGAAACGTCATGCGTATGCAAATATCAGGAACGAAACGTCAGAGGCGACGTGAGCATACGCAAAACGCGTGATGTCGGCGCGCGCAGCTCAACAGTGGAATAACAGGAAGGACGGAGACGCAATTCAACATAATCGCTGCAAGTGCCAGTGAGTCATTTCGTCAAATATGGCTAGAAGAAATCACCTGGACGACTTCAGACGTGGAAGAATGATTCGGCCGCCGTCCTGAACGCTGCCTCCCGTTGAAAGTTGGCCACCGACGCCACCGTTTACAGTGGTGCAGAGAGCACAAAAACTGGATAACTGATCAATGGAGTCGTGTCCTCTTTACGGATGAGAGTCGGTTCAGTACCAGAAGCGATTCTCAAAGTGTTTTGATTTGGAGAGAGGTCGGGACACGGTTTTATCCTAGTAACATCGAGGAAAGGCACCGTAACGGTAGTCCTGGAGTTCTTATCTGGGGAGGCATTATGCTGAACGGGCGAATTGAGCTCCACGTCTTCGACAGAGGGTCTGTAACCGGGGATCGCTATTGTGAGGAGGTACTCCTTCCCCATGTGTGTCTGTTCCGAGGTGCCATTGGCCCAGACTTAATTTTTATGAATGACAAGGCACGGTCACATCGGACTCTTGCTGTTGAAGAGCTACTGTAAAGTGAAGATATCACTCGAATGGATTGGCCAGCGTACTTCCCAGATTTAAATCCCATCGAACATGTGTCGAATGCTTTGGGGAGACGCATTGCAGCACGCTTACATCCTCCGAAGGACACCGAACAACTCAAACAGATGCTGATTGAGGAATGGGCACTCCTACCGCAAGAAATGTTGCAATAGCTGGTTCTGAGTATGGGGAGACGGTGCGGAGCAACCATTGCAGTGAAGGGAGGGCATATCCCATATTAATGAACATCAGCTTGTTGTTCTTCCTCTTGGATAGACAATCATGAGTCACGATACTATGCGTTCAATAAAGGTTGTTTTTGTTTGATTCCATACCGTATGCATTGTATTTCGTTTTCAGCTTCGTTGCTTTCGTCATCCTTTACCTACATAATACTCTCCTTCATTTCTGGATTTCATGTCTCTCAGTTGATTTCTCGTGGAGTTATGGCAAAAAATCCTGCTGTTGCTTAAGTTTTGCACACCAGTATATTTAAGGAGTAATTCATTTGCATTCAACGGGACTCTAAAACCTCATTATGGTAGGGAGTTGCAAGTGGAAACAAGAATTGAAAGGAAAAGGTTTCAAAATTAAACTAAGAAAATCTGAAGTGTTTCGGATTTTAAATTACGTTCAAAGAGGCGTTTTTTAACATTTTGTGTGTTACCTTTATTTATTAAATATCATGTTCTTCATACAACCATAAAATTCAGTTCAAGAGCAATATCGAAAAATAATTTTAAAATGAGCATATCGTTAGAATTTCCAATACACAGTCTCACGCCCTGGAGAATTTTTTTTTTTTTTTTCTGTAAAACGTTGTCATAGCTCGCTTTGAAATCTTTGAGTTTGTTAATAAAAAATTCGTTAAAGTTTTACAAAATATAAAACCGATAACAAAATAATAAAACAAATTCGATTTTCCACTTTATGAGCAAGAAAGCTTTCTTGCTATTTCCTCGCATTAATTTGTGACAGAACATAAATATGACTGACAGATGAAAATAAAATTGGTGATACTTTGGTAGACGGTTGCACGGCTTTTGGCGATTTTTTTTTTTTTTTTTTTTTCTTTTGTGAGCAATACGACTTATGGCAAACCCCATTGCTAGACAAGTTATTTATGGTAACCGATACTTTGTTGTCATTTTATTTAAAAAATAATGCTATTTATTATGCATAAATTCCGTGTTTTAAATACTATTTATGGCTTCTAAATATTAAAAATCAATTTACTTTTGCATTTTTATTTGAAATAAAAATTTTATTGTTTATGATATTTTATGGAATTTTATGTTGTGAATGACGTCACATTACTTTAAAAGTAATTGATTTTGATATCTATAAGTTTAATCTAATGTTTTAAACATTATTTATGGCTGTTAAATATTAAAATATAATTTAATTTTGCATTTTTTAAAAATGATTTTATTATGTATGATTATTTAAATAATTTTAATTCTATTCGTGATGTAATCGGCTCCCTGATTGGTTACAGAATATTTGTGCATTAACGAGCTGTAATCAGCTCCCTAATTGGTTACTGAATATTTGTGCATTACCGCGCCATTTAAAACTTTCATTATTCATCTCTTCGAATTCCTCCGAATTATTCATTATTCAATTTTTTTTACAATTTTTTTCCTTAGATTACATTTTTGAAATTATATTACATTTTTCAAATTTTTTGCATTGATATTTAAATTATGATTCTGATTTTTTTTATCAATATACGACAGGTTAAATACTCAAAAAATTGTAAGTACATATTTTTCTTTTAAGTTATAATTGTATACTTCAATTTTCATTAAAAATAATACAGTGTTTTAAAAAATTGTAGTGATATTTATTGCCACATATGTTTTAATGTTAAATAATTATATCCTATAAAACTTAATTTAAAGGATTTGAATTTAAGTAATATTTTAATTCTTTTAAACGTTGATATGATGTTTTTAATTCGATATTCAATTTAAGTAATATTTTATTTCTTTTAAAAGTTGGTATGATGTTTTTAATTCGATATTCAATTTAAGTAATATTTTAATCCAATTAAACGTTGTCGCACTGTTTTTATAGCGGTGTTTTTATTTTATTTCTTTGCTATATAAAAGTAATAATTTAACCTTGCTTTAGTATTTTATACTCATAGTAAATGTATTTATTCACATTTGCCTGCCATCTTAAAAAACGACATTTTCAACAAAAAATTAATCCATTATTTTTAACAATATTTATTTTTTTTAAGTTTCGAAACTATGCATAAAATACGTAAAAACAGCTTTTTTCAAGATGTCTGACGATTGTGAAAACCGCGCCAACAATTGCGCCAACGTAAATCGCCAAAAATCCGCGCAACCGTCTACCAAATTAGCACCATAAAATTATCTACAACAGATTTGGAAGAAGTTTCAAGTAAATTAAAACTCTTCAGAAGTTTGAGCCCACCAGCGGCCGAGCGGTAAAGTCGCTGAACACTGGTAGTTCGGTTCGAGGTTCGAATCCCGCAAACGGGCTGGCTGCGTGGGCGTTTTCGTGGTTTTCCCCATGTGTAACGTGTATACGAGCCAGTTTCCCTTAGAAAGTCCTCCACGAAAGGCATCCCTCCCCTTTGGCAGATAGCCCTAGTGTGCTTTGCCGTAATTAAATACACCACGCACCACTTCAGAAGTTTGTTTTATGCAGTTACATTTACCATGGCTTGAACGCTGTTTCTGTTTTAAAAGATTTTTCGCTTAAAGTTTTAGTCTATTCTCAGCAAAGTGACTTTAAGAGATTTAAATTTGTGATATAAAATATTTCCCGTTTCTCCGCAAGGGATTAGAGTTTTAGGTGTAGGATGTAAAATATTTTCGCTTTCTGCGCTGTTTAAAATACCCATAATCACCTACTGTTATCTCAACTGAAGATGATACCTTTAATTTCTTTAAAATCGGATATAAATTATCCGAATTAAAATGGATAGATCTTCAAAGAAAGGATCCGGTGATGAGTAAAATCTTTACATCCGTAGGCAATTTCTTCAGCAGCATTTTCAGAAGTTCCTCGATTCCCTGTTGCGAGTTAAATGCTTTAATCTCTTACCGATCAATGAAAATCTTCTAATTCCTGGAAACTTTCTCCAATATTATTATTATTGTCATCACCTTAATTATTAGTGCTGAGGTTCGAAGGCCTTAACGACTTAAGTGATTTGGTACTCGGCGCCTTTAGCCCAGGGGAGGGACATTTCAAAGCAAACGCTTACAGAAGGAAAGAGAAACAATCTGAGAGAGAGATAACACTCTGCTATAGCCTCAAGCTGAATTTTCCAACAACTTTTCCCGATAATACAACATCAGTGAGAGAGAGAGAGAGAAACGGAGAAAATGAAGGACGGAGAGGGATAAATGTGCAAATTGGGACCGAAATTTGCATTTTAAAATTCTCATGTGCCACGCTTGATCAAAATGAGGCTCGAGAATTTCCGTATCGCCTGTGGAATTCGCCTTAAGATGTTGTTAATTTCGCCGAAGCTGAACCATCTTCGATGTTAATCTGAAATGCAAATTCCCCTTCTCGATTAGGATTTAGGAGAGTAGATGGTATATTTTAAATTATCCCAATGATTGCAAGATGAGACTTTAAATGTAGGTCTATGAAATTTCCGAGGTAAAATTTCTCAGTTATATTAACTCGCTTAAAATTTCTTTCGCTGGGTTAAGCTTAGAATAAAATCACAATCTCCTAGTTACCTAAACAACATAAAAAAAAAAACACTTCTGCATTTAATATTTTGTTATTTGTATTCAGAAAACCCTGTGGATCTAAGGTGCTTTCTTTTAAACAAACGGAGGTCAGATTGTCACATCATTATCCTTGGCTCCTTATAAAATCAATTTTCGATAGGATAATTTAATAGCGTCATTCCATCACCAATCGCTGAAACTTTAATGATATGGGTAGGCGGAAGGCATTGATGATAGTGGGAGACTTGGAGTTGATTATCATAGCACGGGACTGCTAAAAGAAACTGATTAATATTTATACTTGGAGGTGCTAAACACAGAAATAATCCAGGAAATACATGAAAGAAGGCTAAGTAAATTCGAAATCGGGATTTGCATAATGCATCTCGGTCCGGTTCGTGACATCTCTCTCTCTTTTATGTATCTATTACTATTTACACATATTATCTAATGCTCTTCTTAAAATTAAGCAAACGTAACTAAATAAACACTATCAGTTAAGATAATTATATTTTTTATCACACTGAGTACTTACATTTAACATTTTGTAACATTTCTTAGATTTAATCTTAGACAACACTCTCATTACCATCAGCTTCCGTCTACCTACCATTTGGAAACATATTTAAATATATTATACAGTCTTAAAGAGATAATTTCGCAGTCTTTGCAATATCGAAAAATTTTATTGTTCGTACACTAAATATGTAAAGGGATAGTAAATTGCAGACGGCGCAAATAATAACGAAACTTTTAACAATCAAGCAACTGAATATGCAGTGTAAACGAGGGCGTCCGACATGGTATCGAACTCATTGAAGCTGCTAACGAATCAGGGAAAATTCATTAGTTTAAAAAAGGGAAGTTAAGAGAAGCTCATATTATCTTACTCAAAATCGTATTATATTACGTTCGCATCAAATATTTGATTGCTTGAATAAAAGTAGCTTTTAATTTTCATAAACTGAAACTAAATACAAGACTGACCTCATCCCCCCCGAAATTGTGGAATCCCCCTGGTTCAGAATCCCTGGTATAGAAATTGATATCTTTTCCCCATTTTTTTGGATATGGTCAATTACAAGCGTTTCGGAACTTACCTAGTTCCGTTTCAACAAAGACGAATATCTAAAAGAATATCTAAAAGAATTACAGATTCTAAGTTAATGACATAAGAATTTTGGCCATTTTAAACGTTGCCAAATAAGGATTCCTAACCGTGAACAAAGAGCAAGATTTCATAATCTGAAGTTAAGCATATTTTCCTCTGTGCTTCACATAACATAACAATAAAATGTTAAATAATCATTACAGAATGAGTTTCAAAATAAATGGTTATTTCAAATCATGATAATTGCTTTCATCATTTTTTTTTCAATCTTTTATGTAAAATACACTTAGTTATTCATCTATGTCACGAGTTATCGTATGGTTAATACATTAGTAAGCAAAACATAAAAAAAAATTGTTTTCGTCAACACAATAATTCGTAAAATATTTGGAAAATCTTCAGTCAGCTCGTCTATATTTCATAATATGGATCGATAATTATAATTGATAATTGTAAAGATGCAAGTTCATACATTAGAACTACTTACTCAGTAGGAAAACACTTGAGTGTAATATTTTTTATGAAAATAATATTCAGGGATTTTAAAAGCTCTTACGAATACTTTTTAAAATATATCAGATAACATATCATCACAGAGCTGTTCATTTCGTCATTAGAATAAACTCTGAAACGCAGAAGCTCTCTGTATTTAATTTCAGACAGATCTAGCATCCATTTTCTCTGATACGCATTTTGGCTAATTATACCTTTTATATACACATATTTGCTATTATGGTTTCTTACTGTTTGATTATTGTAGTATCATTTTCGATCAATGTTATTAAATGATACACGCGTGCAGCGCGTATCAATGCGGAGCATCATATTAGTAGATTATCTTTAACTATAGTGTAACGTGCAGCACGCCTAATCATATTGTGCAGCAGCCTTCTAATGCCCAAATTGCAGCGTCACAATATGCAGTAGCCTACTAATGTGACGTGCAGCATCACATTAGCAGATTTTCTTTAAATATAAAACACTTTGATCGTCTGGAAATTATGTTTTACCATAAAGAATAAACATTTAATTCAAATAATAGTATTGAAACAACATCTTGGTAGATTTGCATAGTTTTCTACGTTTAATTCTTAATGAGGACTTAAACTAAAGCAAATGCATTACGGTAGCTTAGAATCTCATAAATCATCATTTGCTTCAACATTCTCTGGAAGTTTCTTCCTTAATCTCAGGTTTCTTCAAGCCTCGGTTGTCGCGTAAAAAGGCTACGGAATCAGTTGATCTCCAGCTCTGTAAGTAGCATTCAGTATTCATGAGTCCTATTCGTATTTATGAGCACCCTAACATATCACCGTGAGTCGCTATTACTGATGACATCTCTGTCGGAGAAGATTAGGTTACTCATATTTGCCGAAACTAAATGTCGATGAAGTTTGCTTACATCTCTGAGAAATTTTTTTCCCTTCAGCTAAAAAAAACATGAAATATAAATTCACCATTTCGAAAGACGCGGCATACAAAGATGGAATTTAAAATTAAGTAGGATTCTCTTGTAATAGGAAATTAAATGTTAAACGTAAGAAATTTACCCAAGCATTATTGTTATGAATGATTTCAATGAATACTTTTAACACATAATTACTGGTAGAGTATTTCGAAGTAATTGCATTGACGCAAATTTAGACTTTTCACGTTATAAGTAATGAGTTTATGATTATTATTAGGCTTTTCGATGCGGAAGCTAAGTAAAATCAATTATGTCTATGCAGTGAGTCGATTAAGATAACTTCCATATTTCTAACTGGATCTGCTAACCACTTACACCACAAAAACACGCAGAGGGAGCTGTCAGTTACTCCGAAATTTATGACAACTACACTCGTTTGCAAAAAAATCGAACCACCAAGAAAGACTTTTGCGATCGTGACGAAATTTGGTAAATGATCAAAGTTTCAAGGCAAATAAACAGGAATCGCGATCATAGCGAGCATTTCTAGTGCGATATTCACAAAGTATAAAACCAGTAACAGAGGCGGAATATTTATTTTTTTTTCTGTTGCTGCCATTGTAATTCCGTAAAGAAGCAACTAAAGATGCCATTACGACGATATCGAAGACCTTACAGACAGCTAAACGACTTCGAACGTGGTCGCCTTGTAGGGTTGCGTGAAGCTGGGTGGTCATACCGAGGAATAAGCTGCCACCTGCAGCGTACAGACACTGCTGTACAAAGATGTTGGCAGCAATGGTTGCTACAAGGAAATTGCCGACGAAATGAAGGCTCTGGAAGGCCAAGGAGCATAAATGCGAGGCAAAATAGGATGATTGTTCGCCAGGCCCGAACCGCCCCATCATTATCGAACCGTCATTGTATACTATTCAATGCGCTACACCCATGTCTATACCTCCAGTGGTACCATCCACCACCTCACGGCACTTGTATCTGAGGCTAACAGAGGTCTTTAAGACGTTTGCCTTTGATCCCACCGGCGGAGTCGTGTCTGGAGTGGTGTCGCAGCCGATCATCATGGCTGCCATCAGACTGGCATCGTATAGTGTACAGCGAGGAATCCCGCTTCACACTTCAAGCAGATAAGCACCGTGTTCGTGTCTGGAGAGGACGGGGTCAGCGGTACCAATCAACCCTTACGGCATACAGCCATAACCCCTGATGTGATGGTGTGGAGCGCTATTACCTATGACAGCAGGTCTTCTTTGGTAATCCTCCGCACATCTTGAACAGCTCAACGATATGTTGATACCATCCTGCGGCCGTTTGCATTACCCTTCATGGTACGTCATCCTGGGGCCGTTTTTCAACAAGATAATGCCAGGCCACATACCGCTCGCATACCTCTGGACTGTCTCCGTGCGGTTGGTACTCTTCCTTGGCGAGCAATGTCACCAGACCTTTCACCAATCGAGCATGTCTATGGCATGGTAAGCCGCCAGATTCGGGCACCACAAAATATTGCAGATCTGGAGCAGCAATTGATGAATGCCTGGCAAAATGTGTCGCAGGATGACATTAGGAACCTCTACCACTCCTTGCCTCGACGAATTCAAGCCTGCATTGACGTGATGAGCGGTTCGACCAACTATTAATTTGAACATTTTGTGGATGATCGTGAGACGTGAACAGGTACTATGACCTTGATTTTTCAATCATTTTATTATCTGTGCATGAGCTATAGGCATATTCAGTTTCATCAAAAAGAGCCACTTCCTTCATGGTGCTTCGATTTTTTTTACAAAAGAGTGTATTTTGAAATAAAGACTTACTAATTTTCTATTGCTTTGCTTACCAAGAATTTTTATTTGTATTAAATTTCTAATAAAATCATTATTTAAAGAAATATGTTTTGGTTAAAAAAAGCAAATCAATAGAACGTTTGAAAAGAAAGGCAAATGATTTATGTGATTACGGCAAGCCTCGAGGGCTATCTGCCTAAGGGATGGGATGACTTCTTTGAGGAATTTCAGGAAAGGTAAGATTTATATCTGATTCTTTAAAATCTGCATCAAAACCGCAGCAGCACAGAGAAAATATCAGTGAATCACCACAGAGCTTCAGTGAATATTTCAATCTCACATCTTCCGGATACGATATTTTTCAGATCTAGTTACGTACAAAGTAAACGGTACCGTGTTAAGAGAAGATCCCCGAGAGACATCCCGTCCCATTCTATTTTCAGATTAAAATTTTATTTACCTTTTTATTACTAACGTTTTGCGTATTAGATTTATTATAACCTCTCGTGTTTTTGGTTATAAACTGAGATCGGTGTTAGAAGTCCGCTTAGTGAATAACCGCCAAGGGCTGCAAAGTCAGGAGAAAGGTATAAAGGACCCTTTATTAGCTCAAATAAAGTTCGCAGACGGCACCAACTCTTGAAAGCCAACACTTTTGGCTTAACTCAAAAAGTAATGAATAACTCGGAAGTAAATGAGGTTAAATATAACCTAATGCCTTCATAAATTAACTATCGTGCAACTTGGATCTGACCCAAATTCGGCGTAAACAAGTCTAATGGCAAGAAGAGCTCAACTAATTGGTAGCGAATCAAAGATATCAACGTGATCTTCAAGCAGCAAAACAACCTCTGATTTCACCTTCAAAACCTTCCTTGAAGTACTAACTTCTTTCTACTTTATTTGAATACACGCTATTTAATTTGAATTCGCGCAGCAATTTGCATTCTGGCAGGAAAGGGTGACTTGAAGGCAAGAGCGATAGTAAGACTGCTTAAATGTAAAATAACCGCTAAGTAAACTAACTAAATCTCCCCCAAAATTATTAATTAAATATCTTGTTTTTCCCACTTACGCCACATAAAATTCAGTTGAATAACAAAATCACAAAATATTTAAAAACAGCATGTCTTTAGAGTTTCCGATGTGTAGTCTCGGCGCTGGAGATAAAAGTTTTATTTCAAATACTGTTGCCACTGCTCGCTTTGAGATCATTGAGTTTGTTAATCAAAAATTTATAACTTTTTATAAAATATGAAATTAATAGCGAAACAAAAATAAAATTCAAAGTTCGAGCTTCCGGGTACAAAGGCCGGCGCCAGAACATTTGTAATCTGTGTAGATGCACCGGTCGGCAGCATTTTTATAATTTTGGATGAAACAGGGCAGCAGAGTTTTTAAATTGCAGAGTTTGCATCAGGCAACAAAAAAGCCCAGTTAGGTGTTCATGTTCAGGTATCGTCGTTCTTTCACAGTGCAAGAAACATACATACATTCAATGTAGATTCTTCATTATTTAATTTAAAGTAATACAGGGCGATGCTATTTCGTGGCAACAGTGTGAAAAGTGATTCAGACATTTAAAGTAATACGCCGTGAAATCCTCGTTCGAGTCTAATAATCCATTCGGATTAACGCCCGTTTAGGCTAAAAATTCCACACCATCTTAAAGTTTCAACATGTGTTTTGTCAGAAATTGCAAATCAAGTTTAAATACTGTTAATTGTATCATTTTTGCAAGGGTGGAAGAACTGAAAAAACGAAAGGACGATAATATTTCGACGCAATAATAAAAAAAGGCTTAGAAAAGGAAGCCGTGGGTCGTGTGATCCGAAATTGTTGAGAAACTAGAGAATTTTTGTACCTTTCAAGAATTTAGATGAAAAACGTAGAAGGTTAACAAGCATCGAATTGTTTACATTTCACTATACAATTTATCTAATGCTATACCAAGCCAGAAAATATTTTGTTAAATTAATCTTTCCTAATTTAATTAATCTTCCATAATTATTTAATTAATCTTTCATAATTAATTTAATTAATCTAAACCCATGTATGTTCTTAGTGTTATTTTTAGCATCTAATTTAATAATTGACTGTTTAACGATTAGTGGCTTTAAATTATTTAAACTTTTGGCATTCCAAGATGTGTTTATAGGTCTAATGAACTAACCGCAAATTGAATAATCAGCATAATGAACTAAACAAATTGTCTTTTTAGTCTTTTCATTCTGATAGGAAACTTATAACAAACTAACATTTTAACAAATCCTTGTGAATTTATTAAGTGACCATTTAAAATTTTCTGTTATATATTTCAACTATCTGTCAGCACAGATTATCGAACGCTTCAGAGAAATGAAATATATCTTTCTAAAATAAGATTATCAGCCCTCTATTTATAAAAAAAGTTATCAAAAACGAGAATTCAGTTTCTTGTGTTTCTAATTTAGGGTTTAATTTGCGCAATTTTAAAATGAAGTAAATTTCCAGGGAATTTCTAAACACTCATTTGAGATATGTGCTCTTGCAGCAATTCTGTAAGGAAAATTCCTCTTCGCTGCTGCGTACTCTCATGCTGTAACTGGTAGCACGACCGGCTATCATTGGATGATCCGGTATTCGAATCTCAGCTAGGGCATAAATTATTCAACATATTTTCTAGTTCCGTTCTAGAGGAAGTACAATGAATTCTGCAGAGGTGCTCGACTAAAAGGTGAGCGACGATAATTTTTCACTGTGTGGACTTGGCTGACTAAGTATCGTTCCCGTCTTCTCAGTAAATAGGGCAAAATATTTTAAAGGGCGACTGGAAGAAATAAAATATTTCGTCTTTCCAGGTACTGCTATAGTGGTGTGACTGTAGCACACAGGGCTAACACCGGAAGATCCGGATGTTGAATCTCAGCTAGGACGCAGCTGATGTTTTTGTTTTCCGGCTCCAACAAATTTAATAGTTCTATAAATATATTTCAAAAGAAAAACTACTACTTTTACTTTCTTGTTCGAAGTAAAGGAAGTTTTGTGATCTCGAAAAATTTCGGCTATCATAATTCGACGAAAATATCCATTTCAACGGCTCTTGAAACCATTTGAACAATGTTTGTGCACGACATCTGTACGTACGGGCAGACTAAAGAACTTTCTTCCGAAACGGATTGTAAAATGGGTTCAGTAGAAACTTTCTTTGCGTATGTATCTCGCAAAACTCAAGAACGAGTTGCTGTAGAACGTTGCAATTTTGTCTATTTTTGGACTGCTTTAACATGTAGTTGTGCACTTCACGTTTTCGTTGCAATCGGCAGCACCAATCGTATATATATCCCCACTCTTACGTGGCTCGGTGAGCTTAGTTTTTTTTATTCTTATATGTTGGTAAATTGCGCATATTTTGCTTTAAAAAGTGATTAAATTATATGGTTTTCTATTCCGGTTAAGGTTTTTAGGCCTTTAGTTAATGTGGATGCAATAATTGTAGAATTATTAACAATTTAACAGTTTAAGTGGCGAGTTAAGACAGTTGTTAGCATTTGAAAATCGGTAGAATAGTGAATTAAGTCAGTTTCTGCACCTTCAATGTCTTTTTGCCTAGTGGGACCCAAAGTAAACTTTGTTTTGTGCATCGTAAAATGTGCCTTCTTGCCCGCCGGGCGAATGGCTTCTTTTTGCGTAGAAATTAATTTTAACTGTAAAAAAATGTTTTGTAACCGTTTTAACTGTACTTAATGTTTTATATTCTTGCGTATTTTACAATTTTTAACGAATATTTTTTCATATCTTTCTGCTTTGCTGCGAAGTGAGACCTGAATTAATTGAATGAGAAATATGTCTCTAATGAAATTCGAGAAAATATTTTTCAATGAAATGCAGCAAAAACATGTGTACAACTTAATAGACCATAGAAGTAAATTCTGTGGTGTTCACATCAAGTTCTTATTAATTGAAATAATAAATTGCAAAAAATAGATTTTTAGCATTTTAAAACAACTTCTATTAAAAAAGTACTCCCGTAGAACTAATTTTTGTTTTTTGTGTTCTCGCACGTGAGACGAAATTTTTGAAGTCAAATTCTTCATACTTTGAAATGATTACCATTAATTCAAATCCTTTGCATGTTCTTGAGTGCTTGCCATACAGCATTTCAACTCGACAGTTGCAAATATGTTAACTCTGCCGTCAAGTTGAAAGTTTAATGCATCGTTCCCAGTTTCCAGTTAAGGATAATTACGTGTCAAAGTTTACTGGCCCTTCTCTCTTATGTTGTGGAAGGAGCAACACTATTTCTAATTGTTTCAACAGACGCTGTGTTAGATTAGTTTCGTTGCGAAGGGAAAATGCTTTTGAAAGGAAAATGCTTCGGAGGGGCAGATGTGGGGAAAGGGATGTTCTACAGTCTCCCTCCCACCCTTCTTCCCTATTCCTTTTGGTGCATCGCAGAATGCTTTCCGAGCTCTTGTCCCCCGCTGGCACTTTGCCAGCAGCCAGGACGACAGCAATTGGGTCACAGACATAGCTAGAAGGTACTTCAAAAGTGGGAGCGATCGAAAAAGGGGATTTCTAAAAGTGGTTCAACTGAGTTGATGTCGGCTGCGATTATGGGAGTTTGCCTCTCTTGAAATGTCCGAGAGTGGAATTGGACCTGGACATAAGGGGAGTGGGCAAGGGTTCAAAAAACATCGAGCCGGGATCGAAATTGAAAGTGAAAGGTGCAGGAGTAAAAGTCGGAGCCGTATTTCAGCCTGATTACTTCCTTCACCAGACGCAACGCGATAATGAAGTGCGTTTGGAATAGCTGCGACCTTTTTCTGGATTACAGCTGAAATTGCCGCTATAGATTTTGCGTGGCATTTTAGTGCTCTTCAAGCTTTATGTTCGTCGTACTCGAGAAATGAAATCTATGTTCTTAACACTAGCATTATTTACTTTTATATACTGTTTGGGAATATATTACGGGGAGGTCGTCGGGTTTCGATTTCTATTTTACAACGCTCTGAATAGCTCCGACGCTATTATTAGTTCTTTTTTTGCTTATTTAATTCATGCAGTAAACCAACTTCTAAATGATGTAGTTTGAAAGGTGCCACTATTTTAGGCTTAAATGGATAACATCTGTTCATTCTAAAAATTAAACAGCAAAAGCAGTTCAATTAATTTCAGATCATCAAGTGCCAATCCATCATTCAAATCGTTAGATCAAAAGGCAGCTTAAATGACGAGTTAATTCAATCTAGTCGGAGGGAATGTACAAAGATGGTTTTTCTAAAAATAATTACTAATATTTTATTAAAAATGGGAAGGAGGGGATCCCTCAGCTTGTACTGGAGCATTTAATAATATGCAAAATAAAATAAAATTAAAATTTTGAAAATTTTGAATTGAAAAAAAATTTTGAATTTCATATTAGGCAAATTTTAGTTAACGAAGCATGCATATTTACCAAAATAAAAAATTTTACATATTAAGATATCGAAAATTATAGATTAGCAAGAATCATAGCAAGGATGTATTCAAAGATTTAAGGCCAGTGACGACTAAAGTAATAATCGTAAAATAAGATTTGATGCCAGAGATAATAGCAAAAATTTGAAAAGAAAATATTAAAGTTACCATTCCAGGAATAATAAACAACTCAAGAATGTTGATTGGGTTTCGTTTTGATTTTATGAGATTACGGCAGAGCCTTGAGGGCTATCTGCCTAAGGGAAGGAATGCTTTCGTGGATGTCTTTCCAAGGGAAACTGGCTCGTATACACGTTACACATGGGTAAAATCACGATGCAGCGAGGCCGTTCGCAGGATGCGAAGCTTCGAGCGAATTACCAGTGTTTAGAGACTTTTACTACTCCTTCCTTTCTGCACGCCTAATGACTCCTACACATAAAATACACAAAAGGCACGTTAATGTAAAACAGGAGATAAGGAGTATGAAATTCATGGAAATGTAAAAAGGGTATTATGGAAAAACTATAGCACATTTTTCAGTTTAAATGCTGTCTAGAATCCTGAAAAAAATACTGCCCACCCGAAGAAAAGACAGTAGTCGTAGTGCTAGCAGATAGGCAAACATGCCCAATTTTTACTAATAAAATATAAAGGGGTTTATTATTAAAGTTGTACTTTTAACTCCAAACCGAGAAAATGTATTTAGAGCATGGTGGGAACAATGAGAGTATCAATTTAAAGAAGAAATTACATTAAGAAACAACGGAGCTCAGGAAACGCTAACGTAACATTCCTTAAACCAACATGTCAATTTATTGGGCCTGACTTTCGAAATGAGAAACAAAATGTCAACTGCTGCTTAGATGAAAATATACAATAGCTCAAAGAAAAATAGTACATTAAGAAAATATTGAACGAAAATGTACGGAAAATTCCTTTCATCAATGAGATGAGGACATCGTGAGTAAGCTGAAAACTTAAAAGTAAGTACACATACTTTGGTAAACAGGCTTCAGGAAAGCGTTTAAAAGCCAATCAATTAATTGTGCTGGTCTAACTTTATTTCTGTTACATTTAAAAAACCTAATTTTGCATGTACGTGTTTCCTAAAAGCCAAATTTTTATCCAGTCTCGAGAATCATCGAAAACTGTTTGACCATCGTAAAGTCAACCTTGACTGGCCGTTTGCAGAAGAGTTAGTTTCGCCTGACTGGAGTGTCAGCTAAAATATCGTGTGTATGACTGGTAATCTGAAACTTCATAAGATTTTATCTCTCCCAAATGAATCATAACCATTCATTCTATTTCTTTAATAAATTAGACGAAACAGACGTGCATGTTTGAGCTCACTCTAAGACAGTAGCTGCAAAAAAGTACAGAATTAGGATGAAATAGCACAATAACATCAAAGTAACCTCTAAAAACTATGAAAAGAAGACAATAAGCCAAAATAAAAACTTCCTTACAAGTTGCAAAGGCTAAATTTTCAAAGAATGGTTGAAAAAGTAAATCATCCAGAATTTACTTGATATTCCGAGCATGTTAAATGATTCTGAACTCCGAGATCCTTCCAAATTCCGGAAAATAAGTTATACATTTGTTTCCATGCTTCTCTAGGTTCTCTTGAATGTTAAGCGCAAACAAATTTTATGTATAGTTTAGATAGACACAAAATTTAGAGATGCGTATTATTTACTCAAGTTCCACGTGTAATGAATTGATGAGCAGTTTTAATATCAATAAGATAAGAAGGAAATGAAAATTTTTCTCTTACTACCTTTCGTTTATTTGTTTTAGCTCGAAAGAGCTATTAGTTTCGAAACACGATTTTGACTTTAAATTTCGTCGACTGTAAATGCATTATTTCCCTTCTCCCTTGAATTTGTTGCCATCCTTCAAAGTTAAATCTGACTCTTATTAGCAAACTATTAAAGCAAGCTATTCAAACAACTTATTTAATAGCAAGCTATTTAAAAGCAACACATGCAGATCCTAAGAATATTATTTTTTTTTAAACTTTTAATCTAATTTATTTAAGTAAAAATGCATTTAATTTATGATATATATAATAAAAAAATTAAATATTTTTACAGAGTTAAGTTACATTTTTTTTTTACTTTTCAAATATACAAGAGATACATAACGTTCTTTGTTGATAATATCTCCTATACTAATAAATCATATTAAACTTTCAAAGTGCCCTTTTTGTGGACCCTTTCAGGATTTTCCTTTTTAACCCGAAGGGGGTAATTTGCCCTGAAGTGCTATTAATTTCGTTTTGGTATTTTGCGTTGATTCGTTACAAACAGCGAATCACCTTTTAAATTTGTGGCAGCAAATATTAGAGCCCTGTATTATATTTAAAGAAATTTATAAATGAAGAATCTGCATAAATATATGTATGTTTCTAGCACTGTGATAAAACAACGGTACCTAGAGACAAATAATCTTGAATAACGTACGTCTCCAACCGACTATGGGCATCTGGAAACCCGAATTTGGAATTTATTTTATTATCTATTTCATATTTCGTAAATTAACGAATTTTTGATTAACAAACTGAGCGAAAAATGCGAGCAAGGGGAGCATTGTACGGAAAAAAAAAATTATCTCCAGCGCGCGAGATTGTGTCAGAAATTCTAAAGATTGCATTTTTAAATAGTTTATGATATTATTATTGAATTTAATTTTATGGTTTAAAGCAATTTTCTTTATTATACTGCGGGCCGTTTCTTTAAACGCTACTGAAAAATTATTATTGATTCGTTACCCACTTCTACACAAAATTTGGGGTGTTGCCACTCTTTTTATGTATCTTTGAATAAATGAAAGAAAATGCTTGTGTGCAAATTTGATGTTGCCATCAAAGATTTTAACTAATCGACCTTCCCTCTCCATTAACTCAGTAGGAGGAGACAATGAGTTTTGTAAGGATTGCTTTCTATTGTAACGATATTTACACATGCCCGCACATCAAGTGACATCATTTTTCATAAAATTTAAAATGTATTCATATTTTCTATTAAAATAGTCTGATGGAATAAGTAAGATTCAGAGCTTCCAAATGGATAGGAACGCAATTTTTAACAATCAAGTAACTTTGTACAATCAATTAATGGTAAGTATCCTATTCGAGGAGCCGTCTTCTCAATTTCTTTCTAGAACCCAACTGCTCGGCAAAGAGAAAGAAGAAAGTAGGAAATAAACTGTTTTGTCCACCATTAATCTTCTTCGTCTGAGCAGTGGGCATTAATGTTAAAGATCGGTAAGGAACTAAACCGGCGTAAAATTTCTCCCTGCCCCTACATCCCAGATTATTCCCCATTAGAGAGAGATTAGTAGGCAAGGGAAGAAAAAAAATTGCTTCGAAGCTCAGGTCAAAGTTTTTCGGTTGTTACGGCTAATCTTCTTGATGTGTGGTGTCTTAACTCAGGGTTAACTCAGCGCTAACCTATGAGGACTAAGTTGAAATGGTTTATTGATGCTCTAAGAGGTTCATTTTGACGGCTTACGATGGTGCATAAATCTTCGGTAGATCTTCATTGGGCAATATTTGGATTAGTACAGCTTAGCATGTGTGCTTAACGGCGAGAGGGATAATAAAAGTCTATTGTGAGCTATGGGAGATGATTAAAAGATTTGCCTTACTGAAGAGTGTACCAGTGTTTCTCTAAGTAAAGAATTGCTGAAATAGTTTTCGTTTCACCAAACAGTAAAAGTGAAATGCACAGAAGCGCAGTTAATTCATTATACTTGTTTAAAGACGTATGCTATATAATTTGATTGTATTTATCAAACATTTCAAAAATAACTTTTAATTTACTTCAGGTTTGCATTAGTTTTCCACAATTCACTTTAGAAAATTTAACTGAGAATGCTACATAAAGACCGGAGTAAACCAAAATGGATCTTAACTCCTTACAGTTAGCTACTGGAAAGCAGATTGAAAAGAACGTAATGATTTTAAGACGCGGAAAAGATTATTAGATGCTAATGTTCTTTCGCACTTACAAAAAATACCTAAATAAAAAGTAAAAATAAATTTAAAAAAAAAAGAAAATCTGAAATGTTTCAGATTTTAAATTACGTCCGAAGGGGCGCTTTTTTAACGTTTTGTCTGTTAGCTTTATTTATTAATTATCACGTTCTTTGTACTTAAACCATAAAATTCAGTTCAACAGCAATATCGCAAAATAGCTTTAAAATGAGCATATCTTTAGAATTTCCGATACAGAGACTCACGCGCTGGAGAGATAAAACTGTTTTTTTCTGTACAACGGTGCCATGGCTCGCTTTAAATCCTTGAGTTTGTTAATCAAAAATTAGTTAAAATTTTGCAAAGTAGGAAATCGATAATAAAACGAATTCCAAATTTCAAATTTGGTTTTCCACATGCCCATATTCGTAGGAGGATTACGCCATTCAAAATTCAATACCGTTGTTTTATCACAATGCGAGAAATATACATACATTTATGCAGATTTTTCATTATTTAATTTCTTTAAATATAACACAGGGCGATAATACTTTGTGGCAACAGTTTGAAAAGTGATTCGCCATTTGTACTGAATCTACGCAAAATCGCAAAACGAGCAGTCCTTCAGGGACAAAGCCCCTTTGGACTAATAATAATTAAAAAAAAAAAATCTGGAGGCTTCCAGATTTTATATTACGCCTAAAGCGGCGTTTTTTAAAGTTTTGTATATTACTTGTACTTATTAAATACCATGTTATTCGCACTTAAAATAATTAGATAATAATTTGAATTTCGGTACCATACCACTGACCATAATTTGGTCGGTACCACTGAAAATAAAAATTAATATTGGTTTTCAGTGATTACCGATTTTGTAATTTAATAGCATATTTTGGAGATGGAATATAAAAAAAGATTTGACAGGATGAGAGAAAGTTTTAAAGTTAAAAATTGCAATACATAGAATATTATTTCAAAAAACTTAGCAGTTAATAAGATATGTGTTGCCGTTTACAGAACGCTTAAATACTGAAAAAACTATATTGATTTAACAAAAAATTCTATATGATGCACCTCAAAGGCAGTGTACTGTTTTCACTTACACGTAGACAACTGGGAAATTTGTGATACAAGGGCAGATAATATACGCTTAACGAAAATTGTTTAGTGATGCTTAAAATTCGTGCTCTTTAATGTACATAGACGATAATTTATGACAGCAATTCCAGTTTATCGAGTGTAGAATAAATTTAAAAAAAAGAGAGAAATGGAACTGACAGGAGGTATGATTTTCTATGATATTGAAGTGGGACTAAATCAACAAGAATGCCTTCAAGTCTACGTATCTACATATCTTCAAGTCTAACATACGGCCAGGAAGCTCGATCTCGTGCCAATATACTCAGACAGTTCAAAAAATTTCGTAGGGATAAAATTTATCATGTGGATTAAAAAAAACACGGAAAGCTGTTAGTTGTACTTCCAGAAAATATATTCCCATTCTAAAAGACTTTAAACAGCTGGCGGGCTACCAAAGCAATATTTATAAGTTCTATGGACTGAAAATCTGAAAATAAAATGAACTGCTAATTTAATGTACTGTTTACAAAGTTGCTAACTGCAGCCGAAGCAAAATTTATGAACATCTGAAAAGGAAATGCACTAAAAAACTTCAGTATGAATAAAATCAGTTCATTCTTGCCAAGCAACAAATAATTCGTTAATACTTTTGTGTTGCCAAATCAGGAAACGAAAACTTTTGACACTTCAGGTTAATACGTAGACACATGTCATGATTTAAATTTAAAGTAATACAGCAATTTAATTTTCAATATCAATAAAAAAATTAACGTGGCAATAACATATCGTGTCCATTGTCCTAACCTAAAACAAACAAAAAAAATTTGCCAACAGCCTCTATTTATTTAAAATGCTCACATTAACCAAACATTTTCGATATACAATGACGTCACATGCAATCGAGTGCTTTCTTCGACGTAAGAATATAACCTTATATAATAATACTAGAAAGCCCGGCTTTCATACGAAATGACCGCTGTTCTAGACATTAAAAATTGTAATTAAAATGATTTGTGCAAAGATGTCTGCTAATTCAAACTGAATTAACCAGGGCAGGCGGCGAGGACGCCCTTTACGGGGTTTCCCCCCCTTCTATTTGTGTAATTGCTTAAAGTAAAGTGCAATGAAGGAAGCCACTGGCGGTACATTTCTTACCACCCGCTAGCTCAATAAATAAAGGTGATTTAAATAATAAAATTTTAATTCGCATATCAAAGATCTCTCTCTACACAACATTTCTTGTATAGATCTTTCCCTCATTTTTAAACTCGCCCTGCTTAGGACCATCCATTATTTTTAATTTTACGTCCGTTCTTTCACGAACTCTTGAACAGGCAACATAAAGTTGACCGTGCAGGCTCAGGTAAAAAAATGCCAACACGCTTAAGCGTTTGCCCCTGTGATTTATGGATGGTCATAACAAAGACAAGTTTTACAAGAAATTGCCTACGTCTCCATTGAAACGGCAACCCTGTGCCATGGCAACTTCACCCCATTGGCTAGTACAGTTCCGCAACCAACCCATAAATTATAGGCGACAAACAGACACTTAAGCCGCACATAATAAAGATATTTATTTATTTCATTTTATTAGTCCAAAGGGATTTGAATCCCGAAGGACTATTAGTTTCGTTTTGGCATTTTGCGTCGGACTCATAAATGTCGGTTCACTTTTCAAACTGTTGCCACAAAATGTTAGAGTCCTGCATTATATTTGAAGAAATTAAATAATGAAAAAATCTGCATAAATGTATGTATATTTCTCGTATTGTGATAAAACAACGGTACATAGAGAGATCGAATTTTGAATAACGTAATCCTCCAATGAATATGAGCATGTGGAAGACCAAATTTGAAATTTGAAATTTGTTTTATGATCGATTTCCTATTTTTTAAAACTTTGACGAATTTTTGATTAACAAACTCAAGGATTTCAAAGCGAGCAATGGCAACGTTGTGCAGAAAAAACATTTTTATCTCCAGCGCGTGAGTCTCTGTATCGGAAATTCTAAAGATATGCTCGTTTTAAAACTATTTTGCGATATTGCTGTTGCACTGGATCTTATGCTTTAAGTGCGAGGAACATGATATTTAATAAAGAAAGGTAACACACAAAATGTTAAAAAACGCCCCTTTGGACGTAATTTAAAATCTGAAACATTTCAGATTTTTTTTTTTTTTTTTTTTTTTTTTTTTTTTTTTTTTTTGTTTTTGTTTTTCCGTCGTTGCCGGTTTTTTCTGGTTGCATATTACCGAATTCTATTATATATAGATGTTAAATTTATTTAGTATATGTTAAATGCGCGTGCTCTTGTATTTTTAATTCTTCCGGCTTAGCTTTCTCACAATATTCGTCACGCGCTGCACTGCACGGGGAATAAAACAATTTACAGTTACGCAAGCAACCAGTAAACTATCGGTGACAAACACTTAAGCCGCATATATATAAGATGTTTAATGTTTGGAAATGCTATTTTTATTTCATATTTTGCAAAACTTATAAATTTTTTTATTAAACTCCACGATTTGAAAGAGCGCAACGAAAAGAACCAACATTTTCTGAAAATAAAGCTGATTTTTATCTCCTGCTCTCGCGAACGTTGCCACTCGAAAACGTGACTGCAAAAATTAGCGTTTTCAGAGTTTTAATATATCGGCTGATTGAAGTGTTATGACAATGAGAATGGTCGATATGGCTTCCCAACAATTTTTGGAATTCAGGGATACGATGTCTCTCTGAACTCAACTCTCTGCGTTCTGAAGAAAATGATCTCGCAAACAAACAGATTTTAATAGTGTAGGTGATAATCGCTGAATCTTATGAAATTATACAAAAGAAATTTATCACTGGATCCGTAGCTATACATAAAACTGAAGAACTGCATTTGAAGAAAGCAGCTTGCCGATGGATCCCCTATAAACTAATAGCACACCAAAACCCTCAATGTATCCAAGTCAGGTAAGACACACTAAAATTAGTTGAAGATGGAGGATATTCTGTGAACTAAAATAAAATTTATGTGGTCGTCGTTCTTATTCCGAAGGTGAGATTGATGACTATTTTTCATGGATTCCAAGAAATGGGTGATTTGAAGCTTTTAATTTTCGGAAAATTCATCTAGGAAAATGCATTAATGTTGGCGAAGACAGATTCACACTTCTAAGATTTGGAAGGCTAGCTTGTATCACTTGCCACCTTTACTGTATCTCAAAAATTTCAGAATGACCCTAAAAACACATAATTGTTTAATCAATTTAAAATTATTAGATACCTTCCTTCTTCATCACATGAGAAGAATAAAATAATTTAGAAGAGTCCTTGGCAAGTTTTGCAAAGCGAATTTTTGCATTGCAAAGCGTTAACTTTTATTTTTGACTTTCTACACATCCTCGAGCACAAACGATTCTCAGTTTTCCAATTTGATATTGTTATATTCATTTTTATTATTACATAATAAGTTGAAAAATAAATTTAAGATCTGTTTTCAAATAACTAATAATTCTGCTGCGAGGAAAAAATTACAGAGGTTTAAAAGCAGCTTATTGCCAACTATTCGAAACATAAGATTTAAGTTAAATTAAGTTCTTGAATTCTCACTTATAGTCGGTCATCAAAATGTTGGCATTCAAAACACGATTTTCAGTTTGACTTCGGAAACTTAACCAATATATTTGAAAGGTATATTTTAATTTTCTTTCAATTGCAACTCCCTGCCAGAATGAGTTTTTAGAATCGCGTTGAATGAGTTAGAAGAAGTACTTAAGGAAGGTTCAGCTCACTTCTATAGAGACTGCCAAGAGTCCTTATTGGTGCGTGCTTGCCCTCTGGCTAAGTCATTCTTGAAGCAGTTACACTCGGCCGTATTATACGTGCATATTGATATTCACCGGCTAGTTTAAATTAAGAGCCAACTTAAGTTAGAATATTGTGTCTAGCTTCGGCTAATTCTAGTCTTTTGGTTAAGTTTCTAACTTCCTATTCTGAGTTAAAGCCCGAATAGATGATTTCCTGTAAGCCCGAGAAGGGGGCCAACTGTTATTCTTATTTGAGTGAATAAAAGGGTATTTTAACCCTTCTCGAGTCTACGTAATAGTTATTTTGTACTCAGCGATAAGTGACAAATAGTTCCCTTCCTCGACATTTTATCATAGACAAGACTTAAATATTTATTTTCATTTTTTAAATATATATCTATTGTATGTAAACAAAAGTACGTTTAATGTGCAATATAATAATAAGTGTGTCCAATGCCATGTTATGCAACAAGTACGCAGTCATTCTGTCTTTTTTATAATTTTCTTTTAATTTTCGGTTACATTTTTAACTGTTGTATGTATATATATTTAATATAATCTTTCGAAATTTTAGAGAAATATTAAACCGTAGTCTGAAGTCTCCAAATTTCAATTTTACGTTATTTAATAAATTTATGAGAGATAATACAGTACTTAAAACTACTGAAAATGTTACAAAAGATATGCATTTTACTACGAAATATTACGAAACAAAATGTGTCTAAGCTTAATAAGTAACATACGTACATACTCTGTTTAACACATTGTAGGGAATGAAATTTTAAAATATTTTGAATTTCTCAAAATTAACTAGCTAATCACCGACCGAAAGGGCTCTTTTCTACTCGGCAGAGCGAATGAGTGGAGAAAGATACAATGTTCCACCCGAGTTCTCTTTCTGACGAATCAGTATGTTGGCTTCGTGTAGCGTTCGTTGCTTTTCCATGTACGACGGATACATGAAGAAGTTTTCTTATAAGAAGCCCCTCGCAAACACATTCTTTCCACATGAATGCTTTCTCAAAACAGATTAATTAATTGTGCAACCTTATTACTAATAGAATTACGATAAATATGCTTGCTACGTATTGTTGGAAAGAAATGTACACATAACTATTTAGTCTTCCTTTAATCTGTTTTATTGTAGATCATTAGAGGAACTTGTATTGCATTTCTCTAAATACCATTACCCTATACATCCCTATGGATAAATATAGCTATAGCGTGTGTCCCTAAAGGTCCATCCCTATGGATCAATATAGATATAGCGTGTGTCTCTAAAGGTATTTAATGAGTTTCTCCATAGACGTCATTACACTCGTTCTCCCAAGAGAGACTTAACAGAGTATCTCTAAGAAGATGTTTACCTTAAAGATTATATCGTTTCTGTTTTCAATTAATTCTTCGTGTACTTTAATTTATTGAAAAATTTATTTCAAAATATCTGAACTAATAAACAGAGATAATTTAATTTACTCAGCGCAAAATAAATCGCTGTATTTTCATTTACATAGCTCACCCAGTGAGCAACATTTCAGTACATAAAAGGCAATTTAGAAGTCTGTATATATTTATAACGTATGTGTTTTAACAAATTTGCTACACATGGTTGCGAAATTGTTTTTTTTTTTTTTTTCAATCTCGCTGTTTGCAGAGTTAAGATCTTGCGACTTCTCTAATTTTCCACTCAAAACGCTAATACTATCATTCGAATATGCATGCTTGCTTTACTGGAAAATTCCTGGCGCAAGTAGCTTGGACTCATTCTTTCCAAAGTAAAGCTTTGTTTTTTTTCTTTCCTTTGGGGGGTGGTAATATAGGTTTATTAAACACATTACTACATATATTTTTCAAATTTACACTTTACATATACTACTTACATGTGTTACTTTATATGCAAACGCGTTTGTCACACATGCATTTAATCTGTATGGCAAAAACAGGTAGGTAGTTGATTTAAATTCAAATTAATTGTAAAAACACATTTTTGTAAAACTATGTAATGTAAAATGTAAAAATAAGATCGGTCTCTACAAGCTCAGTTTTTCTAGATAAAATCGGTTTCTAGAATCTCAGTTACCTTATTACAACATTTTCAACCAATGTGTTTCAGTTAATCAGTGTTTTGAATATCAATATTTTGACTGTATTTCTACAAATAGGAATTTAAGAGGATTTAACCCAGAATTCTTCCGAAACTGAACGAAAAAAAAAACATTTTTTTCGAATATATATATATGTAGAGAGAGAAAGACACCTATTCAATTTCATGTTTAAAAGGCTCTTTTAACCCTTTGCGACACAGTGTGTCCGGTCTGGACACACACCTAAAAATTTCCTTCTGTACGCACAGAAAAATTTAATGAAGAAGGATTTATAGGTTACTCTGAGCCTTCTTTATTTATAGTAGATGGCAGCTCAACACAAATCAGTCCATCTATTTTAGCCATGTTTAGTTATTTAAGACCCTCATTTTTCAAAGAAATCTTCCAGATTTGTTTTAGGGTATAAAAGGAATTGTTTGAAAAAAAAAAATTCTATGTTATTTTTTTGGCTTTATGCTATTCTCCTTATTCTATATTAGTTTTAAATTTTTACCTTGAAATCTTGCCTAAAATCAAACGGCGGACCCTAGGTGTGGCCAGACCGGGCTCACCGATAACCTAGGACAACTGAGAGTCTGTATTCTTTGTTTCTCCGCATCTCATTGGTCAGTTCATTGACAACAATGCTCGTTTCAGCACTCTTTTTGAATCTCTATTCAATCAGTGTGCCACTCCGGGCACACCCACAGAATTAAAACGATAAGTGCTATCTTCACAAAATTTTATTTGTTTACTCCTCTAGGCCTCGTTAGACTGCCTACCTTTTTTTTTTTTTTTTTTTTTTAAATCAAAACTCCGACTTTAAAAGTAGCGTGCTGGAAAGTGTTAATAGAGAATGTTTTTAATCTTTCAGTACTATTAAATGTCGTATACGCTTAACAAATCGTAACAAAACTTGTTTAATGTAATAAACAAGCAGTGAAAGATAATGACTGCAGATTACATCATTATTCTGTTGCTGTGTGATGTAATAAACAATAGCAAGTGAATTTATGATTGATTGTATCTTTATTACCCTTTAAAGTTGCTTTTAAAAAACAGTTTTATATTAAAGCTTAGACAAAGATTATAGGCTACAACTTTGAAGAATAAGTAATCCAAAAATCATTTAATTTCAGTCTATTCAAAGAATCGCACTATTGCATAGATTCAAAGGATTTTAATCTAGTTTAGCATTACGATATCGACAGGGTTTTTAGCGTAGCGGTTACATTTCAGGAGATGGAGTAATCTAGACGATGGAAAAATCACATAGCAATTCAGGATCGGAACCCCTTATCTGCAACAGCGCAAAACACCAGAAAGGAAGGAAGACAGGAAGGAAACGAACAGAGTGACAATACATGGTTATTACACTCAGTACAGCAGAAACCAAGATTTAAGAATAAAAACAGACAACGATCGCCATGAAAGAAGGGGTCCGAAATCAAGACCTCGGATCAGGATGCAGGCCTCACAACTCCAGTGCGTGGAAGATTTGATGATCTGGAAAATGCCGATCATGTCTTGGACTTCCTCAGCAGCTGCAACGATGCGCTCAATAAGTTCCTTAGCACTCTTAAAACGGGATTTCGTAGACCATTGTCTTGACGTACCTTCCCCCCCCAGATGAAGTTGTTAGTGACGTGAGGCAGCAACCCCTGGATACAGTTGAGTTGGAGGTTGTTGAGTGAGGTCTGCCGATCTTACTGGCCAATGCACTGATCAAGAGATGCATACCGGCAGAACATACTATTTTTTCACTCTGTTCGTGTCCTTCCTTTGCTGTGTTTTGTGTCGTTACTACCGCAACCAGGAAAGCGTTACTCCGCTAGCGTTACACGACTAATATCTTTAAAGAATGGGTCTGTGACCTTCTTTCAGTTTCCTCGAAATCGATAGTGATTATGTAAATCCATTTATGATTTGTTTTCTTCCAGATTCTATGAAAGCTGTTTAGAAGATTTAATATTCTATTCTGTCATGTTTCGTTTATTTCTCCTTCTCCCCTATATAAAATGTACCTAGAAAATAACTATAAAATTCGACACCTGCGAACATTAAGAAGACTCCTTGGCAGTCGCTAAAACATAATTTGAATATTAATTAAAACTTTGCATTGAGAAATACAAAATGACGAACCAAAGAGAAAAAGCTATAGCCAAGAAAATACAAGACCAAAAAAGAATGTCGAAAGAACAGTAGCTTGATAATTAACAAATAGCTGCACGACTCAATATCAGTTTAAATTCTTCCGATGGCAATCTTTCTTGCCAAATCCAATGCAGAGCAAGGAATTAAGATGGCTTTCAATATGTATACTTTAATGTTCTTATCAATCATTCAAAGTGTCTCAACTCGTAGTGGACGTTAGCGAATTATTGCTTAGCAACCACTGACACTTGAGAATAAGACCCTTTATTTAAAACTAAATAAGAACAGACGCATATTTTGCTCTTGCAACTAGCCAACCACTTGCAGCGAGATAACTAAAGTTAACAAAATTCAAATGTAAAATTTAAATTCAAATAACCTAGACAATCGATTTAACCCAAGGCACAGTCTTAAAAGTTGGCCCTAAATGCACGCGAACTAATTTGTGTTTGAACTAATTTGTGTGAGGGAAAACGAAAAGGGAGGAAGATCCAAGACGCAAAATAACTGGTTAATTAACACATTAAAGGCGAGAGTCGTAGTACTACGATTTATCTCGACTATAGCTTACAGACGGCAGTCGTAGTAATACGATTTATCTCGACTGTAGCTAGCGCATGGATTGCGCAATGTGGTTTAAACCACATTGCGCAATCCATGCGCCACTTTACATCTCTATTTAGTATGTTTTGTGGTTTGAAGCTGTTCGGTTGTTCAAATTCTACTTACAGTAAATTTTGAAATCCTTCAATATGGTTTCACGTGAAAATAAAGATATATATGCAGACGATTTGATGGACATTGAAGAGCCACAACCTGGTACCGCCTGGATGTCTTTCGCTAGACATCAAAAAGCACAAATTAATTCAGATAGAAAATAAAGGCAAAAAGCTATATGCCCAACGAACCTGCTTAGTTTGTGCGGCACATAAAAAAAGAAAGTTGACTTGCTTCAAATGCGAGTTTTGCAATGCACCACCTCTTCACCGTGGCGAGTGTTATCAACATTATCACTCTCATAGAAAATACTAGATTATTCTCATAAATATGTATTTTAAAGCATTTTTTTGCAATTAGTATTTAGTTCTTTTTTAATATTTCTTGTGGTTTAAATAAACTTTTTTAACTCTTTCGCATCGAAGTCGCCCAAAGCGCCCGAGCATTCAGACATCGGCTGGACGCCGAAACGTCTGAATAATTTCCTTCCCAGTGCTTTTCTCCATCACGTTACTGCATTACTCATTGCTTTCAGGTGTTGTTAAATCACATGTCAATCATTCTTTTGAAGCTACTAAAAGTAGCTTCCTTGTTTCCTTTGTTCCTTCCTTTCCTTTGTTTACTGTCAGTGTTTAGCTTTTGATGCCCGAAGTTGCAATCCCGTCCCAAGGGGGAACTTCACGCAGTGTCATAGCGTCGAAGAAAGAAGTTCTCGCTTTACTTAAGTAAGGCTATTGTTAGCGCTGTAGTATTCAACTTGTCATGGGTGAAGGAAAAGCATTCCAAGAGAAATTCTTAGATACGGGCGTTTTCGATGTTTGGGGAATTGAGATTTTGCCCTCTCTCGATGCGAAAGAGTTAAGTCTAATTTTTTTTTTTATGATTACACAAATATCGCCCTCTCTAGGACGAAAAACGAGGCGAAGCAGTCGCCGCGTTACCTAGCATATTTTCGTCAAGATCCCCATGTGTTAATAAAGAAACCTCAAAATATGTTATTGGAAGAAGAATGGTAGAAAAAGGTATGAATAAATTTTGTTGCATATTTTATTCTAATATGTATTTGGAAATGAAAAATTAATATTCTTCAGAAAAGATGCGTAATTACTGCGTATGAACTGGCGTCGAGATATTTATTTAAAATTTTTCAATACGAACACTAACTCTGACTAATCGTACACTTTGCGTACATCAAAGAATTTAGGTTGTTCCCATAGATTCTTAAGACTTATAGACCAATTATATTAAATTGATGTAAAATAGTGGTTTGCAAGTTCAGAGCGCAAAGCACTCTGGGATCGGAGTCAATTTTTGTTGATATGGAAAACGTATTTAGCTTATCTAGTATTAGCTATTAGTATTTAGCTTTACATTATAATTATGAACATTAAATTTAAACTGTTGTTTAACTTAGCAATTATTAATCATTTGCTTATGCATTATTGCATTTTAATTAAGTTTTTTTCTTCCAAGCCCATCCCTTTATTTTCTTCAGAGCAACTGTATGCAAATGATTCAAATGCTAAAAATTTTGGGAAACACCGGTATAAGAAATAATTTTTACAAAAAACAGAAAGAATTACAGAAGCCTAGAAAATATACTTCACGAAATTAAAAAAAAATGCATGCGTATTCTAATTATGAAAGATAATTCAAAACCCTTCGATATCATTTTTGTGATTTTGTCAGACATATTAAAAATCAACTTACCTATGAATATCTTTCTGATCGATAAATATAGGAATTTCAAGCAGCTAACTAATTAATATCACACGTAAGTTATAGTAACTAAAATGTAGTTTCACTTAGAAAAACACTTTAATTAAAAGAAATCCGATCTCTAAAGTTCTATTTTAGGAATTTGCATCAAAAGTTTGTTAAACTTTTATCACCTGGATTATGCTTTGCCCGAATACCGAATCTCTATTAAGAAAATGACAGTACATAAAAAAGAAAAAGAAAACAACATCTAACGTTGGTGCAGATTATTAAATTTTTCTAGAGCAAGTAATACGTGTTGGACACTAATTAAACTCTCGTCTGCAATATATAATCGGGGCCAGTAAAGCGATAATTAATTGCATTCAACCAGAAAATACAGACAGCCTTCGTATGAAGTTCTGTTAATTTACATAAAAATACAGCAGATCTTCGTTAATCAGTGACTGGGCTCATCTGAGGTTGGAAATACAAGGCTTGGATTGTAAAATTAATGAATGATAAAAATGACACAAAAGTGTAGACTGTTGCGAAATTCATTGACAATAACTCTATAGATTCTAATTTTAATGCTGATCGTAAGTAATATAAAAAATTGCGCTGCAAAATTGTATAATCATAAGAATTATAAACCACAGTTGAGAGCCGAGGAAAGATCATGCATGATTTTTTGCCGCAACTGCAATTGTTTTCGACATAAATTTAACAAAGCAACAACTTTGTACTACTTCAGTACTACGGTTTACCTTCCACCACACTTCAAATCATGTCATCCGACTACACAAAAGTTAGCTTCATTTTATTCCTACGTTTTCCGTGCTCTTCAAGTTTGATCCTCCAAACTATCCTTTGATGAAGAACTAAATTATTTAAAAGCAATACCTATTACATTTAGCTTTTCACTCAGCATTATTAATCAAGCAGTTAAAAAATTCTCATCTCAACACACCAAAAGCACATTCTTGTTTTAGGAGATTATAAAAATTCTGTTGTCACTCCCTTCTTTCCATCAATTAGCTATAAAATTTAACGTATTTTGCAGAAATTTAACTTTCGAGTCGTTTATTCTTCTCTCAATAAGATTCCAAGTTCCATACTCAAGGACCCCATTCCAGATATGAATTCCTGGGGGTATTTACAGGATTCCTTGCCAGTGTGGCTTAATTTATATTGGCCAAACTAAGACAGCCCTAAAATTTCGAGTTAAGGAATATGAGGCATACGTTAGAGAAAAGGAAACGCAGAAGTGTTCTGTTGCCCAACATTGTTGGTCCGAAAATTAGACTTTCAATTTTTCTGCTGCCAAAATTATTCAAAAACATCTTTCGTTAGTGAACTTGGTTTTCTAGAGGAATTTCACATTCAAAAAAATCTTTCTGTTCTAGTTAACAACCCTAATTCCAATCCATCTTTGCCTTCAGGCTTTAAAGAAATTATGTGTTAGTTCTGGTTTCATCAGCAGATGGCGCCAGTAACTTATCTCCTGCCTAGGCTTTCTTATCTTATCATTATATCTTACCTCGTTCATTTGCACTTTTGCAGCTGAGGATAATGGTTCGGTAAAACCATTGAAACTATTCCTGTGAAACTTGAAAATATAACGCTGATTTTTGTTGTCTGACTTCTAAATTAACAACTTTGTGTTGGGTACAGACTTTAGTCAAAACTATCGATTTTGAGGGCAAACACATACATGTTCCTTTTTATCAGGAAAAGAGAAAGGGCCCTGTACCAATTTGTCTTCGAAATCGATAGAGTTTTGACTGAAATCTAAGCCACATACAATGTTCTTGCTTTGCTAATTTTATGTTTCACTTTGGCGTGTTTCTCTTCTTCCTTGAAATGTTTTTGTGTTTTGAAAGCCTAACCGAATGGCAAAGTGTAACTGAAAATTATATTCTATGTAAAGCATTTCTAATTTCTTCTAGGCCAGGGGTGGCCAACCGTTTTGGGAAGTGTGCCACTTCCAACTTCTCCCCCCCCAAAAAAAGAGAAGAAATGTTGTTTGTAGGCTGATTATAGGATTTTTACACAAAAAGCACATATTTTTATATACAGGGTGTTTATAAAGTCCCGGACTCATTTTGATGTTTAATAACGCATAAAATAATAAATAAAATAATAAAGATAGATTAAAATTAATAACATAAAAAGGTTAGACTTAAAAAGTTTCATGACCCTTGTCAATGAACTTCCACGTGTGCTCCCTTCGTCTCACGGAGAATATCAAGTCGATATTCAATTTCACGCCAGGTACCGGCAGGCATGTCCGCATCCACAGAGGCTATTGCGGTTGTAATTCTGGCGTTTAGGTCATTCATGTTCGACTCTCTCCTCCTGTAAACGTTGTCCTTTACAAATCCCCAAAGGAAAAAATCCAGCGGCGTTATGTCAGGTGATCTGGGTGGCCAAGGAATTGGACCTCCTCTCCCAAACCATCTTCCTGTAAAATCGTCATTCAAAGAACTACGAACGATGGTACCCCAATGAGGTGTGCACCATCTTGTTGCAAAACGACATGTGGCTGAAGCTCTTCTAGTTCTGGAAATACGAAGTTTTCCAACATGTCTAAGTATACAACTTTTCTGTAAAAAAGAAAGGCCCAATGACTCGGTTGTGCATTAGTTCACACCACACATTAACCTTTGGGGAATATCTTTGTGCCTCACGGTAGTCATAGGGGTTATGGCGATTAACAATGCCCAGAAAGATGAAAGGATGTTTACGACGATATTACAGACAACATTTAGAAAAGTACAGATATTTAGAGTGGAAAATGAAATTATCTGAAATTAACCGCAGACGATATTTACAAAAGTAAAGATATTCAAACCTGAAAAGGAAAATATATAAGTTATTCCATCAATAAATGCCATAAGCTTGTTTATATCTTCATTATTTTATGAGTTATTAAACATCAAAATGGGTCCGGGATTTTATAAACACCCTGTTATGAGTAGTAGACATTCAAAAATTGATAAAATAAAAACTACAGTATAGGGTTTTGTTGTTAATAAACGTTTTTAAAAATTCAGTCAGTTAGGTTGTGTATGAAAAAAAAAAAAAAAAAGAATAATGTGATACCATTAATTTTAAATAACCATTAAAGAGTTAGTACTTAATGTAGTTTTTAAATACGTAGTTTTTTTTATCAAGTCATCTATATTAGGATTAATTTTTAAAGATGCTAGTAAATATAAGTGTTTTACGTGCGTATCAGTTAATCTTGAACGACATTTTAGTTTTATTTTGCTCATAATAGAAAACATCTTTTCACAAGCATATGTTGATCCAAACCAACAAATAATATCCGACAGCCAAATCGCGTAAATTTGGAAAATTGCTTGTTGGTACAAATTTGCAAAATTTCGTATAATTTCGATGACAGTTGAAATAAGTTCCTAATTCTGTAGGTCAATAATTTTGATTTTGATTTCGGTTGGGTAACAACGTCTTTCAGAGAATCTAAATTATTATATTTATTTTTTGTATTTATTCTAATGTGTTTATGTGTGCATCTGTCGACGGAGTAGGTACAGATTATTTTTTCAAATCTTGTAATTCCATAAGTTTTCGCGTGCCACTTTTAAAACTGAGTCGTGCCGTGGGTTGACCATACCTGCCATAGAGCATTTCGGTTACAATTATTTAGGACGAAATGTTCGAAATAATCGGGCATTTATGACGTGAGAATTCCTCAGCGCAGTTTATTGCGTTGTATTTAGACTCCTAAAGACTCGCTTTACCGTGTGCTCGTTCCAGATTTTCTTCTCTTTTTTTCTTTTCAAAGTTATTTATTTCTTCAAATTATTTTTTCACATTAAGAAACATTAAAACGGAATTAAAAGTTGAATCAAATAAACACTTAAAACAAAAATAATTTGAAATTTAAAAGAAGCAGCCGATATTTTGCAAATGAACCGAAATACCCACTATTGTATTCCAACATATGTGTACATTATTCATTCTGCATAAAATTTCGTGCAATAAAATACAGTAAAAGACAAATAAAATGCCAACTTTATTTTTCGAGGCTTTTTTAAAATGTATTATCAAGTATCTAAATTCACTGTAAATAAACTAAGTATTTCAATTACTGTATGTGTTTACTTGGATTTCTGGTATCTGTTCGAAAGAACAGAGAATGTCCCAGTCAAGGTGCATATAATGTAACTTAAATTCAAGTAATTAAATTATCGTTTCACGCGTTTAACTTTAAAGGTTCATATTTAATTTTTGCAGACAGTTTTAATTTACTTACAGAGAAAGAATGTGGATTATATATTGCAATGAGAGCTTGAAATAAAGCACACAGAAAGTTGCAAAATAAATTAAGTTACATTTACTCAAAATAAATACGAAACTTGAGTTCTTTTCAAGAATTATTCGAATGATCTCAGTTGTCCTTATTTCGAATTAATAGCATACATTTGCATATTATTTTTTTTTTCAAATCTCGGAATCAAATTGTAACGTAATCCTTTAAAGTAAAGTGAATATTTGTAACTCAAGCAGTTAAAACAGGAAGTTGAAACTCATGCATGTATAATTGGAGTTCTGGGACACATGCAAATACATAACATGCATATAGTATAGTACATAAACAGATTAGATAATAAAGCTCTATTATTTTATTTATAAAGTTTGCAGAAATATGATGTGATAAAAAAAATTAAATAGAATACTACTAAAATGTGCCGTGCAACGAATAGTGAAGCAGTCTGTCGAATTTTAGAAAGAAAACGACAAGCTTCAACTTATCCAGCGGTTGTACGCACCGATTTAAATATAATAAGTTTTAAACTGTGCTATAAACAGAAGATCGTGTACATACAACATTAACATAAAAAATTTGCCGAGAAACGTGTATAAAATCAATTTATGGAGACACTGCTGAGACCTATAAAGACGTTTGTTTATACGTGGTTCTAGAAATTTCTCGATGTCTGTGAATAGGCTGAAGACGAGTAAAGATTGAGACGTCCTTCAGCGTGAAATTCGCAAGAGCGAGAGGAACTATTAAAGAAATAGACGATTGATTACTAAATATACTTTTTGATGCTTTGAATTATTTATTATTAAAAGTCCCTTACGGTACCATTAGAAATAATTTTACTAACACATTTGAATGAGTGAAATTTTTCCAACGCTCCATATCAGGTTGTTCGAATACAACCATTTCTGTCAAATACGATATTCGCTTTAGTACCCGATATGGGACCGGGCAAATTCAAGGTCACCAGCGGCCGAGAAGTAAAATCGCTGAGCACTGGTAGTTCCGATTGATTGCAGACGAAAGGGTTGATTGCGTGGGCTTTCGGGGTTTTCCACATGTGCAATGTAAAATAACTTGCAATTTAAAAAAGCAGCCGATATTTTGCAAATGAACCGAAATACCGACTATTGTATTCCATTATTGTATACAAGCCAATTTTCCTTAGAAAGTCTTCCACGAAGGCATCCCTTTCTCTTAGACAGTTAGCCCTAATGGACTTTATCATAATCTATCAACCCAAAACAGACCGGTCAAATTCTGGCTCGTTTTCAAAGTCAGATAGCTATGAATAGATTAGCAACTTGAACCGATTCGGTGTATCGAGAAAGGCATGACAACGCAAAGGTAAAACAACCACGAAAAAAAGACTTGCAATCAAAGATAAAGAAACGTTTTGAAAAATATTGCTTATAAAATAAATCTAATTTTTATTCTTATATTATAGTTTCTTTTTTCAAGATAACACAAATTAAATGGCTATTAAGAACATAGCAAAAAAAAAAAAAAAAAAAAAAAAAACGTTCTGGTAAAAATGCGGGATGTGGTGGAGTGTGAAAGCAGAAACAGTAAGTGAGAAGAATATAAAAAACTAAAGTTGTTTTAATCGTGGGTATTCGCAAGAAATACTATTTGATATTTACAAGAATTCTCCAAATGAGCGAACCCAATAAATGACAACGAGTGATTCAACAACATGACGGCGAGAAGCTTATGCGCTGTGGACCTGTCATTTGGACCCGATCTCCTACCTCGATTTTGATTTCGTTTTCTCGGGACAAGCTAATAACGTTTCGTTTACGAGATTCAGATTGACTTTTCTGCAGGGCTTATCGCCAAAATTAACATCACTACTGCGAAAGTACATGACACTCCGGTGTCTTCCAAAGTGCACATTAATCAAACCTTCGACATCGTGATGCCTGTCTTGCGGTTGGCGATCTTTCACTTGAACAATTTTTGTATCTAACAAATAGTACTTATTGCTAATATCCGTGATTAAAAGAAGGTGTATAACATTGCATTCACTCTGTTATACACCGTCCAACCTTGACAGGTTCAGGTGGAAATGTTGTAGGACACCCAATGTTTACTATAAGTAATGTAGGTATAATTCCACCACACTTCGGTTTATTTTTAAAGTTAATATTCAAAATAGTACATAATATAACACATATTATAACATAATATAACTGTATAAATAGTAAATTGACATTTTTATTGGTATCATATCTATTAGATATAATTATAGTAGTTATAATAGGTATAATAACAGTAGGCTAACAGTCATAATTTATAACAGTTCATAATAGTTCCTTGAGATAAAGTTTATTATATGAATCTGTATCTTCTTCCTCTTCTTTTCCCTTTTTTAGTCCAATTTTGACGTAGTAACACAAGAATATCTTAAAATTATTTATCAAATTTGCCAATCATGTTAAACAGAATGCATTAAATACTTGACACTTTACGGCCCTTTAGGAACATAACTTAAAACACTGTTATTTCATATGGAATTACGTTGGTTCTCAAAAGGAAATATGTTAGCAGGATCACTTCACTTTCGAGGCGAATTTATTGGAAGACTCATTCAGTCGGCAGTAGAGAAACGTAAAAAAGCAATAAGTTATCAAAATAAAGCAGGCAATTCACCTCAATATAACAGAAATATGGCGCAATTCCGTACTTTTCTTCAGTATTCTAAACATGAAACTTAAAATACAGTGTTGCAAAAGTATGAAAACCTCAAGGAAAAAGTGCGTATACACAACCATTGAGTTGCTCGCGACATTTCTTCCTGCCTTTTCATTCAAGGTGGGTTAAACATAAATCAAAATACAATATACTTAAGAAGGAGGCTAACAACAGTATACTTAGCATAATTATGCAGAAAACTCTCAGATAAAAACAAGCTTTCGTCGTTCGTCCATCCTAAATGATGCATTCGTTCACCCGCAGTTGTTTTCACATTTGCAACTTTCAATACTTTGACATAACTTTTAACGTTCTTGACCCTGGAACAGTTTAATAACTCGGAGTGAATGGCTAGTTCATCCAAAGTAATCAAATAAAGTAGGTAATCTACCGAAGCAATTAAATAAAACAGGCAGCAGGAAACCAATTTAAATAATCAAATAAAACAGGCTAGAGGAAATCCACCAATATGATCACATAAAACAGGCTACAGGCAATGCACCTACTTGATCACATCATAAAGCAGGCAGTGAGCAATCCACCTGGATAATGAAACAGAGTAGGCAACAGGCTATCCACTTAAGTAATCAAATGAAACAGACTATACACTTAAGTACGCAAAGAATGTTTTACGACTTGATGATCAGAAGGTAAAATATAGGACACTTGAAACTATTCTACTAATACAATTATCTTGACTCCAGAACAATTCAATAACTCAACAGCCAGTCCAACCTAAGTAATCAAATAAAAGATGCAAGTAATCAATAAAAGCAGCCAATCTACACAAGTAATACAATAAAATAAGCAATCCACCCAATAAGAAAGCAAATTTTCACACCTTATCATAAAAAAAGGGTAAAAATATATAAAAAAATTATCTATCATCTCTTTCGGAGGAATTTCGGCTTCAATCTCAGACCTTCTTCATCAGCAAAACCTTAAACTTTGCAACTTCAATTTTGGTAGGTTCTTGTTGAAAAATTATCTTCTGAACACCAAACAAAAGCCTTCTTTCAGCTGCTTCTGTTTCCCGAACAGAAAATTATTCTTTCAGTTTGTGATCTCCATTTCTAGAATTCCGAAAGAATAGCAGTATCCAAACTATCAGTCGAGTAATCCGTAAATATTTAGAAAAACGATGGAAGTACCACATTTCCTTTGGAGCAATTGAGGTAACTAATGCCTTTATTACCTTTTCTCTTCCTTTAGAAACTTCTACATTTAATTCAATCTCAGAAACAGCCCAATTTTCTTCAGATTGTTTAAGCCGTGGTGGCCCTCTCGCCATCTAGTTCTGAACAACACTTCAGCGGAACAACCTCCAGGAAGGACGTCAGCCGAATCGAACCTTGCTGAGATATACTACCACTGGTCTTTTGACGTTAAATTTCTGATTTCCTTCAAATGTTTATTGAAAAATTTTCTCCAATTACCCATTCTTAATCGAAAATAAAACGCTTGAAGCGTCACTCCAACAGGAGCTTGGAATTCGTTTTAAGTCTACAGCTTCTTCAACTTAAATAGTCCAGGTGACAGCAGGACCGGATACCCGGACGGCTTTCAATAACTCCTCGGTTAATACCCGGACCCTGCAAATATCTAGATATTGACTCGAAGGAGCCACACAGGAGCCTCGCACGGGACGCCCAGATCCAGCGCCTAGTTTACCCGGGTGGCAGTCAAACTGACAAAAATATCCCGGGAATGCAATTTCATCCAATTGGCCAGGCCTCAGCGTTTATTGATTCCAGTAAAAAGAATATAGGGCCATACAAGAGCGATATTACATTGCACTGCGTCTTGTTATACATTGTCAGTACAGACATGAGGATGGGGTACAATACTTACACAGTCAATACAATATACGATATGCAATACTTACACAGAAGCACTTAATGCGCTTAGTACTATAAATATTTACACCTATGCACTAGAATTGCAAGACACACTTATGCGTAGAACTTTAAAACTAAAATTACACCTTTAAAACCACGTTATACGATTCACCATGTTGCGAGTGTTTATCCTAATTTCATTCATTCAGGCGGTTTTCCAGTAAATAAGGAATCAAAATAAAGCAGACAATCCACCTAAGTAAAACAGGCAATCCACGTCAGTACGAAGATATGCCACATTTCCGCCTTTCTTTTTAACATTCTAAACATAAAAGATAAATTACAGTGTTTCCGAAGCATGAATCCTAACTTCAAAGAAAAAATCCGTTTACGCAACCTTTGAGTTGCTCCGTCACGAAAGAATCCGTCAGATTCTTTCGTGACGGAGATCCTGATTCATCTGAAGAATTACCACAAAACATGTGGTAATTCTTCAGATGATATAATTTTTTGTGCACTCATTTATACTTAAAAATTTATATTATTTATTCATTTATAATTTTAAAATGAATAAGATGTAACGCTGTTAAGTGAACCTAGCGCCGAAGTGTCGCTATGGTAAATAAATATAGTGAACATTAAGGAGTGCATTTATTCTGTTGTGGTTTATACGCTGTCGGCGAACTAGATTTAATTCAAAATTCGTTAACTGTTATTTCATTATGTTTAAATGAAATGCAGGAAAATTGCGTATAATTTAATGTTCCGTACAAGGAAGTCATATGGTGTACACATCATATTTTTATATACTGGCGACGGATGCTTTTCGCGTTGACATAGATTTGCTGCTAGAAACTGTAGAAGAGCAAACTTTGGAAATTAAAAATTATTCTGCAGCCAAATAAATTTGACAAGATAGATGAGCCATTATTTTAGGTAAATTTTCTCAAAGTTCATCTTAACATAGCAAATGTAGTTACCGTTTCCAAGCACTGCAACTGTACTTACCTTTTTCAAGCACTTATTCAAGCAAAATAGGAACTTTCAGCATCAGCAGCAATAAAATTGAAGTCTAGAAGCAAATTTAAGATAGTGATTTACGTTGCGCACGTTCTTTTATTTAACCAGGAATGGAAAATCTTGACAAAAATATGCAAACTCATCCGTCTCATTGACTTTGTTTTCCCCTCACTACCATATGAAACCAGTATATTTCTAAAATAAAAACTTTATAAATTATGTTTCTTGATCTTATATCTTTTATAGGTAGGAAATATTATTACAAGGAAAGGGGGAGCGAGAATTTTCATTTTCGGCAATAGGGAGGCGTAACAGAAAAACCTTTGGAAACCGAACCCATTATTAAGTGAATGTGTGTGTGGGTAATGGTGAGTACTTTATATATTAGCGAACTGTCACGTGTTTTGTTGATAAAGGAGGGACACTCAAAGGATCCGTCTTCCGGAACAGAAGAGCGGAGCCACATACTTAGTCTGTCCGACCAATGGTGACATTCTGGAGTCTTACCTGCACTTTACAATTTACATTGATATAACAATAATGTTTGTAAATGACATTCACATAACAGACATTTTATTAACAGTCTCGTCGTTAATGAGATTCATGAAAGTATTTCTCTTCCACTGACAAATATTTCATTATTACAATTTAAAATGAAACAAACTTTTGGCAGCCATAACGCTCAAGCAGCTAGGAAGTTTGCATGCTTTCAAATGTTTTCCACAGAAGACGTGGGAAGTACGATTCTTCTGCCGTATTAAAGGACATAACTTAAAGCAGAAAAATAGCCGATATATCGGAGTCAAAAGAAGACGGATTGCTGATGTTCGTGTTGCTAATAAGAAGACGATTGCTGATGCTTCCTAACACGTACAGCTGCTTGTCTGGCCGCTGTATCTGTTATCTGGAAATCACTTTTGATGTAAAGAAAGCCACATCACATAAAGCACTTTTGTACCCAGAAAAAGGAATAGATCCCTTCTTTCAAAAAGTTAAAAAAAAATGGAGTAAGTTACTTGAATTGGAGAAGAAACAGGAAATTATCTACAAATAAGATATTTTAAGGCAAAAAATTCAATGAACAGTCAAGTTAAGGCATAACTTAACATTTTACTGAACTTGCTCATTTCCACAAAGTTTGCGTCTGAGAAGCTTCAAAGGGTTAATATTCAAGGTCGGATAGCTAAGCCATTTAAAACCAGTGCTCATTCTAAAATTTGGTTTTAGTGATATCGGAAGAAAGAACTTGGAAAGTATAAAATGCAAAATGTACATTGTTGAGGCCAGTTTCAGGGCCTTAAAATTTGGGAGAGAATTTAAGTGAAGACAGCCTCCTCAGAAACAAAACTCTGACTTGTCGTGTACCTAAAATGAACATTTTGACAGTTTTAGGCCTGTATATCACGAAGTCATTAGAAATACAGATCGTTCTTAATAGTCAACGCCTATGGTTTAGCCGAGCCTCTTAGTTCTTCCCATTTTGGAATAAAATCGAAATACATTTTGGAAGTGTCGCATAGTAAGGTAATAATATTCCATTTCGCACTGTACAACTGGTAACAGGGATATTTTAAAAACAGAAAAGTCTTGAACATCTTCCACATTTTGTATTATCTCAATGCCAATCTGCCCATCTAGGTTGGAAAGTTTTTTCTTCTCTAATATCATTAAAGTGAAATAAATTTGGCAAGAAGAATGGCCAAACGTACATTTAATGATTTAATATGACTTGTATCAATGATTTTGAAGATGAACTGTAAGAGTCCTTGCTTCCAAAAAGAGGGTTAGTATCAATAAAATATTATAAAGAGATGATAAAAAATAATAGATCTTTTTCAACTGCTATTCATTTAAATATCAAATTGTACCATGCAGCATTTAATAAGAAACTATACCACTTAAGTGGAATTGATGCTCGTCGTTCTACTGACACTGACCAAATATTTACTATAACTAATGGCAGAAACCCTTTTTGATACAGGCAATGCTTTTGAAAAATTTAATATTCATTTAATACATCCTTCCAATAGATTTGGTTTTGGTTTTCATAAAAGTAATCCAATTGTTGATGTATTTAATATTTATACAGATGTTTCTCGGGTCGGGGGGAGCGTAGGAGCGGCCTTTGTTATTTTTACTGAGGTGGATTGTAGAGAATGTTTAAGTTGAACATATATAATTCAGTTTTCCAAGCAGAAAGTGAAGCTTTCAAACAAGCCTGATTATGGATTAAAAATACCTTGTTTATACCCACGTCTGTAAATATTTACACTAACTGCCTGTCACTTCTCCATGAGGTCTCACGTCCAGACAATTTCAATCTATTAAGCGTCAAAATTAAACTTTGAGTTCATATTTAAATATTAAGCTACACTGGGTTAAAGCTCATATAGGCTTTATTGGTAATGAGAGGGCCGACAGCCTGGCCAAGCAGGCGGTCTGAAATGTCAGTGCCATGGATATTGAAGCAACAAGGTTCAAAGAGAATTGCTATTCGAAGAATGAAAGAATTTTACGTTAATAAATGGAAAATACAGTGATTCTCTTCACCTAAAAACAAAGGATTTATGGAACTAATTAAAATCACGAATAAAATGAAATGTATGAACAATATTGATGTTAATCAGGTTTTAACTGGACATGGTAGGTTTCCGTTCTATTTCAACCGATTTAATCTGCAGGAAAATAAACTATGTAATAGTTGTTAGGTTGAAGGTGATGCTAGGCATTTTGTGGTTGACTGTAGTTTAACAGCCTCTATTAGACGGATTTTTAACATTACTGATTTTAATGTAAAGTGCCATGAATTTTAAAGTTTTTATTGCTCTATTGAAGTTTATCAATGAAAATAAGGTGCTTGTAGGATTCTTCTGTTAAAATTGAATTCTGTATTTACATGGGTTTTAGATATATGTGGTGTTTTATGTTGTGAATTTGTGTTTATGGCTTTTTTTGGGGGGGGATGTTGGTTTTCTGTGTTAGATGTGCTGACTTATTTTTTATTTAGTATTTTTGTTTATTGTTTGGGGGTGGCTGGGTTACTGGCTGCCCTTGTACTGGCAGCTTAGCTTTGCATATGGACCTAAGTAGTATAAATACTGCGTCGCGAGGAATTACACCTTCCTTTTTGCACAAGCAACAAGCACAAGCAACAAGCAACAAGCACTTTTTGGAAAGCACAAGTCGCGTAGAGTTGTTTGTATCGACTTCTGCCATACAAACAACTCTACGCGACTTGTGCTTTCCTTCTAAGAAGAACATGTGTACATAAAGATTATTGTATTCAACGATGATTGAAAAGTAATTTGTCTGCCGAAGAGATGATTTGAAATGTGTAAAAACAAAGATGGTGATTCTTAAAATTCAGTTTTGTTAGCTTCATCTGTATGCCTTCACCCTAAGCCATGACGACTACGCAGTAAAATATTACATTAGTATCATAAAAATTTATGTGTGTTACATTTTATTATAGGTAATGATTATGTAAAAGTTTTTATTTATGATACTTTGTGATAACAAGAACCTTCCCTGATATGCGAACTTATGATTATGCGAACTCTCAAACAAAATGTCTTTTGGACTAAAATGCTGAAAAATTTAAAAAGGACTTTAAAAATATTTTTTTTAAAAATTGATATTCAAATTTATACTTTATAGTTATTTAATTAATTATGTTGATAAAAATTTTATGATTTTTCGTTTTTCTTCATTTGCTAGTGCTTTAACCTTTTCCTTTGAAAAGGCTTCTCTATCGCTCCACCTTTCTTTCTTTAAAAGGAGGATATAAAATTTATAATATCTAATTTTGAGGTTGCCAGTTATTTGTTACCATCGTCATCGTATTTTATTATATCTCACATGTACATATATATATAGATACATACAAAAGAAAATTAGAATCAATGCCACAAAGGCGCAAAAAGTTAAATTCAAATCCGGTAAATTTCAAAATTCCCTACCAATAGGTAAAATGAACCAAAATCAGAAAAATTAGAGAAATATAAAAAAAAAAAGAAATAAAGTTTTAGTATTCCACATTTAATTCTTCCGATTTTGGTTCATTTTATACGTTTATAGGGAACTTTGAAATTTACTGGTTTTGAATTTCACTCCTTTTGGGTCTTTGGAGAATTAGTTCTAAATTTCTCCCTTTTTTTGGTTATACTGATTAAATTTCACTAGCATATTGCGCAGAAATAACATTATATAAGACATCAGGATAATAGTTAATTAATTAATAATGTTGATAATTATGTGATTAATTATGTTTTTCAATAAAAAATCTCGATTTTTTCTCTCTCTCTCTCTCTCTCTATATATATGTATACACACACATATGTAAGTAAAGTAAATAAATTACGTAAACATAAGATGATAGAATATATGTTTCTGCATGTACTTTTCTTTTCTTTTCTTTCTTTTAGAGGCATACCAATGCAGGTATTAAACTTCTTTTTAAGTTTATTACAAGTTTTTTATATGAACATATTTTAAAAATATATATTTATTTTCCTCTAAGTGTTAGTGTTTCCTTCTAAATATATGAATGCAAGGGGAAACAATTTGTTTTCATTCTTCGATGCAGATCTTCCTTGGTCTGTCAGTTTAAATTTTCGCATTTGATGGATGATCGAAAGACATTAAGGCGAGTCCCAAATTGCATTTCTATTAGTCTCGAAACAACATTCAGTTTTTCAGTTTTTCATAAAAATTTGAAAAATCGTTGCGCGTGAAATTCACCGAATTCTTTTCTGGGGGTGATTATTTCTGTCTTAAGTGCCTAAACATTTTCTCCGAAGTTGAATTTACTAGTCCTGACAGGGATGAATTCGTTTTGGAAGGACATGTACCTTGTTGGGAAAGAAGCTCAATAAAATGGATTTGGCATAAGGACATTTTGCGTTCAACTGAAACAAATAATTTGTTTTGAAATTTTCTCAAAAGCGTATTATGCAAATAAGTTGGGACATTAAAACAGAGTATTGCTTGAAATACGTTTCTGATAAATATGCCACATTTATTTAAATTTATTTAACATTCAAGATGACTGCATTTTATCGTCCGTAACTTTATTATCACTTTAGAAATAACTATATTTAAAAATATTGTCAGATTTTAAGTTATTGACATTTATATGTTCTGAATCAGAATTTTATTTTCCATTGCGAAATTATTTTATTTTCCTACTGTGAGGTGATATAGTACATACGCTGCTCTGATATAGCTACTAATTTTGTATGCATTATAAATTAAATCTTAAACTAACCACGTTTTTATAATAATTATGTACGACATGGAAATACGATAAGTATAGCAAAGTTAATACCTGATATGAAGTAAATGACATGCATTAAGAGGGAACGTTATGCAGTATATTAATGAGCTTGTGAGATTTAACTATTTATTTTTAACTAACAGTTGGTTTTTAAGTTTGACTTTCCTATTACTCTTTTCAGCCATGCTTTTCACGCCAGAATATAAATGAGATAGCCAGAGTTTATTCAGATTAAGGCAGAATGAACTGCTATTTAAACAAGAGTTTCGGAAGTTATTTTTTGAGCTTGTCTGCCTATTCCAGGCCACGCTGTGCCTTGATTATTACCGACTTACGTTAGCGACGTTCATGTGCTCTCGCCATTAAGCTTGTCTCGCCGGTTTACTATAAACCAGAGCTCTTCCTGCACGTTAAAATATTCTGTGAATCGTTAAGCTGATCTACACCACCGTGAAATTATTATTCGTTACGTTTTCTCGTTAAGCCAAAAGAGATGTCTTCCATTAACCCAAGTTGGATCATTTGTCAACTTTATGCGTGAATAAAGGCGTCTTATACACCTCTGTTCTTTTGATTCACAAGGTTAGAAGATAATTCCTATTAAAAGTTTATGTTCCCAAAGAAACGGACTTTACAAGCTATTACCATCATCTATTATGCATTTGTAAAATAAAATTGAAACATAATGTTTATTCTCATATATACTTTTCGGGATGTATTCTCGAAAATGTTTTAAGGTATTCGGCTATTCCGATGGTCAATTTTGATGAAATTAAAAAATATATATATATTTATTTTAAAGGTTATTCATTAAGCTTCCCAAAATTACTCTTGTCTCTCCGGTCGTTCAAAACAAAATTGTAGCTGTTTTTGTTCTATACTGGGAACCGGATGCTTCTTTTTAAGAACACAGAAGATGACGTCTGAGAGTATACAAACTACTCTAAATAACTTTAAATTGAGAATTTTTCATTTGAATATTTTTGGTAATGTTCAAAAGATGATTTTGAATCTTTCTTATTAAGTGCTCGGGAAAAAGATAAGATTCGCAATTAAATTTTCATACTTGGCAACATTTTCTTTTTCTTTTGCTTGTGTTCGCGTCACAAACTTCTTTTTTTTTTTTTGAAAAATTATTTTTTTCAACTTTTCTGTTACGAAAATACCTATTAAATATGACTATAGTAATTTTGTGTAACTTTCCCCAAGTATTCTATGAAATATTACGATTTAAAGAAACTAAAAGTGTAGATTTATATGTAGCTAAATTTTTTTTAAATAATTTTGTGAATTAAAAGAAAAATTTCCCAAAAGAACTGTCCAGTGCCATGTACTCAAAGAGATATATTTAATACATATTTTACTTTATTTCTCAGGTCTTATTCCATTTAATTCAGTATACCTTAATAAACATACGTGACAAATATAAAAGTAAAATAATGATAAGTGATTTTGTGGAAACAGTTTTAGTAATCCTGAAATTCAACACATTTTAAAACCAAAACGTAAGCAAAAAGCCAGAAATTATACTTTCATAATATGTTTATCACCTCTTTCTGCTATTTTAAGTAATATTCTGCTATATACCATTAATAATAAATTTATTTGGACTCTTTTCCAAAATTTTGGCGTCGAACATAGTCGGATGACCCACCATCGGTAAAGTCCCTGAACACTGGTAGTTCGGTCCGAGGTTCGAACCCCGTGAACGGGCTGGCTGTATGGTCGTTTTTATGGTTTTCCCCGTCTGTAACACGTTAATACGAGCCAGTTTTTCCTAGAAAGTACTCCACGATGGCATCCCTCCCTTCCGTGTAGTGCTTTAAGAAGGTACACGTTAATAATATTAGACCATAGTCGGATACATTAAAAGAAAATTTGAGTCCTAGATATTATATTTTCTCCGAAAATTATTACTCCAAGTGTAACCCGTAACCGTATTGAATAATAAACAGATAAAAGGCTGCATATATAAACAAATACCGTAAATCCTCATTATTCAGGCGTTAAAAACACTTTGTGTCAGCTGTCCAAAATGCATTTTTCTAATAAGCTTTAATTAACGAACGAAATAAATTATTGTTTTATTCTACAATTATTAATAGAAAAAAATAAAAAGCAGCAGATCGAAGAAAAAAAGAGCCGCGTCTTCGGTCTCGAAATAATTGCTCGGCTTCATAATCGAAATTCTTTTCGAAAGAGCTCCTTTGCTTTCCCATAAAAACTATTTCGCTGCAACTTCGTCTGTGCGGAGTTTTTCTGCAATAAATCACGTTCAGAATTAGCAGCGTCTAGCTTTTTGAAATGACTAGGATTTGCTTTTGAGAGGAGATAAAGAAGAACTAATATAGAGTTATGAACATGTATTCCCTTATCATATTTTTTTTATCTCTTCGAAATGGCTACCCAATTTTTATGAATATTGATAGGAGGAGAGAGATTTATGTCGTCTTTACATGCAATCATAGAGTCCATGTTTTGTACCGAGAGAAGTAATTGTAGGGCATTTATAAACTGGGAATAATGATAAAAAGAAATTTTTTCACTTGCGAAAAATTTCTATTCAATTTGTAAGAAACGTTAGGAAGACTTTTGAGCACATTTGTGATATTTTGCTTTCTAAGGATTTTCCTTTACCAGCAAATGAACTTTGAGCTATTTATGAACACGGAGAAAAGGGCAAGCTTTTTTAATCTAACACAAAAATTATATTTTTAATATTATAAATTAATATGCAAATATAATCATATTCACAAAAATAAAAATTTGAGCAAATGAAATTCACATTCAACAAAAATTACAATGTTATCATATTGAACAATTTATAAAATCTATAAAATACCATTTAAATAATTTTAAAATATTAGACCAGCTGGGTGTTCAAAAGCCTGAAAGAATTTTTATTTAATTTGGTTATATCACGTCAGTTATTACAAATCATTGTACTTCAAATCAATTTCAATTTCATTTCAAATTCTTGTATTTTTTATATTCCTTCATTATGCAAAACATTTGGTTACCGGTAAAATTTCAAATCTCAAAGACTGTTTTAGGAATGGCACTAGTTGCATTGGAAAGAGAAGGTTGTTGTGGACCGATGCTCACTTGTCTGACCTACAGTCATCCAAAGCCAGCAAGATTCGTCGTGGCAATGAGCGCCGCATTTCGACAGTCGTAATCCTGCGTAATTTGTGCATAAGTCTTGAGCAACTTACAGGTGACAGAGCGAATTACCTAGTTCCGTCCCCAATTTTGATGAATAGCACCCGGGGAAACAGGTCTCAGGGTCTGTCAACCTCTCGAGAGGATTTTCGGCTCACGAATATGTAACCCCCATTGCCGCACGTACACTATACATTTGCAAACATCCATGCCTTCTCCGGGATTCGAACCCGGGACCTTCGGCATGGCAGTCAGCTATGCAGATATTTTAAGAAAAACGCGAATTTAGCTAGTGGAAACTTAATATAAGAAACCATTTATTGCTTGATTTGATAGACTCTTTCGTAAAACAACATTTTTGTCGGTATTTGGAATTTATGAAACCATGACCCACTGAAACAAAAATCTCAGGAAGCTGACTCAGACATTGAATTAAGGAGGCTCATACACCTTAAACCACTTATGATCTTCGAATATGTGACTGTTGCAAGAATTGGATATTTTATTTATTTTAAAAGCCATTACTTCCAAATTTTTACAGCTGACTACATAATATAGCTGCTTTCTGAACTAGTAACCAGAACATTTGTGTTGCCACAAATATTTTTATAATTTAATCCGCTTTGTGACAAAACTTTTCGTCGTGTTTCCACTTTGCGCGCATGGTATTTTAAAAGTGGCTAGTAGTACGTACTTGAAATTTAATGTAATTCTTTATATGGGCACTATTTTCTAACGGAACCAAAAATCTGATGAATATTTTAATATTAAAAAATCTTATGCGCGAAAACATAACAGTTTTTTTAATGAAATACATTTTATAAACTCAGATCCAAATAAAATAAGAATTTAACATGAAATTCTTAGAATTTTTAGTTCACAATAGTTTCCAAACGTTATAAAAGCTATATATTAAATATGGAATTAATTTATGCAACAGAATATTTTAAACTGTGTGCGCAAGATGGAAACACGACGAAAGATTTTGTCACAAAGCGGATTAAATTATAAAAATATTTGTGGCAACACAAATTTCTGCTTACTATTTCAAAAAGCAGCTATATTAATTAGTCAGCTGTAAAAAGTTGGAAGTAATTGCTTTTGAAATAAATAAGTTATCCCAATTCTTGCAACAGTCATCTATTCGAAGATCTTATGGGTTTTAAGGTGTACGAGTCCCCTTAAGATTAAGATAAAATAAATTTCAGAATCATTTTTGAATGCTATTTGCAAAATTTAAAATATCTAAATAAATTTTCGCTCTAAATAATAAGTTTCGAAAATAAATAATAAGTTTTGTTATCAGTTCATCTTCAACGGAAACTTGCTTTATATTTAATTCTTACAACTGTAAATTAGATTTTAGAAATAGAAAGTAAGTCATAGTAGGAATTAGTTCTAATTTCAGAAACATACGTAGTTTAATATAGCAAATGCTTTCCGAGTTCTTATATAATCTTATTGACACACGAGGCTTGAGGATTAAACTTCCCCTAAAACCTCTACCATGTTCAGTATTTAAATATGGCGGAAATTCATAAATGTGCATGATAAAATCAGAGTTATAAACACTATTATATATTTTATTAAAACATTAAAATATAAACATCCAAATTTCTAAATTTCATACATTCCAAAAACACTCCGAAATTATTTTCTGAATTAATAATCTGTTAGTTTTTGCAAAATATTATGCCTTATTTTATACATTTAAAAAATATAAACAAACGTAAAACGTTTATATCATTTATGAAGATAGATTCAAGCATTTAACAGTTATCCATTCAGCATTTTAAATTTTATTTCATATTGCTTTTAATCTCTTCATTCTGTTGTGTGAATGCTCTGTTGTATGAATTAGTTTTTATATTCTTTTATTTGAATACAAAGTAAGAGCAAATATTTCACGTTAAAATTACCTTGACATGGCATTATAATTTTTAGTTATTAATCAAGTTGTATTACTATTATCACAGCATTATCGTACATAACTAATATTGTCATGTAAGTAGTCACGCAGTTATAATCATTACGGATGAAATATTGAACTCCTCAAATTTTTTAATGCGACAAATCTTGGAAACGATTTGAAAACAGTACGATGGTTTCTGTATTTGAATACTACCCAAATACATTTACTGAGGTCCAAAAGAGAAAAGAATGCCGTGTTTGATAATTCTGTCGTCCTGGATCACGAATTATTATCTCGTAAATGCACCAAATGCACATATTTCGTGTTTTGAACATAATTTCATTTTTTGTGTTCAGGGTTGTTCTTTGGACATTTGAATCGTTTTTTTTTCCTCTGTACTTATTTAATTTAAAATATTCTGGGAAAAAATTAAAAACTGAGCTTAAACATTTTTATTACGTTATAAGGTATTTCACTCGCTTTCCTAGCGTGCCTTCGTGGTATAGTGGTTCTGCCCGCTGGGCCGGTATTCCAGAGGTCCGTGGTTCGATTCCCGGCGAAGGCGTTTGCTAATTTTTCATCTTTCCTGTTTCCAAAAATTAACGCAATACAGTGCTCTACAGTGGCGCCCGAACTAAAAGAGTGTTGGATGAGGATTCTCCACACCCAGGATTTGGCGATTGGGTCCCCTAAATACCCCAGCTGCCCTTTAAAAAAGGGGTATATTAGGTATTTCTCCCGCTTTCCTAGCGTGCATTCGTGGTGTAGGGGTTCTGCATGCTGGGCCGGTATTCCAAAGGTCCGTGGTTCGATTCCCGGCGGAGGCGTTTGCTCACTTTTCACCTCTCCGGCTTTTACAATTAACCAAATGTACAACGTAATGTTAAAAAATTATTTCCGAGTTTTAAGAGTTTTGGTTTCTTCATAGTTTACTAAGAAAAATGTACCTCTATTTTTCACTGTATTATTAAATTTACTTCATTTTATTTTACAAGACTAATTAAAATACTATTTTACAAGAAATGCGTAATTGAAATTTTGATTCCATTAAAATCTTTTAATATTAATCGTTATTATATTATCACCGTTCATTATTACGTATGGAATTTTCGAAAGCAGAGAAGGGAGCCCTCAGACACTTTCAAACGACCCATTTCGAGTGAACGAAAATTTGAAGCTGTCAAAAACATCCTTTAACTTTCACTTAAAAGCATGTTTATTAACGGCATTAATTAAAGTCAAAACAAGACGGACACAGATGCTGGGCTAATGATGTCATACTAGAAGCGTTATTTTAATCTCGCTAACGCAATGCAGTTGAAAGATAATGATGCTAACAAAACAAGCTCTTCCTGTGTAATATAATCTTCCGGTGTAACATCCCAGGAAAACTTTTATCTTCAAATATTTCCGTAATGAACTTTACTTGTGCTTAATTGGACACACGAGTGCAGCTGCTGAATGTGAATTCTTTTTATGCTACTCTGTACAACGTATATTTGGAACCAGTGAAACGGGTGTGCGTAATCTTAATGTTCTACTTTACATTCACTTCTTTTGCGGTGTTCAGCCAACGTTACTTAGGTTCGTTTCGAAATAATACATATTATATTTTAATTTACATAAGAAATAGATTATATAAATTCTCGCTATATATTCATTCCTTAGATGTAAAAAGTTAATTTTCTCGACATTAATAAATTGTACTGCTTTAAATATGAACCAGCAAAAATGAAGGATTTTAAACTGAATCGTTAGCAGTTGTAGATATGCACATTTACTCTAAATCTGTGCATAATACGCACAAGCAATGAAGGTCACTGCGGAAAAATAAAAGGGCTGAGGAATTAATCGGATTCCTATGATCATGAAAACGTACTTTCAAGAAACCACTAAGCTTACGTTTCATCCGAGTTTAAGAATTCAGTGGTAGATTTGTTGAATTCCACAAAGCAACCCCACTGCAAATATAGTTTCATTAAGTGTAAAAAAAAAACAAAAATTCAAAATATCTTTTTATATGCGGCTTAAGTGTCTGTTTGTCGCCGATAGTTTATTCGTTGATTGTGTAACTGTACTAGTCAATGGGGTGAAGTTGCCACGGCATTCAAATAGTCCAGATACACTGATACCATATATAGAAATTAAAGGAGACGAAACCAACTAAGGAATTGTGCAGAGTACATCTCATCAGGTAGATTTACCCAAACTCCTATGCTAAATATCCTTTCGCGTAAAGACTTTAAAATTTTGCCCGATTTTATTCCGACATTGTATTTTAAACTGAATTTTCAGCTGAACGCAAATTGAGCGTGTCAGGGGGAACGTGAACATTTGTTTGAATTAGTAATCATCTGTTTATAATCATCAATTTATAATATCTAAAACAGCGGTCATTTCGTATGACCCCCCGGGCTTTCTAGTATATATATATATCCCGACGTAATGGGTCAGAATTATTAGGTAAGAAAAACGGGTATTTTAATAACCGATTTTTGAAAAGATGATTTTTTTTGGGGGGAAGGCAGTATGTTTTGCAGCACTGATTTGAAACCTATGTCGTTCAAGAAAATTTTAGTAATTTTTTCTCAAGTGAACACAGTGATATATCAAAGAAATTATTATTATTTTTTTTAGAAATTATCATAAACACCTCAAGTATTGATTTAATTGTTATACTATGCTTATTGTTATTGAATTCCTGCGTCAAGTATATTTTAAAATTATTATCATATCTGTCATTTTACATATAGTATGACTGTTTCATTGAATCATTTCATGCTTTATTTGCTGTAATGTTTGTAAGGTATGTGTAGAGTAAGTGGGGCACTGTTTTAAAACAACTAATGGAATCACCTAACGCAATGTATTATCGTATTCTGAATCACTCTTATATCCCCTATTTACATATTTCTTAAATAACTATTTATTTGTAGGATCGGTTTACATTGTCTAGGAATATGATGAATGTGAACTTACTTCTTAGGCGGCTGTCTAGGGGCTAATAAACTAGTCCGATATATGGAAAAACTCGATAATTTAATGGAAACATGAATAACTGCTACAAACTACTAAATGATTACATGTGTAGAAGGAAATAGATGAGATTATTTACATATGAAGAGAAGGAATCGGCTTTTACATGCACACATTTTTTAACCTCTTCGTCGTCCGTAACGCGTCTAGCGCATTCAAGTGAAACTTCCGCAGGGCGGCCGTAACGCGCCTCAAGCGTTCTTCTACATTTTAAAACTTTTACACGTTTAAAACGCTTTCTAAATGTTTACATGTTTGAGATTTTATTTTTGTTTGTTCTAATACCTCCTAGAGGGTAGCACTAATCAGGCATTCTATTTCTCATTGAATTTTCCTCGGGTTTTATGAATATTCGCGCCATTTTACATAAGATACAAGACAGTGAGAGTTGGCTTCAACGTCTACTCAGCAGAAAAAAGAGAAAAAATGAGGTTGTGAATTGGAAAGATAAGAAGGATATACGTTGGATGAGTACAGTCCATAATAACTCGATGATGGATGCTGGAACACGGAAAAGAACTGTAAAAAACCAATAATTGTAAAAGATTACAACAACAAAATGGGAGGAGTGGATCGCCTGGATCAGATATTATCAAATTATCCTGCTGTTAGAAATAAGCAGAGATATTATTTTTCGATTATGCTTTATTTACTTAATATTCATTGACATTCATCCACTATGAAAGTCATATATGGAAAGTTATGATGTACAGAGAAAACAACATTACGCGCTACAAAAAAACAGACTGCCGCTGGGGGGGGGGGTTCGCGGACAGGAGAGGACGGCGAAAGGGTTAATCGCGTCACCGTCTTAATATGGCGGAATCTTCTGAATTTTATTATCGGAAAAGTAAAAGATTTATTTTCACAGCTTGTCGCGTCATCGGATTATAATGGACGATACCATCCTACATATTTATTATAAAATGCTTTGCATTACTACAGTTATTATGTCAAATAACATAAATTTACTGTGTCACTTATAGTACTGCATTTAGGCAACATTTTAACACATTTAGTTGTATTTAACTTATAGTATTATTCGTACTTTATCATAGCTCTACCTCATAATATTAAGACATTATACTATGGAATACCATTAAATTAAGTATTCATGTATCTTATTACTAAATGCACTATATTATTGTACTATAATATTATACACTGACGTTTGACTTATTGTTATATGTAGCAACTTATGCAAGATGTTCTGTAATCATTTTTGTAAAGTATTTTTCTGTGACATTCCTGTTTAAGAGCAATTAATGGCACTTGGTCTTTCAGCCATTGCCTTTTTGCGGTGTAAAATGGATCACTTGAAGATCCATTTGAGCTTCCACTTGAAGATTTTAAGAGTTTCGCATAATGGTATATTGAATTAAAATGCGATAAGGGAGACAATATGAGTGCAGGGAAATGCTTGAGGGAGTAAATACATTTGCAAAGAGGATGGGTTGTATTTAGTGCAGGTGTGCACAAGACTATTGTTCTAGGGTTTCGAGGAAAGGGGAATATAACTTGGCGTAGGAATGCAGTTCCGACGCGAATGAATTTTATCAGGAATCGGATGTTTTCTCTCAATGAATGGAAGTACAGTAATGACTACGCTTTATGTAAAGGAAATTATCCGATAATGAGAAGTTTTAAGTTCATAAGGTGTGTTATTTCTTTTAAATGAACAGCATTTAGGTAGACGTCGAAACCTTATGCATGCTCTTCTTTTCAAGATTTTTAAATGTATCATTTTTATATCTGGTGTATAACGTGCAACCATAAAGTTTGATCTAATTTTTTGTTTTAAATGTTTTGTATTAATTCGCCGGAATATACCGTTGTTGTTTGAATGGTTGAGACGCTGATTAAAGAAAGCACGTGAAATGCATCTGCTTTAGAGGAGAATTTTCCACGGAAACCTGCTTTATTTACACTTTGCACGACGAAAGCCCCATGGAGGTAGACAGGTCACCACGATTTGAACCAGGGTTAAACTACCTGTGTTCAGTGTACCTTCTCCACTCACCCAAGTGTGTAAGCGGAAATTAAATAAGTCAACTTGATATAGCTTATAGAGTAAATTACTTATTTAATTAATAATTGTAATACAGCTGAGAATCTTCAGAAAGCATTTGCGTTCAATATTATGTTTCTCACTGATCAGAAATAAAAAAACACGTGATTGTTTTTCCATTCGCATCAACACGGAACCTAAAAAATAATGTAAATTCGATATTTTTTCATATTAAAATATATTCAGGTAATCTATTACTCACAATATTTTGCATATTAAACAAAAATGTTTCTTTTGCAAGTAAACTCAAGCTATATATAAGAACCACATATATAGCTATGTATAAGAAATTATAAAATCATTTTAACACTACTGCATTTGCTCAATACAACTATCTGAATACTTGTATATATATATATATATCATAGTACTTGTATATATATATATATGTGCTGGCATATAAAACAACTTAGTAAAAGAGCTCGATCCTAACTTTATGTGGATATAAAACACAGTTCAGTGATGCAAAACTGAAAGAAATACCCAGACTCGCATTTCCCTATAAACTACAGTTTCGTGTTTATTTGCCTTTTCTTGCAGTTAAAACAAGGAAAACTTTCTATCGGGGTGCTTCAGAATGTCCTCATTTCGTTTTATTAGTAGGTAAAATGTTACGTAAGAAATATATGTGGGTGCCTTGCAACTATTGGTTGAAGAAAAGCTGTGCAGTTTTTATGGCCATCCGTAACACTTAAGGAAGATGTAGTGGTTTTGCCATCCGTAACACTTAAGGAAGATGTAGTGGTTTTGCCATCATGAATTGTGTATCTTATTTCTGATCTGTTTCTTTTACGTTACCATATATTTCGGTTAGTTTTACATGAGAGAATACGATAGATTTATAAAAGATATCGGCAATGTATAAGTGGTTAAAAAGAAGTACAGTAGAACTCCAATTATCCGAATCCATTGGATCGGACCCCTTTCATCCATGTAACTGGATGCAATTTCCTATCCATGTAATTTCGTGTAATTGGATTTTTTCCAAAGAAAGCGTCTATGTACACTTTGATTAATTACTGCATGTATTGTACTTTGAAAATGTGAGAAAAAACTGTTTTTAAAGAAAAAGAGGTTTCAATTAATTAAAAAGAAAAGGTAACATTATTACGTGCAGTAACAGTACAGTAACAGATGGCTTTCGAGAGACGTTACCAAGCAGCCCAACACTACTACCTACATGTTACATAGAACACTGTACAGTACTTACAAGTGCTGAAAGTCATTACTTGCTGAACATATCGGTTAAAGTAAGCTGTCTGACTGTCTTTATCCGTATTCGAGCAGCCAAGCTGCGCATCCGTTAAACAATTGCTGCGCCAAGCTTGTGTGGTCACACTCGGGCTAACGCTCCCACTTCAATGCAGTTTCAAGACAGGCAAACGCTTCACTAGCTGATGATCCCGTGTCTGCTTCAACTTCGACGTTAAGGTCACCGTCTTTCTCGACACTTTCTTCTCTCACACTTTCGATGAGTTCATCATTTACAATTTGAAGCCCAAGTCTGACGAATCACACACCATCTCTTCTGCTGTACCCTGAGTACTAACTTTTAAACATCAAGGCATTTTCAAAAGAATTTTTTCAATTCCTCAAGGGACACGTCATCCTCATCTTCTTCTGTCTCTTCCATTTCCTTTGCTTGAGCTTCTTTTTCCTTCTCTTCAGTTAATTCTGTAAAATTCTGAGAGCGTTTCGGATAATCAGCGATTCGGATAGTCGGAGTTCGAATAACTCGATTTGCAATGTATTACAAAAGGGTTATTTTGCGGTAACAATCGAGTTTTTAAAGCTACATGTCACTAAAATACTTTGACCATTTCTAAATAAAAGGCAAATTTTTCCAGATTTGATTCCTCCCATCAATAAGTACGTAGGTAGTTTGCTATGGTAAAAGACGACGAGATTAAATTCATTGAATGTATTATTTAAAGAACCACATGTGTTAAGATAGCTATCATCGAAATTAATCACGGAAAATCATCTAGCCATTTTAATTATTTACTTATTAGCCGAAAAGGGACTTCAGTCTCGAATGGCGTATTAGTCTCAAAACAGCATATTTTGCGTTGAATCACTATAAGCGGCATATCACTTTTCAAATTCTTGTCGCCAAATATTATCGTCTTATATCATATTTAAAGAAATTAACCAATGACGAGTCTGCATAAATGTATGCATGTATGTATGTACGTTTCTCGCATTTTGAAAAAAATACCTACAGTCACCAAATTTTAAATAACATAGTCCTCCACCCGAACACGGGCACCTGCGAGCCCGAATTTGGAATTTGTTTTAATATCTATTTCATATTTTGTAAAACTAGCGAAGTTATGATTAACAAACTTAACGAACTTCAAAGCGAGCAGTGGCAATAATGTACGGAATAAAACATTTTTATGTCTAGCGCTTGAGTCTGTCTATCGAAAATTCTAAAAATATGCTCTTTTGAAATATTTCGTAATTTTTGCCATTGAATTGAATTTTATGTGGCGTAATCGCCAAGGACGTGGTGTTTAATAAATAAAGTAAACATTGAAAACATTCATAATAAAAAGACAAAAAATCTTTTCATAAGGTCATTTTGTAAGAAACCTGAATATTGATATGATGAAATAAGAAAAGACTGAAGTAATGCCAACGCCTAACGCTGCATCGGGAATCTAAATGTATACTGCTGTGTTGCTTTTAAAATTTCTGTAATTTTACTGTTGAATTGTATATGGCGTAATTCCGATGAAAATGCTTCATCGGAATTACGCCATATACAATTCAACAGAAAGCTATAAAGCTAAAAAGGCAAATAAAAGTGGGTTAATAGAAGTGAGTGCAAATAGTAGACTGGGAAATTGCAAGTTCATCTAGAGCGTAGAAAACACTTTTGCGCAACCGTTAAAATTTGAAATAAAAACAAAATTATATATGTATTTTTACTCATGAAATATCACGTTTCTGTCACTTTACGCCACATATAATTTACCTACGAAGTCATTAAAATGTTTGAAACCGCATACCTTTAAAATTCCTGCTTGCCATTATATTTGTTTATAAACTAGATGTTTAAGCTGTAAGCCGCTTACAACTGTTATCGTAAGAAAAATATATAATGATGAGAAAAAGAAAATTAATATACAACTCTGCACGTAGTGCTGGCAATTCTGTGACTAATAGTAGGGAAGACAGCAAAGAATCTATCTCAGATGATTATTTTCTCAAACAAAGCTGTAAAGGAGAATGACACTCAATGTTACTTAAAAATTATAAATTCGGATAAAAAAAATCTGATGCGTACACCACATGTCTTCCTTGTACGGAATATTAAATTATACGCATTTTTCTTGCATTTCGTTTAAAATTATTGGATTGAATTAAATCTACTTCGCAGACAGCGAGCGCATAAACCCCAACAGAATGAATGCATTCTTTAAAATTTACTCTATTTGTTTACCATAGCGCTAGGTTTACTTAACAGTATTATATTTCGTTCATATTGTAACTAACAATGCACAAAATTTATATCATTTAAAGAATTATCTAATCGTTGCCACATGTTCTATTCAAATACTATAATAAAGCTAGAACGATGTATAAAAGAAATTAAGCAAACAAAACAAAAAAGAAACAGTTTTTCACAGACGATTGAGTATTTTTCATTCAATGAATTCACTTCTCACTTCGCGACAAGGCAAAAATACATAAAAACTCAAAATATCTGTATTAAAAATTACTAATTATTAAAAATTAAATTATTAACAATTAAGTGAATCTTAAACACTTATTTTCTTGAAAAAAATCCAGAAAGGATTAAGCATGATTTAATTCGCAATAATAAATGAAGGCGTTATCTTTGTTGTTGCGAAGCTACGTTTCTCTAGATTGGCAACAAATCCACTACTCTGCTGTTTCAAATGTAAACAAGCAATGGCCGCCATCAAAAAAATTTTTAGGCTTAGCGGCACTTAAACAACTTTAAAATTGTTGATAATTCTAAAAATATTGCATACAGATTTACTAAAGGCATAAAAAACCTTAACCGGAAATAAGAACAACATAATTCAGTAATTTTTAAAGCAATGAAATGTACAATTTACAAACATATAAGAGTAAAGAAACTGAGATCACTGAGCCGGGTAACAGAGTAGATATATATATAAATATATTTATATACGTTTGGCGCGGCCGACTGAAACCAAAATACGAGGTGCACATCCACATGTTATAGTAGTCCCTATATACAAAATTTCACCGTTCTGAGGCTACTTGTTTTTGAGTTATGCGAGATACTTACGTACGTACGTACATACGTTCGTACAGATGCCACGAAAAATTCCCTTCAGAATTCATTTTAAATCAGTTTTATAATTTTTTGGAGGAAAAGAGCCTTTTATTCTGTTCTTACGTACAGATATCACGCAAAAACATCGTTAAATTGTGTTCGAAAGCGGTCAAAATGGATATTTTCGTTGAAATATGCTGCCTGAAACTTTTCGCGATTACAATACTTCCTTTTTACTTCGCACAAGGAAGTAAAAATAGGCTGACTTCGAAGAACTGAAGTAATTAAATTTATCAGCAGGATTGAACATTTGTCAAAAAGTATAATAATAAATTAGAGCGTCTTAATTACTAATAATAAGAAAAATAATAACATATATAGTTCAATGGGAATTTGCTTCACATTCGCCAATGCCGATTGGTAAACTAAACCAATTTGATCAACATCGTTAAAAACTGTAAGAAGAACGAAAGTTAAAAAAAGGCCAATAGGTATAACGATATGTCTAGCATAATTTAAAGGATGCAAATAACTACAGTGACTTTACATCATCAGGGAAAAAAATATGCTTACTGCGAAACACTCTAAAAGATAAATTACAAATTCTAAAGATTGTATATATTTTAACTCAGCCTGAAACTCAGTATCAAGATTCCCATGACTTTTATTCTTGAAAAGAGAAAAAATGCTGCCACAAAAATAAGTTTATGTAAATATTTTATGCAAATATAAGATGAAGTGCATATTTAGATTGAGAAGAGTTTAAATAACATTACGAAAACAACTCTGCATCTAGAAATTAGAACGCGTAAAAAAGCATAAAAAATGTTTCACAATTGATGCTGTGATTACAATATTCAAAATTCAGCAACAGTTTTCAAAGGAATTATTTTTAACACCATAAATAAATCCTTCGAGTAAAAAAATATTTCTGTAAGGGCAGAATGAATGAGAATGAATTTTTAAAATAATAAAGAAGTTTCATTTGAAAGCATAAAAATGCTAGTTAAAAATACAAGAAATAATACGCTACTGATTTTTATATTTATGTCAAAATTGTAGTGAATAAAGTAAAGTTTTACGTCAATATCTCTCGCATTATTTAATGAAGATTCATTTGTGAAAAGTAACAGCTAAAATATTGAATTTTGTGAGATTAGTTTTAGCACGTCATGTTTATTAGTTTTGAAGGCAAGACTGGAAGACATTATAAATATGAAATGAAGCTTAAAAATTGCTTTCTCTAAACGCTAAATAAAGTTTTCCAAAAAATAAAAGAAAACAAAGAAACAAAGAGAATAAATTTTCCAAAAATCGTTATTATGAATGCAACAGATAAAATATTTTAATTGAAGCAGTTATAAAATAGCTTATGACATATGTTGTACCAAAAAGGGCTTACAAGTAATTTTCAAATGCATTTTGAGGGAAAATGATAAACATGAATTATAAAAGCAAAGCTCAGCGACTTTACCGCTCTGCCGCTGGTGGGCCAGACAAAATGGAAGACACAACCTTTGAGTCAGAATGGCAGAATCTTATGTGCCATTTAGGGCCATAATGCTCCGACTACAGAGCAGTGAAATTATGGACCACTAAGGAAACACACAATGCCGAAAAGAGCATTTTGAGACGTTTATCTTACTGAAAGGTCCTGCTGGTGTTTATAAAAATTAACAACCAATCTGAACTCCAGGGTTCAACTGGAGTCCCGCGGAAGAGTTAGTTGGTCGTTTGGTGTCGTTTCTCTTTTCTTGCAAAGACAATATCAGTCTTTACCGAGTGGTGCACCCTGGACAACATTCTCGGTTGGTTGGTTGGTTGGTAACGGAGGACGGGGACGCCTGATGTCTAACAGAGGTAAACAGGCATGTGTCCCGCGCCCTCCACTAACCAGGAAAAACTCCCTGAGGCCTCAAGAGGCCGCCTCGGGAGCTTTTTAGGATGTTAACAAGAGCATTTGCATGGCCAGACAAGGGCAGATTGCATTCGTTTTACCGTTTTGACATTTGTTGTTGCAATTTGCTATCGTAATTTTGCATATTCACAATAAAATTCAAATAAAAATACAAATTAAATATACAGATACAAAAATACAGTTACAAAACAATAGGATTAAAATACAGGCTCATAGGTTAAAAAAATAAATAAATAAAAATAAAAAATTAAGTATTACAGAAGACATTCTCATAACCGAGAATGCATAACATTCTCGGTTATGAGAAGCTAAAACTCTTTGGCTTTCACCTTCTCAAACAGTTTGCTTCCACGCAAATGTCCAGCCATTGGATAAAAAATATCACGCCAAACTTACAAGCAACCAACATCCTTGAAACGTAGATGGGCAACCACTAGTCACCTCCAAAATTACCTCGGAATCAATTAAACGTCTTCATCGTTTAATACACAAGTATAAACAATAACGACAAATACAACGCAGTTTAATACCCAAATCTCTATATGAAAATCAGAAATCGTTGCTACAAAAATTGTTAACAAATATTTCACATAGATTTTGTTAGACTTTCAACTTCTGAAAGTTTAAATTCTAATATTAAGTTTGCTTCTCAAAATTATTATTAAAGGAAGCAAAATTATTATTAAAATTTAAACATTGATAGTTCAGAGTTCGACGTTCGAACTTCAAATATTGCTTTGTTTTTATAGATAAGTCTAGATGAATGTTAATTTATAACAAAATTAAAATGATGGTTATCATTTCCATTAAGAGGATTTGGTTTCATGAAAAATTTTTAAAAAAATATTGCTATTTGAGGAATATATTTTTAGCTAGCATCATGCTCAAGAGATTCGGTGAAATAAACACATTTTTATGGCCCTAAACATTGAAATGGCCTTTAAAGACATGAATTTCGCTTCTTGAATAAGTATGCAAGTCTACACGTGGCATTTTTATAAAATGAAGTAATTTCACAGAACAGGTTTTCCTTACCATTTAATTTGCCACTTTCAAGAGCTCATTTGTGTTTTCATACTCTATATCTTCAATTACTTGAGGGTGGGTCTCATTTTTAAATTAGTAGGCCTATACTGACTTTTTAACTTCAAACTACTAAGGGGGTTAAACTGAAATCTGTATAGTCAAGATCAGATTACAATTTATTTATATTTTATGATTTTTATATATTTTTAATTAAAAATGTTTTTAAACTTTAGTTGTCAGACTCATTAAGGTGCTCGACTGTAATGCGAAGCGTTTGTAAATCTCTCACGGTGCACTGTACTTTCCTTGCAATGCGAAAACCACTAAAATTCTCGAAGCATAATCCGTAGTCAATTTTATTTGTTTACAAAATATTAGAGACAAAATGTTAACATTAAAAGGCATTTAAAAAGTTTTCAAATCATGGAAGGTGCCTCATTTATTTACAATGCTTTTCGACACAAGGAAGTAGCCCGTTTTTCTGCACTAAGAATACCCGAAATTTGCTTTTATAAAATGCGAGTGAAAATAAAAGTGCGATTTAATGCCTCTGTTTAAATCAGTGTTTTATAAACACCGATTCATACTAATTACATTTTCTCACATTATTCAAGAAAATCCTCACTTCTCTTCATTTTCCAAATTTTAATTTCCTTCTAATTTCAAAACCCCACCTTTTGTCTAAACTATATAGCCATCCTAGTTCCAACAGATTGGAGTATTAGTTGCGAGTATTTCATTTGTAGACAGAATTATTTCCCAAACCAATAAAGAATTCTTTCCATAATAAGGAGATTACAAAATGAGTTCAAAGTGTTTATATACTGCGCCCTATTTTTCTGTTTCCTTAACATTTTGTTTGTTAAAATTCTATTTCAAACGCAAACCCGCATAGTAATCTTCGTTTCTGGAACATTTTTATCACGCTTGCTAATTGCTGCATTTCCCCTAGAGATGGCGCTCCTCATTAAACAGAGAGTTAGAATCCGTCGCTCTCAATCAAACTTCGATATCTTTATTGCTGAAGCGAGAATTGAAAAGAAAAAAAAAAAAAAAAAGACAACGGAGGAAGCGATTTAATGAGAAGAGGGAAGTGGTGGAAACTGTAATAAAATTTGCGCTATAAACTCTTTAAACTCCTGAAAGCAAACTTCGTCATCTGAATTGTACACCGAGATGAATGCAAAACTGGATTTAAAATTTCGAGATTCAAAATTGTGAACAAAGAATAAAAAATGTGCATTTTGAATGAGGATAACTTAGTTTTTCAATCCATAAACCGCGAACTGTCTGCTTACTCTTTTTTGTACCAAACATTAATGAACTAAGCATGAAATTATTATTTTTCCCTTCCCTATCGTTAAAAAATTCATAATCAGTTTGTAATAATAATTTTCAATGTAGAAACTATTATCAGACAGAGTCAGACTCCATGAACACATTACATCGATCTTTGTTCTGCTATTAAATATATTTGAATGCTTGAATGGAATTTCTTAATTTAATGTGTAAATACTCTAGTGCTCAAAGTATTTCCTAAATTCTAGAAAATTCTCACAGTAAATGCGTTCATTTTCACTGCGCTGTTAAATATTACATTAGAAACGGAATAGAAACTAGACGAAGGCTTTTATGTTAAGGTAGGATAAATATGAAGTTTTTTTTTATTTGTGGTGTCATTCAAATAAATATATATTTGAATGACAATATATTATAAATATATTGTCATTCAAATAAATATATATTATATATAGTGTATTATATGAAATGTTCTACATCCTTATCAACGAAAGAGCGTTTTTTAATACTGGATTATTATTCTATTATTATGTTTAGTATATCGATTAAGATAAACTGTTAGTTAGCTGATTCTGGCACAGCATACGATGATTATTTTGAATGAAGACTTCGAAATACATTTTATTTCGAAGTTTTTTAATTGGAATTTTGTTTCTGAATACTGAAATGGACATGTCATTAATGTTACCGTTTTTTTTTCCAAATAGTTATTTGAGAATACTACCGTAGGACATTGGAACGGATGCATATTTTTCTTTCTAAGGCTTAAAATGCATTATATTGACCTGTCAAATATGTATAATAGAACTAACTTATACCACTGTTAAGGGGACGGTGGAATTTAAAAATTAGTTTTTTTTTAAGTTTTTGTGTTTTCAACAAGAAATTTTATACATATGCGTATTATAACATCAGTTTATAAAATATGTGTTCAAAATTTCAATTTACATTAGAATGAAGTTTTTCAAAACAAATAATTACTTATTTTAATTAAAGATTAAAAATACTCCTTGCGCGCTAATTTTCAATCTTTTCTCCTAATTTTTTCTTTAAGTTAGTTATAAAGACAAAAGTTTTTGTGTATTCGTTATTGAATACGATAGATCGGAAACTTTTTAAAAGGATTTTTGTGAACCTAAACCCAGTTTTTGGAAAAATGTCACCTTTTGTTAAACATTATCACAAGTTTAAACTTCTTAATAACTTCATATCCAAAAATGCATACACAGATCTATTGTAACATGTAACAAGATAGTTTCTCCCAAATATCATTCATTTTTAACTAAAAATGAGATGCAAGGAGCATTTTTAAAACATACGAAGTGCGAAAAATTTTGTTTTGAGAAAACCGAATTTAAAGATTTTCTGAAAACTTACGTTTAACGCATGGTCATGAGAAACAGCAAATTAACTTTAAATACGAATATGTAGACACTAGATAACATTTTCGTATCATTTAACTATTTTTAATCTCATAATATTAAACATATCGCAAATTCTTATGTGATTCGAAGTTAGAGGTAAAAATAATTTATGCATTATATCCAATGAAAATTTTAAAATTCACTCGCATCATACGTTTAATCTTCATTTGTTACATTTACATTATTTTTTTAATGCTTTAGAATTTTTTTTTTTCCCAAACAGGTAAACTTTTCTTTTTTTCTTTTTGCTTTGATCCAAGCAACGTTGATCACGCTTTTTGGCAAACGAGTAGAGAAAACGAGTTTGTTTCTTCCCCTTGTACGCATATAGCATTCACATAACTGAAGTTAAATTCATTAATAGTTTTCAATACTGATATTTCTAGCCTTTTTTTAGAAATAAACACTCCTTTTGGGCAAATATATAATTATTGCATCAGTAAATAATCGTTGAAATACATTTTTTTTTTTTTTTTTTTTTTTTTTACATTTTCTCCAAAATTTAAAAGGCAAAGTTTACGTTGTTTACACATTTTAAATGCTTCTAACTTCTTTAAAAATTAGAATATTTGAACTCTGTTTTTTGCATACGATGTAGTTACGCATATGGAATATTAGAGTAAAAAAACAAATTCAATATTTTGGTTGATATTTAGCTATTTTAAAGTCCACCGTCCCGTTAAGAAAATAAAAGTAATAACAATCATAAGACCTTAAGTCCGTTGCTTTAGTTTGGATGCCTTCGTCATCGGTATTTTAAAGGAAGCAAATACATATTCATGTACACCTTCCACGTACAAAAAAGTTACAGTTTTCTATGTCCCTTTCTGCTGCGCCGACTGATGAAATTAAACATGCGTTTTTCATGTCTCGAAAGCGCGTCATAGGATATACATTGGTTTTAATAGGCATTTTGACACGAAATCGGACTGTTTGTGAAAAGACATACCAATTTTCCCATATTTGAATTCTACAACTCAAATTATGCCTAAATGTTAAATTTTGTAAAATTTAGTGCGAAATTTACCGAGAAACTTACAAATTTACCTTGGCGCACTTTTTTTTCAGTTCGCCACAAGAATGGCGTAATTTTTAATTTATGGTAATCCATTTTCATCGTTCACTGTCGGAAAAAATGTGCGCATCGTTCATTCTAACAAAGTGCGTAAAGCATATTTGGCGTTATTATCGCTTAAGAAATATGCCCAGTTTTAAAACCCGCCAGTATGTAAATTCACGTATACCTTAGGAAATTTTGAATAAAAAGCTTTAATGTTTTGCAGCTATGAGTAGAAATATATCTATTTCAAGCTGATGAAAATGCGTAGAAAATATCTATGCGTAGAAATATATCTATTTCAAGATGATGAAAATTATATGTTACAATTCAAAAATGTTTCCGAAAAATTTACAGAACTTACTGAAAATATAAATTTTAAAAACAACCCAGAAAATAGCTGTGAATTTTATTTGGACTGAACCTAAATTTCGAAATGTCATATGTTTCGAGTAAGTTTATTAAAAAAGCGAAATACGCCAATAGAAAATTCAAAACTATGAAAAAGTGCAATCGTAGATTTTAAACAAAAGTCTACAGATTTTGAGGACAATCAGACATAGTTCATTGTTCTCTAAGAGTAAAAAAAATTCAGAAATGAAAACAAAATCCTGAAGAAGAGAGATGGTCATCCTCGAAATGATAGTTTTATTCAAAATCGACGCCAGTTAAGATTGCTTTTTTGCATAATTTAATAATAATAATGTGCATAAATATAAAATTTATTTATGATTTTGAAACTAGGTTACGAGCCATTTTTGTACAGGATAATCACGCTCATACTTTTTACATAACATTGTTACACATTCACATTCTGTATGTCTAATCATGCTACTTAGTAAAGAAGTACTAGAAAAGAAAGAAATGCAATTGATCAAGGAATGAGCGTAATGTAAGTTAACAGAAAAAGACGACCATATTTCTGGACTTAATAAGAAAGAAGAATCTTATTTGAAATGTACAAATATCATTACATTAATTAACGTACTTTATTAAATAATACAATATACATTTATAAAACTGCGTAACCATTTAGGGTAGCGTAATTTAAATACTTATTGAATTTAATGAAGAAGTATTAAAGCGAGATTTAAATGCAATAACACAGAATGACTATTTCACTTTTGAAATACATCTTTTCTTATAGGTTTCGCAATTTCACTTGCGAGCTTCTAGCAGTAGCGGAGGCACTTGACATATATAGAGCCCTTCCCATTTCTGAGCAAGTAAAAGAAATCTTTGTCTTCTGTGACTCGAAGGCAGCTTTACAGGCAATCTTGGGTGGAAGCTCTCTAATCAGCGGGATCCACAGATGCAGGGTGGAATCTGTGGATCTTCTGCATTCTTCAGTGATTGCCAGCGTACGTCAATATCACAGGTAACGAGAACGCAGATACTGGCAAAAGACGCTCGAAATTCAATAATAATGTGAATGTCGCTCTTTCGCACGCAAATTCCATGGTCAAATACAGACTGAAGAAATTTCCAATTCCAATAAAGCACCAGCTCCATAACACCAATGGAGAGCGACTTATAACTAAAACTTAGAACTGGCCATCACAGAGGATTGAAAAGAGGGTAGGAAAATGTACAGATACTGTGATAACTGCCCGGACACAGAACTGACAACTGCACACGTTTTTGGTTGTCCGGTCATCCTTCCTGAATAGCTAAAAATTGGGGTCTCGTTCAAGAGACCAAACCTCTACGATGATACAATTTTGCAGATTGCCAGGGCTTTTCATCTTCGCCCATGGTATTATTTGAATAATCTTTATCATAGACACAAAAATAACACCTTTAAAACTTTACGTAATTTTCAATTATGTGGAATTTTTCAATAAAATAAGGGAATTTCAAGTAGAAGACCTTACTGAATTTTAAAATAACTTAATCATTGTGGAGATTATCTAACGAATGCTCTTTCCGCATTGCGCAAAATGCCGTTTTTCCATTTGTACTATAATTGCGTACAAAAAATGCTATTTTTACGGAATAAGTATTTTCTCCGTCCTTTTTGCCTGTCTTCGTAGTGTAACGGGAAGCACGCTCGACGCGTATTTGTGGTACCGAAGTTCGAAACCCAGTGAAGTCATTGCGGATTCCGTCGAGGGTATTGAGGATTTCTTTATTTTCCCGACTTCGAAAAAATTCTAGGGGAAAACCCCTACAAGGAGTTTTACAATTCTATTCCACCTACAAGGGGCGCCCGAACTAAAAGAGTGTGCACGATAATTTGTAGCCCCCAGGACTTGACTGCTGGGTGACTTCATTCCTACTCGCGCTTTAAATAGAGAATATAAGTTATTTTCTCCTTCCTTTCCCCATTCTTTCGTGGTAAAATTGGAAGCACCCCGACGCGTAATCGAGAAATCCGAAGTTCGAATCTTGGCGAGAGAAATGAGCATTCTTTCTTTCTGCATCGATTTAGACTAATAAGTCTACAATTTAGTCTCTGAAACTGATGTTTTGCTGGTGGTATTCAAAGATAATATGAGAATATTCGAAATCAGTTTGAATACTTTATCGAAAACGGTATATACTTTATTTGCAGTACAGGCATTTAATCTGATTATTCGGTATGCAGCTTTAAATAATTTTTTATGCAAATTACCTTGTGGGTAGACACAATTCTGTTCGTCGAGAAAATTAGGTTGAGCTTTTGTGTAAACATTTGAATAAGACATTAAAATGTTTTAATGACACGAGACAGGACGATTAACCAAGGCACTAGGCTGTAAGACTTCAATTAATAGAAATGTTTACAGTTAAAGAATACAAATACAATATCTGATCAAGGTATTGTTTCAGAATCTTGGTCATATATAAATGAATTCAAAAATGCTTGTTTATTACGTGACTGGAAGGTTGGCAATATTTAAATAACACATTATATAAAATAAGTAATTTTAAATAATTAAAACTAGCAAAAACATCTGTTCATCCGAAACTTATGTTGCATTTAGCAGACATTTTGACAAAATTGTCTATATTGATCCCAAGAAACTGAAAGCAAGCTCCAAGATTTTGTTTCAAAAAACTTATAAATGAAGAAATCTAGAAATTTGAATTAAGTTAAAATTTATCGAGATGTACGATGCAAAAAATAAAATAATTAAACAGTAAATGATATGGAAGTTTAACGTTTTATGTACGCTTCATTTATCTTAGTGAACAGAAATATATGAAAAATTATAGTTTTTAATAAGTGGTCAAAAGTATTATGTCATTTTGAAAACAGTACTAAAATCAGGCTTTTTATTAAAATTTAGAAATGTTATGTATTTTATTCAGATACTACTTAGATTTAAAGTCATTTTTATAACTGTGCAGGAAAGTATGGAAATTAGGGAAGGGCCGATTATTTTTCCCATAAGTTTCGCAAATGTTGTTCATTGGTGTTTGCGTCTTTTCCCACTTGATCGACAGAAACATCTGATCAGGTCCATGATATCAGAGCAAACCTACAAAATTCATCGTGGCAAGGGGTAAGATTGCGCCTGTCGTTGACAAGAACCGGTACTTTTTCGTTTTGCCGGCGCAAATCTCGCCAAGCAGACTTTATTGGCGACAACATACAGTATACACATAAAAAAATGTTAACAAATGTTAGTTCTGAGAAATTTTTTATTTTTAATTAATAAACATTTTAATATCGTTTAAAATTTTGTAAAAAAGACAATAAATAAAGACAATAATGTTGTAAAAAGACATTAATTTAAGAATTTACTATGCTTTCATAGTACAACCAACATACTGATTCGCCATTTCAAATCACGTGACCCCAAGTGATCTCATTTCACGTAAACTACGCTACAAAAATCTAATTGTTTCAGTAATTATCTACATTAATTTCAGATTAAATCTTAATTTGGAATACAAGTTTAAGTGCAAGAATTATTTCAATTCGTATGAATAGCTTAGTCAGAAATTATGTAAAACCGCAGTGCTTTACTTCGCTAGTGCATTCTTATTAGAAAAGATGAATTTAACCCTTGACTTTGCCTTTTCTGTGCTTTCGCCTTCGGGTGAGCGGTGTGATTGACTTAATTACCGTGAATGGCCTTAGGGCATAAAATTGAACTATATGGTAAAAATTCTATGTAATTGTATGCCAGTATTGAAAGAAACAATCAATCTGATAAGAAATGGCTGCGACTTGTTTTGAAAATGAGGCGTAAAAGTTTACCAGAGAGGATATTCCGTTTGACATCGGTTGTACCATTTGTGGAGACTTTATCGCTTGCGCCAGCAAAATGGAAAAGTACCCTAGGATCTTCAGCAACATACAGGTGAAAGTGCGACTTTGCTCAGTTTCGACCACAATCTTGAAAGAAAGCACCAGAAGGGGGCGGGTCCGGATGTCTCCCCTCCCCTTTCGCCTAGCACTAACCTCGCTAGAGGACTTTCGGCCAGCCGCATGTTGAGAGTGACTCCATGCCGCACAGACACTATACGTTTACAAACATCCCTGCCTTCTCTGGAATTCGAGCCCCAGCCTTTCAGTACAGCAGTTGGCGTCGCCCATCTCTATCTCGGTTGAAGGCAGTTTTGCAAATATGTATGTAAATAGCGCAGAGTCTTTTCGTTTGTTTCGGGATCTTCCAAGGGTAGACTCTATTGAAAAGATGTAGAAGCGAATTCTCGCTCTATCTTTGAGGAACAGATACTTCAGAAGAAGGTTTAAATAACCTTTTTATTGGAACTAAACAAAGATTGCACTCACTCGGTGCTCATAATCACCACCACTTGTGGCTAACTAACTCGAGTAGAAAATAAAAACATAAAATCACAATAAAGTAAGATGTGCTACACAACTGATTCCTTAATTATCTAGACCGCTAACTCGCCTGCACACAGCAAAGCCCAACGTATAATATCAATATGATCTAAAAAGAATGGCTAAGCACCAACTATTCACGTAACGAGCTACTTCAAACACGCGGCAATCCATTCGGAATTAACTCTTAAAACCGCTGCTTAAATACAGATTCCGAACTCACTTAGATTTGTGTACTACATCATTAAAATTTACATTCTGGGAGGAAACTCAAATCACAAGAGAAAGGAAAATTTCACAGACTAAAAATAATTGATCAGAATAAAATAAGGTATATACAAGATTTTCAATACAACACTATTGTTATTTAAAATATTACACACGGTTCAAAGTAGACCTGACATTTTATTTTTAAATTAATTATGTAAATTAAACTAATTAAATTTAAACTTAAAAATGTTATTTGTTTATAATTATATTAATATAATTATGAAAAAATCTGATGTGTGCACCACATGACTTCCTTGTACGGAATATTAAATTATACCCATTTTTTCTTGCATTTCATTTGAACTTATTGGATTGAATTAAATCCACTTCGTCGATAGCGCATAAACCACAATAAAATAAATGCACTCTTTAAAATTCACTATATTTGTTTACCATAGCGACATTCTGGCGCTACGTTCAATTAGCTTATATTTCGTTCATAATATAACTCAGAATGCACAAAATTTATATCATTTAAAGAATTATCTAATCGTTGCCACATGTTCTATTCAAATACTATAATAAAGCTAGAACGATGTATAAAAGAAATTAAGCAAACAAAACAAAAAAGAAACAGTTTTTCACAGACGATTCAGTATTTCTCATTCAATTAATTTAGTTCTCACTTCGCGACAAGGCAAAAATACATTAAAACTCAAGGTGTCTGTATTGAAAATTATGAAGTAAATCTTAAACACTTATTTCCTCGAATAAATTCCAGAATGGATTAAGCATGATTAGGCATGATTTAATTCGCAATAATAAAAGAAAGTATTATTGGAAAGCTTAACGTTCCCTAGATTGGCAACAAATCTACTATTCTGCTGCTTCATATGTAAACAAGCAATGGCCGCCATAGAAAAAATTATTAGGCTTAGCGGCAATTAAACAACTTTTAAATTGTTGACAATTCTAAAAATATTGCATACAGATTTACTAAAGGCATATAAACCTTAACCGGAAGATAAGAACAACATAATTCAATCATTTTTAAAGCAACAATTGCCCAATTTACAAACATGCAAGAATAAAGAAACTGACATCACTGAGCCGAGTGACAGAGTGGATATATACATATATTTATATACCTTTGGTGCGGCCGATTGCAACCAAAATACGAGGTGTACATCTACATGTTATAGCAGTCCTATATATAAAATTTCAACGTTCTGAGGCTACTCATTTTTGAGTTATGAGAGATACATATGTACGTACGTACGCACAGAAGCCAGGAAAAATTCTCTTTAGAATTCATTTTAAATTAGTTTTAATTTTTTTTTCGGGCAAAAGAGTCCTTTATCCTGTCCTTACATATAGATGTCACGCAAAAACATTGTTAAATTGCATTCGATAGCGTGAAAATGGATATTTGCGTTGAAATATGATGCCTGAAACTTTTCGCGATCACAATACTTCCTTTTTACTTCGTACAAGGAAGTAAAAATATATTATTTATAATTATAATACATAATTATATTATTTTTATTAATTTAATATATTTCATACATAATATAATTTAACTTGCGTCATTTCATACGTCAGTAACATTTTTAAGCTTTCCAATAGATGTTATAATATTCCATTTTAAGTCTTAGAAAAAATACGCGAAAGTTGTTTTCGGCATGCAAAGTATTCAATGCTTAATAATGAAGCACGTGTATGTGTGTGCTTAAATTTGGACTTGATAAATCTCAATTGCATTTCTGTGAAAGAAATATTTTATGCGAATAGAAACCGCTTATTAAGTTTGAAAAGAAGACGTTAATGGAAAATACTTTTCAACAAATACTATGCAACTTAAAATGTTCATTTTCAAGCCAAGATGCTTTGCACAAATTTCAAAATGCTTCTATGAATAATCATTTATATGACAAAAGATTTCGAGAGTAAAACGCTTTTAAGAAAAGCCACAAACTTATTTTCATAAATGATAGCAAACAGTTTTGAAAGTACTTCAGAAAAAAGAATTCAATAAGCTACATTTTTAGAGAATACTAAAAGCAAGGAAAATGAAGTAATCTGAAAAAAAAAAAAAAAAAAAAAAAAAAAAAAAAAATGAATCCTTTGTAAAAATTCAAAAACAAGCAAACTATTGTATCCATTTATATATTTAGAGGAAAAATTCTCACAATTTCAGCTTTCTCCAGCTCAGTATTTGTTATGATATATTTTGCTTATGAAGATACAGCACCTGCAGGAAGTAAGGTTTTTTTATTGTAACAGCGCTTCAGAATCTGAGGAATAACCGGAAATTTCCGAGAAAGAAATATCCGCCGGATGTTCTGGAGACACGAACTGTTTCTGGAACAGATTGCTTCTGAAGATGCATAAAAGACCCAAGAATTAATGCAGCTTAAATTATATGCATAGAATTATAAATTATTAGAATTATCTCCTTATAAAAGAAAGATTATATATTAATATGATTTGAATCCCTCTGGCTATGGTGTCGTTAACGAAACATGTTGTCCAAAATGTTTTAAGGGACTTGAAATTAAAATCCCAAACTGTTAACTAAATTGCTTAAAATACTGCATCAATCGTGTATTTGCAATTATCCATTATGTTAGTCGTTTATACTCAGCCTAAGTTCTAAAAGAAATTAAAAAAATTTCTTATTATTTCGTTAAAAAGAAAAGTTATTAATACAATTTTTTTCATAACGTCTAATGAAATGATTTCAGTACAAAATCTATTATAAAATATTAAAAAACTAAAATTGCTGACTGAACTGTTATGAATACCGTAAGATTAATATCATTCATTGATATTTATTGAAGCAAGTTAGCTTTTTAGTCTTTTATAAAGGCATTATGTTAATAAACACAATAAAAATTATAGTTGATCTTAAATTCATGACGTATTAAATTAGAGCAGAAATAAATGTGGCATTCAGAAAGAGTTTGCCTAAGACCGATTGCAATTCCGATTTTATATAACTTTGGCGGCATAATATAGAGAGGGACTTGGTGTTATTTTATACATCTATTTAGCTATAGCATAATATATGAAAAATAGATAATAAATTTATAGTTGAAAGCAATTTTAAAACGCCAGGAACATCACATTTTTACGTATTCAAGGCCAAGGCATTTGTTCTCGCCATGCCTTGAAATGACAGCACCAAAGTGGAGAATTTTCTTCGTCTTAATTAGTTTGCTTTGTGATCTCAGTACATGAGAAGGATGAATTAGTATCTTCAACTACTTCCTTCAAATCAATGTGAATTGAGGAAGGAACTATTTATTATTTCAAAACAACTAGTCAGGCTGGTTGAATTTATCACGGAAGCTCTGCACCATAAGAAATGCACGGAACTCCTTATGACGTGGCGAAAACATAGAACAGAGTCTGACATAAGGAGTTGATCTAAAAACTAATCGGGATTTTAGTGTCAATCAAGGACACTTCTATTTATTACCCGACAAAAACACCACTGCAGGAGTGCTCCAGGGTTCTTTTCTTGCTCGCATCCTCTACCTCTTTTACCATTAACCAAAGACTCACATGAACTTCTCATATTAAGCTCGTCATAGGAACGAAGTGTGGTTATCACCAACCAACTTTATGTGCTCCTTGGAAATTACTCTGTCTCTCAACGAAAAGTGAAGGATTATGCATTATAAGGCCAGTTGTTTGCTACGTATCTGCATCTTGGGCTTAAGCCTCGAAAGCAAACTTTGACAAACTTCAGGTGGTACAGAATAAAATTCTGAAAAGAATTGTAAATGCACATTACCTGATTAGAAACAAACTTATCCACGACGTCTCCAAAATCGACCCAGTAGTGTATCACATTACTAAATAATCGTTTCTTCAAAAATACGCTTAGCTATAATGCTGCAAATTTTTCAGTAATTACCAAATCATGCTTAGAGATTACAACTTCGTAATCTAGCTTTGACTACCAACGCTTACCTGCTTTCTTGCACGGCGCGTGACTTTTCTTTTTTGGGTTAACTTTCTCATCTAGCTTACTAAAGCCTCTCCTGCGGACACAAACAATTTCATAACCAGTACCAGTATAATTTAACATACTTGAAATGTATCTGTGTACATCGAATTTGCGATTTCAACTGACTAGTAAAAATCTATCATCAAAGCAACATAAGGCGGACTACATGCAATTCCTTCACCTCTTCTAACGTTCCTGGAAGCATTAGAACAACATTGTATTTGATATCGAAAACATAAACCTGATTCAGGAGATTCTAAACCAATATCTCATTCTTGAATGGCCCACAACTACTGCATACATAAAACTCTCGTCGGGTATTTATCTCTTACGGAGAATTTTTTTACGGTCGCATCATAGGTTAGGCCCTAATGGGACTCTCTCAATAACTGGCAAGAGTAGGGAAAACTATCACCTGAAGGCCAGTATACCGATAGAGTATGAAAGTCTCATGCATGAAACTGAGAAAACTGAATCGCTAGTTGATAAATATGCACCTTAGGTTTGTCTAAATAATATATTTTACTCACAAGCAGAAAACGCTTGGCATCACAAACTCTTTGACCATACATTACGAAAGCCTACGCTATTAAGCTAGCCAAATCATTCTACGTCTTGCGATATATCGGAGTAAACGCGAGGTTACGTCTGAATGAAATATCTAATAAAATGGGCAAGAAACATGGAAATTACTATACTCAGCAAGTTTTCAAAACTGTCAACAACTTGATAGAAATAAACTGTTTTCCGTTTGGATGTGGAAAACTACCAACATCTTTCCAATTCACAAGCTTTGGAAAAATCACAGAGACTCATTATCCTATCGATCTATCTGCTTTGGTGTCCAAAAAAAATTATTAAATTCGTTATTCCAGGGAAAGTAACTCCTCGTGTAGGAAGATATACGGATTCAGATGCAAGCTCTGTATCCGAGTATGCAGAGTGCTTATGACTGTTGAATAAGAAGAGTACAACCCGAGTTCAATCTCAGATGTACCGCCTGGCTGCATGCTCGGTTTTCATAGTTTACCCTATGTGTAACGGGAACCCGAATCAGTTATCATCTTAGAACGTTCTCCACGAAGGCATCCCACGCTTTAGGCAGATGGTACTTGTGCGCTTTTGCTTTGCCTTATTCATATAACCAAACCTAACTTACCATATACCGACCTTAAAAACTCACTGAGGTGAGTAACGCCAGGAAAATCTTGCAACTGAAGTATCCTTTTTCTGTTACTGTAACGAATACTGTAGAGACGACCTTCAATCGCGTGTGGTTTTAGAAACTCATTAACAAATGTATAACTCTGGATGTCCTATATTACATTCTCACAATGGTTAACTTCTATTAACTCATACACATTTTATCGTTTGGTACAAAAACACATATCGCACTCTGCGAAACATTCAAGCCTGTGTACTTCGAGGTATGTTGAATAAATATTTAACATACCTCGAGAGCAACTTTCATTACACTACCACGGTAGCTAGTCATGCAAACGATAAGGAAATTAAACCTCAAAATTAATATTCTAGAACAGTCATTTAATCAGTTCAAAACCATGCTTAAGTATCAGATATCTTTCTTCAAAAGTGTTAAATTAACAATCAATGTCAGTATATCTGAGGGTATATTATTTACAGTTAGTCACAAAAGTCTGCGTACAGACTAAATTTTAAATTAAAAAAACACTTAAAGCATAGAAAAATGTATTTTAATCATTGCATTTTTTTCTTCTATTAGCTAAAATTGTAGGCTTAAATAAAAAGTAAATAATATCAGTGTAATACTTTTTACATTTTTTCAAAAATATATTTTGTCGAAAGAACTAAGAAATTTCTTCCAATAAGTCTGCGTACACTTTCAAAAAAAAAGCAAAGTATAAGTTTTTTCATTACTTCAATACTTTGTAGGATATCCTTTATTCTTCAAAACAGCTTGCAGACGTCTAGGCATTGACTGAACTAGTTTTTCAGTGTCATCCGACGTAAATTTCGCCCATTCGTCCTGCAATTTACTAATTAGCTCATTTCACGACGTAATATTGTGTGTTTCGAATTCGTTTCTCCAATTTTGCCCATAAATGTTCGATTGGATTGAGGTCTGGTGACTGTGGAGGAGTACGCAACTGTATTGGAGTGTGATAGAGGAGATATTCCTTCACAATGTTAGCTGTATGTTTCGGGTCGTTGTCTTCTTGGAAAATAAAGGTATTAGAAAGCTTTAAATTTCGGGCACTGTCTCGTATATTTTTCTTCAGAATATCCAGGTAAACATACTTATCCATGACTTTATCAATAATTGTGAAAATTTTCAACTCCTTTCGACGACATACACCCCCATACTATCACACCGCCAGCTCCATGTTTGACAGTTGGATTTAAATTTCTCAGATTCAGTTCTGTTCTTGGTTTTCTCCATACAATAGAGTGGCCATTAACTTTAAATATTGTAAATTTACTTTCATCTGACCAAATTATATTGTTTCAGAAGTCTTGCGAAGAGTTTAAATGTGTTTCGGCAAAAGCAATTCTTTTCTTTCTATTTGTCTCGGAAATGTATGGCTTAGACCTAGGTTTGCGTCCATGATAATCGGCCTTTCGCAGCACTTTTCGTACAGTTTCAGGAGAAATTTACTTGTTGCTAGTTAAAAAAATGTCTTTTGCAATGCTTGCAGCAGAAAGTTTAGGATTTTGTTTAATTCGTAAAAGAATTTTTTTCCCTTCTCTCTGCGTTAGCTTCTTCGGTCTCCCACATCTTGGTTTTACAGCAAGACTACCAGTGCCAAGATAGTTTTGAATAACTCTTTGCACACTAGAAAATGGTTTTCTAATGGTTTTACCAATATAACGAAAAGTTTTACCTTCATCTCCCAATTTGATAATTAGTTGTCTCGTAACTAAAGGAATTTCTTTATTGGTTGTCATTTTCGTCAAAGAAAATAGAAATAACAACTTCCAATCAACGTGAAATTCGCTTCGGAAGTCAATTACCTCGAAAGTGTAACCTTCTTTGCATTCTCAAGTTTGAAGTTTAAAAGTTAGATAAAAAATCCCCCGCCTCCTTCGCGTTGTACGCAAACTTTATTGGCTTTGATTTCTGGCCACTTACTTTTTAAAAATTAGTGTGCATAAATTATTAAATATGAAAATATTACAGTTAAATAATTTCAAAGTCCCTTATTGAAACTAAATATTTAAAAAATAAAACTTTAAGAAACTACCCTTTTTGCACCTTAAAATTTGGATTTGATGTTACTTTTCTTGATGTACGCAGACTTTATTGACTAACTGTATGTACTGAAGGAAGATTTATATATATAACCATATGCATGGAACTATTATACCGTGGACTGAACCAGTCATATAAATTCGTGTTGCATTCGACCAAACTTACAACGAATCCTCAAATATGCTTTTTCTCGTAATTTTCTGTGTGTAAAGCAGTGATTTATCCTTTTAATTTTGGTTGGGAAGTTCTCTTCCTTAACAACTTACTCATCTAAACGGCTCTGTTGTGTGTCATAATCACTTACTCCTTCCCAGTCTGAGGTTTTCTCCATGGCATACTAATTTGCATCAAAAGAATCAAAATATCCCTCTTTCGCAGATCACCTGCAGGTGGTTTGTTTGTAATATGTACCCGCACAGTGAACTATGTATTAAACATATTCGGCTAATTAAGGCCAAAGTTCTTAAATATGTTTCCATAATATCGAAACTTCGAATTATGGCAAATTCGAATTTAAGAATTAGAATTATCGAATTTAAGAATATTTCCTGTCCTGATATACGACTTTGTAATTTTAGAATGCTTTTGCCTTTTCTACAGACTTGTTGATAAAATTGACTAACTTGTCGATAACGGATTACAGCAAGTTCAGAGCGGGATAAGTCTGGGAAATAAGATGATAATGATACAATAAAAATGTTTCTATACAACGAAACCCACGCTGTTAGTTTAAATGCACTTTGCCGAAAGTACGATTTTCGAAAGCACAAATTACACTATTCCAGATGTCATGTCATTTAAGAATATTTTTCCAATAGCCAATAGTTTTACTACGCCAACACCCTTAAATAGACAAATTTCGTTCATGATATTGACATTATACTTGCGCGGACATTTTAGAAAGATGATATATATACAGTACGGCTGTATAAGTCAGTTCAGATTTTTATATTACGTTGCGAAAACTTTCTTCAAAAGAACAAGTTAGTGTAAATATGTGAATAGGACTTCTTGAATCCCATTTGTAAATTAAAGAAAACTATACCAATTAATCGGGATTTTTAAACAACAATTAAAATATTATTCTGGACAAAATCGAAAATTCACTTTCAGAGTCTGGTTGTTCATTGCTTTTTTAGCTCTTCTAGCGTAGAAATGTTTTAATAACTCGATTCCTCTATAGGTCAGAATTTCTGTTCTAAAAGTTCAGTACATATTCGTATAATGTTGTCCAACATTTTCCTAAAGAGGTTTTATTACTTTTGTTTAAATATTACCAGCCTATGAATAATTTGAATAAATCAAATAATATTAGGATTATAGTTTCAAACTTCTCAGTATTAAAAAGAGTATGCATTTCTTTTCACCACTGCTTCCTCCTGTGTAACGTGCATAAGAGCCAGTTTCCCTTAGAAGGTCCTCCATAAAGGAATCCTTCCCCTCAGATAGCCCTAGTGTGCTTCGCCATAATCAGTTAAACCAAACTTTCCACCACCGATTTCCAAGCTAAATCGACTTTTAATAGCTGGTCGTTTGCAATCGACTTTACAATGTTTTAATAGTAGAATGCTTTTACAGCTATTTTTAACAGATAAGCAACCAGAGATTCAGAAAGTAATTTGCTTTAAAAAGGAAACTGGTTGAATAATTACTAAGCTCAAATGAATTATACTATATAATATTCAGATTTTAAGCGAATATGCGTATTTGCATTAAAATGGAAAAGTACACTAAAATTTTAAAATATGTGGGCTATAAAAATACGTAAAATGCTTTCCATTATTTTTTTTAATTCAAAATCTTTTCCATCGTAAGAAATTTCATAGAAATAAAATTACAAAATAATTTTCACTACTCTTTTAGAAAAGTGAATTCCCCCCTTGAATGCTATGCAGTTAGAAAGCAGAATAACCATAAAATAGCATAGATTTTGGCTGTTCTCCCAAAAATGAAACGACCAGCTACAGTTGGCGAAATTGAGCGCGAACCTCGCGTCGATATCTCACAAAGGTTCGGCCGTGGGAAAAAAGAAGTAAGCTTTTATTGAAGTCGATAGTGCAACGCAGGATTTTTTAAAGTTACATGAAAAATGTCAGAAATGCATCAAACAGAATATGCATATTTTATACGGAATTTTAACTTTTTATGGCGATGCACCGAAAGAAAGCTTTCAAAACGGGTACCCTTCATTTGCTGTTGAAAATACCTTGGCGTTATATAAAGTGTGACTAAAGTCTGCACTGTAGATAAATCTATCATTCATGTGAAGATAAATCAAAATAACAAAATTTTACAAAACGCTTTTATGAGAACAAGGAAGATTTTAGAAAATATAAATCAAAACCGTAATACTTTTTGGCAGATATTTTCCAAATAACCATTCTAACGTAGAACAAAATGTTTGCGGATGAAAAAAAATAACTCCTCTTAGCTTCGCTAAAATATCTGGAAGAAAATTTGTCAGTGTGCCTCTTTGTTTTTCTTGCAATTACAGATATTTCAGAGTAGCTTATAAAAGACATTTTTATATGTTTATTCATTTATTATTCACTTTCGTGTCAATTTAGAAGCCATTTAAATATCTGAAATTTTCTTAATCAACGTCCCATTCCAAAGTTGATTTCTTTTCCATCCACTCCTACAAATGCACTTTAAACGATTTTTATTAAAATAATTTACAATTTTATATGCCTTTTAGCTAAGCACCTGTCACATAATTTTACATAAATCCATATGAAGTAAAATAAATCAACGATCACGTTAAAATGAAAATTTGCTTTAATATTTTATTTTATGTAAAGCATTTATAGTCTTCTAAATATTAACGCCAAAGAGAATAAATGCGTATTCAGATTTCACACAGCACGTTGATGTAATTCATTGAGAATTTCGTATTAAGAAATGCATTTATTTTATAGACTACTAAATGTTGCATGGATCTTTCGGCTTTGATTATGCAATTACCATCTTTGCTATATCCCTGTCTAGTATTTTTCAGAGATTTTATAATCATGCAATATATCTTACATATGCAGCTAAAAATAATAATGATTCAAATGATGAATGTTATAAATTCATGGAACAGCCGCAAAGAGCTGTTATAGATCCCTAGAACTTCCCTAGGTTCTTTATAGGAAGGGCTGTTGTTGCTGCAAACAAAAAACACTGAAAACTTTAAAAATGTAGCTTATCAAATTATTTTAGCGCTAACACTTTCCTTTTCTAGTGAGTGCCATTATTTTCAGATAAGATAACGGCAATGAGAAGTAAATGATTTTTCAATTTTAATGGGATTTAAGAATTATAAAATTGCAGATTATATATTTTACTAAATCTAATGTCTGTAGCATATAAAATAATGGGTACTATTCTGTTTTGAGGGCCGTAAAAAAATTGCAGCGAAAATGTATGCGCAAAAGCGCCAAATTTAGCAAACGTGCCCATTTAACAGCGCGCCAAATCTAGCACATACGCGCTGATTTCAGATTGCGTAAGTTTATATAGTTCTATATTTCTTAAGACCGCATTGAAATACTAGTTTAATTTTTAAATCTTATTTTTTTTTTTTTTTTTTTTTTTTTTTTTTTTTTTTTTTTATCCTATGGATTTAACAATTAGGGAATTGCCCATGACGAAAACCCGGCAATATAATTTTGGGTAAAGTGCAGAATCATCCACTGCTTGACGCGATTTTAAGAACTGCACTTACTTGGTATCCATATGCACATCGACCTATTTTCACTTAAAAAAATCCTAGAATTGCAAAAAAATGGCACTGCGCATACCCTTGACTTTATCTATGTACACATCGACCTATTTTCACTTAAAAAGTAAAAGAAAATTGACAAAAATCCAATTGTTTTTACCCTTGTAAAAACCGGCAAACAAATAAGTGAGCGATTCTGCACTTTACCGAGAATATTTTCAAAGAAAAGACATCATTCATTATAGAAAATTACGTTTGAACGACCAACGAGATGAAATTATGCTTTAGCGATAAGTCGGTAGCGAAATAGCGATGCAGGCATCCATTCAGTTATGTTTAACAATTTTTGTATAAATTAAAATAATGATCTGAAATAGTTATTTACTCTTTTGCTTCCATTCTGTCATGTTTAAACTTTTTCATATAAATTATAATAATAAAAAAGTATTATATGAAATTAACCTTTCATCTAAATTAAAACATCAATCTTAGATAGTTATTTACTATTATACTTCCTTTCTTGCGGCAATTATTAGGGTTGCCGCAATTACTTTTGGCAGCATTGGCATCAACAATAGTTTGGCGATTTTTTACGGCCCTCGAAACCGAATAGTTATTTGTATTGTTAATAATAAATAATGTATTGTTAACAGCACTTAAGTATTTTGTAGCCGTGAAAGGAGGAAATATTGGCGATTTTATTGTTACAAATTAAAATTATGCCCATTTTTTAATTGTAGTTCTGCTTTTCAGGACCCTATCCCATTTAGCTACCGCTCAGGATCATAAAGATAATGAATTTTAATTTATAAAATTACATAATCAAAAATGTTATTTATTTTTGTGAATGTCAACTGTTTCAGTATATGTGGCATAATACTGCGTTTTTTATATGTTATCTAAACACAAATGATGGATGGTTCTCGACGTACGACTACTCTTGCGAATAAACATATCGGTAACCAGATCAAGTCCCCAACTTATCAACCCTGTTGAAACTGAAACAAAGAAATTTCAATAAATTAAATACATTATAATAAACAAATAGGTACTGATAAGTATACAACTTTTGCTAAATTACTTTGGTTTTACTTTCGCGCGTGAAAATTAGGATGAAGAGGGATCTTTTCTGAAGAGGGATTCATGTTAAGTATTCATCGAGTTGAACAAGAAGAAACTGACTACAGTTTGAAACTGAAACAATGAAATTTTGAAACTTGACTGAATTAAACTTTTTCAACAGGCTATTTAAAGTAGTTCGTTCGGTACTTACGTTTTAGCGCAACCACCTCGAATCTGGCGAATTTTTATAAATGAAAAGTAATCATGGCCACGTTGCTTGACTGAAGGAATATTTATGAGAATGGTCGTTTAAATAATTATTATACTTATGTTTGTCAGATTTAGCATATTCTGGAAAATCTGGGGACTTCTAGTAAGGTGATTGCGATAATATGTATATGTACCGTCCCTTATTACATTCACATAAGGATGCCAACGCTATTCCCGAAAACTGAAATATTCCCTCATCACTAAATAGAATGCTTCCAGCTTCCTATGCGGGACAAACTGAATGTATATGGTGGAGTCAAAACTTACTTTTTATTTTTTGTTTCAAACTTGAAACAGGAAAAGGGATTAGAGTGTTGAATCAAGCGAGTATGCATGCAGTAGTTTTAAAATAAAGGGGGGGATTACATTGGAGCAAAGGAGATTTCTTTCGACTCACACTTTCTCTCAAACATGCCAAAATATCGTAGTAATTTTGTCTTTTATCCAGCTCAGAGGAATAAATTCTTTGTGGAAAATATGTATTTCCTTCACCTGCTAGCTCACTCGAGATCTTTCATCCAGTCGAACTTGAGTTTCTTCTTCTTCAGGCCTGTTAATTACTTCAAGAGTCATAGCTGTGAATCAAACTCATTTCTACAACGTGAGATATTGACTTAGCAGAGAGCGTTCCAACCGAACAGCATATTTCTTCGTTTAATACTTTCTACTCGGTAGGGCACTTTATTTAACGAGGAAAACTTGGGTGATTTGATTGCAATCTGCGTGTAGGACATCGAAGGAGACTTTTCTGAGCAAATAAGGTTTAAAATTCAGTTGAACTCTGTGGTTTTTCCTTTTGATCAATGTCACAAATGTGTGCACAAATAAAAGGCTCTTGGCGATTTATACTTTGGAATACTGAGTGAGATTTTCGAAATCATTTTTCAGCCAGCTAACATGAAAAAATACATTATTTCAAAATGCCAGGCTCGTTTTACCCAATTCCTCCGTAACATTTTTGCAAGAATATAAATTCATAACATAAATGATAAGAACCTAAAAATTACCTGTTTAAAATGCAGGTCATGAGTTCTAATATGCTAATTAAAATGCTCATTGTAAAATTATAAGAAAGGTTTCGTGAGTAATGTGCTACTAAGTGCAATGCGAATGTCTTGTATCAAGTAATTCGATTTCTTAATTATTCAATCATTCACTGGATCGGTTTGCTGTTTACCACACGAATGAAAGCCACTTTAAAATGACCCCCACAAAAGCATCTCTTCCCTTAGGCAGATGGCCCACTAGCGGCCGAGCAGTAAAGTCGCTGAACACTGGTAGTTAGGTTCGAGGTTCGAATCCCGCGAACGGGCTGGCTGTATGAGCGTTTTCGTGGTTTTCCCCATGTGTAACGTGTATACGAGCCAGTTTCCCTTAGAAAGTCCTCCACGAAGGCATCCCTCCCCTTAGGCAGATAGCCTTAGTGTGCTTTGCCATAATTAAATACACCACACCACACCCTTAGGCAGATGGCTTATAATTAGATACCATCATTAATTAAACAAACAAAACAAACAAATCAGAATCTAATAATTAAAGGATATATTTTGCAATATTAATTGATGCTTTTTGTATCAAGTAGGATTCTATTAAAATTTCGGAAAATAGAGTTATTGGATAAATAATGATAGTTAACACGCAAAAGCTTGAAATGATAAAACTGATATTATTTGCAATAAAATAATTCCATTCGTTAGAAATGTTTCTGAAAAATCTAAGTTGTACGTAAAATCCGTTATTACTTCCTTGTAAGAATTAAAGGAAGAACTGAAATTACGAAAAATTCCGGGTATCATATTTCAAAGAGAATATCCATTTCGATCGCTATCGAATGTAATTTAACGATGTTTTTGCGTAACATTTGTACGTAAGGGCAGAATAAAGGGCTCTTTTCCCCAAACCAATTATAAAACTGATTTAATTCAAAAGAGATTTTTTTTTCGTGGCGTCTGTACGTACGTACGTACGTATGTATGTCGCATAACTCAAAAACGAGCAGCCTCAGAACATTGAAATTTTGTATATAGCACTGATAGAATATGTAGTTGAGCATCTCGTTTTTGGTTGCAATCGCCCGCATTAAACGCATATATATATATATATATATATATATACCCACTGTAACTAGGTTCAGTGAGCTCAGTTCTTTTTAATCTTATATGTTAGTAAATTGCGCATTTTTTGCTTTAAATGAGTGAATTATGTTGTTGTTATCTTCCGGTTAAGGTTTTTATACCTTTAGTTAATCTGCATGCAATATTTGTAGAATTATCAACAATTTAAAAGTTGCTTAAGTGCGCCTAATCCTAATTTTTATTTATCATAGCAGCTATATTTGTTTACATTTGAAACTTTGGCACTTTCAGTATCTTTTGCTGAGTGTGACCAAAATTAAATTTTCATTTTTCTGCACCGAAAAATCTGCTTTGTTGTCCGCTGGGCGAGTTGCTTGTTTTTGCGTAAAAACTCTAATTTTAACTGTAATTTGTTTTATTGTTTTAACTGTATTTGGCGTTTTATTTATTTATTTATTTTTTTTTTTTTATATTTTTCAATTTTTTTTAATGAAGATATTGAGGTTTAATGTATTTTTGCCTTGCTGCGAACTGAGAACAGAATTAATTGAATGAGAAATATATCTCTAATGAATTTCGAGGAAATAAATTTAAATGAAATGCAGCAAAATTTTCGTATAATTTAATATTCCGTACAAGGAAGTCATGTGGTGTACACATCAGATTTTTAATTTAAAGCAATTACGAGTGTTCAAAAGTCAAATGTGTATTCCAGCAGAAAGAGCCATCCATATAGTAACCTAAATTAGATTTGTGTAAACTCTATCTCTGGAAGATACCTGAACATTATATATATAAGCGGCTAAAGTGTGTGTCGCTGATAGTTTATTGTTGCCACTCGGAAAAATGAGCGCGTAAATTAACATTTTCGCAGTTTTTAATTAATATCTCGGCCGATTAAAGTCGTACGAAGATGAAAAGGGTATCTATGGATTCCGAGAATTTTTTGGAATCCTAGGATATGCGTCTCGAATTTCACCTCGGCGCCGTTCCGTAGATATTCGAGAAAAAAGAATTTGACACGTAGTCAAATCCCTCTAATAGGGAAAACCCAAGAAAGAAAGTGGAAAATGTAGGGAAAACGTAGCGAAAAAATAGTTTTTAATTAATATCTCGGCTAATTAAAGTCACAAGAAGACGCCAATGGTCAAAATGGCGTGCCACGGACCTGAGGAATCCAACGGTGTGCTTCGCTAAGCCCGGGAGCCAGCCGTTTCGGAGGAGATGGTGTTACTTCCCCCCGTATAAAGATGTGGCTTAAGTGTCTGTTTGTCGCCGATAGTTTATTGGTTGCTTGCGTAACTGTACTAGCCAACAGGGTTGCCGTTTCAATTGAGATGTAGACAATTTAATGTAAAACTTGCCTTTGCTATGACCATCAATAAGTCTCAGGGCCAAACGCTTAAGCGTGTTGGCAATTTTTTTTTTTTTTTTTTTTTTACCTGAACCTGCATTTGGACACACTCAACTTTATGTTGCGTGTTCAAGAGTTCGTAAAAGAACGGACGTAAAATTAAAAATATTAGATGGTCCTCTGCAAGGTGAGCTTAAAAATCATGGAAAGATCTACACAAGAAATGTTGAGTACAAAGAGATCTTTGACACGTGAATTAACATTTCATTATTTAAATCACCTTTATTCATTGAACTAGCTGTGGCTCTTAAGAAATGTACCGCCAGTGGTTTCCTTCATTGCACTTACTTTAAGCAATTAAGCAAGTAGAAGGGGGGGAAACCCGGTGGGGCAGTAAGCAAAGGGGCTTGCGCGCCGCCTGCCCTGGGTAATTCTGTTTGAATTAGAAGACACCTTTGCACAAATCATTTTAATTACAATTAATAATATCTAGAACAGCGGACATTTCGTATGACTGCTGGGCTTTCTAGTAAATCATATTCGGAGAATATTTTAAATTATATCTTATTATGATAGAAAGTCATATAAGAAAAACTTAAATTTGGGCTAGTTAACGTGTGTATTTGTTGACTATTCCTTCATTTGCTTCTAATTTATAATAAAGGGATCCGCATATTAGTAAAAAATAACTGTGTAAGGAGCAGAAAATAAAATTCATATTGATTTAATTTTTCACCTTAACTTTTCAAAGCAGTCTTATTTTCCTCTGTAACGATGTGCTGAAGCTCTACATACAATTTCCTTTCAGGCAAATTAAATAAGTATCCTGATATTAACTAACATTACGATCGAATTCAATGGCATTTAACCAAATACAGTTAAAATGTTTTCAGTTTACTTCCTAATTTTTAAAAGAAGATATTTATCTTTATTGCGTTTAAGCAGCAGACGAAGGAAAAAAGAAAAAACCTTGTACATGCTTTGGGATGGTTTAACTAAGAAACATTTAGAACTAAACTTTCGATGTATCATTAAAATATTTTTTATATATGTGTTAGAATAAGGAAACCGTTACATCTGAAAAGAAAAATAACTAAATTTATAAAGTTAATACCGAAGGCTTTAAATTTTTTAATTAGTTAAATTACCTTTCGTAGAAATTTGGTATTTGCAACAAAGAAGGTAAAGTGAATGAAATTCGTAATTTTACAAATAAAATTAGAAAATGAAATAGGTAATGTGGAAATAACATTTTTATTTACGCTTTTAAATACAAACATAATTATATAAGAATAAATCTGATTAATTTATTCTTTATTCTAATGATACAAGAATGCTAAGAATGCGTCTTAAAATCTCAGTTTCACATATTGCGGAATCAGGCAAAGTACTTTATCTTTATCAGATCGCAAAATTTATTAGTTTCAAATATTTTAAACTGTTCGCATGTTAGTATTTAAACAATGTTATCAGCGACGTATGGCAATTTGACAACATATGGAAATTTGACTAGAAGGCGAGTGCGAAATTTGGTTACATGTTTTATCCCAACGTGCAAGAGCGGTACGGCTAGGCAGAAAAGATTAGTGACATCGGAAAATCGATGTCTTAAAAGCGAAGAAAAATAGGTAACAATTCCGACCAGATTCGTTTCGTTGCCTCTAATTTGCTCGCTGTTTCAAATGCTTTCAGAATTTAGCAATTTTTCTGCAATAACCGCTACAGTACTTTTCTAGAAGAAACATTTTTCTGGAAGTTTCTCGCTATCAGAAGTCGCTATCTTCCCTTTGCCACAAATGGTGGCAACAATGCTATATAGAAATCATGTTTGTTCAGCCTCACAATCGTTCTGGCAACGACCAGTTGTGGCATACGCGACCGTAACCGCAAACCCCGAAGTTGTAATTGTATTCCGACATTGATATTCATCGCCATCTTGGTTAAAGATACATTTGCCAAGACGTATCATTATTACTTCACTCTGTTTCAGTTTAATTAAAATTTACGCAACGTGTGACTTATTTCAATGATCCCAGATATCCCAATTACAGTACACAGTAATCCGAAATATAAAGAATACAGTAACCGCTACATTATGCAGTAAAACGCAGTAGTTGCTGTAAGCATACCGTGGAGGAAAAAAGTGCTTGAACACTAAATATTTACGCAACAATTTTATTGCAAATGGTGTAAATTAACTCGTAGGAAATAACTAGTTGCCATAACTTATGTAATCTATAAAAAATGGAGTGTTTGTTGTCACCCATAATACACACATATCAAGACATGCAAATATTTTAAGGAGAAAAGTATTTTAACTAAATAACTATAATTTAAAATTCAATGAACCAAAACCATTGTTGTCTATAACAGCCTGTAATCTTTTGACATTGATTCTACTAACTTTTCGGTCCACCTTTCGGTTAGATCTAAGTTATACTTTCTTGGTTTTTAAAAGAATATTTCTGAATTCAGTTTTATTTGAAAATTTATGGTTTGTTCAAAAAGTATCATAAACTCTCATTCAGGTTGATATCAGGTGACTGAGGCGGAGTGTTCAGTCTTTTCGGAAATTTATATCAGAAAAATGCATGTCTAGCTGCATGTTTAGGATCATTGTCTTGTCGGAATCGGAAACCAAGTTTAATACCCAATTTGAGACAAGCTTTGAAATAAATATCTCGCAATTAACTCTACGTATTTTCTCGCATTCAAAGTTCCCTCAATTATAGTCAAATGATCAGTTCTATTCCAGCTCATATTACCGCATACCACAATGTTACCACCACCATGCTGTACATGTGGACGTACAATTTTAGGATTTAGAGTCTTTTCATTTTTGCTACAAACTATTTTGATGCCATCGGATCCAAGCAACCAAATTTTCTTTTATCAGCGAAAACAGTCTTTGGCATAGTTTCACATACGCGTTTCCTTCACTCCGGGCTTTATTTCTGAATTTTTGTAGGTAACTTCTCACGGTTCGAGGTTTAACGCAAATATCTGAACATGATGCAGGGTCATTAGATATTTCTACACAACTAATAAAAGGGTTTATTATTTACTCACCTTTTAATCATTTCGCTTTCTATTAAAGAACGTTTCTCTCCCGCGATCTTCGATACTTCCAGTTGATTTATATTTACTTATCAAAAAATAAACAGTTGATAAATTAATCTTAAAATTTTGCTATTTCAGGATAAATGGAGAATGAGTTCAAATGAGAATAGACTATAGCGAAGTAAAGCACTACGGTTTTACAAAATTTCTGAGTAAGCTATTCGTACGAGTTGAAATAATTCTTGCATTTAAACTTGTATTCCAAATTAAGATTAAGTTTGATATTAATGTAAATAATTACAGAGAGAATTAGATTTTTGTAGCGTAACTTGGAGCACTTGGGAGCACTTCATATGAACCGGCGAATCAGGGTGTTGTACGATGAAAGCATAGTAAATTCTTAAATTAATGTCTTTTTACAAATTTATTGTCTTTATTTATTGGCTATTTTACAAAATTTCAAACGACACTAAAATGTTTATACCTTCAAAATAAAAAATTCTTAGAACTAACATTTGTCAACACTTTTTATGTGTATATTGTGTGTTTTCGCCAGTAAAGTCTACTTGGCGAGATTTGCTCCGGCGAAACGGAAAAGTACCAAAAAAATTCAAAAAATCTTAACCCGAAAGTTTAACTTCAGACAACTGCTTTTTCTTTCTAAAAAGTATGTTGCTTTCTTCTTAAGAAGTTTATATCCATTCCTTATGATATCCACTCAGCTGCCCATATTATATCCATTCCTTATGATATCCACTGAGCTGCCCATATTATATCCATTCCTTATGATATCCACTCAGCTGCCCATATTATATCCATTCCTTATGATATCCATTCCTTATGATATCCACTCAGCTGCCCATATTATATCCATTCCTTATGATATCCACTCAGCTGCCCATATTATATCCATTCCTTATGATATCCATTCCTTATGATATCCACTCAGCTGCCCATATAAAACTAGACGTCTTGTAAAACATTCCACAAATTTTTTTTTCAAGACTCAGAGCTGTAAAGCATCAGATAAAAAGATTCAAACAAAGAATTTTAAAATTCATATGCATGAAATGTGCTTACTTCCCTTACAGCTGAATGCTTGTTCGTTCACTTATTTGTTACAAAGAACGGAATACATTATTTCTTCATAACTATGATCTTCCTACATTTCATTTAATGTTCAAGAATAAATGCACAAGCTTCTTAAGAAAATTCAGTTATAAATCAATAATGAATATTTTCTCCAGCGATTATATTTTAATTCATTGTTTTCAGTAATTGATTTTTTTTTTTGCCAGTGCTAGTTCTTACTTTTGGTTGAACCAGCAAATATCTTTAATTGTGGCATTCAAGAATTATGCAAAAGGCCGGTATGCAGAATTTCAAACTGCAGCATTTCTGATTCCTCTCCTTAAATTAAGTGTCATTAAAGTTAACAAATATGGTTGCAAAAATCACTGAGATTTTAAATGTTACTATGCTCAGCATTTTGGTATTTTAGAAAGAAATTTTCATATTTCCTTTTGCAATTTAACTTCCTGCGGTATATCTCAGATTTTATCGATTGATTGGTGCTGTTCTGTATAACGGATAAAATTTTGAGGCGATCTGATGAGGAGATGAAATGGATCGGAAGAAAATGGATAAAGGAGTTGTTTCCGGTTCAGAACCGAAGTTGTTTTAGCAAATAGAAAACCATTTGCAAATATTTTCTGAATTGCTGTATTTCTCAGTCTCCATGGTCTCGAAATGCAATTTCAGAATAAAACTAGGCAATCTACTTAGATATTTCGGTCTCCGTGAAATATAACCGAACCAATTTTGTTCAATTGCCTTCGCGACTAATTTTAATAACAATCTACTTTATTCATAACACGCACGATTAATCATCAGTGGTAAGTTTACAAATAATTTAAATCGACATTCAAATAGCAAAGTTTAGTCTATATCTTACATTTTAAGTCTAATTATTCTTAAAAATTCACTGTACATATTCACATACATAACGAAAAATGATAGGGAGCAGCTAATTGTTTTATTCAATCCCAAACATTGGCACCTCAAGCTACCTGAAGAAAACATCAGAAATACAGCCTTTAAACTATACACGAAACGGAACACATTACGAACTCACGTTTATTTAAAATCAGCCACAGCGAGTCTTTATGTAATACTAAAGCATATAAGGAATGGTGTATAATCTTTGCATGAGTAAGCGTAAAAAAATGACAACATAAAGCATACAAATTAGATAATATAAAAATTTAATGACAGTAATAATGATTCACATTTTTATTAAAATTTTCCTTTATATATGCTATGACCCGCATGTGCGCTGAGAGAAATTAGATGCATTACTGTGCACACCCTGTAAAAAAAAAAAGTTCTGTTTATCTTCAATTCTACTGGCCGATTGACGAAATTAACTTGCGTTTTCATGTCACCAAAGCACGACTTAGGATCAGATTTATATTCTTGTTCTAATATGGGTATTCTGAAACAAAACTAGACTTATTCTGATATGACATAGCAATTGTTTTTTCCATATTTCGATTCAAATTACGTCAATGTGCAAGCTTTGCAAAAATCGCACGAGGAGTTTTTGAAATATTAGCTCCCACAATTTTAGTTCCTCATTGTTGATTGAATTTGGTACGCATTTATTAATATCTCTTCTTTATTAAACTTACTCGATTTCTTCTTTCTCATTTCGAAACTGGGGTTCAATCCAAATAAAATTCCCGGCATTTTCTGCTTTGTTTTTAAAATTTGTATTTTTTATAAATTTTTCGAAAATATTTTTGAATTATAACCTATAATTTTCACCATTATTTTAAAGTAGATACATATTTAAGCATACCTGCAAACATTAGTGCTTTTTATTCAAAACTTCCTACAATGTATGCGAATTTACATATTGGCGCGTTTTGAATTTTAGCATATTTCTTATAAGCGATAATAGCGGGAAATATGCTTAACGGTCTTTGTTAAAATTATTTGAAAGAAATTTGTATTTTTAATAATTTTCGTAAATTAAGAATTTTGCCAAGTGCACTCGTGGAGTGTTAATTCTTGGAGAGAACTGAAAAATGTGCCCCAACATAAATTTTTAACTTTCTCGCTAAGTTTCTCTTCAGATTTTACAAATGCAGTGGTTTAAATGTTTGAGCATAATTTGAGTAATAGAATTGAAATACAGAAGAAAATCGGTATGTTATTGCACGGAAAGTCCAAACTTGTATCAAAATTACTACGTTAGAACAATGCTTACATATCAATCTAATACATATCCGAAGCCGCGCTTTCTAGGTATGATAAACGTAAGTTAAATTTCATCAATCGTTTATGTAGAACAGGTGATATAGGAATTTTATTTTGTGTGTGTGTGTTTTAAAAATGCATAAGGTATTCAGAAGTTTTAGTTTTCAGTTTAAATTTGCTCAGTGTGTACTATTGAACAAGAAGTGTAATATTTTTCAATTTTCTAGTCAAATAAAAAAAATATCTTGTGCCTCATAGAACGAAATGAGTATTAATAAACCGAAATTTCTCAGTCTAAATGGCTTGCAATTGCGTAACGGCTTATATTGCCATCCTATGCCTCACAAGGTTTCATCATTTGGCTGATCACATGAATGATAAAGGCTCTGCTAGCATACTTTATTCAACACAATGAGTGTACAAAATCAGAATGATTAATTATTGCTGACGAATTCTTAGCATGCCTTCGTAGTGTAATGGCCAGCACACTCGGCGCATATTCCAGAGGTCTGTGGTTCGAGTCCAAGAGAGGACATTGCTCATCTCTCATCTCTCCTGCTTTAAAAAATACTTAATGTCTCTACAAAGCTGTAGACGTTTCTGGCGTCAATACGTTAAGGGTCTCATACGCCTTAAACTTCATTATGATCTTCGAATATGTGACTATTGCAAGAATTGCAACAACTTATTTATTTTAAAAGCAATTACTTCCAACTTTTTATAGCTGACTACATAATATAGCTGCTTTAGGAACTAGTAATCAGAAAGTCTGTGTTGCCAAAAATATGTTTGTAATTTAATCCGCTTTGCGACAAAATTTTTCGTCCTGTTTTCACCTTGCGCGCATAATACTTTAAAAATGGCTAATGGTGCATACTTGAAATTGGATGGAATTCTTTATATGGGCACTGTTTTCAAACTGAACCAAATATCTGATGAATATTTTAATATTAAAAAATTTTATGCACGAAAACATTACAGATTTTTTTTAATAAAATACATTTTATAAACTCAACTTTAAATAAAATAAAACTTTAACATGAAATTCTTAGAATTTTTGATTCACAGTAGTTTCCAAATGTTATAAAAGCTATATATTAAATATGGAATTAAATTATGCAACATAATGTTTTAAACTGTGCAAGCAAGGTGGAAACATGACGAAAATTTTTGTCACAAAGCGGATTAAATTATAAAAATATTTGTGGCAACACAAACATTGTGATTACTAGTTCAAAAAGCAGCTATATTATGCAGTCAGCTGTAAAAAGTTGGAAGTAATTGCTTTTAAAATAAATAAGTTATCCGAATTCTTGAAATAGTCACATATTCGAAGATCTTATGGGTTTTAAGGTATATGAGTTCCGTTAGAGATACCTTAACAATCTCCTAGTCCAATATTAATCCAATATTAGCAAAATTTTAGCATAGGGAATTTTCATCGTAATTTTCATCCGTCAACATCATTTCATGATAGCATTTACGGTACAATTCATCATTTAATAAGGAATTTTCATGTGAAAGATAAATTAAAGCTCTTTTCCCATAGAGAATGACAACCTACAGTTTTTTGTGCATCATGGTTGTTGAAACTACAAGTAGCATAAGGTTATGATGCAGTACAACGTAGCATGTACTATAAGGCAAAGTAAGATAGCATTGAAATACTACATTATAGATATACCTGTCTCTCAAATTCTGGAATTCTTCATTTCATATAAATGAGTTTTTTTTTAATTAAACACATAGCCTCAGTAAATGATTAACAGTATGCAAGGTTCATCCAAAGTTTTCAACAGTTATCTTTAGTTAAAGCTACTTTCCTGTCTTTCCTAATTTCAGCTTGCTATTTCCTACCAGAATGTGTTTTTAGAATCGAGGTTAATGCAAATGAGTAAGAGCGGTATTTAAGTTGATGTTCCACTGACTTCGTTACAGACCCAGAGTTGCTGACTAGGCGCTTTCACCTTTTAGCTGCATCTATCTCTAAGCTATTACTACGCTCAGCCGTATTTCAGGCCCTGGATAACTTGCTATCTTATTCGATATTTAAGGGACAAGCAATTAGAAATCTTGATAGCTTCGCCTATATCTTTTTAGTGAAGCATTAGTTAAGTGTTTTTTTTTTCCTTCTTAGAGTTCAAGTCCAATTAGAGTCCTTGCTGTACGCTCTGAGAAAGGATCCAACTGTTAAGTTCTTATTTTGAGAAATAAAGTGTAATTAACCCTTCTTGAGGTATACGTTTCTGTTTCTCAGCTAAAGCGGTTATCCGCTTATCTGTTCACGAGGTTCCTGCACATTTAGCTATTAGACAAAATGTTGGAACCCCTATAGTACGATGAAACCTTTTCTTTCTTTTGTTGCCGTCCAGATGGTGTAGTGGTTAGGGAAGCCGACTGCGATACCAAAGAGCTCGGGTTAGAATCCCAGAGAAGACATGGCTATAAGTGACCGTCCCTTCAAAGAACGCAAAGGTGGCCCCCCTGTCAGGTGCCTCCATAATAAAGTGACGACCACGTCTGACCTTAGCAGTGACCAAACCGAAGTCGGCTTAAATAAAAAGTTATTTTATGAGGAACATTCTAGACATTATGTTCTTTTGTGCTTGTCAACCTCGGTGGATTTGTGTGGGTGATGTTCAATGTCGTTTTTAACCTCCTCGTCGTTCGTAACGCGTGTAGCGCGTTCAACTGAAACTTCCGCAGGGCAGTCGCGCTTCAAGCGTTTTTCTATATTTTAAAACTTTTAAACGTTCAAAACGCTTTCTAAATGTTTACTTGTTTGAGTTTTTATTTCTGTTTGTTCTAATACATCCTAGAGGGCAGTACTAATCAGACATTCTATTTCTAATTGAATTTGCCCCGGGTTTTATCAATATTACCGCCATTTTACATAAAATACAAGACAGTGAGAGGTGGCTTCAACGTCTGCTAAGCAGAAAAAGAGAAAAAATGAGGTTGTGAATTGGAAAGACAAAAAGGATATACGTTTGATGAGTACAGTCCAATAATGACTCGATGATGGATGTTGAAACACGAAAAAGAACTGTAAAAAAATCAATAATTGTAAAAGATTACAAAAAGATTACAACAACAAAATGGGAGGAGTGGACCGCCTGGATCAGATGCTATCAAATTATCCTGCTGTTAGAAATAAGCAGAGATATTATTATTTTTCCATTATGCTTCATTTCCTTATAATTTTACTTAATAATATTTATTGACATTTATCCACTACGAAAGTCATGTATCGAAAGTTATGATGTACAGAGAAAATTACATTACACGATACGAGAAACAGACGGCCGTTGGGGTGAAATTTTCACGGACAGGAGAGGACGGCGAAAGGGTTAATTATGAGTTCAGAAATAGTGATCAGGTTTAAGAAGTTATCGTTTTAGGGAGGTGGTCATTGTGAGTGACTAAAAATCAGAAAGTTTTATGCATTTTTTTAAGCAGAGAATAACACTTATTTTTTTCACTGAAAACGATTACTCAATACTATATCTATTAACATTTTTCTTCCGTTTTGTGTGATGTCGAAGACGTTACAGAAATAGGTCTGCATAAAATATACATACTTCTGTTAATAAATGTTAAATGAATCTGACCCCATTATATGTATATTTTATCCATACACATTTCTGTAACGTCTGCGACAGTGCTCAAAATAAAAGAAAAATGTGAGTAAATGTAATAATGAGTAATCTTTTTCGGTGAAAAATTTTACTTATTCGTTATATCCCGAGTAATTATACACTACTGTTAGGGAAATTAATTATTCTTTCCTTATGTGAAGTAATTAAAAGTAATTAACGCATTGTCTTTTTGTGTCAGATGTTATTTATGGGAAGAAAATATTCAAAATTCAAATAAAAAGGCAGAGATATTTTATTTCTTTTATTATTTATCTCATTATATTTTCTCCTTAACCAACTTCGTTAATTTTCTTTAATTTTTCATCATAAAAGCTTTTAATTTTTTCTTATTTTTTTGTTAAGGCAGACTAAGTGTGACAGTCTGAAATTGATTGGAAATTAGAGGGAAAACATGTTTACGATATTTTTTTAAACTATAATAAAAATATATGAAAATGGAAAGTGAAATGATGTAATACTAAGTTTTGTATTTTTTTATTTAATTTAAATATTTTTGCAAAAGCATAAAACATCTTTGTTTCATAAATTCATAAATTGCATGGCAACGGTATTTTAATTTTATATATCGTTTACGTCGCAAAATTAATATTTTTCAAAACCTTAGACGAAATTATAGACATTATATTATCAACAACCCCAATTAATCAACAAATTTCCTGCATTCATTAATACGATCTAGTCTCAAAATATGAGACCTTTAATTAGATTTATAAAAGGTACCTATGTGCTATCAGCCGCCCAGATGGCGTTAAAAAACGTTAATGCGAAAAGGTTTTTAATAATACAACAACAGTAAATTTCTTTGCTGCTCAGATGGTATAATGGTTACGGGTGTCTACTGCGGTACAGAAGGACCTGGTTGGAATCCTGGAGAAGGCATGGATGTTTGTAAATGCATAGTGTCTTTGCGGCATGGGAGCACTCTAAGTACATAGTGAGCTGAAAGTACTCTCGTCTTGTTTGGTGGAAGGAGAAAGGGGCACCCTCAGATACCCCCCTCCCGGGGTGCTCTTCCTCAAAATTAGGGTGGAAGTAGAAGTCCAACCTCCTTGAGGCTCTGCCAATCATTCTTCTATGAAATCCATGAACAAGACAACAACAACAAAATTAATATGTTGTCAAATAAAAATTGTGTAAATGACTATAGAATAATATTGCGTTTATAGTTGAAATTCAATCTAATAAAAATGTAGATATTGCATTAAAACTGCATGAAATTTAACAAGTTTTAAAGAAAAGTAAAAAGATGCGGAATTAAAAGATTCCAGTATTTAATGATGAAATCTTTAAACTGGTCAGTTAGAACTTAAGACATAAAACTATTAAAGTAACTTATTTAAAGACTAGAAAGTAAGAGAGGTTTGGTTTGGTTTAATTTTTGGTTTATGTGATTACCTGCAAAGCCTTTTTGGAGAACGTTCTAAGGGAAACTGGCTCGTATACACGTTATACATGGGGAAAACCACAGAAATGCAGCCAGCCCGTGCGTACAATTCGAGCCTCGTTCTGAATTACCAGTTATCGCTCGGCCGCTATTGAGCCTGAAAGTATGTGAGAAAGTTTCTAATTTATTTCAAAATTTGAGGTGGCAAACATTTCGGACAGACAATACTTTGAAAATGTATTCTCGCTTATTGTTTGTTAGCTTTGACAAGTTTGCTTATATATTCATCGTTACTGAAATCACCGATCAAACACGAATTTTTAATTCTAGATTTGAAGTAAAATTTTGAAATGGTTTAAGGTGAGATGCAATTTTAGATTACAGTCATTCTAAATTTATCTTGCCAATGGAAAGTAAGAAATATGAATCTTGAATATTGTGTAGCATGAATAATATATTGAATCCAGGTTGTATATAGGCATGTGTTTTATCCAAATAATTCACAAAAAATGTCCTCGCAGATGCACAGTACATCAAGATACACATATATGGAAAGTAAGAAATATGAATCTTGAATATTGTGTAGCATGAATAATATATTGAATCCAGGTTGTATATAGGCATGTGTTTTATCCAAATAATTCACAAAAAATGTCCTCGCAGATGCACAGTACATCAAGATACACATATATGGAAAGTAAGAAATATGAATCTTGAATATTGTGTAGCATGAATAATATATTGAATCCAGGTTGTATATAGGCATGTGTTTTATCCAAATAATTCACAAAAAATGTCCTCGCAGATGCACAGTACATCAAGATACACATATATGGAAAGTAAGAAATATGAATCTTGAATATTGTGTAGCATGAATAATATATTGAATCCAGGTTGTATATAGGCATGTGTTTTATCCAAATAATTCACAAAAAATGTCCTCGCAGATGCACAGTACATCAAGATACACATATATGGAAAGTAAGAAATATGAATCTTGAATATTGTGTAGCATGAATAATATATTGAATCCAGGTTGTATATAGGCATGTGTTTTATCCAAATAATTCACAAAAAATGTCCTCGCAGATGCACAGTACATCAAGATACACATATATGGAAAGTAAGAAATATGAATCTTGAATATTGTGTAGCATGAATAATATATTGAATCCAGGTTGTATATAGGCATGTGTTTTATCCAAATAATTCACAAAAAATGTCCTCGCAGATGCACAGTACATCAAGATACACATATATGGAAAGTAAGAAATATGAATCTTGAATATTGTGTAGCATGAATAATATATTGAATCCAGGTTGTATATAGGCATGTGTTTTATCCAAATAATTCACAAAAAATGTCCTCGCAGATGCACAGTACATCAAGATACACATATATGGAAAGTAAGAAATATGAATCTTGAATATTGTGTAGCATGAATAATATATTGAATCCAGGTTGTATATAGGCATGTGTTTTATCCAAATAATTCACAAAAAATGTCCTCGCAGATGCACAGTACATCAAGATACACATATATGGAAAGTAAGAAATATGAATCTTGAATATTGTGTAGCATGAATAATATATTGAATCCAGGTTGTATATAGGCATGTGTTTTATCCAAATAATTCACAAAAAATGTCCTCGCAGATGCACAGTACATCAAGATACACATATATGGAAAGTAAGAAATATGAATCTTGAATATTGTGTAGCATGAATAATATATTGAATCCAGGTTGTATATAGGCATGTGTTTTATCCAAATAATTCACAAAAAATGTCCTCGCAGATGCACAGTACATCAAGATACACATATATGGAAAGTAAGAAATATGAATCTTGAATATTGTGTAGCATGAATAATATATTGAATCCAGGTTGTATATAGGCATGTGTTTTATCCAAATAATTCACAAAAAATGTCCTCGCAGATGCACAGTACATCAAGATACACATATATGGAAAGTAAGAAATATGAATCTTGAATATTGTGTAGCATGAATAATATATTGAATCCAGGTTGTATATAGGCATGTGTTTTATCCAAATAATTCACAAAAAATGTCCTCGCAGATGCACAGTACATCAAGATACACATATATGGAAAGTAAGAAATATGAATCTTGAATATTGTGTAGCATGAATAATATATTGAATCCAGGTTGTATATAGGCATGTGTTTTATCCAAATAATTCACAAAAAATGTCCTCGCAGATGCACAGTACATCAAGATACACATATATGGAAAGTAAGAAATATGAATCTTGAATATTGTGTAGCATGAATAATATATTGAATCCAGGTTGTATATAGGCATGTGTTTTATCCAAATAATTCACAAAAAATGTCCTCGCAGATGCACAGTACATCAAGATACACATATATGGAAAGTAAGAAATATGAATCTTGAATATTGTGTAGCATGAATAATATATTGAATCCAGGTTGTATATAGGCATGTGTTTTATCCAAATAATTCACAAAAAATGTCCTCGCAGATGCACAGTACATCAAGATACACATATATGGAAAGTAAGAAATATGAATCTTGAATATTGTGTAGCATGAATAATATATTGAATCCAGGTTGTATATAGGCATGTGTTTTATCCAAATAATTCACAAAAAATGTCCTCGCAGATGCACAGTACATCAAGATACACATATATGGAAAGTAAGAAATATGAATCTTGAATATTGTGTAGCATGAATAATATATTGAATCCAGGTTGTATATAGGCATGTGTTTTATCCAAATAATTCACAAAAAATGTCCTCGCAGATGCACAGTACATCAAGATACACATATATGGAAAGTAAGAAATATGAATCTTGAATATTGTGTAGCATGAATAATATATTGAATCCAGGTTGTATATAGGCATGTGTTTTATCCAAATAATTCACAAAAAATGTCCTCGCAGATGCACAGTACATCAAGATACACATATATGGAAAGTAAGAAATATGAATCTTGAATATTGTGTAGCATGAATAATATATTGAATCCAGGTTGTATATAGGCATGTGTTTTATCCAAATAATTCACAAAAAATGTCCTCGCAGATGCACAGTACATCAAGATACACATATATGGAAAGTAAGAAATATGAATCTTGAATATTGTGTAGCATGAATAATATATTGAATCCAGGTTGTATATAGGCATGTGTTTTATCCAAATAATTCACAAAAAATGTCCTCGCAGATGCACAGTACATCAAGATACACATATATGGAAAGTAAGAAATATGAATCTTGAATATTGTGTAGCATGAATAATATATTGAATCCAGGTTGTATATAGGCATGTGTTTTATCCAAATAATTCACAAAAAATGTCCTCGCAGATGCACAGTACATCAAGATACACATATATGGAAAGTAAGAAATATGAATCTTGAATATTGTGTAGCATGAATAATATATTGAATCCAGGTTGTATATAGGCATGTGTTTTATCCAAATAATTCACAAAAAATGTCCTCGCAGATGCACAGTACATCAAGATACACATATATGGAAAGTAAGAAATATGAATCTTGAATATTGTGTAGCATGAATAATATATTGAATCCAGGTTGTATATAGGCATGTGTTTTATCCAAATAATTCACAAAAAATGTCCTCGCAGATGCACAGTACATCAAGATACATCAAGATATATTTTTGGTGTTAGGGTTGAAATATCTTGAATTAAATTGCAAGTTTACAGCATTTTTTTTTTAAAATTTCATCTCAAATAAAAGTTTGAAGCAACTAACATTTAACCTCACGATAAGCTTTCGTACTATTTTTGTTCTAGAAAACAAAGGCACATACAATCAAAACTCCAAACCAGTGATTCTCAACTTTTTTCTGTCGCGGCACACAAAGAAAACGATAAGTTTAAAAAGTTGTTTACTTACCTAATATTACACTATGTAAAATAGTTTATGATAATAATTTTGAATTTAAAATAAAATAACATGTTCTATAAAATCTGCAGTACATTTATTAAGGGATTAGTTGCAATTTAATAATAAGAATACTTTTAATGAGAAATTTGATCTTGATGTTTTTGATTAATTTCATTTATATTTGGTCGTAAAAATGAGAATGCTACTCTCATATTGTTTGCTACATTTAACAGTCTCGATCTTCTTTTCATTTTTATGCTGGTTAATACTGAAAATCCGAACTCACACAAATAAGATGTAGAAAACTGTAATAATATAACTGCAACTGTAATAAGCTTTTTTAATAACCATGTGATAACCAACTGTAATAAGCTTTTTTAATAACCATGGGATAACCAACTGTAATAAACATGAGATAATCGTATGTAATGTTAATACAAAATAAATGAATTGATTCTTCGGAATATTTTAAAATTAAATCTCGATTATTAGAAAACGAAATTAGTTCTTCCTCTTTCTTCAAAGTTAATTCAAATGCAGTCTTGGGCACCAAAACCGGCTTGGATATCACAATTGGCGCCCTTATTAATGTTTTAAAACTGAATTTCGCCAATTCTCATGTGTACCGTATACTAGGATTAAACTTTATATAATTTTTACTATATACATTTCTGAAATTTGGCACTTTAAGAATTTGGCGGTACAACAAGAGTGCCGCGGCACAGTGGTTGAGAATCACTGTTCTATACGATAAGGCAAACCACAGAACATGTTGTTATGTTTTTAAAATGATCGGTACCAAACACATTTGTAGCATCTTAATTTAGACAAAAAAATATATATATATGCGTAAAGTACATAAAAATTTATAATCACATTATAAAGCCCTTACATCAGTTTAGAATATATTAATCGTGAGTAGTTTTGTTATCATAAACGCTATAATAAACCTAGACTAATTTGGTATGTTTGAATATCACATTCATGATTATTGATTAGTAATAACTATTATTATACTTGTATTGATTATTATTAATATTTTGCTTCACTGAAGGGACTGTAATTTAACACACAATTTTTTATTTTTCAAAATTTTAAAGCTTTATTTATTACTAGCAGCTTCGCTGCCAGCCTTATTCTGGCTTTTAAATGTACCGAAAAAATAGCTGAAGGGAACACCAAACGTTAAATTTAAAAACCGCGTAGAATTTTACTCTGCAGAACAACTTCATAAAAAAAAGTTATTACGTATAACAAAATTATAATGAAATAAGCAATATCCCTTAATACAAATATTAATTATCCTAATAAATAAATTAATCAACTTCCCTTTGCAAAATCTTAAGAACTCAAATGGTATAAAGGAGGTTAAGAACTTTGTTTCCTAAAAAAATCACTGAAAACTTTTCAATATCTTAAAAACAGTGAAATGAGCAATAAATAACATAAAAGAATACAAAAAACAAAAAATTCTGAAAAGCAAAGTACAATTAATGATATTTTATCTTATATTTTCAAGAGAACAAAATTACAATGATATAAGCTATGTCCCTTAATACAAATATTAATTATCCTAATAAAGAAAATTAACCAACTTTTCGTTGAAGGAAAAAAATCATGCAAAACTTTTCAATATCTTACAAACAGTGAAATAAGCAAAAAATAACATGAAAGAAACTCAAAAAACAAAAAATTCCGCGCAGAATTTTACTCTGCAGAACAACTTTATCAAAAAAAATTCATTAAAATGTATTATATATGTATAAAAAATGACAATGAAGTATTCCAATGTCTTAAAAACAGTGACATAAGAAATACGATGAAAAATTGTTGCCAAACCCATATTTCTAAAAAATTGAAACTATTCAAAATGGTGCGATTTCATCAAAAGTCTATTAACAACAATAAGACAGGAAAATTGTTGCCAAAATCACATTTTTGAAGATGTGAGATGTGAGAAGTGTACTCGGAAGCTTCATTTAAAAAAATTTTTAAAAATACAAAATATTATCATTTTTTCCAAAATTCTTTTTGTAAAAGCAGTCGCAAGGATGAAAGATTAACGTGTCCAAAAATCAAAGAAAAATAAACTGTACATTTTTTTAAAATAAACTTTTTTAGAAAAAATCCCGTTGAAAAGGTGTTATGCTCCCTTTGTTAAATAAATTCGTATTGAATCGATTTATTGAAACACGAAATTTATTTTAAGTTCGCAAAATAGCTAAGTGCCTACGTTTCATGACGATGTGAAAATGGAGTGTGTAGAGTAAATTCTAGCTTTCCTATAGCCCATTATGACTCAAAATGACTCGATTTCGTCACAAAACATAAACTAAAAAAAAATTATAATTCGAATTTCGAAAAAATCGCTTCGAGGTGCACTGGCTCTTGTCTAGATGCACCTATGTACCAAATTTCGTAGCCGTGGGTCTATTAGCTTACGCGCAGCGCGAACGAAAAACACACACACACAGACAGACTCTTTCTTTTATTATATGTAGAGATTTCAGTTTGAAGAAATAGTATGAGTGTAAAATCAATTTCATAAATGAATAAGAATAAAATAAAAGTTATTTAATTTTGGAATTAATTTTCATTGAATAAATTCTTAAATTTATTTTTATTGATTAAATTTAAGTGCTTGTATTTTTACCGGACTAATATAAAAATTAAATCTGAATTTTAAATCTCAAATTCCAAAATTATATTTTTAAATCGAAAATTAAATTTTCCTTTCTTTCGCTCTCCCTTCAATATCGGGCAGCATCATAAAATGTGAAACATTTGTATTCCAAGTAAAATTATAATTAAAAAAAGCGACAGCAATTAGCAATTACATGTAAAATTCAGCCACTATTTTTAATGTAAATAACATAATAAAAAGGAAGTTTCAGAGCGGGTGAGATTATTCAAACTGATTTAATCTAATCTCTCTCGTTTGCAGAATCCTAAACAACAAAAAAGTGAAATTGATGCGACGTAAATTGAATATTTTCTGAACAATAAAACCAAAATATAGCATGCCGCAGTTTAAAATGTCATTTACTGCTAGAGTTTGAGAAGAAAAGAAGAAAAAAGACCGACATTAATTAATCGCCTTCTAGTTCAGAAACTAATTAAGCTTAACGAGAGGCCGTCCTTGACGTTTAAGTCTTAATGAGACATTGTGTAAGGAAGTAAGTTAGTTTCACCTCAGAAGAAACAAGAATCGAGTACAGAAGCACAACAATATGATGAGCTTACACGAATTGTTCTCGAAAATAAACAGATTTCCCATCCTTTCTAGTTTAAGCCCCAAGAACTTTAATATATAAAAGGAAAATGTGTTTCTTAGTTCTTTTCGCTTACATATAATTTGCCTCGACACTGCGTTAGCATAACATTAATAATCTCAGCACAAAGTTCTGCCGTATGGCTTATACGTTTTCATCATTACGAACTCTAATATGAAGGATTAGTTACTTTCTTTCTTCCGTTGGTTAAAGAAGAAAATTAAAAGAATAAGTAGGAGTAAGAAATATTTCCACACCAGGTGCATAATGCATGCCGTTCAATACACCATTTAGTAGTTATACTAACCTGTCACATATTTTAATTTTTTATCAATCATATGTATTATAAAAAATAATTATTTAATTTATTAAGAATTACACTTATTGTTGTAAATCTGCGTAATCTGGAATTTAAATTCGGACAATTCGTTTACTGAATGACAATACTAATAACTGACTCACAATTTTAACTAATAGCTGACTAATACATAATAAATAAATAATCACTGACTAATAAATAACTTGTAGAGACATTAGGATTTTTTGGAAACAGGCAAGACGAAAAATAAGCAATTGCCTTTGCCGAGAATCGAACCACGGACCTCTGGAATACCGGTCCAGCGTGCAGAGCCACTACACCACGAAGGCACGCTCGGAAAATGGGAGAAATATCTTATAAACTAATAGCTGAATAATAACGATATCATATGTAAAATAATGAGCTTATACTTCGCCCGGTGGCAACACTTAAAAAGGTGTGACAATGATACACACTAGGTTCCGTAACGTAACGAAGCAGTCCGATTATTTTGACAAGACTGCATTAAAAGCTAACGGAAAATCGCTATTCGATTAAGTTCCTCCCTAAGCATAGCTCAAAAATGCCTTCAGATCCTTTTTCACATTATATATAAATACACGCATTTTAAAATAATTATTATTTTGTAAGGTTTATCCTAAGTTTTTAATAGTTATCTTTAGTTAAAGCTACTTTCATTGGCATGGATTTCACAAGGTCTTGGTAGATGACTGGAGACAGGTTGTACCAAATGTCTAAGCAGCGGTCACACGAAGTCGAGATATTCCAACATGGTGGTTTTTGAGCTCCGAGCTCCCGCTTCATGACATCCCAAATGTGCTGTATTCGGTTAAGATCCGGATATTAAGTGGGCAGGACATCAATTGAAATTTATCCTTATGCTTCCTGAACCACTCCAACACAATTCGAACCTTATGAAATGTGGCGTTTGTCTTGCTGGAAGATTCCATTTCCAGTTGGGAAGAAAGACGCCATGTAAGGGTACAACCCATTAGCAGTTATGCTCAGATAGTCTGCAGCTTTTTATGGTCAATTCTACCACAGATATGAGTCCCAGAGCTGCCCATGAGAACGTCCCTCAAAGCATAATACCGCCATGAACAACCTGTGTACGACCTGCTGTACGGAAGGAAGCAACTGTTCTCCAAGAAGATGGCGTACCCCGACACGACAATTGACGTGATGAATAAGATATCGTAATTCATTCGATTCAGGCAATTGTCTCCCATGTATCCATGATACAGTCTCGATGTTTCCATACCCACTGTAGGAGTAGTTGAAAAATAACGCTTGGTCAACAGATGCACATGAGTGGGACCCATAGACCCACAGTGTCTGCTGAACTGTGTGTTCCGAAACACTTGCACTTGGACCTGCATTGTACAGGGACTGTCAGCTGGGGCACGGTGTGGCGCCGATTTTGTTGTTCCAAGCGTGACACTCTACGACGTCCTTTTCCTTTGAAGACGCGTGGACGTTCAAGAACTTGGCGACTACTGCGTTGCACCATCATTTATCCAATTTGCATAAATTCTAACAACCGAAGATAGTGAAAAACCTACCATTCGTGCAGTTTCGGAGATACTCGTTCCGAATCTTTGGGCCATTACAATCTGCCCTCTATCAAATTCGATTCAAATTCAGCAGCTTTTCCCATAACTCACAAACGTAAGTGCAATAATTATTTCTTACCTTCTCCAGCAGTTAATACCATCCAGTGAAATACCATTCTTCCTTCATCACGTGTCCTTTACGACATCCAGACGAGTTGATTGGAAAATATGAGAGTGGCTGTAATGTTTTGGCTCGTCAGTGTTTGTATGAGTAAATCAGAAACTATCTGCAGTTTAAGCCATGTACGAGAAGGACAGGAGAGGATATAACTTTGTTTTACCTCCCAGTATAATCCTTGAACAGTACAATTTACGTGTTTCAGCTTTCTGCAAGCTTAAACATTCTGTCATAAAAAATGTGTCCGTCGATTGCGGAAACATACAGGACCATATCTTATAGATATATATTGTTACGAAATGTACAGGCGGTAAGATGGCTTCCCCGCAAAGCAGGTTTAGGGTTTCCATAAAATAGCAAGAGAAGGCAGGATTGCCACATTTGGCAAGAAATCGCCCATTTGGCGACAAAATTGGCGATATACCATGGACGGATGGAGAACCTTCTGGAACGAATTCTTACCGGATCAGCCCAGAATGTTTTCGAACGCAAGTCGAAAGCTATATAAACCCTGCTGGTCCGCAGTCAGTTAGTGTGTGCGCCTCGCATAGAGTGCGAGAGAGTCAGTATCGAGTTGGTGTCTCATCTAGCGAGTCGATCGAGTTGACAGCCGGGCAGCGAGTGCCGAGTGAGTCGTCGAGTGCACCGAAGGAAACTGTTAGTGTATCGCAGTTAGTGCATCGTCGAGAGAGCGTGTTGAGCTCCGGGAACGACTGCGCCGAAGAGTCGGGAGCTGTGCTCGTGTGTAGTCGAGTGTATCGCGAGTTGTAACGTGGAGAGTCTCGAGAGTACGTAGAGTTCCGAGAACGACCAAGCAGAGTCGGGAGCTGTACTCTGGTGCTTTGCAGGAAGCTGTCTCCACCGTTATTGCCTGACAGTGGGAAGGCTGAGTCGCGGATTGTTCCAGCGAGTTTATAGTAGATCTTCGACGACTGTAAAAAGTATTATTGGAGCTGTCCTGATTAATATCGGTTAAATTAAGTGTGTTTCGTTACTTCATCAAGTGTCGTCGTTATTCACTCCAAATCCATACAAACCCCGTACGAACGTGAAGGAAGAAAATAACATAACAACTCGTGTCAGAAGCAGAAAAGAAAAACGCAACAATATTTTTAAAGAATCGGCGATTTCTTAAAGCATTCTCATGAACAAAACAGATAAATATCTAATGTCGCGAAATATGTGCTATGTATGGGATGATCTGCATTATGAATGGGATCCTCCCAAATTTCAATTTTTTATGCGTACATGCATGTGTTTGCCGTGACATACGTGTCGTGCGTTTTCGGGCGACCACGATTCGCTCTAGGTCTTTGCGTTTTGCTCATATCGCAGGCGTGAATTTTTCACGAAACATCTGCCTGGAAATCATTTTATTTGTCATCCACTTTGAGGTAAGATTTCAGTTTAAGGCCACTTGCTTCCTAGTGGCCATTCAACATTTCTACGTATTCACACACTATGCCGTCACACTCGTCACAGATTTTTGGTGAAGATGTCTATACGTTCAAGTTCCTTTTGCGAATTCGGACCATACTAACAAGAATGCATTTCTTTTATCATCCTTTTTACTGATGGATAGTGAAGCATTTATCTTTCGCTTGTAATAAGAAATTCAACACACAAAAGAAGAGCAATCGTAGTTAAAAATATTTTAAATTTTTTACTCTTTTGGTTGGCACTCATATAATACTCTACGTCGAACACGAAACTCAGTACGAAAAAATTGCGGATATTATTTCTTATTTATCCTTTTATATACGTATATCCTGTATATTCTTATTTATCCTTTTATATACGGATATCCTGTATATTCATATTTATCCTTTTATATACGGATATCCTGTATATTCTTATTTATCCTTTTACATACAGTTATCCCGGTTAATATTTTCTTATTTATCTTTTTATATATTTCTTACTTATCCTTATTTATCCATTTGAATGCAGGTTAAAAAGCAGTTTTTATTAATTCGGTTTGGTTTGGTTAGTAAATTAAGTTTTAGTTTGGTTTTAATTAATTTAAATCTTATCCTTTCATCTTAATTTAACTAAATGTTAATGGATGTTTGAGTATTTAGAGTAAATCTTTTAACATAAAGTACGAACAGATATGCAGAAACTAAACAATATTATATGTAAGGACCTTTGAGTGAAGTAGAAATTAAGTCTATAAATTTATTTCCTTTCGTTTTGCGTGTTTCCTGAAAATAGTAATACATTAAATCAGCACACATTTTGAAAACGCCTAACACCAGTATTATCTAATAATATATATATAAAAATCTCATGTAACACCACATGACTTTCTTGTATGGCCTATTAAATTATATATATATATTTTTGCTGCATTTCGCTTAAACTTATTTCCTCGAATTTCATTAGAGATACATTTCTCATTCAATGAACTTAGTTCTTCTAATATACTTTCCGACAAGGCAAAAATACATAAAACTTCAAAATACCTTTATTAAAAATTGCAAAATATAGAAAAATATAAAACACTAAATACGGTTAAAACAGTTAAAATAATTTTACATTTAAAATTAGAATTTCTACGCAAAAACAAGCAATTCGGCCAGCGGGCAAGAAGGCATATTTTTCGGTGCACAAATCTGAAAGTTTATTTTTGGTCCCAGTCTGCAAAAAAGACATTAAAAGTGCAGAAATTGACTTAATTCACTATTCCAATGAGTTTGATTTGTAAACAAATGGCAGTTCGTTAGGCTTAACTCGTCATTGTTAATAATTCTAATAATTGTTGTTAATTCTACGACTATTGCTTGCGGATGAACTAAAGGCATAAAAACCACAAAATCCAATAATGTTTAAAGCAAAAATGAACAATTAAGCAAAAAATTAACACTTCGACGTATAAGGATAGAAAAAGTAAGTTCACCGAGCCAGGTAGCAGAGTTTGAATATATATATATATGATTGGTACAGCTGATTGCACGAAAAAAATAGGTGCAGGACTACATGTTATGGCAGTCCCATATAAAAAGTTTTAATGTTCGACTGACCGCTACTCCTTGAGTTATGCGAGTTTCTTGACGTCTGTAGGTATGTGTCAAGAAAAAATGGCTGCTGAATCCATTTTAAATCAATTTTACAATTCCCTTTTTTTCCCAAAACGGTCTTTTGTTCTGTCCGTACGTACAGGTGTCACGCAAAAACATCATTCAAATGGTCTCGAGAGTAGTTAAAATGGACATTTTCGTGAAATGTGATACTCGAAATTTTTCGCTATTACAATAATTCCTTTATTTCGTATTTCATAAGGAAGTAAAAAGGAAATAAACGGAAATCAATATTCTGCAACAAAAATATCTTATTTATAGGGGAAAAAATTATGGCAGTGATTACATAAGATGGCTGACAAAATACCAGAATATATTTATTAATGTCTTTATAGGTGTTCTCTTTTAAGAAGCCTTAAATAGAATTTTCCTGATGCATGAGCAAATTAATATTACTGACGCTAGCAGGTAATCGATGAATATGTATACTTTAAACTTGGACTTCATTTAAAGGAATTATAAATAAGTTTTATATTGTAAAACTTATACAACAAATACTGATGTTTAAATTCCATTAACTTCATACCAACGTTAGAAACTTTCTTTTCCTAACACTGCATTCAAGTATAATACATCGCACAATTTATTTCAAGTTGTGAAAAATAAATGCGAGTCATGTGCCTCAAAACAGTTAGGAAATATGGGGTAAACAATGAGAATTTTTTCCCAACCTGAAATCGAAAACCGAAATTCTCTTTATGCACACAAACACTCTATTACAAGTGTCTTTTCGTGTACTTTCAACTCTTCCATTTCCAATAAAGATTGGAATAAGATCCCATTCCTTCTAAAGTTGCTCTCTCCACATAAGCATATAGAGGCAGAAAGAGGGAGAAATATAGAAAGATGGATAGATTGATATATATATAGATATATTTTACCAGTGTCCCTTTCGGCGCAGAAGTGAAAGAGTACATAACGACACAGGTCCAATCTACGGGTGGAATCAAAGAGGGACATCTGCCGATGATTGCCTGGGGGGATGACAGGAGATTGGCTTTTGAAGAAGAGCTAGAATCTGGGACAAGTGACAAGTGACTTTCTCGTCCACTTATTTGTCGCTCTTTGGCAGAAAGTTCATTCTAACGCATTGATTGTTCTCGCTGAAGCATTCAATTCTAGAAAGCTCGCTTCTTGAATTGTCTTGAAGTAGTCATTCAAGGTACCGAGAAGTATAACATTACATATTACGTTCCGAAAATTCCTAGATATGTTATCTAGTAAGAAGAATAAATGAGAAAAGTAAAAAGTGTCTTCTTCAAAATTGCCTTGGATACAGTTCTACTTCGTTCTTGCTATATCTCTTAATACGTACATGTATGTACATTTATTTAAATTAATTTTTTCAATTCTACTGTGTTTAAATTGTATTTGCTTTACTACTACTAACGCTACCTATCGCTTGACAGACAATTTCCCTTTACCTATTTACTTCCATTTTTCATTTCTTCATTTCATTTTAATAATTTTTCTTTTTATAAAATATATTCTATTTTGACTTGCTTGGAATCGGTGCTTAAGTTACACAGTTGATTTGGAGTAACTGTTGAATACACATTGAAATGCCGCCCAACCGATATAGCGTCGCTGACTGCAGTGTCGAAGGGCTTGGGTTCGAGTTTCGAAGAAGGCATGGATGTTTGTAAATGTATAGTGTCCATGCGGCATGGGGGCACTCTAAATATGCGACGAGCCGAAAGTCATCTCAATAGGTCGGCGGTAGGGGAAGAGAGGGGTGGGAGACTCTCGAACCTGTACCCCCTCGGCTGCTCTCCATGAAAATTGGGGTGGAACCGAGCTATATCTCACTCTCCCCTGTAAGGTTCTCAAGGCTGTTGCCAAGGACAGGCTTACCTTGCGTTCTTCGCCATGAGGAATTTCTTGGGCTTGGGCTGATTATAGGTTCGACACGTGAGTATTAGTCAATAATAACAATACTTTGAAACTCCTAATGTTTGGCTAATTTGCGCTATAAAGAGAAGTTATATTCATTTTATTTTTTAATTATTAATTAAATCTTTGCAGCTAAGGCGCAAGATTCTGACTTTTGACTTTTGATCCCGTATGTGTATACATTTAATGTAAGGTTTTCAGCTACATTTTCTAGAACACATAAATTCATTTTAATAACTTCATTGTCAACCTCTGTTTTTTGTCAGCGTAACTTGCTTAGTTATTTGTGCCCATTCTCATGACTCAACAGCTTTTAGGTTTTGTCATTAAATAAGATTGTTTTCGTTTTAAAATAAACTTAACTGCTCAGTCGAATTTACTGATGTACGTTAATCTAAACAATTAAGTCACTCTAACATACCTTTTCACGATTCCCCAATCTTTCTTAAATTCAGGAGGATTCTAAAATTTGGAGGACCAATTTCTTCATTATAATGCCAAGACCAGAAATGTAGCCAAAAATGAACATTTAGCGACCCAACTTTATATTTCTCTCTAAACTATTTTAAAGTCCGTTAGCTCTATCTACTTGAAAAGTGCATATATAAGTCCTTTTGCAGAAAAAATTCCCTGCTACTCTGTATCGCCTTTTTCACTAAGTACAGAAGCTAAATATAGAAATGTTTTTGAAACCAAATTCGCAAACAGAGTCTAAGGAATATCGGCGTTATATTTGGAACCATATATTAAACGAAATTTTGCAGCAAAATTTCAATTGGATCTTTTTAAATATCTCTATTCTTCTTCGAATCTGTAAACCAGTTATATTCTCTCTTAAAAACAAATTCATACGAAGTCGCACACGATTTATTTTTTTTTTTTTTTCATTGTATTTGATTTTAAGCAAAAGAGAGTGAACGGTTAAAAATCTGCAACGCTTTGAACTACAAGCTGAGTTATATCCCGCAACAGCAGAAGCATTATCATACATATAACAATCAAAGTATCTTACATGTTTGTTCAAAGATATTCGTTACTTAGATGAAACAGCATTCATTTAATATATTTATAGAATCTCAAACACATGCTTCTAATATATTGTAAGTTAAATTGGTAATAAACTGCAAGAATTTAAACGTGTCTTATTTCTTAACAGATAATAATATATTTTACTTAATTATTTTCCGACCAGTAAAACTAGCTGTGTGATTAACTCCTGTAACAATTATTTTTTCACATATACGTACTTCAATAAACAAAATGGAACATTACCACTATCGGAATCGGAATTCGTAACTTCAATTATGGTGTCAACTACTAAAGAGTTTACCATTACTCTAGTGCCAATGCAGTTCGCGGTTGTTTAATAAATCAGTGGCGCGTAGAGTACCGCGCCCGCATGCGAAATTCTGGTCAAAGGTGGCAAGTCTTAGGAAAGTTACAGATCATAAATGACATACATGAGTTCAAATCATAAGCAATTAAATGCGCATAATCAGGTCGTATTTGAAACTAGAGTAGGTGCTGGCTGGTGAGTAGCAGTTTTGACGCGCAGAGTAGCTGAGTGTTCCAATCAGACTGGGATGAGCAGCGATAACGTAAGTTTACTGAGCCGTATCACGTGACTTAATAAAGCATTGTGATTGGTGCAAAAGTCTATAAGAAGTACTTGAAGTATAATTAATATATCACTTTGCACAATCAAAAATACAATAAATCCTTTTAAAGATGAGTTCATTGAAGTAGAGAAACTTCATAACAGTCCTTTAGATGTAGTACAAACAAAAATATGAGTTCAAAATAATTTAAATTTGAGTGCAGGACATGTCACGTGCACCAATAAGTAGTGAGCAAGCAGTATTGAATCGAAAGTGCGTAAGACTGCGATTAAAACATAAAGTACAATATTTTTCACAAAAAACACACAGTTCCTAAGGCTGAGAAAGTAACAGTCCTTTCAGTGGCAAAGTACATAGTAATTAAAAAATTACATGAAGAAACACGAGTCCTAATTCATTGTCATAAACAGTTCAACACTGGGTAAACACACAGTCCAAAGTCACACAAAAAACAGTTGATACTAGATAAACACATAAACACAAAACATAATTCTTTGTTAAATACTAGTAGATAAGGCAAAAATATTTACAGTATGTACACTACCACCACTTTGCATTGTGGTGGATAGATCGCGGTACATTACCAATATTGTTACGTATTCTCTTATATACCTACTGAGGAGCTTTGTTTTTCGAGTTACAAAAAGGAATATTTTTTAGCTCAAAGGAGCGTTAGAACAGAAGGGCTACTAGTCTCGAACGCCATTTTGAGTCGAATCACTAAAAGCGTTGAAACACTTTTCAAATTGTTGCCAGCAAATATTATCACCCTGTATTATAGTTAAAGAAATTAAATAATGAAGAATCTGCACAAGTTTATGTATGTATGCTGCTCGCATTGTGAAAAAAACAACGGTATGCCTAGAGCCATCCAATTTTTAGTAACGTAGTCCTCCACCCGAGTATGAGCACCCTGGAATTTTGAGTTTGTTTTATTATCTTTTTTATAGTTTGTAAAACTATAACGGATTTGCGATTAAAAAACACAACGATTTGAAAGTGAGCAGTGACAACTTTGTAGGGAATGAGACGCTTTTATCTCCGTCACGCCTAGACTGCCTATCGGAAATTCTAAAGATATGCCGTTTTAAAATATTTAGCCCAAAGGGATATTAGCCCAGATGCTATCGAAACGTGTATGTGTGTGTAAACGAAAGAAACACTCCTTTGGCCGTAATATAAGCCTGAAAGCTTTCAGAATTCTTTTAAGAATATTTTTACTAAATAAGAAAGAAAACACTCTTAACCAATTAATTAATTAACTATTAACCAATTAATGAAAAATATTTTAAGATTATTATTCCCCTTAAATGTTTTTACTCAGCGATAGAAACAGCTATTTTAATAACGATTTTACATCATTTATTTTATAGGCTATTGTGCAATAACTGGGCCGATAATATGAAATGTAATCACATGAATAACAAACTTTTCAATTTAGAAGTTTGATAAAATCTGTAAATCTGTGCATTCCCAGATGATACACAATCGAAATATTTTGATACGTCGATAAGATATACTGTCTCCCAAAACCATATATCCTAAATAATTTAATTGTTTAACAGTTAACTGATAAAATAATTTATACATTTGTTTATTTAAATGTCTCTAATTTTATGCTGCGGCAAGTACATTGTTCGAATAGTTGGCTGCTATTGATACAATCACATTTGCAATTAAAATATGTTTCGAATGGGATATATATTCAGAACAGAATACGAGAGATACAGTGAAATGTTGTCCGTTTAGACTTAAAAGGCTTTGAATATCCCGTTTCATATAATTTTCTCTATTGTCTTTTATTTTCATATTTTCATGGTGACAACTCAATTCTATTTAAGAGCGCCTTGCAAACATTTATTAATACAGAGTTTGGTATCGATTGCAAACGGGTCTGAAATGAATTTGCGAATTTCTAAAGGATTGCTTTTGTTAAAATCAGGCTCCGAACCTTTTATTCGATACATGGGCGCATATTCGCTACTTCATCAAAAACACTGACTAGCTCGGGAGTCTCAGATTCAAACTGCATGGAACTGAATGCAGAATTAGAAAGTGGGCTGATGGAATGGCTTTTAAATCAAAATGAAAATATTTTATTAAAAATTTTAATTTTTTTTTTTCTTTAATCCGTAAAAATTTAAAATTTCACGTATCAAAGCATCTGAACAAACTGAAAAAAAATCCAAACAAACGGAAAAAATATCAAAACAAACTGAAAAAAATCAATTTCTATTCCGTATCTCTAGACGTTGGTATCTGCAAGTAATTACTGTTGTTTTCACTGCGTAATTAAAACGTATTGATAGCAAAATATTAAATTTTCGGACTGATATCTATTTCGAATTATCGTAACATGTTGAATTAAACCATTAAATAACTTACTTTATAAGGTATTTCACCCGTTTTCCTAGCGAGCCTTCGTGGTGTAGTTGTCAGCCCGCTCTGTGCGTAATTGAGAGGTCCGCGGTTCAAATCGCGCGTTCGCGAAGGCGTTGCTAATTTTTTTATCTTGTCTGCTTCCAAAAAATACCTAATGTCTCTACAGTGGCGCTCGAACTAAAAGAGTATTGGATGATGATTCTCCTCACCCAGGATTTGGCGATTGTGTCCCCTAAAAACCCCAGTCGCCCGTTAAAAGGGGGAGTATATAAGGTATTTCTCCCGCCTTCCTAGCGAGCCTTCGTGGCGTAGTGGTCAGCACGCTCGACGCGTAATTGAGAGTTCCGCGGATAGATTCCCGGCGAAGGCGTTGCTAATTTTTCATCTTGCCTGCTTCCAAAAAAATACTTAATGCCTCTACAACTTGAACTAAACAAATCACGAAAACTTTCCAACTGGGACAAAACTTGAGAATAAATAATGGCCTCCTTTTCTATCTTTCTTTCATCTACTAAATAAATCTTTGACGCTTAGAGAAAAATGCATATATTGGTATGAAAATAATTCTAAACTTCTCTATTTTTTACAACAACTAGCAGCTGCATTAACAAATCTTTGAATAAGAATTATATTACAGCGTAAATTAATTAGCTCCATTAGTTGATTTTCTTAATCATTTGTCGCGTTCGTGACTAATGACTCAAATATAAGATTGGACGCAAAATCGTTTTAATATTAAACAATTTCTTTAAATTCATGGCATAATATTTAATATCACGATGAAACTAATTAGCATATAGGATAAGCTTCGTGAAACGCATAAAATTGCCGGGTGACCAGTTTGAGATCACTTGACCAAGTCATTTGAATGCACACTTGGGTATTCGAATATTAGACATGCCTTAGCAGTAGGTCTCCTCCTATTTAGGCGTGTCTACTAACGGCCAAGCGGTAAAGTCGCTGAATACTATAATAGTTCGGTACCCGCGAAGAGGCTGGCTGCATGGGAGTTTTCGTGTTTTTTCCCCATGTGTAACGTCTATACAATCCAGTTTCCCTTAGAAAGCCCTCTACTAAGGCATCCCTCTGCTTAGGTAGAGAGTACTCGAGGTTTTGCCGCAATTACATAAATCAAACCAAACCTATTTAGGCTGCCGCCCAGACTGAATAATAGTTAGTGATGCTAACTATTTATACCAAAAAGGCTCTGGTTCAAATCCCAGAGATGGATCGGATATCCGTAAATGCATAGTGTGAAAAATACTCAAAATACACGGCTCAAAATCCACTCAAAATACACGGCTAGCCTGTAAGGATTTTAAGTTTTACTAACGTTTATTTTATTTTACGACTTTGTTATCCTCTGTTATTTTCCATTTCCAATCAGAATAACCGCGAGTGCTTAGAATAAGCGCGAGAATAAGCGCTTATGCTAATGAGGTTGCAAACTTTAAGATATGTCTATTTATTTATTGGTATTTAAGATATGTCTTTTAGCCAAGAGAAGAGAGATACTTCTAGCTGGCTTACCAAGCGCGTGCTTTTCAGTCAGTTCATGTTGGCCTTTAAGGCCAGAACTTAGTTCCTGTTGATATTTGAAGACGTATTGTAGTTTTTGTATTTCGTTCACTACATACGTAGGGTCAAAAGGCCAGTCTTCGCGTTACTACTTCTCTGTGAAGCATTTAAGTTTAGTTCTTATTTAAATTAGTTTATTTCTTATTTTCTCTGTTTTAAACCATAAGTGCTGGTCTCACCGAAAAATATCCAATACGTCTCAAAATTATTGGAAGAATATCTCCAAAATGGTAGCCAAGTGTGGCAAGTATTGGCGATTTCTAGCCAAATTTAGTGATTAAAACCTGTTGTCAAAAACGTCGTCAACTTGCGACATCTCAATAGTTTTGCCAGACAACCATTTACTCAGTGTTAAGCAGACTTGCCACCCCCCCCTGATTCTTACGTGTCCGGCAAAGTATTGCCTTTTTAGGTTTTCATTTTACATTGTACAAAAAGATAATGACATAGAATTTTGCTAAAATTATAAGGTATTTCTCCCACTTCCCTAGCGTGTCTTCGTGGTGTAACTGTAGCACGCTGGGCCGGTATCCAGAGGTCCGTGGTTCTATTCCCGGCGAAGGCAGTTGCATATTTTTCATCTTTTCTGCTTTCAAAAAAAAAAAAAAAAATACCTAATGTCTCTACAGTAGCGCCCGAACTAAAAGGGTTGTGGATGATGATTCTCCGCACCCAGGATTTGGCGACTAGGTCCCCTAAAACCCTCGTCGCACTTTAAAAAAGGGGAGTATATAAGTTATTTCTCCCACTTTCTAGCGTCCTTCGTGGTGTAATGGTAGCACGCTGGGCCAGTATCCAGAGGTCCGTGATTCGATTCCATTCAGTTGCATATTTTTCATCTCTCCTGCTTCCAATTAACCTAATGTTTTTTTTTTCAAAAATTATTTACTTAGATGCAAAATTCGTAACAATATTTCAGCGAGAAACGATATGCATTATTTGTACAGTTTGAAGACTACACTTTTATAACATTACAGAAATGCAGAAAACTTTTAAAAATACTTTTAATATTTTATACTTTGATGTAATTTTAACGCCTTTTTCATTTACTACATAAATGAAAGGAATAATTCTAATTGCCCTGTCTTTATTAATAAATTTATTTCCTGCTTCAAAAAAAAAAGAAAAAAAATCATACAAATTTCATAACCATGAATAACTTATAGTTAATGTTCTGGTACTCAGCTTATAAAAAATGCAAAATAACATTAAATTGTAAATGATTGAAAATAACAACCAAAGCAAAATTTCAAAAGTAAATCATACATATTATTATTAGTGTTATCCCTCTCGTGTGGCTTAGGCTTCTATATAAGACGCACTTCCCATGATATGATCCCTAGGGTGAAAGTAGAAAATACACCGAATACCTTTGGAAGCAGAACCTCATTATAGAAGCACAGCCAGTAATCTCCAGATTTTTATAATAATCCCTTCAAAGAGCTACTAGAGACTGTTTTCAAAATAAACTTTCCACTAAGAATACATGCATCTACGCCCGAAGCACAGGAAACAACTATTGCAATCCTTTTGTATTCGAAGATAAGAGCGAAAAACTGTAACGAGTGTTCTCTGGTTTTCAAAATAACCTGTATCAGGCTTAATATATGCTGTATATTTTTTCTGCTCTGCTTCTGGCACCTCTGATCTTGTATTCTCTCACGCTACAATCGAGCACAGATGTTTCTGTTGCGTTTGACAAGATTGGCTGCACGTGTCTTACTTCGGCTAAACACGATCTGTAGATACTTATTTTATTTTGCCGTTATAGGCAAGTGCCTGCCTTTGGAAAAAAAAATAACTTTCTTTCCTTTTAAATCAACCGAAGATGCAAAACTTTATCTTACTATGATTTCTAACTCTATGTATATTACTAAAACTTTATCTTACTACAATGCTAAATCACATTACATTCTGAGCGATATTAAAATCAAGTAGTGCTTCAAAGTTTTTTTAATACACCTGACTTTTATAAAATATATTTTGATATTGCAAATTATTTAAAATGTTGAATCTACCGTGGATTACAATGTTGTTTACGAAAAGTAAATTTTTAAGAATTATTTTAATTTTCTTTTAGTTATTTTTAACTCTGAAACACTTTCCTTTATTATCTTGTTTTCCACCTATAGTTCACTGCCAGAATGATTTTTCAGTATCGCGTTTTATGTAAATGAGTAAAACCAGTAGTTCATGGGAAATTTTAACCACTTCCGTAGAGCAGATGATACTGTCATTCTGTCCATGTCCTTAAATTCTCAACTGTCAAAAATATTCTTCAACTTCATGTCAAATCGTTGTAAAAGGGTGTAACCTGGGGAAAATTTGTCTTAACAGCTCTAAATGCTGTGTGGTGCTCTACAGACGCTACAGGACTACACTGAGAGTTAATACCGACATCATAATAAATGGTGAAATTATCCCTGTTGCAAGTTCGTACAAATATCTAGGAGTTAACCATTAACCAAAAAAATCACTTTCAAAGATCATATCCATTCTGTAACCAAAACCATGCGAATTCTGCTTATATGGCCATTTACTGTTTGCAGGGTGTGGGGCTCTACAGACCACACCCTACAAACCGTGCTTGGTGCTCTACAGACGCTACAGGACTACACTGAGAGTTAATACCGACATCATAATAAATAGTGAAATTATCCCTGTTGCAAGTTCGTTGAAATATCTAGGAGTTAACCACTGACTAAAAAAATCACTTTCAAAGATCATATCCATTCTGTAACCAAAACCATGCCAATTCTGCTTATATGGCCATTTACTGTTTGCAGGGTGTGGGGCTCTACAGATCACACCCTACAAACCGTGCGTGGTGCTCTACAGACGCTACAGGACTACACTGAGAGTTAATACTGACATCATCATAAATAGTGAAATTATCCCTGTTGGAAGTTCGTACAAATATCTAGGAGTTAACCACTGACCAAAAAAATCCCCTTCAAATATCATATCCATTCTGTAATCAAACCATACCAATTCTGCTTATATGGCCATTTACTGTGTACTTCTAAGTTACAGTTGAATGTGAAGAATCTTAAGAACTAGTAAGCGAATAATTGCTTGAGTTCGTGAGATAGAAAACAACAAGTGAGAAATGAAAAATAGCCCTTTATTATTCCAATCCTTGTTTGCTGGATTTTTCATTTACGAAAAAACATCTTTAGATACTCTGTGAAAATAATGGTGGCAGTTCTGTTCTCGAATAGCATGTCACATGTACCATCGTGCCAAGTAGGAAATATACAGGAGTATTAAGAATTTTTAGCTACAGTGTGATAACAATCACATTGCTTGTGACCGACATTTCTCATTTTTTATGAAAATATATTCGATGCTCTGGTCGAAACCACATACCTGTTTTATCTTCCCAATGAGGTTGTATTTCATGTTTGTATGTTATAGCTTAAACCCATTTAAAAATTACTTAATATCGTAGTAGAAGAACTTTTGCTTTCAGCTAAAAAGAAAAAAAAAAAAAAAAAAAAAAAAAAAAGAATTTCGCCCTTTAAATCGAAAACTATACATTCTGATTAAGTGCATTTTAATGCTTAAAAACATACATTTTTAATTCGTTTTCAAGATTACGAGACATTACGCAATTATTAAGTCGTAATTAAGCCCACTTAATTTAATTTAAAACAATTTCTTCGCTTGTAAATTTACAGATTCTCTTCAGTGTACGCATCTACAGAATATTTAAAGTAACGGGTGGCCATAATTAAACTGACAGTTCTCACAGTGTTCTGTAGCGCGATCTATTTGCGAGAATGACGCCACATTTTGTAGGAAGATTAAACAAGACGGGGGACGACGAAGGATTCCCCGAAAAAAAAAATAGTTCCAAAAGTCACCGCTAGGGGAATATTTGGCGCTGTGTAATAGAAAATAGTGTTAACAAATGCAAATCAATACGGAAATTACCTTTTATTTTGCATTCAAATTAGGTTCAATGGGGCTGCCGTTGTTGTGGACCACATATTGCATTCTGTGCACAGTATGCACAAGAGCAGAAAGTAACATAGAATCTCCCGTACAGTCCGTGATATGTTATCCTTCAACCATTGATAGACCTGGGACTTAAGGTAACACCATAGCCAGAAGTCGTGTGGGGTAAGATCAGGCGACCGAGGCGGCCATACAGTTGGAAAGTAGCGGCTAATGACTCTTTCTGTTGTGAATTTCTGTCGTAGCATCTGTTGCACCCGTACAGCAACGTGTGGAGTGCGTGAAAATGATTTCCCCCAGGAATTGTCTTTACTGAAGTGCCGGAATGACAAAGCTGTTCAACATGTGGCGATATTTCTCTCCGGTAACAGATATTTCTCTCCGGTAACAGAACAGGTTTCCGGTCTTGTCGGGGTAACGTTCTCATAGAAGAATGGACCTACGATAAATTCCGCTGTGAACCCACACCAAACAGTTACCTTTGTTGAATGTAAGGGAATTGCTGTGACTGTATGTGGTGATTTGTCATCCCAAATTCGGTAGTTCTGGATATTCACAGTTCCATTCAGGTAAAAGTGGGCCTCGTCTCCCCATAAGATTTTCCACGGCCAAGCATCATCCACCTCCATTCTGGCAAGAAAGGTGAGAGCAAAAGTCAATCGCTTATAATGGTCGGGGTACAGTAACTCCTGTACAGGGCTGATCTTGTACGGATAGAAGTTGATAATGTTTCGTAAGATTTTCCATACCGTACTGTAAGGCATATCCATATTCCATAAGGCATTTTATTCCGTAAAGGTATTCCAAAAGGTATTTTATTCCGAATTAATTTGAATCTGCTAACACTCTATTTTCTATTACACAGCGCCAAATATTGCCCTATCGGTGACTTTTGGAACTATTTTTTTTTCGTGGAATGCTTTGTCCTCCGTCTTGTTTAATCTTCCTTCAAAATGTAAGGTCATTCTCGCAAATAGATCGCGCTACACTGTGAGCACTGTGAGTTTAATTATGGCCACCCCATATATCACAATATACTTTAAATGTTCTGTATTCTTTAAATATTCTTTAAATATTAGCTAAAAATTCTTAATTCTCCTGTATATCACCTATCATGAACTTCGATATATGCATTTCGCTATTTCATTTTCATTTATAAAGAGGAAAATAAATAAGGATATTTGCATCGTAAAAGATTTTGTATATGGACAGAAATATTAAAAAATTAATGCTGTTATAGAGCGAGCTAAAATGCTGTTTCAGATGTCAATATAATTCTTTCTGTAACAAATACTCTTTAGTAAAAACATTATTTTAATATTATTCATTGTGTTTGATAGTAGTTATAAAATTTCGTTTATATTTCTTGCTCAGTGCGTAATTTTAATCTAATAGTTTCTCTGAACTGAAGAAAAACAATCCATTTCTTTCGGCTGCCAACAGAGTAATTAATCGATATAACAGAGCATAAAATGACTCACATTGGCTAAAATACAGAAAGATCTGTAAACAGAAAAAAAAAATGCTGTCCTTTTAGCAAATAAGTTAAGTAAATCTGGAATTGTAATTGTGATTTTTTTTCGCTTTATTTTTTAGGTTTAAATCTGACAGAGGACGAAGTAGTCTAAAGCGATTTTTTTCCTTAAGATGTTGGCAACTTCTCAAATCTTCTTCCTCTCGAAGTCGTTAATCTTTATTATCTCAAGCAAGATGGCGAAAGTGCTGAACGATACCGTAGCAGCCATTTTTCATCGAAAACCAAGATGGCTGCTAGAACGGACGTGTCAGGGGTGCAAATCTCCATGGTGGTTACTGAGTGATGAATTTTAGAAACTTTAAAAAGAAAAATCATAAAAGTGAATAAGAAGTTAGCGAGTGTCCTTTTTCTTCAAAATAAATAGTTCTGTTTCTAAATTGATATTTTACGCACTAAAATACATTTTTCTTTACAATATATGTGTGGCCATTGATTTATTTAATGATTTCTTAAAAAAGAATGTTTTAAAATGTGTTAATAATAGTATACACGTGCGTGTTATACTATATTATACTGCTATGCAAAATTTATCTGCTGCATGTTACTTATAGCGAATGAAATCAAATGCTTCGAAGTTTTCTATAAAATGGGATATGTTTAAGTAATAAATTAACGAAATTAACTATACACGCCATTAGATCAGAAAATTTAGATTATTAGATTTTAATAACTTTGTTCACACCGAAAGCGAAAAATACTGTATACAATCTCTTCTATAAATGTGCATCCCGCAACGTGTTTCCCTGGAATTGTTAACTTCGTTAATTAAATCTCGTCTGATCAATAACCTATAAGGTATATTCTCCTTCCATTTCCGCGCGCTTTCGTGGTGTAACTGGAAGCGTACTCGACGCGTATTCGGAAGGTTCGGAGTTCGAATTCCGGCGACGGCTTTGCTTATTTTTCACGTTTCCTGCATTAGAAACCCCAATGTCTCTAGAAACGATTCCTTCAAAAGAACATGTCTACGATCATGAAAGTCCTAGAAAGAATCTTCAGCTTACGCTTTAAGGAATCCTACGCTGAGATTCAACTTAGTGAAATTCAAATACGGTTCAATAGATATCCTCCAAATGCATATGCTTATAGAGCGGATAAGATCGAAGAAGTTTATTCATTAGGATATCTGAAATGGCAGGATCCGTTAAAAACTTAAGTAAAATTTCTTTTACGTAACTCTGACATGTCGTTTGGTGTCTACGCATTGCATGTAGCTCAATTGATCACGATGCCACTCAGAAGAAAAAGTATCGGTTTAAAACTCTACATTTCACAGACTTTTCTCGTTTTATTAGAATACTAGCAAAAAAAGTTTACCGCATATCCTCATTTACACTGTACCTCGATTGATTAGTAAAACGAATCCGTTTTTAATCGTCATTTTATAAGGTATTTCTCCCACCTTCTTGACATGCCTTCGTGGTGTGGTAGTCTGCACGCTGGGCGCGTATTTCAAAGGTCCGTGTTTCGATTCCCGGCGAAGGCCATTGCTCATTTTTCACTTTTCTTACTTCCAACAAAATATCTAATGTCTCTACAATTTCAAGGTCATGTACATCATAAACTGCTGTCTTGTATTCGTAGTGTACGATACGTCATCCAGAGAATGTCACATGGCAAAGTGTTTAATAATAATATGCGAATTTGTGTAGGTTATGTAACACTGTATACTTTTGCTGTTGTAAATACGTTATGTCATGATGTTAAGTTGCCAAGCTATGTCCATGTACTAGGATGTGTCATGTCGCTATGTATGCGAAGTTATGCATATGCTATGACTATATGCTATGCAATGTTCAATCACTTTTGTCTACGATATGCTATGCCCACCTGCTGTACAGGTCATGTTATGCTGTTTATTTATTTATTTATATTTTCTTCGTTATAAATATGTTTTGTCAATATATATGCTTCCATGCTATTCTCATATGCAAGGCTATGTTCTGTATGCCGTGTAGGCTATATGACGCTGTGTATTTTATGTTGTAAATATGTAATCTGTATGCTATGCTATGTCATATCATGCTGCAATGCTGTGTCATGTTCTGTCTACGCTACGCTATGACATGTCACCATGCAATATCCACCTGTCGTATAGGTCAAGCCACACTGCGAATTGTATATTGTAAATATGTAACCTCAATATGTTATGTCGCTCTGCTATGTCCATATGCCATGCTATACTATGTTGCAATACTACGCTATGTCTTATCCATGCTTAACTATGTTATGTCGCTATACTACAGTGGTGGCCAAAATTGTGGAAATTTTTATGTTTTTGAACTTTGTATGCTTACAGAAAATGTTAAGTTTCGCAAAATGCAAAATTCAATGATTTGCAATACAAAAAAGTTATATGTATTTTAATATAAATAAAAAACACAGTTATGAAGTGGTTTGTAATGTCTAGCTTTCCTGGACAATCACTGTTCTTGTTCTGAGAACCAATAAAATGTTAGTAACTGCCAGTAGAAGCTGACATCATGTTTACACTTGAAACAATTCATTATTTTGCTTTGTTCTGTACAAGGAGGACCTGTTTCTTATACCCTGCAATTACAAGTAGGAATTTGTATTGATGACAGAAGAATAAAAAGACTATGTCTCCAAGATAGAAAAATGTCACCAGCGGTCATCAGAAGTGATCTGAATGATGCTGGTGTTTCTGTCATTTCAAGAACAATCAGGAGAAGATTAACAGATGTTGGACTGAGAGGTAGAATTCTATGAAAAAAGCCTTATTTTAATTTTCAGCAACGAAAAAAAAAGACTACAGTGGGCAAAGGAACACATTAATTGGACAGATGATCAGTGGTCACAAGTTATATGGAGTGAGGAAACTAAGATATCGTTATTCGGTAGTGATGGGCGAAAATATGTAAGACGTAGAATAGGAGAAGAGCTACATCCTGACTGCATTCAAGCAACTGTGAAGAACCCAGTTAGTGTAATGATTTGGTCATGCATGTCAGCAGATGGTATTGGTCGCCTTCATGTCATCGATAGGACACTGAATACCAGAAAATACATTGACACTATTCTAGAACCAAAACAAACAAAAGCAGATCTCTTTTCCAACAATGCTTCGTTTATTTTTCAGCAGGGTTCTGCTCCTTGCCACACGGCCAAAATATCGAAAGAGAGGTTTCGTACAAAGAGCATTAAATTGTTGTCATGGCCAGGAAACAGTCCTGACCTCAATCCTATCGAAAATTTGTAGCACCGTTTGAAACCTCTTGTCCGTTTTAAGCGCCCATCAAATAAAAGGGAACTAATTGAGGCTATAATTGTTTCCTGGCATCATTCAATAACGAAAGAAGAGCTTAAAACTCTTGTCAGCTCAATGAAACGTCGATGTGAAGCTGTAATCAAAAATAAAGGATACCCTACTAAGTACTGATAACTCACTGCAGTCATCACTATCTAATGTATATCGTTAACTATTATCGTTTAACTATTTTTGTATTGCAAATAATTGAATTTTGTGTTTTGTATTGAATTCAGTAAAACTTCTCTTTAAAATGATATATACAAGTTTGCATTTTGTGAAACGTAACGTTTTCTATAAGCATACAAAGTTCAAAAACATAAAAATTTCCAAAAGTGTCCACAATTTTGGCCACCACTGTATGTCCACCTGCCGTGTAAATTACATTAGGTTGTGTATTTAATGTTGTAAATATGTTATGCCGCTATGTAATGACTGTATTCTATACTATGTCACGTCGAAATGCTATGCCATGTCATGTCTATGCTGAGCTATGTTATGTTGCCATGCAATGTCCACCAGTCGTGTAGGTAATGTAACGCTAGGTATTTTATGTTGTAAACATGTTATGCTCTAGATGGAGCAGATCCCGGACTATACACGATTAGTCTTTGAAAGCCGTCCGGCCCTGCTGTCACCTGTCTTCGGGACAAAGAAATTAAAAAAACACAATGCATAGGCCTCCTCAGATATATTTTCATACAGTCTGGCTTAAATGTGCACTGGAAAGCTATGAGTATAGGGATATTTAATACATGCATTTTATTCAACTAGAAGGCCGGGAGGTCATACCAAATGACCGCTGTTCTATATATTATAAATTGTAATTAAAATGATTTGTGCAAAGGTATCTGCTAATTTAAACTGAATTACCCAGGGCAGGCTGCGAAGACACCCCTTTGCTTACTGCCCCACGGGGTTTCCCCCTTCTACTTGCTTAATTGCTTAAAGTAGAGTGCAATGAAGGAAACCACCGGCGGTACATTTCTTAAGAGCCAACGCTAGCTCAATAAATAAAGGTGATTTAAATAATAAAATGGTTATTCACATGTCAAAGATCTCTTTGTACACAACATTTCTTGTGTAGATCTTTCCATCATTTTTAAGCTCGCTTTGCAGAGGACCATACATTATTTTTAATTTTACGACAGTTTTTTCACGAACTCTTGAACAGGCAACATAAAGATGACCGCGTCCAAATGCAGGTTCAGGTAAAAAAATGTCAACACACTTAAGGGTTTGACCCTGAGACTTATGGATGGTCATATCAAAGCCAAGTTTTACAGGAAATTGTCTACGTCTCAATTGAAACGGCAACCCTGTGCCGTGGCAACTTCACCCCATTGGCCAGTACACTTACGCAAGCAACCAATATACTATCGGCGACAGACAGACATTTAAGCCGCATATATATATGGGGAGAAGTAACATCATCTCCTCCGAAACGGCTAGCTCTCGGGCTTAGCGAAGCACACCATTGGATTCCACAGGGCCGTGGCACGCCATTTTGACCATTCGCGTCTTCTTAGGACTTTAATTAGCCTAGATATTAATTAAAAACTAATTTCCCCCTACGTTTTCCACTTTCTTTTTTGGGTTTTCCCTATTAGAGAGATTTGGCTACGTGCCAAATTCTTTTTTCTCGAATATCTACGGAACGGCGCCGAATTGAAATTCGAGACGCGGATCTTTGGATTCCAAAAAATTCTCCGAATCCATCCATACCGTTCTCATCTTTGTACGACTTTAATCGGCCGATATATTAATTAAAAACTGCGGAAACGTTAATTTCCGCGCTCATTTTTCCGAGTGGCAACAATAAACTATCGGCGACACACACTTTAGCCGCTTATACGAGTATATATAAAGATTATCTAGCAATTCCGTTTAACCAGCAGAAACAAATAACCTGGTTCGAAAAATATTGTAGCTCTTGATTCACCCGGTCTTCGCGACAAATAACCTCTCTTGTGAACAATTAATATCTTCGTAGTCTCAAAATAATTAAGAATAAGTCTTTTTATCCTAAAAAATGCTTATTAATACTTTCAGTTTGATTCAATAAAATCACATTTTGTGCATGAAATCGGAAGAAATCATTTGCCAAGTATGTATATTGCTCCTCATATATAGACAATTCAAGAATGGTGTGAGTTCTGTTCACTGGCGCCTTCTTGATTCCTCTTCTCGCTTTAAATGTCCGTTGCCAGGCGTCGTCCTTTAAAAAACACTGAATTTATAAGCCCTAAAATTTTAACTAATCTAAAATAATGGTTTACTCATTCTGTGAAGATTTACTTCTCTACAGCGCTTAAATTCAGCGAAACTGTTTTTGAAGTCGCTATGAAATGCTACTGTGAGAAGCCACATTCCCGTACGTTTGTTAAGACATAAGAAATTCCCGTACGTTTGTTAAGACATAAGAAATACGGAATCTTCTTTCTGAAAAACACACTTGAAACCCTTTAGGATTTGTCTATTTGGATTTCCGAACCTGGCCCACTGTGAAATTTCAACATTCATTTTTGCTGAATTTCGGTACTGCATTTTTAATTAACATAATTCCTGTTTATGTTTTTAATTGCATTGTACTTCATTTCCACTCGAATATGATGCGCAGTATTAATGAGTTAGAATTACATTATTAAAACACAATATATAAGTCTTTGTCGGAATGCATAGGTCACTTTAGGTCAACAAATATTCAATTCAGTCGACAACAAATAGGGCTCATAATCATTCCATTTAGTTCTTGCACATTTGTTAGCCTTAAAATCACCGGGCTTGCTTCTGTTTAACTACTTTGTGCGTTGTTCTAAATACATCGATGGTTTCCTTTTTAATTCGAAAGATTCGGTACTTACAATTCGTAAAATTCAGTCTCTTGTTCTTTTCAGTATTAAAGCAGATCCCTGATGCGCTGAACATTTTCTGTATGCTTAAAATTTTACTTTCCTAGAATTTCGTTTTATATCGTTACATAAGATCTGATTTATTCGCACTTGCAGCATTAATTAGTACTTAACCTACTATCAAAAAATTCTCATCTCTTCATGGTGTGCGTCAAAGTATCAACTTCCTGACAAGCTCTGTAGCCAAGCAGTTTATTTTTAATTCCTAATCAGTCGTAATCCTTGTCCAACGCATTTTCTTATTAAAATTCTAAAATTTCGAAACATATGAGCCTTTGGCTCATTCTCCAGGTAGTCTACAGTAGAAGCTGGAACGTACAATCTGTTGTCGCAACTTTTGTTTCTACGGAAGGATTCTTGATAACACTTTACTCTCGTTGTTAGCTTGATTATGTGAAACAATTACTAATTGTTCTACTCAAATTGAAAAACTGCAAGTTAGAGGGGTTATAAGCTAAATAATTGCCGCCTTTATTGCCAAATTCTTTGCTAAAGAATGACTTGTTGCTACTATATGTTTTAAGGAAAGCCGCAAATTTTCATGAACACACGTTTTTAAAAATAGAATAAATTTAAAACTACTAATTTTTACGTGTTTTTACAAAAATTTAAGAAGTGGTCTTAAACAATTTTTGTTTGATTCTCGGCTTCCACGAAGGCATCGTTCCCTTAGGCAGAAAGCCCTATTGTGCTTTGCCATAATCAACTATACCAAACCAAACCAAACCTCATTCTCAGCTATTCACAGTTTTTTCAGAAAGTCATCCTGCAAGTCTTGCCGATACAAATGTAAAATTCCAAATATATTTTCAGAAATGAATGTGATAAAAATGCATATACGTTTTAGGTTTTTTTTTTTTTTTTACTTTTGGAAACATCTATTTTTTATACCTTTTAATATAAAAATTACTACACGCTTACGCTTTCAGATATAGCTTTGCGATTTTGAAAAGAAAATCAAAGTAGTAAATTATTTCTGAATCTTAATGATGAGCCATTATTCATTGCAGGATAAATTTCAACAGTTTCCGTAACGTATTTTAACAAAACTAGAATTTCTTAATTTCCGTTAGTTGCAATTAAACTATTTTTTCAAATAAATCTAAGATTTTTTCAAACAATGATTAAACTATTCTCATTTTACATTTTATTTTGTGTTAAGGACACGTTTTCGAGGTTTTCACACATTTATCATGATTTGCGCCCAAAACCATTAAATCACGGTTGCAGAGACGAATACTTCACAGACAAGACAAGTTATCTATTCTTTCCTTTTACCAGATTAAAACACGTCTAGAATCACTGTTCAGACTATATCTGGTCCAGTTGTCATGAACTCCAACCTCGTTAAGCCTTTGTGCAGCAGTATCTTTGTTCAGCGGCTAATTCGAGTTTCCGCGGCAGTCTGTAGGTCTAAAACCAAACCTCGTGTATTATCGGAATTGCTTTATTTGTTTGGTTAAATTAATATTCTACAATTTATTTGCCATTCCAATCAGTCATTCCGTAGCTTCATTACCTTAGTTTGGTTCCCTTTGTTCGAACTTTTCGTAGTATAGAAGGCGCTGTTGCGCTGAAAGAATTCTTCTGTGTTTTTACGTTATGTAACTGTGGTTCGCCGTTGCGATGTGTCTGTATTACTGTGATATATTTGGTGTTTTCATTAAATATAAATGAAAGATATCGCCATGTATTTTTGTATACCAAATCAAGATCAAATTTACCACAGATGCAAACTCGTTGAAACAAAATAACGTTCGAACAAGAATCGCCAAGTGTTATTACTCGCCTTTCGAACTTCGCATTCGTAGCGTTAATCGCTTCGTAAGATGTGGTGCTGTCGCCGGGAATTATCGTAATGGTGGGGTAAGTAAATAGTTTTGTTGAAAATTTGTTTGAATAGAATATTTTGTAATTGTTGAAGTAGTAAAGTTGTTTGATGTTGTTGATTTTGTTTGGTAAAAATTTACAAATTTAGGTTTCGCATTTACTGAATGTTTGCATTGATATTTGGAAGTTCGAATGTATTTGCAAGTAAGAAAATGTTGTGTTTTCTTAGAATTAGAATTTGTTGTTAATGCTTTGAAGTGTGATTTGTTATTGAAAATTACAGTTTGTTTTCTTAGAATTCTAGAATTATAATTTATTGTTAAAGTATTTGAGGGGTAAATTTTGTTGCTAGAAATTGTGAAAATGGCTAAATTGATAAAGCTTCGAACTAAGCGTGACACGTATCGTGAACAAACTTTAAAGTTAGTAGAAAAGATAAACCGATATTTGAATGAATCAGATATTGACATAGATGTATGTGATTCATATTTAGAACAGTTAAATAGTAAAATTGAAATTATTAACACACTAAATAGTGACATTGATGAATTGTTAAAAGGAGAACAAGAAATTAAGGGTGAAATTAACACAGTAGATGAATATAACGAAAAAATAATACCCGTTAAAGTAAAGTTGCAAAACAAAATTAAATCAATTGTAAAGGTTCCATATCAGTCAGGTGAACAAACAGGAAATCCAGGCAATGTTCACATAGAAAATAAAACTTTGCATTTAGAAAACAGAACTAAGCTCCCTAAACTTTCGCTTCCTCGATTCTATGGTGAGCCTTCAGAATATTTAGATTTTTGGAATTAATTTGAGAATTCTCTGCATAATAATTCTAATTTAACTGAGGTTGACAAATTTTGATATTTAAAGTTGTTATTAGGTGTTAAAGCCCTAGCTAGCATTAAAGGATTCTCAATTACTCCAGAGAATTATAAACAGGCGGTTAAATTAATTTCTGAAACATTTGGCCAAAGAGACATTTTAATAAATGCTCACTTGTCAAATTTATTAAATTTACACCTGTAAAAAATGCCTCTAACATCCAGGCTCTTCGTAACCTTTATTTGGAAGCAAAAACTCAAATTAGATGTTTAGAGGAATTAAATGTCAAATCGAAAACATAGACAACAATACTGACTAACATAATACTAAAAAAGCTGCCAGGAGAATTAACTCTTGAATTTACTAAGCAAAATATAAATAATTGTCATGATTTACAGGAATTGATGAAGTTTTTACATAAAGCTATTAGTGCAAGAGAAAAGGCATTCCGTATTAATTCTAATAATGTATCATAATATAATAATTTTTATTCTAACCAAAACAAACAAAACAATTTTCGAAATCAAACGAAACTTCCTTCCGAGTCGTAATAATCAACACGCTTCAGTAACAGAATTTATGGCGAAAACTTCCCAAGTTTTTTTATTCTGTGGTCATGGTCACTGTAAGACTAAATGTGAAAACATGACTGTACAACAAAAAAAGGATAAATTAATTAAGGAAAGGAGATGTCTGTTATGTTGTAACACAAACTGTTTTGTGAAAAAATGTTATGCTAAACAGTGTTCATGCTGCTTTGGTAGACATGCCAAAGCTATTTGTTTTAAATTTGAAAATTCTAGCAAGTATAAATCTAATTCAAAACCGGAAGAAGAAAAACCAAAGGAAATGGAAATTCAGCCTACTATTTCGAATTCATTTGTAAATGATAGGAATGTGATTTTATTGCAGTGTGTTAGGACAGAAATTGTTGGTCGTAAATCGTCAGGTATAGTTATTGCAATGTTTGATAACGGTAGTGAAAAGAGTTTTATTAAAAGAAATGTATCTATGAAGTTGGGATTAAAATATTTAGGGTCAGAAACAACATTAAAGATTTATTCATTTGGAGCAAAGGATTCTTGGTTGCAAACATGTCGCAGAGTTGAAGTAAGATTGCGAAATATTTTAGATGGAAAAGAAGTCGTAATACAGGTGTTGGAAATAGATGAAATTTCGAGGGCTGCGATTAATTTGCCGAATGAGAGTACAAGAGCTGAAATGGAAGCCAAGGGATTAACTTTAACTTAGGTATATAATCAAGCGTCAGATGATAATGAAATTTCCTTGTTGATAGGTATAGATTTTTATTGGAATTTGACAAAAGGTTTTGAAAGGTTAAATACGTCTTTGGTAGCTGTAAACACAGAACTTGGATGGTCCTTGCAAGGAAATTGTGGTGATATTAGTAAAACGGCTGCTGTAAACTTAGTTTTGGGTGATCAAAGCACTGTGTCAGCTGAACTCAGGCGTTTCTGGGAACTGGAAAGTTTAGGTATTGAAAACAAGGAAGCGGAGTGTTTGACTTTAGTGGAACAGGAGATACTTGCTGAATTTAATAATTCTGTTGGGTTCGTAGGTGGAAGGTATTGTGTAAAGTTGCCGAATTGTGGAAACCAGGTATGCAGGAGAAATTAGCAAATAATAGAGAAGTGGCTCGGAAACGTTTCAATGGTCTGATTAGGAGATTTAGAAATGATACAGCTTTTTATGAGGATTACAAAAAGATAATTGATGATTATCGTAAGGAAGGTATCATTGAGAATTCGTCGTCAGATATTGAAGTGTCATATTCTGAGCAGTCATTCTACTTACCCCACCACGCGGTCATTCGCGAGGACAAATCTACTAGTCGACTTCGAATCGTGTTTGATGGTTCTTCTCATAAAGGAGGACAACTTTCAATTAATGACTGTTTATTTAAAGGACTAAACTTGTATCCAAATCTATTTGAAATGATTTTAAAGTTTCGACAAAATACAATCGCCTTCACAGCGGATATAAAGCAAGCGTATCTACAAATTTTGATCGATCCTAGTGATAGAAAATTTACTAAATTGTTCTGGACTGATGATATCCGTTCTAATTCATATCAAGAAATGAACTTTAGTAGAGTTTTATTTGGACTAAAACCAAGTCCATATTTATTAGCTGCAACTCTGAAATATCATTTTGATAAATGTAAAGAAGAATTTCCTGATACTTGCAAATTACTATCAGAATGGTTTTATGTCGACGATTTGATTGGAGGCGAAGAAGACTTGCAAGCGGCTTTGAAAATTACGACTGAAAGTGTAGAAATTCTCAAAAGATGTGGCATGATATTACGAAAATGGAAAACCAATTCCATGGAACTGCGTAAGCTATGGAAAGATGCTGAGTTCGACATCGATGAGGAAAAGAGCTCAAGTACGGGACTTGACTCACCATCCAAGGTGTTGGGTCTAGTTTGGGATCCAGATGCGGACAGTATATCTTTCAACGTAAAAGAATTATCAAAGTTTGTCAAGAACGGAACTGCTTCGAAAAGGTTTATTCTTCGAGTAGTGGGTCGTATTTATGATCCTATCGGATTTCTTGAACCTTTCATCATAAAGCTGAAGTGCATTTTACAGTCACTGTGGACTCATGACATGGACTGGGATGACAAACTTCCATCGTCAGTGGATCACAAGTGGCAGTTGTGGTGCAGTGAAGTCGAACACTTAGAAGATCTTCAGATTCCTAGATGTTATTTTTCAAATTTGAACTGTAAATTTATTTCATTTGAAATTCATTCTTTTTCAGATTCATCTCTTTTAGCCTATGGAACTGTGCTGTATTTAAGAGCTATATCAGAAGATGGGAGGATAAGTATCAAATTTTATTGTTCTAAAAGTCGTGTAGCTTCTTTGAAAGGTCTTACATTACCAAGACTGGAATTAATGGGAGCTTTATTGTCCGCAAGATTAGTCCATCAAGTAAGTAAATGTCTTAAATTTAATACTTCTAGTTATTTTTGGACCGACTCGATGATTACGTTATGTTGGATCAAGGGACAAGCTAGTAAATACAAAACGTTCGTAAAAAATAGAATAGAAGAAATTCAATCTTTATCAGATACCAATAATTGGGCTCATTGCCCTGGTAAGGATAACCCTGCAGATATCTTGTCCAGAGAAATTTCTGCAGCAAATTTAGCTACAAACCAGCTTTGGTGGCATGGTCCACCGTGGCTAAGCCAATCACCTGAATACTGGCCTACTGAAAGAGAGAACTTAGAATCTATAGACGTAGACTTAGAGCTAAAAAAAGAATTTGAAAGTACAGTGCAAAATAACTGTTTGGTAGAAAATTCGAAATTTATTTTAGATTTAAGGAAATATAGTTGTTTGTTAAAAGTACTAAGAGTAACTGCACTAGTTAAACGGTTTGTTAATAAATTTCAAAAACGACAAACGATTGCAGGTCCCCTCACAGCAGAAGAACTTCAAAATGCTGAAATAGATGGGATAAAAAATGAGCAAAACATAGAGTTCAACTTAGAATTGCAGAACCTTAAAAATGGTAAGTCTATTCCTAAAAACTCTCCACTTTCAAATTTAGCCCCATTTCTCGACAGTTGTGGTGCACTGCGCATAAAAGGCAGATTAGAAGAAGGAGCGTTTCCAAAGGATGAAGCTCACCCTATGCTTCTTCCTAAGCAGTCTAAATTTACAGAGTTAATTATTATTCGAGAACTTAATAAAATTTTTCATGATGAAGTTACATTTACGCTAGCCAAAATTAGGTCTAGATTTCGGATTCCACGAGGTAGACAAATTATAAAAAGAGTATTAGGTAATTGCCTAATTTGTCGAAAGTATAAGTTGAAACCAGCTAAACAAATAACTAGACAACTACCTAAAAGTAGAATTACTGAAAACCTTCCTTTTACTGTAACTGGCATAGATTTCACTAGCCCAGTTTTAATAAAATCAGGAAAGGATACGCCTCAAAAGGCTTATATAACATTATTTACATGCAGTGTTACTAGAGCTGTGCACATAGAATTAATCACAAATATGTCAACAAAAAATTTTATTTTGTCATTAAGGAGATTTTTAGCTAGGAGAGAAAATTGTAAAGTTATTATTTCCGACAATGCTAAGGGCTTTAGAGCCACTAATGAAATTCTTACAGAATTTGCAAAATTATAATAGATTCAAAATTGAAAGATTTCATATCAATAAATGGGATAACTTGGCAATATATTGCGCCTCACGCGCCTTGGTGGGGTGGTCTTTATGAAAGGCTTATGAAAAGTATCAAAGATGCTTTGAGAAAGGTTCTCGGAAGGGCTCTTCTCAACTTTAAGGAAATGATGACTATTCTATCAGAAATTGAGTTAGTTCTAAATCATAGACCTCTTACTTATGTCCACAATGAAATAAAAGAGCCAGAAGCTCTTACACCTGCCCATTTCTTGTTACCAGGGCAAGAAAATATTTCTTATCCTGTACATTTCGCCGACCTTTTCAGGAATGAACCATCGAACAAGCAGACTTTGACTAGGAGAAAACTGTATCAAACTAATCTTTTGAAACAAATTTGGAAAAAGTGGAAGGAGAATTATCTCCTCGAATTACGGTCTGCGCATACTTTTCTAAATCCATCTCCTGAAAGGACTCTTAAAAAGGGTGAGGTTGTATTGCTGGAGGGGTCGACGAAATCAAAATTTTTATGGCCTGTTGGAATTATAGAAGAAGTTTATAAAGGTAGGGATGGGTATTTACGTTCATGTTTGATTCGTACTTCTCAAGGACTTTACCGAAGACCCGTCCAATTGATCTATCCTTTTGAATTTTAAAGTTATATATATGTTTCTGTCATGTATTGTATTAATTCGCAATGTAGTTTCAGAATTGATTTGTGATTCAGCATATTGATTTGTGATTCAGCATATTGATTTGTGATTCAGCATATTGATTTGTGATTCAGCATATTGATTTGTGATTCAGCATATTGGTTTGTGATTCAGCATATTGATTTGTGATTCAGCATATTGATTTGTGATTCAGCATATTGATTTGTGATTCAGCATATTGGTTTGTGATTCAGCATATTGATTTGTGATTCAGCATATTGATTTGTGATTATATCTACATATATTATTGGATGTGTAAATTTAGTATGCTCTTAACAGAGCACAGGTGGGGTGTGTTCGAACTTTTCGTAGTACAGAGGGCGCTGTTGTGCTGAAAGAATTCTGTGTTTTTACCTTATGTAACTGTGGTTCGCCGTTGCGATGTGTCTGTATTACTGTGATATATTTGGTGTTTTCATTAAATATAAATGAAAGATATCGTCATGTATTTTTGTATACCAAATCAAGATCAAATTTACCACTGATGCAAACTCGTTGAAACAAAATAGCGTTCGAACAAGAATCGCCAAGGGTTACTACTCGCCTTTCGAACTTCGCATTCGTATCGTTAATCTCTTAGTAATACCCTTTATCCCGCATGCTACTTGACATCGCTTAAAATGTGAAATACGCATTAACTCGATATGGAAATCTGAATTATATATTCAATACAATCATTTCTGTTTCAATAGACTAAGTTCAGTTCATTGGAAATTTTATTTCTATCCTTTTTGAACTTTTAGTCTTCTCAGGTGGAAGAATCTTTAACCCTAGAATACTAACCCTTAAATAAGAGTAATACTAACCATGCGTAAAATTTATTCACTACATATTTAAAAAATATTTACAGCATATTTTAAAAACATAATTCTTTTATATGTGTATACATTTGAATGCTACACAAAAATTTATTTATTAAATGTATCTATGTAATAAAATTCAGCAAAATAAGCATACTTAATGAGTAAAAAAGGAAAACTGGAAGAAAGGAAAATATAACAATGAAAATTGCACTAACGTATTGCAACAAGTTAAACAGAATTTCTGCTGATGTTCACTGCATATTGGCTTTTTACATTTACGACAATAAGTAGTAGTATACCTTATTTTATAATACGAACAAGAAGAACAATATTTTTAAGGTTCTTTACAGGTATCACTTTCTTTGCAGGTTGATGAGCTTGTTTCCTGTTGTACGATTTCGCACTCTTTACGAACGGGCCCACCAGCGGCCGACCTGTAAAGTCGCTGAACACTGATAGTTCGATTCGAGGTTCTAATTCTGCGAACGGGCTGGCTGCATGGGCATTTTCGTGGTTTTCCCCTTGTGTAACATGTATACAAGCCAGTTTCCTTTAGAAGGTCCTTCACGAATTCATACCTCCCCTTAGGCAGATAGCCCTGGTGTGCTTTGTCGTAATCTCAATAAACCAAACCAAACCTTTATAAACATTTTCATCACTTATAGCTTTTTCTATTATTTAACATGGTGTGTGTGTGTGATTATGGCAAAGCCTCGAAGGCTATCCGCCTAAGAGGAGGGATGCCTTCGTGGAGGACTTTCTAAGGGAAACTGGCTCGTAAACACGTTACACATGGGGTAAGCCACGAAAACGCCCATGCAGCCAGCCCATTCACGGGATTCGAACCTGGGACCGAACTACCAGTGTTCAGCGATTTTACCGCTCGGCCGCTGGGGGGGGGCATATTGAACATAGGCATAACTTTGGCATAGTTGGTGTTTTAAGTCTATTTATTTGCCATTCTCTACTAAGCTGTCAATGTAGATTTAACATATATTGCAATCTTGATAATGGCTGAGCAGAATTTTGTTTAGCGTAGAAGTTGTATGTATATATTACATACGAATTGATACATGCCATATTTAGCATATTATAAAAAATGCATGAAGCCCATCTACATGTTTTTCTTCCACAATTCCCTTTTTTATATTGTTGGTAACTTCTTGAACCATATCATCAACTAAAAATTGCGTTTCTCCTCTCTTTTGGAGGCAAAGTGTATTAACAAAAGAGTCATCAGATTTCCATTCCAGTATATCTTGTTCAGCTGAAGATAATTTAGAATCGTCCTCAAAAATAATTTAAATGCTTCATCTATATCTAATCCTCGCTTTCTACACATCTTTTACTAAAAATGGGGAAAATACAACTAAAAATACGTAGATATTTATAATACTTATTATTTAGAATTAAATTATATTAATTATAGTAACATTTAATTAAAAAATTCCTTCCACTGCTAAATTAAAACAAATATCATATAAAAATTAGTCTGTTAATACTAACCATGAGTAAATATTACTTACAAAAAACATTCCCTTAAAACTAACTATGAGTAAATTGTACTCACCATATAAAAGTAGGATTCAATTTCCTGAAAGACAGAAAATATCTCACATTCAACTATAACTGCATCCTTACAAGCAAAAGAACGCAGATAGCATATCTGAGTGATATTGGAGCCAGTGTGCACGGTTTAGAAACTGCGCGCGCATTTCGTTGTTCCGTGAGTAAAATTTACTCAAGTTAGTAATCTAGGGTTAAAAACTGCAAGGGAAAAAAGTAATTTTTCGACGTTAACTTCCCTATATTGAATGTGACCTATTTGCAAGCTCTTGGATCGATAGATTTAAAGTTAACTACAAATAAAAGTAAGTAAGAACTTGGTTCAAAGTTTGATTAAATATGACATTTTGTGAATTTATTTGACACTCAAATGCACTTTACATCCAAAATCAATTCTCTCTGAAATAGGAATCGAGTGTACATACTGTAAAATCGATGAGCCAGCGTTAGTTTCTCGTGCGACTGGCTGTGGATTGCCACAATTATTTTTCTTCTGAGATAATTTTTAAATCTCGACAAGTCTACTAGCATCGAATAAATAACGTTCATAATCATCATCATAATAATAATAAATAATGAATAATACAAAAATTGCAGTATAGCCCCATCTTCCTTGTTTCTCTGAAAACAAAAAATTATACTGATTTTTATTCAATAAACGCATTGGCACCATTTTCAAAGTACAAATAGTATCGTCAAAATTCCTGTGCATAATTTAATTTTACATTGATTTCGTTTGTTATTAAAATAATGAATAGTATCCCAGCAACACACCAGCTTAATATGCCACATTTTGACAGCAGAGAATGGTGGGATATACTAAAAAATGTTGGCAATTTTACAGAATAAATCTTAATGAATGATTCGATTGAATATGGAAATCTATATATGATGTCTGCTTTTGATTAAGTTCCGAATATATACAGAAATAAAAATGGGAAGGTAGAAAATAACTAGTAAGTTGAAGTTAAGAATTTAAAATTTTACTGTTAACAAAATTAACATAATTCTTACAACTTATTTAGCACTGTTCAGTACAGTAACATGTTACGTATTTTTCATGGTTCAGTTCCTAAACTGCTGTTACTTATTCAGAATATTGGAAAATAACGCATATTTTAAGATCATCACACACCTTTGGACAAAGCCACATATTTCTGGATTTTTATCTAAATTTGATAAATTTATCGTCACATCCCATGTCGAATCTCAGGAATATTTTAATCTCTTGAAGTAAATGACAAGATAAATTAATTTTGCCTTAATTATCATCGTCATCCGATAAATCAACATCACACGATAATTTAACACATACTTACGAAATTCATTTTTGCATTAATTCAATTATTATTGATAATTCTACTGTGACTACTTTTGAAATAAGGAAACGATTTTGTTGAACTCAGAAAATTCGAAAGATTTACAGAGTTAAGGACGAAGTATTGATCCCACTATCTTCAGATATATTACCGACCTGCATCATTTGAAGGCACTTTGCAGATTGCTGCTGAATTCTGAGTTTTTAAATTTCTCCTATTAAATTCTATCCAGCGTTTGGAAATTACTAAAATAAGTTTCCAAATAATCTTTATTTTCTGCATTTAAGTGAGAAAGATTTCTCTGATTACATTACATTTTCGCAGGAGATTTGAAGTTTCAATTAAACTCAGAAAAATAGTTTCCATTCTTCCAAATTTTCGAAGCCGAATTGAATAACTGAACAGTTTTTTGATACAGAAAAAATCACTGGCGTTCTTTCAGAAACTATCAGTCGACTTGGTTTTTTATTGTGCTATCATTTATCTGCAGTTCTTACCTATATGGCATTATTACTTATTATTATCATTTTCTTATGTATTTAAGATAAAAACTAAAATATAAATGATGGTGTTAAACTATAGGTACTATAGGTAAAAAGGCAAAAATACATAAAACCTCAAAATACATTTATTAAAAGTTGAAGAAAATAGAAAAGTATAAAACATTAAATACAGTTAAAGCAATTAAAAAAATATTTTTTACATTTCAAATTAGAGTTTCCATGCAAAAATAGCATTTCGGCCAGCGGGCAAGAAGACAGAGTTTTCTGTGCGCAAAACTGATGGTTTACTTTTAGTCCCGCTTAGCAGGAAAACACTGCACGTGCGGAAACTGACTTAAGAAACACTATTCTGCTGAGTTTCAGTTGTAAACAAATTGTAAACAATTCATAAGACTTGGCTTGTCACTTTAACTTTTAAATTATTGAAAATTCTACCACTATTGCATGCAAATTAACTGAAGGCATGAAGATTTTAACCGGAACATAAAAACCACATAATTCAATGATTTTTAAAACAAAAAATGCACAATTTATCAACGTATAAGAATAAAAAAAAATAAATAAATAAAAAAAAACTGAGCTCACGGAGCCAGGTAACAGACTGGTACATAGATTTCTGCTACCTCGTATATATATATATATACACATATTTATTTAAATTTATGTACGAGTGGTGCAACCGATTGCAACCAAAAAGGGCGATGCACAACTGCATGTTATAGCAGTACCATATACAAAATTTCAACATTCTGATTCTACTAGTTTTTGAGTTATGCTAGATACATACATACAAACATACGTACGTACAGACATCACGAAAAAAAATCTCTTTTAAATCCTTTTTCAACCCGTTTTGGGAAAACGAGTCATACAGATGTCACACACACAAAAATGTTAAATTGCATTCCATAGCGGTCAAAATGGATTTTTTCGTTGAAATATGACACCCGCATTTTTCGCGATGACAATACTTCTTTTACTTCGTAAAAGGAAGTAAAAATATCACAAACCTCAAAGACCTGAATAAATTTTTAAAACAGCCTGCATTGTAGAGTCATTAGGTTATTTTAAAGGACTGAGACGTGAAAAATTTCCAGTGCCCTCGCCGGGACACGAAGCTGAAACTCTTGAATACAATACCGAGTGTGCTACCGCTACACCAAGAAGACGTGCAAAAAGGAGGGGAAAAACTACTTTATAGCATTATTATTCATTTGAGTTTTGGGCATTCGGAGAAGAGTGCATTTCCATTGTCTAAAATGTCGGATGAAAAACTGCCAACTACCACTTACCTGAACCCATCAATAAAAATGTGCCACTTATATTAATAATTATAAACCACATATTTTAAACAAGAAACGGAATTTAGAACTAAAATTCTGAAATTTATTTTATGCTTAGCATTCAAAACTAATATTTTTGTCGCAAATGATGCATGCACATATTTAGCTTCTAACACTTATGAAAAGAGGGTTTTACAGTGGCGCCCTATCTAAAAGGGTGGTGGATGATGATTCTTCACACCTAGGATTTGGCGATTGGGTCCCCTAAAAACCCCAGTCACCCAGTCAAGAGGGTCGCTTATTTCTCATCACTTTTGCTTTAAAAATAGCCTAATGATTCTACAGCTTCACCGTGACTCATGTGAAAATGTATGTTCTAATTAATTATAATAAACGAAATTTTACTGTATATTTCAGTGCTTCATTAGGTTATGCAGTTTAAAGAAAATGTATCACGATGATCTTACAACAATCTTACAATCTACAATGCAGAAGTGACCTTTAAAATTACAAGGTATTTTCTCCCTTTTATTTTCCCCTCTTTTTTCCTATTTTCTCTCCGCGTGCCTTCGTGGTGTAGCGGTTACATACTCGAGAGGTCCAGTTCCGAGACCCGAAGGGGGCAGAGCTTATTTCTCATGTCTTCTGTTTCAAAATAACCAAACGACTCTACAAAATAAAAATTTCCACTTTACTTACTTGCACTATCCATGGTTTATAAATGACGTTGGAAAATTTTAGATCTTTTATCATTTCAACATTAGATAAAAAATCTACGATTGCAAAGTTAGCCTTCTTCTAAATATGTAGATTTTGAAATTTCGCATTAGGATCAAACGCATATTACAATATTTAGAAGTACAAAATAAACTTTACGGTATTCAAAATGCATTAGTAGTTATCCGTCAATAATCCCCACTGGGTGAGTCTTCAGATTTACTCATCCAACCATATTGTCGTTATCAATGGACAGTTTGTGACAAACTCTTCCACCCAAGTAATAAATTAGCCTTCGATCATAATGCCCTGATGGCGATGTCAAGGCAGTCATAAATCGTACTGCGGATATTGCCATCCTCTCTTCGAAGGATATTAATATCCGTTGCTATTTCTCGAGCCTCCGCACGTCACGCTTTGTGAGAATATGAAAGCAAAGATGAATAAGAGTGAGTATTTCAATGCTATTCCCACGCACGAATTTCACTGCTTTTCCATCTTACAAGGGTTATAATATGGGCTACTTTTATAAAAGCATTAAATGAAAGTAAAGTTTCAATTATCCTTGCATATCTTTAGTCCAAAATTTCTAATTGTAAATCAAATAACATAATTAAACAAATAAAGATAGCTTTCTCCTAGCTATATACACAGATAAGAAACTCGCTGAGAAAATTTACAAAGATATAATATCTGAGTAAATTTCTTTCGAAGAGGTTCTGGTGAGACAATAAATGCACTCTTTCGTACAATTTGCTTAAGAGAAAAAATCTGATGTGTACACCACATGACTTCCTTGTATTGAAATATTAAATTATACGCATTTTTTCTTGCATTTTATTTAAACTTATTGGATTGAATAAAATCTACTTCTCCGACAGCGCATAAACCACAATAGAATAAACGCATTCCTTAAAATTCACTCTAGTATTTGTTTACCATAGCGACACTCTGGCGCTAGATTCACTTAACAGTATTAATAATTATATAACAGATAACTTATATAATAATTTTATAACGGAAAATAAGTTAACTGTTATGTAATCCAATAATTATATAACAGTTAACTTATATATTTCGTCCATATTATAACACATAATGCACCAAATTTATATCATTTAAAGAATAGAATTATCTAATCGTTGCCACATGTTCTATTCAAATACTATAATAAAGCTAGAATGATATATAAAAGAAATTAAGCAAACAAAGCAAAAAAGAAACAGTTTTTCACAGACGATTGAGTATTTCTCATTTAATTAATTCAGTTCTCACTTCGCGAGAAGGCAAAAATACGTAAAAACTCAAAATATCTATATTAAAAATTACGAAGTAAATCTTAAACGCTTATTTCCTCGAAAAAATTCCAGAAAGGATTAAGCATGATTTAAATAATAAATGAAGGCGTTATCTTTGTTGTTGCGAAGCTAAGTTTCTCTAGATTGGCAACAAATCCGCTAGTCTCCTGTTTCAAATGTAAACATCAATGGCAGCCTTTAAAAAAGGCTTAGCGGCAATTAAACAACTTTAAAATTGCTGATAATTCTAAAAATATTGCACACAGATATACTAAAGGCATAAAATTCTTAACCGGAAAATGAAAAAAAACATTATTCAATCATTTTTAAAGCAAAAAATGCCCAATTTACAAACATGCAAGAATAAAGAAACTGACATCACTGAGCCGAGTGACAGAGTGGATATATACATATATTTATATACCTTTGGTGCGGCCGATTGCAACCAAAATACGAGGTGCGCATCTACATATTATAGAAGAATTAATTTTAAAGCAGTTTTATAATTTTTTTGAAGGAAAAGAGTATTTTATTCTGTCCTTACGTACAGATATCACGCAAAAACATCGTTAAATTGCATTCGATAGCGGTCAAAATGGATATTTTCGTTGAAATATGCTGCCTGAAACTTTTCGCGATTACAATACTTCCTTTTTACTTCGTACAAGGAAGGAAAAAAAGAAAGCCAAAGAAAAATTTAAAAAACCGAGTTTTCAGATTTTGTATTACGCATAAAGGGACTTTTCTTCATTTACATACACATACACGCTTTGAGAACATTTGGGTTAGTGTTCCTTCGGGCTACAGATATTTGAAACAGCCGATGGACATCTCGCGCGCTGGAGATGAAAGTGTTTTTTCTGTGTACAGTTGCTCGTTTTAAAAGCGTTGAGTTTCTTAATGAAAAATTCATTAAGTTTTCCAAAATGTAAAACAAATAAAGAAACAAATTTGAAATTCAAAATTAAGGCTTCCCGGTGCCCATGTTCGGGTGAAGAAGTACGTTATTGAGAATTTGATGGCTCTAGGTACCGTCGGTTTTACACAATACGAGAAACCTACACACATTCATGAAGATTCTTCATCATTTAATTTATTTAAATATAATACAGAGCGATAATATTTGGTGGCAACAATCTGAAAAGTGAAAGCGTTTTTGGTGATTCGATGCAAAATGCCTTTTCAAGGTTAATGGCCCTTCTGGGCTACCACCCTTTTAGACTGAAGAAAGAAAAGAAGCTAAAAAGAAAAAAAGGAATAAAACGAAAAATAAAATAAAATTATATCTATATCTATCTCTATCTATCTGTATATAATATATAAATTGTAGTGTTCCTCCCTTTTATTCTACTAAACTTAGTGTTGAGGAACCTAGTGAACAGCTAAGCAGATAATCGCTTAAGTCTAAGAGCAGAAATGTAAACTCAAGAAGGGTTAATCACTCTTAATTTGCTCCAAATAAAAATATACAGACGGATCCTTTCTCAGGGCATGCAACAATGCCTCCACTTGGACAAGCACATTCGTTCTTGGCCCGTACTTCTTCTAAGTGCCACTTTCACACGCACAAAAGCATGCTCCATCGCAAGTACTTCGTACCAACAATGTTACAAAATTACGTAATTCTAAAACAGCAGTAACGATCGTTAATGACACTGCATGGATGCAAGATTGTGCACCTCGTTTCTAGAACTTTTCGCCGTCTGCATTTGGTCACTGCTGTTTCGCTGACTGTTAAGTCACCGGCAGCTGATTTTTCGAGGCAGCCGAATTGGCACAGCCATTCGTTGAAGACGCCAACATTCTGAAGAGTGTCAGGAGGTTAATCTTGATAATCCTATTAAATCAGGGTACCATATAACGTTTTAAATTTCGAAGGAAATGTTTTGATGACATTCGTGTCTCTATGACTGAAAGAAGACGAATGGTAGATAATGAGCGCTAGCGTGTGCTGCAGACACTTTGAAGCAGGACAGTGAATCAAGCGCATTCCTGTGTTATTTATTTTGAACATTCGCTAATTTCTGGACTATGGAAACATGTCCAGTTCGGAGCTCAGTCGACCAGAAGTTACCACCCCTTCTCAAGATATTGCTATAGCAGCCAAACAGAATCGATGAGCGACCTCCGCAATTGTTCCACAATTGTATTGTGGAACAATTGCGGTTTGTGGAACAATTGCTTGGTTGTATAGCATCACTTGGTAAGACATTATCTACCAGTAGTATGCTATGAAGGAGCATGAAAGGGACTGAACGCTCCAATCCCAAGTATTTGTTCCACTAACCGCCCAGTCCAGGAAGATAAAATTAAAAGTTCTGCATCAGCATTTCAATTGCAGGGTGATTCAGAATTCATCATCAATATCTAGTGGGGAGTCAGCGAATAGGAAAGGGAGATTTCACATAGGAAAGTATGGACGCAGACGAAACGCATGGTGGTGTAGAGGGTGCTATGTGTACAAACAAGTTCCATACATAAGCACAGCTGTTTGATGTGTGCAGCCAGTCGCCATTCCACTAGCAGACTTCGATTGCAGAAGTAACATGAAGTAACAAGAAGTAGCATGAAGTAACGGTATGCGTGGAATGAACTTGCAGATATGCATGTAAAAGCCAGGCATATTCCAGAAGGTCCGGTTGTCCATGCAACGCCGTTGTGAGTCATGCATCTAGCACATGGTCAGAAGTTCGAGCACCTCTTATAAGTCTGTAAAGCCGATGCAAAGAAATGTTACATGTAAGATAATAAATGTTTTTTTTCCTTACTACTTCCTATTTATGTGTTCTTTCCATCATTGAACTGGGGTTATTTTGCCCAACTACATGCCATATGCGCCCGTGCATTACTATGTGAAATCTCCTTCTTTTTCCTATTCCCTACCTCCCCACCAAATATTGATGAGGAATTCTGAATCACCCTGTATATGTTACCTTAGGCAGATGTGTCTCGTTTGCTTTGACAAATCCAAAACAACCCGTTTGGGGGACGGGTAGGATGTATTAATAACACATTTCTTCTATAAAATAGTTTTGAAATTCAGCAAATTTGGTTTCCGAAATGAATCATTTTTCTTCTGACTCTAAATAAAGTAATAAAAATATTGAGTTGCATCGCGCACTCTATTAAAAACGAAGTGTAAAATAGTATGAGAGAGATTATTCTATAACTATTTTATTCCCTTAAATAATGAAATAAAATGCAAATTTCATCGTTAAATTCTTCATAATTTATTTTGTTTTCTTCCAGCAAAATATTCCATGAAGTTCGTTAATCGAAACAAAAATATTCTTCTTTATTATTTAAATTAGGTAAATGTTTATTATTCACAATTATGATTTTTTTCCACTGGTACTTAAATTTGCAGCCTTCCTTTCATAAGTGAGTGACATACATAATTCATAAAACTTCAGCTAATGTATGAGGCCCGCCTTCGTTTACATTCATTACTCGGGATAACGACGTAAAATTGAATTTAATGATGAATCATCAGTTATAAGAACTTTATTTTATAATTAAATTCCGAAGTTAAATTAAACTCTCTGAAGAAACATTTTGCTTAATCATATTTTTTTTTTACCCTAGTTATAACTTAATTCTTGATCTTAGAAGATGTTCTGTAATCTTGTTCTCTTTAAAAGTGTTCTGGTAATGCAATAATAAAGTTTCAGACTTAATGATATTAAGTGTATCCACAGAAGTATTTCATTTTGTGTATTGCGTGGTATTTAATGTTTGATTAAACGAAAGAAGAAGATGGAAAATTAATATTTCTATTCGTAAAGTTATTATTTTGGGGTTTCATAACAAAATAATCGCAAACGGAAATTTTTGTCAAATCTTTTGTCAATTTGTCAATCTAAACACAGCTCTTGCTCCATAAAAGTGGAACGATGGTATCTTGGTTCCTTGTATCCATCATGGATTGTATCATGTATAATTGGTTTTAAAACTAATGGTTTTCGAACTCTTTAATGCATTTTATCAATATATAATATGTGTTTCTCGGCAAATGTGATGTGCCGTATTTCCAGTTTTTCAACATAATTTAACCAAATTAAACTCATCGAACAAAAAGCAATTATTCAGAAAATTCTACATGAACGCCATTTGGCTTCAGAAAAGAGCCTTAACACGTTGAGCGCGGCGCCGGTCTCTAGGGACCAGCAGTGAACATTTCGTGTGGCCGGCGTCGGTCCCTGTGGACCGGCATTGGAATTTTCGTTTAGCTGGCGTCGGTCCAGTATTAAAGTTAAAAAATAAATATAATCTCAATGACATGTGATCAAATTTAGTTTTAATGAAATGTATTGAAACATTCTAAACAAAAATACGGCTTAGCTCGCTGCCGGCTGAACAGATAGGACAGCAAATTCGGCGCCGCGCTCAACGTGTTAATATTAAAACGGTTTCGATTGTGATAATTCTAAATTAAAATATTAAGTTTTACATATCACTTCCAACTTTCTGAATTTAACCTTAAGCTTACAAGTGATAGAAGCAGAAGTTCCAGTATTCTTTTCAAATTTTCCTAGGAGGAACATTATTGTTAAGGATGACCAACAAATTTCATTTTTGAAGGTAGACAACGAAATGACATATAAATATATTTAGTTTACTTCTTTCTATGTAAATCTGTGGGAATTATGGCGAAATATAAGAAATGTGGCAAATTAATTTGCCTTTAGCACCGCATCATAGGAGTGGAAAACTTTCAGCAAAAGGAGTAGATACATACGAAAAAAGTCAGTGGCACTGCTTCATAATTTCAACAAAACCAAAATGAGTTGCACAAATTAGCTGAAAACTTTCCAAATCAGTACTGTACGAGGGATGGTGTATTTATGTGGAGACAATGGTACGATGAACTTTTAATTTCATAACCAGGTTTCGTGTAAGCTCTTGTAGAGGGAGAAGGAACCCAAAACGAGGCAAAAACGCAACTAATTTAAGTGTTTTACTGATGTACGTCGATTTCATTTCAGCAACAAATCTGGATGTTTGGTGTTAAGTTATTAGATTTCTTCTGAGCAAGAATCTTGAAAAATGTGTCATATTTGTTTCCCTGAAAAGACACCCAAAACTTCCATTTGCTAATTAAGGCCAAACCAAAATGAGTTACACAAAGCAGCTGAAAACTTTCCAAATCAGTAATGTACGAGCTTCTACAAGCGACACAGGTGAGGAGCGCTTTTAATTTCTTACAACTCCAACTTTGAATGGGGACTGGAAGAGGAAATGAGAAACAGTCGACCCTCTCATCACATTTTAGTTTTGGAGAGACTGTAGAATCATTGTGCTTTTAGTGAGCAGGGATTTAGAATGAGAAAATCATGCTTTTTAATCAAACCCAAAACAATTCACTTGCCAGTTGATTATTCAGATAAGCGTACAGCAAAAAACATGGGCAAGCTGTGTTAAATTAAAAAATAATATAGTTCTGCATCAAAAATGCTTGCAAAACACTTTTCAGTCTTGTTTCTTATACGCTTCTTACTGCTGATTCAAAATACGGCATTTAGTATTCAATAGGTTTTAAGGCAGCCAAGGAACTAACCCTCGCTTACTTCAGAATATTTAGCTCAATATTTTTACACACAGTTTTTGTGTTACAAACTGTTTATAAAGGCTTCACAAGGGATGAAATATAAATAAATTCTTGAACACGAAGACTTAACTTGTCTTGTATTTTCAATAAGCGCAGTATTTTAACCAGTTAACTGTGGCGCTCTCCTTTAAGAGTGCGCACCGTTTTGTGTCGCCAGAATCTAGCCATGACGAGTACATTCGTCAATCAGAGAGTAAGTTGAGCTGGTAAGATATTAGATGAAAAAAACAGATTTATTTTATAAAATTGAAAATTTTATTACTAATATTTACTTATTTGGTTAACATAAGCATATATTACATACATATTAAACTAAAAACGCAGTAAATTAAATATTATACGTATAAAAGTAAGAATTCAAATTCCTGTTGTGGAGTGATATTCAGCGAAAAAGGGTATTATACACAATGGGACTTTGAAAATCGAACACCAGTAACACGATTCCTTTCTGATCTTACGTTTATAGCAATGCGAACACCTTCGCGAAGGGTTTTTTTTTTTTTTTTTTTTTTTCCGATGTTCCGAGTATATAATCCGGAACATGATTCCAGCCTAATTGGCTTATATTAGGTCTAAATGGACGAGTTTGTGTCGATTTCTTTCTTTCATTTGGATACGTCGCAAAAGTATCTTCAATAAATTTGAGCAAAAAGTTGATACGCGATAAAGTTCCATAATTTTTTGTATATAATATGAAGGCATTCAGACACATAATGTCTAAGAAATGGAGAAATATATTTTTGTAATACCTTTTTGAGTCGTTTTCTTGCTGTGGTATGATAATTCCATTGCTCATATCGACTCCACCCTAATTTTTATTATAATCAATCACTAGCTCCAGTTTCTTTGTTATTATTTTTCTTTTCTCTGTTTCTATTACATGTCATTATGTACAGTACTTACTAAATAAACCTCCTTCTTATCTTTCCATTTCATTAACACAATAATGTACGAATGACGAGTATACTCATCAATACACAAAATCGTGTCGGTTCTCCATAGCGAGTATACTCGTCAATCACTATAAATGTTTCAAATGTTGCTGAGGTTGCTGCTCGGCAACAAGCATAAGCAGCGACTCGTAAAGCATGCTTGTATTCTTAGTAATCATTATATTTAAATCAGTGCCCAATTCCTTAATGGTCTCCATAGTCTATATTTCATCATGAATCATTTTATCTTTACAGTAAAAGCTAAAGAGAAATAATAACTCCTGTTAAAAATTAGAACTGTCTTTGAATTATTTTGATAGGGTCAGTGAATTATTTTGATAGGGTCAGTGAATATCCTCTTACTCGAGAGAAGTGGTAGTTCCTGTGCAGCCGCAGAACATCACATTAGTGCAAGTTTCGTTAGTGCAAATGCTATTTTATCACGGCAAAGTTTAGCAGCAAAACAGATATTTCGTGTTTTTGCTCTATTAAATCAGGTTCTGTTACTTTTCGTCGCTCATAGCAACATTTATTAACTTAATGAACTTTCATTAATATATATTTACTCCCAAAAATGCAGAAATCAAAATTGAAATAATCTGTGCATGCAGATTCTTATTTAACCGTAATTCTCATACTTGAAACAACATTTTTATTATTTGCTTTCTACATCGTACGTTGTACAAGATATTTCGAACGTTTGTTTGTGTTTTCTGAGGAAAATTTATTCGTTGACGAAAATAGCAAACCAAGGGAATGTAATATTATATTACAAGTAATTTTAGTATGTTTCAAGATGTCCTCTTGTTAGTTCTTTGCTTGACGTAAATTTACTTGTTGAGCCTTATCGGAGTAGTAAAGAATTTCAAGCATTGACCATTTAAAATTTTGCATTTCAGCTTCTCTGAATAAACTTACACCTTCTATGCTGTCAATGCTTGAAATGTTTACCCTTTATAACTCTGATTTCATGAAACTTCGGGTAAACAAATCGAGCAGTGTCACGTTTGGAAAACATAACGTCATTCCAATCGAGCAATTTGGGAAAGCACTTTCAAGAAAATTATTTACATCATTAGCATATTCGTTTTCCTTTGTTTTATCGAAGTATGATTGTATCGTAAATGGTATCTGGAATTAGTCGGGACTGGAAGATTTGAAACATATCTAAATCATTATTAGCATTTGCTATCGGAGAAAATGACTTTGTTAATAAATCAATTTAGTCCCGTCCATGGTTTTATTTAAGCGAATCTAGCACACCAAGATTTTATGATACATCAGTTCACATCTTTAGCAATTAACTATCCACAAGTACGAAATGTAGCCTCACCATGACATGTTCCCATAAGACCTTTAGTTCTAACAACCTCTCGATGATCGGTATAAACAGTCATCCAGTCTTTCGATATTTGTGGCTCACCAGCGGCTGAGCGGTTGGTCAGTCGCTGAACACTGGTAGTTCGGTCCGAGATTCGAATCCCGCGAACGGGTTGGCTGCATGGGCATTTTCGTGCTTTTTCTCATTTGCAACGTACGTACGAGCTAGTTTTCGCTACAAAGGGAACTTCCACGAAGGCATACCTTCCCTTAGGCAGATAGCCTTGGAGACTTTGCCATAATCATATAAACCAAAGCTTCGATATTTGTTGGCCAATAATTTGATTCTGGTTTAGATAAGCCTGGCATATAGAATTTTCGGTAAAACTCCTTCTGAACTTCAGGGCAACTTGAGTCCAAAGAGGCAAATGTTTATTCTCTTGGTTAGTTAACTCCTTCTATATGCTCGTCAGATAAATATACAACTATTATCAATAAATTGGATTGAAAATTCTGAAATATTTTTATACTGAATTGCCATAAAGCTAAAAATGCTTGCATAAAATATTAAGGTATTGAACACAATTGTTATAAGTGATGAAAATTGAATGAATAAATGTTAAATACTTCGAAATTAGCAATCAGTAGAATTTTACCGTTTGAAACATTTAGGGATCTGATGCAGACGCAAAAAGAATATAATATTTCAAACAACTTCACACGATTTAAACCGAATGGAAAATTTGCATAAATATCTAATTACTCCCTAATCTAAATGATTTTTTCCAACTTTGAGAGAAAGTTCTTCGCTTTAGTAGATTGCTTTCAAAGAGTGTGAGAACCCTAATTTAAATCACTGTTAGGTCCGCCCTTTATCGGCTAAATGCTCTAAACGGATGATAGATGACCTACAGATTACAAGATTAGCTTTAAACAACTAAATTACTCTAAATTATGCTTAAGCATGTCATTCTATGCTAATTTTATTTAACGTAATTATACTTCAATTTATAAGTAGATTCGTCGTTTCTGAGAGCGGTTTCAGATTCTTCGGATAATTACAATATTTTTCTATCAAATGTTCAGTTTTTCTTTTGCTATTCTAGACCACAACTGTTTGCAGTCAAGGTGTACGAAAATGGATGTCTTTTGGGACACGAAAATTATATGTTTTATGTGGTTTAGAGCTTCTAATTGCGCACGGAAGCTTTTATTTTATTTAATGATAGATTTTTCGTTTTCGTTTCATTTTCGCTGAAATTTAATTTTATAAACCATATTGACTGAATCAAGAAAATTAGTTTTTATATATCGCATTCACAAACATTTCTTTTCTCTAAGGAAATTACTGTTTCTTTCTAATATGAATTTAAAACGTCTTGTATATTTATAACAGGGATGGATATTAAGCTAAAATATTTATATATTTCAAATATGCTCGTAATTCCTTATTAGCTCAAAGGAGGGTTAGGCCCAAAAGGCTATTAGTGAACGGCTCAAAACGGCATTTTGTGTCGTTTCACTTTTTGCGTTAATTCACATTTCAAACTGTCACCACCAAATACTATCGTCATGATTATACTTAAAGAAACTAAATAATGAAGAATGCATGAATGTTTCTCGCATTTTGAGAAAACAACGGTACCTACAATCATGTAATTCTGAATAACGTAGCCCTCTAACCGAACATGAGCACTTGGAAGCCCGAACTTCGAATTTGTTTTATTACCTATTTCAAATTTTGTAAAACTTGAAAGAATTTCCGATTAAAGAAAAACCCAACGATTTCAAAGCAAGCAATTGCAACACACGGTTGGCTCTTTTTAAATATTTGCGATATTGTTATTCAATTGAATTTTATGTGCTTGAAGAGCGAAGAACATGATCTGTAATAAAAGTAACAATAAAGGCCCCAAAGGGCGTTTTTTTGGAAGGTGGGCGTAGCATAAAATCTGAAAGCTTTCAGATTTTCTTCGTTTTAGATTTTAAGGTGGTCGATAGTTTAATATATTCATCTTTGAAGAAAGTATAACATTACGATTTTTTAAATAAGAACTCTGAAAACGTTGTTGAAGAAAAATTAATATTTTCATATGTTAATTTAATTGTATAAAATGTCATAAAAGTTAGATCCTGGAAACTTTCAATTTTTATACTGCATTCGCCAAGAAGAAAAATTGATTTAATTGGTTTAATTAAATAAAAATGAAACTTCCTGGACAAAGTAGTTCTAATGCAAATATATGTACAATGCACAAAAAAAAAATGTTTCTCAATTCTAAAGCCCCCGTTCTACTAGGCCGATTGACAAAATTCAAAATGCTATATATATTAGATTTATATATAACACTGTTCTAACATAGGTATTTTGGCACAAAATTGGATTTTTTTCTGAAATAACATATCAATTTTTTCCATATTTCGATTCTACGATTCAATTATGCCTAGATATTAAATTTTGTAAAATTTGGTACGAAATGCACCTCGTTCTTACCTTTTTACATTGTTCATGAGCGGAGAAAAAGTCGCATCATTCCTACTTTCAAATAATTTTAGCAAAGTGTCTAAACCACATTTGATGACTTCTTTGCTTTCAACAAATAAACCAAATTTCAAAACGCACCAATATATAAATTCACATACAGTGAGCCCCAAAACTGAGGGTACACTCCATTCTACAACAGAATTCATGTTTAGAATGAACACAAAAACTGTCAGATAAAGACAGTCACCAAAACCTTTAGACGAGGATGTAGAAAGATACCTAATCTTAATATTTATTCATAAATAGACATAAAAAAATGCATGAAATACAGAAACAAAATGTACAACAGAAATCGTCAAAAATCTGAGCTCACAAAATTGAGGGTACATGTAATTGTTTTATAACATAAATTATAAAAAAACAACACATTACTATTTTGTAGCATACCCACTGGCTTTGACGACAGCTTTCAGCCGCCGGGACATCGAATCGACAAGATTTTTCGTAATTTCGGGTGAAATGTTTCCCAATTCACTTTTAGTACATGCTTCAAATGTTCCTTACTTGTGATCTGATGTTTTCGGACCTCTTTTTCAAGGTGGGACCACAAATTTTCGATCACGTTCAAATCAGGAGGTTGAGGGGGTGTGTTCAGCTGATTTCGGCAGTGATACAGCAGCCATTCTTTGACAGTATTTGCTGTATGCTTTGTATCATTATCCTGTTGAAATGTGAATTTTGATCCTAGTCCCAATTGAGTAGCACTGTCCTTCAAATTATTTTTCAATATAATTAAGATAACTCATTTTATCCATTATTCCATCAATAAACACTAGCTTTCCAACTCCCGATGATGCCGTACAGCCCCAAACCATTACTAACATACCTCCATGCTTCACAGTTGGAATTGTGTTTCTTGGATCTAAAGCTGAATTTTTCTTGCACCACACCATACGATGACCGTTACTGCCAAAAACATTAAATTTACTCTCATCGCTGAAAAAAACTTCATTCCAGAACTCTTTAGGCTTTAGAACTGAGAATGTGCTCTTTAGCAAATTTTAATCTCTTAGCTCTATTTATTTTACTAATGAAGAGCTTTTTGAGAACTTTTATACCATTATAACCAGCCCTTCTGAGGATTCTGTGCACTGTTTCTGCAGAAACGGATTTACCCACAGTTTCCGAAGTACTTGCAGCAATTTTTGGAGCGCTTATTATAGGATCAATCCTTACCTTGTGTACAATTCTCCTCTCTGCTGCTGAACTGAGAATTTTCTTCCTGCCTCTCTCTGCTTGGTTTTCAAGCGTACCATCCTTTTTAAATTTTTGAATGATTCTTCTAATACAATTTATACTTCTTCCAAGTATTTCTCCTATTTTTCTCAAAGATTTGCCTTGATTAAACAGATTAACGGCCAGTTTTTTTTCTTATTCTCCATATTTGTCACACAGAAAGGTAGTACGCTCAAATTTGTAATATTTGGATACTAAAAGGTTGTATTTCTGTATAAATCTTAGGTACAAATTATTTTAAAAATTTTACTGGTAGTTTTACACAGTCATTTAAGAAGTGTACTCTCAATTTTGTGACTTTCAGAAGTTGAAGATTTTCGTTTAAGAAATATAATATTTTTTAAACGGAGTTTTATAACTTATTTTTTGTGTAGTTAATAAGCAAAATGTATATATTTTAATGAGACAAAACTAGGAAAACTTGCATAATAATTTCTATTCTCAATAGCCTACAAATTAAGTTAGCATTAAGTGTACCCTCAATTTTGGGACTCACTGTATATCTGCGGAAATTTTTAATAAAAACTAATTTTTGCAGGTATGCTTAGAAATACATCTACTTTAAGATGATGGTAACAAAGTTATAGATTATAATTCAAAGTTTTTTTGAAAAATTTATAAAACTTATTTAAAAATACCAATTTTAAAAATAAATCACAAAAAATGGGTGAAATTTATTTGAAACGAACCTGAATTTCGAAATGTAAAAGGAAGAATCAAATAAGTTTAATAAAAAAAAGAGATTAATAAATATATACCAAACTCAATTAATATTGAGGAGCTAAAATTTTGGAAGCTAATTTTTTAAAAACTACTCGTGCGATTTTTACAAAACTTGGTAGTTTGGCGTAATTTGAGTCGTAGAACCGAAATATTTTCCATATTTCGATTCTACGAATTACGATTCTACTACGAAAATTGGTATATTATTTCAGAAAATGTCCAATTTGATGCAATTGATTGACGTTGTGATTGTTCCGTTGAAATCTACAAAAATAAAGCTATAGAAATGTATAACTAATTGTTTAAAATTTGAAATGATTGCCTCAGAAGATGCAGAAATATTGAATGCAACTTGTGTCAAATATCCGTTGTCTAAACCAAGAACTTTTAATGCTTTAAGAGTTTTTGTTTGTTTAAATAAACTGAGGATGACAGAAATATTGAAAGAATTTCAACATTAACGAGAAGTGATCGCCAATAAACGAAAACGTTTACCTAGTACTTTTTTTACTTTTACCTGAAATTCTAAATATTTCTATTTTCATAAGATATTAAACGAGGATTTAAAGAAGAGAAAGTTCTGCCTAAGATTCATTCTTCATGTTTTAACTAATGAACAAAAATCGGTATATTATGACCATATTTAACAATACGCTATAGTAACGAAGCGAAAACTGTTGCCTCGTTATTTACTACCCTGAAACAAAACAGCAGCATGTCGAACAGTGAAAATCTTCGTCCTCCGCAAAACAAGAAGAGCAAAAAAATTTCTTCCAAGGTTAAATGCATGCTAATGGTTTTCTAACCTTAGAAAGTAAAATTACTTCTAAAATAACTCGTGTCTTTCAGACAAACAGTTTATAAAGAGTTTAACTTAAAAGTTTAACACAGGGCATGGTACGTGAATACCTTTGCTTGATGGCAGGCCTTCAAGCCATAAAGCCATCATCTTTAAAACATTAAATAAGATATTAATATCCTGGGACAACTTCCATATTTTCTCGATCTTTCTTCTTGCGAATTTCCCCCTCTGGCTTATATTAAGCAGACTTTTAATAACGGTCTTGTCTTTAACAAAGCATTTCAAACGGTACTCGAAAGAAGATTTACAAAGATTTTTTTTTCATAACTTTAAGAAACGTTTGGAAACATGTGCAGCTTAACAATTGTGTTACTGTGCAGGTGATGCAGTGAAAAAATTTTTAAATATTGCAACAATGTTATGCTCTCTATCACACTTTGAACGTTTTTAACATATATCATTTAAAATGCACATTGATGACTCAGTTCAGGAGCAAAAAAGCATCTCAGCAATTTTACGAAGACTCGTACCCACAAAGAAGTTGCGGGGCTCACCAACGAACAGTAAAATCTCCGAGCCTTGGTAGTTCCGACTTGGTTAGTCCCATTTTTGGATGTCTCACGATCCCATAGTCTCACGATCGAACGGTAAAATCTCTGAGCCTTGGTAGTTCCGACTTGTTTCGAATCCAGGCAAACGGGCTGACTGCATGGGCGTTTTCATGGTTTTCCCCATATGTGTAAAGTATATGCGAGCCAGTTTTCTTTTAAAAGTCCTCCAAGAAGGCATTCCTTCCCTTAGACAGATAGCTCGTGGTGTGCTTTCCCAAAATAAACCAAACCACAAAGAAGTTGCGTGTTTTTGTAGCTTTTTTACTACTCACGTATCAAGTCTTCGCTCCATGTAGTAGTTTATAGTGTTTCAAACTGGAGGCCCCTCAGAAAGCATCTGCCCCCTGGGGAAATGTTACATGATTCGCGAATACTTTTCAATTATGCATTTGCTGTAAATAAAGTGCTCACACTTTTAAAGACATAGAGATATGGCTTGAGCTCATGTGAGCTACTCCTACTGGAGGAAAAAGAGTCTGTCCTTGTCAATCTGTGGTTCTGTCTTGTCAGTGTGTGGTTGTATATAACTATAAGGGAAGAATTTGTCACCGACCTGAAGTGTATACTGATTTTATTTCTATACCTGAAGTGTATACTGATTGTATTTGTATTATGACCTGATTGTATTTCTAAATCTAAAGAATATGAAAGCAAAATACCATTATTACGACAAGAATTTCAAGAAAGAGTTAAAAATTTTAATGACCGGGAGTCCTATTTTACATTACCATTAAAAACGAAAGTGACAGAAAATCCAAAAATGGGACTAATTAATTCACAGTCTTCATTCAATAAATCTTATTCAATGATTTCCCGATACAAATAACTGACTTGTGTCCGTACTTTTGAAAAGATAAATACCCTGAGCAACGAATATTTCAGTACGAATGTTCACTTTGTTTGGGACTACCCATATACATATGTATATATGTGTGTGTGTGAACCTTCTTTCCTTTTTTTAAGTCTAAAAGGGATATTAGTCTCACGATTTTGTATTTCACTTTTCACTCGTGTCTATAGTGATTTCGGAAAACGAAAAACGTAAGATATTATTCTTTCATATTTGCCTGCTATTAACAAACTAAACTATTTCAAAGCAGTAGTGTTTTGCCTCTGCCCATGGTTGTCTTAAGTCTATCTTACTACTTTTGACCGTAGTCTTACGTACCTGCTAGTATTCACCGGTGAGGTTTAATTGCGGGCCAAGAGTAATTTTGGGTATCGAATCCTTATAGATTTTTATTTATATTTCATACTTTCGGACCATTACGAAATAAAGTAGCTGTATTATGTATCTTTATGAAGTATTTATATTATATATATATATATATATATATATAGTTACAGCGCATGTGTTGTACATATAGCATGGTTTCATAAATACAAAAACAAACATAATAAGAAGCAAAATTAAAAGCAAACTTTTATACCCGCCCTGCGCCATAGATGCAGGACTGAAGTAAAATACACTTAAACATTCTAAAGTTAAAAGCAAACTGAGGTCAAAGTAAGCTTATTCCTCAAAAATATTAATATTAGCAATCGTGTATAAGAGAACATGAGGTACTTCCATGTGTGGGAGTAGCATGAGTTACTCTCATACAGTTTTGAAAAAAAAATCAGGTCTGTCATCTGCTTTTAACTGCTCATGCAGTTTCAGTCTCAGATCTCTCTGGTTAGATGATGATGTTAAATAACCAAAGGTTCGCTAAGTTTACTTTATCATTTAGATAGTTAATACATATTTAAACTTTGTAATAAACAACACGGCAGTCCACTTTTCCGTTGCATTTAACAGCTGGTTTTAATAAAAATGGGGCGTTGTTGTCAATTATTATGTTGAAGTATTCTATCAGTTTTCCGTCCACGATCGGCCGAGCGTTAAAGTCGCTAAACTCTGGTAGTTCGGTTCGAGGCTCAAATCCCGCGAACAGACTGGCTGCATAATGTTCTTATCCGGTTTTTCCCATGTGTAATGTGTTTAAGAGCCAGTTCCTCCTGGAATGTCCTCCACAAAGGCATCCTTTTCCTTGGACAGATAACCCTCGAGGCTTTGCCGTAATCACCTAACACCAAACCAAATCTATCAGGTTTCCACTTGAAAATCAGAAATTTTAGGTAAATTGATGTTTCACGCCGTGCATCTAATATATAAAGTCATGTTTATTTCCCACTTTAACACGACTCATAGTAGTAATTCTATTTGCACATATCTTAAACATTAAGGAATTTAATTTTACTAATAAGTTTTAAAACATTCTGACTACTATATATGTTTCAAATCTTCCTAAAAAAGAACTCGGGCTATTTAAATTAGTAACCGCTTACGCATTTTATTAAATTTACGGTGTTATTTTTTGAGGTAATAATCTTCTACATAAGGCACTGCAGTTTTCAATTAGTTTGATTGACAACTTTAAATTCCTGTTCTGAGGAATGTTTCTGACAAAATTACTTTCAACTTCGATGCTGCTCCTCGCAAAAAAAATCCACTTTTGCTGAAGGTCAAGCTATTCCTCCTTAGGCAATTTTGGTCTTTTTTAATTCTGTGGAAACAAAGCTACCACGAAAGAATCTTGGAGAATTTTCTCTGAAAAATGCTGCACTAGGCGAGCAAAGGAGATTATTAAAGTCCTCCTTCTCCACCAAGTATGGGAGAAAAATTGTCATCTGCTTGAAAAGTTCTCAGTCCGCTGATGGAAAGTTTCTTTCAGAAATGTCCGCTAAAGATAAGACGGTGTGGAGGGTTTATTATTTTAATCTTTTAAAACCTCGTTTCTGCGAAAGCACGCACTCATCTGAACGGAGGAACCTACGACTGTTATGATTGATTGCAGAATTTCTTTTGTCATTTTCGTTCGAGAGTTAATCGCACAATCTGTACACCATCCATCACTTGTTAGCTAACGTTTATCCGATAACTGAAGGGAGAATAACACCAGAGGCCGTGGCCTGTATTTTGAAACACAAAGTGAGATGCTTTTAATGGCTTCCGCTGGTGCCCGGGGACTATAAGAAAGCGGAACAATAAGTAAATTTAATTAAATCTGAATAGTGACAGCATACTCATCAAGTTTTAATGCAGGTTGCTTAAATGTTAATCAGACCCATGTCGCAATTCATGAGGAATCGCTGCAAAAAATGTTAAGTAATGAAAAACATTAACAAAATACATAATACAATGTATAACGAATTATACAATGTATAATTAATTACGCAATGTGTAAATGGAGTAGGCAAACAATTTAAGGCAATGTCTAATAATTTCGTACAAATTGTTGCGTTCTATGGGTTCGTATATTTGGAGTAATTGACGATTCACTTGATGAAGAATTTATTCGCCAGTATTATACAGGGGAGTTCCAAAAATACGTTTACAGTCGTCGAAAAACTACAATAAACATGCTGAACCAATCAGCAACACAGCCTTCAGGCTGTAACGGTAAAGCGAACTTGGTATCAAAGCACTAAAATACAGCTGCCTAACTCTGTCGATCGCTCTCAAGCTAATCTCTGAACTCGAGACACTGCTCTGAATTCAGATGTACTCTTCTCCGCGAACGGGCAGGGTACATGCAATGGGTAAAAAAAGTATTGGCAATTGCCTATAATTGATCATATTAGCTAACAAAAGAAATGCTTGACAATTTTAGGTGAACATAACGAACACAGGAGGTAATAAATACACAAATCCTAACTAAACTTTCGTTTTAAATATGCTTTTTACACAAACTATACAACAAAAGCTTAAATTTGCATGTCAAACGAGTATTGGCAAGGTCAAACATAAAAATGTGAAAACAGAATTTTTAATACTTTGTATTCATACCTATTGCATTTATAACAGCTTGTAATCTATTTTTCATAGGGAAACCCAAAGTCTTGTTTATAATTTTGGGAATTTTGTGCCATTATTGCAGGAGTATACGTTTAAGTTCATCTTTACACGAAATTTTATGTTTCTTGACTTTTAAGTCCAATTTGTATAATTTTGGAAATTTTGTGCCATTATTGCAGGAGTATACGTTTAAATTCATCTTTACACGAAACTTTATGTTTCTTGACTTCTAAGTCCAATTTGTGCCATAAATTTTCATATGGATTTATGTCAGGGGATTGAGGTGGTTTCTTTAACTGTCGAGGAACGTTATAGAGTAACTCCTCCGGGGTGAGGTTCGCTGTAACCTTAGGGCCATTGGCCTGTTGAAACACGAATGATATTCCTAAGCAAGTTTTGGGACACTGAAATTCAAGTTATAGCGCAATATGTCAGTGTACGTACGTGCTGTCATCATACCATCCATGAAGCATAGGTTACCAACTCCGTTTGCTGCCATACAGCCCCAAACTACGACGCTCCCTCCACCATGTTTCACAGTCGGTGTTAAATGTTGTTTTTCCAGTTCGGTGTTTGGCTTTCTCTACACATATTGTCGTCCATGACTCCCGGAGATGTTAAACTTTAATTTGTAGGAGAAAATAACTGTGTTCCAAAACGCGTCCGATAAATTAACATGAGTTTTTGCAAAATCTAATCTCTTGTTTATTTCTGAAATAAAAGGTTTCTTTCTAGCTGGCCTTCCATAATATCTCTCTTCAGGTATAATATTCCGTAGAGTCTGTACACTGAAAGTTTTATGCGAAGTATTAGCAACACCTTTGGTTAACTGCACTTGTTTTAGGGTTTCTCCTAATCTCTTTGATAATGCCCGTTTTCCCTTGCAGAAAATATTCGAGGTCGTTCACTTGTAATCTTATTTTCCGTCGATCCTGTCACGCTGACCACCTTTACAACACTTAAATCAACTTATGTTCAATTTTATTCCTGTAGCACGATAAGTTAAAACTCTCATTTCTGAGCTGAATAATCATGTTTTTAAAATTTACATCCAACTCCTTCGATTGCGAAGCCATTTTATCACCGTATTAGCAAAATGAAGTTTTAAAAGTTTTGAAGTTGCCTTGCAGACATTTATATTAACAGGGTTTCTTATCAGTCTAAACACGCGACCTCAACGAAATCTGCATAGCAGTCAGAACTTTGGCAATACTTTTTTTTGGCTTGCAAATTTATGTTTTTTTCTCCGAATATTTTGTGTAAATGGCAAGGTAAAATGAAAGTTTCATTAGATTTGTGGTTTATTATGTCCTGTGTTATTTATGTCCAGCTAAAACTGTCAAGCATTTCTCTAACTAGCTAATACGATGAATTATAGGCAGGGCAACAGTGCATTTTCTTGACACTTTCTGGCAGCCCAACTGCCGCTTTGCGGGAAAGCTATCTTACCGCACCTGGGCATTTCGTAATAATATAAATAAGCTTTCCTTAAGTTAGAGATCCCTTTTGATGAATTATACTCTGAAACTGCACACGTTCTTCTTCGCAGTCTAACTCTAGAACTCCAATTACCACACTATCTGTAATATCGCAAGACCATAAAAACGATTGCTTTAATTTCATACATGTAAACAGGATTTAACACGAATTAGAAGTGTTGTTTTGAATTTTTGAATGCTCCTGAGTGATACGACGGTAGTATAGAACGTAGATCCTTATCAGAGGAATAAAGTAACTCTTGCTGTGAGTTTGAAAACATCTAATTTAATGGGTGCTATCCTTTAGCATAACAAAATTGATGAAGGTATCATGTCACGTTAGTAAAACCATGTGACGAATAACAGATGAATATGCTTGACTGGTACAACATGAGTCTACTACATAGTTCTTCTAATGTTAGCTGTTACTTAACAGATAATTTGGTTAATTGACCAGTTCTACTCAACAGTTCATTTCGCTGGAAAGGTACTTGGCGACGTAATAAATTATCCGGGATACTGTGCTAGATTCGCAATAACTTGCAACTTTCATATAATAAAATAACTTTATACCAAATTAAATCTCCATCTTATGTTTGTCATTTAATGGTCAACATGAAGCATTCTAAAGATTCAGGTCGGCTTTTTGGTGGAAAGGCATAGTGTACTTTCAAGCAGTCGCTTTAAAAAAATTGCTTATGTCTCTCCAGTAGCACCGTCAGTAAAATGAATAAATGTTGTGCCTATTGTATAATAGGCAAATAAAAAAAGTTAAAACATTATTCATATCTGCTGTAATAGTGCAAGGGACAGTTTTTCCCATTATTGATGTCCTGTGCCATATTGATATACTGTCACGGTTCTATTCTTCACTAGGAAACAGTGAACGTTTCAAGAAATTCTGTTCCCAAGCTGATAATATCTTTAATGATTTAGCGTTTATTACTAATATTTAGAAGAGCAGCAGAACGTTTTATTCAATTTATTTTTAATTAAAAAAAATATGAGATTTTTCAGCACTGCGTATCTTGCATCCTGCTGTATATCAAATCCCTTCTTTCTTCTCAAAATCTATTATCCCTTCTACGTCGCTTGCGAAAGATTTAAAAACGAGCTTTTCTCAGCAACATTAAGCTGAAAGTTTAATTCTCGTATCCTTTGTACTTGCAGTTTATTTATTTTTTTAAGTAGACTAAAATCTTTTGAATCTTAAAGCATTAAAAGTTTCGCAAGGTATGCCAAGAGTTTAATATTAGAAGTATTATATAAATGTTTTATAACTTAATCATTTTAATAAAGTGATTTCCTAAAACGATATTGTAGCTTGAATGAAAATGGTATAGAAAAATGCTTTATTCCGATATACGTAAATTGTGGAAAATACTAATATCGTACCAAAAATATGCAGTATCACTAAAGAATAAAGAATTGGAATCATGTTTGCATCCATATACGGCAAATTATTGGTATGATACGCACTGACGAAGACATTGAAGTACAAAGATTAGTATTCTTTTATTATTGCTAAACTTCATATTTATTATTTTATTATTGCTGCAGAACTTCCTTTGGCTTAGATCTCTTTCAGTGAGGAATTCTTTATTATTTATGTCACTGTGATCATAATTTGTATATTTGACTTAAACTCCTTTTGAAACCCCGAGAGTTTAATTACCGCTTTAATACAGTGCACTCGAAACTGTCAATAATTACAAAATAATTATTGTATAAATATAATATCATATACATCTTATCGTATTTTGGAAAAAATTGCTTTTTCTACTAGATTTATCCACATTACTTTAAAATAAACTTTATAAGAAACTTTTTTTAATTAAGGTAAGGCTGTTATAAAGTACTTTGTAGAACTTTTTCTACGAAGTTACAATTTCATTCAAGTTAAAGAACTGTTCTTTAATTTTTCACGTATAACAAATGTAATAGTTTCAGTATCGTAATAAATTAATTTTTTTGGAGCTTATAGGAATGTTTTCATGGGAAAACTTCCGAGACGAAACTTAGCTTGTGAAATTGATTAAAATTTCTTGCTTTATCCATTAGATGAAACATAAAAGCATCCAAACTATAAAATAAAAATCTGGAAACAAGGAGGAATACGGTGCAAGCTTTTTCAATAATGCAGTGGCAATAAATGTTTCGATCGATAACTCGAAATATTCACAGGTATTGCAGTTGGAATAGAAGACGAGTCGTCTTTAACAGGAAGAGAGAGGTGTGGAGACATTTTGCGTTCTGGCAGGGGTCCTGATAACGTAGTGATAAATCATTCATCCTTAAAACGAAAGAGCCCTGTTTGGACGTCTAATATGTGTCAAAATTCTTTTACGTATAATCTGAATTTAAGCATGTGAATTAGACAACGCAGATTTAGGCATAAACAACACACTAAATATATATTGCAATATATTCTGAGATATGCTTAAGGATTTCGAGAATGTGAGACATCTTGAAACATTTTGCACCAGAAATCTAAAAAGGTGACAGAGAAAGCGGCAAAGGGTTTGTCTTCAAAACGAAAGAGTCCGATTTAAATCACAGATCTAAGCAAGGAAACGTGTATGACTTATTTGGCGATTTAATTATAATTTATGTCAGGAGTGGGTAGATACTTTTAAACACAAGCCAAAATGTTCTTTTCAGGGCTTTATGCGAGCAGGGCCGTCCGCAAGTTGCTATAGTGATTTCGTGACTATTCTGCAGTGCACGTTGGACTCGATTTTTTCGCCAGGATTCGATGGGGGAACACTCCTCCACGGTAGAAATTTAAAAAAATTAAACTGTAATTCAAAAATTTTAATTTAAAAATATTACAAATACGTCAATAATGGGGTCACCTCCTAATGTTCATCCTCTGACATAATGGATAATAATATCGCATACTACACTAGTTATTTTAATATCACACGTAATGGATACTACACTAAATATTTTGATATCACACATAATGGAGCATACTGCACCAGATATGCTATTAATAGTGTATAATGCACTAATATCACATACTACACGAAATATATTAATCACACATAATGGACACTAATATCGCATACTATACTTGCTACCGTACTACTAGTATATGTAGTATAGTAGGCATAGATATACTATCGCTATTATACTGTAGTAGCATACTATACTAGATACAGTACTACTAGTATATCTAGTATAGTATGCTTATGTATACTGCTCTAGTATAGTCCAGCGTTTATGAATTTTAGATCATTCAATATTTGATATACTCTAATAATAGATACGCAATCGTCCTCTACTTAAGGTAGTTTGCTTATATCTAGTATAGTATGCTTATGTATACTGCTCTAGTATAAACCAGCGTTTATGAATTTTAGATCATTCAATATTTGATATTATCTAATAATAGATACACAATCGTCCTGCTACTTAAGGTAGTTTGCTTACTAAATCGGGTTAGAAATGGACTGAAAATATGATTGCAGAGGATCACAAAGGGTCGTACTAAAGAATTAAAAGGGCCTCATTCGTCCCGCAGACTGGCTTTTGCCATGATTTAGCCTCGTCAAAAAATGCAAAAAACTACTAAACATATGTCATTATATTCCTTTTAGATTCGTTTAGCGATTTCAGGTATGAACAACTGATTCGTGCATTTTACGTGAAAATAAAAAAAGACGATATTTTCATCCCTTGATCAAAGAGCGAATTTTCACCAGATGTTTTTGAGCACTTGAACATATGTATTCTTTAAGAAGATTAAGTTCATATTATTTTGAGGGTAAATAAGTTTAGAAAATTCTTCAATAATATCAGTTAAGCATAAAATGCAAGTGTTTTAAAACCAGAAACGTGTAAAAATAATACTTTGATAATAAAATGCCAGCTAAGAAATGACTGGTGTATAACGTGATCAATATTTCTTGAGACCAGAGACTTTAGACCCATTCCTTGCGCATTAAGCTAGCATGATGTTATTGACTTCGAAGCCGTAAGGTGGAATATTAGTTGCCACACTTCCCTTTTCAGCACCAGATGTCTTGAATAGGTTATGCGATAAACAGTTTTGAAAACCACTTCGCAAAGGAAACGTTTGCCTAGATAAGTGTTTATAGCTATAGATTACATGCAAGCCGTAACTTAACTGGGTGCCTCGGATTTTAATATAACTCTTTAGACTGTAACATGGATATTAAACTTTGAGGCGCAAAGTTTTGAATGCCACATTATGGATTTTCGAGAATTGTAAGTATACTTATAGCCCAACTTCAAAAGGGAGTGTCAGCTAATAACCTTTTAAGAAGTAGATCTTCAGATTATTATTGAAGTAAAAAGTACGGTGCAGAATATCAAAATCGCATCAGATTATTACGAATTTAAAGCTTTAAAGCAGACTTATTTTATTTCATCTGCTGTATGGTATTACTGTATATTTAATTACGGCAAAGCCCTTGAAGACTATCTACTTAAGTAAAGGGTTGCCTTCGGAGAGTAATTTCTAATAGAAACTAGTTATACATGTTACACATGGAGAAAACGACGAAAACGCCCATGCAGCCAGTCCGTTCGACAGAGGTTTGAACCGCGAACCGAACTACCAGGGCTCAGCAGCTTTACCGCTCGTCCGTCTTTTGATCTAACAAATAGCTTATAGAATTACCAAATACCTTTTCACAGCACAATTCTAAATGACTTTTCGTAAAAGTGTCTTATTTATTCTCATTCGAAAAATTTTATTCCCATAAATTTTTAAATACACATTTAGTTTCTTTTAAAAGGGAAATATTTTAGAGATGTCATAATACGGCAGAAAGCTGAATTTTATTTTCCAGTTGTGAAAATTCGACTTCTTTTCATCAAATGTACTCACCATTAATTAGTTTATGAAACGACAAGATAGATTAGAATTTTCTTTTATTTTTTATGCTTATAACTTTAATAAGAGCAAATATTTTCGCTTAGAAATGCAAATCGTAGTTTGAGGTATCAATTAATTACAGTTTTGTGTCCTTGAAAAAGACACAAAAGTTTTCTTTTGCTTTGAAAAAGAGTAATTCTAATTATACCTCAGTATTTGTTTTGCTTTGGTGATTAAAAGTATCTCTCAAAGTCCCTCCTTTGGAAATTCTTAGGTTCGTCTTAGTCCTAAGAATTGTTGATCTGTCTCAGAAAATATGGCATCATTTCGGACGTTAGTGATATTGACAATATTTATATATACTTTTTATACACGGTCTTGCAAAAAAAAGTCTTGCATGGTTTCAGTTAAACGTATTCAAGTTTTAGGAGCAGCTATTTTTTCTCGCTAACCATGATTTTGATTTCTATCCTATGATTACATTGTCAATATTTTTCTTAATTGTAGATATGCATTACAAGTATTTGTTTTTGTTTCGATAAATACTGAAATTTCGATAAATACTGGATTTGAATATTTATTTCGGTATTTAATTTCAGATATGCATTATAGGTATGTGTTTTTGTTTCCATTCTTAAACAATAATGGATTTTGATTCGACAGTAATTGTAGATATGAATTATAAGTATTTTTGTTTCGATAAATACTGGATACTAGTATTTATTTCAGTATTTAATAGTAAATATGTGTTATAAGTAGTTGTTTTTGTTTTGATATGCATTATATCAGCAATTGTAGATTGGTAGATCTACAATTACCGATATAATGCGTATCTGCAGTAAATACTGAAACCCAATCTCAAACTGAAAATGTTCGAGAAGACACTCACTATGCGCAAAGCCTTTTCCTCACATTTAGATTATTTCTTTTTATTATTTGTAATTCAAAAACACTTTGATTATATTGCATTAGATAGTGACAAATTCCCTTTTATTGATTTCGATAAAAAATTCGTTTGTTTAATAACTTCACGAAAAACATAATATTTATGCACATAAATAAATTTTGCATACCAGTCAATGTGCATAGACGTTAGCAGCGTATTGCACTTTATGCCCTACCACTATCCAAACCTGTTGAAACTCTCACACGTTGAAGTAAACTTTATGCATTGTTCACCTAACATATTCTAATCTTAACACCATCTTAATGCACTTCAGTTTATATATTTGCTTCCATATTCTTATATTATTTTTATATGAACTTGCTCGTTTTTCCACTTAATAGATTTTTATGTTTGCTTGACCTTTAATTATTAAATGAGGATCAGCAGCTAGAAAAAACATTATAGATTATCATACTGAAAATTATTTGAAATGATTTTTTTTTTTTTTTTTTTTTTTTTGTATTTGAAAAGGTTTTGTCGGACTTTGAAGCAATAAAATGTTCCTTTCTATAGAATTATTTTTTATTGAGGAAATATATCGACATGTTACTATTTATCCCTTATTTAATTAGGAATTTTATAATTTTGGGCTTTCCTGATGTGATTTGATTTTCAGTTCTTATTCTGTATATTTTAGACTGCTAATCGCAGGGACTGAAGATTCAGAATTCTCAGACAGCCAAAATATGTGTAGTAATAGTACGGGAAAGCTAACAACAGGAGATTTGTGATTATTTCACGTGCTTTTTCAAATGTTATTTATTAATCCTCTTGATTTGATCACAAATCGGATCTGACCACGCATCAAATCCATGAATTCTTCATGGACACGATAGAAGAGAGACGGAGAATACTCTGTGGGCAAATCCTTAGAAGTTCATGAGGTAACAGTCCAAATACCCATTTTCTGGTCGATTTCGACAACAGTACTGCAGTTGGCATTGTTAACCGCCGTGCTTATTATGGCAGCCATTCTATAACAGAAATTAATGAGAGAAAAACCACTAAATTTTTGTCATTGTTTTTAATGAAAGAATTGTCTACCACCGGTAAATACGTATATTTAGAAAACTCATCGTTAATATCATGAAAGAAATGCTTTTTCTTAGTAATATAAGTTGGGCCTTACAAGTAAAAGAAAACTCTGTTAAACGAGCATTGTAGACTTGAAAAACAAACGCATGTTAAGAAATATTTTACTTATAATCTGCGCTCAAAAATGAAAAGAGAAAATGTCTCAATAGATTATTCCCCACGTTCATAATTACATCATAGATTACGCATTGATGCTTTTATGTCTAGACGCGAAATGTAATTTTATGAACTTCCTAAACATTTATGAAAAAATAATAAATGAAACTCAGGCGAGAAAATATTTCGCTATTAAATGTTTCGGTGAGGTCAAATTAATTCCACAGTGGTAAGTGATCGTACGGAAATTTTCAAATAATATTTAGACGCAAAATTCTTTTTCCTTAAAGCTTTACTTTTCATGCCGTGATATCGATTAACGCAAATTAAATTGGAAATTTCAGAAAATAGTCTTTTAAGGGAGGCAAAAAATTTCCTGAAAATAATTCGGAAAAAAAATTGACTAAAAAGTACGAATAAAGAAATTCAAATAAAATAGCAAAGAAAAAGTAAGGCAAACTTTAGAAGAGGGAACTAAAGAACAGAACAAAAGAAATGATAAGAAAGTGAAGTGAGTCATCTGGTTTCCATGGAAACTCGGAAGATGCGGGATGAGGTCGAAAATGAGAGTTCCCGTATGTGGTGTGGTAGTTCTCGAGGTCAATCGATGTTTGGGATGATCGGATCAACCTTAGAGAGCGGAAGGTCGAATTTATTTGCTTATTCCAGTTCACACCAAAGTAGATTAGGAAATGAAATATATATATAAAAGACAATCCTATTTCTTTCTTATAAAAGCAACAAACCTACAGCATTCTAAAGATCACTAGGCTAAGATAAAGAAGATGGAAAATGCAAGCAATGAATTACTTTGTGAACACACCGTAACAATGTATAACATAGAAGTACGACGAAAACAGATAATAAAGACGAGACAGACGATAGATGACAAGAATAGATATTAAGATAAGAACAGATGGTATAACACGGTGAGCATTACGCATATATAGCAAAATAGCGAATTCTGGTACTGTAAAATATTCGTCAAAGGAATTTCTTTCGGCATTCGCAGGCAAAAGGTCGAAAATGTGAACTGAGGGAAAAACAGTGATAATGAAACACTATCATATTAATTGTTTTATTATCGCTATTTTTCAAAGACAGTAAACAGGCTGAACGTCTTAGGATTATTTCACAAACAGATGGTGTTGGCACATTTTTTAGACGATTTTTCTTTATCGTCTAATATATAGAGTTTCGATATCTAAATATAAGACAGATAATGTTGTCCATGACAGAGGGAAAAACTTCAATATTTACCTTCAAGTAGAAAACTGTTTCAAATACGAAACAAACAAACAAACAAAAAAAAAAAAAAAAAAAAAAAAAAAAAAAAAAAAAACAGAACGTTTCGAATGCTGAAAAAGTAAAATCTTTAATGTTAAACAAAAAATCAAATTCAAATTAAAGGACATTTGCAAAATCATTATTATTCTCGGTGTCAACTATAAATAAAGAGATTAACCCTTAAGTACAGACGTTCATTTTCTGTTACGTAAACACAGAGGAGGGGTCTCTCAGACCGCTCTCTATTTTATGCATTTAAAAAGTATAAAATTTTAAAATAATGTGGTACTGTTATTATATAATCATCAATACATTTTGCTTGTTATAGAGGTGTAATTGTTCTTAAAACCCTAAAATTAATGAATAAAATTAATTTTTAAATCACATATGAAAAAGTACGAAACAATCAAATAAATAAAATAAACACTCCTTACTTGCAAATGCGTACAAACTAAACTAGTTAATAAATTTTCCATCTACAGAATCTGGATTATATAAAATACAAAACATGTATAATAAAAAACGTTGTTTTAAGCATTTTCAACACAATTTTTGCAAATTCTCTCGGCACGTTCAGTATTCAGTACATATCGGATTCTTAAAGCTGAAACGTAGATAAATAGTTTTTCTTCTCAGTCTAGAAGCGACAACAAAAGCATGTTTTACGCTTTTTAGGGATATCACTTACATCTGGGAATGTAATAGAATAGATTCCGCTGGAAACGCCTAGCAGTCTCTTGAATGCATATTTTTATTTCTCGGTTCATAGTTGGCTTTTGAAGCCTCCGTTCCATATGTGGTTTCATTAATTCTGATGATAACTCCAAGAAAAAATCGTTCTTTTCTTTCAATTTAACACAATCTCTTAATGACTGATGTATTGCATGTGCATTAACTCACTTACATCAAGTAACCTAAAGAATATGGCCACCGGCCATCGCCTTGTTCTTCGGCTTGTAGAATGTTTAGAACATTTTCATCCAGTGCATCTACACCTCCTTTAGTCCCATTGTAAAATGTTATTATTTCTGGTTTCTCAATTTCAAGGTCTTCGGATTTCGAATGATGCATTGAAGAAATGCGAATAACACTTTGTAACGTGCGCTAGCAAACAGCCTCATGTACTGCAGCGCCGCCTTATCGGACGCTATTCAAAACACCTACGCTCGAACTATTTAGTTTGAGTTTCGGCAGAGGACTATGAACATAAACTTTTTATTTTCATTTGAGTAATATTTCTTTGTGTTACTTCTTGTTAGTTTGGTCATGTAACTTTCTTTATGTTTGTGTTTAATTAAATTTCTTTTGTTAAATGTTAAAGTTTGTCTGGTTTAAATTTTACCAGTTTTGTTTAACAACTTTACAGCTAGCCATGGTCACAACGCTACATAAAAGAAAATGGCTGCCCAACGGTGAGCTTCAAAAATTTAAAATTATTTTAAAATAACAGTCGTACTCTTTACCGAAACTCGAGCTCAATTTTTTCTTCTAGCTCTCTAGCTTTTTCTGGTGATATGGTCAATTTCGAATATCCATTTCGAAATATGAAGGATTAATCCAAAGTTCTTGGTTTTAGTGTGAAGCAGTTACACTGTAGGTAGGAGATTTATTTTGTGTAAAATTTCATTCATTGTGATGATTTAACATAGAGTAAAGTCTGTTTTATTTTATAAATATTTAAGTGTTAAACGAAACATTACTTAACTGAGATTGTATTTTGATCATATCGGAAGTTAGAAGGTGTTAAATTATATTATCACAACCCATCATATTTCAGTTATGAGAAAATAAATATGTATCTTTAATTATATAGTACATCCGTATTTTTGTTTAAAGAAAAAGAGCAAAAGTAGTTCTTTGTTAATGTTATTAAAATATGTAGAAATGACTTTATATTTGCATTAATATTGTTTATAAGTTCTATCTTGTTAAATGGTTATAATATAACTGAAAACAAAACTTGCTTTTGAAATAAGTGTTCCATCTGAGAGTTTATTGCCAAATAAAGATTTGTCCTTGAACAAAAGATAGTACTCGTAAATAACTCTTATTTAGAATTTGTGTCGTATTAATATGCTTTCACGTTCATTATTTTAAGAGTGAAAGATTAATGATGTTGGCAGCTCAATAAAATTAGTTTTGTAAATAAAAAATATTATTTTTATACGAATGTTGTAACAGCTTTAAATAATATTAAAATCTTGTAGTTTAAATAATTTAAATAGATGAACATTAAGGTATTTGTGAATGGCAATATATGAAACCAGACTCGAGTGCCTCGTGCGACTCTCGCACGAAGAATGTAATTTATTTTTAAATGATAGAATATGTTTTCTTTTTTTGTTTGTATGTCGCCATTTTTTTGAGTGTTAAATAAAAGTTATTGCTGTGTTCCATCATTGGAGTTGCTTCATTTCGCCAAAGAAGTTTTACAGTCTTAATTATTTTGGAGGCACCGACCGAGATCGAATAATCGTGCATATTTTTATTTCATTAGTTCATCACTGAACATAATATTAGTGATCCCAGATTACTATTTCCTGTTAATATTGAATTGCTTTATTTTATTAGTTCATCACTGAACGCAATATTAGCGATACCAGATTATTACTTTCTGTTAATATTGAATTGCTTTATTTTATTAGTTCATCACTGAACGCCATATTAGTGATACCAGGTTATTACTTCCTGTTGATATTGAATTGCCTTATTTTATTAGTTCATCACTGAACGTAATATTAGTGATACCAGATTATTACTTTCTGTTGATATTAAATTGCCTTATTTTATTAGTTCATCACTCAACGTAACTTCCTGTTGATATTGAATTGTCTTATTTATTAGTTCATCACTGAACATAATATTAGTGATACCCGCTTATTACTTCCTGTTAATATTGAATTGCCTTATTTTATTAGTTCATCACTGAACGTAATATTAGTGATATCAGGTTATTACTTCCTGTTAACGCTGAACTGCCTTATTTTATTAGTTTATCACTTGAACGTAAACTTAGTGATACCATTTTAATGCCGTTTCTACTAGAGCTCAAAGGAAAAGAAAAATAGCTGAAGAGCAGATCTTGGAACCGATGAAGGAAGAAAATAAAGCATCCAGAGATGTATTTGAAGAAAAAGTTAAATCACCAGAATTAAACGGGGAAGATTTTCACGAAAATTTGAAAAACGATAAAGAAATTAATATTGAGAATCATTTTGCAATGCAGCGTTATTATCATGTTTCGGCTTTTGATTTAATATCAAAGCCGCTACTAATAGACGAAGAAAACAATTGTCGAAAGCAAATGACAATTGAATAGACTAGAAGAGAAACACGCTAATGTGACAATCAAAATCGTAAAAAAACAACCTTATATTTAGCGTAGGTATAATGAAACACTCAATCGATTTCGAGGGCAGCTAAAGGTCCCTCCTCATCAGGAGAAAGAAATACATAGAAAGAAGAAAATAGGAATCACAGAAACACATGGTGCTTATCAGCACTGCACGTGGTTATAACTAGATTTTTAATCAGAGTTGCACTGGCCGCCTACTTTTACTGAGCCAGGCTGTCTGATCAAGTATAAAGAAATATTAGCCAAGTTAAAATAGGGAGCGAGGGGCAAATGCACATTACGCTCAAAATCTGAACTTCAAATAATGGAAAGCAACCACTGAGCGGATTTTTATACCCTCTGGTAGTACCAAGTGCGAGGAGGTATCGCCATCTATCGGCAAAAATAATTGAATTAAGACAGTAGAATTTTAAAGGCATTAGGAAGGACTGGATTGGACTTCAAATCATTAACTAAACTTTCTAAATCTTTGTGAATGCGAAAAGCCTCAAGAAAATCCAATTCGCCTATGGAAGAAGCCTTTTGGATGATTTTTGCAGACCCAAAATCAAAATTATGGTTAAAAGTCCAGCTATGATACGCTATTGAAGACTTGTTAATTTCCCCTTTTTTGACATAAGATTCATGTTCCTTGATACGAAACTTCAACGCTCTTTTTGTTTGGCCAATATATCTTAAACCACACTGACATGATATACTATAAATTCCCCAAGAATTCAAGACAGAAACGCAATCTTTTAGAATCGAAGGGTGAATTTTATTAATAGGGGAGAAACCGACTTGAAAATTGAATTTCTCGAGAATTCGTGCAATTTTATAGCTAACAGAAGGATAAAATGGAAGCACGACAAGGTCATTGATATTATTTCTAACAGTGGAATGTCTTCTTTGATGGGAACCTGAAAATTTTTTTTTGACGGCTTTATCAATAATCACGGGAGAAAATCCACGGTCAATCGCAACTGCTCTCAAATAATTAAGTTCATTGGTAAGCAAAGATTCAGAGGAACAAACTTTTAGCGCGCGGAAAACATAATAGTAAAAAGAAGCCATTTTTTGCTTAACAGGGTGGCATGACTTGGCATGGGGTGGTAAACAAACTGCAAAGGGTTTACGGTACACAGTGGTGCTAAAATCGGTTTCATTGCGGATTATAAGAATATCGAGGAAGGGGAGGGAATTGTTGGATTCAATTTCAAGAGTGAATTGGATGGCTGGATCAATTGAATTCATAATAGATAGAATCTCGGATAAATCCTCTTTATAACCGTCAAAAAGTGCAAAAGTGTCGTCAACATACCGAATCCAAAGACGAAAAGATAATTTATCAAATAATTTCATCTCAAAATAGTGCATATAAATGTCAGCAAGTACCGGACTGAGAGGATTACCCATAGCCAATCCTTCAACTTGACGAAAATATGCATTTTGGAAAACAAAGTGGGTTTGACTTAGAGAAACTTTAGTAAGCGAAACCAACTCATTAATTTCAGTATGTGTGAAGTGAAATTCCCGAAGCCTAGTTTCAAGACAATTTAGTGCTCCTTCGACCGGAACATTAGTAAACAATGATTTGACATCAAATGAAACCATAATGGAACGAAGTGGGGAAATATTTTTAAGTTTATCAATGACTTCAACAGAATTTTTTACAGTGTGAATATTGTTATCAAGTAGAGGAGAAAATCTGGAAACTAAATATTTGGCCAAAGGATATGAAGCAGTACCTATGTTGGAAACAATTGGTCGAAAAGGAATACCGGTTTTGTGGACTTTTGGAAGAGCATAAAGTCTAGCGCAATTAGTAATAGGCGGAATAAGTGATTTCTTCAAATGAGTTGGCAGAATGTGGGAAGATTTAATAGCACTTTTTACTTTCATGAGGTCCGAAGTTGAAGGATCTTTAGGGATCGAGCAGTATGGGCCTTCATTTATCAATTTAGAGACTCCAGTAATATATGTGTGTTTGTCCATAACAACGATCTGTCCGCCCTTATCAGCTTTAGAGATAATGATATTAGTATCAGAATTAATTCCACGTAAGATCTCATTTTCCTTTTTGCTAAGATTAGAACCCAAAGATTTATTGTTAAAATTAACGTTATGAGTAATTAGGTGGCGGATTGTATCCTTCTGAAATTTTGGAGAATTTAAAGGCTTTCTGTATAGGGGCGATGATTTGAGGAATTGAAGGTTTAGATGTCTTTGAAAAGTTGAAATTATATTTTAATACTTTTAACTGATCCTCCGAAAGATTCCTATTGGAGATATTAACGATGGAGTTAACGTTTACAGTGGGAAGATCAGCTAGATAATTGGGACTATCCGACTGGTGTGTGAGTTTTTGGAATTTAGAAATGAGCACATTTTTATGCCGTTGACAAACGGTATCAGTTCTAGACCAGGATGTATGTTCAAATGAGGAAAAATTTTTTTTCAGTGGAATTAGCAATTTTTAAATGGAGTTAATATAATTCAAATTCAATTTTGGATAAACGTTTGCGTGTGTCCCTTATAATGTGACGAAGAAGTGCCAATTTCAATTTATGCAAAATTTTTGAAACGTGAACGGGGAAGCTTTAAGGCTACATTTCACATGTATAAATTTGGGAATGAAATTTTGATGTTTGCATTTAAGTAGAAACTGTAGATGATTCAAGAATTTCGTACGCTTAAGGCGTAACTTACAAAATCGGTTCCTGTCAGTGGACATATTGTGAAAAGGGCACAAGGAAGAAACAAGTGAACAAAAGAAATGTAATTCCGAAAGTCCAAACAAGTAATTACGTATAACATGAAAAAAACACCAATAAATAATGAAGACAATTTTCATCAACAAATGACAAAAACATTCCAAAAGGAGAGAAACATCCAATACTGAAAAACCAATAGCCACGTGGAAAGAAGCAACGAAAGTCAAAATCGTGCACGTGGTAAACCGAAAAAATATAGAATTACCTCGAAAATGCCGGTTGATAGCATAAACCAAATCCGAAAAAATGATGGCCACGTGGAAAGAAGTAAATAAAATGGTGCACGTGGTAAAACAATAAACAGTAAAATATTCTCGAAAATGCCGGTTGATAGCACAAACTAGACTAGAAGAGAAACACGCTAATGTGACAATCAAAATCGTAAAAAACCACCTTATATTTAGCGTAGGTATAATGAAACACTCAATCGATTTCGAGGGCAGCTAAAGGTCCCTCCTCATCAGGAGAAAGAAATACATAGAAAGAAGAAAATAGGAATCACAGAAACACGTGGTGCTTATCAGCACTGCACGTGGTTATAACTAGATTTTTAATCAGAGTTGCACTGGCCGCCTACTTTTACTGAGCCAGGCTGTCTGATCAAGCATAAAGAAATATTAGCGAAGTTAAAATAGGGAGCGAGGGGCAAATGCACATTACGCTCAAAATCTGAACTTCAAATAATGGAAAGCAACCACTGAACGGATTTTTATACCCTCTGGTAGTACCAAGTGCGAGGAGGTAACGCCATCTATCGGCAAAAATAATTGAATTAAGACAGTAGAATTTTAAAGGCATTAGGAAGGACTGGATTGGACTTCAAATCATTAACTAAACTTTCTAAATCTTTGTGAATGTGAAAAGCCTCAAGAAAATCCAATTCGCCTATGGAAGAAGCCTTTTGGATGATTTTTGCAGACCCAAAATCAAAATTATGGTTAAAAGTCCAGCTATGATACGCTATGTATGTTCAAATGAGGAAAAAAAACATTTTCCTCATTTGAACATACATCCTGGTCTAGAACTGATACCGTTTGTCAACGGCATAAAAATGTGCTCATTTCTAAATTCCAAAAACTCACACACCAGTCGGATAGTCCCAATTATCTAGCTGATCTTCCCACTGTAAACGTTAACTCCATCGTTAATATCTCCAATAGGAATCTTTCGGAGGATCAGTTAAAAGTATTAAAATATAATTTCAACTTTTCAAAGACATCTAAACCTTCAATTCCTTAAATCATCGCCCCTATAGAGAAAGCCTTTAAATTCTCCAAAATTTCGGAAACGCAGAAGGATACAATCCGCCACCTAATTACTCATAACGTTACTTTTAACAATAAATCTTTGGGTTCTAATCTTAGCAAAAAGGAAAATGAGATCTGACGTGGAATTAATTCTGATACTAATATCATTATCTCTAAAGCTGATAAGGGCGGACAGATCGTTGTTATGGACAAACACACATATATTACTGGAGTCTCTAAATTGATAAATGAAGGCCCATACTGCTCGATCCCTAAAGATCCTTCAACTTCGGACCTCATGAAAGTAAAAAATGCTATTAAATCTTCCCACATTCTGCCAACTCATTTGAAGAAATCACTTATTCCGCCTATTACTAATTGCGCTAGACTTTATGCTCTTCCAAAAGTCCACAAAACCGGTATTCCTTTTCGACCAATTGTTTCCAACATAGGTACTGCTTCATATCCTTTGGCCAAATATTTAGTTTCCAGATTTTCTCCTCTACTTGATAACAATATTCACACTGTAAAAAATTCTGTTGAAGTAATTGATAAAGTTAAAAATATTTCCCCACTTCGTTCCATTATGGTTTCATTTGATGTCAAATCATTGTTTACCAATGTTCCGGTCGAAGGAGCACTAAATTGTCTTGAAACTAGGCTTCGGGAATTTCACTTCACACATACTGAAATTAATGAGTTGGTTTCGCTTACTAAAGTTTCTCTAAGTCAAACCCACTTTGTTTTCCAAAATGCATATTTTCGTCAAGTTGAAGGATTGGCTATGGGTAATCCTCTCAGTCCGGTACTTGCTGACATTTATATGCACTATTTTGAGATGAAATTATTTGATAAATTATCTTTTCGTCTTTGGATTCGGTATGTTGACGACACTTTCGCACTTTTTGACGGTTATAAAGAGGATTTATCCGAGATTCTATCTATTATGAATTCCATTGATCCAGCCATCCAATTCACTCTTGAAATTGAATCCAACAATTCCCTCCCCTTCCTCGATATTCTTATAATCCGCAATGAAACCGATTTTAGCACCACTGTGTACCGTAAACCCTTTGCAGTTTGTTTACCACCCCATGCCAAGTCATGCCACCCTGTTAAGCAAGTTAAGTTCAGATTTTGAGCGTAATGTGCATTTGCCCCTCGCTCCCTATTTTAACTTCGCTAATATTTCTTTATACTTGATCAGACAGCCTGGCTCAGTAAAAGTAGGCGGCCAGTGCAACTCTGATTAAAAATCTAGTTATAACCACGTGCAGTGCTGATAAGCACCATGTGTTTCTGTGATTCCTATTTTCTTCTTTCTATGTATTTCTTTCTCCTGATGAGGAGGGACCTTTAGCTGCCCTCGAAATCGATTGAGTGTTTCATTATACCTACGCTAAATATAAGGTTGTTTTTTTACGATTTTGATTGTCACATTAGCGTGTTTCTCTTCTAGTCTATTCAATTGTCATTTGCTTTCGACAATTGTTTTCTTCGTCTATTAGTAGCGGCTTTGATATTAAATCAAAAGCCGAAACATGATAATAACGCTGCATTGCAAAATGATTCTCAATATTAATTTCTTTATCGTTTTTCAAATTTTCGTGAAAATCTTCCCCGTTTAATTCTGGTGATTTAACTTTTTCTTCAAATACATCTCTGGATGCTTTATTTTCTTCCTTCATCGGTTCCAAGATCTGCTCTTCAGCTATTTTTCTTTTCCTTTGAGCTCTAGTAGAAACGGCATTAAAATGGTATCACTAAGTTTACGTTCAAGTGATAAACTAATAAAATAAGGCAGTTCAGCGTTAACAGGAAGTAATAACCTGATATCACTAATATTACGTTCAGTGATGAACTAATAAAATAAGGCAATTCAATATTAACAGGAAGTAATAAGCGGGTATCACTAATATTATGTTCAGTGATGAACTAATAAATAAGACAATTCAATATCAACAGGAAGTTGCGTTGAGTGATGAACTAATAAAATAAGGCAATTTAATATCAACAGAAAGTAATAATCTGGTATCACTAATATTACGTTCAGTGATGAACTAATAAAATAAGGCAATTCAATATCAACAGGAAGTAATAACCTGGTATCACTAATATGGCGTTCAGTGATGAACTAATAAAATAAAGCAATTCAATATTAACAGAAAGTAATAATCTGGTATCGCTAATATTGCGTTCAGTGATGAACTAATAAAATAAAGCAATTCAATATTAACAGGAAATAATAATCTGGGATCACTAATATTATGTTCAGTGATGAACTAATGAAATAAAAATACGCACGATTATTCGATCTCGGTCGGTGCCTCCAAAATAATTAAGACTGTAAAACTTCTTTGGCGAAATGAAGCAACTCCAATGATGGAACACAGCAATAACTTTTATTTAACACTCAAAAAAATGGCGACATACAAACAAAAAAAGAAAACATATTCTATCATTTAAAAATAAATTACATTCTTCGTGCGAGAGTCGCACGAGGCACTCGAGTCTGGTTTCATATATTGCCATTCACAAATACCTTAATGTTCATCTATTTAAATTATTTAAACTACAAGATTTTAATATTATTTAAAGCTGTTACAACATTCGTATAAAAATAATATTTTTTATTTACAAAACTAATTTTATTGAGCTGCCAACATCATTAATCTTTCACTCTTAAAATAATGAACGTGAAAGCATATTAATACGACACAAATTCTAAATAAGAGTTATTTACGAGTACTATCTTTTGTTCAAGGACAAATCTTTATTTGGCAATAAACTCTCAGATGGAACACTTATTTCAAAAGCAAGTTTTGTTTTCAGTTATATTATAACCATTTAACAAGATAGAACTTATAAACAATATTAATGCAAATATAAAGTCATTTCTACATATTTTAATAACATTAACAAAGAACTACTTTTGCTCTTTTTCTTTAAACAAAAATACGGATGTACTATATAATTAAAGATACATATTTATTTTCTCATAACTGAAATATGATGGGTTGTGATAATATAATTTAACACCTTCTAACTTCCGATATGATCAAAATACAATCTCAGTTAAGTAATGTTTCGTTTAACACTTAAATATTTATAAAATAAAACAGACTTTACTCTATGTTAAATCATCACAATGAATGAAATTTTACACAAAATAAATCTCCTACCTACAGTGTAACTGCTTCACACTAAAACCAAGAACTTTGGATTAATCCTTCATATTTCGAAATGGATATTCGAAATTGACCATATCACCAGAAAAAGCTAGAGAGCTAGAAGAAAAAATTGAGCTCGAGTTTCGGTAAAGAGTACGACTGTTATTTTAAAATAATTTTAAATTTTTGAAGCTCACCGTTGGGCAGCCATTTTCTTTTATGTAGCGTTGTGACCATGGCTAGCTGTAAAGTTGTTAAACAAAACTGGTAAAATTTAAACCAGACAAACTTTAACATTTAACAAAAGAAATTTAATTAAACACAAACATAAAGAAAGTTACATGACCAAACTAACAAGAAGTAACACAAAGAAATATTACTCAAATGAAAATAAAAAGTTTATGTTCATAGTCCTCTGCCGAAACTCAAACTAAATAGTTCGAGCGTAGGTGTTTTGAATAGCGTCCGATAAGGCGGCGCTGCAGTACATGAGGCTGTTTGCTAGCGCACGTTACAAAGTGTTATTCGCATTTCTTCAATGCATCATTCGAAATCCGAAGACCTTGAAATTGAGAAACCAGAAATAATAACATTTTACAATGGGACTAAAGGAGGTGTAGATGCACTGGATGAAAATGTTCTAAACATTCTACAAGCCGAAGAACAAGGCGATGGCCGGTTAAGCAATATAATCGATGATCGCGTAAAAGCCGAAAAAGAAGCTGAAGATAGGGCTGAAAAAGAAGCAGTAGAAGCAGGATTAGCCAAGGAAACGCGAGTTTGAATTAGAAAAGTTTAAACTCCAACTTGAAGTTAATAAGAATATGCCAAAGTAATCTGTTTCTCAAGTAGATCAGCCTAAATTTGATTTGAGTCGCATTCTTTTAAAGTTTAACCCAAAAGAAGATAAGATAGGACTTTATCTGACCATGTTTAAGCGTCAATTGAAGTTCGTAAATATACCTGATTGGATCCCATACTTGATTGAATCATTACCATCTGAAATAAATCAAATAGTTGTTAGAGAAAACGAAGAGGATTCTAAAGATTATGCAAAAGTAAAAGCAATGCTTTTGAAGCGATATAGACTCACAACTGATAGGTTTCGACAAATGTTTTCTCAGCATAGAAAATCTGCAGAAATTACATGGAAGAACTTTGCTTTTGAATTGAAATCCTATTTTGAAGGATGGATTAAAGAACTGAATATCTCTAGTTTCGAGCAGTTACAAAACTTGATCATTGCAGATCAAATAAAGAAAAGAACACCTTCCGAGGTAAGAGAACATTTTGTAGACAGTTTATCAGAAATGAACAATCCGTTGGAGCTCGCAGAATAGCTCGATTATTATGAAAATGTAAGACTTGGCATGAATAAAAATGGATCTGCCAATGCAAAGAAACAATATTGTAAAGAAAATGTTAAATTTGTTCCATAAGGAAAATCTAAAACTAGTAATCCTAAAAACGTTAACCAGATTAAAAATACAGACGTTGACAATTCAAAATTTACTAATTCTAGACAAGAAAGGAAAACTTCTATTCATTGCTATGGTTGTGAATATCCCGGTTTCATACAGTCAAAGTGCCCTAAGTGTAATAAGTTAAAAGAAGAAGTTAAAACTGTCGTCAATTGTGTAAAATTGTATGCAGTTGAATCATCCGATCTACTGTCCAGTTCCATTTCTTTAACTGTTTGTGGTGAAAAAGCAGCTTTTTGCGCTGATACAGGAGCATCGAATTCTATTGCAGGAGAAAGATTTTATAAGTTGTTACTAGATCGAGGATTTGCATTTAAAACAACAAATATTACGATGGTACTAGCTGATGGCAAGGAAAGAAATGTTCAAGCTTTGACTACAGTGGTAAATCTTAATGTTGAAGGAAAGACAGTCCGTATGAAATTTATTGCTTTGCCAAAAGCAAAAGGTAACAGGACGTTACTTGGAACTGATTTTCTACAGGTTGCGGGAATAGTGCTCAACATCCAGAATGGCACTTGGTATTTTAGTGAAAATCCACAGAAACAGTATCTCTTTTACAAAGAACCATCTGAAGCTAAAGAGAGTCCAAACGTACTAACATCTTTGAAAGTATCATCTCCAGAAACCAAAACGTCTGCTGACACTCCTGTTTCAATAACGGAAGCAACCGAATCCGTGAAGTTGAGAGATGATGAAGGAAAGCATTTGACGAGAGAACAACGGAAGAAATTAAATTTATTGTTAGAAGAATATAAAACTAGTTTTCAGCCAGGGGCGAGCCTACTCCTTATATTGAGCACAGGATCCAGACCGGAAATAATTCACCTGTTGTCGAGCCACCATATAGAATGACACCTGCGAAGAAAGAGCTGTTAAAAAAGGAGCTAGATTCCTTACTAGCTCAGGGTATCATTGAGGAATACGAATCACCCTATGCGAGTCCTGTTGTGTTGGTCCCTAAACCTAATGGTTCCATCAGACTGTGTATAGATTATCGAAAATTAAACTCCCAAACCGTTCCAGATACGTATCCATTACCAAGAATGGATGATTTGCTAGCTGAAGCCAAATCAACGAAATACATGTCTACCATTGACCTAAGAGCAGGTTATCATCAAGTTAAAGTTCATGAAGCAGATCAAGAGAAAACTGCCTTTGTTTGTCCATTTGGTACTTTCAAGTTTTTACGAATGCCATTTGGGTTGTGGAATGCGCCTGCAACTTTTCAACGACTTATTGATAAATTTAGATCAGGGTTAAAAGATGTTTTTGCCTTGTCATATCTAGACGATATCATAGTGTTATTAGAAACCTTTGATAAACATTTATCAGATTTGAGGAAAGTGTTTGAAAGACTTTCTCTGTTTAAACTAAATGCTAACAGGAGCAAATGCCATTTTGCTTGTGACAGAGTAATGTATTTAGGTCATTGGATTACAGAATACGGTGTAGAGGTAGATGCCGAGAAAGTATCTTCCATTCAGAAAATTCCTAAACCAACATGCGTAAAGGAAGTTCAGTCTTTCCTACAGACGTGTTCCTGGTTCCGAAGATGTGTCCCTAATTTTTCAGAAGTTTCTAGACCCCTTAGTGACTTAACCAAAAAGAATAAAAAGTGGACATGGGGTGAAACCGAACAAAAAGCATTTGAAGAGTTGAAAAAAAGGTTGATTTCACCGCCTATGTTATCTCAACCTGACGGAAATAAACCGCTCATCATTAGGACAGATGCCAGTAATTATGCTTTAGGAGCAGTCCTTATCCAAGGAGAAGACCCAGAGGAACGTGTGATTGAATATGCAAGTCGATTGCTAAGCTCAGCAGAAAGGAATTATTCAACTACCGAAAGAGAAGCTCTTGCAGTAGTTTGGGCTCTTGAAATGTTCCGCGGTTACATAGAAAACCAAGAAATAATAATTGCATCTAACCATTAACTTCTTAAATGGCTAATGAGTATTAAATCACCATCTGGTCGTTTGGCTCGATGGGCCCTTCAAATCCAGTCATATCATCCAAAAATTGTCTACACTCCAGGCAAATCCAATGTTATAGCAGGTCTTCTTTCTAGACCATCTTATGCAAATAATGACTTTGTTTGTGATTTAAATGCTGTTGCTATAGATTTACCATCCCGGAAATCTAAAGACATTCGTGAGGAACAAATGAAAGATGAAGATGTAAGGAAGATTATACATAGTTTTAAGAGTGGCAAAAAAGATGAAAATTATGTAAATTGGACTAGTAGAGGATGTCTCATGAATCAAGGAGTTTTGTATCGTTACTCTTCCGACACAACGCTACAACTTTTTAATTTTTGAGGCACAACCGAAATGAGTCATTCTATCTGTGAATGCATAAAGAGAAGATTCTTCACTTTTCATTTTATTTGGAAATTCACCTGGTATTTATCTCTTATTTTTTCATAGTACCGACATATGTCAAACCTCTAGAGTTCTTGTACAAGTTCGACACTCAAGTAGTAATAAAGCTATCTGCCCTCATGCGAGACAAAAGGAACGTAAACGCAGAGGTGAGGTCTATATGACCGTGATCCAATTTAAAAAAATTATTTAAAAAATTACTAATTGATAGAGTTTAATAAAAAATTAGGAATAATTATATTTTATGTCAACTTACTGAAAAGGAGAAGAATAACTATATAACTTATAAGCAGTTCTAAAATATTGGCGCGGTTATATAGTTTCCACCTCTGTGTTTTAGGGCTAATGCAGGTGTGAATCTTAAAAATGGCGGAGAAACATAACGTGCGTAGCCTTTCTCTACGACATATCGCCGAACGCAGAACGCTCTGCAGAATTCTTTATGAGAAACATTTATCCCGATAAAAATAGAAAAGTGTTGTCACAATAGACGAATCTTAGTGTACTTAAATGACCGCAATAAAAATAGATCCATTTATTATCATCAAAGAGGAGAAATAAATCTTAAAACATGCTTCATGGAATTTAAAGAAAGTTTTTGTAAGGGGATTATGATTGTTGCTGGTTTTTCATATAACGGCACATAAAAAATGAAGAGAGTGCAAAAAAATGTTAAGAGCTGCTCCACATATTACCAAAAACATATTTTATACCCAATTTTCAAATATGAAATACCTTCTGCTTAGACACGTGTGATCAATCAATAGAACTGCATTAAGCCAAAGCAAGCAACGATATGTCAGTTTACTGTTAATTTCCTGAAACAAATGGAGCAAGAAACGGGTATCAAGGCCATATACTTCACTTATATCCCTACTAAATCTCCTGATCTGTGACTAACGTATTTTTGCACTTTTGGACTTTTAAAAAGCGGATTGTCCAAACGTCGATCTGGAATTTCCTTAGACTTTGGAAAGCTGTTCGAGCGCAATAGGATGAAATACCTCTTCCGAAAATTAATATTCCTTTAGGTTTTATTGTCTTGGAAATTACGGTGTATAAAGTTAGTGAAGAATAAGAATTATCAAACAGAACATTTAAAACATAAACATTTCGGTAACGTATTTCTGGAACTGCAATGAAAATCGTCTGAAAAATGTACGAAAATTAAGTGAATTAAGCTAGAAAGGTATCATATTATCTGTTGAGGAAACCTAGCTTTTGATGCATTATAATTTTACGAAACTCTTGAACACACGTAAAAACATATCAAAGACATTATTTGAGAAGTATGAAGATTTTAATGCGAAATAAAAAACTTACCGAGCAGAAGAAAATTCGAAAATATTAGACTTACCTGAAAAAGAAAAAAAGAAATTACTAAATTATATGAAATAAATATTTGCAAAAACAATAAAAACTGGGAACTTTTCTCATCCTTAACACACAACAAAGACAGGTACTCTATTAACGTAATTGCATTGGCAAGAATGAGCGATTTTTTACAAATGAAAAAATAAGTTACTTATCAAGTGCAAGCTGAAGATTTTCGGGACTTTTTTAAAAAAAGATTTTTTATCTCGATGTTTCATTAGTACGCGAACTTTATCATTTAAATACAGATTTTAATTATTAAATAAGGATTATCTGGTACATAAATTCATAAATAAATAAAAATCTAAAAGCTTTCAGATTTAATAATACGACGGAAGTTGCTTTTTCTTAATGTTTTCTGTGTTACCCATATTTATTAAATATCATATTCTTCGCACTTAGACCACACAATCAATACTGCAAAATATTTAAAAGCATCATATCTTTAGAATTTTCGGTAGACAATCTTGCGGGCTGGTGATAAAAATGTTTCTTTCGTACAGTGTTGCCATTGGTCGCTTCGAAATTATCGTGGTTGTTAATCAAAAAGTCGTTAGTTTTACAAAATATGAAATAAATAATAAAATAAATTCCAGATTTGGCCTTCCAGATGCCCATATTCCAATGATATTCCAATGGAAGACTACGTTTTTCAAATTTGGGTGACTCTAGGTACCGTTCTTGTTTTCACAGTGCGAGAAACATCCGTTCATTTATGCAAATTCTTCATTATTAAATTTCTTTAAATATAATGCAGGGTTCATATATTTGGTGGCTATAATTTGAAAAGGGAAACGATATTTTATAGTAGACGACGCAAAATGCCAAAACGAAATAAACAGCCCTTCTGGGCCTATTGCTTTGGGCTAATAAGAAAAGCATTCTTATGCCAACAAGAATAAAAATCTTTTGGGTAATACGATGTCCGTTTTGTTTTAGCTAGCTCACAAGTTTTAATTCTTCTAAAGTGCACCTTCAGAGAGCTCCCCCTCTGCTTTCATTATATGCTACAGAGTACTATACTAGCTGTCTGCTTTGGTTGACCAATAATCATGCGTATATTCACTGAATATGCGCATATTCACTGAATAATAGGATGTAGTCTCGTGCTGCTGATTATTGTATTGTATATAAATCGTATAGGACGAAAAATGAAAATTTGGTTGCCCAGGATTTCATTAAGGACTAGTTTAAGCAATTAGAGGGCAAGCCAGTTTTTCTTCCTCCCCCTACTTTATGGGGACAATGAATTGACGAAATATATCTTATCATTCGCGTAATATGCAATTAAGTTTATTATAGTCTGGTATAATTGTATATGTACGCCTGATTATGTACTGACTAATATAAGTGTCTATTTACGCATGACTGTTAGTATAGTCATGCGTATATACTATACACATATTCACTGTACACTCTTGCTGCTGATTTCGGTAGTTTGTGTATAAATTGGGTAGAACAAAAAATAAAAATTGGCTTGCAAAAGATTTCATTAAGAGCTGGATTAAGCAATTAAAGAGCGGTTCGGCTTTTATTCACCTTTGCTTTACGAGGACAATGAATTAACGAAATACACCAAATGATTCGTATAATATGTATTTAAGTTTATTATATTCTGATATAAGTTTAAAGATTATCAAAGTTCGTGTACAAACTGACCATCGCTATGGAGTGGAAGTTATATAATTTGTTATATGCGCATAAATGAAGCAATGCAATATGCAAGTATTCAAAAATATTTATGTTTGGATTTTTATAAGAATGCCAAATCCCTTATACTTGCATAATTTTCATTAAGCAACGACTTTCTATATCCTTTTTCCTTTATTGAGTAAATTATTCTTTCTCGAGTACAGAAAGTGTCTATAAACTAACTCTGCACGATAAATTAAATAATTCGTTGGTTTTTGAGAATAGATGTTTTCCCATTGTTTGCTTCGATGAGTTAAACTATAATTCTTTTCGGTTTTGTTTCGCTTGAAGTGGATTCATTTACGATTTCTTGCTTCAGTATTATTGAGAAGCAAAAGAAATGATGAACTATGTTGCTCTCGCTTACTTTCAATGAAGGAAGGTAAATACACACATGTCTATAAATTAATGATAATGCAAAATCAGGCAAAGGAAGAGTTAGAAGCAAAACAAATTTGACTTATTTGTAAAGCTTATTTATTAAACAAAAGGTAAAGAGCAAAAAAAGATGCTATATGTTTGATATTATTAAAAACATTAGCGATTTTTTCTCCCTGGAGCAAATTACAGAAAAAAAAAAACCTATTTACAAAAAACCAATATTACATGGTTGGTATGATTGTTAATACATTGTATGTCTCCCAGACTATGCAATACAGTCCGTACAACGCCTAGGCATGCTAAGTATCAAATTATCGATCTGATCTTGGCGGATATTACACCACTCAAAAAGCAATGCTCTCCAAAGTTCCGGTAGACATGTAGGAGGAGGTTGACGGGCTGCAACTCGTCGGCCAAGCATATCCCACACGTGCTCTACTGGATTCAAGTCTGATGAGAATGCTGGCCAGTCCATACGGGTGATATCCTCCGATTAAAGGTATTCGCTTACGATGTTTGCACGGTGAGGACGGGCATTGTTATCCATAAACACAAATTGTGCGCCCATGGCGCCCCAAAACAAACGTACATGTTGTTCCAGAATGACGTCCCAATAGATTTGGCTTGTCATGGTTCCAATTTGAACATGCAGGTCAGTTCTAGAACCCAGAATAATTCCACCCCAAACGAGCACTCCTGCACCACCGTAACGGTGTCGTTCAATGATGTTTTCTTGGTGGTAACGGGTACTTGGAGCTCTCCATATGAAAGTCCGGCGAGAATCAGACTGCAAGCTAAACCTGGACTCGTCGGAAAACATCACACAAGCCCACTGTTGCAGTGTCCACAATGCATGCTCTCTACTCCAGGCTATCCGCAGGCGACAGTGAGTTGCAGTAAGTGGAACGCACCTGACAGTTCTACGAGCATATAGACCAATCTGCCCTGAGCGTCTGTACACGGTGGGCCTTGAAATTGTCGTACCAGTGGCTGAAGAGAGCTGACGAGACAGGTCTGAGGCTGTGCTCCGCCTGTTTCTTTTGGCAGTAACTGCCAAATACCGGCCCTCATTCGGCGTTGTTTCTCTGGGGCGACCTGTGCTGTAACGTCTACTCACATTACCATCATCTTGGAATCGTTGCCAAAGCCTGGAGATGACACTCTGGGCAATTCCAAGTTCGTTTGATACTTCCAGTTGCGTACGCTCACATTCCAGACGGCCGATAATTCTACCACGTAAAAAATCATCCAAATGCGTTCTTTGTGTCATAACTATTCGGTTATTGCCCTGAAATGCGAATAAAGCGCCTGCGAACAATTTTACTTCTCTGCCTGTATTCCTTATGTATCACTCTCTTACACTCTCGTCATTGTGACGTACCATCGGTGTCACTTTGTTACTTCCTGAAATTTGCATATGATTCTTTAAGATGTGTGTAGTGATTTTACAGGTGATATATTTATTTTAGAGTTCGATTTCCGCGTGACTCCGAATTATCCTTAATTTATGAACATGAGCGTATTTGGTTGTTGCTCTTTTGTAAAATGATTCTTTATAAATTACCTTTTTCCTAAAAACAGAATGGAGACTGGTTTATTTTTTAATCTATACCGGAATTAATATCGTTAGGCTCATCAATTTTATGGCTTGTAATAATTGATTTTATATTTTTACTAATTTTGTGATTAACTTTTCAGTCAGAATTATTTATCCTTAGCGAGGATGAAACGATAAAAAAGGTACTTTTATCATTTTAATTTAAGATATTGCAGTTAGAAAGACTTTACTTCTTGAATTTACAAAAATAATCAATTCTCAAGAAATGAGCTAATAACATTTTGAAAAAGTGCGTTTAATCTGAATAGAGCGTTCATTGCTTAAGATATTACGCTAAAGGAAATAGTACATCGCTCTGAAAGATGTTATACACGTTAAAGGAAAATAATTGGGGGAGGGAGGGATGACTCATTCTTTAGTGGACCAGTCTGTGCCGCCATTGCAAAATTAAATTTTAAATTATTTATTCGATAAGAATTAAAAATGTTCTTGCTCATATAAGAACAAGGCAATATTTTTTGGAAGCAGGCAAGATGAAAAATAGCAAACGCCTTCGCCGGGAATCGAACCACGAACCTCTAGAATACCGGCCCAGCGTGCAGAACCACCACACCACGAAGGCACGCCAGAGAAGGTGGGAGAAATACCTTATAAATTTATGGCTCAGGTCACTCAAATAAATTTGGTGTAATTTACGGTAATAATTATTAGGATGAAATCAAGTATGTCTATGTTTCAGTAAACATCAAAAACAAATATTATAATTCTGCAATTATTATAACAAGCAATAATATGTAAGCAAATATTATAATACAAGTAATATAATAATTAATTTATGACAATATTAACCATATTTCACTTTGCAAATTTTTTCGTAAATTCCTGAATTTCGAGAATATAAAATGTCTACTATGTGCAGCGCTGAAATAATTTTTTTCCACACTCGATTACTTACAACGTTAGGAACCTACATTTTTGTGTAACCGAATAATGTATAGATGAAAGAATTGTTCGATTTTTTTTAAATTTAGAAACTACATTCGAAATCTTTTGAAATTCTTAATTTGAGTTCAAATCTACAAATTTTATTTGGACTTAAATACTTAATTAATTTAGAAAACTGAAAGTGATTGCTATATTTATTAATTCTTTAGATTCATGAAGAGTTATGCCGTAATTCTAAGTAACGAATAAAGACTGATTTAAATTCATAGTGGACTGCACCCAAAGCAAAATTTATAAGTTTTAAAACACTTGACATGAAAATGCATAAAAACATTTCAGCATCAATGAAATTAGTTCATTCTTTCCAAGCAATAAACCAATTCAAAAATTGTTTTTCCCTAACTTAGGAAATAAAAACTTTTGACGCTTCGGGGTAATACGTACAGTGTCATGATCTAAATGTGATATAAAAACTTTTTATCAATATCAATAAAAGAATTAATGTGGGAATAACATATCGCGTCAATTATCTAAACCCGAAACAAAAAAGTTACCAGCAGCAGCTATTTAAAACGTTGACATTAACGAAACATTTTCGACATAGAGTGACGCCACATGCAATCGCGTGCTTTCTTCGACGTCAGAATATGACCTTATGTAATGATAATATGTTTAATGTTTGGCAGTGCTACTGTTTTTCTAATTTTGTGAAACTTGCAAATTTTTTATGAACATGCTCTACAATTAAAAAATGAACAGTGGCAACACTTTTCGAAAGAAAGCCTTTCTATCTATATATCTATTTCTAGCCTTTCTATCTCCAACGCTCAAGATTGTAGCGGAAAGACTCGGGAAATTTAGTGCGAAAATTAATTTTCAGAGATTTTAATTACTATGTTGATTAAAGTAATAAGACTAGAATGGTCAAAATCGTTTCCCACGAATTTGTGCAATCCGGGGAGAGGGGATACTTCTTTCGAAATTCAACTCCCCGCCGTTGCGGAGGAGATGATGCCCCAAGCAAACAGACAGACGCACACAGAATTTAATAATATAGATTTACTGCATCAGTTCAATTAAAATAGGGCCCACCAGCGGCCGAGCGGTAAAGTCGCTGAACTGTTCGAAAGCGAAGTAGTTCGGTCCGAGGTTCGAATCTTGAGAACGGACTGGCTGCATGGGCGTTTTCGTAGTTTCCCCATGTGTAACGTGTATACGATCCAGTTTCCCTTAGGAAGTCCTCCACGAAGGCATCACTCCCCGTAGGCAGATAGCTCTTGAGGCTTTGCCATAATCACATGCAATTAACAAGTTTTATCAAGAGTATTATTAGCCAGTAACGGTATTATACTGAAAGATTTTTGTAATACTTTTTGAATAATTAACCCTGAATACATTCCCTCAATGGCTGATACTAGCTTATATAAGCGTGCCTTCTTTGGGGTTCGAACCCGAGTCTTAGGTACGGCAGTTAGAGTCACTAACCACTTTCCAGTCCGGGCGACACATGAATACCTAATATTACCGTAATATCTTGATAATGTCCATTCCAGCACTTTCCGAACTACGCAACCCCTCCCCGCGATGTCAACATTACGGATTCATTGCATTTCGTAATAACATTTCAGAGACAACGAAACTGTAGAACGATAGAGCAACTAGGCCAAAAGGTCAAGAGAGGGGATAGATTTTGACGCTTAAAGTGAGAGGGCGTATACGAGACATCCTGATTAAGGGAATTTCTAATGCCATATCTGAAGCAGCCAAAACAATTTCTCGGAAAATTAACGCTAAAGATTTGAGAGTAAAACAAAATAATGATGATGTCGTGGATATGTTTAGGAAAAATGTAGTGAACATTTAATATCGTTTAAAATCCTGAAGTTTATAATTTAATTTTAACAAATAAAAGAAATTCATTAAATTTGAAAACGCTTCTGCTTCAGTACACTATCACGAAGTGAAGCTAGTATTTTTATGCGGTCTATGCTGTCGGGTTTTGTATGATAAATATTCTGTCTTTTAGATATAGAAGGTTTGTAATGAAATAACATATGTGCAAAGCGTTTGCAAAATAAAAATCGCTGTACACCTTGGGCTCATGTGAGCTAAATCATTTGCATATTAAAATAACTTTGTGGTAATAAAGAAAGGAAAAAGCGATAATAAATGCCTAAAGCATTTTTTACGAGTATATAGCTCTCGTATATAGCTGATTCCTAGTGCCTTAATCTAAAAAACTATCTAATAATCTAATTCGAAAATTGATAGAAACACAACTGCAAACAGCTAAAGAATTTTATTTAGATTAAAACATCTATTGAATTTCTTAACTTAAAAAAATAATAATATAAATTCTTTATCAGTAATGCAACTTAGAATTCTTTCCCATCAGAATGCGGTGAATTAACGGGGGCGCAGCCCTCAGCCCACCCAACCAAGAACACTTGGTCATATGACTTATCACAAGGGCCGGCCCATCTAACAACAAACGAGGGCCCAGAGACCCGGCCGTGCTCAAAAAACTAACAAAGAAAAACAAACAAATAAAATATTAAACTATGAATCCCGGGAAACCAAAAGCCCCAGGAACCGAGTAACAAAAAGTTAGAAAAAAGAGAACTAAACAAAATCATAAATACGACCAGTGAATTTCATGTCATCACTGGACCTTAAACATTCACACAAACGAACATAATAAAATAATAAAGAACTGTTAGAAAATAAAAATAAGACAACACATAACCAAGCAAATGCAATACAAAAACACCATTCACACATAGATTCCTATGGCTTCTCTTGAGCTATTCACAATCTTCATAATTTGTCTAGAATATTCCACAAAGTTCTTATAATTTTTCTTGAAATCACTTCTATAATATTTTTGATATCTATCCCTTGCACTCCCAGTAATAATACAGTTCTCAAAGAAATGCATAGAGTCTCCAGTGACATTACAAATATTACATTTATCATTGTCCTGCAATCCAAAACGTTTCAAATATGCAGGGAAGCGTCCATGTCCCGTAAGCATTTGATTGGCATCTATATCTTTATATAACTTCATTTTCTTTTCAATATTTATATTTTTCAGTAAACCACAATTTCTATTAGATTGTTCCCAATTATTTTTCCATTCGTTCAATACATAATTATATATAGAGTAGAGGTGACCCTTCTTCTAGAGTCTGGGATATTTTTAATAATCACATTTTCATCCACAGCTGCAGACTTAGCTAATTCGTCCGTCCTCTCATTCCCTTCATATCCTGCATGTGCTTTTATCCAGTGAAGCTTAATATTATGTATATCTTTCAATTGTGCATATGTCTTTTTTATTTCAAATACAAGAGAGTTTTTACTTTCAGGACCCGAGAGGATCTGTAGCACCGACAATGCATCAGAATAAATATTTATATTATATCTAATTTTCAATGTGTCTTTAATCCAATTGAGAGCTTCAAAAATAGCATACATTTCTGCTTGATAGACAGAATTCATAGAATTTAAACGAAATTTCCAATTTTGTATTTCATTTCCATAGAAGAATACCACGATCGCACCTCCAATACCCCCCTCGAGTCCTGAACCATCTGTGAAAATATTCATTTCCTGACATTCGAGAAATGCACAGTCATAAGGAATCAAAATCTTATTACTAGGATGAATACAATCATCATCAAAATTTTGAAACGCTTCACTTTTAATAACACATTCATTTATATCTATATGATCAACCAAATTATTCGAAAGTAAAAATTTTTTATAATAAAAATTATACTGGAATGAGAGGGGCGGGACACCAGCAAGGAGGCAGACCACCTCTGTAGAGACTGTCCTGAAGACTCTCGTAACTGCCAGCATCCAGCTTCTCTGCAAAGTATTCAATTTGTCTCGCAAGCGGATCAACTCCCCTGCCCTAACACCCCAAGCACCTATTCCATAGAAAATCTTAGGTAAGATAACACTGTTAAAAATTCTCTTCAGTATCGATGCTTTTTTATGCAAAGTTTCTGTATTAAAAGTACTACGATAAAAATGTAAAATTCTATCAGTTTCTCTATGTATAGATTTAAAATGTTCAATAAAATTTAGCTTTTCATCTATAATAACACCCAGATATTTTATATTTCTCTGAAAACGGATATTCTTACCCTCAAATTTCAATTTTGGTGCTCTAGTTCTAGCACCCCCTCTAGGAAAGAAAAGTCCAAAAGTCTTTTCCACATTAAAATAAATATTTTCAGATTTACTCCACTTCAACATCTGCTCTTCAACTTTTATAAAGGTATGACGTATTTTTTCCAGAGAGGAGCCCTTAATAATAAGCAGAATATCATCTGCATAACAAATTATTTCTGCATTAGAAACATCAAAATCCACAAGGAGAGTATTAACTATTAGGGCCCAGAACAGGGGAGCACTACACGATCCCTGCGGACAGCCTTTAAACATATCCAAATTTATATCTAAATCTTCTGAAAATCCCTTAAAAACAATTCTTCTATTACTAAAATAATCCCTGATAAGTAAATAAAGATCTTTTGTAATCTTCAGCTCAAATAATTTATTTAATACGGAGGACCATCGAACAGAGTCAAAAGCAGCCTTGACATCGAAAGAAACAACCGCGACATGTTCAGTACTTTTTATTCTACGTATTTTATCAACTACCCTAAAGAGTGCCAGATTAGCAGATCTTCTTTTCCTAAATCCATATTGATCTTCCGCAAGATGTTGTTTATCATATATGACATATGAAAGTCTATTTACAATTAGCTTATCCAATACCTTAGCAAAAACCTTTAATAGACAAATTGGGCGATATTTATCTTCATTTTTAGGCAACAAAATTAATCTTCCAATCTTCCAGGCAATAGGAAAAACATGCAAAGACAAACATTTATTAAACAAAATAATAAAAAACGAAGGATAGTTCACAAACAATCTTTTTACAACTCTTGCCCGAATTCCATCCAATCCTGGAGCGGCTCTGTCTCTAAGACTTAAAATGACTTCCCTAATTTCTTCGTAGGTAAAGTCCAATTCACCATCTAAGTCGTCATTACCAAAGTTATCACCATTATTATCAGGATCATCAATTTCATCAGTTTCAATATTCAGTGTCTTTTTAACAATTTTCAAATATTCTTCCTTTACATCCGTAGCCGCTCTATTATCACTATCTCGTAATATAATCTGTTTCAGACACCCACCGCATTCATCAGAATGCGGTGGGTGATTATGAATTTCCAAACTATTTTATGTATGAAACTCTCTAGAAATTTTGTCCCAATCTAATTTAGAAAAATCATTAAATGCCCCCCTGAAATTGGTTCCATTATCACAATAAAGTATGATTGGCTTTGGTTTTCTCGTTAGCGATAAACCTCCAAAGCACCAACAAGAAAGCACCTGAAGATAAAGAATTTACCAGTTCCAGGATGAATAGCTCGAAACACAGCGCAAGCAAACAACGATATCACCACTTTCTTACAGTTTTCAAAAAGAAAACACCGGCCAAAGCAGTTCCTCCTATACTTTGAAAGCTACACAGCCCCGTAACTCCGTGGAATGACAAATTTTCACTAAACATAGATTTAACTTCGAGATTCTTACATGTCATTTGCAATTATATAAAGCATTCTTAGTTGTTTACCTGGCTAAACTTATCCAAACATTTTCTGGTAATCAGACTCGCGTTATTTGGATTCCAGCATGACAATCTTTTATATATATAAATTTAGCAAACGCCTAGTAAAACTGACCTTTGTCTGGTAATAATATTGAGTATAGGTAATATTCTTCATCGCCTCGATGAATAATCATAGTTCTTATTTTTAAAATATTATCATTATCTATTATAAAAGTAATAATACGAGTTTGCTGACAATTATTTACTAATCTTAAAATTCAAGCAATCGAATGAATTTATCGTAATCTGATACATTGTTTTGATGCCAAAGGGGCACGTCTTTCGCCAGATCAAATAGTCACAGTTTTAATCTTATTACAACCGACGAGCATTAAGGTTTAGCTAGAAACCGAACAAAGCTGCACGCAGTGCACGCTCCGTTTGCTAAAATCAACAAAAACATGTAATTCAGAAAAATGAATTGATGACCATATAACGAGACAAAATTGAAGTTACACTTTTTGGTTCATGTACATTTTTATACATTTTTGAGAATTTGTTCACAATATATGGCGATAATTCAACAATCACAAGATATTTTTCACTTCCACAAATCACGTTAACAGTAGCTTTCTTTTGTTCTATTGACAAAATTTGTCTCTTGCTTATTTTCATTTCAGATACCAATGGCTCTAAATTTGTACAATATCTTAAAGTATATTATTTGTACAGTATTTAACAAATATTCTCTATTCGTATAAAGCAAATATAAAATTAAAAGTTTAAATTTCATTAAGAAATTTTAATTGCAGAAATAAAGATAAAAATAGTTAGAGACCTCTATTTTTACAGTTAGCAGTACAAACTATCCAACTCAGCTTGTTTAACAAATGCTGATACAGCTCAAAAATACAAATATGTAACTAGGTAAGTTAAATTAAAACTTGCTATTTACTTTTCCTTTTTATTATTATTTACATTTTAATTGTTGTATATTTTTCTTTGTAATTTCACATCAGTTATTCCTAATTTTTATCATCTACTAGAAAGAATTTAGCATACATACATTACAAAAATTACCAGTATTAAATATTAAAATGAAAGAAATTCTCTTTCTCTGTATATGCCAAATATCTCTAATTTCAAATGGATGTTCTCATTCAACGAAGTTCGAATTGTGAGCTACGTTTATGTGAGCTATAAGGTGGGCCATATACCTTTTGAAATTTGAATCGGCTATGAAAATACTAATGAATATGTTTTTCAAAATGATGAGTTTATTAGGAATATTGGACATTTTCATTTAAGAATGAAACACAACATAATTTAAATGACTGCCACGGCTGGCTTGACTGTACCCTATTCCAATCAGCCCAATGTCTCATTCGATTTCGTGTTTCATGGCATTAATCGTCTCTGGGTGGTTAGTGTAACACTTATCTTTAAGGGTTCGCCACAAGCAAAAAGGCCAAAGGGGTCATAACACAGCTGCCAGGTGGCCAGCTGACATCAGCATTTCGGTTGATTATTCGATTTCCAAAAACAGTGGGCAAATCGATGGTTACGTTGGCTGTGTGGCACGTCGCCCTGTCATATTGAAATTAAATATCACCCATGTAATCGTCTTCAATTTTTGGTAACAAAAATTCATTTAGCATTTCACGGTAACAGCGGCTCCTTGCTAATTTTCGGGAAAACGGTCCAAAGATGCCGCCGGACTAAAACCCACTTTGGCCCCTGTTAGTTAACCCTTAAGTACAGACGTTCATGTTCTGTTACGTAAACACAGAGGTACACAGTTTCTGTTACGGTACACAGACGTGAACACGTCTGTCAGACCGCACTCTATTTTATGCATTTTAAAAATATAAAATCTTAAAATAATGTACTACTGTTATTACATAAGCATTAATACACTTTGCTTGTTATTTTGAAGTAATTTATTCTTTTTAAAAGTTAAAATTAATGCATTAAAAATTAATTTTTAAATCACACACGAAAAAGTACGGAACACTTAAATAAACACTACTTCCTTGCAAATGCTTACAAACTAAATTATTTGATATATTTTCCATCTACAGAATCTGGATTATATACAAAAAGTATAATTTATAAAGAATATTAAAAAAACTGCAGCACATTATTTTCATTTTTGCAAATTCTCATCGCCCATTCATTGCATATCGGATTTCTGAAGCGGAAACATAGATAGGTAGTTTTCTTCTCAGTCTAAGGGAGGACAAAAAAGCCTATTTTACGCTTTTTAGGGGTATTAAGATAGAATAGATTCCGTTGGAAACTCCTAGCACTCTCTAAATTTACATTTTTATTTATCAGTTCACAGTTGGCGTTTGAAGCCACTGTTCCATATGTGGTTTCACTCATTCTGATGATAACTCCATCAAAAATTCAGTTTTCTTTTTCAATTTGTAACTATCTCTTAACGACATGTGCATTAATTCCACTTACATCAAGTAACCTAAAGAATATGGTCATTGGCCATCGCTTTGTTCTTCGGCTTGTAGAATGTTTAGAACATTTTTCATCTATTGCTTCTACGCCTGCAAAATGTTATTATTACTGGTTTCTCAGTTTCAAGGTCTTCTGATTTCGAATGATGCATTGAAGGAATGAGAATAACTCTTTTTAATTTTTGAGGCACATATGAAACGAGTCATTCTATCTGTGAATGTATAAAGAGAAGATCCTTCACTTTTCATTTTATTTGGAAAAAATTCACTTGGTATTTATCTCTTATTTTTTCATAGTACCGACATATGTCAAACCTCTAGAGTTCTTGTACAAGCTCGACACTCAATTAGTAATAAAGCCATCTGTCCTCATGCCAGAAAAAATGTAACGTAAACGCAGAGGTGAGGTCTATATGAACGCGGCCCAATTTTAAAAATTTTAAAAATTATTTAAAAAAACTAATGGATACAGTTTAATAAAATTTAGGAATATTTATATTTTATGTTAACTTGAAAGTACTGAGAAGGAGAAGAATAACTATATAACTTATAAGCAGTTTCGAAGTTCTAAAATATTGGCGCGGTCATTGTAGACCTCACCTCTTGTTAAGGGTTAAACTTACTTTGACTCCGTAAAATTCCAAAAGTTAAATTGCCCACCCTTTATTATGTTTGATAATGTACTAAATGGCTTGATAAATTTTGTAATGAAATTAAATTTTATTAATTCCAGTTTTAAGCTTATACTAGTCAGCTTTATACTAGTCAAGTTGAAATTTGTCATTAATCTACAAATTTATCTTCAGGCTTCAGTTTATTTAAATACATAGAATAATTTTTGACTAGATTACGGATACGAATCGATGCTTCAAGCACAGATCTAAAAGAATGATGCCGAGATATAAGATTTTCTCTCACACTTAAAGATAAACGTGTCTGCCTGTAATCAAGACAAATTAGGAATCGAAACATTTATGCATTGGATATAGAGATGATGCATTAAAATCCAGAATCAGGAAATGAGTTCAAGGAATGCAAATGCCTTAATCTTCACACATTCCACCCTTGGCTCAGGTATCTGCAAATGGTAGTTCCTTTTCTTACTTTTTACTCGAGCAAACTTACTGTTTATTCAAGCTACATGAATACTCAATCCTTCCAGATTTTAGTATCAAGCAAGTTGCCGAACATGAATTTGTCATTACCATACTGTAACCAGTTTTCGTCTTTACCTGCATATTTAAATGTTTTCTGTTCAAGTCTTGGCTATGAATAAATTCCCTTCTAGGGATGATATATGGCTTCACTTTTACTTGTTCTTCATAAACTCTGTTTTATCTACAGTAACTTCATTTGAAGCAGTTTTAGAAAGTAACCGTAACTGAACTATTCTTTTCCAGTTAATAGGAACTTTAATAACTTATTAAGATCTAATAGTTATGTATTTGGGCAAAAGGATGGTTAAATGTAATTAGAGATAAAACGAAATGTAGACTTCGATTTACAAAGGCAGTTGCCATATCGATATTTTAAAATTAAATTTCAGAAATGTTATACTTTTCTTTCAGCGTTACTAATGTCCGAATTTATTTGATATTTTGTTTTCGTCTTTTTACTGTATTCAAATTTATGATAAATATATGTTGCCTTTTAAAATCTCCGGTCAAAAACCATTAATATGCATGTGTTTCTCTAAAACAAAGGGCTCTAGAGTCTTAAATAATATTGTTACGAGTTTGGTATTTAAAAAGCTAATATTAGTTCAATTATAAATTAATTGGTTTTATTTCTCGCGCAGTGCAGCGCGTGACGAATATTAAAAGAAAGCTAAGCCGGAAAATTGAAAATACAAGAGCGCGTGCATTAAATAAATAAATATCTCTTTTTGATTTCGAGAAAGTACTGGAAAATTCTAGCGCGTGATTTTAAAATCTTATAAAAGGAGGAAAACATCTCAGTTTGTAGTAGATGCTTAGTTTGTTGTTGTTTAGAAAACTGCTCTTATTGTTGATTGTAGCGAATTCGCGGATTAGCGTTCTTTAGCTGTTTTGAATTACGTTCTATTGGACATTTGAGTAGTTAAAAGAAAACTACTGTGAGATATTGTAATACTGCGTGATAATTTGAGAAAATTTAAGCATTTTTGTTGTGATAATAATAAATTTTTGTTCATTTTTTTTTCATCGGACTTGTGCATTCATTTCATAACGAACCCGTACGCACGCAACAATTTTTGGTGTCAGAAGTGGGATTTGAATGCCAATAACAAGAGCGATGGAAGAACAGTTCAGGCAAATGATGACTGTATTTGCTGCTTTCCAAGAAAAGATGGAAGGGGCCGTCAAATCCGTTAAGGAAGAAATGAAATTGGGCCAGGAATCCGTTAAGGAAGAAATGAAATTGGGCCAGGAATCCGTTAAGGACGAAATGAAAGCCGTTCAAGCTGGTCAAGAAAAGATTGAAGCATGTCAAGAAGAAATGAAAAGAGAAATTACCTGCATAATAGAAAATAAATTTGAAGCTATGGAAGGCAGAATTGACACAGTTGAAAATAAAGTTGGACAAATTGAAGAAAAAGTTTCTTTCGTAAAAGATCAAATTGAAGAAAGAGTTTCTTCGGTGAAAGAAGAAATAGAAAAAAAAGTTTCTTCTGTAAAAGAACATATAGAAGGGAGAGTTTCGGCTGTGGAGGAACGAATTGAAGGAAGAGTTTGTGCCGTCCAACACCAAATCGAACAACAAATTGATGAGAGAGTTTCTGCAGTTACCAAAGAAATGGATACTTTAAAGAAATTCGTATCGTCGGCAGGGAGCAGGAGTGATGATTTTAAATTCTTACCAATGCCTGCTCGTTCACCTCTGAAGCTATCCACATATGATGGGAAGACCTCCTGGCAGGTGTATAAGACACAATTTTCTATCGTGGCGGATGCGAATGGATGGGATTCCCAAGCTAAGGCCTGTCATCTCGCCGCTTCTCTAAGAGCCGACGCAGCGGATATCCTTCAGACTCTTCCCGAAAACAAAAGGTTAGATTTCGAAGCTCTGTCCGGCGCCTTGGAGTTGCGCTTTGGGGAGAAGTGTTTAAAAGACTACAGCAGGCTCCAATTAAAATCTCGTCAACAGAAGCCTACCGAAACACTTCAGGAGCTCGCCACGGATGTTGAAAGGCTGTCCCACCTCGCCTTTTCGGAGTGCCCGACAGAAACAAGAGAAATCCTGTCGCTGCAATATTTCATCGACGGCATCCGAGATCCTGAAATACAGAAAGCTCTTCGAATGGCAGATGTAAAGGACATGAAAAGCGCTCTGTTGTACGCCATGAAGTTCGAGGCAGCCCAGCAAGCAACTAGTAGAGATCGCTACCCAGTTAGAGCTGTGCGAGTCCATGAGCCAGTGGATCAACTGGTGGCTCGTTTAGATGATTTAGCCAGACAAGTCGACGCTTTGATACGGAGTAGGAGGGAGAAGAAAGTGGCTCTAAGGTGTTGGAGATGTGGTAGTGAAGGTCACCTAAGACGGAATTGCAGAGCACCCCAGGGTACGGAATATAAAGCAGATGATTTTACCAGACAAGTCAGTGGCTTGAGACGGAACATATGTGAAAAGAAACTAATTCTAAAATGCTGGAACTGCGGAGTTGAAGGCCACATACGAAGAAATTGCAGAACATCCCGAGGTACGGAAAATAAGACCATCTCCCAGCAACGACGCAGTAAACAAATTAGTCACCATATCGAGGAACGGAGGTTGTCAGATAATGAAAAACCTTGTTTTAAAGCGCTTAAAATTTATACAGTGAGTGGCAACAGTAACGGAATGTCCATTAATGGGAATATCGATGGAGTTCCTTGCGATATGATCATTGACACAGGAGCTAATGTTACCATCATTAGGAAAGATTTAGCTGAACAGTTTAAAGATAAACTTATTTGGACGCCATCCTATGTTACCCTTCAGACTGCGTCTGGTGATAAGATCGACATAACTGGGAAGTTAAACGTAAACATCACGTTTGGAAATGCCGCCTACCATCACACGGCTTATGTGGCGGATATCACACATCCATGCATACTCGGATTGGACTTTTTAAGGAAATACAATTTTTCCTTAGACTTCAAAAACAACAAACTGCTTTCAGCATCTGGTGACATGACTATCCATCCTCAGAAGAGATCCTCACTTGGAAATGCCGACGCCTTGTCCGAAAGACCCAGCTCGGGAAGCCGCCGAAATCATACCAGGGTCGAAAAGAAACGCAAGACTACCATCTATTCTCCATCTCAGAAGCTCTCCGGTCGAGACCTTCGTCTGCCTTGTGACCACGTGTTTGATCGCCATACGGATGCGCCTTCATCGCCTGAGGAACACATCCAAGACGCCCAGGCCCGGTTTGAGGGGATGCACCGTTCTGCACGAGAGCGAGTCAACTTGGCGACGGAGAAGATGAAGACCCGCTACGACACAAGAGCTACTGAACATCAGTTCCACGAAGGAGACAAGGTGTGGCTGTGGAATCCGACTCGACGGAAAGGACTTTTTCCGAAATTACAGTCACCTTGGGATGGCCCGTACACAGTCCTAAACAGGCTGAATGACGTCGTGGTTCGGATTCGTAAGTCTTCGAACTCTAAACCTAAAGTCGTTCATTACGACAGGTTAGCACATTACTATGGCCATAGTACATAATGTAAATAATTGTAAATAGTATAAGACCATGGTCCTTTTTGTTTATAAATGTGTATTTGATTTGATTTGTATTTAGTATTTGATTTGCATTTAGTATTTGATTTGTATTTAGTATTTGATTTGTATTTAGTATTTGTTTTATATTTAGTATTTGATAGCATTTGATTTGTTCAAGTTAGTTATTGCATTTATTGTTTATATTGTTTGATATTGTAATGTAATGTTTATGCCTCAGTTGCATTTATGCCACAGTTGTAAATTTAGCTTCCTGTGCAGGGATTGTACTGCCCGGGATGTGCAGTCCTTGGGAAGGGGGCAGTGTTACGAATTTGGTATTTAAAAAGCTAATATTAGTTCAATTATAAATTAATTGGTTTTATTTCTCGCGCAGTGCAGCGCGTGACGAATATTAAAAGAAAGCTAAGCCGGAAAATTGAAAATACAAGAGCGCGTGCATTAAATAAATAAATATCTCTTTTTGATTTCGAGAAAGTACTGGAAAATTCTAGCGCGTGATTTTAAAATCTTATAAAAGGAGGAAAACATCTCAGTTTGTAGTAGATGCTTAGTTTGTTGTTGTTTAGAAAACTGCTCTTATTGTTGATTGTAGCGAATTCGCGGATTAGCGTTCTTTAGCTGTTTTGAATTACGTTCTATTGGACATTTGAGTAGTTAAAAGAAAACTACTGTGAGATATTGTAATACTGCGTGATAATTTGAGAAAATTTAAGCATTTTTGTTGTGATAATAATAAATTTTTGTTCATTTTTTTTCATCGGACTTGTGCATTCATTTCATAACGAACCTGTACGCACGCAACAATATTTCACTTATTTTCAATTAAGCTTTAGTTTTTGCAACAGTGAAATCAGTGTCTAGTTACCTTAGGTCGATGTAGCTCATCATTTAAGAAAACAGAAATAAAAGAAATTTTACCCCTATATTTTAGCTTTTGCTTGTTTAACTAGCCGCTTTAGAAATGAACAACAGATTCTCACTTCCATCTAAGAGAAACAAGGTTGCTGTTGACACCATTATCAGATACCCAATAAAGTTTTATTTCTCAGGCTAATTATGCATATAAAATTTGAAAACAGAAGCAAAACCAATTTAACAAAATCAATAAAACTATATAAATTGCTGCAAAATATGTAAAATATATAACTGCTGAAAATTCATTGCTCATTTTCAAGGAGCTGCTGAAGAAATTTTTAACAGACCTACCATTCTGAATTATATCTAGATGACTGTAAATTCTCGAAACATTTCAAAATAAAAATTTAAATTAAAAATTAAGTGGCAATTCAAGTTTATTTAATTAAATTAAGTAAAGTGCTTTAATAGGGCAACAAAGTAAAAATTTTAAAATGGTTTAATTTAATCAATCATCGCAACTACTACGATTGTAAACAGTCTGCTATGAATTGACTCTAAAATAAATATTTCATAATATAAACTTTTAATAAATAAACAATAAAGGAAAAAATAAATGAAAATTATTGTATAATGAAAAGTAATGTGCCAAATAAATATCTAAGTATAGAATAAGCAGAATAGCTTGTAGGGTTTATATTTATTTTAAGTAACATTCATTTTAAGTTTAAGCTATCTTTCCTGTCAAGCCTTTACTTTCCCCTAGAATTGCCAATGCCAGAGTATGTAAATTATAGTAGAACGCGCAGTCTATTCAAATTTTAGCAGAAGTAAGTTGAGTTTAAATAGAAGTGAAACGATTTTGATTGCGTGCTTCTTGAATCGCGAGCGTGAAGGTTGCTAGGTAGAAATTTAAGAACCGCGCGTTTCGGCCTGTGTGCCTGCAAGTTGGGGCCTCGCAACACTATAAGCTATTACATTTTTGTTAACCAGAAGAATCATGCTAAACAAAACGTAAAGTATTTCAAATAAAAATTTGAAGGAAACAAATTTGTTAAAAAGAAATTTAAACAAGAAATGTTTAGAAAAATACAGATATATTTTCAAAATATGGAAATACGAAAGATCACATAAAAATAGAAGGTTTTTTAAGCCAAAATTGAAAAAAAAGAAGTATTAAATATAAATTAAACGCAAATGAAAAGACAGTGTGAATAAAAATTGAGAAAATTTAAAGTAAATCCTTTAATCCAAAAAATTCAATTTGAAAAAAACTAAAGTGATAATAAAAAAATAAAACTTGAATAAGGTTATATGTAATTCTTCAAAATTCTGGGAAGAAAACAGTGAGTTGAAGGTTTAGTGGCTGCTCAGAATTTAATTAAGAAAAACTTCTAGTTGAGCAGTTTGTGGGTATAAACTTGGTGTAAAACTGGAAACTTAAACTTCGTTCTACTAAATTTAATCTTCTAAATTTTAAAACTACTTAAATTACTAGAAATAAAAGGTGTGTCAGAAAATTACAAATTTTTTAAATAAATTTAGGAATAATATCTGAGTGAAGTGGGGGTAGAAAAGTTGTGAAAAAGAAAAAGTGAGTTAACAGTAAAACGTCTTCATCTATATTTGGCGTATGAATATTTACAAATATATTTGCAAGTTTAGCATCCCTTAAGTTTGGAGGTATCTACTTAATTACTATTACTTTTTGACGGTATCTTCAAACTTGGCTTAAGTAGATCTTATTACAATACATGAAAATTAAAATTACCCAATGTGTAATTTTTGGAAACGTAAATTAAGAAAACTCAACAGAATTTAATTTTTAATAAATGTAATTTTATGATACTGAGTTTCTTGATATATGTAATTTACGCAGCACATACATATATAGGTTAGGCGTGTCCTTAATAATAATTTTTCTGCAGCTTAATGCGCGAATATGACTAGGCATGTTTGTGTTTTGTTTTCAAAATAACTGTTTTTTTTAGTTTATAAGATTAGCCCTTCAAAAAGCATATAGGAACAGAATTTAGGAGAACATAAGAATGGTTATTCCTTCAGATGGTAATAGAATTTTATTCATTTTCGTTCCGATCTTTACATTTTGATTTTTATAAATATATATATATCTTGGTGTGTATACGTGTGTGTAAGGTAAATAAACATGCGTAAAGCAAACCTCTAAATTAAATTTGAAGTACTCCCTATTCTCTAATTTCGATATTTTCTCTTTCCCTCATTTACATAACGGTGATGACGTAGCTAATTCGGAACTTTAAAGTCAAATTAATTCACATCATACTATCTCCTATCATGCTACAATGTACATAAATTTTAGGCAATCAGCAGACGACATTTCAGTGAGCTTATTCGAATCTCTGCTAGACTTTCTTCTGAATGCATCGCACTTTTCCGCTTGCTTCTAATACGTATCTGCTCGTTTTTCTTCATTATGTACTGTGTCAAGATGTAGTAAACTTCCAAAACTGTGGGGTGCATATTTCACCCATAGAAATATAGGAATCAGAATAAACATCTCAACTGTTTTATACAGTAATAAAATCATCTGAATCTACAGATATAATTGTGTCCAAGTTTTATCATTCTGTCTGCAAAATTTCGTATACATGTACCATGTACAACCATCGTCTATAAATAAAATTGACTCTGGCTATGCAGCTAAACTCTAAAATCTATTGCACAATCACACTGTACGTACACACATCTATGTATATTATCTACAGGGTTTTCCATAAATTAGTAAATATTTTAAAAATTCATTAATTGATGGAATTGGCAGAATTAGAAATAAGTTATTAAGCGGTTTTTAAATAAGTTATTCTCGTGAAGGCGGATTTGATTCTTGGAAAAGAAAAAAAAAATTCTACATTTTCATCACTAAAGGGCACCGCACAGACACAATAAAAAGAATTATGTAAATCAGAGTCCTATAAATTGCAAGATTTACAATTAACACCTCATTTTTTAATTTTCCTCCTACTTGCTCGTACAGAAAGTTTTAATTGTGATGCTGACATTAGTACATAAAGCGTTATTAGAAGTTGTTTAATCACAACCAAAAATCTTTACGACTGAATCTTTACGAAGATTTTGGAAGAAAGGGTCAGGTCCATTCACTCCTGCCGGGACTGATTTGCCTGGTACGACGTTTGAAGAAACGGGAAGTTTGTGTATCATTACCTTCGTAGGGGTGCACCAAGTTTCGTTCATATTTCCGATTTGGCTTCGCAAACTAATACGCTATCAATCAGCTTTACAAACCGGAGTGCAGTAAGTAGCACATGGTACATTGGTATCCAGAAGACATCAGTTATCCACATGCTCCACAGTGTTTTAAAATTATACTCCTTCAAATTGCAATTAGTCCACCAGCCCTTATCTAATGACAAACCTAAGCGATATGAATTCGCAAACTGGATTTCGTCGAAAGTCGATGACGATCCACAATGGCTTCTTAATATCCTTGGGGACAGATGAGGCTTTTTTCATTCTATGGAACAGTCAACACCCATAACGGTGAGAAAATAAGCGAAGGAAAACCAATGTGAATGCACTGAGAAGTCTCTACATTCCCCACGTTTAACTGTTTGGTATAGTTTGACTGCGCCTGGATTCTTTGAAAGCGCTGTGCAAAAGCGGGCTGGCAGACCTGCTCAATTACTGGAAAACTGCTGCAGGAGAAAGTGATAACGCATTTATTGGAACCTAATGTCCTTGACACAGTGACGTTCATGCAAGATGGAACACCTCTTCATATCCCAACCAAAGTAAATAAATTCCTCAGCAAAACTTTCACCGAAGGCCGAGCAGTTAGCCGTCACTGTAGAAATGAGTGGCCCCCCTCGCTAGCCGGACTTAACACCAATTGATTTTTGACTTTGAGGTTACTCCAAGTCCAGAACTATAGCACATATTCCTTGGTGTAGTTAAAGGACATCGTTCGTTACGGAATCTCTTGCATCTGTTCGGATCTGCTACTGTGATTTATGGTGATACATAGAATAAAAGTAAGAGTCCATGCAAAAAAAAAAGAAAAAAAAATTTTTTTTCCTTGAAATGTGTGATTTCTTCTCGTGCAGCGCTTTCTACTGAAGAAAATATTATGTTTCTTAATTTGCCAAAAAAATAAATCCCTTTTGATGAGAAGAACGTTTCGGTAATCGCGTTCAATTCTACAAATTCTTTCAATTTTAATGAATTTTTAAAATGTTGACAGACTTATGGGACACTCTCTCTTTATATATATAGTAATAAACTCAAGCATTTAATTTGATTGACAGCATGATTTATATTTAAATTAATTTGATCTGACAATTAAATGGAACGTCTACACGGGGTTTCGCGGTTCTTCCCATGTGTAGCACAAAGCAATTTTCCTTAGGAAGTCGCGCATCAAAGCATACCTACCCTCAGTCACATAGCAGTAGTGGGCGCAGTTACATTTGAGTAAAGTAGTCATCTCTTTAAAGTAGTTTTACTCCGCAAATCCTCACACATCATTTTATATAAAACGGTGCCTTAGTTTTCATTAATTTAAATGTTTCCTCTTTCATTTTAAATAATTCATGCCACTCATTAAAAATGAAAACTTCTTCTAGTATGGTAGGTTTAAAGCCTTCATGGAAAGGAAGTAATTCGTTGCTACGAGTTTGCTTAGCCATGCATCAAGTACTTGTCTTCACGGATACAGGATTCATTTATCTCAATATTTAAAACAACAAAAAGTTAATTCAGAAGTCAAACAACAAAAATCAGCGTTATTTACAAAATTTTCACAGGACTAGTTTCGATGGTTTTACCGAACCATCATCTTCAGCTGCAAAACCGCAAATGAACAAGATAGGAAATAATGATTAGATAAGATAAGAAAGCCTGGACAAGAATAAGCAAGTGGCGCCATCTGTTGGCGAAACCAGAACTAAAACATAATTTCTCTAAAAGCCGAAGGCAAATTTGGATTGGAATTAGGATCGTTAACTAGAACAGAAAGATTTTTATGAATGTGAAATGCCTCTAGAAAATCCAGTTCTCCAATGGAAGATGTTTTTTGAATAATTTTGGCAGCAGAAAAATTGAAAGTGTGATTTTCGAACCAACAATGTTGAGCAACAGAAGACTTCTGTGTTTCCTTTTTTCTAACATATGCCTCATGTTCTTTGCCGCGAAATTTTAAGGCTCTCTTAGTTTGGCCAATGTAAATTAAACCACACTGGCAAGGAATCCTATAAATACCCCAGGAATTCATATCCGGAATGGGGTCCTTGAGTATAGAAGTTGGAATTTTATTGATGGGAGAATAAACAACCCGAAAGTTAAATTTCTGCAAAATATGTGCAACTTTATAGCTAATTGATGGAAAGAAGGGAATGACAACAGAATTTTTATAATCTCCTAAAATAAGAGTGTGGCTTTTAGTGTGTTGAGATGAAAATTTTTTAACTGCTTGATTAATAATATTGGGTGAAAAGCCCCTCTCAATAGCTATTGCTTTTAAATAATTTAGTTCTTCATCAAGGGCTAGTTTGGAGGAGCAAACTTGAAGAGCACGGAAAATATAGGAATAAAATGAAGCTAACTTTTGTTTAGTCGGATGACATGATTTAAAGTGTGGTGGAAGGCAAACCGATGAAGGTTTACGGTAAACTGTAGTACTGAAGTTGCATGTGTTACGTGTGATCAGAATGTCGAGAAACGGAAGAGAATTGCAAGTCTCAAGTTCAAAAGTGAATTGAATAGCAGGATCAATAGAATTCATTGTTGAAAGAACTTTTTTTAAATCATCTTTATTACCTTCAAACAGGGTAAAAGTATCGTCTACGTAGCGGAACCATGCCGGGAAGTTTAAAGTTTTAAACAATTTTGATTCATAATAATGCATGTAGATATCAGTTTGCGGTTTTGCAGCTGAAGATGATGGTTCGGTAAAACCATCGAAACTAGTCCTGTGAAAATTTTGTAAATTAACGCTGATTTTTGTTGTTTGACTTCTGAATTAGTATTTATTCGGCGTGTTATTGTGTCTTAATCAACAAAAAGTTACAAAATTCGAGCAGTAAATCAACTTTGTAAAAAGTGCCAACTACAGCACACATTAATTTTATTTTCAAAGGTATCGTATAAAGGAGTACTAGAGTTTGTTTTTCTCGAAAGTAATGAACTCTTCCTGGCTAAGTTGGAAAAGCGTTTTTATTTCATCACGGCGAGAATTAAATATATTAAAGTTTTCAATTATTGCTTCTTAGATTTGAATGTATGCATGTTTCGTTTGCTTTGATAGATAATGAAGAAAATACAAGAGAAATTAATTTGGCTTCTTTTCACTTTTGCTCTTTGACATTTTATTATTTTATACATTCAATATTACCAAGAGGAAGTAAAAATTAATTCCATATTTTTACAGAATTTAAAAAATTTAGAACATTATGCAAAGGAATTAAAAGAATGATTCCTTTATCGAGATAAAATTTTTTTTTATCTATAATATTTTTATGCTTGGAAAAAAAAAATAAAATAATTTTGTTCCGCAGCTATAACATGAACATTTATTTTTACACCCAAAAATCCGAAGGCCTTTACGAAAATGAAGTTGTTTCATAAATTATGAAGCTTTTATATCACATGATAACCTATGTAAGGTCAGGTATTCATCACACACATTTGGCTTACCAGTGGCAGAACGGTAAAGTCGCTGAACACTGGTAATTCGGTCCGAGATTCGAATTTCCGCAAACGCGCTGGCCGCATGGGCGTTTTTGTAGTTTTTTCCGATGTGTAATGTGCACATGATCCAGTTTCTCCAAGAAAATCCTCGACGAAGACCGCCTCCCTTTAGGGCACATAGCCCTCAAGTGCTTTGCCGTAATCAAATAAGCCATAAACCATACTAACCAATCACGCGTACTTATATCTTATTCTTTTAATTTTAATCAGTGACGACTTTCTGATATGTAAAGCAAATAAAATAACTGAACATTGCATTGTTCAGATTATGTTATTATGATGAATTCTACCAAAAAAAAAAAAACATTTTTGGTACTTAAAATGAGAACCCAAAATACTTCCTTTTAGAATCATATTAATACCGGACAAAGTATTAAGATAGTAAGGTAAACTGTCATTAATAATAGCAAGACAGATACTAATAAATATTTTTACAAAATTTTTAAGTGAACATTTTAACTTAAAATTTTTAATTTAATTGGGTTTCGCAGAGAATCAATATCCTAAAAGATTATCATATTCCGTGTTTCAAACTAAGTCATAACTTTAATTAAAAAGCAAATATTCATTTGAAAACAATACATTTTTGCTGAATGTCTGATTTTTGACATATGTAATATTTTTCTATAATAATTTTAAAAAACTGAAAACTTTCAGATTTTATACTACACCCGAAAGGGCGGTTTTTTTTTTTTTTTTTTCTCTACGTTTTGTGTGTTATCTTTATTTATTAAATGTCGTCTTCGAACTTAAACCACTTAAAATTCAATTCAACAGCAGTATCGCTCGCTGCTTCTATAGTTCGCTTTGATTTATTTATTTTAATTATGGCAAAACACACTAGGGCTATCTGCCTGAGGGAAGGGATGCCTTCGTGGAGGACTTTCTAATGTAAACTGGCTCATATACACGTTACACATGGGGAAAACCACGAAAATGCCCATGCAGCCAGCCCATTCGCGGGATTCAAACCTCGGACCGAACTACCAGTGTTCAGCGACTTTACCGCTCGGCCGCTGGTGGGCATAGTTCGCTTTGAAATCGTTGAGTTTTTTAATCAAAAATTCGTCAAAGTTTTACAAAACTTGAAATGGGTAATAAAACAACTCCGAAATTCAAAATTCTAACTTCCATGGCCCATGTTCGGTTGAAGGAATATGTTATTCAAAATTTGGTACCGTTGTTTTTCACAGTGCGAGAAGCATTCATACAGATTCTTTATTGTTTATTTTCTTTAAATATAATGCATGGCGATAATATTTGGTGGCAACAGTTTGAAAAGTGAATCAACGCAGAAAATGAAGCGACGCAAAATGTCGTTTTGAGACTAACAGCCATTTGGGTCCGACTCCTCTTTGGGCTAATATCATGCTATCTATGCTATCTATGTCTGTTTTCCAAATACCCTCTTTTGAGAATTTCGATAATAAACAGACACGTATACACCTGCGCATGCCCAAAAATTATCTCGTAATACATGATTTAAAGGAAGAAAAATTCTCAGTGTGATTTTGGTCAGCAGTTTGTTGCACACGGAAGTATGCCACAATAGTGTTCCGGAAATTATCCATTTGATAAAACACTAGTGTTGTCTCTTGGCGATAAAAACAACTCATTTGAACGTGAGCAAGTAATGTACCTTTGAAGATATTTACTTACCTTTGAATGGTGAAAGTAAAATCTTTTAAAAATAATGATCAAAATTGTATTGTTAGGATGTACTAAAATGTATTTATTGAAGTATTTTTAAAGAACAAATTAGCAATTTAAAACATAGATAGCATGATATTAAATGTGATGCAATGTAAATGTTCTCGTTCGGAGCACTCTTGAGTGAAATACAGTCAAAACTCTTTGCAGAAACATTTCATAGATGAAAGGAAGGAAACAAAATGTGAGAAGAAGAAAAGATAGTGCACATTTTAATAGACGGAAAACCTTTTGTTCATAGCGCTTTAAAACAAAAGAGTTCTGTAACATAAAAGAACAATGAAACTAGAGCAAAAAAGAAGTTTTGACATGAACGAATCCAGTCGAAAGTTTCCCCTTTTAAGGCAAATTTCAATTTTAGTTTAAAGTACAGTGGCTTAAGTACTAAGCAAATATTCTTTATTTCTTTCCATGTAATCTATACTATTTAAATTTGTGGGCGTCTGTCCTGTTTGTTACTTTGTTTGTGGCATTATCTTCTCTGAAACGGCAGGGAGTTCAATTTCGATAGAGGTATCGCACCGGATTCCAAATATTACTAGGAAATCACCTTCGCACAACGTTTTAGCGGAGATATTAATCAAAAACTCTGAAGATGCTAATTTTCGGTATCATTTTTCTTAGAGGCAACAGTCGCGCGCGCCTCGCTTTTAAATTGTAGAGTTTGCTAATAAAAAAAAATTAAAGTTTACAAAATATGAAATTAAAAAAAATCTGAAAGGTTTCAGATTTCAAATTACGTTCTAAGGAACGTTTTTTGCACATTTTTTGCGTTACATTCATTTATTAAATATCGCGTTCTTTGCACTTAAACCATAAATTCAGTTCAACAGCAATATCGCAAAATAGTTTTAAAATGAGCATGTCTTGAGAATTTCCGATACACAGTTCCGCGCACTGGAGATAAAAAGGTTCCACCCCCGTAGAGTGTTGCCATTACTCGATTTGAAATCCTTGAGTTTGTTAATCAAAAATTTGTTAAAGTTTTACAAAATATCAAATCGATAATAAAACAAATTCCATATTTGGTCCTCCACATGCCCATATTCCTAGGAGGATTACGTCATTCAAAATTCGATGGCTCTATGTACCGTTGTTTTATCATAATGCGAGATATATACATACATTTATGCAGAATTTCCATAATTTAATTTCTTCAAATATAATGCAGGACTCTAACATTTGGTGGCAACAGTTTGAAAAGTGAAACGGACATTTACAGTGATTCAACCCAAAATCGCAAAACGAAAACAATAGTCCTTCAGGGACAAAAAGCACCTTTGGACTAAAAATAGCATTGCCAAAAATTAAATATATTATTCCCGATTCCGAAAATTCGTGGGATAGCAATTCGTCTGTTCCCTTCTTCGTACGACTTTAAACAGCCAAGATAATAATTAAAAACTATGAAAATAAATTTTCGCACTTATTTTTTCCTAGGGGCAGTGTTGGGCGTTGGAAATAAAAGTGCTTGATTTCAAAAACAAATTACATCATGTTAACATCTACATGTTATATACTATGCGCATGTACATAATATATATATATATAAAAGTCGAAATCAAAAACTTAACGTAGCAGTAAGAATATTTGGACTCTGTGTATTTCTGTTTTTGAATTACATCGCAAACTGTCAGTAAAGATCCTTTCCTTATTTCAACATAATGAATATTGAATCTTGTAGGAAGAATAAAGCTAATTTTTCAGAATAAACAAAATACTTTTATTTAAATTTTAAAACAGAACCAAAAAAATAAATACTGCAGCTCTAAACTATCAAAATTTTAAACTTAACTACTGCAGTTAAAACTCTTACTACTATTAAAAATATTCAAAACATTAAAACAAAAAAATATATAAAAATCTTTCGAAATCTCCTCTTGTTGACACACCGTAAAATGCAAGTTCTTGTCCTATTATTTATATTTTACGTTCTCTTTAAGTCACGATCTTCACAAGTCATGATCTTTACAAGTCACGATCTTTACAAGTCCCCCCACAAGAAGCACATTCGTCACCGTAGAGACAATGTTGCTCAGAGTTCATTGAGAGAGAAAGAGTTAACAGCTAACCTTGACAAAGCATCAGCATTCCCATGTGAACTTCCTTTGCGGTATGTCACAGTCATGTTATACCGTTGTAACGCTAAGGGCCAACGAGACAGTTTAGCACCATGAGGGGCGCTTTGGGTCAAGTAGGTGAGGGGATTGTGATCAGACACAATCTGCACTTTGGCACCGAAAATCCATGTGTCAAATTTTTTCAAGGCTTCGATGACACAAAATGCTTCTCGTTCGATGGTTGACCATCGTTGTTGACAGCGCGTTAATTTCTTGCTGAAAAATGTTATGGGCATTTCTTTTGTAAATGGCTTATGTTCATTATCATTCTCACCTATGGTAGGCAATCCTAGTAGCTGTTATTCCTTATCATCTCTCCTCTCTTCTATATTTCCAATGGCTTTGTCAAGTAGCTCATACCATTTATCAATTGTTTCAACTTTATCAATTTCTTCAAATATGGGATTTCTGTGCTTGGTGAAAGTCATATAAACTAAAAAAAATCTCAGCAATTTTTTTCTTCTGCTTTTTCTAATCGTCTACCTCGGACTCGGGCTCTTCTATTAATTCAGCAATTCCTTCCGTTTCTTTCTCGTCTTCCAGTTCTTCGCTTTCATCCGAATAACTTTCTGTTCAATCTTCCATGTTTTCACCTTTGAACTTGAAAGGTTTCTGTGGTTTTCAGTTTCATTGTGGATGACATTTTCCTTTTCAATTTCAACTTTTGTTGTATAATCCACACTTTCTTTTTCATCTCCCAGTTCAACAGTATCTATGCTGTCCTTATTGTACTTTTTGTTTCTGTTATCATCCAGAATTTCTTTTTCAGTAAATTGTAATAGTTCACTGTTATCTGCAAGTTTATTTTCAGTTTCAAGATCTGCAGCTTCTGTGTGATTTACATTTTCATTTTCAGTTACTAAGTCAGCTTTCATACTTTCCTTATGGATTATTAAGTCATTCTTTTTATCATCTACTTTTTCCTTCTCGTTTCCAATTTCAGCAATATATTCTTTCTCTTCTATGTTCTCATAATCAAAATTTACTTGAGTTTTATTGTCATCTGCAATTATTTCTTTTTCAGCTGCAGTTTCAGCATCATCTGTATTTTCTGTTTTGGTTATTGGCTTCACTTGAGTTTCACTTTCATTGACAGTTTCTTTTTCAACTGGGATTTCAGTCTCACCCATAAATTCGTTTTTACTTTCAGGTGGAATAATTTCTACATCTGTTATTTTGCTGTCAATTAACTTTTCCTCTTTGAGTTCATCTTCTGTTTCTACCCTCTTAGTTTCTCCTGTTATAATTTCTTCCTTCTGTGCTTCCTGTTCAACAATTTTATCTTCTATCATTTCTGTTTTCTCCATTTCTGTAAAGGACAGTTCTTTACAACTTCCACAGAATTTTTTTAACATCTTGCTTAATAGTAGGCCAAAAGAATGAGTACTTGATTCGTTGAATTGTCTTTTTCTCACCGAGGTGGCCGGCAAGAGGGATTTCATGTGCCATCCTTAGGACTTGCCTTCTTTTTTCTAAAGGTAACACAACTTGCTTAATGTTTTCACCACAGATATATTCGGAATGAAGTAATATGCCATCATCGAGAGTATATGAATTTTGATTTTTATTTGCCCATTCAAAGCATTTTTTCAGAGTTTCGTCTTGTTCTTGATGTGTCTTGAATCCTAGTCTTACTCTGTTCGTTGTTTTCAGAGACTCTATGTTTTCTTGGGAAATCTGATTAACAACAGCCAAATTTATAGTATTGTCTTCAACTGGTAAGGGTTTATCATCTGTCTCTTTGTACTCTAAGGGGGATACATCCCAATAACGATCACAGTTAAACAGTTCGATATTCCCACAGAGTGTTTCATAAGCTGAAGAACTCAATAGCAAATCGGTAACTAGCTTTTTTGAAACAGCACACGCAATGGACACTCTACCGTGAAAATCATCGTCAATTTTCATCTGGAAAATCTTTAGTGGAGTAATTTCGTTTTCACCAAAAGCAGAAGATATCTCTATTTTACTTTCTCCTTCGCAAGGTATGTTGTCAACCAATTTCTCACGGACTACTGAGATTTGTGCTCCCTTGTCTACGATTCCATTTAAAATAATATCTCCACATTGAACTTTGACAAGTTTTAATTCATCTATGTTTCTAGACACGTCCACTGATTCTGAGACAGGAATAGAGATCTTGGCAGTTAGCACTTCTGGTTTTTCTTTTTCTGTAAGGGGTGCTTGTGTTTGTATTAAGTTGTTTTGTGCTGTTTCAGAAGCACTTCTTGGTATCCGATTTTTGGTACATAACTTAGATGTATGACCTTCTTTTCCACAATTATAGCAAGTTAGTTTGAAACTAGGCTTTTGTGGTCCGTCACTCTTACGGGATGGGTACACTCTTGGCGTGTTTTCAGCGGACAGCGATTTATTTCTGAAAGCTCTTTCTGGAAGTGGAGAATGAGGTTGCCATTTTTTATTAGTTCTGTCTGCTGATGGATTACCACCAGTCCGTTTTGAGATATTACGAACACTGTCATATTCGTCAAGTTTATCAGCTAATTTGGTTGGAGAAACGAACTTCGCCCAGTCGTCAAGAAGATGGTCTGTTACTTCATAGGGTACTCTTTTCTTAATTTGGTCAGTAATAATCAAGTCTTTTAACGCGGCAAAATTTGTGATTTCAAGACCATTGATCCATTCTTCAAAATAACTTGTAATTTCGTAGCAAAAATCTCTCCATGATTTTTCAGCGCTCTTTTGGTGCATCACAAATTTTTTTGTAAAGCTTTCAGGATTTAATTTAAATCTCTTCAATAAAATGGCCTTAATGTACTCATAATCTTCAAAATTTTCTTCAGATTCCCTACCAATTAATTGAATGATTTCAGATGGCATTAAAGTCAATAAACATGAAACCCAATCTTTAGGATCAATCTTTGTCCTTTTAGCTTGTCTTTCAAATAAGGATAAATAAATCACAATATCATCGTGTCTTAAATTGAATTTGGGAATAAGCTTAATTAAATCAAAATTATGATGTCCATTTTCATTTGTTGGTGGAGTTTGTGTTAGTCGAACACGAGATTCAATTTCGAGTTTCCTCAATTCAAACTCCATTTGCTCTCTTTTCTGCTGTGCTTCTAATTCTTCTTTCCTTCGTTGTTCCTCAGTCTCTTCTTTCTTTCGTTGTTCTTCAATCTCTTCTTTCCTTCGCCTTTCTTCAAGCTCTTCTTTCTCCTTTCTTCGCTGTTCCTCAGTCTCTTCTTTCCTTCGCCTTTCCTCAAGCTCTTCTTTCTCCTTTCTTCGCTGTTCCTCTTCTTTTCTTTTCCTCTCTTCAATAATCGTTAAAAACACTTCTTTAGCAAATGCTTCATCATATGTATCACTTTGAATTATTTCATTTTTTATCGCCACGATTTTCATACTTGGATCTACTTGAATTTCTAATTCAGCAGCTAAAGCCAGCAAATCCTCTTTTTTCCCACGTCCCATAAAAGCCATGTCTCGATTTTATTCAGCCAATAGACTCTTAGTTTTATAAAAAGCAATTTTTTTTCTTTTTCTATTCAAATATAATTCACAATGAATTTAATTTTATTCGGCACGAAAATCAATCAGTGGAATCAATACTTTATGTGTTGTTCACCTATTCTGACGAGTCAAATGAAATTACATTTGAACACTGGCGTATTCATTACTTTGATAAGTAAATAAACTAAGATTCCATGACGGAAACAATAATTAACTTTTCATAATCTTAATTAATTATTTTACGTTTAGAAGGTAAATTGAGCTCTCACCTGAGTTATTTTGGTTCGTAATTATATGCGGGTAAATCCCGATCCTGTCGCCAGTAGAGATCCTTTCCTTATTTCAATATAATAAATATTGAATCTTGTAGGAAGAATAAAGCTAATTTTTCAGAATAAACAAAATACTTTTATTTAAATTTTAAAACAGAACCAAAAAAAAATAAATACTGCAGCTCTAAACTATCAAAATTTTAAACTTAACTACTGCAGTTAAAACTCTTACAACTATTAAAAATATTCAAAACATTAAAACAAAAAAATATATAAAAATCTTTCGAAATCTCCTCTTGTTGCCACACCGTAAAATGCAAGTTCTTGTCTTATTATTTATATTTCACGTTCTCTTTAAGTCACGATCTTCACAAGTCATGATCTTTACAAGTCACGATCTTTACACTGTCTATTTCTGTTTTTGAATTACATCGCAAAAAAAAAATTAATTTTGAATTTCTTAGTTCTTTCATAATTTTTGTAAATTGAATATTCACTACCTCCTTTTTCCTATAGGAAAAGAACCATAATTGCAGGCTTAAAATTAGAAAACAAAAAAATTAAACCCGTCCTGCGCTATAGCTGCAGTAAAATAAACTTAAAGCATCTAAAGTAAATATTAAATTGGAATCAAAGCAAGATATATTTACTAAACGTTGATTGACATGCAATAGGTGTAGAGTTATTAACTATTTAAACTGCATAATTTAAAAGGTCGTACAAAGAAGGCATGTGGTGTACACGTCAGAGTTTTTGTAAATTCACTCTAGAAAGAATAAAGTAGTAGGAGAAAAAAACAATATGCTTAAGAAATGTCATTAGACCTTGGAAAGCAAAATTAAATTGGCAATGAATAGTTGTCCAGACGAGTGACCATAGGTGGAAAATAAAAGAAATATAGTGTACTCTTTCATTAATATATCAGTTATAAAGCAGATAATGTGTTATTAATAGAATTCTAAATGAAATAACACCTGAGAGAATATTATTTAAATGCAACTCGGACCATTGTTTTTGAAGCTTAAAATCTAAGTATCTAATACTTCTAATAACAATCTAATACTTAAAACTTAATTAAATTTAAGAAACCTGTGTGATTTTCTTAGCAAGTAAAGTCATGTAAGTGTCACGCATTAAGAATTGAATTCTTTTTAAAGACCTAAAAATGCACGATTTTTGTAGTAAAGTTTATAAATTGACCGTGATTAAATTGTAAATTTAAATTTTGTAAGACTTTATGCTTAAAATGATTTTAGTAAAAAATAATGAAATTATTCATTATTTTTTACTAAAAACATTCTTTACATACTAAAAACAATATTTTTAAATGGAAATGCTCTTTCTTTCCACTACTTCTGACTTCTATGGAATTCAGCTTATTGTATCACAGATTGACGGCAGGCGTACTTCCCATCTAATTAAATCTAAAATAACATCTCCTTTCCAATTTTTTGCGTAATTTCTTATAAAGGAAGAAATTTATCACGATAATATATATTATGTAATGTATAGTTTCGTCATTAAAATACAATATTTAAGCGACCTGCAAATGAAAATTTTATTTGCCGTTGAAAAATTTCAAAATCTTAGTAATTTTCTACCGATTTAAATCGATTCTTTCTTATCCTTGTTTACGAATTTAAGTTCCACTAAGCATTAAATCACTTGAACAGCTTCCAATTGTACCGTATTTATTATTTTTTGTTTGCAGTTTTCTAAAATAGTGCTTAGATTATAAAAATGTAAGATTCAATATACAAATAAAAATAAAGTATAGTATGCAGTATTGTAATAATGTTTGTAAATGTATACTAAATACTGAGCAGTTTAACTAGTTTCTTAATTCATTTTTATACGTAAATCAAATATCTACCTATTCAAAGTACACCAGCAAACGGTTTCTTGGAATTTTCGCTCATACCTTCGTAGTATAATTGCAAGCATACTCGACGTGTATTCGAAAGATACAGGGTTCGGGAGGTCACGCCAAGAGCATAGCACATTTTTCACGTCTCCTGATTTAAAGTAACCTAAGACTCTACAAGTGACACTCGAACTAAAAGATGGTAGATGATACTCCGTCACCACCAGGATTTAGCGACTGCTTCCCCTAATCTCCAGGCGACCCTTAAAACTGGGAGTATATAAGGCATTTTTTCCTCCTTTCCACATGCCTCCGTGGTGTAATTGGAAGCAAAACCGACGCGTATTCGAGAGGTCCATGTTTCGAGTCCCGGCGAGAGCCCTGCACATTTTTCACCTTTCCTGCTTTTATAAAGATAGAGGCATCAATCTGTACTAAAAATGTACACTTTGAAATATACCTCTGAAAATTGTCATTAATTTCTCTTTTACGAACTTAATAGTTCAGTGTCTTGAAATTTACAAATACCGTACTATAAGAGGTTAATATATCTCTTAATACTATTTATAACTGTTATTGGGTTGAACGTAAATAATGGCCTTTTTTTTTTTTTTTTTTTTTTAGTTTAAAAATTTTTATTTTAACGAAACAAAAAACAATAAATTAGTCAATAATATCTGAGTTTTTGGATTTTTCCCATAAACCCAAAATGTCGAACTATAGTTATTTGGCTACAGTCCATTCGTTCGGCTGATTCTCGAGTAGTTTGACGCGCGTCTTCGTGCAGAATTTGATTCAAACGCTCTTCATCAAACTCATTGGGTAGTCCGGAACGAGCAGTGTCTTCGAGGTCGAAATTTCCATTTTTGAATCTGGCAAACCAATTTCTTGCAATTCGTTCAGGTACGGCACCTTCTCCATACACTTCACAAATCTCTCGAAGGTGTCGAAAATACTTATCTTTTTTGACTTGACACCCCGTTTCAATGATCTGAAAACTCATAAAAATTAGCTCAGACAAAAAAAAATCAACTCACCATCTTGTAGAGGGAAAAATTCTCTTTCGAATAACACAAAACATCATGCTAATACATTTTATTTTTACAGCGTAATTTTAAACACAGCATAAACGGCCATTACTTATGTTTCAATCCAATATTTTCTACTCATGTGTGCAGATCGGCCCTATCGAGGCGTGCTTGTTGACTAACTCATTCTCTACGTTTGTGTCCTAAACAGTTTGATATATTATATTAAGCTTATTCTGATTTATGAAATACTGTACAGGTACTTTAATTAACTGAACAATTGCGGATAATTTATATCGAATGATCCTAGAGACATGTTCGGTGACCAGAAGATAGTTAAATAACAATCAATCCATTCAGTTTCAAGTACAGATTATGAGCATTACTCGAATTATGTGTGAGGTAATTTATTCTACTTTAAATATATAGGCAGCATAGAGTGGCGAAGATACGGACACTAATCATCCGCTATTCGAGTTTATTATTTAGCTAGAAGCAAATAAATCTACTATAACATTAATAAAAAAAAGTATGTTATCAGGAGTTATCTGAAACGTACAGGAGAGTACAAAAAGCGCAGTGCAGCTATTTAGAGATGCGCAGCTACTACGTATTGTGTTATAGGGAGTGTTATGCAAGTTTTGAAATGTTTAATACTTTTTTATTTTTTATTTATTAGAAAACCTGGGGAAATAATTTTTTTAGATATTGTTTAGTTGTATACGATTCTTCTGAGATTCACATTTGGTCTGTAGCAAGAAATGCAAGGAAGAGATATTTTATTAAGAAGTTTTTCCCATGGGATAAAAAGAATTAAAATACGTGTTACAAATGTTAATGAATATGCATCTCTGCAATAATTTCACAGATTTTCACATAATCAGTAATTTTATCCCTGCTTGGAACTCTTTAGATTTGTGACATTTGTACATAAGACCATGCCGAAGTTCATTTTAGTCTATCATACCGAATTTCTGCTAGAATTAAACAATACAGATTCAGTTTAATTTAGACAACTGGATTAACATTTGGAGTTAGTAGAATCAACCAGGCGTTCTAGCGAGGCAGGTATGGTTAGTTAGAGTTGATCCTCGTGAATAATTTAGCACTTCCATCCTGTTATAAGATGAATCAATCTTGAGAGAGAGGCTCTGATGTACAGTTAGACATGAGATTTCTGTCCGCTGCGCTTTAGAATAGTTACTCCAAACCTTTTTCAGTTGAGGTTACATTCAGTTGAACATTCATGATCTGATGACAGAGTGATTTGAATTTCATTATTGCTGTTATTATTATTATTGGTAGTAGTAATATCAGTAAAATGGTACTAAAACTGTGTGGTACTGAACAGTAAACTGATACTATTTTTTACTGGTCCTGAAATACGATGTTAGATTAAACCCAATGAATAATGAGTGAAACCAATGAGTGTAAGCAATAAATTAAACATGATCCCTAGTATGGAAAATTTGTTACTGCCTGTCTCAAAATAAAATATAAAAATTTTATTCTGAACAGAAATTTTAGACTAAATTATTTTGCAGCTATTATTAATTTGATGCAATCGGTCTCGAAATAAAATATTTCAATATATTCTAGGTAAATAAATATATGAAATTTTTTGTAAATGGTTTTTGAATGGTACAAAATATATTATTAAATTTGAAACTTTTGTAATACGTCTCACAGAGCTTTGAAACACGTCAAATATAAAATATTGGTTTAGGTGGTAGCAACCGTTTCTAGCTAAAAGTATAATTTAATTTCTCACCGAAGACTAGAAGTGGGTTGCAGGAATAAGTGTTTTTCTTAAGTGAAGTATTATATCTTTCTTTTGGCATCCAGAAGGAAGAGACGTAGGTGAATCGGAGTCTTATATTAGACCACAAGTCGACAAGTAATTTCATCTCGATTTCTTACCATACATTTGAATTCGACAGCATTTTATTTCTAAGTGTATATGTAGCGAACATGACTGAAATAACCACTCAAGAGTCACTTACGTTCTTGCATTTGCCTAAAAATTCTTTCATTCTTTCAATGGCATACAAGTTCCAGAAATTTGATGTTAGCATATAAACATGCTGAGCAAACAACTTGAAACAGTTCTTTGCTATCATCTCTGGTAGTTCATCAGAATTGATTAAATTTTACAAATTAGCTATTGTTTTAGGTGTGAAATGTTCAATTATGAATTGTGTATAATTATCATTCAACAGCGAATTCCTATTTGTTTAGAAAGAGTTCGAAACGTAAATCAAAACTTAAAATTTTGTTTTGTTATCTGGAACTGCAGCCAGGACGTTAACTCATTTATTAATCTATGTGAAAGAAACAGTGCCTAGAATAATAGCCTACAGTTACTAAATAAGTTATTGAATGAAAAGAATTCCAGAGACATCTAATCGTCATAATTAATTTGAAAGTTAATGATCTAATGGTTTAGGAATAAATGTTTCTGCAACAAAGCAGCAAATCTCATCATCATTATTTTAACAATAAAAACACTAGAGATCTTCATTGTACCCTATTGGGCAACATCAAGAAATATTAATCCTGCGAGATTAAGTAATACAAATAATCCCCTATTATTGGTAGCCTTAATTTTGGTATTAGAGATCAAAAACCAAACTTTAAACATTTTGCAAAAGTATGATGACCAGATTAATATTTTTAGCTTAACATTGCATATAACAGCAATTTTGAATGAAATTTTACGATTTATGCTAAAGGAAAAGGTTATCTGTCTCTTGGAAGCGTGGTACAAAAATGTCACTGAGAGAATCATACTCCATGATGTGGCGATTTGGGGATCCAGGCTGACATCATATATGAAACAAATTGAAGCTAACTATACAAAGATTGAAGTTACTGATGCAGAACGGTAAAGGGAGCTAAAGGGTGCAGGGCGTTGTTAGCATCGGCACTTCAAGTAATGCCTGACGTCCTCCTCTATACATAGTGGTTGAAAGGCTTGACAACAAGGTTGCATATGGATGCGGTTCCATGGGTTCTATAAGCCACACAAGGGTTATTGTAATGTAACAGCACCATGTAATCCAGCGACTTGGGACTGCATATTGCACTTTAGTATGTCTCGTTGCATACTGAAAACGGTATAGGTGGTAAGTTCTGCTCATTAGAAAGTGTTGCAAAACATACATTTGGAAAAGCGGGTTAAACAAAAGCAATACAATCTTCCGAACTGAGCTTGCTGCATTAAAAGCAGCAATTATGTATGTAAGTATTAACGTTTGAAAAAGTTATGATTTACAGAGATTCTGCATCTAGTGATTAGGAGACTGAAATTTAAAAGCCATCACGTTAATAATATTACGAAAATTCGGCTAAGACTCCATCAAAATACGTGTCGAGTAATTTGCTGGATCTCGGTGCACACAGGAATACACTGGAAATGAGAAAACAGATCCGAATGGTTAACTCATAGGTTTTTCCTCGATGTGAACTTGGAGCGCATAACAGATCTGCAATACAATTCTTTAAACCTTATAGAGGTTCATTTTCTGTTACGTAAATACAGAGGAGAGATCTCTCAGACCGCGCTTTATTTTATGCATTTTAAAAATATAAAATTTTAAAATAATGTACTAATGTTATTATAGTATAAGCATTAATAGACTTTGCTTGTTATATTGAAGTAATTAATTCTTTTTAAAACTAAAATTAATTGTTAAATCATATAAGAAAGAGTACGAAACAATCAAATAAATAAAATTAACACTATTTACTTGCAAATGCGTACAAACTAAATTATTTAATACATTTTCTATCTACAGAATCTGGATTATATAAAATAATCCAAAATAAGTATAATATATAAAGAATATTAAAAAACTGCAGCACGTTAATTTAAGCATTTTCAACACAGATTTTGTAAATTCTCTCGGCACCTTCATTACATATCGGATTCTTGAAGCTGAAACATAGATAGGTAGTTTTTCTTCTTAATCTAGGAAGGACAAAAAAAGCATGTTTTATGCTTTTTATGGGTATCACTTACATCTGGTCTAGAATAGATTCCACTGGAAATTCCTAGTCCTTTCTGAATGCTAATTTTTATTTCTCGGTTCACAGATGGCTCTTGAAGCCTCCGTTCCATATGTAGTTTCACTCATTCTGATGGTAACTCCGTCAAAAAATTAGGTTTTTTCCTATTTGGCACTATCTCACGATTGATGTATTACATGTGCATTAATTCCACTTACATCACGTAATCTAGAGAATATGGATGTTGGCTATGGCAATTCTTCTTGGTACGGAACATTTTCGGAAGTTTGGAACTTCTTGGTTTGGAACATTTGGTTTGAAACATTTGGAACAGACGGTTGTAAAATGTTTAGAATATTTTTCATCCATTGCATCTACACCTCCTTTAGTCACACTGTAAAATGTTATTATTTCTGGTTTCTCAGTTTCAAGGTATTCTAATTTTGAATAATGCATTAAAGAAAGGAGAATAACACGTTTTAATTTTTGAGGCACATATGAAACTAAGCCATTCTATCTGTGAATGCATAAAGAGAAGATTCTTCACTTTTCATTTTATTTGGAAAAATTCACCTGTTATTCCTCTTATTTTTTTCATAGTACCGACATATGTCAAACCATACAAATATGTATGAGTTACATTCTTGTACACGTTCTATACTCAAGTAGCATATAAGGTAAGCTGAAAGGGTTGTGGATGGTGATTCTCCACACCCAGGATTTGGCGACTAGGTCCTCTAACAACCCTAGTCGCCCTTTAAAAAGGGGAGTATATAAGGTATTTCTCTCACTTCCCTGGCGTGCCTTCATGGTGTAACGGTAGCACGCTGGGCCGGTATTCCAGAGGTTCGTGTTTCGATTCCCGGCGAAGGCGGCTGCATATTTTTTATCTTTTCTGCTTCCAATTAACCTAATGACTCTACAAGCAATAAAGCCATATCCCCCTCATGGCAGAGAAAAGTAACATAAACGCAGAGGTGATGTCTATATGACCACGACCCAGTTTTAAGAATTATTTTTTTTAACTAGTTAACACAGTTTAATAAAAATTTAGGAACAGTTATATTTTATGTCAATATAGACCTCACTTCTGTGTTTAAGGGTTAACAGATTTTAGCTAAGAGAATCGGAAGTGTGGACCACGAACTGACTATTTTGTATTCAATGGCAGTTTAACAGCTAATAATAACCTACGGTTGCCGACAGAGAAATATTGGTCTCAATCAGCAGACACTCATTCGAAGTGGCAAAATGAAAAAAAAAAAAAACTAAGTGAAATTATCAATACTTGTGCGGTTCAATTTGCCCAAGTTAACGCACGCAATACATTGGTAATATAATTGAATGGAAAAGGCAATATAATGGGCAGTCTTAGATAGGCTTTAAAATATATCAGGACTTATGATACAGGGTTATTGCAGGATTTATGATTATGATTTATGCATGATAATTAGCATGGACTTATATATCATTTATCTATGTATCGTGGACATATTAGGGATTTCCATATCATTATTATTTTGTACTCACGATCATGGTTAGAATCATGGTTTATCATGCTATGCAGTTATGCGTGTATGATGTAAAATATTTCTCATCTGTAATACTAAACGTAACTGTATATATATATATGTGATATTTCGGCATCAAAGTTCAGGCATGGTTTTTGCAGGGTGGTAAGGCTAATCCAAATGAAGAGGCGAGGCAAGTTGATTTAGCTTTTAATGGTAATCTTTATTCCATAGCTTTAATTTAATTTTTACCATAGATCTTGCTTTACTTCATATGAAATTCTCTAAATCACATATTCATAGTATTTTAATCCAAATACGACTAAAGTTAAACTTTAGTCGTACATGGTTTAAAATACTATTGAATATGTCATTATATATTCAATTATATGACTATATATGCGTCATTACTATTTATTATATAACTATATATGCGTCATTACTGTTTATTATATGACTATATATGCGTCATTACTATTTCTAACAAAGCAAAGATAGATCAAGCAGCAGCGAGATGCATAGCACAGGAGGAGAGGCGAGCTTCTTCTGACGCAAAATGGTGCGCATTCGTTATTTATAGTAGCGGTTACGTAATAAGCTAGCAAATTCTAGAAGGTACTGGTCTAGGGGAAAGATCCTGAATTGAAGAAAGTTAATTAAAGGTTGCGTGTCGCGAAAAGCAAAATCATCGTATTTTTTATATTTTACATATATGTTTTTAAATCGAAATAGAGGACGTCTGGTCCGCTAACCTTTTCTCGGAGGGGTATCCGCCGAAAACATCGCGGACGAAAACGTCGCCGAAAAAACAACGCAAGGCGAAAACGTCGTGGTACAAAACTTCGTGGGAGAAAAGAAAGCAAAGAGAAAACATAGCAGTTCTAAAACATCATGTTACAAAATATCGTGGTACAAAACATCGTGGGAGAAAAGAAAGCAAAGAGAAAACATAGCAGTTCTAAAACATCGTGTTACAAAATATCGTCATCGAAAATAAAGCGGTTCAAAAACTTCGCAGCTTAAAAACATCGTCGTCGAAAATATCGTGGTAAGAAACGTACAAAACATCTCACACATGCGTTTTTCATGTTTTAAAAGTAAGTGCATATCCTCATAATGATTTGGTAGCGCAAGAAGGTAAGAGGGATATTTTAACTTCTATACTTCATATTTTTGAATGAACTAATAACTTTTTGCTGAAAAAGTGAGAAGGAAACTTAAGGATCTAAAAACTGAAAATGAATGCAAATTACAGCACTTAATTTTAAATTTACATAGTTAATTACAAATTTTATTAATTTTTTATAAAATTATACTGATAATTTTTGATAAAAACTGCAGTCTAAAACGTTTAGAAAAAGGAAGATTAATAACTGCATCAGGTTACCTCTAGATAAATTGCTTAGTTAATAATCAAATTATTTTCTTTCACATTTGTTAATCTGTTATTGTTTTAGTAAAAAATTATATCTTGTTTTGTTTCCATTTAAAGTGTCATTAACATTTTCACCCTCTTTCTTTCTTGCACTACCAAATCATTAAGCGAAAATGTGTTTACTGAAAAATGCATGTGTGCGATGTTATCGTCATGTGATAATTTGTACCTATTTTTTTTTTTACCACGCTATTTTCGATGACGTTTTTAAACTGCGAAGTTTTTGAACCGCTTTATTTTCGAACACGATATTTTGTATCACGATGTTTTAAGAATTGCGACCACAACGTTTTCGCTTTGCGTTGTTCTCTCTGCGACATTTTCGTCTACAATTTTTCTGCCGCGATGTTTTCGGCATTAACTCTTGGAGGGGTCTAGCTGGTGTCAGGTGGTATCTACTACAATGACTGAACAAAGAAGCATTTTCCAGGAAAAACCTTGGTAGTGTCAAAGTGAAGAGATAGTGTTTCACAAATAAATGCTACTAATCTAAACGACGAAATCAAATTCTTTGGAAATGTAATCTGATAATAAATAGTTCTACAAGTTTTCAACAGATTGCGTTTAAGCCGGATTTCTGTTATTTTAATTTTGGTGAAACTTTTTATGAAAGATATCTTTACGAAAGCTTTTATTACTTAGCAGCACTTCTTAATTCAGTTCAGTCTGTTAAGTGGTCTGTAAAACATACAATAAATTGTTCATGCTTATTTTAAAAAAGCAGCAGTTGCCAATAACGGTTTTCCAGTAGACGGTAAATTGGAAGTTACTTCAAATTAAAATGCTAATCAAAGGACACTTTTTAATCTTTACCGTTGCACATTACCATTGAGCACATTTTGAAATTATTTACCGTTGATCGGACGGCAGATCTACTGGGTAATCCTGCTGTACACCTGCTTCAGAATATTCACGGTTTCAAAAATCTTAGGAATCGTATTGAAAAATTATAACTGGCCAATCAGCTTTCCTGAAAACTAGATATGCTAGACAAAACTCTCGTATGCTATAGAATAAATGCTATCAAAATGTACTTGGTTTTATATGTTACACATAATTTAGAGAGGAAAGAATGTTATGTCCTATGGGATCTTATAAAGATTTTGATCGCCAAAACAGAATGGATCTTTACCCTGTTCTGAATATTCATGACTGTGCACTACGTTTGAGCAGAAACGGAATTTTTTCGAATCCTGATACAATCTGTTTCCGAATTCCGGTCATAATATTATACATTATGACTACATTTGTTTCCCTCACACTAAAAGATTTGATGCTTCGTTTCTGAATAATATCTTCCGATCTATTAAATACGAATTTATAACACGAAAATCCCATTCTTTATTTCTTGTTTCGTTTAGTCGTTTGAGATTAATATAAACGACTCGATAAATTTGAAACTCAGAGCAGCTCATCATTTTTAGCAAGAACGCCCATTAGAGACCGGATTCGTTTGAGCTCTCTTTTGACTGCTTTCTTCTTGCTAATGTAAACACTGCTGAAGAGAACTAGTCTCTTCACTTTGTTTTTATCAAAGGCGGCAACAAAAAAATCTAGGAAGACTCTGACGCTCAGGGAGAACGCTAATGACAAAACATTTCCTCTTTCCCTTGCGTTACTTAAGTCGAATCATCATCAAAGAGCATCCTGTTTCCGTACCTGTAAAAGCATTGGCTAACATTTCCCACTTTTTTTTTCACTTAAGTCCTTTTTATTATTATCATTCTCTCTTTTGAATTTATCCAGGATAGAAAAGCTGCCAGATTCCATTAGACCGGCAAATAGTCCGACAGTTCTTGCAGGAAAAATTTAGTTTTTCGCTTTTGGCCTGCATTTTCCGGACTTTCTTGCTTTCTTTTTTCCACAGTATGGTGGACGCTTTCTTTTCCACTCTTGCTTTTTTTAAGGATAAAGGTTTTACTCGGAGAGGTAAAGCAATCAGTCGCTTTTTTATATCTTTAGTTCATCTGATTGTATTTGTGAAAGGTGTTAGTTGATTAAACAAGTGCTAGCAAATCGACGGGGGAGAATGAGTCTTTTAACTGAATGAAAAAAATTCTTCCAGAAGGAAAACGCGCTCTTTTAATTGGCGCATTTCGTTATTAGATACCATCCGAGGATTAAAATACAGTTCCATCTTGTGTGAGCGAGTAGTATAAAATCGATGGAAATAAGTATGAAAGCTGAGAATTAAAAATAAACATCACATTCTGTTTTCTAGAAAATGGAATGGAATAAATACAAACATAATTATGAGAAAAATAATGAAAAAGCAATAAACAATACAGATTGCATGATCTTAATGTGCTCTTGCCATATTTATTTCCGCTGTTCTAGCTTCTCTAACATACGTAGGTCAACAATCGAACAGATCACAGATAATGGTCTCGCTTCTGTATAATTACATGCTTCTGACTGATATTAGACAGTAAATAAACGGTTTCTTATATATTAACTTGTTGTTATAAGCATCGACTCCTACTACCTTATTTATTGTAATTCGAAGGTTTATGATGCATCATTTTGCTTCGTTTTTGTACAGCATACCAATTCACTGGAAACCTAGTATTTTAATGTTTGAGAAAAAAGAGAGATATTGAGTCAGTAGCGAAACCATAGAAGAACGTGTATAGACCGACAGAACCAGCCATAATATACTCGTATTTTTATGTTACACTTTTCAAGGGTATATTAAATTCAATATTTAGAATTACTACTGAGATTGGAATGTATTTTACTATAACGTTTATATTGGTATATAAATAACTAAAAATGACACCGCTGTGTATAAATGCATGGACAGTGATAGTATTGTATCCAACAATCCTTTATAGTGGAGTGAGTGCGAAAATTGTACCCATTTCTTAGAATTCAGCTGTTGAACAGATAATTTACGTCAGAGATGGTACCGAGTAACTGGAATCTCTTGGTAAAAAGTAAACCAATAAGACATATAAAAGCACTAATAATGCGAGAGTAATTACTACGTTTAATGGATTAAAATAGTCATGAGAACATCTCCGGCACTAGTTATCGTATGGGTTTCATAAAGACAATATTGATCTTCAGCTTATCACAGTATTTATCAAATGTATAGAAGGAATACATTTGGTAGTAACACATATCGATAATGCGAGAAATTCTGGGGTAAACATAATTGCAGTTAAGTCACATTCTGGACGACATTCTTTAATAGGTTTTGATGAAGTTCTCTGCCATACCATAACAAAAACCATATACAGACGACTAGAGAAATAGTATTGGTTTAATTGGGGTACATATATCGTATATCATTGCTACATGTACACTTTGTATTCTGTGAACAGAAAGATTGATCACCATGAAACATCATGGAATCCCATCTGGGTTCATCATAAAATTCGATCAGTGGGCTCTAGTAAACGTTCTGCGAAGCATTGAGAGAGTAGATATTTGTAAATCTTTGCTTTCTCGTTACAGAAATGAGCCATTTTTTGGAGAACTTTTAACGGAATATGAGAAATGGATATGTTATCGCACTGAAGGACGTGTTTCAGACTTTAAAAGAAGGACTGTATCTCAAAATGATTTCATTTAGTGGGATACTATCAAGAAAATGATCCATGGGATTGTAATCAAACAATGAAATCTGACTGTTGCTCCCTACATTTGGACAGACAAAAGAACAACTAGCGTTCATCAGTCCAAATACACTATCTTTAATAGCGCCATACTTCGTGATAAACCTAAACTGTATTATTAGTTTGGCTTAAGGTCAGCTAACAGGCAGATGGCAAAAGGTGCTGATACATAATGTTGGCAATTACACGAAATCCTATTTATTTTAACGTCTTCCCTCTTCCCTTTTTTGACTAAAAAACAGGTGAAACTTTTGGGCACACGTTTTAGGTAATATAACAGACGTACCAAATAATAATTTTGCATATACACCTAAATATAAGTATGGATATAAAAATAGAGCTAATAATAACAAAGTGTGTGCATATAAATGCTAATATATGTCGTAAGAAAAGAATAAAATTACTATTTTAGAATCCTTGCACAGGAAAGAAAGAAAGAAGGTAAAACGTCGTTCATAATTTTTGTATAAAAGCCTAAATAAAATATTGGTACATTTTAGAGGGGCATAGGTTTAATAATGTTAGGTATATTTTCCTTTGCTTAAAACCTACTTATGCTGTAGACGTCAAATTTTGTTGGTAACAAACCATGAAGTGAAAAGTTTAATGTTATATGCTATATGTACTCTTGCAGGAAAATTTTTATGATGCAGGTGCATTTTTTAAGATTTTGCGTTGTAAATTCCTAATTTTTAGAGATAGAAACGAGTGCATTTTGAAGGTATGAAATTTTTTTAGATGATGCGATTAATGTAATATTGTGCTACCCTGGTTTATATTACGCATTTTGAATTACGAGTATTACTGCTAGACAAGGCAACATATTGTCTTTGTAAATCATGGATCGAAACGATGCTAATTTAATGCCCTACCAAGGTGTAGTTTATTCCTGAAAATCTTAATTGGGCATCACGTCATATTTTCCTCCTTAGTCTCGATTATTTTTAAAAGCCTTGTCATCGCAACTTTAAATTTTATAACATTTTTAGTAAACGCGAAAACTTTGTGGATTGCCATATTAGATCTATTTGTATCGCGGAGTTTGACAAATTAAGTTGAATCAATTCTTTTTTTGAGAGTATTTCACGCTAGAAATCGTACTCAGACATGACTCTACTTGTTTCAATGGATTAATTCATATTTGCTGCTGATATGATTATAGGATGCGGAGAACACGTGAAAAAATGTAAAGCTAGATAAGGGGTAGCTAACTATTTTGGGAATTTTGCCACTCTCTGGGAAAAAAAAAAAAAAAAAAAAAAGGTTAAGCGTGCCACTTCCAACTTTTCCGACATATCAAAAAAATATAAACTGGTGAAAAAATATTATTTATAGGCTGATTATGAGATTTTTAAGCAAATAGCCCATTTTTATGCAGCTTAGCAATGGACATTAAAAACATAATATAATAAATAAAATAAAGGTAGATTCTAGATTTTTAATAATAAATATTTTTAGAGGTTCCATCAGTTAGAGTACGTGTAAAATAAAAATGAATAATTTGAAAAACTTAATCTAAATAACTGTTAAACAGTCAGTACTTAATGTGGTTTTTGAATATGTAGTTTTTATGTATCTTTACCAATATTAGGATTAATTCTTGAAGAAGCTTACCAAATTTGGTGTTTTAGGTTGTACCAAATTTGGTTTCGTTTGAACGATATTTTGATTGAGTTCGTAATAGTAAAAAAATTAGCTTTAACCGTTTTCACGCCCATTGCATGCTATAAGAAGTAGCATAAGAAATTAATATGCATTATTCGCAAAATAGAGAATGATATTAATAAAAAGAATTCCAGTTGCTTTAATAAATAAGGCAAATGATCGCAGCAGCTCTCGCGTTCTGAAAATTATTTTTAAAATGTATTTTCCTCGCTTACTATTATGATTAATCAGATAGGTAATAAGGAACTAGTTTTTATTATTATTACGATTCGAAAACTAGACGGAAAATGAAATCCGTAAACCGAGCGGAAGTTCTGCTATATAAACGAAATCTGGGAGGCGTGTTTGCACATCTGAAAGATGACATTTACTCAAATTCCCCGCTAGATGAATAAATATGGCTCTAGTAGTGCCACTATGTAATGAAAATCACTGGCTTCAGATTCGCAATGCTTTATTCCTCTTCCGGATTGGGCACTGCGAGTAAGATATGAGGCAAAAATACTTTTAAGTGAAGGCAGTATTAGCAGCTTACCAAGTCTGAAAAAGGTCGTGTCAAATAGGATTAGGAGAAGACGCATTTCCTTTTGCGATACTGCAAAAAGATCTGGTAGGGATGTATCCATTGTGCATGTGGGTTAGGTTACCAGTAGTGGTCACGGGAAGGTACTAAGTCAAGAAACCGGGGATAGGTTGCAAACCTGCCACCTCTCAAAAGTAAAGATGGCCGTCTTCACCACATAATCAACGGCGCATCGGATTGCATCTGCGGCAGACATTTGAACTTTTGTACCTGACAATCACAGCGGCAGACATTCGAACCTAGTGCTAACCAGAATAACAAATCGATTGCTTGAGGGACAGCTTCGAGCCAAATGCCCTGCAGCTCACTAACTCTAAAATTAAATTATTTTCCATGTTGAACTGCGACTGATGTGAAGCTATAACTCATTGAAAAAGGAGATGGAGATCTGTTGTAGTCTTAGATGACAGCCGTTTCTGTCTGGGTGCCAGTGATGGCCGTATATTCGTTAGAAGATGGCCAAGTGAGAACTTTGAGTCAAGCTATCAGCTATTCAGACTATTCAGACACATTGGATATACACGAGGAGTTATAGCCTGGGGAGTTATTTTCTGAGACAGCAGTACTCTCATCCTTATTCCACAGACCTTGACAGCAAATTTATATGTCAGACTAATGACTGCACCGGTTGTGCTGCTATTCTTGAGCATTATTTCAGGGGATATTTTCCAACAGGAAATCGCTCATTCTTCATAGCGCTGTTATCCCCCAGCATGTTCAATAGAGTGTCGACATGTTGATTTGGTCACCTCGATCTTTCTTCCAACGAGCACATGCGGGACGTTCTAAGATGACAAATCAAATATTATTCACGGATCATTATTGAAAGTTCAACAAACATGGAACTCCATCCCACAAACTGAACAAGCAATGCTGTGCCACAAACGGCAAAGCATTGCTTGCATTCAACATCGTGGTGACTACAACGGTCGTTAATGAACTACCATTTCATATTTGAAACGGCTGTTCTGACATACATTATTAACCTGTCTGTCACCCTGAAACATTAATCAAATAAATATGTTACGTAGACAATTGCATTGCCTACATTTCATTTCTTTAAACTGATTTAGTCGTTCTCTCAGGATTTCATTTTCCTTAAGTGTTGAAGATATGCATTTCATTGATTTTTGTCATTACGATCGCTTTAGGAGGATTAACAATCTAATATATGTCTTTACTTTTAATGCAGATTTATTTGAGAGATAAATAAAGTTTTAATGAGGAGCCACAAGAATGATGGAGAAAAGGGCATTGCTTTTAAAGGCGATTATTGAATATTTCGCTATTTTATTTTTTATTAATTAATAGAAACGTTTCTATTTAGTTACATTAATTCATCTTTTGTTTAAGCAATGATAAAATTATTTGAACAAGATCTGTAAAAAATCTATAGTATTTTAAGTAAAAAATTTATTTCAACCTTTCGAACTATTTGCCATAGTTTAATGGGGACACAGAAGGTGAAAAATTGCATCACTTCCTACCAGCAGATATAACGTCAGATAAAAGTTTTATTTAGTTTACATCTGCCAAGAAGCTTAGGCTTAGCACCGTTCAGTTGAACAACATCTGAGTTTGTAAGAAAAGACGCTGATACGCTAAATCTTATTTAAAAATCCTGCAGAGCTCCAAACCCAACTCGAGAAAAGATAAAGAAGCGTGCTCTAAAATTAAATTATTTTCCATGTTTTCCCTCGCAAGTTCCATTAAAATTTCTTTGTGTTTTTTCTCTGCCGTTGCACATAACCCAATCAAAGCCAAGAGTAAAAAACAACAGTCGTGGGAGAAGTTTTTTCCAGAATGCCCCATTTCTTCGTACATATCTTCTTTGACTAGGTACGTATCTTTATGTCCCCCTTCCAAACATATAGCTGGCTTTCTGTTCTGCCTTTCTCCTACCCCCCCGGAGTGGAGTTTGAGGCTTGTTTCCTATCCCCTCCCCTTAGCGGTGGCTTTGATATTCACCAGACCCCGAGAAATCGGTAATGACCGTCTGTTCCGCGAAATGCTCAGTAAGGAAGAGATTGGGTGGGGAAAATAAAAAACAACTTTTAAACAAACAAATAAGTATTCTGAAGCATAGAAAATATATTAGCACTGAGCTTCTATCGAAGGAAAAGGAAATTCAATAATAAATTAATAACTTGATGGTATTTGCTATGCGTTTCATTTCAGGACATCTAACAATAAAAAGAGGATGCTTAATTTTTTAAGAAAAAATTGGAATTGCTATATTAATGTTATTTTCTAAACTCAATTTTGTTTCGAAGAGATTTAAAACTACAAAATTTATTTAGAAGATTTATTATACGTGTTAAACATCGTTAAAATGCATATTTATATTCTATGTACTGTCAATATAAGGTTTATCTAGGTCGCTGGTTACAACAGTAATATTTATAAAGACTATCTCTTGGTTTATTTGGAACAAATTTGGAGAGAATTTTCTTTAGAAGAGTTTCAGTGCTGTGTTACATCCGATTTTAAAAGCTTAAATACCAAAAATGATATTCATGTATTATTCATATATAGTCTTAGAGTGAGTTTTCGAAACATACTTTGTTATAAAAGTATTTGTTTAGTTACAATAATTTGAGCTGTTGTCTGCCCTCAATATTATTGTAAACTAGGCATTTTTAAGACAATTAAATCCTCAATCTTACCCGGATTCATTATAAAGATATTTGTTTACACAAATTGAAAAAATTTCTCAAAATTTCTCATTTTTTTCTACTAAACACAATAAGTAAAATACTATAACATAAGGATAAACGAGAAGAAAATTAAATTTCTTCAGAAGGCTTTTTTCGTAGAATTTATTTTCAAAATATCTGTTTATTTCTGTTGGAATTATATCTGGGAAACATCTAGCAAAATAAAGCCATTTCAGCTTCTATAATTTGAAATCGGGCGGGAGTTCATCTTCGAAACTTTTTATCCATTTTCTCCTTAATTCGTCAAGAATAAAGACTGTAAATGGGCCAAATAATCAAGTTTCGTGAGTATTTTATTAACAACGAAAAATTGTAAGAAATAAAGTAACTAAGACACAATAACACGTCGAACAAATACTAATTCAGAAGTCAAACAACAAAAATCAGCGTTATATTTTCAAATTTTCACAGGACTAGTTTCGATGGTTTTACCGAACTATTATTATCGGCTGCAAAAGCACAAAATTAATTAATAAAGTAATTTAACTGCTCATCTAGAACAACTCAAAAATCAAAGACTTCAAGACTTCAAGACAACAGCTCAAATTATTGTAACGGTGTTATAGAGCTAAAGAACGTTAACGAAAGAGTTTTAGCTCTTGGACATGCCATATTCAATTATCTTATTTCAGTTATTAACTGATGAATGGTTGAGAAGAAAGCAAATGATGTGCAGTTTAGTCGAATATTTTTATTTCATTACTATAAACTTTTTCTTAAGTTTTACCACTTACACTTTTTGAAAGGAGCCGTATGACCACTAGGATTTAGGATTTAGGATTCAGGAACGGGGAAGACAGGCACCACGCCTTTACCATTTGGTTAATTGGTTTAGCGCCGTCTCCCCACTACGTGATCCCAGCCGTTTATTGATATTAGCAAACAGATACATAATTTGAAATGAATACAAAATTTGAAATGATACATAATTGAAATGAATACATAATTTGAAATGAATACATAATTTGCAATGATACATAGTTTGGAATGTAAAAAAAAAAAAAAAAAATATTGAAGCATAATGTATAAAATAGCATAATTATACACGTACAGAATTTTGAATGTAATACAAAAATTTTAAACATAATATATGACATAACTCTTTAAAATATGTGCGGAAATTTGAATATAATATGCGACGAAAAGAAATAGTAGTGATGAAGAGAAGTTTGTAGTTCCAACAAAAGTCTATATTCAGAATTCACAGTTCAAAGTCTATAGTCCATATTCTATAGATGTAGTGTAAGGATCTTAAGTTTTACTAACGTTTATTTTATTTTAAATCTTTACTATCACTTCTTATTTTCTACTTCCGGCCAGAATTAAAAGCTTTAACTTATTTATGCAAATTTGTCTGGCGAATGCCAAGTACTTAAGTTGTGGCTTTTTGCCAAGCGAGAGAGAGGAAGGAGTTAGTAGAAGCAGGCCGCTTGCCTTAGCAGTTTTACTCGGTTGCTGGTTGCCTTCCAGGCCAGAGGTTTAATCCTCTTGATAATTTTAAACGTATTGTAGTGTTAACAGTTCTCTGTACTACATACGGCTTCCTGTTAATATACGGCCAATCTTCCACGTAGGCCCTTGTTTATTATTCCAAAGTTAAGTTAGAGTTTAGTTAATATTTTTATATTCTTACGTTCAGACCACAAGTGGTTGGTCTCTGTATTCCGAAGTACGGAAATCATTGTAAAGAGTGAAAAATAAAGGGTTTCGTATACCCTTCCTGTGTATCTTGTCTACTTCCCACATTTATTGAACATAGCTTTAGTAAGCTCGCTGTTCCGAGTCAGGCTCATGAATGTTCCCCAAGCAAGTAAGGCGGAACACAGAACCTGATAGTGGCGCCCAACGAAGAAGAATAACCATGGCCGAGTGTCAAGAAGAACCTGTGCTGCCTGCAGAAGCGGCTCAGCATCCAGAAATGCCAGCTGCCGCCCTGTAAGGATTTGGTTACATCGTCCAGACTATGTGCGCAGCGATGAAACCAGAAGCAACGTTTAATGGAAACTCACCGGTAACCAGTTTTTTGGAAAAACTAGATGACCACTTCATGATGTATCCCGTGCACGAGTTCCAGAAAGTTACCTTAGCTACCAGCGCTTTGAGGGGCCAAGCGCTTAATTGGTTCAAATATATAGGCAGAAGTCTCTTGGGTCAAGCAGGAAGTCCCACCTATACTTACGAAAATTTCAAGACTGCCCTAGTAAAAGCCTTCCCTATCGTAAGGGATCGTGCGAAATTAGAACCGGAACTTTTCAGCATATATCAGCAAAGAATCGAAAATCTTTCCACCTTTATTTTAAGAAAAATTCACGTCTTCAAACTCTTGTATGGAAACCGTCCGGATCCTGAGATAATTCAAGTGATTTTGCCGAGGTTACTTCCCCAAGTACAAGACTTTATTGAATTAAGGAATCCGACTACACTGGAAAAGTTATTTGAGCTAGCAATCCAGTTTGAAAGTAGAAGAACGGCGGACATTGAAAGAAGACAAATCAATATCAACAACGAAACCAATTTGGTGAGCCAAGACCACAGCAAAGTCAAGCACACGGCTACGAAAGCAAAGCGAATCAGTGGGCAAGGAAACCCGAGCATCCAAAAACACCCGGCGAACGTCGAGAGTTCAATAGCAATCCAGGAAAAAAGTCTCAAGGCCAGTGGAAAAAGAAGGAAAGCATGGAAAGAAAAAAGGATTTAAACTAAAACGGATTTCTGCTGACGGGAGGGTGCGGAAATCCGAAGGCCAAGAAAACCCCTCTTCCTTCAGGTTAAATACAGTAATGGTGAAAAATTTGACTCTTCCGAAGATTGAAGTGTTGGTGAATAACATCCCAGCCACCGCACTCCTGGATACAGGCGCGCAGTGTTCCTGTGTGGCAGAAGATTTTTTTAGGAAGTATTTTCGGAAATACCGCATATATAATTCGGATAATACGACAGTGTTAGCTGCGCAAGGAGAAAGATGTAAGTGCATAGGTAAATTACCGCTATACGTTCGTATCAAGGACGAACAAGTAAAGGTTATGTTTTTTAAAGTAAAGAATCTGCAAGCACATATTATCTTAGGGATAGATTTTCTTTCAGAGGCAGAAGCAACGCTGGATTTTAATGGAGCCTCCCTTAAGCTGACGATGAAACCAGTTCGAGAAGAAAAATCGGAACCGCAAATGTTAAACCTTGACCACCTGCCCAAGGAAGAGCAACAAAGAATCCGACAAGTGGTAAGTGAATTTGCATCGTTATTTAGTGATATTCCAGGATTTACTCAAGTTACTAACCATAGTATCGACACCGGAGATTCAATGCCAGTTCGCCACAAAGCATACCGGTATGATAAGAATAAAGAAAAAATTATAGAATGGCACATTAGCGGTATGCTACGTAAAAAGATCATAACGCCCATCTCAAGTAGTTATGCTAGCCCGGTGGTTTTATGTAAGAAAAACAATGACTATCCATTAACACATCCAAAAAGCTGGCGTTTCGCGATTGACTATCGTAAATTAAACTCCATAACTAAATATCCGGTATATCCGTTACCTATTATTGAAGAAATTCTAAGGAACATAACGTCAACCAAATACATGACGACTTTAGACTTAACGACTGCTAATTTTCAAATAGGGGTTAGACCGGAGGACGTGCCTAAGACTGCTTTTATAACCAAGTCTGGCACTTTTGCATTCCTGCGTATGCCGTTTGGCCTTTCAGGGGCACCGGCAACATTTCAGCGATGTATGGACATTGTGTTAAGGCCTGTTCTTGGAAAGTCCACATTTATCTATTTAGACGATATCATTATTACTAGTGATAATCTCGACCAACATGTACAGGATTTAAGACAGGTGTTTTCTTTATTAAATGAGGCCGGTCTAAAAGTTAATGTCGAAAAGTGCAAATTTGCAGCCCCTGAAATAAAATATTTAGGTTACAAAATATCTCAGAAAGGAATCGAGACAGACGAATCAAAAATAATCGCTGTGCAAAAGTATCCGCCACCAAATACGGCTAAGAAGCTCTCTTCTTTTCTAGGACTTTGTTCATATTATAGGTCCTTTATAAAAGATTTTGCAGCTATTGCTGAACCATTGTTAAAATTAAAAAGGAAAAAGGCAAGATTCTCGTGGACGGCCGAAGCCAATAGTGCTTTCGAAAAATTAAAGCAAGCATTAACGCAAGGCCCTGTGTTGAAATTTCCTGAAAAGGATGAGAATTTAGAAATTTCAGCGGATGCTTCGGATTATGCGGTAGGAGCGGTAATTTCGCAAAATCAGCAGCCCGTGGCATTTTTTAGTCGAACTTTAAATCAAACACAAAGAAATTATTCCGCGACCGAGAGAGAGGCACTTGCAGTTCTGTTAGAAGTGCAAAAGTTCCGAGTCTATTTTGGAAAGGCGCCAATAACAGTGTATTCTGATCATGCGGCGGTAACTAGATTGTACTCAGGGAAAAACTTATCCCCAAGGTTAATAAGATGGGCACTCAAGCTACAAGAATATAATCTGGTAATCAAGCATACCCCCGGAAAGGAAAATATCGTAGCAGATGCCCTATCCAGAATAAAAGTAGATGAAGAAGGTAATACTGTAAAGGTGGCAATGCTTACAGCATGTACAATAAATTCCCGAGAAACTGTAATAACCGAACTGGGTAAGGATCCTGAATTTGGAAGCATTTATGAGTATTTAAAGGATCCTGAAAATTTTAGCCACCAAGATATTGTGGCGATAAGAAATAGGGCGGCCCATTACGAACTAATAGATGGTCTATTATTTTATACAAAAACTACAAATTCCAACAACGAATTTCGACATGTTATCCCAGCTAGTCTTAGATTAAATATCCTGCAGGAGTTACATGACAGCCCTTTAGCTTCTCATGCTGGTATTCGAAAAACTATCCAACGCGTACGCGAGGCAGTCTATTTTCCTGAACTGCAAAAGTTAACAAGGGCGTATGTCCAGTCCTGCCCAACATGTCAATCAGTTAATTATATTAATTTCCGCCCGGCCGGGTTTCTAAATAGTATTAAATCCGATTTTCCAAATGAAATAATTGGCATCGATTTATTGGGCCCTTTCCCAAAAAGTCAGTTAAATAAATGTCGGTATCTCCTTGTTATGGCTGATCATTTTAGTAAGTGGACCGAAATTGTTCCCTTAAAACGAGCCTCCGCGAAATTAGTTACTGATTCTATTTTAAATAAATATATTTTAAAATGCGGGGCGCCCCTAAAAGTTATATCGGATAATGGTCCTCAATTTGTAAGTAATATATTTGAAGACATGTGCAAAAAACTGGGCATACGTCATTTAAAAATGGTCCCGTATCGATCGCAATCAAATATAGAGGAACGGGTCAATAGAAATATAGTGAAAATTATCCGTAGTTATGTTAAAAATTTTCATAAAAGCTGGGATAACTATGTCAATGAATTTGCTTTCGCCCTTAGGACCGCAAAACATGATACAACGGGAAAAACTCCTGCTGAGTTATTTTTAGGCAGAAAGATTATAACGCCGTTAGATAAATTATTTTATGTTCAACAAAGAGCCCCAGAATTTAAAATGGGTGATATAGAAAAATTAATTAAAGAAGCAAAAAAGAACACTGAAGTAGCACAGAGAAAACAAAAACTCTATTACGAATTGAAACGACGGGGAGTAACTTATAAAGTAGGAGAAGTATTAAAAATTAAGCATTCATTTTCTTCAGCACCAGAAGATAAAACCGCCAAATTTTTTCCACGATTTGAAGGACCATATGTCATAGAAAAAATAACTCACGCTGTAGTGGTGTTAAAAGCCAGGAATGGTGAAACATGCTCCGCAAACATTGACCAAATAAAACCATACTATGACCGTAATAAAATGCAAATATTCAAAGATCTTTTGCAGGATCCGGCACGGCAGGCACAAGCTCCAGAGGTGGAACAACGTCAAGCACAAGGACAAGCCATTAGGAGGCAGGAGCAATTGAAAAGAAAGTTTTCCCGTTGGAAAATTGAAGGTAACAAGAAAAAGAAACCGTTCCACCGACCACAAAAGAGAGCGCACGACCACCCCCAGAATGAAGAAGGGAGAAGTACGACGAATGCAAAGAGAGCCAGGAGAAATAACGGCAACTATAACCCGGCTCCCAAACGGAAGATCTACTCATCGGACTGGACTCTACGCAGCAAATGTCGCCGAACTGCGGAAGGACCACCAGCGGCGGAGGAAAAGATACAAGGAAAATTTGAACGACGAGCAAGGAGGTCCAAGCAGGAACGAGAGAGAAGTGTTCCGGTTCCGCGAAGACCAGCGGCCATCAAACGACCAGGACCACAGGCAGAGGCGAAAAAGAAGGTATTCAAGGTTGACCGAACTGGAGGGAAAAGAAAGCTTCTAGAGGAAGGCACTGAAGGGCGAGCCCACACAAGAAGGAGGATAAATCAAACACGAATCGTTGCTACCTTCCAGGACTGGGCTGATAAAAGAATGTCCGAATATCACAAAGATAAGTAAAATTTTATGTTACTTTGCAAACTTAACTTAATCTTTCATTTTTACTGCAAGTGGCAGATTTCAAGAAGTTTTACCTCATGTGAGGTCTACATTTATCGCCAAAAAGGAGAAATGAGTTGTTACCTATTTTGGTATTATGTTTTTCAATTACTCGCGAGTAAAACTAAAGTTGATGTATAATAGGATTGTGTAAATACTTGAATATCGTAAAAGTTATTGTATAAATTTTATTTAAAAGATTCTGGCAAGAAAGAAGTTTTGGTCTGAAAGACTTTTGAAATGTAGTGTTTCAATGTAGAAGAATTGGCACTTGCTTGGAAAAGAATAGAAGTTAACAATGTACTACTAATGTATGTTTTAAAGTGCGTAAAATTAACGGCATGTTAATATGGTCTTATATACAATGTGAACTGTTATTTTAAATGTTAAGAAATACTGTGATATGGTAAAAGTGAAAGTAATGCCAAAAATTTTAAACTTATTCGTGTGACTGAAAAAAAAAAGAGAGAAAAGTATTGTGAATATGTGTTAAAGGTTGAATGAATGCAGTTAGGCTCTCTGACGCTACACTTCAGAGTTAGCCACTTTCAGAATAGTACCTCAATGTTTAGAGATGAAGATAGGGTGTGTTATGAGGTCTTGTTATGTTGAAATTTAACACGTTAGTTTTTTGATTGTAGGAGGCAGTGTTGAACACGTATACATAAACACATTCGTGTTTGGTGTTTTCTTTTACAACACATGTCAGAGAGCACGGGGAGAGATAATTAAAATAAAGTCATGAATGAAATAAGAATGTTAAGAGAAATATAAATATTCATGTTACTTGCCATTTCATTGTGTAACATTTCATTAAACTAGTTTTCCTTCCAGAGATCTGGAAGGAACCAGATATGAACTAAAAGCTCCTGTTTAGATGCAGTACAGATGAAAAGTGATTGTCCATGGAGCTGATAATGTAAAAACAAATTTTTTTTTAATTTCTAGTTTCTAGTGAGAAATGTTTGTAAAAGATTGGCCTCGCGTTAGATTCTAGAGCTAAAAGTTTTCAACAAGGTCGTTTTAGACCTCAGTTTCAAACTAATTAACTCTGGCGGGAAGTATGTAAGGATCTTAAGTTTTACTAACGTTTATTTTATTATAAATCTTTACTATCACTTTTTATTTTCTACTTCAGGCCAGAATTAAAAGCTTTAACTTATTTATGCAAATTTGTCTGGCGAATGCCAAGTACTTAAGTTGTGGCTTTTTGCCAAGCGAGAGAGAGGAAGGAGTTAGTAGAAGCAGGCCGCTTGCCTTAGCAGTTTTACTCGGTTGCTGGTTGCCTTCCAGGCCAGAGGTTTAATCCTCTTGATAATTTTAAACGTATTGTAGTGTTAACAGTTCTCTGTACTACATACGGCTTCCTGTTAATATACGGCCAATCTTCCACGTAGGCCCTTGTTTATTATTCCAAAGTTAAGTTAGAGTTTACTTAATATTTTTATATTCTTACGTTCAGACCACAAGTGGTTGGTCTCTGTATTCCGAAGTACGGAAATCATTGTAAAGAGTGAAAAATAAAGGGTTTCGTATACCCTTCCTGTGTATCTTGTCTACTTCCCATATTTATTGACATAGCTTTAGTAAGCTCCCTGTTCCGAGTCAGGTTCATGAATGTTCCCCAAGCAAGTAAGGCGGAACACTGAACCTGATAGTAGTACAAAATCTATAGATCAAAGTCTGCAAGTTAAATATTTTGTTTATGTAATTCATGTATATTGCTCAAATTTGCAGATTTTGCAAGTCAGTAGGATGTAGTCGGCTCAGTAGGATAAGGTTCTTACATTCAGTAAAAAATTGTACAATACAAACTTGCTAAATATTTGGGAGCCCGATGCAGGTTAACGTGACAAATTCTTACTACATTAGATAAGTTCAAAATATATAACTAACATGATGCCATCAAACTAACATTTACAATTTCTGGTATGGTAAAGAGCTGACAGAAATAATACAGTTGAACATATAGTACAATAGAATATAGTAGCATAGTGTACTGATAATGCTAGATTTGTGGACTGGATGATAATGCATGCTAATATAATATAAAAAGAAAAGCATACAACAGTTATTTTCTTATAAACAAGTAGATAAATGAAAAATGCGTAAAAACAGTAGAAAATACATTACAGTGCAAACAAACCAACATGAAATCTGTATAAATGCTTGGCTCCAAATTTGATAGGTAAACAAGAACATATACAAATGCTATATGCTATATAATATATATAATATTTACTTTTTAATTAAAAAGTTGACAGATTCATACAGCGATAGATAGTACAATGCAATTAACTAACATGATACCAAACTAACATTTACAGTTTCTGGTATGTTAAAGAGCTGACCTAACATATAGTACAATAGAACTTAGTAACATAATATGCGGATAATGCTATACTTGATGATTGAATGATAATGCTTGCTATTATGAAATTAAGGGAAAAAAAAAACAGGTAACTAAATGAAAAATGCATATGAACAGTAGGAGAGTACGGAACAAACAAACAAGTTATCTTAAAAATACTAGGCTCAAATAAGCAATAGTTAAACAAAAACATATACAAAGGCAGAAAGTTGCTTACAAATAAAAAGGAATTTGCGGAAAAAGCTATACTTGCTGACTGAAACTATAAACACTATGAACCACTATAAACCACTATACGTTTGACCACTATAAACACTATATATATATATATATATATAAACACTATATAACGTATGACCACTATAAACACTTCAAGAAAACGTGCGTATCTTAAATGTTTATTTTTTCTTACAATTTAAAGATTGTTTAAATCCTCAGTTTTTCAGGCCCACCAGCGGCCGAGCGGCAAAGACGCTGAACACTGATAGTTCGGCTGAGGTTCGAATCACGCGGACGGGCTGGCTGCATGGGCGTTTTCGTGGTTTTGCCCATGTGTAACGTGTATACGAGCCAGTTTTCCTTAGAAAGTCCTCCACGAAGGGATCCCTCCCTTTAGGCAGATAGCCCTCGTGTGCTTTGCTATAATTGAATAATCCAATCCAATAATCCTCAGGTTTTCGCACGAGCGCAGTTTGAATCATTATTTTTTGCTTTAGCCAATATTTGCTTGCTTTAATTATTATTTCTTCACAAACATTTCTCTTGAGGAATTTGTTTTTGTTATAGAACTGAAGATAAACTATAATCTTCAAAAATTTGTACTTTTGTAGAAAGAGAAATAAATTATAACTCGGCAGAGACATTATATTTTTTTAAAACAGGAGACGTGAAAAACGTGCAGTGCCCCCAACGAGTGGGCTTCCATGAAGGCATGCTGAAAAGAGGGAGAAAATACCCTATATACTCCCCCTTTTAATCTGTAACTGGGGTTAGGGAGACTCGATGGCCAAATCTTGGTGGTAATGAATTATTGTGATCCACCTTTTAGTTCGCGCGCCATTTGCAGAATCATTAGATTATTTTGAATCAGAAGACATTAAAATGCGCATATCCCTCGCTGGGAATCGAAACCTGAACCTCTCGAACACGCGTCGAGTATATTTCCACTTATACCACGAAGGCGTGAGGAAAGTAGGAAGGAAATATCTTATAATCTATTCAAAATCTAATCCGTTGCAGAACTGAAAGTAAACTGTCAAGGTTGATTTTACACGCGACTACGCCTTTGGATGCATTTTGTTGAAGAATATCGTACAGTTTAATCTATGTAAATAGAAATTGAAATTTTAAACGTAAGCTTCCTCTGTTAGTTCGAAAACACAAAGAAATTATAAACATGAATTTAACTCATCATAGCTGACACGAAAGCCCGTCAGCTAATAAAGAGAGAGACATGAAAAAGAAAGTATTGAGTTGGAAATCTCGTGGCTCAAAAGTGTTAGAAATAAATATTTAAAATATTTTGTAAACTAAAGCACCTTCTCTGAAGAACTTTTTCAGCTCTCCAATTGTTATATATCTGTGCTTTTAATTTGTTTGATGGCATACCGCGATCAGAAGAACTACTAGTTTCAAAAATTAGAAATAGTTATGCTATTTTAATATGATATACATGAAAGGAAAATTTTTAAATGTTTAATAAAATGACATTTTTTCTTCAATTGCAATCATTATGGGATTTCTTTTCTTAAAGTGTTTGCGCTGTAAAATAATGTTGTCAAATACATTTAAATTTCTACTTTTATAAAAGAAATTTTTACTGCAGAAATGTATATAGTTTCATAGTTTCATTAATTCATGAAAATAATGTACTATTCGCGAAATTAAAAACATAAATTCCTTCCCTTACGAAACAGAAATTTTGTTTGGTTTATCATTTACATAACTTTATTTTATCCTATAACTGGGAATTTTTATTGTAATTATTTTAACGAAAAAGGTATAATTGCAAAAGATTAATGTCATTAATTTATCCTTTGTTTTAGTCTTGTTTTTCAGTATTTCATATGAAATTTTGACAGTGTCTCATTCTCAAGCCTAAGTATAAATACGTTAAAATATAACGTAATATAATAATTTCAAATATAAAAGTAATTTTTTATATCAATGGCTAATTAAATAAAAATTGCCCAAGTACTAAATGATTAATGAGTAAAACATAACGATTTGAATCGTAATTTAAATTTTGAATCGTTTAAATTTTAATATAAACTGGCTTTTTTTAAAAATACTTTTGAAACTATTGCATTTCTGGTAAAATAAATAGAAACACTAAGTAAATGAAATCGTATAAATGAAGGCTTTTGAAAAAATAATTTTTTAGATACATTTTTATAGTTTAGAGAACGGAGTTGTTACAATTGTCGCTTATGCAGTCACAAATACTCTGAAATTTTAATGATGTTTAATTTTTTAATTTTTGCAATGCAAAATTTGAAGCTTTGTAGAATCATTAGGTTCTTTTTTTTCAAGCAGGAGACGTAAAAAATGCTCAGTGCCCTCGCTGGGACTCGAACGATACGCGTCGATTATGCTTCCAATTACACTACGAAGGCGTGCGAAAAGGAGAAAGAATATACCTTATAAGTTTATTCCTTCCTTTAAATGCTTGCACATTGATATTTTGAATACTTTAAGGTAAATTGTTTTAAAATTTTCTCTAAAAACTTGCTTTCTACGGAACTTAAATTGAATGAAAATTGTTGTTGCATATAAGCAGAAATAAGTTACAAACTGTTGAAATCTACCCTTTTATAGAACTGGAGGTTTATTATGAAGGTTTATTTCTCAGGCGACTATACCTGTTAATGAATTTCCTTGAAGAAAATACGTTTACAGAACTCAGTTAGGTATGTGTAAATAGAAATGGAGGTTTTGAAAGCGGTTGAAGATTAGTTCGGTAGGATAAGAAATCATAAACATGAATTTAACGGGCCGCAGCCGGCAGGGAAGGCCATCCACAAATATTGAAGAATGATTTTAATTTGATATATTTAAATTGATAATGATTTTAAATATATGTTTCTTAAAAGTGCATATATTTATTTTCTACTGTACATAGTTAAGAAATGCTTTTCCTGGATTATGTCGAAGATTACTGCATAAGTGGTAACATTTAGTAACATACTACTCCCAAAGGGACTTTTTTAAAATTTACATACGCGTAGATGTTTCGAGAACGTTTAGGCTAATGTCCCTTTGGGCTAGAAATGCTTTAAAATAGCCTGTCTTCAGAATTTCTAATAGATAGTCTCCCGCGCTGAAGATAAAAATGTATTTTGTCGTACAGTGTGCCATTGCTCGCTTTGAAAACATTTTTGTAATCAAAATGTTTTGAAAGTTTGACAAAATATGAAATAGGTAATTAAATAAATTGAAATTCAAAATTCGGGCTTCCAGGTGTCCGTATTCGGGTGGACAACGTTTTTCAAAATTTGATGGCTCTAAGTACCGTTGTTTTCTTCAGAATGCGAAAAACATGCATACTTTCATGCAGATTCCTCATTATTCAGTTTCTTTAAATATAATAAGGGTATTAATATTTTATTGCAAGAATTTGAAAAGTGTTACGGCGCATCTAAGTGTATCGTATCGAAATACCGTTTTGGGACTAGCCCTTCTAGGTTAACGCACCTTTGGGCTAACAACTTGCATATTACTTGACATAAAATAATATGCCTAAAATGAAAATAACACAGAAAAGGATATATTGCTTTATCTAGCATCAGTATAAATGCCACATGAAGCACGTTATGTTTATCATTAAAGTCTACGGTAGTATATTACACCGAGAGTTCTTTAAAATCTGTTCATCCAAGTTGCAATTTAAACTGCTTTTCAAGTGCGCCTTATTCCATCATGTTCCAGCAATTTACCCTCCTTCTAAAATCTTAGCGGCATAACTTCTCTCAAGTATTCATGAATTTTCATTTCCTCTAGGCGTTAGGAAAAGAAAATCCTAGATAGTTCGGGAAGAAAAAGCAAAGTGAAAAACGAGAAAAAGCTCGCTTTGAGGAATGAGGAGAGGGGAGGAGCGAAAAGAATAACGACTCAGAGTTATGTTTCATTTTTGCTTATTCCTCAGCGTAAAAACTTAACCCCTCTAGTTTTTGCAACACGATAAACTGAAATATTACTCGCATAAAAAACTACTAAGCAAGAAACCATACTAGTTATGAAAAAGTACAGGTCACCGGGATAAAACTTTAAAACTGGCAATTCAGAATTAAACTGAAAAACAGAAGGAAAAAAATGGTTACAGAACCTCCTCTGAGAATAAACACTGAATCAGCTATTTGTTAGAGATAAAGAATTTTATTACAGTTTTGCTTTTTCTTAAACTTGCTTCCTCAACGTTTGTTTGCTAGAATTTTATGCGCACGATGTTTTTGATATGCTAATTCAATTTTATGTTTTTGATAGCTAATTCAATTTTATAAACGCGTTATGGGTGCTTTAAAGAGTCGAACCTTTTTCTTCATAAAATACACTACAATGTACTTGTATGAGCTTAAATGTTTGTGTATTAGCTTAAAATAATATTGGTTAAGATAGCAAACCTAAAGAAAAAAATCTTCATTCATAAACTGGATTTGCATAGGGGAATGTTTTCACTGAAACAATATAACAATAGACCATTTTTACTGCAAAATTTATATTCTGCATTGTAAATAGACATTGCTTTAGAATTAGTAAAGTATTTATATTAAAAACATTCTTTTAATAACGGTCTTATTTAATAGCCTTGCGCCACTACAAGGGCCGAAATTGGTGGCCATTTCATTATGGAAGTGCCTAATGAGTGGCTACCGTTGCCTCCTATGAAGAAGAGACGGACAGTGATATAGTAAATTGTACTAACACATTATCTTCTCGGAGATGCAAATTATTCTAGAAATGAGTTCCCAAGCAAAGACAGAAATAACCCTTTCGTTAAGTAAAATCTAAAAATGCGTTATTAAGTCAAAAGCTCTGTTATCTGACTTCTGGTTAACCAAACTGCTGGTCATTAGACCTCACTGAAACTAGTAGGAACAATTCGGCAAAAGGTTCTGTAAAGATTGAATAATAATTAAAAAAACCTGGAAATAAGATAGGCAGGAGGCAAGTAAAATTCTCGAAAGTCATCTGATCGATCTTCGCTTCACTTTTGGTAATAGTCTGTAGAGGCATTAGGCTATTTTGACGTGAAAAAGGTATCCTCGTGGAGCTAGAACCTGGACCTCTCGAATACGCAACAAAGTGTGCTACCGTTACATCACGAAGTCATGCTGGAAGGAGGGAGAAAATGTCTTTTAAGTTTTTGAATAACCCCTTAAAACGTCACATCGTAACTTTCAGGCACCTTCCTGATCCACCGTTCATTACGCGAGACATGTTTCATTTATTCAGTTCGCTTCAGCTTTACATAAAAATGTATTTTGCGAACGTATTGAAATTATGGCAATGGACCGCAGAAGATTTGTAATTTGATTGATGTCAAGAAGAGTTAATTGAGCACAAATTAATAACTGTCTGTTGTCTAATAAAAAGTACGCAATAAGCATGTTTGCTGAGAAAAGAGAGTAGGGAAATTCAGGAACTCCGTATATTTGTTAGGGCCATTCCATGTCCTTCCGTTTCTTTTGATAAAAATGTAGTTTAATGGTGAAACAAAATGCTTAGATAACAGATTAAATTAACCTTAACATCGGAATATAATTTGCATTCCTATCCAGTGATGTATGCGATATTATCGTAATGCAAAGAATAACAGTTTTTCTTATAACAGTCTTTTATATGTATTTTCTTATAAAATCTATTCCTTGTTTTTGAAATACCGAAATTTGAAGGTGCCTAAATTTATCAGTTACGACATATCAAAATCTTCTACTTCTCGCAGTTTGCAGGTACAAATAATGATGTAAAGGATTCATAACAGGTCATAGTTTTATATGCAAGAAACATTTTGCCCTGAAGGGGTAATATGATTGCAAACGCTCACTAACTTGCCAGAGGTTAAAGTGAACATTACATGGCCAAATCGCGGGAAATATCCAACAGACCCCAGATGACATATCTAAATTTGGCTTTTCATGCAGAACTGAGTGAGGTAACGACACACTGTCTCCCAAAATGATTGTCGTTTAGAAGCTCAGTTTAAAACTTCTATACTCCTACTATATCAGGGATGGGCAAACATTTTCGGTCGCAGAACAAAATTCGAAAAAAAAAAAAAAAATGTTTAGTAGGCCAAGATAAATTTTTCTAAAATTTTAAAAGCAGTATACAAATATTAGCGTTTAAATATTGCTGAGGGCGTACGGATTCGTAATAGATTGAATGCACAAGTGCGATAAAATGTTATATTCTTTGAAGACTGCTACAGCTTCATTGCAAATGACACACACTGCTTTATCTTTTACAACTGTAAAAAATATATTTCCAGGTCCATTCGTCATTAAATGCACGGCATTCTGAATCAACTTTACGTTTTTAATAGCCATTTTGGTGTTGAAATAATTTATGAATAACCCAAAATAATCACTATCTACGCTACACTTTTAATAATTTCACCAATATTCAAAATGATGCTATAGGTCCTCAATCTATCCATATGCAATCAATAATATTAGAATTCGCTCCAAAAGAAAAAAACCGCTGCCTGGAGCTTAAAATACACAATCTGCAACATGCGAGATCTAATTCACTTATATTGGATTCTCATGTGTCTGCTCCCCGAAAAAAAGTCAACACTTGTTGGCGCCAATCTACAGCTATAACTAACAAAGAATTTCCGCTTTTAACACTTTATCGATTGAAAGCTGTATGTGGTTGTTATATCCGTCGATTTATGTTTTGTAAAACAAAAATAGAGAACGTAAAAAGATTGAAAAAAAGGAAGAAAAAATAATATTTAAACAAAGTATAAAAGGAGATGGATATATAATATATACATATGCATTTCTTTTAGTTTGCCTCGAACCAGCTAATTAAAATTCTATTCGCGGGCCGGATAGAACCTTCCAGCGGGCCGAAAATGTCCCGCGAGCCATAATTTGCCCATTCCTCTTCTATATCCTTATCCACGACTCTTTTCACACATAGTTTCATGCGGTTGTTTTGTTATTATCTTAAGTATGTTTTCTGTTTCTTCGTTTATTTTTAGGCTACTATATTTGAGTAATATAGTAAATATCTATAATGCCTCGGTAAAATATTTCGCGATAATGTCATCTTACGTGAATGCTGTTTGTAATAATTGAATAAAGCCATTATAGGGCATTAGCGCGCAATATCCACAGCCGACATGCATTAAGCTGTAACGTCTGGAATAGTTCATTTATGTCTTAGTATAAACGGTGTTAACGCATCTTTGAATAATCTGGAACTAGATCGCATTTTGAGCACAGAGGATTTTGTAGAAATCGTAATGACTCTGTTAAAAATGTGTTTCACATCCCTTTTCTCTTTCCATCTAAATGCGTTCAGAAGATGAAGTTTTTTAGAATAGTCAAACTGTCCAAAATGTCACTCAGTTGCTGACAATACAAATATTCCAGTGATGCTTCCAGGAATGTCATGAGCACTGTGGCAAATGTTTGTATTCCAAGAAAAATAATAATAATGCATCAAAGGTAAAAAAATATAATTTTTGTATTCATTTCAAACAACACTACCTAAAGGCATTTGCAACGAACTTTTTATCACAGAAAAATAAATAACAATAAAAAAAAACCAGTTCAGATGATATATTTTACCATCTCAGCTGTATTGTTATAAAATTGTGTAAATGTACACTTTTGTCATGTTAAAGAATAATATATTATTATCAATCGAAAAAATATCAAAGATGCGACTCCATTAATAATATTTCAATTTTTGTTGCCTCATTTTAACACCGTCTTTTTTTCTTTCGGTGTAGGAAAGACTGATGCAAAGATTTTAAACTAATCATTGTGTCCATAATAGGCATATTTGGACAATTTTGAAATGAAGTACGTGATTAAAAAAGAGGCTGAGGAGGAAATAACTTAAAACTTTTACTGAGTAATAAAACACAATTTCTTAATGCTTGCATATATTTTGATGAAGAAATAATAACTGTGCATATATCGGGTGATCCAAGAGTAACGGAAATAGTGAAATATTGATAATTCAAAACTTATAGACACGTTGTGCGATTTAGACAAAAGTCCACAGAAAGACATGGGATTTGTCTCATTAGTATTAAAAGATTTTTATTGATAGAATAGTTTGTGTCAGAATTTCGTGCACGGATATTGCACCATCGTCCGAAATGCAGCTAGGGTTCGACATGTTAAATCTAACGAACGTCATTTATGGGAATGGCTGCCAGATCTGCCATAACCACTGCCCAAATCATCAAAGAGTAGGGTATTATTCCTATCAAATGACAGTGAAAAGCATATTTCAGTATGATCAATAACGTCAACCGCCCAGAATGTAAATTTGAGAAAGCCATAACTAAAATTCACAAGGTGTAAGGTCCGGAGAAAGTGATGGCCATTCGTTCAAGACAAATCGTCTGAGGGCATGGTCATACTCAAATGTCATCGTCTTGTGTTATGCAAGATCTGTGTGGAAATTCTCCTTCCTACATTAATGTCACCCTAAGGGGCAATTTTCTCTCTTACAAGGAGGAAACTGTCTGTTGTTTCTCTGTAGACCTTTTCAAAGAATGGAACGTATAGTAAATGACGTAATAAAATCACACTACTCTGTCACTGTTGAAACGTATTATCTTGAAGCCTATTCTGACTAATCGCCACATGGTCTAGTATGAAATCGCACACCGTTACAGCGTCACTTATCGGCGAAAAATGTAACTATTCACCAATATAATTCCTCATCTTTAAAAAAAAAAAAAAAAAAAAGTTGTCTTTCTGTGCATTGTTCAGTAGCTTGCATTGTATTACTCGCTATACCAGGAATTCTTAACGACAGAAGAAACTTTTATTAATTTTTAGTTTTTAACATAAAAAAAAAAACTACTTTTGTACAATCTAGTTTTGGTATTTAATAAAAATTTAAACAGTTTTTGTAGTTTAATTAATACATTTCCTAATTTTTTTTTTATTTTTAACTCACTGTTTTGTTCTCGTGCTTTTGAAGAAGCCGATATATTTGTAACAATTTATTTCCTCCATTTTTTCATTTATGAATATCCTTATAGTTTTAAATTAGTCTCTCAATGCGACTCATTCTCGATCTGAAAATGATGAAATTCTTATTTTGTTTCGAAAATTTGATGAGTTGAGAAAACCTTTTTTGTTCAATTAAATCAGAATTCAGCAACATGGCCTACTAGTATTTTAATCCAAGCTGTTATGTTCGTAATTTAGTTCTATCGCATTCCTTCTTTTTTTACTGTACCATTTAAATTTATTTATTTTGTATGTTTGAAAATTTTAATTCTTTCTTCTTGTCAACTCAGTGCAGGTTAAAGCAAATAAAATACAAAATAATTACAAAATGCAAACTGATGGATAAAAATAATAAATATCACAAATAAAGGCATTTTATTAAAAAAAAAATATGATCATTCTGAGATACATTTGAAAGCTTTCAGCCATTGCGTAATTTTATTGAATACTTATTACTTTATTATTACGAGCACAACTTTTGCAGTTATGTCTTAAATTACATTAAGTCGTACTGATTATCAGCAATGAAATTCAACAGAATTATATTAAAATAGCATCTGTTTTCTTTCAATACGAGATTTCTTTTCCTGAACCCTTTAATAAATGTGACATTACCTGAAATCTGTAAGCGTTCGGAGTTTAAACCTTAGTTGAGAAATTATTTTACTTGCGTATTAAATAAAGATGAATTATTTCTTTTCGTTTTTATGCATTAAAATAAATTTACTTGTCTGAAAATGTTACATCTGTTTCAAATTTGATGATTTGGTAATGCATCCTTATCTTATTTTAAAACCGCGATTATTCCCATGCATGTGAATTACAAAAAGCTGTTAAATTGTATATGATACAGATTAAAATTCGGCTTACACTTTTAGTGCTACCCAGACAGTATGGTGGTTAGGGAAGTGTTCGAACCCCAGAGAAGGCACAGTTTTGTAAATGTATGGTGTCTGTACGTCATGTGGGTACTCTAAGTATGCGGCGAAAGGAACGTCCTCCCGAGAGGTTGATGGTATGGGAAAGAGGGTTTGAATATCATAAGACCCGTCTCACGCTTGGTGCTATTCTTCAAAATTTGGGGCGGAACTGAGCGAAGTCATACTGTTACCCGTATGGTGCTGAAGGCTCTTAACGACAGGCGCAGTCACTTTGCTCTCCTTACTACGATGAATTTCGTGGGTAAGTTACAACAACGCAATTTTAGTGATGCAAGTTCCTCGATTGTTAACCACTGTTTTGCCGCGAAAAGGGACCTCTTTTGATTTGCCTGTACACCACTCAGGCAGTGTATTTTCCCACAGCAATCCACTGATTTTCTCGGATTTTTCCCATTTTTTACTTTGCAGTGTTTCTAATAGATGTCTCTAGTAGTCCAGGAGAGATTGGACTAAAAATCAGTTCAAGGATAAGTTTTACCACTTTTCATTAGGCGAAGAAATTCAAGGAGTTTTTTTGCCCGTGTTCAGTGTATTTGTATCTTCCGAATTTTGTCACGAATTAAAAGAACGATTAGACAATAAATGGTGACAATAAATGGTTCATAACAAAATATAATTCTGATATTGGATCAGATAGCGAATCTGAATTTTCTATAAATTATTCTGGTATTATTTTTTATCGGAATTTTCTAATGATGAAGTTCAGATGATGTCATTCAGGTTGGTTAAATGAACACTAGTAATGCTCCTCAACCCCCACCTGCGATTTCCTTTCGCAGCGAATTCACTTTCACATTTATCTCCTATAAAGTATTCTTTCCAGTTTCGCGAGAAAAAAGCTAACTTTAAATAAAAATGCCTTAATTTCGCCATAATTAAAAATTATCTCAAATTAATAAATGCAATACTTGTAATAGTTTTGACTGCTGATTTGAATTCATATAATGATTAGAATACAAAATTGTTTATAAAAAGTATGCTTATTTTTGGTCACAATATGGCAGCAAAATGAAAGGCTTCTCTTTGTATGATTTGTAATTAATTGCTTAGAAACTCCTTTTTTTACTGCGGAAAAAATTTAAAACTTTGGTTATTCTTAAAACGATCTTGGAACACTGTAAAAGGTGCAGGAAGTTGAAACGAGGAAAGCAATATTCTCATTGGACCTTTGTCTTCAACTATCAACGTATGTTAACTAGAAATTATGCCCCTTCTTACTTTCAGAAACGCAAAAAGTGTTTTCGTGTTTGAAAGAAATTTTCTTGGATTTAATACGGCTGTTTTGCATTAAGCGGAAAACTGTGATTTCACTGTCAGATAGATGATATATGGCCTTGAAGAAAAGAAAAAACTTAATTTATTCCCATGTGAAGTTTTGGGATTTGAGGCATACTTTTTCCGTAAGATCTGAGACAGCAGCAAAATATCCATCTAATTTTTCCAATCAAACTCTGAACTGCGCAACCATCACCTGAGCCTTTGATGCTTCCCTTCTTCAACTTTCTATCTCTACTGATGGAGAATATTTAGCAAAAGCAGTTGTGTGCAAAACAGCAGGGCTTTCGCACTGTCTACGACATTATGCATTCAAGAGGGGTTGTCAGTCACAATTTGCATGCAAGTGCATAATAACATGCGCAGCTTGCACGGGCATGTTGTCGCTTGTAGATGACTAGACGATGTTAGCATAGGGCAATGGGAGCCGCTCGGAGACATTAAGAGATATCGTTTTACGAGTAACGCACGGATACCCGTATCGCTGTACGGTAGACAGCCATGAGCCGCTATTGCTATGTAGGAATTACGGAATTCAACGAAGAAAAAAATGTTTTAAAGTAACACGGAGTTTGAATTTCATGTGAGAATAATGCTTATTCATGCACAGTTATTGAACATTTACTTTTAATGCAAAGATATTTCTCATGTGAAATGAAGAAGGAATTATTTATGTGAAGCATTATTTAAAACTCTTGACTTTCATTTTGAAAGTAATACATTTTTGATTTTAACATGCTTAATTAAGAGGATTTCTATTGGCTGACATAGCCGATGAAAAATTTCCTATCCTCAAAGGTATTGACTCAATTCCAGTTTTAAATCTCTTATTTCCGGAAGGAATTACAGAGCCTCCTCCATACATCCGTGACAAGAACGCCCTGATTAGTTTCGGCCTTCGGAAGTTTTCAGATCAAGCTAAATCCTACAAAATACCGATTAATTACGGAAGCATTGTTAATTCCGAATGTTTCCACTTCAATGGAGCTGAAGGAAAAGTGGATTGTAGAAGAGAGAAACATTTCAATTGCGACTGACCATGTTATTTAGATTGCTGATAATTTCGCAGTCATCGTATTCTCTGGATTCATTAAAGAGATTGTTTTGTATTACTTAAGATTAATTACCTAATTCCAATGATTCCTTAGTGCAATCTTACGTCGAAAATATTCTAAAAAGTTAGATTTTTATGCAAAAGAAAAGTATTCCGGCTTCGCATGAATTATTGAACATGCTGTAATTAATTTATTTCAATAAAATCGTTTCTGTAGAAAAAAGATATGAAATAATTTAGTTCTTCCCGTATACCAGGGATTTAAAATTAGGTAAAAAAGCAACTTTAGTTTCGCACAGAAACGTTTCTGAAAACTCAAAGCATTTCTCTTTTCTTTAGAAGAAAAATAACTTTCTAAGGTTGCCTTTTTTGTCCAGTTTTGAGTTTACTTTGACGTCTTTCTCTGTCAATTTCAAACTAGGAACTCTTTGATTATGAAATGTATATAGCAAAACGTAATACGGCTATCCAGACTTTTTAATAGTGAGGGTAATTAATCTTTTTAAGGGTATTTTTTAACCCCTTGACTATGATTAAAACAAAATTACCCCGTTTTCTATACAATAGTCACAAGTTTTCTATACAAGAACACAATAAGTCATAAATAAGGTAAATTTAGAATTCGGGATTTTTTTGACAAACAGTTTTCAAACCACACTTACATTAATACACTTAAAAGTTTGGAACGCTTATATCCCAGCCGTAGTTAATGGTGCGAAACCTTTGTCCCATACGTAGCGATCGACTTTCAATAAGCATACCTGTTATTCTGGAAAAATTTATTACATGAAATAGGTTTTACATCGTATGGTACAGAGTAAAGCATTCTTTGCATAACCCAATATTAAACATTGGGAAACTCATATTTGTTCTTTTCTCTGTGTTAATTTGTGTACAACGATCACAACTGCGTCATGATACTCCAACTATTGGAAGATGATCCCCAACGTTCAGGAGATTCTAAGTTTTTTTAACCCAGCAATAAATTTTAAACGTTTAGTGGGACATATATGTCAAATGCGTATACGTAAGTAGTCAAAGGGTTAACTTGTATTCATGTTGGTTGTGGGGAAAGCATGAAAACATTAATTAAGACACAATAACACGCCGAATAAATACTAATTCAGAAGTCAAACAACAAAAATCAGCGTTAATTTACAAAATTTTCACAGGACTAGTTTCGATGGTTTTACCGAACCATCATCTTCAGCTGCAAAACCGCAAATGAACAAGATCTTGTTCATTTTCGGTTTTGCAGCTGAAGATGATGGTTCGGTAAAACCATCGAAACTAGTCCTGTGAAAATTTTGTAAATTAACGCTGATTTTTGTTGTTTGACTTCTGAATTAATGAAAACATTATTCAAGAAACCAGACCTTGCTCTGGTTTCATATGCCGACCTAGCAACCGTTGTTTAACGGTGCACTTAATTCGACCACTGGTAAGACTAAACCAGAAATACTGTTGCTAAGCTCTTTTTAAGAAGCACGAGTGACGAGAGTTTCATTTGCTGCCATTAATATCATTTTTCGATAAACATTATTACACTCGTTGTATCAAATATTAATTTTAAGAATATTTGTCGTAAACCTTTTCATCAATCTTTACTTTTAAGTTTCTATCTGATACGCATTCGTAAATTTACCCGCTATAATTATAAAAAATGCATGCGATGTATGAAATGCATGGCAATCATTCATTCATCATGATGGTCTAATCGTCATTTTTGTCATAGTTCTAGGGTATAAAAGTCTTTCATGTCGTTCGCACTTGTGAAATATGGTTTAAGCCGTAGCCAATCAGGGAAAGTAAAGTTGATTGTGCGTTTATTTGTAGGCGACTGAGCGAAAGCTTTGCCCGATGTCAGTTCGTATTTCCTTCACTACGACTGATACATTTTATAGCAGATTGGCAAAAATATATAAAATACTTACACCGCTATACGTAGAAAATACGTAGCGATGACTGTCTGTCTAGCAACCACATTCAGCTTATGCTACTTGTGACCACAAAAGCTGCCTGTAGATAAAAGCGTTTTGTATTTGTCCTAATAAACATATTTTCGAAAGAGGTCCACCAAATATATAAGCCCTCACTAATGATAATAAATTCGTAAATATGCCTTGAAATAAAAATTCTTCCTCTAGTGTTAACTTTTAAAATGCTGTTTCAAATACTTAAATAATATAATAAACATCTGATTCATATCTAAATTATTGAAATAAATTGGTTGATTTTTTTTAACAACCCATTTCGCATTAGGAATTAATTGCCAACGCATTAGGAATTAATTTCTTACTTATATTTTGCTTCTCTATTGAATTACTTCCGCTAAATCTAAAGCACATTAAAAATATTTAAATAATAATTTCACTAGTGATCCATCTTAATACGATTTTTGAATTATTTGGAATAAGCGAAGCAAGAGGGCTACTTAACGGATGGGAAGCTTTCGTGGAGGACATTTTAACAAAAACTGGCTCGCATTTACGTTACACAAGATAGAAATTTTTGAAATAATGTTAAAACTGTGGAACTCTATATATGGAAACAAGCAATACAAAAAAATAATAATAAAATAGATTCCTACTTAAATCAACAAAGAAAATTTTATTTTAGTTAACTTTTTTTTAACATTATTAATATTTTTTTAGTTTCTAATTTATGAAGGTGATGGTGATCTATAATTTCTCATTCTATCCATCTCTTGTAGCGCTTCATCATTGCAAGGAATCTTTCTACTTTCGAGCAGTCCAGTTCTTCAATTAATATTCAATCTAATGATTTCACACGACTCAAAGCGACATATGATCAACCTGCTACGAAGAGTTTTTGTCCTAGATATATTACTGCATAATCTACCGTGCTATTTATTTATTTCAATAAGCAAAGGAAATTTTAAAGGGTTATATTTTACAGTCATGTACTATGATTTATAAGTTGATATAAAATCAAGTTTTACAGCCCGTGAGAATTCCTAATAAACTGTCATTATTTGTAAATCATAATACCACTTATAATAATTTAATAAAAACAGAATATCTTTGGTTCCAATAAACAGGAATAAATAAGTAGGAATTGACTTTAATACTTTAATATGTGAATAACTGTATTAACATAAAGTGTCCATCCACTATAAGTTTAAAAAAATATATTTGAACTTGAGTGGATGAATAAAAAGTGTTTTATTAACGATTGAAAATTTGAACAAGGTATAGGGAGAGTGTGAGCTAAAAGTAGGAATTTAAAAAAGAAAATCAACAGTCACAATCAAAAAGGTGACATATCAAGTTTCGAATTATTAGCCAAAAATTTTAAAAGTCGAGCTAGGGAAAAAATTAACATTTATTAATTTTAAGGTGCATTTCCTTTTTGTAAATGCTCGTGCAATCCTGTGAAGTTAAGGAACCATGACAAATTCAAAATATCGTTGTATATACCACAGAATTAAAAGCAGCAAAATTCGTAAATATTAACATTGTTGCTGAAAACTAAGTATTATCCCCTTTCAGGCTTCAATTTTTTTCGCTAGAACCAAGAAGACAAATGAAAGGCGTCTTTCGCGGACATCCTTTTTACTCTGCAATCTTACTTTCAGTTAAATGTTGTTGTTGTTATTTACTTCACTTGTCTGACAGTAATAGCAAAAGAAACCCACAAAATTCATCCTGGCAAGGAGAGCAAGATTGTGTTTGTAGTTGGCAAGAGCCTTGAGCACCATACAGGTGACAGTACGACTTCTCTCGGTTCCACCCCCAAGTTTTGATGGAGAGCCTCTCTGGGGAACGGGTGCGAATGTCTTTCACCCCTTTTTCCATTACCACGAACCTTTCGAGAGGACGTTCGGCTCAACATATATTTAGAGTACTCCCATGCCGCAAAGACACTATACATTTACAAACATCCACGCCTTCTCCTGATTTCGAACCTGGGCCCTTCGGTACCGCAATCATTATACCGTCTGGAGGACGTAATTTAAATAGTTATTTATGGTGATGGATTTTCTTGCACAACTATGTATCATACATTTCCTAATACTGTCTATAAAACTGCTGCAGGTTTTTAATATCTAACTCGCTAACTATTCTATACTCGTCACTAAGCAGTAAATGACATAAGTGACAATAAGCTGTAGATGATAAAAACAGGATTACCTCGCACTATCGCACTATATACAAGCAACAGATATGAGAGTGCTTTCTGAGATTTTCTAGTTGTCGAAAAAGTCGTTGCTTTCTACAATAAAACCTTCCTGTTTGTACTAACATGCATTTCTGAATCAAATTTTTAGCCGGCTCGAGAGGAAATCTACGAAAAGATGAATAACGTGCATTGCAGTCAAACGTATTTAATTTAATGAACTTCCTGAATTTGTATGGTCTTAAAAAACATTCCGCACTTCTTTACCCCACCCCGAATGTCATCTAAAATACGTGCATTTTCTAATAATGTTTGATAAAAAGTATATCCAAAAAACTTCATCCCCCCAAAATGTAACACATTCTAATTCGCATTTGCTCCAAGCAAAATGCAATGCTACATTAAGAGTCCGAAGAATTAAAAAATATTCTTTTGAATGGAAATTAAAAAGACCAAGTCGCAGATATCTCAACATGCCGGAAGTAAAAAAAGGAGCATCGTGTAAAAAATAATCAAAGAAGAAATTGGTTTTTGATGGATGTGCTAAATCAAGACACTCCGAAAACGAATACATCGACATTACTGTTTCGATCGAAATTTTTTAAAGTCTTGAGGGGAGAAAAAAATCTGACTTTTATAAATGACAGAGTGATTGAAAATGTATCCATGGGGTCTTAGAAGCTTTTGACTACTCCTTTTTGCACAAATTTTGCTATGCGAAACAATTTTTTTTTTTTTTTTTCTGTGTAGGAGAATATAAAATGTTCTTACCCGCAATAAATAAATGAATAAATAATAAAATAAATCAAGTAGCATAAATTAAAAAATTATATAACTTTAGAATTAACGTATCAAATATGAAGTGAGATTTGGGATAGGATTCGACAGTCGAACGGTATGAAAAGTTTAAAGATTTAAATAAATATTTGTACCATAACAAATCTTGTATTTTATTAATTTGTAAAATTGTAAGCAGAAGTCTAGAAGAAATATTTAAATAATTAGAATTGTCACTGATATTGAGCTGATGAGGTTAAAATTATAATGCCGTGTAAATTTTTTTAAAATAAAAGATTTATGTTGTAGAGACATTAAGTATTTTTTGGAAGCAGGCAAGATGAAACATATGCAACGATTTCGCCGGGAATCGAACCGCGGACCTCTCAATTACGCGCTGAGCGTGCAGACCACTACACCACGAAGGCTCGCTAAGAACACTGGAAAAATACCTTATAATATACATGCCGTATTGATCACTATGGCGATTAGCGACACTTGCTGACGTGTCGCTTGGTTCAGGCTCGAATCCCGGAAGGGCAGGGATATTTTTAAATGTATAATGTCTTTGCGGTACGGGGAACTTGAAATTCTGGCGATCAGAAAATATTCTTGAGCGGTTTAGAGGCCTCAAAGAGGTTAAAGAAGAAATGTGGGAGACCCTCGGATCCGTCTACTGGATACACTTCATCAAACATGGGCAAAGCTACACGGTGAATGCAAATATATGTTAAAGAATAATGTAGAATTCTGGTGTTCCTCTCTCTTGTGGTATTTTTTATTGAAGAAAACTGCGAACAATGTTTGAAATAAGTATCTTTGGAATACTTAAATTAGGTAGTTATACGTTAGTGGAAGGCTCTTTCTTGGGAAGGAGAGGAGATTCCTTGCTAAAAGTGTTAATAGAGCGTAATGTTTGTGTGTTTGTTGTCGAATCTATATTTTCTGGAAGAATTATTAGAAGAGCCTCAAACAGGTTGGATTTCTACTTCCACCTCAGTTTTGAGTGAGATCACCTCGGAGGGTGGCCCAAGGATCTCTCGTCTCTCTTCCCTACCACCAAACCACACGAGAAAGACATACAGTTAGATTGACGAAAAGAGACATGCCGAAAAGACACTTAACATTTAAAAACATCCGTGCCTTCTCCGGAATTCGAACTCGGACCCTTCGGAACGGCAGTTAGTCACTGCTTAGACTATCTCGTCTAAGCTGTTGTAATGTAGTGTTAACATGCAAAATAAAAACTGCAGTGATTAAACATAATGAACATAAATTATTTGATTATACCGTTCCGTAGATTTTTATAATTTAATCTAAATACAAGTTACAGAAATGAAAAAAATGGCAGTGGGGAAATACTCGCTATAAATGTTGGATTCCTGGTGATATAGTTATTATTATGCTTATTGCGGTTTTTTTTCAAAGTAATAACTCGATTCAAATCAAAAATTGAAAATTTTTTAATCGAATTAATTTGAAACTATATAACGTAAAGAAAAACAGGAGTCATAATTGTATGTTGAAGCAGTTTCGAAGCAACTCATTAATTCGGTAAAAACTTGTTATTAACAACAGCAAAAAACCCAACAGGGACACAAGTAACGCCAAAATAATAATCACGCACACAAATAAAAAGTACTCTCACATAAAAAGAAGTTAAAAAATAACATTGTCACAAAAGATGTAATTACAAAATTTGCCAATTTTTTTTTCCGTAACTTTCTAAAATCGAAATATATGTGGCGTACCTCGAAAGAGTTGCCACATTGATAAAAGTTTCTCTAAGCGAGAAATTTAAAGCAAAGTCACATACGTTTCTGAAAATGTTTACGTTCTAGACCATATTTGAGTTTATATTAAAAATACCTAAAATCTTTCCTGAGCACGGTTCAAAATGGTTAAATCGAATTCAGATCACCATAATTCCATGCATTCTTGCTACGTTATGTGAATCCCCTTACTGCTGTGGAAGTCAGACAAAGGTTGAATTTTTCTGTTTTAAGCTCCAAAGTAATATATGTTAGTTACATGTCTATTCGTTCTATTCGGTTCATTTTAAATTAGAGAATTATTAGGAATTAGCGAAATACTTTAAATAGTACTTGACTTTCTCTGAACATTTCTGAAAGGGAATAAAACAAGTTTTTTTTTTTAAGTGTTATTTAAAACTTGTAACTGAGTTATAAAATGTAAGGGGAATAATTCTTTTAATTATACTTATCAGATTTTTTTTTACCCTTCATTTCAACAATACATATTCCAAAACTCTTTATTACGTTCTTAAGTGCGCATCTCATAGCATTTGCTTTACAATACCTTTTAACAGATTGCTTTCCAATACGAACAATTCTTGCTTAAATAGTTTTATAACGTATTTGTCAACAGGATTTCAATTTATGTTTACAATTCAATATTAAGGTTATTACATATTTAGATAACATTTATAATCATTATAAATTAGATACATTTAATAATTAGATTTCTTCACAGTACTTTCACAGTTGTTTATAAGTGAATAAATTCTTCATTTCAAATGCATTTATAAATATGACCTGCGTACGTTAAGAAGCCAGCGTAAAACTCGAATTTCCGAGAAAAAAAAGACTTGCGTGGGAAACATTTAACAATCTGGAATCAATAAGAGGGCCATTCATGATCGGACCTCCTTTGGCAGGATATACAAATGTTTTCACCTCCGTGGATTACCCTATTTTCAAATTCTTAATAAGCTGTCTTGATGATGTAGCACGTTCACATGGTCACATCATCTTGACCGCACATGGTACTTCCGCCAAATTCGCAAATGTATCCCTCTTCTGTTCCACACATTTGTGTAAAACTGTACATAATTTTACACAAATGTGTGGTTCCAAATCCAGGAGAAGCTAACTTATTGGCATATCTGTTGTGTGTATTTATTAATTTTGACAACGATTGCAGCATTTGATGGTAATTTTATTTTTAATTAACCCAAATAAGTAAAACGTGTAAGTCCAAAGTGATTATTTTCCAGATATATAAAATTAAAACGATGAGTTTAAAATGAGCAGCAGTAAAACCTCTCCTCTAAAAAATTTTAAAAGGTACATGTTAAATAATATATGGACGTGAAAAAAAAATTGTTTTATTGAAAACATTTTGGCGTTTGGAAAATAAAATAAAAGTAGCGAATACTCTATCAAGGGTATCGAAAGACGTATACAATTTTAAATGCACCGTTAGGTATTTTTCATTCTTTAAGCATAACATTTTTCTTAAAATCTATATTTTTGTATTTCAACAGCTTAGAAATTTATAAAACAAATTCATAATCAAAATCGCTGTTGTTAGTTATCGAAAAATAACCAAGATATGATTTTTGCGTAAATGTCACTAAACTATACAAATTGCTATTATCCATCACACTATGAATGTTTCTTTCATGCGAAAGTGTCCCTTTTTCGATTTGTATGGAACTGTCGTGTGTCGAAATACTATCAGAATCCTGTCAAGCGAGCTTCTGAATGTAAACAAAGAACACCCCATCTGGTGACCCAAGCTTCAAAGCAGTGCTTCACTTCTAGAGCCGGTTGGCCCCTCCTTCCTTTCCTACCTCCATGCTTTTTCTGTGGTGGGGAGAAGATTCTCGCGAAAATGTACTTGCCTAGGTTGCATTACTCTGTGGATATCTAGAGATACGGACCTTCCCCATTCGCTGATTGATCAGAAATCAGCACTGTCGAAATATAAGCCCATGTTTTCTTTCGTTTAGCTGTGGCTGCGTTAGTGGTACCAAAAAAGGCTGTGATAGACGCCACAGTAAAATTATTTTGATTTCTTTTAAAAAGAGATCTCTAACATTTATTGTTTTTTCAGTTCTCTACTTATTAATGTCGTATTACATTCGAAATCTTTTCCTTAAAATACATTCATATTCTTCATTAAGCATTTCTCCTGCTAATCCTCGAATTATTAATAATCCATCTTTATAAGATATACTTTTTTTCTTCACCAAAGATATTGTTTACTTCCTTGAACGAAGTAAAGAAAGTATGGTAATCACGAAAAATTCCGGGTATCATATCTCACGGGGCAGAGTAACAGAATGTATATATATATTCTGTTACTCTGCCCCGTGAGCTCAGAATTTTTATTCTTATATATTGGTAAATTGTGCAAATTTCGCTTTAAAAATGATTGAATTAAGTTGTTCTTATCTTCCAGTTAAGGTTTTTATGCCTTTAGTTGTAGAATTACCAACAATTTAAAAGTTGTTTACGTGCAGCTAAGCCTAATTTTTATTTGTACTAGAGCAGCCATATTTGTTTACATTTGAAACTTAGCAGAACAGTGAATTAAGTTTTTCTTCACCTCCAGTGTCTTTTTCCCGAGTGGGGCAAGGGGAAATATTTAGTTTTGCGAACCGAAAAAAATCTGCCTTCTTGCCTGCTGGCCGAATTGCTTGTTTATGCGTAGAAACTGTAATTTTAATTGTAAAAATTGTTTTTTAATTATTTTAACTGTATGTGGCTTTTTAGGTGTTCTTATAGCTTTCAATTTTAATGCAGATGTTTTGTGTTTTTATGTATTTTTGCCTTGCCGCGAAGTGAGAACTGAATTAATTGAATGAGAAATATATCTCTAATAAAATTCGAGGAAATAAGTTTAAATGAAGTGATGGAAGAAATGAATATAATTTAATATTCCGTACAAGGAAAGCGTGGGTTGTATACATCAGGTTTTTATTGTTTCATCAACCGAATGAATAGACTAAAATTCATTAACTACAGGAATGAATGTTCTATTAAATACATGAAAGTACTGTTATATTTTCATCATGAGACTAAATAATTCCACGCCATGTTGGATTTATATACGTATTTGCTTTACAATTTCAACATACTGTTTAATTTCCTTCCACAGTTTCTCAAATTTTGAAAATTGACTTCGTGTGTGAGAATTTAATTGTTCAATATCTTATGAAACCACTTCTTTGCCTTACTCGTTCTCTACGAATTGCAAAGTTTTCCGTTATTTAAACCTGTGCATTATTATGAAATGTGCAAGAGATCAAGCTAAATGTTTTAACATATAGGATTAGATTAAAATTGAAATCAACTGGAAAAAGATATAGTTAAAATATAAGAAGCTCCTTAACAGGGAAATTTCCAAAACATAATGAGGCTTAAAATCTGCAATATTTTGTTAAAATTTATCTATTTGTTATTAATGTATTTACGCTTAAGAAATATGATTATGTAACTGATGAGAATTTTCAGATTAAAGTGTTTACTATTCTGCCTCCTGATTTTAAATGAAAATACCTACAAAAACCGTTGTGTAAAACTATTATTTTTTAATTTTATATACATACATAATATTTTAGTGAATTAAAATTTGGAAATGAATCTGACAAAATGGCATAAAATTAATGCAGGTGATGTTGGAAATTTAATTAAATATCATTTTATGGTGATAAAAGCAATAGAAGTGTAAGATCTAACTTATTTTGCTATCATACAGTTAAAGTGATCTTACGAGGAAATCCGGAGACTTCTCGCACCAGCACAGAAGAAGGGTAAAATAACCCCTTTATCAAACTCTTAACTCAAATGAACGCACATCGTGCTTACAATAACACCGAAGATAAAGAGTAGTGCTTTTCTCAAAGATAGTACTGGAATAACAAGCAAGTATAGCAAGTACCGTGCAACTAGTAACGTGCGCTGGATAGCGAAATCTCGTTCTCAATAAACTACAAGATTCGCCCATTTAAATACTCATTTCACTTAACTTTAAATACGCATCCTGGAGAAAAAATGTGAGAGGTTCATTAAAGATACAAACTTAAAATAATTTGTTATGCAAAATAAGGGAACCCTACATGCGACATGCGACGGAGGACGTGGGCACCACCCCTCTACCAATACGGTTAATCGGTATAGCGCCACGTCCACCTTTATCTAGATAACCATACGTAGTCATTATGCTAATACACTAATACATAAACATACATACAAATTTGGTACTTAATACATTGTTATAGCTAATTAATGTTAGACCCTAAATAATACATTGCCATGTTACAAGGTGTATGCAAAAGCATGGATACAGTAGCATATATACATAACGTATGTACTTATATGTTGGTTACACTATATATCCTTTCAAGCATTATCATTCGATACACAAGATATGTACTCACGGAAACATTAGGTGAACAATGTTATGCTAGACTAGTAATTAGTACAGTGAATTAAAAGTTAGACCCTAGATTAGTACTGTGTGGTACAGTGTCTTGCTACTGGATTATTTGTGCTCTTTCCTAGGTACATTAACATATGTACAAAGATATTAATACACGTGTATTAGGTACACAATAATCAGTGGGTACCCAAGCGTTAGGTACGTGCTAATACAATGCTGAACAGATAATTGGTGCTTTAATTTAAAGCCCTACAGAAGGATCGGTAAAAATAATTAATTTAAAGCATTTAATTGTCTTTTTACGTGAAATGATGGGTACTGAGTGAAACAATTAAAACTGCCTTAAAACAGGGACCGAGTTTTGAGCTAGCAGCAAAGAACATGAAGTTTAGCATATGGAAATAAAGCAAACTCTAAGAATTTATAAGAATGTTACCAGGTCATGTGGATACATCGAATCCAAGAAAGACAAATCATGGACAAAAAAGGTCGTTTGAAAAATCCATGGTGAGCAGTGATGACACACAGAAATCAAATATCAGTTGGACAAAGAAAACAGCGTTTTTCAGATTGAAATTTATGCGATTCTCCATACGATCAAACTTAGCCTGCATTATCATTTCCCAAAGACGTATATCTTCACTGATTGTTTCTCGGTAACTGATAATATGCCATAGCCAATACTTTGAGCAAACTGGCACTGGTGCAAGAAATTCTAAATAGTATATGAAGCGCCTGTGACCATAAACACTTCTCTATTCGATAAAAGATTGCATTGGTCACAAGAATAATGAAGCAGATACTTTTGGCAAAGGAGGCGAGCATAGTGAATCGGTGCAATCAAAGTTGTATTCCACGGCCAGCCAGCCACCTCAAACTACATATAAGAAACCTCATAAATGAAGAATGGCATAATTGGTGGGATGCTGTTGAAATTGGAAAAAGTGGTTCATAAACTCTACCTAACACTGAACTCCCGCTCCCAAGCCTTTACTCCTAAGACAAGTGGAGTGGATCATCGGATTTATGTGTGTGGCCAAATGGAAGATCCTAAATATTTCTTATTCTCCGGTCCAATGACACAAAACTACCACCTTAAAAAACTAAACTCGCCACAAGCACTGATGTTATTCTTAAAATTTGCTATAAAAAACACTTACTAGCAGGGGCAGAGAAGTAATTCTGTACTGCAAGTTAGCCCATGAGGAATGCAGTAAATCTGAGTAGACTCAGTGAAAGGTGTCTCTCTGTACATGAAATAATTTGAAAGCTCGGATGAAAGACGGGTATGCCAGTCGTGGCAGAGCTAGCGATACTCGCAGACGCTTCACAACAACACGAGAATGCTGCGGGACCCATGGGGGTGCTGCTTATCTGGACAACTAGTGAACGAGGCCTATGCCCACTCATTTAGGCTAAATTCTAGGTAACCCTGCACTTATTCATATCACATGATATATTTACAGACAAATCAAAATATATTTAGATCCGAAGAGTGAATTACTAAATGACAAAAAACTAGCAAAGAATTGGTTGCGATAAACCTACTGTCTGCTTTTAAATTTTACAGCAGTAATGTTTTACAGAATTTATAGCAGTAATGTCTTGGGGAGTTTTGTTGTACCGTCACTTAAAACAAAAATTTTGTAGAAAACATTCTGTACCAGTACAAATGTACAATGCATTCTCAATGAAAATCTGAAAGCGAATGAAATTCTGTTACAATGCAAATGTACAATGCATTCTTAATGAAAATTTGAAAGCGTTTACATAGAGATCTAAAATACAAAATGCATTAAAAATACCATTAAGATGCTGAACCTAATCATAAAGTTCTAAATGTATTTTCTATGGTTACTGTGAGTAGTGACCAGGGTGCACCACAAGAACTAACCGAATTATACCCACGAGATAGAGAAGGATATGTCCAAATTTTGATGAGACGGATGCAAAGGTCTCTCACATTTTTTACCCAAATCAAACCTCTCCAGAAGAAGAAAGTAATTTTGTGTGAAAAAAATGAAAACAAAATCGGTTATACATTCACAACAAATTAAATGAGTACATCCCAGTAACACCGGCACAGTGTATGAAAAGTACAATTTAAGCTAAAAGACATGAAATCAAACATTCTGGTATTCGTACATTTTTGTTTAATGTGTTTAATATTCGAAGTTAAGAGTTTGCAGCAAATTTAGAATAAATGATTTTTTAATGATCGTTCTGAGCTTATATTTTTTCGTAAAGCATGTTTGAAAAGAATAAAGAATAATTTTCGGGAAATAAATTTAAATATTTTCTTTAATATATAATAGAGTTCCTTTTCTTTCCCCTCATCCTAAATTAATATTAAAAAAACACAAATGTCCGAAATTTAATGTGAGCTATTGTATGACAGAGGTAAATTATTCTACATTGTACGGTTTGCCAGTTTAACTTTCTGTTGCGCAAATTTTTGAATAATTTCCTTGGATAATTAATTAAATTAGTATGACATTCATTTAATGATTTGTTAGTTATTTTTCAATCTCTTCAGTGCAAATGACATACTATGTTCGGCTTAAATTTTTAAATATAAATAAGCATTCAGAAAAATACATTATATATGCTTAACAGCTATCTTATTTCTAGATTAACTTTTCACATTTCTTTCGGTAAAAATGCAAAGCCTCATTCCGTTTTACAGACTTCAGAACCTTACTGTTGTTTCTTACTACCGTTAGTACTTATCAATGCACATTATTTCCGTTATTTTCCATTGTAACATAATATGTTAGTTAAATTTGAAATATTAGAATGAATAACTTTATTTCAAAATGTTTGAAAGACTCCATATATATTCGGCTCTATAACTACTCTAAGGCGAATATATTTAAGGAAATGGTTCTTTTATTTTGCTTCTGCTAATCTATCATTTAACATGAAAGAGAAAAAATGCAAATGCTTCAGTTAATCAATCATCCTCAGAGTGAGATTCGCACTTCGTCTCATCCTCATTTAAAAGATAATAAAAAGAGACGTTTCCTTTTTATATAACCGTTTTTGCTATTTTAAATATAAAACAAAATCTACACATTCCATGTCAATTTTTTTTAAGCAAAATGTTGCCAAATGTAGGAAAGTCAATGAGACAAAAATTAGTTTTTACTGCAAAGCGTACATTGTTAATTAAATAATAAATTATACATTATTTAACCTCAGCAGTAATTATAATTTTCGATTACAAATTGGACTCTTATCATTTTCTCATATTTCAGCTTTTTCACATAAAAACTAATACACGTATAGAGAACTTCTGTAATTGCTTGCATTTAGGACTCAGTACATAGAAATGAAATAAAATGCCAATTTACAGTTTAAAAACATCCGTTAATAACTCATATTGCTTATTTAAGTTATTACACAAATCATTTGTTACATTGCGTATTTAGTTTATTACACAGTCAATAACGCAAATTTAATTTCTCGTTCTCTTTGGAACGCCTGTACGTCGTAAATTTTAACTTAACAAATGGAACCAATATGTTTTTTTAATTGGGAAGAAAATAAAAAGAGTATAATATAATTGCGAAATTTATTTATTTATCTATAAAAAATTCAGAAAGCATCTGTAAATTACCTGTAAAATTTAAATAATTATTTACTAGATTCAAACTGAATTTACTGCTTTAATTTCCTCTCCGTGCTAAATCAAATATACAATTAAAAATACGTGAATAAATCTTGTTCTAAATAGCCAGATTTACCTATTATACCTGTAATGCTTGTTTATTAAATGTTAGTGTATAATCTTTTATGTGTTCGTTTTAAATTTAAGCTAAATGACATACAGTTTGAAAGCGTTAATTTATCATGTTTGAAGAATTTTCTTCTTCGTGTTTTAATGAATTCATTCTCAACGAATATTTTCGAGATTTGAAATATTTTTACATAATTAATATTTTCCGTTAATTACGAATTCAGAATAAGATATTAGTAGATAGTAATAAACAGAATAGCTATTCTTTTATTCCACGAGCGTAATATGGAGTTGTAGGTATATCAGATTTATTAATAATCAATGTGATTTATGATCAGGACGAAATACTACTCAGACAGCAGTAAGCCTCTTTATTGGAAAATAGTGCAAAAGAGGCATTGCTAAGGGTAACTATGGAAAAATTTTATAAATTTCAGTTAAAATAATAAACTCAGATGAGAAAACTCCCAAGACAAACGACCAATTCCGAAAATGAAAAGTATTTCCGAGAATATAATCAAATAATTAAACTCCAATCAGGGAGTTACAAATTGCACATTAACATCTCGTAGAAACTACAGTTAAAATTTCAGAAAGGTACCAAAATATTTTTGCAATATGAAAGAATATAAATTTTCAGAAATTAAAATTTAAAATTTTTTAAAGCTTTATATTAATTATTTTTAAATGTGTATCTAAAAATTAGTACCCAAATTCCAATCTAACAACTAAGACAGTTTTAACACCTATAAGTACAAATCGAACAATTTGACCGATGGGCATTTTACGTTCTGATTTTGGCAACACTGAATGAGTAATGTTTGGTAACATTTTTTCTGCTTTTGTAAAAGTTCCAAAATAATATTGAATACGTCAATGTTTAAATGACCTACAGTATTGTTTACGATGAAAAAATGTAAAGCTACAGAATTTCTTAAAAAAGTATACTAAACTCCACTGTTTCTTCCTTTTAATCTATTTTTTACTTAGAAAACAAAACAAAGCCAAAAATATAATAATAAAATAAACTAGATATGTATGTTATGCATTCAGCACAGCTAAGGCGTATTTTATCGTCAAATTCATAGCTCTCAAACTTGCAAAATGTTCTATGTTCTTAATATTAAAAAATTGTTGTTGTAACTAACTAACATTCTGAAACTTAAAATGTACTAACTAATGTTCTTAAACTAATGTTAAATATGCTAATTTTTTTCTTGAACGTAAAAGAATTGCTGAATTTTCTTAAATATAATATAAAAATTGCTAAAAATCGCCGTGCTACTGTAACTGCATGAGGTAACTTTCAGGCGCCATTTAGTTATGCGCGCAGACGATATGTTAGCAAAGATGGCGATGTAACATTTTTTTTTTTCCCTTTTCATTTTAATCTCTGTAAATAAATCGTAGTTTAATTATAACTCGGGGAGTTTTAGTGGTGATTATTAATGTTATTTTCAACGGTTATGCATTCCAAGAGGTTACCTATTTTCAAAGAGTTTCAGGGTGATTACAGGTGAACATTTTACATTTATAACTTTGGCCTAACTGTACGGTGTAAAACATTGCTTCTGAAGAAAATTTGGAAAAATTAAAACGAAAACGCAGTGCTGAAAGAAGCATTCCTACTAAACTAATATCAAGAATTAATTTAGTACCATTAATTAGTATTTCGGAAAGTACGTATAACTTAGAACTGTATAGAATCACTGTTCGCTAAATAAATAAAAGGCTGATGTGTACACCACGACTTCCTTGCACGGAATATTAAATTATACGCATTGTTTCTTACATTTCCTTTAAGCTTATTGGATTGAATTAAATATACTTCTTCGATAGCGCATAAACCACAATGGTATAAATGCACTCTTTAAAATTCACTATATTTGTTTACCATAGCGACACTCTGGCGCTAGGTTCACTTAACAGCGTTATATTTCATTCATAATATAATTCAGAAAGCACAAAATTTATATCATTTGAATAATTATCTAATCGTTGCCACATGTTCTGTTCAAATACTTCAATAAATCTAAAACGATGTATAAAAGAAATTAAGCAAAAAATAAAAAAAGTTTCTCACAGACGGTTCAGTACTTCTTATACAATTTATTCAGTCACTTCACGACAAGCCAAAAATACATAAAATCTCAAACTATCTATATTAAAAATTACGAAGTAAATCTTAAACTCTTATTTTCTCGAAAAATTCCGGAATGGGTTAAGCATGATTTAATTCGCAATAATAAAAGAAGGCGTTATATTTGTTGTTGCGAAGCTTAGTTTCTCTAGATTGGCAACAAATTCACTATTCTGCTACTTCAAAATGTAAACAAACTTGGCCGCCATGGCAAAATTAATGAGTCTTAGCGGCACTTAAATAACGTTTAAATTGTTCACAAATAATCTTTAATTTAATTGTAATTTAACTCCACAAATAATCTTTAATTTTAATTGTAAAAAATTCTTTAATTGTATTTGGTGTTCTATGTTTTACTATATCTTTCAATTTTTAAAGTAATATTTTGAGTTTTCATGAATTTTTTCCTTGCCGCGAAGTGGCATAATCCGATTTGATTAAATGACAAATACATCTGTAACGAAATTCGAGAAAATAAGCTTAAATTAAATTCAGCAAAAAATTTGTATAATTTAATAGGTCACACAAGGAAATCATGTGGTGTCCGTATCAGATATTTAATCATAATAATGTTAATGAGTCTGGGTATATGTTTCTATCAATGTAACCCTGAATTGGAGAATTCCTGATAGTTAATCTCTATTTGCCGAACATAAAAAAAAAATATAAATAAAAAAAAAAAAAAAAAGAATTGTTTAGAAAGCTATGTGTATCATAAATGCCCAGAAATGGTTTTAATTTCTATTTAAAATTATATTTATTAAAAGATTTTATAACATCAACAAAATCAGAGGAGTTCATTTTATCATAAATATTGTCGACTTCAGCATAGTATATTTTTTTTTTTTTTCTGGAAAAAAATTCGTAAGCGAAAAGCGATATATATATATCACTTTAAATATATAATACTTAAAGTATTAATTTAAATATATTAATTTTAAATATATTAATTTAAATACATTAATTTATAAAAAAATTAAATGCACCATCGTTAATTACTGTAGAGTCTAACATCTCTGTTTACCTAGATATTAAACCATGAATACAACATATACTGAGGTTAAAACGTGATGACAACAGCAAAGAAGAACTACTTAATTCTATACAATTATTTAGCAATTTTTTAAGTGGTATATTTTGCAAGAAAATAGTCAGCCTAGATCGCAACATAGTGTTAACAGAACACATACACGGGAATCTGAATTAAAAGCTACTTGCGCTAAATTAATTTACAACGGGAGAAGGAAAAGTGGTCTTACAAGTAACGTAAATGCGTGACCAAAATTTTGCATTATAAATTTTGTTTAGTGATTTATAGATATTTCTCGCTTATTAAAATACTTACACAATGAATTATGAATGCAGTTCAAATAAAATCTGCCAACTGTCTTTAGGTACAAGCGAAGAGAAACGTCTTTAATTACAATTCATCGGTTTTCTAAAATAATTACCTTTTAATTTTTTTCAACAATCGTAATTTATGTTTAATGAAATATTGTAACCATGTTAATTACTAAGATTTATGTAATGGAAAATAAACGAATCGTGTAATACTGATTTAAGAAATGCGAAATAACGCTGTCCATAGCGTATTGTAGGAAACAAATGAATTAGCTTGGCGCAATTTATTCCTGAAAATGTTAAATAAAACATTTGCACGCTATAAATGTATAATCGTCTTAAGAATCAAATAATTTGTATACTACAGTTTATATGGAACTGAAACGGCTTGAAAATTATGCTTAAAATTGTAAATTTCCTGTTATTTATAAAGTGTTTGCAAGCAGGTTTTAATCATCTTTTACAAATAAAACGTGCATACCACAGCCAAACAGCATAGTAAGATGTCGTTTATTACACTTTTATAATTTGTACCACATTTTTCAGAATTTATTATGAGCTGCTTATAGTTGAGTTTATCTTGTTTTTAATACTTATCGAGGATGCATATTGATTTACGCGAATTATGTTGTGACGTAACAGTTGTGACTATATCAGGAGTTTAGCAAATCTAACTTCCCATTTTGTGGGATACTGGACTCATTTCTTATATTTTTGAATAAGATCGTTTTCTAAGTCATGTAAAATTTTCCCTAGATTACATGAGAGCTGTACAATGTTTTACAGAATACGGTTAATGTGCCTAATGGTAATTTTTATGTGCCTTTTAAGCTGTCCACCCCAGCAAAACCTTAGCAATTTTTACTTCCTTGTACGAAGTAAAGAAAGTATTGTTATCACGAAAAATTCCGGGTATCGTATTTGAACGAAAAATATCGATTTTGAACGCTATCGAATACAATTTAACGATGTTTTGGCGTGTCATCTGTACGTGAGGACAGAATAAAGGAACATTTTCCCCAAACGAATTATAAAACTGATTTAAAATGGATTCAAAAGAGATTTCTTCGTGGCGTCTGTACGTATGTATATATGTAGCTCACATAACTCAAAAACGAGTAGCCTCAGAACGTTGAAATTTTGTATATTGAACTGCTATAATACATCATTGTGCACCTCCCTTTTCTTTGCAATCGGCTGCACCAAAAGTAAATAAATATATACACACTCTGATACTCGGCTCAGTGATCTCATTTCCTTTATTCTTATATGATGGTAAACTGCGCATCTTTTGCTTTAATAACGTGATTGAATTGTGTTATTCTTATCTCCCGATTAAGGTTTTCGTGCCTTTAGTTAATGTGGGTGCAATAGTTGTAGAATTATCAGCAATTTAAAATTTGTCTAAGTGCGGCTAAGCCTAATTATTTTTACCATAGCAGCCGTACTTGTTTACATTTGAAACTTAGCAAAATAGTGAATTCCGTTTCTGCATCTTCAGTGTCCTTTTGCCAAGTGGGACCAAATTAAACTTTCATTTTTGTGCAACGAAACATCTGCCTTGTTGCCTGTTGGCCGAATTGCTTGTTTTTGCGCAGAAACTCTAATTTTAATTGTAAAATGTTTTTTATTGTTTTAACTGTACTTATTTTATAAATACAGTTATTTATAAATACAGTATCACGGGGGATGGATACAGGACAATGTCCTAGCACTACTATTATAAAATAGTTCTTTCTAGCTCCTTAGAGAGTTCCCGAAAGGCATGACGGAAGTGAGAATTCCTTAAATGTATACAGAAATAAATTTCATATAAAATTTTGAAATTAAAGTATTATAATTTAAATTTTGATCATTAAAATGGTAACCAACTTTTAATCTAATGTTTTTTATGAGTGCATATTTAATACAAATAGCCAATAGATTGTGCAAATAGGAAAATGCAATATTTTTGTTGAAAAATAATCATTGTAAAATGCAGTAGTGATACTAAAGTTTTTCAGTTTTTGTTTAGATGGTACGCCTTATTTGGCGTTATTACCGCTTATGACAATTATGCCAAATTTAAAAAAGCGTCAGTTCATAAATCAACGTATATCTTCGAAATTTTGAATATAAAATTCTAGTTTTTTGCAGGTATGCCTAAAATTATATTTACTTTAGGATAATGGCAAAACGTTTATAGGGTACTAGCAGCTTCGCTGCCAGCCTTTGACTGGCTTTTAAATGTACCGAAAAAATGGCTGAAGGGAACATCAAACGTTAAATTTAAAAACTGCATAGAATTTTACTCTGCAGAACAACTTCATAAAAAATAGTTATTACGTATAACAAAATTACAATGAAATAAGCAATTTCCTTAATACAAATATTAATTATCCTAATAAATAAATTAACCAACTTCTCTTTGAAAAATCTTAAGAACTCAAATGGTATAAAGGAGGTTAAGAACTTTGTTTCCTAAAAAATATCACTCAAAACTTTTCAATATGTTAAAAACAGTGAAATGAGCAATAAATAACATAAAAGAATACAAAAAACAAAAAATCATATATTTTCAAGAGAAAAAAAATACATTTACTAAGAGTATGAAATGCTAAAGTAAGGTTACTTTAATATAATAGAATAAAAACACCGCTATAAAAACATTGCGCCAACATTTAATTGGATTAAAATATTACTTAAATTGAATATCGAATTAAAAACATCATACCAACGTTTAAAAGAATTAAAATATTACTTAAATACTTTAGAATAAGTTTTATAGGATTTAATTATTTAACATTTAAACATATGTGGCAATAAATATCTCAGGAATTTTTGAAAACATTGTATTAATTTTTTAATAAAAGTTGAAATATACAATTATAAAGTAAAAGAAAATTATGTACTCACATTTTTTAAAGTATTTTACCTGTCGTATATTCATAAGTACCACAAAAAAAAAAAAAAAAAAAAAAAAAAAAAAAGGTCTTCTAGCGATCTTCTTCATCTGTGATCCACATCTCTCGCACTTCACTGAAGAAGCAATTAGCGAGGTTTTCTCCAAAAATTTAAAATAAATTTCATCTGACGCTATTAACAATTTATAAATAAATCTTTGATTAGGAAAGCCAGGTTGGCCAAAATAAGGTCTCAAAGGACAAATTTTTTTATTCCGATACCAATAATTCTTGGTAATTACCAATAACAACATTCATCTTCGAAACGGACATATCCATTCCATTTGAAATCTGAGGAATTCGAATAGATGAATAATAAAATTTAAAAATGGCGCGGTAATGCACAAATTTTCAGTAACCAATCAGGAAGCTGATTACATCACGCATAGAATTAAAATTATTTAAATAATCATTCATAATAAAATCATTTTTAAAACAAATGCAAAATTAAATTGGATTTTAATATTTAACAGCCATAAATAATGTTTAAAACATTAGATTAAATTTATAGATATTAATAAAACCAATTACTTAGTAAGTAAGGTGACGGCATTGATTACATCATCCACAACATAAAATTATATAAAATAATATAAACAACAAAATTTTTATTTCAAATAAAAATGCAAAATTAAATTGATTTTTAATATTTAGAAGCCATAAATAATATTTTAAACACGGAATTTATGCATAATAAAACGCATTATTTTTTAAATAAAATGACAACAAAGTATCGGTTACCATAAACAACTTATCCAGCAATGGGTTTACCACAAGTCATATTACTCGCCAAAAGAAAATCGCCAAAATCCGTGCAACCGTCTACCAAAGTAGCACCAAAAATTACAATGAAATAAGCTATATCCCTTAATACAAATATTAATTATCCTAATAAAAAAAAATTACCAACTTTCCGTTGAAGGAAAAAAATCATGCACAACTTTTCAATATCTTACAAACAGTGAAATAAGCAAAAAATAACATGAAAGAAACTCAAAAAACAAAAAACTCCACGCAGAATTTTACTCTGCAGAACAACTTTATCAAAAAAAAAAATCAATAAAAATGTATATAAAAATGACAATGAAATATACCAATCTCTTAAAAACAGTGACATAAGAAATACGATGAAAATTTGTTGCCAAACCCATATTTCTAAAAGAATGAAACTATTCAAAATCATGTGATTTCATCAAAAATCTATCAACAACAATAAAAAAGGAAAATTGTTGCCAAAATTACATTTTTAAAGATGTGAGAAGTGTACTCGGAAGCTTCATTTAAAAAAATTTTAAAAATACAAAATATTATCATTTTGCCCAAATTCTTTTTATAAAAGCAGTCGCAAAGATGAAAGTTTAACGTGTCCAAAAATCAAATAAAAATAAACTGTACATTTTTAAAAATAAACTTTTTTAGGAAAAATCCCGTTGAAAAGGTGTTAAGCTCCCTTTGTTAAATAAATTCGTATTTAATCGATTGACTGAAACACAAAATTTATTTTACGTTCGTAAAATAGCTAAGTGCCTACGTTTCATGACGATGTGAAAATGGAGTGTGTAGAGTAAATTCTAGCTTTCCTATAGCCCATTATGACTCAAAATGACTCGATTTCGTCACAAAACATAAACTAAAAAAAATTATAATTCGAATTTCGAAAAAATCGCTTCGAGGTGCACTGGCTCTTGTCTAGATGCACCTATGTACCAATTCCGTAGCCGTGGGTCTATTAGCTTACGCACAGCGCGAACGAAAGGCACACACACACACAGAGAGAGACTCTTTGTTTTATTATATGTTGAGATAATTCAAATTTTTTTTCGAAAAATTTGTAAAACTTCTTATAAAAAATAAAAATTTACAAAACAGATTAGAAAATACCTGCGAGTTTTATTTGAATTGAACCTGAATTAAAAATATTATAAAAAGGAATCAAGTACATTTAATTAAAAAGGGAATAATTATTATATACCAAATTCAATTAATATCAAGGAGCTAACATTTTGAGAACTAATTTTTAAAAACTACTCGCGCGAATTTTACAAAACTTGCGCTTTGTCATAATTTGAATCGTACTGTCGAACTATGGAAAACAAATAGGTATACCATTTTAGAAAAAGTTCGATTTTTGTGTCAAAATACCTATATTAGAATTATGCTGTATATAAAATCTAATATACATCCAAGTTTTGCTTTCGAGGCGCGAAAAATGCAATTTCGTCAGTCGAGCAAGTTGTACATATAGCTGAAAGAGTTTGCATAAATTGTGTAAAGCATTCTTTCTCTCATGTGTTCCGAACCGATTTTACCTGAATGGTACTATCGAATTTTATTACTTTTTAAAATCTTGTACTCGGTGTAAATGATTAGGAAAATTAGCATTATAAGAAACAGTAATGTTCTGTTATCAGGACCGGATTTAGAAATATATGTATGCATGTATGTACTGATGGATTTATGTGTTTAAAATTAAGCATGTATCTATGTAATAGATTCCGAAGCAGAACGCAAGCGGTTGAATCCGTGATGAACAGTCAGAATTTAGATGTAGAATGCTGAAACTTCGATTCACAAGGAATAAGGAATTTGTCAGTCAAGGTATATTTAATTTAACTTTTATTTCAGTAAACATGTTGTGGCCACAAACAAGTTGGCACATTTATTGATTTATTGTGCCTATTCCAAAAAGTTTGCATTTTTGATAACTTTGCAGCAAGAAGGATGCAGCAGCCAGGCCAAAGCGTTGAAAGCAAGTGCGTTATGCTCAGAGTGAAATCTTAATTCAGACTGAGTTAGTTTTGATTCTCTTCTCAATGCATTTTGATTGGATGGTTAATATTGCTGTTAAAATTACTATTGGCTGTTTAAGTTTTAGTCTCATTTACATCATCAGAATTATGTAAGAGTCGTTTGACATAGATTTTTCTCGAAATGACGCAGTGCAAATAGAGGTTACTATTTTTAGAATGCAGAAGGGAATTAATTTTCTCTGCCAATTCAATCTTTTACATATTCCTTATTTTTCTTACATATATCTAAGCACGAATGTATATGTGTGTATACATAGACACTTATATGCACATACACACGCGCATACCTTCATAATTTCTGCATACGATTCCAATAACGAAACAGTACCTAGGAAACTTCAGTACTGAGGAGAATTTCATATAGAAGCCAAAAAGTGTTTTATGCATTATATATTAATGATGTAAATGTTAACGAAAGTTCTTGGCATAGAAAAGTATGAGGGTCTTATTAATAACATGTTGTTTTTAAATGAACCTCTTCGTGACGTTGTTTAATGTTATCCAAATTAGCGGTGCCCAAGTGAGCTTAAGGGCCCCAACTACGTTTATTCACCAATTGAAGTGTCACAACTTCCAAAATAATTACATTTCCTATTTATTTTATTGTTACAGGAAGATACATAATGTATTTCAGTTTGCACCGTTGTGAGTCATAGATGTAGTAGAAAATAATTTACAAGGCAGGTTGCTACAGCGATTCTTACAAACCTAAAATTGGAGAATAGATTTTCACATAAGTAAATATTGTTACGAAATGTCAAGGCGCGGTAAGATAGCTTCCCCGCGAAGCAGGTTTAGGGTTGCCATAAAATGGCAAGGCAAGGCAAGGCAGGGTTGCCACATTTGCAACAAAATTGGCGATATGCCATGGACGGATGGAGAACCTTCTGGAACGAATTCTTACTGGTAAATTCTTACTTAAATTTTCCCAGAATGTTCTCGAACACAAGCCAGAAGCTATATAAACCCTGCTGGTACGAGCAGTCGAGTCAGTCAGTCCGTGCCGCGTCGATCGAGTTGACAGTCGATCGGGGAGTGCCGAGTGGGTCATCGAGTGCACTGAAAGCACTGAAAGAAAATTACGTAGATTTTTCCCATAAGTAAATATTCCCAAACATAATTATCTTACTTGTAAGTTCCAGTTTACTGCAGCCCACCAGCGGCCGAGCGGTAAAGTCGTTGAACACTGATAGTTCGGCTGAGGTTCGAATCCCGCGAACGGGCTGGCTGCATGGGCATTTTCGTGGTTTTCCCCATATGTAACGTGTATACGAGCCAGTTTCCCTTAGAAAATCCTCCACGAAAGGCATCCCTCCCCTTAGGCAGATAGCCCTAGTGTGCTTTGCCATAATTAAATACACCACACCACCAGTTTACTGCAAAGAAATATAATAATTCTGGCTTTCTTCTTTTCTTGTTAGAATGAAACGAACAGTTTGAAGTCATACAGATCAAGGTGTATGTTGGATGATCGTTTTTAGTGTCGTTTCTGAGTAGATTATTAAAGATAACAATATTGCTGTTTATTTTATCGAACATGTAAATCCTCAATTGAATTCTTCCGGGGTATATAATGGCAAAAAAAAATGTGAGTGCGTGTTTATTTATGCATTTATCTTTATTTCATATTTTGTGCTGACTTAAGGGATTTTTGAGACACCAACTCGAGTATTTAAAGCAGCTTGTTGCCACGCGGCAAAGCTCGATATTTTTTTTTTTTTCATTTAATCAGCAAACTCTGAAATTTAAAAGTTATACCTTAATTACCACTCAAATTAAGTTTTTTTAATTACCACTCAAATTAAGTGTTGCCACTGCTCAAATTAAGGTATTTTTATCTTCCACGCGCCGGAGTTTTGCTATTCGACAAAGCATAATATATTTATTTTTTCTTTCAGATTTAATTTTTGTGTTAGCGAATAAAAATTAAGCGATTTAGAAGCAGTAAACGTAGATATTTAGCTCTGCTAGAATAAATTACTAACTGTAAGCTGGATTCTTTATAATCACTATACATATTTTTTTTTATAATAGCTACTTTAGCTGACCGCACAGCTGCTAGTAAAATTTTAAAAAAATAAGAGAAATAGTTCATTTTGCTGAACGAAAATATTGTTACCAACATTTCGAACGTTAATTTTAATATTTATTGAAATCTGTCATCTTGTTTGAAAAGAACATTTGATTTTTTGCAGTAATACGAGTACTAAGTTGCAAGTAATATATTTTACTAAATTTGGGTCTTAGTTACAGTATCAGGTTCAGTGTTCCGCCTTACTTGCTTTGGGAACATTCAAGAACCTGACTCGGAACAGGGAGCTTACTAAAGCTATGTTCAATAAATGTGAGAAATAGACAAGATACACAGGAAGGGTATACGAAACCCTTTATTTTTCACTCTTTACAATGATTTCCGGACTTCAGAATACAGAGACCAAACACTTGTGGTCTGAACGTAAGAATATAAAAATATTAACTAAACTCTAACTTAACTTTGGAATAATAAACAAGGGCCTACGTGGAAGATTGGCCGTATATTAACAGGAAGCCGTATGTAGTACAGAGAACTGTTAACACTACAGTACGTTTAAAATTATTAAGAGGATTAAACCTCTGGCCTGGAAGGCAAACAGCAACCGAGTAAAACTGCTAAGGCAAGCGGCCTGCTTCGACTAACTCCTTCCTCTCTCTTGCTTGGCAAAAAGCCACAACTTAAGTACTTTGCGTTCGCCAGACAAATTTGCATAAATAAGTTCAAATAAGTAAAAAGTAAATAAGTAAAAGTAAAAATTAAGTAAAAAATAAGTAAAAATAAGTTAATTCTGGCCGGAAGTAGAAAATAAGAAGTGATAGTAAAGATTTAAAATAAAATAAACGTTAGTAAAACTTAAGATCCTTACAACAGTTATATGAACATGCTTTTTTTTTTTTAAATAGAAACGAGGCAGAAGATCAAAAGCTCTAATTAATATTCAATAATTCTCATGAATGCGTGTTCTTTTGAATGAAGTTTTTATGCATTAAACTTAATTCTTCATAGTACCACATCAATAGCAAATTAGATCTAAAATTCAGAATATTGTACTATTGGAAATTTGGATATTTTCAATAAAATACTATGTTCCAGTTTATTAATCTGATGCTTCTATTGTTTCTATTAAATTTTTATAATATTCTTTTACATTTCTCAGTGTAATAAAATAGGACAAATGTACACTATCGAAATGAACTCTGATTTTGACTAATTTTAAAATAATCTAATCACATAGCACAGAAACGTATATAAGTAGAGGTATACAAGCGGTTATTCTTGTGTCATGGCATCTAAGATAAAAAATGATTAAAAAAAATATTACAGGTATTTAAACTAAGGAAAGGAAATTTATTCTGCTTATTCTTAAAGTGAGTATGTGTATTTAATTATGGTAAAGCACACGAGGGCTATCTGCCTAAGGGGAAGGATGCCTTCATGGAGGACTTTCTAAGGGAAACTAGCTCGTATTCTTAAAGTGAAAGCTAAGTTTTCTGTAGATAATAAAGTATAAAAAATAAGGTATCTAACTAGTTTGAAGGTTTTTTCCCCCTCTAAATGTTTGTTATATGAATTAATGAGTCATTTTATTGAATTGCGCTCACACTTATATACGAGGCTGCTCACTACAAAAGTGATGCAAATTCATTATTTTGTGAAACTTATACAGAAAACTAAAAATTTTAGATCGAAATTAACAAATACATCAACCATCACTAACAAGAAAATAATGAAGATAAAAACATATTTCTTGATTTTACGTTATATATATTAACCATAAGCAGTATGCAGTGAAGTAGGATAATTGGAAAATATTGCTTCACTGGCAATGTATGGCCAAATAAATATTTAAAAAATTATACCCCAAAACTTCTAAAAAATACATACACTATTGAAAGTAAAATGGTATAATTTAATATATCTATAAAGCTAATGTTTTAACTTTTGCTCTGCGTCATGCATAATATTGTACAAACTCAGTATATAAAATTTCAAGTGATTATATAAATTTTACTCTACGTCATGCATAATATTGTACTAACTCTGTATACAAAGTTTCAGGTGATTATATAAGGAACTTTTGGAGTTATTGTTTCTACGAACATAAATCATAAAATGTGGTAATCAAAAATTATATATAAAGATTTCAGATTAACGTTACGTGACATATATACAAAACTATTCACATTGTCGAACGAAAATAAGAAAATACATAATGAAAGTACTTTGCCAGATTTTTCAGACATATCGAAATGCTTAAAATTATTGAATTAAAAAATAACAAAAGGGGTGAAAATTACATCTTTAATTTGCCCTTTAACCATTGACTTATCCTGCTGACAGTAGCTTCCGGTTTGTCCGTCTGTCAGAAAACTGGTATATCTCCACTTGCAATCAGCATATCAAGAAAAAGTTGTTTTTGATAGCTAGGAATGGGTCCTTTAAAAATATTAAATCAAACAAAACCGAAAACGGTCCTTTTTGATCCTCTAATAAGCTTTTGTTTATTTTGATGAATATAACTGATTATTATGCATATAAATTAAACATAATATTTGCAGGAAATGGAAATGAAACTGTTTTACACGAAATGAGTGATACGTATAAAAATTAACCATGTAAGTAAATTATCGCTTCAAAGATCAACACGCGAGCGCGACGATGTGTAATACGGCAATATTTATTCATAATTATTTATTTCTAAGTCATGTGATTTATGAATTTAGATACTGGCTTTAATTTTGGATAAATGTATAGTAAGAAATTTGTAAATATAATTACTGTTAAATTGCAATATAATTAATTTCAGTCAAATGTTGAAGTTATTGCAAATGAAATGTTTCAGGTGGATAGTAATGTGATTCTAAAAGCAAATCGAATAGTATTTATATTTAAAGAAATTACTTATCTTTTTACCGTTAAATTCACAAGTGATAAAAATGTTAGTACTAGTGAAAGGGAAATAAAGTCGGAAATTTCTCAAGAAACTGGAAAAGATTCTTTGTTTCTATCCCGTCTTATTTTTATCAGACGGAAGTTTTACAAAGACTCAAAATAAAAAAAGGGATAAAATCTTAAAAATAATAATAAAAGATCGATTAAAAAAAGGGGGAAGGAAAGAATAGATTATTTTTTTCCCAGTCAAAGACTTATCTCAAAATCCTAATAGAGTTTATAACAACAATAAAAGTACAGAAAAAGGTTCAGCTAAAGTACTCGTTCAATCTAAATTTCTAAAACTTTTATTTCCGATAGTTAAAACAAGATAATAACTTTTCAGAAATTAAAGAGTGAATAAAACTTCGGAAAAATACAGCGGAAACAGATAAATGTCATCGTTTTGAAACTTCTTCAAAGCATCTTCAGATTTGTTCTTCAAATCCATCGAATGATTATGGAGTTTTACTTTGTAGTACGCGAACATTTAAAGAATATTAAGCAAATAACTTTGTTAAAGGTTAGCTGATTTTAAGTTGTTTTGGGGTGGGGGGAGTCTGTTATTTTTAATAGGATTGGGACCTGATCGCTTGCAAAGTATGCAATAAATGAAATTTAATATCATATTTTCAATAATAAAATATAAACATTTTTAGCCCAAAGGCCGTTAGCCCAAAAGGACTATTAATTTCATTTTGGCATGTTGACGGCACAATGAAGAATGTGCATAAATGTATGTATATTTCTCACATTGTGATAAAACGACGGTACCGAGAGCCATCCAATTTTGAATAACGTACGTCTCCACCCGAATATGGGAAATCTGGAAGCCCAAATTTGGAATTTTTTATTATCCATTTCATATTTTGTAAAAGTTTAACGAACTTTTGATTAACGAATTCAACGATTTCAAAGCGAGCAATGACAACAGTGTATGGAAAAAAATTCTTTTTTCTTTTCAGCGTGCGAGACTGTGTATCGGAAATTCTAAAGATATGCTCATTTTAAAATTATTTTTCGATATTGCTGTTGAATTTTATTTTATGGTTTAAGTGCGAAGAGCATACTTAAAAAATAAAGGTAGCACACAAATCGTTAAAAAAAGCTCCTTTGGGTGTAATGTAAAATCTGAAAGCTTTCAGAATTGTTTTATATGTATATATTGTTCCTAAACGTGTGCAAGATTCATATTTATGGAAAGGCAAAATGAATTGTTTCCACGCAAACTGCGGAAGTATTCAGCAATGAATGCCTTTTAATAATAATAAAAAGTAACAAATATTAATTGAAAAATTCTGCTGCATATGTCGAATGTGCATTGTATTATATATTGTCTGTTGTATTGTATCAAGTGCAAGGTACAACTGTTGATATGCTGTAAAGACTTATAATAACCGAGCGTAACGAAAACAGAACAGTTCTTCGTTTGTAACAGATATAAACATTTTCTGTTGAATTTATATAAACCCTCGTTTATTTTACACCTTGACCTCCGAGGAGGCATGATTTCATATCTGACATGTCGCCACAACAGGAAATCTTGCCATTTAAAAACTCACGGTTGGTGTTGGTGTATTTAATTATGGCAAAGCACACGAGGGCTATCTGCCTAAAGGGAGGGATGCCTCTCGTGGAGGACTTTCTAAGGAAAACTGGCTCGTATACACGTTACACATGGGGAAAACCACGAAAACGCCCATGCAGCCAGCCCGTCCGCGGAATTCGAACCTCAGACCGAACTACCAGTGTTCAGCGTCTTTACCGCTCGGCCGCTTGTGGGCTTAAAAACTCACGAGGTTTCTAATTCATTATGCACGCCGACTGGCCAAATAGTAGATTTTAACTACATCAATTCCATGCGCTGAAATCTCAAGGAATCTGTTAAGATTACTAATTTCAAATTACATTTCAAGCAGTAGAATGCGTGAGAATATCAATATTCTTTACTACTGTAAGCATAAACCATTATAGTAAATTATTAAATTTTTTAATTATAACTTTTACTTTCAGAACAACATATGTAAAGCCTGTTCAATGGTCATTAGGTGAGAGCTAATGAACATCCTGCTATTAAAACAAACTATTAAAAGTAAACATCGTGCTCAAAATCTACACGACTGTTGCGTCTTGGTTAGGTTAGGTTAGTTGGATAAGGCAAAGTACACGAAAGCTCCCTGCCACAGCCACCTGCGGGAACATGACTTTGTGGAGAACTTTCTAAAACAAGCTAGCTCATATTCAAGGTGCACGTAGCAAAACACAAAAAAGCCCTAGCAGCCAGCCCATTCATTGGGATTTGAATACCCTTACCACGAAATAGCACTATTCGAGTACTTAAATTATTTCAGTATATAAACAAAATCAGTTTTGTATTTCAACAGCCTGTTAAGTGAGAAGTTTCGTAGCTCATTTATTGCTTAGCTTCTTCAGTGCGCCCAACATTGAATGAAATATAAATCTATAATAAAGGGCTTTGATGCACTTAATTTCACCAGAATTTTGTTGCAAACACCATCAAAGAATATCCTTTTACCAAAAAGGGGCGCAAATAATTTTGTCCGAATACATCAAATATTCTATGAAAGATGTCTGAAAAAGATCAACTTTGCTTCTTCGTTCAGAATATTTCATCGATTCCTTAAATAAGTGGATGGAATCATGAAATCATTTTACAGTGTTTTGATGGATGACGCTGAAGGAAGACAAGTATGCATTACTGCTGTCAGAAAAACAAAAAAAGGACGGGAAAATATGGGTAGGAATTTGGGTTCTCTCATGATGTTTAAAAGTTAGTATTTGCAGGATAGCGGTTGCATTTTACGATACATAAAGAGACTCTAACGCAAATATATTTCATGAAATTTTTAAGCCGCTCTTATTGTTGTGATGCATATACTATTTTTTATATGAGCTTCATTGACATTATGATTTAAAATTAAATTTTTATTTTTCTCATCTCGAAAATTTTGTGTTAGTTTTACATCTTTATCTAGTTACATTTCTTGTCTTCTGATTAATATTATTAAATCTTTTTTAACAATGCATATTCAATAACTATATAAAGATTATCTGGTAAAGAATAGAGCAATGTTATGGTCACGGCTTTTGCACTGTAATTAACAAAAAAAAAAAAACAAAAAAAAAAAAAAAAAAATTCATATTTTTAACTGATCTAACTGTGGAATATTTGGTTTTAGACTTTTGGGCTGTTTAAATTCTGCTTTCTTACTGAAAGCAGTATGTTCAAACAACTATTGTAATAATAATAACCCCAGGTCCCTATAGTAATAATCCTAGGTTTTATCTGTTATCATTTTACTCGTGAAATTTTGCTTTACATGTAAGGATATTTTGGTTAGCTGTCTGTTTTGCCTGATTTCATCATAGACACCTGTTTAGTAGTTTGATTTTTTTTATTGAAATTGACTTTATTATTTGGTTATTTGTAACTTTGTATGTAATGTTATTACATATCATAATTTCGCTGAATGTTGATCCTTTATCAAACATATGATGAGCAGATATGAAATATTATCTCAAAATGTTTTTGAAACGCTTCTTATCAATAAAAACACATTCGTACATTTTTCATTTGTCTAAAGAATCAACTAAGTTTAATGTTTTGTGCGGAGAAAAAAAGTGTTACCAGTAACCAAAATTTAGAACAAGTACGTGAAACTCTATGGATGCGTTACAAATTTAAAATTGAATTAACATTTTTCTTACAGAACAGAACACTAGAAGCTAATAATTATGTCCAGAAAGATTTTAAAAACCAATTAAAAGAGGGAAGATGGAAGAAAGATGAGAGTTTGTTAATAATGAGAAAATTCTTTAATAATCCTTCTCCTAAACTCGCGTCTATCCAATTTTCTCTCAATTGCGTTTTTTCCTCGTTAACTGTGTGTTACCTAAATGCTAAATTAAAATAATCTCAATTAATATTATCGTGAAAGATGATTGGAAATTCAGTTTTTCCCCAAACTCCGGATTAAGTGCATTTTTTATAAATGAATTTCCTTTTTATTAAGAATCGTTTACACTTGATTATAAAAATTAGATAGGTTTGAAATTAATTGTAATCATTACGGTTACATGTAATAGTAGAAAATATTATTTGCTTCAGATATAAGAAGTGCAATTAAATGCTATTATTGTTCTTGCTATTAAGTCTGATTTTAATCGATACTATATATGGTAGATTAATAATTTTTTTTGCAAATAACTATGCGTGTTTCGATGCATTTATTTAGAATATTTCTTAATATGTTCTTAAAGATACGACTGAACATGTTTTTTGTCCTTCTGAATGAATTTCAACTCCTTTTAAATGTGAAAGTGTTCATGGTTGTGTTAAATGTTGTTTTCTACCATTTTTCATGTTCTATTATATTAATATTTCGCACATGCAATTTAGCTTTTAATTCCCTTAATCCATATTGGATCATTAAGCTTAATATAGGACGGCCCAATAAGTTTCTTTAAGTAAAAAAGAAAACAAATAGACAAGCTGTTGTACAACTCCTTTGAAATATACTTAAGTTGCATCTGCAGACTAAAACAATGGCCTCTTTTAATTAATTTCGTTAAAAAATGACTTTAAAAAGGATACTTTAAATTAATTTATTTTAAGCAATTAATTAGGATTAGAAATCCATATTTTTTCGAAACAAGTGTATGTTATGCTAGTAGATTCGAATTATTATTCGTAAAATTAAAAATTTCCATGATGAAGATTTCTTTGTCAGGTATTTAGTTTGTATTTTGTAGGTATCCCAAATTCTCTTATGACTCCTTCCATTTATAGATTACATTCCTCTTCAAACCAATTTTGAAAAATAACTATTCGTACAGTGATATTAAAGTGACATTTTTACTGATTAGGGAATACATTATTCTCTAATTTTCTGTGGTTTTCTTTAGTATTATTTTATAAAAGTAAAATGGCACACAACATCCAAAATAGGGTTTCCTGACTAAAAGGAATTTCATCTATGTTATGTTTCCTTGGCAACAGTAGAAGCAATTGTTACTTTTGTATAAAATTCTAAATGGAAATTAGCCTATAAAGTATCTTTTTGCTGTTGGATTTTAGTGGTTCTCTTATGGGTATTCAAAACTGTGACGTAAGATGAAACCTTTCTTTATAAAGCGCACTTCTTCTTTTAGCAGAAATAATCCCCAGATTTTTTTAAAGTAGAACAGTTCCCTTTTTATCACTTGAGTGAAAATTTTAATTGTCTTTTAAAGATCAATGTTTATGAAACGGCAGGAAACTGTCTAATGGATCAAGAGGCTGTTAATATATGATTTGTACGTCTGATGGAGAAATTGATGAACCTGAAATGGTTATGATTTTTCAGTTAGTGATAAAGCACAGATTGCTGCTGCTTCTGTCAAAAACTGTAACATATCAGTACCATGGGGAGAATCTGAAACAGAAAATACAGCAGGAACTATAGAAATTTTATCAAAAAGCTGTGAATAACCTAATTTTGAAATCAAAGCCCTCAAGTGGGAAAAATATAAACCCCAATTCATGCTCTCATCAAGCTGTATTCATTTTCAAGGCCATCAAAATGTAGTAAATGTTTTCAGGAAAAACTGCTGTTGAACGTTTTCACATGATGGTTGAAGGCATAATATCACATGCAATTGTAAATGCTAACCGGTATGCAAAACAAATAAACTATTATTTATTTAGTGTCACTGAAAATGAATTCAAGCAATTCCTAGGTGTTTTGTTTTACAGTGGATAAACATGTTTCACCGCGTGAAACAATGTATTGGGACCTGACACTGCTACACATATTCTGAGTTAGGCTATGTCCAAGAATCGATACAGTGATATCGTACTTTATGTTCATTTGAATGACAACTCTAAAATCGTTAAAGATGACCTTTACTACAAAATTTGAAAAATCTTACAAAATTTGATTATTGTTTTTGTTTGAAAAAGTTTTGAAACCCGTAACTTTCGGATGCAAATCATGGATTTCAACATCTTACGATGGGTACTTCTTCAATATTATTCCCTACGAAAGGAATAAAAAATGCAAGGAACCCCTTTCTCAGAGTGTAGTGGAAAGCTTGCTTTTGGTAGTAGAAAATCCGAATTTCACAGGATATACGTGGATAATTTTTCACATGTCATGGGTTAATTTTCGTTTTAAAGAAAAACGAATTTTGTGCAACTGGAACTGTACGAGATGATCGAATGGCAGAATGTACACTTGTGCCTTTGAAAACATCGAATGAAATCGGAAACACAAAAGTGAAAGGAAAAGCGGAGTGCAAGGTGAAATGAAAACGATGTTCCCTTTTGTGTGACTTCATACAAGAAATACAGAAATGGGAGCGGAACTATTGGTCAGCCACGTAGAAGTTCATTTTAGTTCCATCCGAGGAAGAAAGGGGTACTGGGCCCATTTCTTGAGCTGTTTTGAAACACCTCTCATCGCAGCATTGAAAATTACCGAACCGTTTTGCCTCTTGAGTAAGTAAGTAAGCAAAATTTTTGTAAAACTTAGTAGTTTACTGGATCGTTATCCTATTAATACGACACCCTGAAACTTAATAAAATCAAAGCAATGTGTGAACATTTTTGTTTTACATGTGTTACTACCTCATATTATTGATGTGTCTGAAATATTGGGGGAAATGTTTGAGAATGGTCCAGTATGGGTTAACCCTTTCCGGCACGCTACCTTTTAAAGTCGGAGTTTTGATTACAAAAAAAAGGTAGGCAGTCTAATTAGGCCTAGAGGAGTACACAAGTAATATTTTATAAAGATAGCACTTATCGTTTTAATTCTGTGGGTGTGCCCAAAGTGGCACACTGATTGAATAGAGCTTCGAAACGTGTGCTGAAACGAGCGTTGTTGTCAATGAACTGACCGATGAGATGCGGAGAAACAAAGAATAGACTCTCAGATGTCCTAGATTATCGGTGAGCCCGGTCTGGGCCCACTTAGGGTCCGCCGTTTAATTTTAGGCAAGATTTCAAGGTAAAAATTTAAAACTAATATAGAATAAGGAGATTAGCATACAGCCAAAAACATAACATAGAAATTTCTTTTAAAACAATTCATTTTCTGGAAGATTTCTTTGAATCTGGAAGATTTCTTTGAAAAATGAGGGTCTAAAAAACTAAATATATGAACTGGTTTGTGTTGAGCTGCCATCTACTATAAATAAAGAAAGTTCAGAGTAACCTATAGAAACCTATAAATCCTTTTTCAATCAATTTTTCTGTGCGTACAGAAAGAAATTTTTAGGTGTGTCTAGACTGGACACACTGTCTAATAATTAACTAAATACTTACAATTCCTACTTCCATCAAAAATTCGCCTTATTGCTCCTATCTGCACAAAGTTCGTTAGATATGTTTATGCTTTTATGAAAGGTAAAATGACACTGTTTTCAGATATGTAATAATAAAAGTTTAACAAGAATTAAATTTCTATGATGAAATAATTTCTAAACTTTTATGTTATTGATGATTCGTTATAATAGATGTTAAAACTACTGTTTAGAACTATTCATCAGTTTTCATTCATATTAGAAGATATACATCTGGAGATTATCTTGAAGATTACTTCAACTATTTGTTATCTAACAACCCGTGAACATGCATAGCTGCAATGAAAAGTAGAATGCATTGATAAAATTATCCTTTTATAAAAAAGGGAGCGTTATATGAAGTTTGTTTGGTATTTTATATGCAGCCACTTAAATATCCGAAAATGTCAAATTATTAGATATTTTGTAGTACCGAACTAATTTTTTCTTACAATATATGTTAGGTTTCTTTTTTTTTCATAAAAATTAAATAGTTCTAAACTGATTAATTAATATTTAAGCGAGAATGTGGAATAAATGTTTTAAACATTTAAATGTTATAGAATAATAAATGTTTTAAACATTTATTATTCTATAAATAAATACAATGAACCAAAAATTTTCAGTTGGTGTTCATATAAGTAGAATATGAACGGTATTGTTTCGAAATAACTATCATGCATATTTATACGAGAGAGTACGCAGTAACACAAAATTTCGTATTTCAGAATTTTAGGTTTAGAGGGAAAATTTACTAATCATTGATTACCTGGGAGTTAAAAAATTTCACGCAAGGACTGATAATGTACAAAATTAAATCAAACTAGACAATTAACAATATATAAATGCACCAATCGGTAAATGTAGCGATTATGTTCTTACTAGATTACCTAGGTGTGCTTTTGGATATTACAAATGTGTAAATACTTGCATTTATCAGTTTCTATGACGTTCGAATTTTCGTGCGTTTTTTAAGACCGATATCAAGCATTATTCAGCAGTTATGAAACTTTATTTGGAACTCTTATCAGAAATTCATGGGTTCAGATCAAGAATCCACACGCACGCAAGAAAAAATACGTTTAAAGGGCATAAAAATTTGTTTTGCTTTACCTGAAACTCACTGTTGTCAAGGCCTCCCGTTGCATTTCAATGTTAACAATTTATTTTCAATATTTTAGTGTCTTTCAGACTTAGATGTAAGCTATGTTAACCTGTAGTGCTAAAATTAAAAATTTATAAGATATTTCGCACATTTATATAATTTTGAAAGTATAGCCAGTTAATTCTAAGTTATTTCTTAGTATAAATTAGTACTCCTTGAGTACTTAATTTATTATTTAATTATTTGTCATTAAATTAATGTATTAATGTTTTATTTATGTATTAAAACTTTTTTCAACTTTTGGTTAATTATTGTTTGTTCTTGTATTATTTACTTTCGTTCGTATTTCCTGATAACCTTCTACAAGAATGCGGCACTTGTAACTTTTAAGTCATAATAATATTTACAAATTTAAATATGTCCCAGTTGGAATTGAGCAGATATATTTATATACGTGACTAAGATTTTAAATATAACGGTATACATTTCCACAGCATTATACAAACGTCTTCAACTTCAAATGCGTTTTCTCCCTTAAGATGAATAATACGTTCATTTCCTTTTAAAAAGACAATTTTGATTACCTTTCTCACATAAAATATTTCTTTTTCCTTAGGAAAGAAAAATTTGAGTGAAATTTCTGTATTTGAAAATCTTTAAGTAAAATCATGTTGATCTTAATACCGTGTACCCCAACATTTCGGTATTATGACAACTGGCATCACATTATTAGACGTTAGAAACATTCTTTTGTCTCTGTCGTGTTAAATCCTCAATGCCGAAAACATCATTAAAACTCTTGTATCTTTTTCATCAAATTTTGAATCTGAGTGATCAGCATATCTTTTCCAAAATCATATACATGCTAAGTACTTAGAAATTACTACATTAAATAAATATTTGAAGGTTTTAAACAAAATATAGGAACACATTTCCTATATCAAATAAAATCTTGAAAAATGTAAGACACCTAGAAAATAATTACATAAAAGATGTATGTCCTTGAAGCATGGAAATAATTTTTATGATTTCAAAGCTTGATAACAATTATTTAACTGCTATATATACGTCAATAATTTAATACATCATTTGATAATCAATCAGAAAGAGAAGGTCCTCTACTGTAAAGTTTATCAATAAATTTGCCTCCTATATAACATAAATAAAATGTGCGAAAAGTTTTATTCTTAAATACTAGCAATTGACTTAATTACAGCCTCTAAATTACGCGATTAATAATTATTACATTTGATTAAAAATGAGTTTATTACGAGCATCAAGCGTATTGAAAGTAGTTTCTGAAAACTTTACCCAAAATTCTCAAAATCCCTTTTAATTATTGAAAATGCGGAAGACCAAGATGTAAAAGATGGCAAATCAAAACTATTTTCTAATAATATGAAAGTCAGAGGAAAGAAAATGTATTTTTCTTACCAGCTGTCGTTTCCACTTGATCTGTACTAAGAACAATAATCCCAAGAAAAGCGCAAAAAATTACAATTTTGCGCTTAGATCGAAGAATTCCAGAGTCACAGTTAATGCGCAAAATCATATTTTTCTTCATATTTAAATACAGCCAAATGAATCACAAATGTAAACTTTTAATTTAATCACTAGTGATTTTCTTCTGCAGGATGCACATCAATTCAAAGATCACCCAGATACTGTAATATCCCATATTATAACGACTCGAGTATAAGTTTCTTGGATCAAGTTATCAGAAGTTTTCACTGTATCCATCTTTACGTTGAGATTTGCACAATTTTTTCTCAGTGTGTCCAATAACCAGAGCTCCCATAATATTTTTATTCGTTACAGTTTTATAATGGTTTACATCATTTAAATCTCATGTATTATTTACAATCGATCACGAGGCGGTGTCAGATTTTACAAATCACTAGTTCTTATTTTTGGTACTACACAAAGAAAGTTTATGATGACACTTTTGCATATCAAATAACTGTCACTCACACAATCTTATAAAGGTCTTTAAATTTGGAACCTGTAGATCAAGAACACGGGCGAAGTTGAAAATAGTTCCATTTCACTTGCACCACTGGTTCCTACAAGAAGTTCCAACAAAATAAAAAGCAAACGTCCGAAGTTAATGCTTTATAAAACTGCCATCTATTGTAAATCCCCTGCAGAAGACAAAGACCGCCTTAAACATGCGACAAAGGATCATTTAGTCCTCCAAAAAGTACTGTGGACACAGTTGGCGAAGTTTTCCCCAAAGTGGACACAGCGTAAAGCGGGAGTACAGAGAGCAAAGCGAGAACACAGAGAGAGATGTGCAAAGAGGGAGCAACCACTCGAGGCGGCGGAACGACTGGCTGATTGGAGCGACAGCAGCGCCTCTCGAATCGGCCCGGAACGGCCGCTGCGCCCTGCTCTGGCGATCACGTGGTATAGAGACTCTTGGAGGTCATGTGATATAAGCAATAGCTGTTATTATTCGGTTATATTTCCATTCTGCAGAGCACGATTTTTACTATCGGGTATATTGTGTTATGTTGCCGAAAATAGAAAATAATTAAGGGAGAATACACGAGTAAATTGATACGTGACAATCATTTTCTCTGCACTTATTATCTCCTCAAGTTGGCTGTAAATGGTGAAAAGTATAATTTACTGCTGGGAATTTTCTGTTGGAAGAATGTGACTGGGAACTGCAATTATTTTAAAATTATTAATTGCTTCCTGTTTTAGTAATAAAATTCTGCGATGACTGAAATGGGTCTATGAAAAATCCCAACTCACCTGACACACGATCCCAAAAATCTAGTTACGATAATGATCCTGAAATATTGAATAGACGTTTGCATGTTTTTGTAAGCATATCCATATATCATTGCTTGTAATTATATACGTATATATACTCGAAATTTCCAATACGCGTAATTGTTTTTTCTCGTTTATCTACATTTATGTATTCCTATGCTACTTGATGTAATTTAAACATTTAAAAAAGTACAGAAATAAAAGACTATAATATAACTTAGGTTTAAAATATTGTTATTATCTTCACAATGTGAGCTTAAACTGTTTTCAGTTTGATGCACGAAAATATGCAACTGTCTGCAATAAGTAGCACCAGAAAAAAGTGATAGAAATTCTAGAAAAATTTAGCATCACTTGAATGAAAACAGTAGAAGTTTTGTGATTATCATTTCTCGTTGAATTTTAAGTACTAAAAAGAATAACTTAATTTATATGAGTAATGCTTTCCTGGAAACTTTGTACTTACCTTTTTAAATAATGTTGATATAGTTTTATAGATTCAGTTTATATTATTTAAATTAATAATTTAAATAATATATTAGGATAATTTTATAGTTCTTTTTATAATATATGAAGCATTCAAAAAAATTGAGCAATTTTTTTGGTTAAAGATATCTAAACGTTTGGCTCTTTGAAGAACAGATTACACTTTATTCTTACATACTATATTATTATGTATCTGCTTTAGTTAGTATTGTAATTAAAGTGTCTGTGATGACTGATATATCCATTCTCTTGGGTACACTTATAAGGTATTTCTGTCACTTTCTTAGCGAGCCTTCGTGGCGTAGTGGTCTGCACGCTCAGCGCATAATTAATAGGTTTGCGGTTCGATTCTCGTCGTTGCTAATTTTTCATATTGCCTGCTTCCAAAAAAAAAAAACAAAAAACAAAAAAAAAAAAACCTAATATCTATACACTATAATAGAACATAGTTAGCAATTAATATAATAAAATATTAAATAAATAAATAAGTAAATAAATAAAAATAAATAAAGATTGTAAAAAATAATAAAGAAATAAACATGAAGAATAATAAAAGTTTCACTTTAATAAAAGAAGTATGTGCTATTAATAAAAGAATAATAATTATATAAATTAACAAAAGAAGTGTTTTAAATGCTAGTTATGTTTAAGGAGACATTAGTTTAAAATATCAACAATAAAGAAATTCGAAATCCAAAATTAAAATTAAAAAAAATTTTTTTTCTTTAATTAAAATTATTTTTATAAGATAGATTTAATGGTAGAAAAAGCAAGCATTTATATTAAAAAATATATAACCCTTTAATCATCACATATATCGAATAAAAGTAAGTTCTACAATTTTCTGTTTCATGTGAAACACCTACAAGTTTAAAACTTGGCAAATTCGCGAGATGATCTCATTTTTCTAACTAGTGGCATCACTGCAACTAATAGTTTAACTGTTGTATAAATAGACATCATGCTTAATTTACATACTTTTACGACTCATAATGCTAAAATCTGTGATTTAAGTAGACTTTGTAATCAGGCATCTTTAGTTTGTTATTAGTCGCCCAGACTATATAGGGATTAGGGGAGCTTATTGCGGTAATTGAAGGCCCGGATGCGAATCTTGGAGGAGGTAAGGTTGAAACAGTCCGTCCCTTCATAGGAGGCAACGGTTGTCACTTATTAGGTGCCTCCACAATAAAATGGCCACAACTTTTGACATTTTATTGTGGAGCCCACCATTGTCATTGGATTAAAAAAGGGTTTATTGAAAATAGTACTCGAATTCTTTTGAGGCCTCAAAGAGTTTGTTTAATTAGTTTTATAGTGTTTTGTATTAAACTTTGTACCATTAACTCACATTTTGGGTTTCTGCGTTCTGGATATTAAAGTATTTAATCAGCTTTAGAGGAACAACGTAAGAATACAAACTTTATTAGAAGCATTTTGTATGCTATTGAAAACTGTATTTTGTAGAATGACATGACGATGATTTCATAAAGAAGAGAAACTGGCAATATGAGATGTAATTTTTGAATATTTTCCGTACTACGTTGGCTATTTTGTAGGCTTATCATAACTAAATCCAACCTTGGGTAGTTATATCGTAACTAAATGTAGTAATTAAGACACAATAACACGCCGAACAAATACTAATTCAGAAGTCAAAACAACAAAAATCAGCGTTATATTTTCAAAATTTTCACATGACTAGTTTCGATGGTTTTACGGAACCACCAACCTCAGCTGCAAAACCGCAAATGAACGAGATAGGATATAATGATTAGATAAGAAAGCCTGGACAAAAATAAACAAGTGGCGCCATCTGTTGAAGAAACTAGAACTAAAACATAATTTCTTTAAAGGCCGAAGGCAAAGTTGGATTGGAATTAGGATCGTTGAGTAGAATAGAAAGATTTTTTTGAATGTGAAATTCCTCTAGAAAATTCTCATCTCAACACACTAAAATGCACACTCTTGTTTTAGGAGATTATAAAAATTATGTTGTCATTCCCTTCTTTTCGTCAATTAGCTATAAAGTTGCACATATTTTGCAGAAATTTAACTTTCGGGTCGTTTATTCTTCCATCAATAAAATTCCGAGTTCCATACTCAAGGACCCCATTCCCGATATGAATTCCTGGGGTATTTATAGGATTCCTTGCCATTGTGGTTTAATTTAGATTGGCCAAACAAAGACAGCCTTAAAATTTCGCGTCAAGGAACATGAGGCATATGTTAGAGAAAAGGAAACACAGAAGTCTTCTGTTGCTCAACATTGTTGGTCCGAAAAATCACATTTTCATTTTTTCTGCTGCCAAAATTATTCAAAAAACATGTTCCATTGAAGGACTGGATTTTCTAGAGGCATTTCACATTCAAAAAAATCTTTCTGTTCTAGTTAACGATCCTAATTCCAATCTAACTTTGCCTTCGGCCTTTAAAGAAATTCTCTTTTAGTTCTGTTTTCCTGAACAGATGGCACTACTTGCTTATTCTTGTCCAGGCTTTCTTATCTTATCTAATCATTATAACCTATCTCGTTCATTTGCGGTTTTGCAGCTGATGATGGTGGTTCGGTAAAACCATCGAAACTAGTTCTGTGAAAATTTTGAAAATATAACGCTGATTTTTATTTTTTCACTTCTGTAGTAAATGAAGTAACTTAAAGGAAATTTGCTCTGTTTTTTCCTTTATATAAAAAAATAAAAAAAGACTGCTTCTGATGCGCAGTGATTGTCTTCTATTTTATTTTGAAAGGAAAAACAGTATTCTACTATATAGAGTCTATCTCTGTTTATTATTAACTTTTAACTAATATGGTGAAACTTATGCAACTGTGTGATTATACCCATGAGTTTCCAACGCACAAAATCCCATTTTCGTAAAAACATTTTAAAAATAAATCTGTATAGGTTACACTTCATCTGATAAAGCTACTCAAATCTTATAACGCTTACAGTCGTGAAGCGATTTGTCGCTAAATACAAGAACAATGACAAAATCCTAAGAACATTAACTCTACCAGAGCATTGGAATTACAGTACTAGCAGGAGAGACCGCAAATCCGAACAATGACAACTGTTAGAGATGGCAGATAGCGCGCATGCGATACGTACTCGTACGTAGCACGCATGCGATGTCAGAAACCTCTCTCTCTTTAAGGCCCTAAAACTCAGTTTGAACACTAATTTGAATTCTGGCGAGGAATACCGAAAGAAGAAGTTACAGTAAAGACTGAAATCAAAACAACTGGTTAATTAACATAAATTTCCCTACAATCTTAAAAATGTACTTTTAGGTGAAATACGCATAGTTTGTGATAGGTTATGTGTCGTAGGTTAAAGAGACATAGTCTGTCATTAGGTAAAATGTGATGCTGGGACTTTACTTGAACAATAAATTCTAAATTGCTCTGAAAATGGGTCCAATTATTTTAACTATAAATTCAGAAGATTTATCGCTATCATTCTCTTTATTTTCTGTTTGATGTTTAGTAATCCTTGAATTCAGGAATCTAAGCTTGGTATTCAAGAAACTAAAGCTTCAAGCCAAATTTTTGCAGCACTTCTTTTTATTTTATTTTATTTATTTATTTATTTATTTATTTTTTGAAATTATCCCACGAATAACGCTTTGCATGTTGTTAAAATATTTGCCATTCGTTTCTCCTATACCTTATTCCTATGTAAGCTAAACTAAGATATTTTGTTCAAAAGTGTACATTTTTTTTATTATAAAAGATATGATTTATTATTATTTTACTCATTTATTTTGATTTCCTATACACACTTAGGTTGAAACACTCCAATAAATACAGAATAAAGGAATTGTACTCGTTTCTTCTGCGAGAGAAGTATTTCATAAAACCTTTAAAAGGTTATGAAGTCTAAATAAATATGTATTTAGACTTTAGAATAATGAATATTAATATAATGCAAATGAGTAAAACGTTAATTTTAAAAATACCGGGAATATTGGTGAAGACTGTCTTGATTCGCAATAAAAGTTTTATATATATTATGATACAGAAACAGTTGAGACATTTGCCAGAGCAAAGAACTATTTGGGGATATTTTAGAGTTTTATTTCCAACAGAGGAATTATTTTGGCAAGTGTTTCCAACCGTCTGAAGTTAGATTGACTGATGAATATTTTGCAAAAATTAATTGATCTACTGAGGTACTAACGCTGAGTTTTATGGGGATTCATGATGAGCGTGATCCATAAATGTAAAACATTTTTGCAAAACATGCACTAAATGTGCGTAACACTAGTTTCTCAGACAAAGTTTCGCGAAGAAAGTGACAATAAATCACCAAGATTTAGCAAAGATCCGCAAAGAAAGTTCGTTGGGAGAAATGTATTTTACTTTTTTTGATTATTTCAAGAAGCATAAGTATTTTGTCTACTGTGTCAGTGAGTACTTTAAATTTGGGCATGTACATTTCAAGCACATCATTCATTGTAGAGATTTTGTTTGATTTCCAGAGGGTGTGATCACGATGTAGCCTCTGGGAAAACAAGATGGCGGACCTTTTGGCAAAAAAGGGTATGGATATTCTCCAAAAGCCTTCCAGAGACCTATCTCTTCATTCTGCTAAACTTGAGATCAATAGGACTTATAAGAAATCCTTTTGTAATGCTGCTGTTAGTGCTACTGAAAATAATTAACGGAGGGCGCTATTAAAAGCCTACTGTGTCTCGGATTATCCTCTTGCTACTGCTGTGGCTGAGTTTAGACCATTGACTGGACATCACTGCTTTGGCGCTCGTTTGTTTCATTTTATTCTGACTCAATCACATTTTGAAAAATTGGTAATCGCCTTCCCCGGGAATCGAACCACGGACCTCTGGAATACCGGCTCAGTGGACCACACCACGAAGGCTCGCCAAGAAAGTGGGAGAAATGCCTTATAATGGACGCTGCTCATCTGGACGAGTGCTCTGCACTTAAGAGTTTGGACTGTATTGTAAAGAAGTATTGGAGAGCTCGTTGCTTGTCAATGGTCAGGCATTTGATAAATAAATTGTAGATAATTTGCTATTATCACATATTTCGTTTAATTCAAAAATATAATTGAAGAAGCTTAAAAATTCAGGCCTTTTTCAGGTATTTTTTGCTTTCTTCGTGGCATAGTTGGAAGCACACTCGGCATGTTCAGGGTTTGAATCCCGGCGTCATATTTCACAAGTGTACATCTGTGTAGCGACCGAAGGAGTGGCTTCTAGGATGAACCAATGGGCATCCAGTAATTTTTCTGTCATGTCACATGACACCTGTTGCGTGCTTTAAGGTTGAAAATATTTTGCCACGCAGTTTTCTGTACAAAATAATTAAAGCATGTACGATTTCTTCTCAAAATTTTCTTTGCGAAGTTAGATCAAATATACGAAATTATGAAAATTTCACTACCTGGTTGAAAGAATTTGAAATAAATAAAGACATGTTGGATACTCCGTAAAAATATCCATGTGAAATAATACTTAATAAGTGGGAAATAAAATGAAGAAAGAAATATGTGATAAACATCTGGGCCCAAGTGCTATCTTTACATAAAACTATGCATATGAGAAAAATATTTACATCAGTTGTATATGTGAATAGAAATCAGCACTTTTTATTGCAGTCTATATGAAAAAGATGCTCTATAATAATAGCCAATGCAGAATTTTATTCTATGTTAACTTTACTAATATGCATTCGTATCCATTTACTGTGTTAAATTTCACATTTAATAGCTGCTCACTCTTAAATGTACTGTCCACACAAGAAATAATCATCAAACAGAATGAATTTATCTTATTCATAACGAATATATTCAGTTTACTTACTTTTAATGTTAACTTTTAATATTAACAATAGATATAATCAGATCATACACAATATGTATTCCGAATTGATTAAATCTTTTCTTAATTCTTTTGATTTTGAAAAACATATTGTGTATGAGATCATACACAATATGTATTTCAAAATCAAAAGAATGCATGCTATCGCTGAAATAAGAAAACACTATATTCATTATAACACTTCCAGTCCTTCTCAGCTCAATTCAAAAAACACTATACACTTGAATTCTCTTAATCCACATGTGTTAGTAAATGCATAATATTCGAGGCTAATTGTCGCTTGAATCATTTTCTTGAAGTAAAGAGCGATACTATGCAGTGATAATATCAATCCAAATATTAATGCGCGATAAAAATCGCGAAAGTGAAATGTCAGCGATCAATTAAACTCATAAAATGAAAGCACTACAAGATTTTCTACTTTTACGCTATATATTTATAACTGCGAAACAAATGCAAATTAAAACGTGAACAACATACGCTCACATGCACGAATATTTAGCGTCACAAGAGCCGTAGAAGCTCATTGGTCCATTTTCGAAAAACCCTCCCTCAGTGGCTACGTTGATGTGCATATTTCAATATGCCATCCCTCCGAGGACACTTCACAGTTTTTACCTCTCCTGCTTATAATAACCTAATGACTTTTCAAACTTCAAAATGTATAATCGTAGGTTTTTCGTTTATTTGAACCCAGAAAGTATTTCTAGATTGTTTCTTACTCCTAAGATTTTACATAAAAAATAGTGGTGCTGGAGAAACTAACATTTTTAACAGCAAACAACAAATTTATATTTTGTAGGTGCTGGAGAAACTAACATTTTTAACAGCAAACAACAAATTTATATTTTGTAGGTGCTGGAGAAACTAACATTTTTAACAGCAAACAACAAATTTATATTTTGTAGGTGCTGGAGAAACTAACATTTTTAACAGCAAACAACAAATTTATATTTTAAAGTATTCCGTGCTTTGGCTGGAATCCAGTTACCGCAGTTTCTTAGCTGATATAATTTTTGTATTGTAAGATTCATATATTTTACAAACTGTATCATCTTTAGAATCATTTGTATATTGTAAATATCCATGTGAAATATTATTTAATAAGTGCTAAATAAAATGAAGAAATAAATATGTTATAAACATCTGAGCTCAATGCTATATTTACATAAAACTACGCATACGAGAAAAATATTTACACCAGTTGTATATGTAAATAGAAGTCAGCACTTTTCATTGCAGTCCATCAATTAATAAATAACAATTACTATCAAAAATAAATCTAAACGATTTTCTTTATATTTTTGCTCTGGTTTCATCCCTATTTAGAATCAAACCGCAATGGGTCAACAGATCGCAATTGAACCACAGTTCGTTTTGCAGTGTGCTTTTATTTTATGTAAAGCGAGGTGGTAATGTTTTGATATTTTTCTTTTTTGTAGCCCTCAAGTTTTCTTCAGAGTTCCTTGAGAAAGTTTAGAAACCTGAAAATAAATCGCGAATAACATGTTACATCCGAATACTTTATTTGCCTTTCCAAAATCTTACATACTTGTCTTGTCATTTATGAATTTTAGTTACCTAAAACGTGCGTGACTTTCACACCTCCGATTTATCCTTATTATTGAAGCCGACCAATTCCGAACTAAGCATTAGTTCCTTTAATTAAGACACAATAACACGCCGAATAAATACTAATTCAGAAGTCAAACAACAAAGATCAGCGTTATATTTTCAAAATTTTCACATGACTAGTTTCGATGGTTTTACGGAACCACCAACCTCAGCTGAAAAACCGCAAATGAACGAGATAGGATATAATGATTACATAAGAAAGCCTGGACAAAAATAAACAAGTGGCGCCATCTGTTGAAGAAACTAGAACTAAAACATAATTTCTTTAAAGGCCAAAGGCAAAGATGGATTGGAATTAGGATCGTTAAGAAGAACAGAAAGATTTTTTTTTGAATGTGAAATTCACAAATCATTTCAAGCGACTTAAAACATTCGCTTATCCCATCTGTTGCAAATTGTGCCAGATTATATGCTCTTCCCAAAATTCATAAAAGTAGTATTCCTTTCCGCCCCATTGTATCAAATTTAGGTACTGGCTCGTATCCCTTAGCTAAAAATTTAGTTCCTAGATTTTCAACTCTATTAGACAAAAATATTTACACCATAAAAAATTCAATTGAGTTTGTAAAAAAGGTTAAAAACATTTCTCCTAGAAATTTACTCATGGTTTCTTTTGATGTAAAATCATTATTCGCCAATGTTCCAGTGGAGGGTGCATTAAGATGTCTAGAAACCAGACTTCGCGAATTTCATTTCTCTTGCATCGAAATTGATGAGCTAATTTTTCTCACTCTGTTTGAAACAAACACATTTTGTTTTCCAAAATAAATATTACAAGCAAACAGAGGGATTAGTCATGGAAAGCCCCCTCATTCCCATCCTGGCTGATATCTACATGCATTATTATGAATCAAAATTGTTTGAAACTTTAAACTTCCCGGCATGGTTCCGCTACGTAGACGATACTTTTACCCTGTTTGAAGGTAATAGAGATGATTTAAATAAAGTTCTTTCAACAATGAATTCTATTGATCCTGCTATTCAGTTCACTTTTGAACTTGAGACTTGCAATTCTCTTCCGTTTCTCGACATTCTGGACACACGTAACACATCCAACTTCAGTACTACAGTTTACAGTAAACCTTCATGGGTTTGCCTTCCGCCACACTTTAAATCATGTCATCCGACCAAACTAAAGTTAGCTTCATTTTATCCCTAAGTTTTCCGTACTCTTCAAGTTTGCTCCTCCAAACTCGCCCTTGATGAAGAACTAAATTATTTAAAAGCAATAGCTATTGACCGGGGCTTTTCAGCCAACATTATTAATCAAGCAGTTAAAAAATTCTCATCTCAACACACTAAAAGGCACACTCTTGTTTTAGGAGATTATAAAAGTTCTGTTGTCATTCCCTTCTTTCCATCAATTAGCTATAAGGATGCACATATTTTGCAGAAATTTAACTTTCGGGTTGTTTATTCTCCCATCAATAAAATTTCGAGTTCCATACTCAAGGACCCCATTCCGGATATGAATTCCTGGGGTATTTATAGGATTCCTTGCCAGTGTGGTTTAATTTACAATGGCCAAACTAAGAGAGTCTTAAAATTTCGCGTCAAGGAACATGAGGCATATGTTAGAAAAAAGAAACACAGAAGTCTTCTGTTGCTCAACATTGTTGGTCCGAAAATCACACTTTCAATTTTTCTGCTGCCAAAATTTTTCAAAAAACATCTTCCATTGGAGAACTGGATTTTCTAGAGGCATTTCAAATTCAAAAAAATCTTTCTGTTCTTGTTAACGATCCTTATTCCAATCCATCTTTGCCTTTGGCCTTTAAAGAAATTATGTTTTAGTTCTAGTTTCACCAACAGATGGCGCCACTTGATTATTCTTGGCTTATTCTTGGCCATTTGCTTATTCCAGGCTTTCTTATCTTATCTAAACATTACTTCCTATCTTGTTTCATTTGCGATTTTGTAGCTGAGGATGGTGGTTCGGTAAAACCATGGAAACTAGTCCTGTGAAAATGTTGAAAATATAACCCTGATTTTTGTTGTTTGACTTCTGAATTAATATTAGTTCCTTTATTCGCGGATCGTCAAGAAGTCCTTAATTTTAGATTCACTAATTTTGGTGAAACTTTTTTTTTTAGAAATAAGCATTGATTTCCTTTTCTATCCACTGTTTTTGTTGTTTAGCTGAATCTTTTGAATGACACCATAAATTTTTCTGAAATTTTGATCTCTTGATTTTCCGTTCATATACATCGCATTTACCGAATATCGTCTCATTTACTTGACTCGTTCTTAGTGTGTTCTTTATTTCTATCTTAGAATGTACATATAATGGAGTACAAAATTAAGAGATGGAACATCTTTTTGCATATGTCTCGAGAAATATCGGATAGCTATAAAAGAATTTGGGTATGATTATAGCTTATTATATGACAATAATTTGTACAAAACAATAATGAAGAGGTACTTCATTAGCATTAGTTATGGCCAAGTGTCCAATGCGGTAAAAACTTGAGGTTGAAAGATGGCAATGAAAATGTGGCTAGTATAGTCTGTGGTCGCCTCTGATTGAAAGAAAACATGCACAATGAGTAGCCATGCTGTTAATTAGAGAGTTCAGGCGGACCCTTTGGAAGTCGCACTCACTCCTCCAGAAGAGTGTTTAACTTCTGTGTTGGTGCTGAAGTATTGCAATACATCTCTCAAGAGCATCCCAAGCATGTTCAGTAGGAGTAAGGTCAGAAGATTTGGCTGGCCAATCCAATCGGTGAGTATCCTCGCTTTCCAGATTGTCATCAACCAGGTGGGTCCCATGGGGTCGCGCATTGTCGTCCATAAAAATTAACACAAGGCACATAGCAGCATTTAAAGGTCGCACTTAGGATTCCATGATCTCCTGTCTGTATCTCTGGGCATTCACGGAACCGGTGGCAAACACATGGAGCGGGGTACGGGCATCTTGCATGATCCCTACCAAGACCATCACTCCCCCACCACCATAGTGGTCAGTTTCCATGAAGTTGCTGGGATAGTATCGTCTCACAGGTTACCTCCATACCAATAATCCCTGAGAATCAGATTGTAGACTGAATCTGGACATATCCATTAACAAAGCGTTAGCCCAATAAAGATGTCCCCAGTGTTGATGTTGTATGCACCACTGTAAACGCTCTCTTTTCTAAGAAGGAGTAAGTTGGATGGAAATAACGGGCTTTCTGGAATACAATCCTGTCTCCGGTGCTTTCTGGCAAGTGTCTTCCTTGAAACTAATGTTCCTGTGGAGTAGCGAGATTACTAGACAGTTGTGTGGTTGTAGACGTCATCTGGTTCTTGGCTACATGTACCAAATAGCAGTCGTCATTTCTCAATGTGGCTCTCGGGCAACCTTGTCCTGATTTCTGTTAAACTGTCCCGCTATTTTTAAACTGATTCCACAAATTAGAGATGACACTTGGTGTTACATTCTGTTCTCATGCAACCCGAGCGTGGGAATGCCCTGCCTTTAGGCCTACTCACGATTCTCTGTCTCATACCTTCGTCTAAGCGATGACGTGTACTCATTTCCCCTAAAAAACAGCAGAAAAGAACAAGGTTATTAATGAAAGACGATAAAAATCACTTCTGTATTGCAGAGCGGAATGAACTGAGTAGCTGAACGTGGACTTTTATACTTCCTGCTGGCGTAGCGATGCCTGAATGAATACGTAAACTCATCTCAGTGACTTTTTATGGCAACCAACTGTACAGGTGTTGTATGGTATTTTAAAAGAAATATGGAAAATTGTTTTCCAGTGCTTAATTTTATCCACCAGTGTATATACATATACATTTTGATTTTATATTGTACTCTATGTGTAATGAATCTTATTGAAAAGACGGATACCATGATACAATTAATTAAATTACTTAATGCATTAAAACCGAATTTAATTTTTAAAATGAACATGGTGTTATACGAATTCATATTTCAAAGATAGGTTACAGCTCATGGAATTCTGGTGATACATAGTATTTGCAAATATATCATACCCAATAAAGTTTCTTCAGGAACAAGAGGACTAAAGTACAGGGTGATTATAATTAAAGTTTAAGTTTCAAAACGCTATAGAAAAAGAACCACTCATGAAAATGACGCCAAATTTGAAAGGAATGTTATTGAAGAAGGCGGAAAGCGTATGGCAGAAGAAAAAATTTAGTTTCAAAAGTTAGCAACAGATGGCGCTGCAAGCGGAAGAAGGCAAATTAAAATGTTAGTTAAATTTCAGTGTTATAAAGCCGCCAGGTACCAGGCTGTTCCTCATTTCGCGTCTCAGACGTTCGCCATGGGTGTTTCACTGCAGGACCGCGCTCTGCTGGTAAAGCTGTATTACAAGAATGATGATTGTGCAAGAGTAGCTCTGCAAAAATTCAGGACACTGAAGGGTATAAAAGAAGGCGTTGGTCCAATGAGTGTCGTAGGTCTAAAGAAAATGATGCAAAAATTCGAAACGACAGGTTCGTTTGATGTGCAATCTGGTAGAGGGAGAAAACGAGTGCATTCGACGGTAGTTGAAGAAGTGGCCACAGCATTACAGGAGGGGTCGGCCGGTGGTGTGCAACCGTGCAGTGCACGAGGAATTGCCCGAACATTGGACAGGCCTACGAGCACGGTGCTGAAAATTGTACGAAACATCCTGCAATGCTATCCGTACAAAATTGGCCATGTGCAGGAGTTGCTTCCGCCTGAACTGACAGCTAGGGAGACGTTTGCGTTAGAATTCCTGGCTCGCATGGAAGTGGATAATGAATGGCCGTGGAAAATTTTGTGGAGAGATGAAGCCCATTTCCATCTGACAGGATACGTGAATACCCAGAATTGTCGAATATGGGCAACAGAAAATCCACTGGCAACGCACCCCGTACCACTTCATCCTGAAAAGGTCACGGTATGGTGTGGCTTTACGGCATCATTCATCCTAAAACCATATTTTTTCGAACAGACGGGTGCTTCCGGTCCTGTTACTGCAACCGTCACTGGTCAGAGGTATGCGTCTCTTTTGCGCAACCACGTGATTCCAGCTCTGCAACAGCGTGGATGTGTGGATGAAATCATTTTTATGCAAGATGGCGCTCCTCCGCACATTGCACATCCCGTGAAGCAGCTGCTGAGGCGCCATTTCGGAAATGCTCGAATTATCAGCCGTCATTTCCCTACAGCTTGGCCGTCCCGATCGCCTGATCTTACTCCGTGTGATTTCTGGCTGTGGGGATATCTGAAGGATGTTGTGTTCCGTGCTCCAATTGCAAATTTAGCGGAATTAAAGGCACGCATTTCGCAACACATTCTGAACATCACCCCGGAGACACTGCGATCCGTTGTGGAACATGCTGTTTGTCGCTTTCAACTTGTTGCACACAACACCATATTGAACATGTTTTGTGCCAGTCTCGCGACAGTTCCGAACTTCTTTGATGAATGGTTCTTATGCGGTATGTCGCCGCAAAACTCTTGAAACCGATTTGTCCCTTTCGATGTGATATGTACAGTCATGCAAATAAAATTATTCAACAAATCTAATTTGTCAATGCATTTTAATGTGTAACTTCCACCTTAGCCATTGTTTTACGAATCGCTTCTCGTTTCTCGTCGTGATTTTGCCGCTTACAGCGCCATCTGTTGCTAACTTTTGAAACTAAATTTTTTCTTCTGCCATACGCTTTCCGCCTTCTTCAATAACATTCCTTTCAAATTTCACATCATTTTCATCAGTGGTTCTTTTTTTATAGCGTTTTGAAACTTAAACTTTAATTATAATCACCCTGTATATAAGAAACCTTTATTTTTACTTCCTTGTACAAAGTAAAAGGGAAGTATTGTAATCGCGAAAAGTTTCAGGCAGCATATTTCAACAAAAATATCCATTTTGACCGCTATCGAATTCAATTTAACGATATTTTTGCGTGATATCTGTACCTAAAGACAGAATAAAAGACTCCTTTCCTCCAAAAAAATTATAAAACTGCTTTAAAGTGAATTCTGAAGAGAATTTTTCGTGGTATCTGTGCGTACGTATGTATGTATCTCACATAATTCAGAAAACGAGTAGCCTCAGAACGTTGAAACTTTGTATATAGGACTGCTATAACATGTAGATGTGCACCTCGTATTTTGGTTGCAATCGGCCGCACCAAACGTATATAAATATATTTATATATATATCCACTCTGTTACCCGGGTTAGTTTCTTTTCTCTTATATGTTTGTAAATTGTGCATTTTTTGCTTTAGAAATGATTGAATTATGTTGTTCTTCTCTTCCGGTTAAGGTTTTAATGCCTTTAGTAAATAGGCAAGCAATATTTGTACAATTATCAACAATTTAAAAGCTGTTTAAGTGCGGTTAAGCCTTGAGTTTTAAATAACATGGCGGACATATTTGTTGTATATGTCCGCCATGTTATTTAAAACTTTTGAAACAGAGAATAGTAGATTTGTTGCCAATCTAGAGAGACTAGGCTTCGCAACAACAAAGATAACGCCTTCATTTATTATTGCGAATTAAATCATGTTTAACCCTTTCTGGAATTTTGTCGAGGAAATAAGTGTTTAAGATTTACTTCGTAATTTTTATTACAGATATTTTGAGTTCTTATGTATTTTTGCCTTGTCACGAAGTGAGAATCGAATTAATTGGATGAGAAATACTTAATCGTCAGTGAAAAACTGTTTCTTTTTTGTTTTGTTTGCTTAATTTCTTTTATACATCATTCTAGATATATTAGAGTATTTGAATAGAACATGTGGCAACGATTAGATAATTCTTCAAATGATATAAATTTTGTGCATTCTGAATTATATTATGAACGAAATATAACGCTGGTAAGTGAACCTAGCACCAGAGTGTCGTTATGGTAAACAAATATAGTGAATTTTAAAGAGTGTATTTATTCTAGTGTGGTTTATGCGCTATCGACAAAGTAGATTTAGTTTAATCCAATAAGTTTAAATGAAATGCAAGGAAAATGCGTATAATTTAATATTTCGTAAAAGGAAGTCATGTGATGTACACATCAGGTATTTTGTTTTTCATTTCATGTGACCGCTAAGTTTTGATTATGAATTTAAAATCTTAAATATCTTTTTTCACATTTTTATTATACGACAGTCGTAAAAAAATAACATTTTTACAACCTGTATGGATAAACAAAGATTTTTACTCTGCTATAGCAAGTCCACCAGTGGCTGAGCGTTAAAGTCACTGAACACTGGTAGTTCGGTGCGAGGTTCGAATCCCGCAAACGGGCTGGTTGCATGGACGTTTTCGTAGCTTTCCCCATGTGTAAAGTATATACGAGCCAGTTTCTCTCTCAAAATCCTCGAACTTTATAGTCTTATCAAACTTTAAAAAACTGATAACTTAATAGATTAATTAAAATGAGTCTTTGAAACATACGTTTGTTTTCTTATATAGTACTATATTGTGTTCTAATTCTTAACACCTTTTTAAGGTTGTCCTATTAGTTTTTACTTCCATGTATGAAGTAAAGTATGTATTGTAATCGCGAAAATTTTCAGGTAGCATATTTCACCGAAAATGTTCTCTTCAACCGCTCTCGAAACGATTTGAAAGATGTTTTTGCGTGACATGTATACGTACGGATACAATAAATAATTTTTGTTTGCCAAAAAACGATTATAAATATGGTTTAAAATGGATTCAGAAGAGATTCTTGACGTCTCTACGTACATATGTATGTACATGCGTACGTATGTATGGATACGTATAGACTAGATTAGATAATTAGACATAGAACTTTCAAAATTTGTATATGGGACTGCTATAACATGCAGTTTAAGTCCTCCCTTTTTCATTACAATCCCCTTCAATCGTATATAAATATATTCCCACTTTGTTACCAGTCTCGGTGACCTTAGTTTTTTTTATTCTTATATAGTTGTTGGTAAACTGCGCAATTTTTTGCTTTAAAAGTGATTGAATTATGCGGTTTTCATGCCGTTAGTTAATCTGCAGTCAATGCAGGATTATCACAATTTAAAAGTTTATGTGACGAGTTAAGACTACCGCCATTTGTTTACATTTGAAATCAGTAGTGAATTAAGTCAGTTTCTGCACCTTCAATGTCTTTTTACCGAGTGAGACCAAAACTAAACTTTAAGTTTTTTTGCACAGAAAAAAAATCTCCCTTCTTGTTCGCTAGCCGAATTCCTTGTTTTGCGTAGAAACTCTGAAGATTGCTTTTTTAAGTGTTTAACTGTATTTGCTGATTTACGTTTTTCCGTATTTTAAATATTTTAATGAAGATGATTTTAAACTTTACTTGTTTTTGCCTTGCCACGAAGTAAGAATAGAACTAATTGAACGAGAAACATATCTCTAATGAAATTAGAGGAAATAAGTTTAAATTAAATGCAGCAAAAATATGTATAATTTAATGGGCCATACAAAGAAATCTTGTAGTGTCCAGGCCAGACCTTTTATTCATGCTGACGTTCTTTTACATTATTCTACGATTTAACAATACTTTTTTAGTTTGAATGTAAAGTTGCCTATTATTATTACGTGTTGTATACGAATAAAATATCTATTAAATAGAGAAGGTCATTAAACTGGTTTGAAATTAAGCGTATAAAATATTATTCTTTTAATATTAATTCTTATCACCATAAATTCGCGTTCTGAATCGATTCATATTAAAGTACTTTTTAAAAAGTCAAAACAGCACGCAAATGTTAAAGGTTAAAAGAAAGTTTTTCTTTTCTAAAAATATTTGCTGCTCTGACTTTTATAATATTTCAAGAGATTAAGTTAAGAATTTTTTTTTATTAAAATGGGGTCCTTTAAAAAGAAAAAATAGAGAAACAGAAAGCGAAATACAGTCAAAAGTGTTTACATTTCCGAAGAGGATGAATTGTTTAAGAAATGTTTTTTGTAGGAGAGAAAAAAAGCATAACTTTCGAAGTCATTCCCTGTATATTCAAATCTTCGTAAAAGTGTTTTTAGAAATGCATTATTCCTTCATATATGAACACGAAACAGAGAATTACATCTCACTTTTAAATTAAAATTTACGCAGAATCAAAATACAGCTAAAGGAATTTACTTCAGATGAACTATTCGCAATTTGATTACATATTTCGTGCCGTTCAGAGTTTGCAAGTGCCTGTTATTTCAATAATATACTAGAAGGCCAAATAAATTTTACATCTGAATATTGTTAGCTTATGTAGCTTGCTCGATCGGATTAAGTCTTTGAACTTAATTTAACTAGAAAATATTTAGAATTCATTTTATTATGCCGAGATTTTATACTTTAATTTTATACTTTATATACCTTAATATTTTATATATTTCATACTTTAATTAATTAAATTCAGTTTTAAAGAACGTAAGAGATATTTTTAAATAATATATTTAAAGGAATTTTAAATATTTACATATCTGCAGACATTGTAAGATTAAGAATCGCAAGAATCTTCAAAATCGTTAAAATTACAAAGATATAGTTAATTATTTTTTTCAATTATATATTTTTGTTAATTATTTTAAGCTAAAATAAAACGTGCTCGGTTGAACTAAGGATGAAAGTGTCGGAACAATTTTCAATATTACATTTATTAATATAAAAAAATTGAAGCTTGCTTTCTAATTTCATAAAAAATCATTTTTACATTACTAAAATTATTGTGTAAAGATTTATTTGCAATTCATGGAAAGGTTTATATAAAAATGAATTTATTTAAATTAATGTTAAATACCATCAAAGAAATTTTTTGAAGAATTTGTACACAGTGCTTATATTTTGAAAATTTTGTCTCGAAACCAAATTCGACTTAAATTAAATTCTAAAGTGTCTTTCTTCTTTCGTATCTAAAACCTATATCTGTAAATATAATTAAATTTATATAGGGCCATCAAATTTCACTCTTTGACACTACTTTTACTTCGCTGTTTACTAAACTATAGTTACACGTTTATATGTAACTAGAAAACCCGGGGGTCATAAGAAATGGCCGCTGTTCTAGATATTATAAATTGTAATTTAAATGATTTGTGCAAAGGTGTCTGCTAATTTAAACTGAATTACCCAGGGTAGGCGGCGAGGACGCCCTTTTGCTTACTGCTCCACGGGGTTTTCCCCTTCTACTTGCTTAAATGCTTAAAGTAGAGCGAAATGAAGGAAACCACCGGCAGTACATTTCTTAAGAGCCACCGCTAGCTCAATAAATAAAGGTGATTTAAATAATAAAATGATAATTCACATGTCAAAGATCTCTTTGTACACAACACTTCTTGTGTAGATCTTTCCATTGTTTTAAAGCTCGCCTTGCAGAGGACCATCTGTTATTTTTAATTTTACGTCCGTTCTTTCACGAACACTTGAACAGGCAACATAAATTTGACCGTGTCCAAATGAAGGTAAAAAAATTTAACATCATTTCCTCCGAAATGGCTGGTAGCGAAGCACACCGTTGGATTCCGCAGGTCCGTGGCACGCCATTTTGACCATTCTCGTCTTCTTGGGACTTTAATTAGCCGGGATATTAATTAAAAACTAATTTTCCCCTACGTTTTCCCTACATTTTCCACTTTCTTTCTTGGGTTTTCTCTATTACAGGTATTTGGCTACGTGCCAAATTCTTTTTTCTCGAATATCTGCGGAACGGCGCCGAGTTGAAATTCGGGACGCGTATCCTCGGATTCCAAAACATTCCATCGATACCGTTCTCATCCTCGTACGACTTTAATCGGCCGAGATATTAATTAAAAACTGCGGAAACGTTAATTTCCGCGCTCATTTTTCCGATTGGCAACAATAACCTATCGGCGACACACACTTTAGCCGCTTATATATATAATGAAGATATTAAATATTTTTAATTTATGTATGATTTGAAATATTCGCAACAATTTTAATTAAATCAAAAAATAAATTTGAAGCATGACATTATTTGAAATTATGAATGAGATGAACACTTCTAAAAATTTTAAGAAATGTACTTGGCAAACATTTTTGAAAACATATTCTTACAAACATAATGTCTTAAAAATATTTTGTGAAATATTTCAACAGTTATTTTCTTCACGCGATTTTGATACAGCAGAATTGTTTTTAATAATCTACACCAAAATTGGTCCAAGTTCTCCTTGCGCGTTAATTTTTTGAAGATCTATGCTGTCTTCGAAGATATTTCTTTGGCGTAGTATATTACACTTCAAATGTTGTGGTTACCTGTGGTAGACATATTGGCCATGGCTGTTAACATCTAATCTGTTGCTTTTAAATTTTTGGGTAACATTTAAAAAAAATTTTGCTGTGGTTTTAACTTGTTTAACATGTTTTATGAAACACTTTCAAGATATAAAGTAAAGTTCTCAGATTTTACGCTTTAGAGCAAGAATTTCTTTGCATTAAAAAAAAAAAAAAACAGAAACTATTTGCGATGATCACTGATGCGATGATGATTTTACTTATCTTAAAATTTAGTTCAGCTTACAGCTGTTTATTTTTACTTCTAATAGTTTTACACTTTGATATATGTTTAGACGATGCTGCCAAAAAACATCGTTATTTTTAATATCTTGCACGATCGGATTAAGTCTTTGAACTTAATTTCACTAGAAGATATTTAGAATTCATTTTATTATGCCGAGATTTTAAACTTTAATTATTTAAATCCAGTTTTAAAGAACGTAAGAGATTTTTTTAAATAATATATTTTTTTTAAACAATAAATTTATTTTTTTTAAATAATATAATTAAATAAAAGAGATTTTTTTAAATAATATATTAAAGGAATTTTAAATATTTACATATCTGCAGACATTATAAGATTAAGAATAGCGAGAATCTTCAAAATTGTTAAAATTACATCTTGTTAATTATCTTTTTCGATTATATATTTTTTTAATTACTTTAAGCTAAAATAGAACGTTTTCGGTTGAACTAAGGTTCTGAGATTAATTGGTCTCAGAACCTTAGGTTGAACTAAGGTAGAACTAAGGTACTTAGGTTGAACTAAGGTAACATAGAACGTGATAATTCTGAGGTTAATTTCATTTTAGCAGCCTAAATGTTCTGATAGTTCTGCTTTCATCATGCTTTCCTTAAATGCAAAAATATTTATCCTCCTTAGTATTGTGCTAGGTTATTTTGGCAGATAAATTTTGCTTCTTTAATTTCTTTTGCATATTTTAATCCTTTTATATGTATGCATAAGATGTTACACTAGGTAGCAACCCTCAGAGGAGCCCTAGAATTTTTTCTTCGTTGTGCCCAGAAAAAGGATTACATTTTCTTTTAAAATAATTTTGAGACTTTGCTATGGTAATCATTATAAAACATCGCCACGTTAATGCTCATGGAAACGGAATAGCTCATTCAGAAATGCCACCTATCTCATACAAGCATAATTAAATCTGTCCTTCTTTCCTGCTTTGGTTTCCAAATAATCGCGGTCGTTTAATTCATTTTCGATTTGAAAATAAATCTCATTTATTAGACGATTTTAAATGCAAAAATAAGGAAGCAAGCCTGATTGTTAACGTGGACATGATGCGGAGAATATTAGCAGTGTTTAACATTATATTACTTTCGAGAGAAGCGCCACTAGTAGCCGAGAGGTTACATTCGCTAAATACTGGTGGTTAAACGCGGGTTCGAGCTTCGACGAACGGGTTGGCTGCTTAGTTGGTCTTCCTGATGTGTAGCGTGAATACGAGACAGTTTCCCTAATAATGTTCCTGGTTATTCAACAAGGGTTCGAGCCTAAGCGAACGGGCTGGTTGTAGGATTGGTCTTCTTGATTCGTAACTTAAATACGAGCCAGTTTCCCTATTCTCATGTACGTTGCCATTTTCAAATAACCTATTCTGAATGGCAGTTTGTTTTTGTGAAAAGATTGTAACATACTACATCTTTATCAAGTGTCATGTTTCTAAATATAGTATGTTTGCAATTATTGCTGGTTTTTAAATAACTAACATGTGAAATACGATATATAAAACATTCCCTCAAGAAATCCATCATGAAATGTTTTAAGACTTTTGAAATTCTACACGTAACTTTGATTAATATCAAGTGCTAAAAATGGTTTCCAGTCAAAGGCCGTTTTCTTCTAATTACAGTTGTAATTGTTATTATAATTATAATAAGAAATTGCTGACGAATTTTTGTTTCAACATCGTACAATTATTTACTTGCGAGTCAACATTTATTACTGCATATTAAGGCGCCTTTCAGTTGACTTTAAATCTAATATATATATATATATATATATAATGTTGTATGATCTTAAATTCACTAAATTCATGATGAATGGCAATGATTACTTGCTTTTAATTTAATTTCTTTTTACAATTGAAACTTTTATTCATGATTTAATTCAAGTCCCCGTTAAACATTTTTAACAATTTACATTCAAATTACTTTAAAACAATTTTCGGAATAAAACTTACTAACTATGGATTCACTCTTTTTAGATAATTCTACTAAAATTAATATTAGGAGATAATATAATCAATATTTCTTTATGGATTCACTCTTTTTAGATAATTCTACTAAAATTAATCTTAGGAGATAATATAATCAATATTCCTTTAGTAAATAAATTATTATATATATATAATGCAAAATAAAATTTAAAAAAATTAATACACTTAAAATTTATTCCATATTTAATTCAGAATAAACCTCACGCAAAAAAAAAAAAAAAAAAAAAAAACAGAAGCACAGTGGTAAACCTCAAGAAAGGGGGGGGGAATCATGTCGAAACTAAAAATAAATAATAAATAGACTAAACTACAAGAGAAACACGCTAATGTGACAATCAAAATCGTAAAAAACAACCTTATATTTAGCGTAGGTATAATGAAACACTCAATCGATTTCGAGGGCAGCTAAAGGTCCCTCCTCATCAGGAGAAAGAAATACATAGAAAGAAGAAAATAGGAATCACAGAAACACGTGGTGCTTATCAGCACTGCACGTGGTTATAACTAGATTTTTAATCAGAGTTGCACTGGCCGCCTACTTTTACTGAGCCAGGCTGTCTGATCAAGCATAAAGAAATATTAGCGAAGTTAAAATAGGGAGCGAGGGGCAAATGCACATTACGCTCAAAATCTGAACTTCAAATAATGGAAAGCAACCACTGAACGGATTTTTATACCCTCTGGTAGTACCAAGTGCGAGGAGGTAACGCCATCTATCGGCAAAAATAATTGAATTAAGACAGTAGAATTTTAAAGGCATTAGGAAGGACTGGATTGGACTTCAAATCATTAACTAAACTTTCTAAATCTTTGTGAATGTGAAAAGCCTCAAGAAAATCCAATTCGCCTATGGAAGAAGCCTTTTGGATGATTTTTGCAGACCCAAAATCAAAATTATGGTTAAAAGTCCAGCTATGATACGCTATTGAAGACTTGTTAATTTCCCCTTTTTTGACATAAGATTCATGTTCCTTGATACGAAACTTCAACGCTCTTTTTGTTTGGCCAATATATCTTAAACCACACTGACATGATATACTATAAATTCCCCAAGAATTCAAGACAGAAACGCAATCTTTTAGAATCGAAGGGTGAATTTTATTAATAGGGGAGAAACCGACTTGAAAATTGAATTTCTCGAGAATTCGTGCAATTTTATAGCTAACAGAAGGATAAAATGGAAGCACGACAAGGTCATTGATATTATTTCTAACAGTGGAATGTCTTCTTTGATGGGAATCTGAAAATTTTTTTTTGACGGCTTTATCAATAATCACGGAAGAAAATCCACGGTCAATCGCAACTGCTCTCAAATAATTAAGTTCATTGGTAAGCAAAGATTCAGAGGAACAAACTTTTAGCGCGCGGAAAACATAATAGTAAAAAGAAGCCATTTTTTGCTTAACAGGGTGGCATGACTTGGCATGGGGTGGTAAACAAACTGCAAAGGGTTTACGGTACACAGTGGTGCTAAAATCGGTTTCATTGCGGATTATAAGAATATCGAGGAAGGGGAGGGAATTGTTGGATTCAATTTCAAGAGTGAATTGGATGGCTGGATCAATTGAATTCATAATAGATAGAATCTCGGATAAATCCTCTTTATAACCGTCAAAAAGTGCGAAAGTGTCGTCAACATACCGAATCCAAAGACGAAAAGATAATTTATCAAATAATTTTATCTCAAAATAGTGCATATAAATGTCAGCAAGTACCGGACTGAGAGGATTACCCATAGCCAATCCTTTAACTTGACGAAAATATGCATTTTGGAAAACAAAGTGGGTTTGACTTAGAGAAACTTTAGTAAGCGAAACCAAATTCAAGACAATTTAGTGCTCCTTCGACCGGAACATTAGTACACAATGATTTGACATCAAATGAAACCATAATGGAACGAAGTGGGGAAATATTTTTAAGTTTATCAATTACTTCAACAGAATTTTTTACAGTGTGAATATTGTTATCAAGTAGAGGAGAAAATCTGGAAACTAAATATTTGGCCAAAGGATATGAAGCAGTACCTATGTTGGAAACAATTGGTGGAAAAGGAATACCGGTTTTGTGGACTTTTGGAAGAGCATAAAGTCTAGCGCTATTAGTAATAGGCGGAATAAGTGATTTCTTCAACTGAGTTGGCAGAATGTGGGAAGATTTAATAGCACTTTTTACTTTCATGAGGTCCGAAGTTGAAGGATCTTTAGGGATCGAGCAGTATGGGCCTTCATTTATCAATTTACAGACTCCAGTAATATATGTGTGTTTGTCCATAACAACGATCTGTCCGCCCTTATCAGCTTTAGAGATAATGATATTAGTATCAGAATGAATTTCACGTAAAATCTCATTTTCCTTTTTGCTAAGATTAGAACCCAAAGATTTATTGTTAAAATTAACGTTATGAGCAATTAGGTGGCGGATTGTATCCTTCTGCGTTTCCGAAATTTTGGAGAATTTAAAGGCTTTCTCTATAGGGGCGATGATTTGAGGAATTGAAGGTTTAGATGTCTTTGAAAAGTTGAAATTATATTTTAATACTTCTAACTGATCCTCCGAAAGATTCCTATTGGAGATATTAACGATGGAGTTAACGTTTACAGTGGGAAGATCAGCTAGATAATTGGGACTATCCGACTGGTGTGTGAGTTTTTGGAATTTAGAAATGAGCACATTTTTATGCCGTTGACAAACGGTATCGGTTCTAGACCAGGATGTATGTTCAAATGAGGAAAAATTTTCAGTGGAATTAGCAATTTTTAAATGGAGGTAATATAATTCAAATTCAATTTTAGATAAACGTTTGCGTGTGTCCCTTATAATGTGACGAAGAAGTGCCAATTTGAATTTATGCAAAATTTTTGAAACGTGAACGGAAGCTTTAAGGCTACATTTCACATGTATAAATTTGGGAATGAAATTTTGATGTTTGCATTTAAGTAGAAACTGTAGATGATTCAAGAATTTCGTACGCTTAAGGCGTAACTTACAAAATCGGTTCCTGTCAGTGGACATATTGTGAAAAGGGCACAAGCAAGAAACAAGTGAACAAAAGAAATGTAATTCCGAAAGTCCAAACAAGTAATTACTTATAACATGAAAAAAACACCAATAAATAATGAAGACAATTTTCATCAACAAATGACAAAAACATTCCAAAAGGAGAGAAACATCCAATACTGAAAACCAATAGCTACGTGGAAAGAAGCAACGAAAGTCAAAATCGTGCACGTGGTAAACCGAAAAAATATAGAATTACCTCGAAAATGCCGGTTGATAGCATAAACCAAATCCGAAAAAATGATGGCCACGTGGAAAGAAGTAAATAAAATGGTGCACGTGGTAAAACAATAAACAGTAAAATATTCTCGAAAATGCCGGTTGATAGCACAAACTAGACTAGAAGAGAAACACGCTAATGTGACAATCAAAATCGTAAAAAACCACCTTATATTTAGCGTAGGTATAATGAAACACTCAATCGATTTCGAGGGCAGCTAAAGGTCCCTCCTCATCAGGAGAAAGAAATACATAGAAAGAAGAAAATAGGAATCACAGAAACACGTGGTGCTTATCAGCACTGCACGTGGTTATAACTAGATTTTTAATCAGAGTTGCACTGGCCGCCTACTTTTACTGAGCCAGGCTGTCTGATCAAGCATAAAGAAATATTAGCGAAGTTAAAATAGGGAGCGAGGGGCAAATGCACATTACGCTCAAAATCTGAACTTCAAATAATGGAAAGCAACCACTGAACGGATTTTTATACCCTCTGGTAGTACGAAGTGCGAGGAGGTAACGCCATCTATCGGCAAAAATAATTCAATTAAGACAGTAGAATTTTAAAGGCATTAGGAAGGACTGGATTGGACTTCAAATCATTAACTAAACTTTCTAAATCTTTGTGAATGTGAAAAGCCTCAAGAAAATCCAATTCGCCTATGGAAGAAGCCTTTTGGATGATTCTTGCAGACCCAAAATCAAAATTATGGTTAAAAGTCCAGCTATGATACGCTATTGAAGACTTGTTAATTTCCCCTTTTTTGACATAAGATTCATGTTCCTTGATACGAAACTTCAACGCTCTTTTTGTTTGGCCAATATATCTTAAACCACACTGACATGATATACTATAAATTCCCCAAGAATTCAAGACACTTGACGAAAGACTTCTTTTTACTATTATGTTTTCCGCGTGCTAAAAGTTTGTTCCTCTGAATCTTTGCTTACCAATGAACTTAATTATTTGAGAGCAGTTGCGATTGACCGTGGATTTTCTCCCGTGATTATTGATAAAGCCGTCAAAAAAAAAATTTTCAGATTCCCATCAAAGAAGACATTCCACTGTTAGAAATAATATCAATGACCTTGTCGTGCTTCCATTTTATCCTTCTGTTAGCTATAAAATTGCACGGATTCTCGAGAAATTCAATTTTCAAGTCGGTTTCTCCCCTATTAATAAAATTCACCCTTCGATTCTAAAAGATTGCGTTTCTGTCTTGAATTCTTGGGGAATTTATAGTATATCATGTCAGTGTGGTTTAAGATATATTGGCCAAACAAAAAGAGCGTTGAAGTTTCGTATCAAGGAACATGAATCTTATGTCAAAAAAGGGGAAATTAACAAGTCTTCAATAGCGTATCATAGCTGGACTTTTAACCATAATTTTGATTTTGGGTCTGCAAAAATCATCCAAAAGGCTTCTTCCATAGGCGAATTGGATTTTCTTGAGGCTTTTCACATTCACAAAGATTTAGAAAGTTTAGTTAATGATTTGAAGTCTAATCCAGTCCTTCCTAATGCCTTTAAAATTCTACTGTCTTAATTCAATTATTTTTGCCGATAGATGACGTTACCTCCTCGCACTTGGTACTACCAGAGGGTATAAAAATCCGTTCAGTGGTTGCTTTCCATTATTTGAAGTTCAGATTTTGAGCGTAATGTGCATTTGCCCCTCGCTCCCTATTTTAACTTCGCTAATATTTCTTTATGCTTGATCAGACAGCCTGGCTCAGTAAAAGTAGGCGGCCAGTGCAACTCTGATTAAAAATCTAGTTATAACCACGTGCAGTGCTGATAAGCACCACGTGTTTCTGTGATTCCTATTTTCTTCTTTCTATGTATTTCTTTCTCCTGATGAGGAGGGACCTTTAGCTGCCCTCGAAATCGATTGAGTGTTTCATTATACCTACGCTAAATATAAGGTTGTTTTTTACGATTTTGAAATAATAAATATATTTACATCTTTCGCTCGATCATCATCAAGGGGTTGGTGTTACGAAAAAAGTTAATAAACAAAATAGCCTGCTGACATAGACTTACTTACTTCTGACCTTTCGAAGTAAGCTAAGTTCCTGCTTTTCGTAAGTTATGAAACTTTTCCCTAATTCCTGCAATCTCTTAAGACATAACGACGATACCTGGTCCAAATAAAATTTTACTATCCGTAGATTATCCAATTAGTTCATGCCTTCAGTTCTTCATTGCGTGATAATTCTTTCAGCTTGGCTTAAGGATCAATGCTTAATTCTAGAAAACGCAGCATGCATCAACTTTGAATATGTTTAGAAATCTTGATAATCGATAAGCACAACAATCAAATGCTCATTTCTGCATGTGAGTTTGTGACAAGTGACGAAGATGTAACTTCCTAACGGCACTAAATTACTTTAAAGTTCGCCGCTGGAGATGGCGGCTCTTTCAAAAGTTAATTGGATTCTACGAAAAGAAAACTTTCATAATAAAATATTTTTCATTCAAGCAAGTAGCTACTGAATAGAAAGAAAATTGAGTGCGAGTGATTTCAAGTGCAAGTCAAAAAGTTAGAATTGTTTCTTTATCACATAAAGGATAAATTATCAGCACATTAACTTGCATAAATAAGCTAACGTATTGTATTTAAAGTTTGTAAGGTATTTCTCCCGCCTTCCTAGCGTGCCTTCGTGGTGTAGTGGTCAGCACACTCAGCGCGTAACTGGTTCGATTCCCGGCGAAGCGTTGCTAAGTTTTCATGACTCCTGCTTCAAAAAAAATGCATAATGTCTCTGCAGAGGCGCCTGAACTAAAAGGGTGTTGGATGATGATTCTCCTCATCCAGGATTTGGTGATTGGAGTTCCCTAAAAACCACAGTCGCCCTTTAAAAGGGGGAGTATATAAGGTATTTCTCCTTCCTTCCTAGCGTGCTTTCGTGCTGTAGTGGTTCTGCACACTGGGCCGGTATTCCAGAGGTCCATGGTTCGATTCGTGATGAAGGCATTGCTGGTTTTTCGTCTAGCCTGCTTTCAAAGAACACCTTATGTCTCTACAAGCTTAAGTTGAAAAATTATGCATTACGCAATAACTGCACATATATTGGACTAAAAACCTAGGGAACAATCAGCACCTATCAGAGAACTATAAAAAATTTCTCTTTCTTGTCTGGTTCAAGTTTCGATTCTTTAAGTCTGCGCTCACCAGCAGCCAAGCGGTAACGGCTATGAACACTGGTAGTTCGGTCCGGGATTCGAATCCCGGCGAACAGGCTGGGCATATGGGCGTTTTCGTCGGTTTCCCCATGTGGAACGTGTATACGAACCGTTTGCTTTAGAAAGTCCTCCACGAAGGCATCCCTTATGCAGCTAGTCTTTGAGTGCTTTGCTATAATGAAATATACTAAACGAAATTTTTAAGTCTGTATCGTATATCGTAAGACTCGATTTAATGCAAGTAAAGTTCTAAATAATGTAAAGTACCAAGTGTACATTAAGTATATTCGGTACTTTCCAAGTGTTATTCTTTATATGCAAAAAATAGTAAAGAAACATGCATAATCAAATAAAGTGTTTAAGTAATCGTGTCGTAATGTTTCTTTAGCATGTTTGCGAAATAAAAGTTCAATTATTAATTAAAAATAATTTATTTATTATCAAATAAATGCCAATAGGAAGGATTTTTGAATGAATTATCAATCAATGAAAAGTATATTTTTGTATATTATGATCTTAAAACTGAATGCAGATTAAAGGATTACATTACTCAAAAATTAAATTGCAGAATGAAAATTTATTATTTTCAATATATTTCTCACAATAAAGATATGCGTTCAATTAATAGAATATTTCCTTCCGGAACATGGAACAACGTGCACGTTTCAATGGGAATGAATCTTATCTTTCTCATAGATTAAAGGAAAATATATTGGGAAATTCGCAAAATAAAAAGAATGAATCGGACCATAAGTTCGTGTGCATTAAGAGTATGCGTGGAATTCACTATGACAACGGAATTCACTATAACTCATTTACTAAAACAATACAATTCGAAACTGTTGGAACTTGTCATCGTTTGACTAACATATAATTCAGTTCGCCAACTTTCGTAAATATCGAACGCTTTTTAGTCCCATAGAAAATGAATATAGATAATCAGTACAAACGTCCTGTGCTACATTTTTTGTTTTCGTGTGGTGAATCTGCCAGGTTTGCAGCGATAAAAATTAATAGTGTACATGGTGAACACACCATTAGTGTAAGGACTGCCCAGAAATGGTTTAAAAACTTTAAAGTTAGAAAAAGCAGCATGGATGATGAACCCCGTTCAGAACGTTTCGAACTGTTAGAACCAAATCAAACTATTAATTCAGAAGTTTATTGTGAACAACTTTGCCGTCTAAACTCAGAATTGGTCAGAAAACTCCCATGAATAGTCAATATCAAGAAAGTGTTGTTTCATCGTGATAACGCTAGACCGCATACGGCTGGAACAACGCTGCAAAAATTAGTGAATTTAATTGGGAGCTTTTGCGACATCCTGCTTACTCCCCAGATATTGACTCAAGTGATTTTCACTTATTTTTTGTCTTGCAAAATTTTTTACTTAGAAAAAAATAAAATTTTAAACAGGATGTATACAATGAACTTTCAATTTTTTTTTCTACAGCAATGCCAGAAAAAAGCTGCCTCTAAGATGGCGAGACATTGTAGATAATGAAGGAAAATATTGATTACAATGCTAAATTGTTTTTTTTTTATATTATTTAAAAATTTACCAAACAATGCATACGAATTTATGGACTGATCCAATATTACCACCCTAAAGTTCCTGTATTTTATTATGATCAAAATAAGCAGTACGAAGTGAATCTTCTACTGCACGGTATTTGATAGCTTCTCTGACCTATTAATTATTTATTTTAAGTACTTAATAGCTTTTTTTCTGTATTTTATAATTTTTTACAACTTTACAATTTTTTGGTACAAATATGGAGCAATCGATGCAAATTAAATTTGTTGAAATTTTTTTAATTAGTTTTGCTTAATTTATGAGTTTTCGAAATGTATTATTTTTTCGTGTAGTTTATCTGACTTCAGAATATTTTTTTTCTATGCTTATGCTATTCTTAATCGTTTTTTTTAATTACATATCTGAAACTTTTAACATTAGCATGGACGTCAGTGTGGATATGGTACATATGAACTATGATTTGTAGTTTCAGCCTTAAAATTTCCAACTCTTATTTCATCTATATTCTGATATTAATTAACTTCTAACAAATAGCAAAAGATTCTATAAAGTTCTTATGCAAAAACTAAGAGAGGAAGAATAATGAAAACTCTATTTGCGTTTTTAAATCTTTAAGCCCTAAGACTTCAAGAAGTTTAAGAATGAAATAAATTAATACTGAACAACACTTGGCTTTTTTATTATTATTATTTGAAAATATACAGACTCCCCGTGCACCCCATATGTACAACACGGGGCTTACAGAATTAAGTTAACTAAAACATTAAAAGTTACATGCATAAATAAAATGAACAAAAGCAGAGAACAGCAGTCTGGGCTTCACGAAAGCGGATAAGTTCACTGGCCAACTCACTCCGACCATTTTCAAATCGTTCTGCAATCTAAGACCATCAAATATATGGCATGAGAAAATCAAATGTTCCACATATCCTCAGGTACTCTTTTTAAGCTCTGAAATTATAATAATGATCTTTCTCAAAGCCGCCACCGGCGACCGAGGGGTAAAGCGATTGAACACTGGCAGTTCGGTCCGTGGTTCGAGTCCTGGCGAACGGGCTGGTGGCATGGGCATTTTCGTGGTTTCCCGATGTTTAACTTGTATAGGAGCCATAAATTCCTCAAAAAGTCCTCCACAAAGGCTTTCAAAGTCATAAACACAATTCGTGTTAAGCGTATTGTTTGATAATTTTAGTAACCTTTTACCGATTAGTAAGTTTATAATGAATGTCTTTACTCTTTAACCTTGATTGCATTTTTACTCATTCGAATTCAAACACGATATCTCTAGCTCTGCCCTAACTCTCATTCTTCCCTATATAAAATGACTGACAGAGCTAAAAAAATCAATCGTTTAAAATTACCAACATTTCCTCATTTCTTAAGGTATCCGACCTCGTACAAAAGACGATTTTCGGTCAAAATTTCGATTTTTATTTTATTACACTATCTAAAGGAATACATCAAATACAAGTTTTTTCTTGTTGATGGGTTAATTAGAACTGAAATACATTATAAGCATTTTTCTGTAACGGAATAAACCGGAATTTCCAATATTCTGGTCCGGAAGTGAGCATTTAAATAGACATACCTATTTAGAAACTTTATTTATCATCAAGATTTTGTAAATTATAAACCTTCGTACTTAGATATTTTGTAATACATTTTAAGAATCTGGCGATAGTTGTTTTGCCTTAATTTCGTATTTAGTTTGGCACAGAGTGTATTCGACGTTGAATGGATGTGTTGCTGCTTTGTCGATTAGCGTTGACTTAAGTGCTTGATTTGAAAGCTATGTCACATTTTTCCATCATTTGTAACAAAATAAACAAAATGGAATGCAATCTTCAGCACCACATATGTAAAGAGTAACGTAATTGTTCTTCAAATTATAAAGGAGCAGCTTCGGGTATGGAAGCAGTTGGTGCTTATCCGCTTTTTGAATATCTATTAAATTACGAAAGCTGAAATACACGAGTATTATGAGCATGGGTATTCTAAGGGGTTTTTAATTTTGAAAGATATATATGGTAAAGATTCGGTCAAGAAACTGCAATGCATTGATCATGTACAGAAAAGGGTTGGTAGTAGACTACGAAAAGTAAAACACTCCACTCCTGGATTGAAAGAAAAGGGTAAACTGACTGATTCTTTTATTGATAAACTGCTATATAATGATATATATCGATAAACTGCTATGATAATATTTCATGCGCATCTTGCTCCTAATACATTTGCCTGTATCAAATTGCATGTTTTCTAAGATAACTGAAGTTTCAGTCTTTAAAAACTGCTCCAGGTGGTACAACATGAAATGATTTAAAAAACCGCCAGCTACATAATTTACTTTTTAAGACACGAGTATAGTTCTTTGTTCAAATAAATGCTTTACTCGATCCAGTTTCTCATAGGAATTTTACGGACCGTTTTTCAAGTAACAAACACTCTAATGAAACTGGTAAAGTATAAAAACCCAATTCAAAACGTTGTAATACAGCGGCGCTTCGCTATACGTCTGTTCTGAAATACGCCCAACTTAGTATACGTCCTGTTTGGATGTGAAAGTTTCTGTTTGGCATACGATATTTGCTTGCATATTTGAGACCTGAGTTCCACCAGTTACGGCCGCGCGATGTTCGATGCTTCACGACAAAGCCCCTACCTATGTGCACTAACCTCTTTCGAAAAAAAGCTGCGACTGTCCATGAGCGTCAATACACCTGTTGCTACTGTTCAGAAAACAGCTAGCTGTAAAAATCAGAATTTTCAAGTGATTTGGGGTTTTCTCGTGTAAACGTTTTGTCAATTCCTCTACAATGAGTTTTCAGAAAGTTATTGAGAAGAGTCAAACAAGGACGAAAATTGTTAAAATTAATCAGGGAAGGGAGAAAAAGAGATTGTTGAAAAGCGGATGACATACGTAAATAAAATACCTATTCGGGACTTGTCTATTGCATACCGTACGCCGAGTACGGTGGTATCTGGGAAATAAAGATTCTATTAAATAGGATGACGTCGCGAAGGGGATGAAATAGATTATGAAGCAATGATTAAAAAGCTTTGACGTTTGAACATGTTAAAAATCTGCTTTTGATCTGGATAGCAGAAAACCATTCATGTACAGTATCATATGCACTCAGGTACATTATCGTATGTGCTATAAATATTTCCTCTCTGCATGAGTGTTTTAGCATTAAACAGTTTTACAAAAGTTCGTTTATATCATTCGTTTATATTCGTTCGTTTTTCCCACATTTTTCAATTAACTCGTTTCGATGACGTAAGGGCACGTGAATAAGTGGGAATGGTATTGAAATGCTGCTTAGAAAAGGTAAAGAATTTTTCCTTTTTTGCGATGTCTGGTCGTTTATGATCCTCATGCCCACTTAGCTTCCACTCGCACTTACTCCCTTTCAGATTCTACTTATCATGACTGTATTTACGTTATGTTCCTGTACGGCAATATGTGTCACTGATCCGAACGCATAGCTCAATGGGCGACATTCGCGGAATATTATGTTTCGATTCAATTCGTAAGGAATCATTCTTGCACTTACTTCTGCGAGTGATGGGAAAGGCTGCTGATCTAAGCGAATTTGATAGAGGGTAGATTGTAATGGCCCGAAGTCTCTGAAGGAGTATCTCCGAAACTGCACGACTTGTAGGTTTTTCACTATCTGACGTTATTAGTATGCAAAGTGGATAAAAGACGGTGACACCAGCAGAAGACCATTAATACAGCAGCCGTTCTGCCATTTAGACTTTCGGCTTATATGCACTATTGATGGGTACTATTCACCATTTGCAGCTGAGCGGCATTTATTATAACAATAATTATATCAATTTAGAGCACATGTTACATTTCAATTTTTTAATGTACAAAATATAAATAACAAGAAATGTTGAATACATAACTTTAAACTTAGATAACTTTAAAAATATAAAAAGAAATAAAAATATAAAGTCTCTGTAGAAGCCAACATATAAATATACGTAAAAGTCCACATGTAGAAGTTCGTATTTTGTACAATGTAGAAGAATGTTCATATGTAGAATATCTATACGTAGTAATATTAGTAAAGGAATAAAAAATATAAAGTCTATGTAGAAGTCCGTATAATTGTTTGTAGAGGTTCATTCACAGAAGTCCATGTCTTCAAGAATGTGGAAGAATATAGACATATGTAGAAGTTCAAGGTTTAATAAAAATTTTAATTAGATCAGAATCTCCCCGTTGAATCATATTTATGGAGGATTTAAATTTTCAGTTGATGGATAAATAGTTTGATATTTTAAAGTTTATTACGAAGGAAGTTGAGTTTTGAGTGTTTAAGACACAATAACAAGCCGAATAAATACTAATTCAGAAGTCAAACAACAAAAATCAGCGTTAATATTCAAAATTTTCGCAGGACTAGTTTCGATGGTTTTACCGAACCACCATCCTCAGCTGCAAAACCGCAAATGAACAAGATAGGAAATAATGACCAGATAAGATAGGAACGCCTAGACTGGAATAAGCAAGTGGCGCCATTTGTTGATGAAACCAGAACTAAAGCATAATTTCTTTAAAGGCCGAAGGCAAAGACGGATTGGAATTAGGATCGTTAACTACAACAGAAAGATTTTTTGAATGTGAAATGCCTCTAGAAAATCCAATTCTCCAATGGAAGATGTTTTTTGAATAATTTTGGCAGCAGAAAAATTGAAAGTGTGATTTTCGGACCAAGAATGTTGAGCAACAGAAGACTTCTGTGTTTCCTTTTTTCTAACATATGCCTCATGTTCCTTGACGCGAAATTTTAAGGCTCTCTTAGTTTGGCCAATGTATTTCTATTGATCCAGCTATTCAGTTTTATTTTGAACTTGAGACTTGCAATTTTCTTCCGTTTCTCGACATTCTGATCACACGTAACACATCCAACTTCAGTACTACGGTTTACCGTATACCTTCATCGGTTTGGATTCCACCACACTTTAAATCATGTCATCCGACTAAAGAAAAGTTAGCTTTATTTTATTCCTATGTTTTCCGTGCTCTTCAAGTTTGCTCTTCAAAACTAGCTTTTGATGAAGAACTAAATTATTTAAAAGCAATAGCTATTGACAGGGGCTTTTTCACCCAACTTTATTAATCAAGCACTTAAAAAATTCTCATCTCAACACACTAAAAGGCACACTCTTGCTTTAGGAGATTACAAAAATTCTGTTGTCATTCCCTTTTTTCCATCAATTAGCTATAAAGTTGCACATATTTTGTAGAAATTTAACTTTCGGGTTGTGTATTCTCCCATCAATAAAATTCCGAGTTCCATACTCAAAGACCCCATTCCGGATATGAATTCCTGGGCTATTTATAGGATTCCTTGCCAGTGTGGTTTAATTTACATTATCCAAACTAAGACAGCCTTAAAATTTCGCGTCAAGGAACACGAGGCAAATGTTAGAAAAAAGGAAACACAGAAGTCTTCTGTTGCTCAACGTTGTTGGTCCGAAAATCACACTTTCAATTTTTATGCTGCCAAAATTAATCAAAAAACATCTTCCATTGGAAAATTGGATTTTCTAGAGGCATTTCACATTCAAAAAAATCTTTCTGTTCTAGTTAACGATCCTAATTCCAATCCGTCTTTGCCTTCGTCCTTTAAAGAAATTATGCTTTAATTCTGGTTTCATCAAAAAATGGCGCCACTTGCTTATTCCTGTCCAGGCTTCCTTATCTTATCTGGTCATTATTTTCTATATTGGTCATTTGCGGTTTTGCAGCTGAGGATGGTGTTTCGGTAAAACCATCGAAACTAGTCCTGCAAAAATTTTGAAAATTAACGCTGATTTTTGTTGTTTGACTTCTGAATTTTTAGTGTTTCTTTGAACCAAAGTTATGCTGATGCTGGGGTAAATGGCTTGAAGTGCACATCCTTTGTGGTTTCGCTGTTAGAGGTAGTGATCAAGAGTGCCAATATGTCCGCAGAATTAATAGGTGACAGTGATGGAGACCGAATCTGTTACAATATTTTGGAAAGAGACCATGTGAGGTGAGAAAGATAGAGATTGCTTTATTGGAGGAAAATTCTCTTGAGGGTAACGTTGTGAATAAGTCCTTCTTCTTGTATTTTCCGATGTCTATTGCTGTTTCCAGATGTCTAGTAGATCTTCTTCTAAGGGTTTCTTGAATAAGGTAAAGGGTTTGGTAGGAAAGGTTGAGGGAAAGACTAATTATTAGCTGCATATTTGGCTAGCTCATCAGCTATTTCGTTTTCTATTGTTCCAGAATTTGTCCATTAGATTTTCTGTAATAGGTTGTGATAAAAGTGAGAAATAATATAATGACTATTACAAACTATTGGAGATCGACTATGAACAATTATTTCATAAGTGATGGATGATGATTTAAAGAAGCCATCCCCTTTGCCATTGTAAATAATTCTTCTGACGGAATTTGCACAAGAGAGTCGTTGGTACCATTTATTGATTAATTTATTATTATAAAAGACGGAATATGCACACCCATTTCTTAGTTCAGTTTTGGAGCCATCAGTAAATAGTCTTTCTAGAGCGAACAATAGGATGGAGATGTAGTAATAAGTGATTTTGTATGAAAATCATATAGATTTACATCAATATTGTGAAACCGTTGTAATTTATCCGGAAAATACTCATTATTGTTCAGATTGCTATGGAGACGTGGTCTTGTTACTTGTACTTTTGTAACTTTTTTTGTAATTGAAAGATACATAGGTGCAATTTCTGTTATTACTTGTCATGCATTCGTGGGAGTATTTCTGTGTGCTTTTGAGATTAGAAGAAGAAATAGTCTTTGAATAGTTGAATTTGAATAGTTCATATCCTCGGGAAAATACACGTTGAAAATATTTATCAATGAAAAACAATGATCTTTAATGTCGGATGCTGATTCTTCTTTTATTTTCAAATAATTTTCTGTTAGAAAACTTTCTAAAACGTGGTAAAAAGCTTAAAATATTACAACCGATTTCTTGGATTACTAGCTCGAATTTTTTTATCATTGCATTTATTTTATTTCGAATGGTAAACAAATTAACACTTTGACTTTGTGAAGAGTCATTAGGTATTTTTTAAAGCAGGCAAGATGAAAATGATCAAACGCCTTCGCCGGGAATCGAACCGCGGACCTCTCAATGACGCGCTGAGCTTGCATACCACTACACTACGAAGGCTCGCTAAGGAGGTGGGAGAAATATCTTGTATGGTCATTAGCTTATTTTGAAGCAGGAGATGAGAAGAATGTTATACGTTTCAAGGTTCTAGAAATTCTACTGGTCTCTTTAAATTACCATTATGCTGCCGATTGCGCCATCTACATTCTTTCTTTCCAACACCATTAGCCTTTCCTCTAAATCCTCGAGAGCTTTTATACTCAATACCGAGCACCCTACTTCCAGCAATGGCAGGGGAGTATGGTTAGTTCTTGCACATTTCTACCCTTGACTTAAATTATGTTTGTATCTCTAACTAGCCAGATATATGGTCAGCATCTTTACTGTACAATTAGTGTGCTTATGCATCTGGAGCGAGTGTTGTACATTTTGAGCAACAAAGGGAGAGAAGTGTGTATATTTTATTTATCTGATTTACTTATCAGATAAATAAAAGATAAATAAAAATTACTTATCAGATTATTAAGCGCAAAATATATTTATTATATTATTTTACGCATCCTCAGGTATTTTAAGATATTTTAAGAAAACCCATGCCTCATTTACAACGAACATGAACTCCGAGTAAATAGGCTATAGGCGAAATATATGTTAAATAAATATGTCATAATATTATTATTTGTGAGAGTAGTGCCTTAGTACAAGATAATCAAATCTAAAAAAATAACAAGATTTTTATTCATTAAATTATTAGCCCAAAGGTTCTCGGACTAAATGTCAAAAATAACTAGATTTTTGTTTATTAAATTATTAGACTCAAAGGATCTCAAAAAGCGTTTTGCGTCGTTTCACTTTCGGCGTTGGTTCACTTTTCAAACTTTTGCCACTAAACATTTAAAGAAACTAAATAATGAGGAATTTGCCTGAAAGTTTCTCTCATTGTGAAAAAACGACGGTACCTAAAGCCATCCAAATTTGAATAACGTAGTCCTCCAATCAAACATGGGCACATGGAAGCCCTAATTTGGAATTCGTTTTATACTCTATTTTATATTTTGTAAAACTTTAACGAATTTTCGATCAACAAACTAATCTATTTCAAAGCGAGCAATCTCCAGCGCGCGGGACTGTGCATCAGAAATTCTAAAGATATTTACAATTTAAAATTATTGAACTAAATTTTATGGTTTAAGTGCGAAGAACATGATATTTAATACATAAAGGTAACGCAGAAAACTTGAAATAAAAAAACGCCTTTTTGGACGTAATATAAAATATGAAAGTTTCAGATTTGTCTTTTTAGACTTTATTACATGAATGATTATCCTCTTAAACTGGATTGCTTCATTTTCATACTTTGAATTTTTATAAAATATGTAATTTATAAAAATTATTAAACGCTTGCAAGGAAGACTTCTACTCATCCGTTGAAATATATGCAGTCTTATTTTTCTCAGGTGCCTAGAGTACAGCTTTTACGATGGTCAAACGCCTCAAGCTCGAGAAATGTTTAATGTACATGAGCAATATCGAAACAGAGTAGTTTTTCTCAAATCCAAACCTGAGTTTTATATATAAAAACATTTTCAGATCAATATATTGTAGCCAAAAATAACTTTGTATGAAGGGAAATAAAAAATGCATGGTCGGTCGTTAAAGTGAGATTGGAATAATCAAACTTCAGAAAATTTTCAGGAACAAAATAATGTTAAAAATATTATAATTAAAGTTCAGAAAGATTCTTCAAGAAGGACATTTTTAGTAAGTTCTAGCCATTCGCCACTTTTTTGACAGTATGATGAATGGCATGAAAAAAGCTGGCCTCACATTAAGACCGATGAGAAATTGTTCTCCCGAATCTTTTATTTTTCATGTTCTTGTACGTCTTTTAGTTACAAGTGTTTAAATTTGGATCCTCTCTTCCATTAAATCATAAAAATTGATTCCTTCAAATTCTCCTTTAAAAGCAGATAGTGATGTTTCATGTAGGTATAAAGATTAAGCAACAACTTTCATATTATCACTACTGTTTTTACTATAATTTTTAAAATACGGCATTGCAAATTATGTTTAAGCTGAATAGCCTTGAAAACATATATATTAAATCAAAAATAAATAAAGAGTTAATTCATTTATTATTTATATCTTCCACTAAAAAAGGGGGGCTATTCTATATCTCCCGCTTTGCCGGGCCGATTGGCCAAATTTAACTGGCGTTTTTTCATGCCTCGAAAGCGCGACTTAGAGTATATATTAGATTTATGTTCTGTTCCAACATAGGTATTTTGACACTAAATCGGGTTTTATCGAAATAGCGCTTTTCCATATTTCCATTCTACGACTCAAATTATGCTCAAATGTTAAATTTTGTAGAATTTGATGAGAAATTTAAAACTTTATCTTGCCTTACTTTTTTCAACTTTCGCCAAGAATTTGGCGATATTCTTGATTTACGGATTACTTGATTATGGCAATTCACTCAAGGCATAGAGGTTTATATGATTATGGCTAAGCCTCGGGGTGCTATCTGCTTAAGAGAAGAGCTGCCTTCCTGGAGGACTTTCTTAGGGGATCTGGCTCGTATATATACTTAGGGAAAAACCACGAAAACGGCCATACAGTCAGCCCCTTAGCTGGATTCGGACTTCGGACTGCTCGGTCGCTGATGAGCGGCCCTTGTAGAGACATTAGGTTAATTGGAAAAGCCAGAGAAATGAAAAATTAGCAATCACATTTGCCAGGAATCAAACCACGGACCTACGGACCTCTGGAATACCGGCCGAGTGTGCAGACCACCACACCACGAAGGCTCACCAAGAAGATGGGAGAAATACCTTACATACTCACTCTTTTAAGGGCTATCAGAAACCCCTATACCGGCAATGTTAAATTGGCCATTTTCGATGTACCTTTTCTCAAAATCTGCTTTAAATACAAGCTTGAAATTTTTTCTGTAATTAAAGTATACCTATCTGATTATACTGAAATGAGCTTTTGAAACATTTTGAATTTTAGAGTAAATTACAGGATATTTTGTTAGGCATAGTAAAATTTAGCACTTTTCTCACACAAAAAAAATTAAAACATTTTTTTTCTAAGTATTACAAAAAGCTCATTTCAGTAAATATTAGGGAACCTAATAAAAAAGCTATGAAAAGTTTAGATACCTGCGAGCAGTAGTTCCTGAGAAAAGGTACATTGAGTATAAAAAAATCACGTTTGGAGAAAAACGCGTTTTTATGTAAAAATTCTCATTGATCAAAGCAGTAGATGACATATTAAAACTAGATTTTTTACAGTTCTAATTTTCATAGAGATTAAAGAATGGTATTTTTAGAAAGATAAAAGTGTAGAGAATTTGAAAATGCAAAAATCTGAAATCACAATTTTTTGAAGATTTTGGGGTTCCAATTCCCCTTAAAGGCGACTGGGTGTTTAGGGTATCCAATCGCCAAATCCTGGGTGGGGAGAAAGCATCATCCAACGCCGTTTTAGTTCGAACGCCGCTGTAGAGACATTAGGTATTTTTTGGAAGCAGGCAAGAGGAAAAATATGCAACGCCTTCGCCAGGAATAGAACCACGGACCTCCACACCACGAAGGTACGCCAGGAAGGAACGAAATACCTTATATACTCTCCCTCTTAAAGGGAGACTGGGGTTAAAAAGGAAAAAAAAAAAGCCAGTTGTCTTAATGCGTTTAACATTATAAGCATTCCTTTCATATAAGATATGTAACATTTTAAGATCGTCATGTTCCAGTTTCTAGTTTAGAAAGCATATAGCTCGAAGATACATACCCCCCCCCAAAAAAAAAAGATTTCAAGGCGCATACTATTTTTATAATAACTATAGTACTATAGAAGATATGTTGACTACGATAGTTTGCTGCTGTTTGGTCTTTTTATTGGTGATCGTTGAATTTATTTATGGCATCTTAAGAGTACTGAGAAAAGCATACATAAAGCAGTAGAGTAATTTTTTATTCTCTTTGATTCGAGGAGCCCACGAATAATCCAGACAACACCGAAGTGTGATGGCAAGGCCAAGTATGCATTTGTAAATCCCAGCTGAAAGTCTGAAGCAAAAGCAAGTATCTAATTGGGATCTCTATAGTATGGCATTTTTAAGTAGTGAGGGTTTGAAACGTATTTTGCTGGTATCTGGTGTGCTATGACTGTATAAAATCAAATATCGCATTTCGAATTTGAAATTTTATGTAGCAAAACAACACTAGAAAATTACAGCGCATTGCGTGAAGTATATTTTTGCGTTTTTCTTTCTTTTCTGACACCAGTTGTTATGTTATTTTCTTCACGGGTTCGTGCAGATTTGGAGTGAATAACGACGACACTTGATGAAGTATCGAAACACACTTTTATTTACCAGTATTAATCAGATAGCTCCAAAATCACGTTTACAGTCGTCGAACTGTTATAAACAAGCTGACACGTTCAGCGACACATCATTCACACTGTCAGGCAATAACGGTGGAGACGGCTTCACCGTAAAGCACCCGAGTACAGCTCCCAACTCTGCTTGGTCGTTCTCGGAACTCCACGTACTCTCAAGACTCTCCACTCGATGCACTCGACGATACACAAGTGTATAGCTCTCGACTCAGCACAGTCCAATCCAAAACTCGACGATGCACTAATTCGCGATGCATTAAAAGCTTAGTCTTGTGTTCGAGAACATTCTGGGCTAAACCGGCAAGAATTCGTTCCAGAAGGTTCTCCATTCGCCCATGGTATATCGCCAGTTTTGTCGCCAAATGGGCGATTTCCCGCCAAATGTGGCGACCCTAAAACTGCTTTGCAGAGAAGCCATCTTACCGCGCCTGTACATTTCGTAGCACTGTATCATATCAAGAATGAAATAAATGATGATCTCTGCCTAGGATTACCAAGAAATCATTATGGAAAATAGATTTCAAGGTGGAAAACGTTTGACTGCAGATATTTCGAAGAAAAGGCACAAACACTCCCTGCCTTGTTTAGAGATGAACATAAAAGTATTGTATCCGAATACTATAAGAAGTTTTATTTCATCCACCAGATCTTGAATATCTGCCTAAATTTGAATGATCCCCACGTTGACTGGCTATTTCCTCCCTGAAAGAGTTTTTTAGCAACTGCCTAAGCCATTAGAAAACTGGAAAAGCAGTCGCTATAAAAATAGCTATAAAAATTAATGCCCATCTTTTATAAAACTGAAGAATTTGAATGTCGTTTCCCTCTGTCTAACAGACATCCTGCTTTCCCACATACAAGGATAAATCCATTCCATCAACAAAAATATCACAATATTCAGGGACGGCTCCAAAATAGTTGGACATGTAGGACGGACAGCCTACATCCCTATGCCAAATAACTTCAACAATTGTGGGAAATGACAAGGATACTTGAAAACCAATAACAGTATTCATCAAGCAGAATTTAAATAAATACTAAAAGCAGATAATAAATGCAGCATTGAAAATAGCGAATGACCAGAGACCGAAAATAACAAACCCCCCATACCATAATTAAATCAGACATCCAGGTGGCAATATTATTACCTCGTCATCCAGTCAGCAATTGTACTCGTAATATTGCGTTCGAAATTAATCAAGGTTGAAAAAATATGCAAAATATAAAAATTACCCTCATCAGGATAAAATTCCATAGTGGGGACTCAGAATACTTTGTAATGAAACTCTGAAAAGCAGAAGCACAACAGTAGACCTCATTACTCAAAATTTTCATTAGAAGTATAAACATCTCATTCGATAGTACCTGCACACATGCTGTTTTCATTCAACAGAGCAAGTAATTCTAATAATACCTACAATGCATTGTAGGTGCCTGAATCAGTTAGCCTGAAAGGTGGTATAATATATGATCAGTATTCTAAATGTTCAGTCATATATCTGTAATGCAGCCTCATGCATCTTAGATTGTAATACTGTAAGTGTGCTTGCTAAGTCCTACATTTAATCTCTAACTGAACACAGGACCTCAGTGATCTCATTTAGTCGGAGATTAGGACAAGACCGTATAGCCTGCGAGGACTTATGCATTGCTGTAAATAGCCTTGTGAACTTCTTATTCTTCAAGTGTTTGTAGCAGTCTGTTCTGCAGGCTTTCCTGCGGAGGGGGCGCAGCAGCATTAGATCGCTTCTGCAAGGAGAACAATAATGCTGTCAGGCAAATGTTTTAGCCGTAGTGTCCGCAGACCTCTTCTGCAGCGTAAAAGTAGGGACTCGGACAGCGATGCTACAGATGTATTTATCTGCCAGACAGGAATAACGCAAGGCAAGCCGAATGTAATCAGCATCTTTAAGGGGGCTCATACACCTTTAACCCCTTATGATCTTCGAATATGTGATTGTTGCAAGAGTTGCATATTTTATTTATTTTAAAAGCAAAGCGGATTAAATTAAAAAAATATTTGTGGCAACCCAAACTTACTGATTACTGTTTAAGAAAGCAGCTATATTATGTAGTCAGTTCTAGAAAGTTGCATGTAATTGCTTTTAAAATAAACACGTTATCCCAATTCTTGCAACAGTCACATATTCTAAGATCTTGTGGGTTTTAAGGTGTATGAATCCCCTTAACATACTGAACGAAACAATAGGTAGTACTTTAAGGATTTATTTCATTCTAACCAATTATTTTTAGTTTTCTCCCCTTTCCTTCCTGATTTCAGTTTCCTGCGGAATGTAAATTTTGTAATGACGTAGTGTCCAAATTTAAATGTGTTTCAGAAGCAGTATTTAAGCTGTATGTCAAAAGTTCCAAAAGAGGAGTAGCAGACTTTGTTCCGATGTTTATGCTGCGAGCTTAAAATTAGCTCTCTAGTTCGATATTCGAGCCTTTTAGTTCATACAGATATTTCTCGGCCTGGCTTTGCTGTGTGCAGTCGATTTAGCGTTAGTTTAAGCTAAGGAGCTAATCGTTAGATGTCTTAATTTACTAGTGATTTGTTACATTCTTATTTTCTGTTAATTTACGTAGCCACAAGTGGTGGTGATTTGTGAGCACGAAATGCGTGCATCTGTTTTAATTTAGTTTAAATAAAGAAGGTTATTTAAACTTTCTTCTGCAGTATATACTCTTAAAGACATAGCGAGAATTCGCTACTCCGTCTTCGCCCTAGACTCAAAATTGTATGTTACCAAAGAATACCCATAGACTGTATAATACAACTGTACGGTTCAATAAATCAGGAATTTTCCCAGATGAGCATGTACTACGGAACACGTCGTATAGTAAACATCCAACTCTGATATCAGAAATAAAATCATCTCATCTCCAACAACAACCCATCACCTCTTCCATTCAAACTCAGCGATACACTAATGACCTCATATGGGGTTAATTCTAAAGATGGTTAGTGTACTGGGGCGCTACTTGTGCGATCCACCGTGAAATCGCTGGTGCCCCACTCACTTCTACCTACAAAAAATAGCGAATCTCAATCGCTAATGAGTGCTTAGCTTAGCAAATAATCTAAGCATTCATTAGCGATTGCTCAGAAACGCAGATTAGATGAACTGCAGGAGAGAAACTGCCTGAAATAAATTTAAGAGCTGTAAAAAAAAAGTCCAAGACATTATTTTCTAAATAACTTTCGCATATGTCTTTTGTGCTGTCCCAATGGTCATCAGTGTCCTCACAAAGTATCATGGTCATTATAAATTCGCACAAGTCGAATTATTTACTACTTCATTTGCTACTCTGACGAATAATGTAGGATCCACTATTTGAAATGAACTAAATCATTATTATTTATAATTAATTTAAGAAAATAAATCAAAAAAAAATTAAATTCGTGCTAAAATGATAAAGATAAGTGCCTTTGCATGATTTCTGTCTCCAACTGCAAATGTATTTAAAAAATGAAACGACTGTTTGCTGGGGTCACAGAGCTTTACGCGCCTCAAGAGCCGAAGCTAATTGGCCTGAGAGCCGTAGTTTGGCCAGTTTACACGATCCAGAATATACACTTTAAGTAGGCATGAGATATAACAAAACTCAAATATAAATCTTTAAAAATGCAAGGCAAATCCCGTGCATATGTGCTACTTAAAATAAACTTAAAACACAGCCCTATTTTTTCCTACATATATATTTTTCAAAATTTAAGTTAATTAGAGTATAACTTTTAATAAAACTGTAAAGATACTTTCAGTATTATTTGTACGTTATATATATTCTTTATATACTAAGCTTACGATTATCGTCTACATGGAATAAATTACAGATAATCTTCTGTCTTAATTATCTTATGAATACAAATTGTATAAGGGCCTTTTGACCTGATCGACTGTATTTTGTGGTAACTTTCATGCAAAATGAATTTTAAACCATTTATTATTTGCGTAGCATTATTTAAAGCTTCATTTTTTGAAGAGTAGAAATGCAAGAAACCACCAAATATGAAAAATATTTTAAGTTATTTCAAAGCATGTTTGTATGTTATTTTATTTCCTTTGGGCTTTCGCATTTTGTGTCCCGAGTCATATTTACATATTACTAAATGAATTCATGCATTTTAAATACATTTCTGGACCTTAAGGACTTTTCGAAGGACAAACAAGTAGTCTTGTGGGATTTGCTTGCCGGCAACAGTAAGGGGAATCTCGAATTTTAATATTAAGAAAAATGAGCACTGCGATTCAACAAAACTCAGCGCGTTCTTGCCTTAAGGCTGAACCATTTTCTTCAGCCAGCATTTTCCCGTTTCATTTTATGCAAAAATAAGCATGATCGACCTAAATCCTGGAGTTAAGAGCGAAATATGAAAGGGAAGAAAACACTACCACTCCAATCCCTTTTATGCAAAAGAAATGCCCATTCCTCTCCTCTTCCATCCACCAAATTTCCTATCGACGGTAAAAAGAGCTACTGAAACAAAAGTAAAATCTATAATCTTTATTTTCAACAGTCTTCGCTGTTTTATCTTGAGAATGGTTCCTTTAACTTATGCAAACTACGAGCCATCTGTCTTCTAATCTGCATAAATAAAGAATAAAAGATCAAGAGGAAGAAATACTTTTTTTCTTTTTGCAAGAAAAGGAAAACGCAGGAAATATAGCTCTTTAATAATTCGAATGATTTCGAATGAAGAAGAATTAAGAGGCAGATACGTTATTTGTCATTAAGTAATTTGTATGAGAGACAATATCCTAGTTGGTACTTCTCTGAGAATTACACGCCTTGCAAAGTTCTTTCAAGAAACTATGTCAGTTATTTCTTCTTGCACAATCGTCGTTTCATTAAAAAGAAAATTTCCATTAAAGCGTACTTTTTATTTTATTAAACATTTCTTATTGGGAAATTTGCCGTTCTGTAACATAAGTTACTTGTAATCTTTATTCGTATAATTATTATATTTTATTACATATTTTGTTTGCATAACCATCCTACTTTGTTATATTTTATTTTTTTTTAATATTTTCCTGATTGAACTAATTTTCTGAATGTGTTAAATAATTTACCTACATAGACATCAGGGTGATCATAATTAAACTTAGCCTATTCAGAGTAGTTGTAAAAATTTGTAGAGAAACAAAGATGCGTTAAAAGATTCCGGGAAGAAAAAAAAAACTAAATTTCCGTTAAGGGGTGCATTACAGACAAAATACTTCAAAAGACATTCAGAAAATAACTGGGGCCTATTTTAATATTTTCGAGATCGAATGAATAACCTTCTTTCAATTACGATGACTACTAGTTTGTCAAAACATGCGTCAAACTGTTTTGCAAAAACCAGAGACTGCTGTAGTAACTCTTCATAAATTTCAGACTGGAAAGACGTTGCGACAGGGATCAGTGTCTTTACAACGTGTGACAAACATGATGTCTCGATTCGAAAAAATTAATCATTAAACAAGGAGGTAAATTTCCTTTTTCGTACATTTGTATAGCACTTTTTGCCCTTTTAGATAAAATTTTCGTGTTTTCTTACACATAAGGTTTAATGGTTTGTTTGCTTACTCAGTAGTTTTAATGTGTTTTCTTTCGATACTTTTTTTTAAACTATTTCCCATTTAATGGATGCAATATGGTGATTTCACAAATTTCCCGTAGATAGGATAATATGGCTTACCTTTGTTTTTGGTTTTAAATTTAATTTTTTCTTTCCACTTTTTTACTTCACTTGAAAATTTACATGCATATATATATATATATATATATTATATTATATTTTTCATTACATAAATTGTAATAAAGGCATTTAAAATGAACAAAGTAAGAAATACCATAATTTTATTTAAAACGTAAACATCAGAAAGACATTCAGTACAAATGACAGGAATTTTCAGCAAAAGGATTCAACAATCTTCATAAAAAAATCAGCTTAATTTGAAAATGTTCTGAACTCATTTGTTTATATTTCAAACATTTAGTTTTTCATATAAGCTGCAGTCATATGAAACCAAAGAATACTGGAATAAATATTGAAAAATCATTTTGATTGCGAATACTTCTATGAGAATTAATGTTTAATGAAAGAAGCATAGAATTAAATGAAAAAGGGCGGCTTTCATTTATTCTTTCAAACATGTAACATAACGGACCTCAAACTACATGGCTGAACACAGAACACGCGGAAAAATGTTTTCACATATCTCTTAGAAACTCTAACACATTTAGCTCACATCGACCACTAACCATTGCTCTCAGTAAATGAACATTTAATATTGATTGGACTGTTCTGTACAACCATACATTGCAGGAATAAATAATCAAAGTCCGGCAGAAGAGCCTGGATATGTATGTTCCACGACAGTAGAATCTCTCAATCAAAGCCCGGACACTTAGCTGGCTGTAGAAATTCCCTCTGGTTTGTCTAAACTTCCCATTAATGGGCATAGCTTGCCCCGAGTCTATGTGCCGAAGCCTCCAATTTAACGTGAGGCACGTATTTGCGCAGTATTGGAGTTTCTGTAGTGAATTTATGCAACTCAAACATAATGAATATATCGGCAGAACCCCGAACATTATAGAGAGCTCCGTTTAGCTTCAGCTTAATGCTTCGTGTATCAGAAGGGTGTTCAACAAATGCTGGAAATTGACCTGAATTAATGCCTTAGGGAAGAGGCATTATTTTATAATGAAAAGCTTTAATCATCTCCAGCCTTTGGAATCTATTCTGACATAGCTGCAGGTCCAGAAGGCTTTATCTCTGGAAAACTCTGTGTTTGTAATGTCCTAATACATTGAATTTAAATAAAGTACTTTAGCAGAAAGTTGCAACTTCCTCTTTACTATTTATTATACGTCGCTGGCCAGTACTGGATACGAAGCCGAACTTGATTACCAGACGTCTAATATCACACAAATATTTTTTTGTGGATAAACACAGCACTTTAGTTATGCGTGGAAACCATATGACTATACACTTAACTAAAAACTGAACACCCAAAAAATTTGAATGAAATCCAGTTTTCTGATTTGTGAAAATTTTTAAATTTATTAACAGTTGCAAAATATTTGAATGCAGCTTGTGAATTTTATTTTAACTCTGGAATACATATTCTATTCTTAGTTTCCAGTTTACTAATGTATTACAAATTGTTTTACATCAATGTAATGATTTATTTATTATTGATATTTATGAATCTCGGTGTCTTAGTTTATTGAAATATAGCAGCGGTGGTAAACTTAAATAAAAATATTAATGGCCACAATGGAAATAACGCGAAATATTTAAGATAAAATGTATAATAAAAGCAATTATTTTATCATTAACTAAATCTACTACCAATTAAATAAATAATTGATTATTTAAAATTGTAGTTTGAAAAAAGTATTTATTAGATTTAGATACAGATGCCGGCATATGTTGAATGCCTATGAAAGGACTCTTCCAGCTCATAGTTCTTTGCTCATATAACGACTTTTAATAGCCTGTTAATTTATAGAGTAATACAATCTTAGGATTCTTTATTTCAAAGAAAACCATAATTTTATGTTTAAGAATACTTGATAGTGAAATTATACATCTATACAGATCTATTACTGATTCAAAATTGTCAAAAAGTACTAAATAATTTAAGATACGTATATAATAAATAGGATTAAAGAGATAAAATATTTTATGCATCGGTTGAATTATTAAGTATTATCAAAATGTGTAATAATTTAAGAGCGAATTAAAGAGACAAAGAAATAGGATGCAAATGATTTTTCTCAAACTCGGTATCCATCAACTTATATTCTTGAAATGGAAGCCTTTTCTAACGTGTAATTAATGATGAGACAAAATTAACTGGTGTCGGCTAAAGTGTGTTTTCTAAGGGAAATATTATTATACTGTCAAACAGTTTTAATATCAGTGCCAAACATTCTTTGTAATGATATTGTTACGAATTTGGTATACAATGTAAATACATTTAGTGAAATTATATGTAAAATTGTAATATTTTGGCAGAAGTGGTATGTTTTAGTATTACATTCATTTTCCTTAGTTGTAAGCTCTGCTGTGCAGCTTTATTTTTCTTACCGCTTTGCGGATTATTTGATTGAGATATAGTGGTAACAATAAAAAAATTATGAATGTTCTTCTGTAAGAAAAAAAATTGTAAATAGTTGTAAATAAAGTTTTCCGTATGATAAAATGGAAAAAATCCAAGTGTCCTGTGGATTTCATCAAGGAAAGGTAAGCAGAAAGATTTTCTTATCAAATATTGTTAAAAGTTGAAGGTAAAAATAAGAAAATAAGAACCAAAAACACTGGAAAAAGAAAAATTCATAAAAAATAAAAATCTGATAGCTTTCAGATTTTGCTTTACGCCCGAAGGGCGCTTTTTAACGTTTTGTGTGTTACCTTTACTTATTAAATGTTATTAATGTTAACTGTAACCACATCGTTACCAATGTTAACTGTAGCAATATCGCAAAATAATCTTAAAATGAGCATATCTTTAGAATTTCCGATACACAGTCTCGCACGCTAGAGATAAAAGTGTTTATTTTTTTTGGGGGGGGCTTGGAGATGCCCATATTCGGGTGGAAATGTACGTTATTCAAAGCTTGATGGCTCTAGGTACCGTCGTTTTATCACAATGCGAGAAACATGTATACATTTATACGAATTCTTCATTATTTAATTTCTTTAAATATATTGGAAGCAGGTCTCTAATATTTAGTGGCAACAATATTAATAATTTTATGATGTATATATAATATGATATGTAATATGTAACATTACAGGTCTAATATGTAATATTTGACATATTATATATATATGTAATATTTGGTGTTACATTATGTAATATTTGGTGGCAACAGTTTGGAAAGGGAACCGACAGTTATAGTGAACGAACGCTAAGTGCCAAAACGAAATGAACAGCCTTTCTGAGCAGATTGCTCTTTTGGATTAATATTTAAAAAGGGGGCAAGAAGGGCGAAGTGATACCCTGCTTATGACACCAAAAATTGTTGCGTGCGTACGGGTTCGTAACACTGGGTGTAATTAAAGTTCCACTTTGAAAGGGTCATAAAATGAAAACTACTGGACCAAATATATTATCAGATTTTGTAATCTTGTAAAGGAGGTCATGGTAATTTATTTTCCGCAAAAGCAAAATTCAAAAACTCACCAGCGGGGTGGAAATGGCGTTGTGTGTAAGACTGTTAATCGAAATAAGACATGAAAACATCCGTTTAAAATGTGTTTAATCGTTTCTGAAACGTGGCATCAGCCATTTTCCGAAAGCAAGTAAAATCGTATTACTGCATTCTCAACAACAGGTCTTGGGATGCCAGGAGGAATGTTACGGGAATGTCGGTGTATTGCATCTTTCATTTACGTCAGTGTGTTTAGATTATTTGCATAAATCATTTACTTCTTCTGTCGTAAGCCAATTACAAGCCATTGCGCTTTTGTGTCACCCCACAAACAGTTTCGTTTTAGAAACGATTAAAAAGGTCTTAAACCGATATCTTCATGTCTTAGGGCCGAATTAAGGCTTCAAAAATCACATATTAGCGATGTTCAAGAAAACGATTTCGGAAATGCGTACACTTATGCGAGTGATTTGCGATCTCACATTTTCTAATCTCTAATTTGTGGTTTTCACGGAGGAATTTCCCCGTCACACGGATGGCGCACTCGACTTTTATCGCCTTTAGATGGTAATTTCGTTTAAGTCATTGTTTCTTAAGGGTATACAACATGTTAGACCCGTGCAGCAAAAGGTTATTTTAGATTCCGACCTTTATTTCGTTTAACGACATTGCATACAGCGCCATTTTGCCTCTGGTGGCATAACTTTCCTTTTCTCACGAAATAAATTCTTATGACCTTCTTTACAATGATTACTGTGTTTGATAACATTTGGTCCAGAACGTTTTCCTTTCCATTTGAAAGTGGAACTTGAATTATAACCACCCTGTATATTGAATGCACAATGAAATGTTGAAGGATTGACGATAGATTGGTAAAGTGTATTTTACCAAAAGAAACACTTCACAGTCCTGGGACATTCCAATAAATAGTCGTACAGCTCTTCCCAATATCAGAATACAATCAGTAGTTACACTTCAAACTACTAAGAACGTTAAACACTACGCCATGCAAAGTTCATCTAAATAGACAAAGCTCATACAGGTATCTCTCAGTACTCCTAACTCCCGCTGAACTAAACAATTACTCTTCAGAAACTTCTTTTCCCGTTCTTTCACAGTATAGTGAATTCGCACAAGCGTATTTAATTTACTAAAACTTTTAATTCTAGGCTATATGCAAATAATTTATGAAATATTATTCTCATCGGAAGAAGAAAGGAAAAATATAAAAAACACACACTCAAAAAAAAAAAATGATGACTCGGGAATCGATTAAAGTTCTATTTAGAGTTTATATTTCTCTTAACGTTCTCCTGGAGTTTTTCTCTTACGATGACGGGCTAAAATTAAATGGCATTTCAATAGCAGTCAAGAGGCAAGTATTGTTCATGGCAGCAGCAGTCGAGATGAGAGAGAGAGGGAAGCATCAGTGAGTGAAAGTGCTCGAGTGAGCTATGGGATTGGTCGGTGCAAAATAAGACCTAAGTTTCATAAAATTGCTGAATAAAACGTAAAATAATGTATATAAAAAAGTTCAAAAAGAGGAATTTGAAGCGATAATAATGTCCTTATTCTTCAGAAACACAATTCAAGTACATTACAATTAATGAATCATGCTAGAAAATTTATTTCCTTAAAGTTGCAGAGTAAACACCACGTGATGCGAGATGGCCAGTAGCGAGTGAAGGAGTCATCGCGAACTAAAATTTTTCACTGTAAGCAAACTCTTTGCTATAAAACCTTACACAGTACTAAATAAATTCTTGGTTAAATAGAAATAATAAGTAAAATAAGTAAGTAATATAAGTAAGTAATATAAGTTGCAATCAAAGTCCATAAATTTTGTCAGAGCAAACCAGAACGTAAGCAGAACGTGTCCAGAACGTAAGCAAAACTTGATTAAATGAAGAGTATTAAAATAGGCGAAAAAAGTAGAATAAAATATGTACACTGTACACAATCCCCATAATGCATTATGCTGGATAGTTCGGGGTCTTTTTACTACATGTTTCTCTGTAGGATCACAGTTTATGAGTTCTTTAATAGCCGGGTATTGCGAGTTTTCCATTTCTTCAAAGAAGTTGTGTGCAGTAGTTTGATCGTGAATCGGTAGAATCTTTAAATCCTTACGAATTTGCGCGTTGCGTTCAAACCAAGGTGCATTGGTTATGTTTCGAAGAACCTTATTCTGTAAGACGTATGAAATTCTCTTAGGAGAGCTGGAAAATTTAAGAGAAGGTTTCTCTTCCACCCTCTGCATTAACTAACTGTTGGTGACGTTAACTAAGTGTTGTCATTACCTAACTGTTACTCTAAAACTGCGTTCCTTGTTTCTGTTCAAGTTGTCCTGGGCGTGTCGGGATGATTTCCTGAATTTTCATTTCTCCGAAATTTTTCAGAGCGTTTCTCGATTGGTGAGAGCACCTTGATTGGTGAGAGCACCTTGATTGAAAGCGGATATAATGATGACACCCCTGGGAAATCTCCGTGGGATTTTACGGTTCCAACTTAGGAATCAAACCGGGTGGTCTGTAACAATGCAGAATAAAACACCTATAAATGTATGTAAAGGAATGAAACAATGTTTCTCCTTCGGGCAACTATGAAGTCAACAAAGACTTGAGAAAAATATGTGACTGCAAGCCACGTTCATCTTTTCCCGAGAGTGGTACGCGATTTCAAGTCACGTTGTGTTTTCCCGAGTATTGCTAATTGATCGTTAGGAAATATTCTCTTTCTGACAACTTCCGATGTGGTCGTCAGAAAGCAGCTGAGGACGTTCCAATGATTATCTCTCGGCCACCGAGAGACTTCCAATAACTTCCACAATAACGTTCTAAACTACATTGTGGATTATACATATTCCATACGCATACAAACACATATTTTTATTATGTTCTCACATATAGTTTTTGAACAGCTCATTGAGAGATGTTTTAACCTTGCTTTACTGTTATTTTCTCTTTCTGTGTAGTATGTAATTTTCAAACGCATCGTGATGAATTTTGGATTTATCGAAAAAATGCACTTAAAGTAAATAAAATTTAAAAAAGTACTTGAAGTTTACAAACCATATGAATAAATATTTTTTTTTAAATAATGCTTTGAAGAAATAAATCAAATAATTAAATCTCAATTCTAAAAGGAGAAAAAAAATGATGAGTACACAATACGACTTTCTTATACGGAATATTAGTTTATACACAATTTTTCCAGCATTTCATTTAAACTTATTTCCTCGAATTTCATTATAGATCTCTCATTCTATTAATTCAGTTCTCACTTTGCGACAAAGCAAAAATACATAAAACTCAAAATATCTATGTTAAAAATTGAAATACATAGAAAAACATAAAACACCAAAAACAGTTAAAACAATTTTAAAAAATTGCAGTTTTTACCCAAAAACAATCCATTCGGCCAGCGACCAAGAAGGCAGATTTTTCGGTGCACAAAACTGAAAGTTCATTTTTGGTCTCACTCGGCAAAAAGGCACTGGAGAACTGACTTAATTTGTTGTGGACGCTATGCTGAGTCAATATATGTGATAATTTCATAACTTAAATAATAATTCCAGAATAGATTAAGCATGATTTAATTCGCAAAAATAAAAGATGTTACCTTGTTGTTCCGAAACTTAGTTTCTCTAGATTGGCAACAAATCCACCATTTTGCTAAATTTCAAATGTAAACAAATATGGCCTCTATGGTAAAAAAATAGGCTCAGCCGCACTTAAACAAATTTAAATTTTTGATAATACTACAAATATTGCATGCAGATTAACTAAAGACATAAAAATCTTAACTAGAAAATAAGAACAATTTTTAAAGCGAAAAATGCCCAATTTACCAACATGTAAAAATAAAAAACTGATTTTACTGAGCGCAGTAACAGAATGGGTATGTATATATTAATATACTTCTAGTGCGGCCTATTGCAACTAAAAAGAGAGGTGCACATCTACATGTTATAGCAGTCTTATATACATTGAGTTATGCGAGATACATACATACGTACGCACGTACAGACGCCATGAAAAAATCTCTTCTGAATCCGTTTTAAATCAGTTTTATAATTCGTTTGGGGAATAAGAGCCCTTTATTCCGTCCTTATGTACGGATGTCACGCAAAAATGTCGTAAAATTTCATTCGATAGCGTTCAAAATGGATATTTTCGTTGAAACCCGGAAATTTTCATGATTACAATATTTCCTTCAATTCGTACAAGAAAGAAAAATCAATACCTGTAAAATTAGCAAATGTGATTAGATAATGAAATATAAAGTAAAAATATTCGTAAACAAAGAAGAAAAAATAGATTTTTTTTTAACTCTTTGAAATCCAGACCCTTCGCTAAGCTGTATCCTCAAAATACCCGAACCGCCCGAAATACTTTTCCAGTTTCACAGCAATTTCCTCCCCTCCCCGTCAATTAACGCAGAAAATAGGTGTGAAGATTTCCAGTGACATCCTTTGTACTTTCTAACAAAGATTCCATTAGCCTTTGACCCCTTTCTTTATAAAACTATTCTGAAGGTCAGATTAACAAGCCTCTCCGGCTTTGTTATGATCACGACTGATATTTTGTTTATTTCCGTTATTTTTATAGGAAGGAATAATTTTTTTTAAAAATAACTATAATCCTTAAATTTTTAAACTGCTCTTTTATTGCTGTTTAAAGCTTAGAAACACATTGTACCACAAAAGAATCAACAACCAAATGTCACGATCAACCAAAAGATTAAAAAAACAACTCTTAGGACAAGCTGTCTTCAGTAAACTGATGCAATGCATTTGGGGAAAGTGCACCTCTACTACATACCTTAGGGGGAGAAAAGGAAAGTAGATTACAATCTCTGCCGTTTTCGGGCGGTTCTGGTCATTTTAATGTTTAGGCCGTGTCGGGCGGATTGGATGTGAAGGAGTTAATCAACGCTACATATGAAGGTGTTCAGAAATCGAGCTCCTCTAAATTGTAGAAGGGATTTGTCTATATACCGATTGTTTTCATCTTATTAATGGATTCAATATTTTATTTTGGGTGCATGAGCTTTAATGGATGGAGCAATAATAGCGAAGAACTTCGTGAAAGCTAGGTTATCGAACGTTGTTGTTGGTTTCGACGACAACTGTACATGTAAAAATAGACTGAATGATCACGAAGACAATGACAAGAGTGATGATCGGCCCAGTGGCCGAGTCCCTGAATACTGGTAGTTCGATCGGAGGCTCGAATCCCGCGAACGAGTTGGTTGCATGGGCGTTTTCCCCATGTCTAACGTGTGAATACGAGCCAGTTTTCCTTAGAAAGTTCTTCACAAAGGCATCCCTCCCTTTTGTGTAGTACCTTAGGGAAGAAAACGTAGATAATTATAATAAGGGTGTTGATCCCGATGGCTTGCAAACTGTAATGAACGGGGAAGTAAGACTAAATGATTTGAAGCGTATTGAGTAGCAGTGAGTAGCATTAAAATAGATGGACAAGACTCAACCATACAGGGAAGTAGAAATGAAGTATCATATTAGGTATTGTGCTTATTAAGGTATCTTATTAGATATTTACTATGTATTCTTATTAAAATGCAAATTTCTTTTAAATAAATAATATTATGATAGTTACCGGCAGATTTTCCATGAACATTTTTCATTTGCTATATTTTCATTGTAACCGCGTCTTTTGAATAAGTTTATTCGCATAATTATACCCTTTCGATTTTCCCAGGATCAGTGTATGGAAAAATGGTATACGCGAGTAAATAATGTATTTTTTAATTTGACTTTGAACATCTGCATCCTTAATTATTCGGATACTCGTATAGCGTTCCAGTATTATGAATTAAAAAAAAACATGTGATATACAGCTCGAGTAACTGTTTAGTTACCAACAAGGCAAGAAGACTGTTATGCAAGTTCAAGACGTACAGAAGATTAAATGAAATACAATAAATTTCTTATTCTTGTTCTCTTTTATTGTTTTATAGAGAAAAACACAGTGTAGGATTTGCTTGAAATAGGCTCGAAAATTATTTCGAATAAAAATATATTCAAAAAGAATATTAAACTTTAAATTAATTATTTAGAATAGAAATATATTTATAATTTAGTTTCAATTTGCTGTTTTATTCAGATTTTTTTTTAATATCCACATACTTCTAATTCAGTCTTTGATAACATGAGTTGGAAATACAATACATACGCATATTTATTTTTTGTATTCTCAGTGACGGCAGCTGAGTGATTATTTATTATTATTATTCGGTCGCTTTTCGATTATCAGACAAACATTCTCATGTTGAGTTATTTAAAGTGTTTATTTCTGAAGATTTCCAAAATAATACCTCTAAAAATGCAATTTAATTTTAAAGAATGGAAATTTTTTAAGATTGTTAGATAACAAAATGGACAAAGCTTTAATGCTTCACTAATTGATTGCAGATGGTTGAAAATTTGAATAAATACATAGAACTATTTCATATATGCCAGATAACCAGTGAGATGGTCTTAATTAAAATGGCAGCCTTTTATCAGACATCCGATAATTATCAGTCCTAACAATTTATCACAACAATCAGGATTCATAAAGGAGCACTCAAACTACAGTTTTATTTCAAAAATAATACTTTACTTTCGGCAAATGACGTTATCTTTAGGCGATAAGAATATATTTAAATGCATAACTTTCTACGTGTTTCTTTCCGTTTATGCTTGAAAAAGTCTTCCTGTCGAAGTGATAATAAAATTACTCTGATTAAATCTCTCATTGGAAGAGAAAGAACGTTCATCGAAGCTGAAACTAATTAATCTGTACATTTGCGATAATAATCCAAATTTTGTTCCAATTTTGAATACCGGAAATGAAAATAAATATTTTATAAACATTGGATTATTTCATAGATGTGTCCTAATTTTTTATCAGTTCTAATTCTGTAAATTTATTAAAAACGGGAATCTGTATTATGTGATCCTAATTCTTTACAAAGGGAATGCAAGAAATATGTAAACATATGGATTCATTAATTCCAGCGAAATGTGTGTTAAATCAAATCTTCAAAATCTCCCATGTTAAAGAGTTTTGGTGATATAGTTCTTGAACAGCAAAATTTTATGTCATTCCGTATGCTCATACAGGATTCTAACAAAAATAAAGGAGGCTACCTTTATTTTTGTTAGAATACTTCTTATACTTCTTTTAAGATGAATGTATCTACTTCTTCATTTCTTTGAACACGACAAGAGCTTTGAATGATTCACGGCCGTTTATAATTATGTACAAAGTTTGCTTATATTGATTCCAAATTATATTCTGATAATAAAGCTTTTATGATAATTATTACAATAAACGTTTATTGTATAATAATTATGTACAAAGTTTGTTCATATTGATTCACAATTATATTATGATAATAAAGCTTTTATGGTAATTATTTATTAGGGCGGCCAACGTTTAAGCTTTAAACGGTATTTGAAATTTTTGTTTCATATATGTATTTGCAAGTTAAGTTTTCTCAATTTTAGGGTTCAAATGCGGTGCCCGCTGCGAAAAAGAAATGCTGATTTCGTGTTTTTCTCTTCAGTTCTGTTGCATTCTTTGTTCAAACTTCTGTTCCCATTCGAAAAATCCAAGAATATTTTGAGTAATTATTCTCAAATTGTAAACATTATTTCAAGTTCAAGAATAAGAATTGACAGATCGAATCTGTGACAAATAGCATAATATTAAAAATTTTAAAAAAAGTTGATTTAGATTGATGTTTGGGGACATTCATGGAAGACTGCAAGAAAATGAAAAGGAGGCTGACTTTGTGAAGTATTTTTGAAGCGAATGCATTGAGCTTGGTGTTAAAGAAATGCTTTACCGCATTCGATGGAGACTTATAAGAATTTATACGTTTTAGTTAAATAAAATATGCCGCATTGAAAGATTAAATCCGGTGCTGTTCTATAAAAGTTTAACCTATACTGACTTTTAAAATCCCTATTTGTAAACTACCTTTGATATATTTAACTTTAATTTGGTTTCTTAAGTACGAAGACATAACTAACGATGCACAGCATTGCTGCTTGATGATAATATCATATAAATTAAATTTTATTAAAAATGGCAGTACTTAATTTTAGATACTTATGTTCAAAACAGGCGAAAAGTACTACAGAAATCACATGTTGGTCATGTGTTTTCTGTAATATTTTTGAATTATTATTTTTATAATATTTCTATAATATCTATCAACACGGAAACATTCATTCCATGTTCATTTGCTTTGTGTGAAATATAAACATATAGAACTCTGAAACATAAACATGTAGGACATTCAACATAAGTCAGCTCTTAAAACTGACTTTAGCTTTAATTGTATAAAATTACAAAGTATACCGCAAACTTGAAAGAGTATTGCGAATAAACGAGATCAAGAATATGTTATGAAAAGTCTAGAACCACAAAGAAGTTTTGACAGAATCGGTTATCAGAGCTTTTATACTGTTTAACCTCTTTTAATATTTTCCCAAATATCCACATCATATAAGGAATAAGAAAATCAAAATATGTATCACCACATCATATAAGGAATAAGAAAAACAAAATATGTATAATGATGTCAAGTACACAAATGCATTTTTCATTTGACATTTAGAACGTAAATATGTTTAGATTTGCAAAGTACTTCCTTCCCTCCAGTATTCTTAAACAAGGAATGCAACAAGCAAGCGGAGACAGTGGAATAAAAGAACATTTGCATTCGTAATCTCATTTGAGTATTTAGGTATTCAAAGTTATTCTTCTTGCATTCACTTTTTCTTGAAGCAATGGGAATTATTGTGTGCCCCAGGCAAAATGGAACAGAACAGATTGTCTTTCGAATAAACGTGCTTCTGAAATGTAAATGTGGATGCAGTTCAGCTAAAGGAAGTTTTTTAAAATGAAACAGGTTTTTAAAGAATTCTCATAGAAACTTCCTTCACGTTTGAATTTATGTAAATATTTCTCTGTAAAATGATGAGATATAAGGAAATAAAATAATTACACGTTTCTGTTTCAGAAACGAATATATGAAATTGCAGAAATATTTTATGCAGTTTCTTTATTGAAATTATTTTTAACTTGAATATTAAATGAATACTCATTTTAAATGCTTATTGAATGCTGTACACAAATTGTGGAATTGAGAAAAATTATTTAATAATTTATTAAATTGTAGCCGTATTTATATTCAACTGCACATTTGTTACAGATTTTTCTGTATTAGTATAACCAAAATGACTGAAATAGTAAAAACATCGGTAGTTCTTGTTCAGTTTCGTGAACAGAGAAACACTTTATCTTTCCGTACAGGATCTACATATATATACTATTGCGCGGCATGCAGGTTGGTAATTGATTGAATGCATGCAGTTCCGATGACAAGTGGATAAAATTCATTTTATCATAAGAAACAATTAAGAGATATGGAACTTTCCGCAAAAATAGTCGTATTACTCTTCACAATATCAGTATTTAAACTTCAACTGCTAGGAACATTAAACACAAGGCAATGTAAAGCGCAGCTAAAGAGCGAAACTAACTCGAAGAAAACATACTCCTCCGAACGCACGCTGAATTAACAACTGAGAGCAGATGCTTTCTCCCGTTTTATATAGTTTTCGGACGGCCGAGATATTTCTAGTACTTTCTGCTTCTTGAAATTACTGGAAGGCATATGAGGGCCGAATACGGTTACAGTAATATCAATTACAGTTATGCGATTACAATATCTATTACACTTGAACAGGGACCGGACCAGAGTGTCCCCAAATAGTCGCCACGTTTGGCGACATTTGGCGATTTCTCGCCACATTTGTGGACTTATATTAATCGCTAAACCACTGCCAGCTTGGTGATACCTCGCCAAATTAGTGAGATAAACGTTTACTCAACAGTCTTGGCCTTTTACTTTTTCTGCAAAGTATCGTCTCTTTAGAATTTCGTGTTAAATCACGTAGATAAATACAACAATTTCACATATAATTGCACTAAAATCATCCATCTATGTGTAAACTTCGTAACAAAATTTATTATCTGTATTGCATTGCCCGGATTTTACATATAAGTAATCTCTTTTTGTGTCAATTAGTGCAAGAATGTTAGACGTGGAAATGCGACTCATCAACATTACTTTTGAAATCTTTATTTAAAATATAAGTAAATCAAATCTAATGAGTTGTGTCAGGATGCTAATCCTGACACAACTCTCATATATTTATTGGGCTTTTGTAAAGTCGTCGTTCTTAAATGAAAGAAAGACGTAACCGATTAAATTATTGCTCATAGTAAACTTTAAAAAACATTCTAGTACCCAAACGTAATTTAACGCAAATTACTTTCCATGTGGCTGACTCCTATATAAAAAAAAAACATTGGACAGATGAAAAATGAGCAACTGCCTTCGCCGGAAATCGAACCGCGGACCTCTGGATACCGTTTCAGCGTGCAGAACCACTACACCACGCAGGCACGGTAGGAAGACTGGAGAAATACCTTATAAGTTTAACAACAAACATGACGAAATTCAAGAAGTCAGTACGGAATGCGTTCGTTTTTGGCATCTGTTAAGAACGAAAAAACCCAGAATCGTAAACAAAAGACAAAATGATTGCATAGGAGACTGTCCTTTCAAAACCGGAAATAAAATAAAAAGACATTGAGAAACCTATAGCATTTCATTGATTAAAAATTTAACATCAATGGAGTCAGTTTTTTAGACCTCTAAACCAAGTCCAAATGAGAATAACGCTTAAAAAAATTATAAACAAACTTTTCCTTATTCAATAGTTGCTCCATAGAGGCACCGATACAATTGATATGAGAGTGAGAGACGCGATGTCTGAGCAATGACCATTTTCTCATTTCCGTCGAAGATTAAATGTATGCCCTCCTAAAGCTTAGATCAAGCCGTGTCAGCAGATCTAGAACAGGAGCACTGCAGTGAAAATCCACGTCATTTGCGGCGTAGCATACATGATCTGACGGGATCTTCCAAGCGTTATTAACATTGGCTGAAAACGGGGAATGGGCCTCAGAAGCTCGGAATTTGAAGGAAATGCAATTTAAGTGCAGTGCGGAGTTCAATCCACTCTCTAGTAAGCAGGTTAGCAATTTCATTTCCACAAACAATCACATCGGAAAGAAACCTCTGCAAACACACAAGGCCAGTCTGGGGCAAAATGATTAATTTCGAAACGATATTCTGCCCAGCTTGTCCAAGACGAGTGGGCAGTCCTTCAAGTATCGGATTTCACTTTTACTATATGTCAATATCCATACATTGGATACGCTAGAGTCCATAGCAAGGCTCAGAGCTTCTCTAATAGCAATTAATTCCGAACGAAAGGCGCCCACCAGCGGCCGAGCGGTAAAGTCGCTGAACATTGGTAGTTCGGTCCGAGGTTCGAATGTCGCGAACGGGCTGGCTGCATGGGTGTTTTCGTGGTTTTCCCCATGTGTAACGTGTATACGAGCCAGTTTCCCTTAGAAAGTCCTCCACGAAGGCATCCCTTCTCTTAGGCAGATAGCCCTAGTGTGCTTTGCCATAATTAAATACACCACATCACACCTAACGAAAGGCTAAGCTGTATTCCGAGTGCCTATTTCACAAGTGCACCTCAGCGTAGCCACTGAGGGAGGGGTTTCGAAAATTAACCAATGAGCTTCTTTTGCTCTTGTGACGCTAAATCTTCGTGCATGTGAGAGTATGTTGTTTACATTTTAATTTGCATTTGTTTCGCAGCTATAAATGTATGGCGTAAATGTAGAAAATCTCGTAGTGTTTTTGTTTTATGAGTTTAATTAATCGATGACATTTCACTTTCGCGATTTTTAATTCGCATTGATATTTGGATTGATGTTCACAGCATATTATCGCTCTTTACGTCGAGAAAATGACTGAAACTTCAATTAGCCTCGAAGATTATGCATTGACTAACAAATGTGGATTAAGAGAATTCATGTGTATAGTTTTTTATATTTTTTATTCAGTTGAAAAGGACCGGAAGTGTTACAATGAATCTAGTGTTTTCTTATTTCACTGCCTGCATTCTTTTGATTTTGAAAGTGTAATGTTCAGAATGCATATTGTGTATGATATGATTATATCCATTGTTAACATTAAAAGTTATATGTGAATAAATTCAATATATTCGTTGTGAAAAGATAAATTCATTCTGTTTGATGAGTATTTCTTGTGTAGACAGTATATTTAAGAGTGAGCAGTTATTAAATGTGAAATTTAACAGACTAAATGCAAATTAGTGAAATTCACTTTGAATAAAATTCTGCATTGACTATTATTATAGAACATCTTTTTCATTTAGACTGAAATAAAAAGGGCTGACTTCTATTTACATATATAACTGGTGTAAATATTTTTCTCATATGCATAGTTTTATGTAAAGATAGCATTTGGGCTCAGATGTGTATCACATACTTCTTTCGTCTTATTTATCACGTATTAAGTAATATTTCGCATGAATATTTTTGCAGATGATATTAATAACCTCGAGAGCCGGCTGTGTTCATTGCGTTTCGTAAAATTCATTTTCAAGTCTTCATCAAAAGTTAGATTACGAAAGATGTAGTAGGTATCAACAGATTAAAAAGAAGACAGGGTTCAAAGTCAATGTACATCAAATTCTGCTTCCCCATTAAACCGAAACAGTTGTCCTTTTATAACCTCTGGTTATTTGTCCAGGTTGGTGTTTTTTAAAGGGTCCAAAATTCTTAAGCTTGGCAATGTACTTTGCGAAGTTTGCTTTTCTTATCAAGGATAATGGCTGAAGATCAGCCTCGGAAAGGACAATATCATCATAACTAGTGTGGGAATAACGTAATATGTTAAAATTTTCCTGCACGCTACCTTTTAAAGTTGAAGTTTCGATGAAAAAAAAAAAAAAAAAAAAAAAAAAAAAAAAAAAAAAAAACGTAGGCAGTCTAATTAGGCATAAGTAAAATTTTGTGAAGATAGCACTTATCGTTTTAATTCTGTGAGTGTGCTCAAAGTGGAATAGAGCTTCGAAAAACGTGCTGAAACGAGCATTGTTGTCAATGAACTGACCGATGAGATGAGGAGAAACAAAGAATACAGACTCTCAGTCGTCCTAGATTATCGGTGAACCCGGTCTGGGCAAACCGAGGGTTCGCCGTTTGATTTTAGGCAAGATTTCAAGGTTAAAAATTTTAAACTAATATTGAATAAGGAGATTAGCATACAGCCAAAAACAATAACACATGAATTTCTTTTCAAACAATTCCTTTTATACCCTAAAAAAATCTGGAAGATTTCTTTGAAAAATGAGTGTTTTAAAAAACTAAATATGGCTAAAATATATGGACTGGTTTATGTTGAGCTGCCATCTACTATAAATAAAGAAGTTTCAGAGTAACCTATAGTAAGCTATAAATCCTTTTTCATTCAATTTTTCTGTGCGTACAGAAGGAAATTTTTTAGGTGTGTCCAAACAGAACACACTGTGCCGCAAAGGGTTAAGAACTAGTGTGGGACTATTATAACTAGTGTGGGTTATGACAAGGTAAAAACTAGTGTAGGAATATCCCGGTGTGATTTCTCATTGTGATATTGTTTAAGATGATTCTCAGAAAATTTTCAAGCTTTGGGGAAAAATAAAATTAGTACATTGATCCCTCCGTTAGATGGCTACCTACAATTTCAGGGAATTTATTTTCTTGGCGTCACCAGTGGTGCTATAAGCTGATGTTTACTTATACTGGTCATATATTATGATGGTCTTCATTAAGGATTTCAGTGCATTTACATAACTTTATGTATTAACAGGTTATAAAAAAATTAATACACAAGAAATTTCCTTCCGAATCTTAACATTTAGTGCAAATCACACATAATAAGCGAGAGAGGTAACTAACGTGGTAACGATAAATGTAATTGGATTTCAAAATTAAATTTGAAGCCCAAAGCTTATATCTAAAATACATGCAAACAAATGAAGGAAAAAGGACCTCTGGCAAATTTTATAACAATGGCAATATTCCAGGCCATGTAACCAGATGACTCGAGTACTGAAGTTATGTTTCTGGTAATAAAATTTACATGTGAGAGGATTATATCTTTCGCGAACTAATGTCAAAAGCCCACGTAAAACGCAGAAAAATAATTAAGCTTGACAGCTGCAAACATTTTGACGTCTCGAGTAGTTTCTACAGAATGGAAGGAGTCGCTTACGAATCAATGAGATTAAAATATGCATAATAAATGCTTGTTCGTCCAATTTTAATAAAACAAATTAAGTTTTCATTTCATTAATTTGCTTAACAGCAAACTTTCAATTTGCAAAACAAGTTTCTTTTCATCTCTGTCTTAATTAGAAAAGTACATTTTTAATATTTTATGAAGCAGGGACATTTAGATGTGAGCATTTAAATCCTAGAAACTTGCCTTTCAAAGAGCTAGAAATTTGTTAAAATTTAAATTAGACAGAAAAAATTAATAAGATTTGCAGTGAGAGTTTGAGATAATGGAAAAACAATTTACAAAATAGATGTTATCCACTTATTGTCTATTGGGCAATTCAAAAGCACTTTGGCTCTAAGCTTCTAAAGAAGTGACGGAAAATTTACTTTGTTGATAATCTGCAAAATAACTATAATATTAGGATTCGCATACCCAATGCTAATAATTTGCAAAGTACACAAAGATGAAAAATTACAGCTTTTCCATCGCTTTCAGATGTAAAACAGCTGATGCAGCTCTCTCAACCCCAACAGCTAGTGAAAATTTCAACAAAATGCAGCAAATGCAAACACCTTTGGGTATAAATCCAAAAGTGACCAAAAAATAGAATGATTATAGTTATTGAACTCAAGTGTATAAAATTAAGTGATCAAACTTATTATTGAAATATTTACAGAAAGCAAGATTCAGAATTATTCTACACAAGTTTAGTGCAAAAGGTACTGTTGTTGAATAACAAACTCTAAAATTATGACAATAATTCAATTCAGCAGAACAAGTTATCAAATTTTCTTAAAATACTTGATATTCACTTTAATGCATATGCATCGAAACTAGTTTTCAGAGCTCGAAGAAAAAGGAATAAACAAGCGTCCAAAGGAAAACGTTGCTACGAAATAAAAAATAGATTGGTTAAAATATGAAACATAGCTAAATATGATCATGGAGAAAGTATTAAATTATAAATATGGGGAACTTAGACAGGTTAGTATATTTTTTAGCATAAATACTGAACTTAAAATATGTTGTCGTTGGCTTCTCAACATTAAATTCTATCATTCAAAGTATGCTAGCTCAAAACTTATTTATCAGTTTTAATGAAACTCTACATATTTTGTTTTTATATTTTTTCTAGGATATGTACCAATAAAATCGATTTTATGAGTGTATATACATGTAAGAAAAATAAAGAATATGTAAAAGATAAAATTAGCAGCGTGAATTAATTTCTCTTCTCTGTTCTAAAATTAGTAACCCCTCTCTGCACTGCGTCATTTCGAGACAAATCTATGTCATATGACTCTTACGTAATTCTGGTGATGTAAATTGAACTAAAACTCAAACAGCCAATAATAATTTTACAGCGATATTAACTACCCAATCAAAATGCTTTGAGAACCAAAACTAACTCAGTTTGATTTAAGATTTCATCCTGAACATTATGAACTTGCTTTCCACGCTTTATACTAGCTGCTCTGCTGTCTGTCTGCTCTGCTTTCTTGCTACAAAATTATCAAAAACGTAAGCCTTTTGGAACAGGCACATTTAATGTGCCGACTTGTGTGTAGCGGCAATATGTTGCTGAAAATAAAACTGAAGATTTAATTTGCATTCGCCTCTAATTATCTAGTCATTATGAATCAAGACTTCTGCTCCATCAAAATTACTGCTCCTGAAATTATTACATATATAGAGAGTCCGTAAAGTCATGGTGAACTTTTGATCGGTCACAAGAAAGCAACAAAACAAGATAAAAACGGGAAACCTTCACCAAACAAACAAAAAAAAAAAAGACTCTTAAAGTTTCATACCTATTCAGTGCAGTTTGATGTGGGCTCCATTCACGCCGTCACAATCTACTCCGCAAAGAAAAATGGTCCTATTACTTTATCATGCATCAGGCCACACCACAAGTTCACTTTAGGGATGTTACGTTCATACTCTACGTAGGCATGAGGATTTACAACAGCCTATATTCGAATGCTATGGCGATGGACATGTCCACAAACAGGGAATGCCCCCTCATCGCTAAACACAATCTTCTGTAGATGTCGGTTATCACTGTCGACCTCATGAAGCATATCTGTTGCAAACCTAAATTGTTTGGGTCTATCCGTCGGTTTGATAGCGTGCAGCAGCGGCAGTTTGTAAGGGCTTCTTAGGTAACTCTTCCATGTGGCCTCTACAGACTCGTCACTGACCGATGGCCTGCCAAAACGGGGTTTGTCCAACTGCTTTATCCCACCAATTAATGTTATTTGTATGTGGTGACGGTTCGCTGTACACGCGACGATATTCACGTTGCACTTTTGTCACGGATTCGAATTTGGCAAGCCACAGCATACACTAAACTTTCCCCTGTACGGTCCACATCTCGACTGGCGTGGGCGTGGATGGGCTGATCTGCTGTTTTGCATTTTGCGGTGCTGCGTCATCACCTGTGTGCGCACATGCTTGTACATAATACTACGGAAACTTGGAGAGTTTTCCTTTTGTTTAGTGAAGATTTCACATTTCTATCTTGTTTTCTTGCTTTCCTGTGACCGAACAAAAGTGCACCATGACTTTACGGACGCAGTGTGTATATAGAGAGAGTGATTATAATTAAAGTTGCAATTTCAGAGCACTCTAATTTTAAAAATACTTGTCAGAATGACTTGATATTTTACTAGAACAATCGTGAGATAATGAAAATTTGTTTGGAGAAAGAAAAAACATAGTTTCAAAGTATGCCGATAGATGGCGCAGTCAGGTTTCGCATTGCTGTTGGTATGCAAATTACTAAGCCGTAACATGCGTCATCTACGTGCTTCACCAGCAGTATTTCTGCGTTTCTAAATCTCGATATTCCTACATCAGTACTTCTAAATTTATTTTTATTACAAATTTATGATTATATTTTTAGTCCAATTACTGTGTTTATTCATTTTTTATTTCCATACACTGCAAAAGAATTCGGTTAATTTGCTTTTAACTGTATTATTGTTCATCAGGGAAGATTCATGGCCCGAAAAATAATCACTTGCACCCCTGGCTTTCAATCTTTTCTGCGCACTCAGAACTGAAAAATTTTAAGTTTTTCTGCGCACTCAGCCATTGAGTATGTTGGGGACGGTTCAGCTTGAAATTCTTCACATTCGTTGTTATCATCGTCGCTTTTATTTTTTTTTCATCTGCTTTAGCTTGAATTTCAGCTACAATGTCCTCTGGGGTAGCTAGCTCGGAAGTAATAACATTTGGCATCAACAGATACATAATTCTCAAATTCTTCTTTATTCACTTCCAAATTTTCCAAGACTTCTTCATCTTTCCACGGTGATTTGACACTCTTGAGAAGTATCCAGTCCAGCTTTACGGAAGCAGTTGGTAATGCACGTTGATGTAGCTTTTTCCTATGCATCGTTCATTAAACGTATAGCTTCGAGTACGTTTATATTAAGTTAGTTTCTATTTTGTCTCTTCTATCGAGAAGTATCAAAATCAGGTGCTTGCGAAAGTTTGATTTAAAACTTCTGATGATTCCTGGCTGGATCATCAGAAGTGGATCAAGGTGGAGAAGGCTGGATCATTCTACAAGTGGCTGGATACCACTCGTAGAATTCGGTGGTAAAATCAAATCAGGCATCAAAATCAGGTACTTGCGAAAGTTTGATTTAAAACTTCTGATGATTCCTGGCTGGATCATCAGAAGTGGATCAAGGCTGGATCATTCTACAAGTGTCTAGATACCACTTGTAGAATTCGGTGGTGAAAACTCAATTCTGATCACTTCCCAAGATAAAAAGCCATCGTCACCTATTCTCAGGATTTACGACTCATAACTAACTTTCAGTTGCTTTCGGAATGTTAAAGAAATTTTTTCAAGAAAGGATTAGCTAATCTGAAGCGATGGAAATCAATAGAAGTTTTATGAACGGCAAAATATTGCTCGCTATATCCGAAGTTTTCTCGTTAAAAGCGAGTTATGCTCCTATAGACTTAATGTACCAATCAAGTATTTTCGATTTCCTTGTTAAAGCCGGGGTCTTGTTAAATCCAGGGCTCTATTTAAAATACACAGTCAGCAATCAAAATTATGGACTATTTTTGATGTAGGCTTTCTTGCATTATTGTAATTTTTACCTTCACTTCCTTGAAATAGCTATAATTTAATATTTTTCTACAGCTTAGACAATCGCCGAAGAAGCGAAAAAAGGTATTCGATTAATCCTATTAAATAATGAATTAATTATAATAAGAGGATTAAAAGATGTGTGTTTAACCAGTTCTGAGACTTTGTTTTTTAATTGAGTAATTAAGGTTTCTCCTAGGATTTACATGGAATTAATTTTATGCTATATTTAATTTTTCCTTGTTCGGGTATTAAACGTTTTTTAAATAAGCTCCTTGGGAATACATTTCTAATTTGCAGTGATTGAATCACGATGTTTCCTTTTCTTCGTATCAATTGTAAATCAGAAGGGGAGAAAACAATCTTTGCATATATGTCAGAGTTATACGGAAAGATATGCCTGTCTGCCTGTATATACAAGTTTACCAGGTAAGCAAATATATTGAATGTTGTAAATATCTAGTAATTACTGCAAATCTTGATGACCCTCCCCCATATTTTTTGCATAACATCAGAACAAGCCCACGAAATTCATCGTGGCAAAGAGTGCAAGAGTCCGGCCACAATTTGATGGACAGCATGACAGGTTGATGGGATCGAGGGTCTCCTAATCCTCTTCCTCTACCACGAACTCTCGAGAGTACTTTCGGCTCGCCGCATATTTAGAGTGACCACATGCTGCACGGTCACTATACATTTACAAACATCCATGCCTTCTCCGAGATCCGAACCCGACTTCTATCGATGAATTTGGAGCAAGGGACATTTGAGCTAAGAATGCTGACTTTTTTTTTTTTTACCAAAAAGAAATTCCTGTCGTGCCATAACCACTCGAATATAGTTTCCCTTTCTGTCTTAACTATATGGTTTTACGAAAGCGACGATTTTACACAACTTAAGCTATGTTAAATGTGATGATCAATCAGTGACACAAGCCAAAACTAGTATTTACAGAATGTTTTCTAGCTATCAGAAGCGTTGAAGCTAGAATGTATGTACAATAGGCTATTATTTCGAGAGTGACTAGTCAATAGTTTTTCAAATTTCAAATTTTTTAATGTAAAGATTATACATGTCACAGATTAAATAAATAAAAACAAAATTCTACTATTCATTAAATATATTATATAGCATATCTTATTATTAGTAGTATTCTAAAAATAAAGTTACAGTTAAGTATTTATAACAGTTTACGAGGCAATCAAATATGATTGTCAAGGTATTTTTTGCTCACTTTTGTAAGCCACACGACAATGAGCGTTAACTGTAGCGAAAATGTTTGCTGAGAGTTAGAGGTAGTGAAAATGCAATTTCATACTCCGTTAAAACGGTAGTTTGGCCGAGAATACAATAACTGATGAAGAGTTTCTTTAAAAAATTTACAATAAGGGATTTTAGGTCCAGCATATTTTCGGCAGAAAATAAATACATTCACTTTCTTGTCAATATAACGCCAGAGAACAAGGGCTCCATTGCCTGGAGAACTATAGTTCTCCTCACATAGATAGTTGCCCTTGACTCCAGTTGATATTTATTAGAAATCATAAAATAATTTTTAACATGGGCATGCAAGGCCTATAAGTACATAAATTTGACTTTGTACACTATTTTGACATTTCTTACAATATGCTACAATGTTAATAATATTTGCTTAGGATAAAATATACTATGAGTCTTCAACTTCTGTATTTATACATAACAATGATCAATTTAAGACATCTATACGTATCAGTTTGTACAAAAGGAACTAGATAATGAAAAGTTAGTACTTCATGAAAATCAAAATCAAGTTAACCTCTATTGTGAGTAAGGGAATCTTAGAGTTATGAAATATTTCAGAATTGAGGAAAATAACAGATGTTCAAGTAAGTATCCCAAATTATGCTGCAGATACAATACATTAAGAAAAGCAGAGAACTACATTGTTTCCATACTTATTAAAAGTATTTGAAAAAGTTCAAATTAAATTTAAATAACATCTCAAAGTACAACATATTATCAAATAACATTTGAAATGTTTAGTAAAAATCAAATGTTGGCTCTATGCAGCAAAAGGAATCTTTACATTATCTGATGCTAAGCCTGTGATGAATAAAGTACCCGAGTTTGATTTTTAGTCGGTGTAATTGATATAATTACGTAGATAACACGCGAGTTAAAACAGTAAAATCCGTAGTTGTTTTTCTAGTTATATTTTTTAACGTATGTAGATATTTCTGTATATAGAGTAGTGTTAGGTAATAAAAAATGTTAAAATTAGATTAATCTTGGTTGTGATACCTCTGCCATCCCTACAAGCACTACAAAAGCATTTATTTGAAAGAAACTGGTTTTTGAAAAATGCATCTGCTTGCAAAAATATAATTGGAGGTCATAAAAGCAGAATACGATGACGCAATTAAGACGAAACGGAAATTTGCCTTCACGGGGATCGAAATTTATAACAACGATTTACGACATGGTAAATAGATCGCGTAGCAGTTAGTTCCACCCTTCCTCAGTTGATAGAACACTCAATTCCTGACCTTGACATTTCATATTACTCAAGTGAAGGATTAGCCGCCATGAAAATGGACATTCTGAGTTCGGTCAACTGTTTAACAGGCAGCTATTTTAAAACCTTTGCTGAACTGTTTTAATTGAAACCATCAATTCCGCTTTATTGAGTTGCACGACTTATGAAATGGAGTGGGTTGTAAATATGAATTTCTCTCTGCTCGTATTTTCCTAAATGCTACCATCTGTAATGTAATCTGTATGGATAGGTAAACCAGCTAATGTTTTTGGTCCAAAACATTACATAGTGAATAAATATGAATTAAGATCCTCGCAACACTTTTTTACTGTTTTTTTACAGTGACAGGTGATTGAGGACGGAGACGCCTGATGTTTAACAGAGCCAAACAGGCATTTGTTCAACGCCCTCCCCTACCTAGAGGCAACAACTCCTTGGGGCAGCAAGAGGCCCGCCCCGGGAGTTTATTGAGATATTAAAATCAGTTTGTTCACGTGGCCAAACAGGGGTGTCTTAAGTGTACAATGGATACTTGGTAGACATACCATATGGCATCTTAATGGTAAGTTATACGTGCAGCTTAAGCATACACATTTGAAATACATGAAAAATAAATATACATAGAGTAAACACAGTTCAACACAAAATATACGAAACATAATAGTACACAAAGTACATACAATACGACATTAAACAGCAATCAACATATATAAACATCACGCTAAACATACACATTACATTAAACACATAAAACTACTTATATAAGAAAACTAAAAATACATGAGACACCTGTAAGACACCTAGGCAGTGTCTGTTCGCCTACGCGTCTGCATTTGTGTGACTATTTTCTTTCTCATTCGCGATAACTCTTATATGAAACTTCCTAAAATTTCTGGCCAACTAGCAGCCGAACGGCAAAGTAGTAGTAGTTCGGTCCGATGGTCGAATCTCGCGAACGAGGGGTATATAAGGTATTTTCTCCCTCCTTCTAACATGCGTTCATGTTGTAACGGTAGCACACTTGGCGCGTATTCGACAGGTTCAGGTTTGAATCCCGATGAGGGTACTGCACGTTTTTCACGTAGCCTGCTTCAAAACAACCTAATGACTCTATAAAGAGAGAGGCAGCAATCTGTGATAAAAATGTATCCTTTCAAATATATCTCTGAAAATCGTCCTTAATTTCTCTTTTACAAACTTAATAGTCCGTTGTCTTGAAATTTCCAAATACCATACTATAAGAGATAATAATGCATCTTTTAATGGCATTTATAACTGTTATTTTCTAATCATATATGCAGATCGGACTAATAGAGGCATGTTTGTTAATTAACTCATTTTCTACGTTTGTGCCCTAAACAGTTTGACATATGGTACTAAGCAAAATAGTTACGCCCAAAATTTGTGTTATGGTATTTTCTACCTTCTGTCTTCAAGTCTTCATGGTATAATTGGAAGCATACTCCATAGGTTCATGGTTCGAGTCCCGGCGAAGTCACTGCACATTTTTCGCAATTCCTGCTTCGAAGAAATCCTAAGAAGGTTAAGATCCTAAGAAGAAATAAAGTTATTTTCTTCATTCGTTCAGGTTCAGCGTCGATCAGGCTGCTGTTCTTGAATTTTGGTAATTATCTTTTGCTTCTTCTCGTCGATAGAAACAGAAGACGTCAGTAACAGGAAACACTAGATAGGGGCAAAATTCCATGGCACGTTATAAATAGTGACTATCACGGTAACAATTATAACTCTACATTTTCGAATTATTCAGGAAAATCGACCGAGTCCAAAGGTATGCAATGGGAAAAACATCAAGCGGCTAAGAAACTTAATTCGAAAAGAAAAGTAATTAGTAGGAAGTCCTTTGAAAATAGCCGAAAACTCTAAGACATTTAAATCCTCCTCTTCAGATTTTCCAGCAGTAATTGACAAACACAGAAAAGATTTTTCCAACTTAAGCAAAGGTATCTCTCAAGATTCTCAAAAAACTCAGTATCCGTCCAACCCAAAAGCTCTTGCACTTGCGATTGAGAAAGAAATTAACGTCGAAATAGAATATCTTAACAAGTTTCAGGCTCTGATGAATTATAATCACAGTTACAAAATCATCTTCAACAGAAGCAGAAAATTCTCACGATCATTAAGAACTCCCCGGAGTACGTAAAATGCTAAAATTTGGATATTGGAGTTTCTATTCCAAATAATTGGCACACAACTAAGAAAACGGCAAAAAATTCCCAGCCTTCCCCACCACCAGAAATTTTTCAAAACAACAGATTTGAAACCATCAAAGAAACGAGCGAAGCTATAGAATTAACAGAAACCTCACAGGATAATCCGAACCAGAATCAGGGGCAAAATACAGAAAAAATCCCCCCGATAGTCATGAAGTAGATTGGCTTTCAGTCGACGAAATGCTTAAAGAAACTTGCAAGAACGAATTTCAGGCAGCAATCAAAAGCTGAACAAATTTTCCTCTACACTTCCACCGAAGCAGATTATAAAGCTGCAGTTGAATAGTTCCAGAAAGCGCACATAAATTTCCATACCTACCAAATTTCATCAGTCTCCTCAATCAAAGTTATACTAAAAAATATACCATGATTGAACTGAACAAAATCTGTTTACAGACCTTGAAAACAGAGGCTTCCCAATAATCAAAGTTAAGCAGTTCCCTAGGAAAACTGAAGACCAGATTATCCGTTTACCCATCTACTTCCTTGAATTGAAAAGAAATTCCGCCGGAGGAAAAATTCACCATTTAAACAATAAGTTCTGATTCAACATCACTGTCGATAAATATCAGCCTAAAAACACCCAATACAATGTTTTAATTGACAGGAGTTCGGGCACTCCCAAAATAACTGTTTTAAGAAAGTATATGCTGCAAATGCGGACAAATCACAGATCTAATATCTGCACGTTAAAGCCTGATGAGAAACCCAACGTACATTTATTGTCACGAAAATCACCTTAGTTCCTTACCGTGTTGCAAAGTATACAGGAAACTTGAAACCACCTCATAAAAAAAATAAAATAAAATAAAAAATGCTCTGACAAATTTAAGAAGAAAAATCCGCAAGCAGAATTAATAAACATTTTCAACGATCAGAAAGTCTTTCATCTTATGAAAACAATTACTGCTTTAGTTCAGAAAATTAAATCAGTAAAATCAAATATGCAGAGACCTTGCTAAGCATTTCAAGCCATCGAAATCATTTTGAACTTTGCAGATCAAGGCTAATTCGCATAGACGAGCATAGCCGGATATGCTCGTCTAGCCCGTCATAGTTCTCAGACGAGCATAGCCGAGCGGTAGGATTCACCAAGCGACGGATCTTCACATCCTGGGTTTGGGCCTCGGCTCGAACAAAGATAGCTGTTCTCTCCCTCTTCAGTTGCCTCCAAAAGATGGCACCAGGTTAACTTCTCTTTTAGAGACTCTGGACTAGGTGCAATAAGTACGTTCCATTTACTGGATTAAGCTTTTCCATTAAAGAACACCTACAAAAATACGTTGATAAAGGCTTTCACCGGCCGATCGTGGCCAGCCGGATCGTGTCTTTTATGTGGATAAGACATAAGGTATTTTCTCCCTCCTTTCCGCATACCTTCGTGGTATAAATGGCGCATAGTCGAAAGGTGCAAGGTTCGAATCCCAGAAAGGGCACTGTATATTTTCAATTCTCCTGCTTCAAAAAACAAAAAAAAAAAAAAAAATCTAGTGACTCTGCAGAGTATAGAGGAAAGAATACTGAAAGATAAACAGAAGACGAAAAGCACCAATAATGGACTGCTAAATTATCTCTAGAAAATTAAAAATGTGTCGCTCTGAGCCTCCACGAGTTGAAAAAGCTAACATTTCTAGAGCTGTTAATTAAATCTTTTAATAATAATAATAACACGAGAAATGAGAACATAAAGACGAAGGAATGATAAATGACTGATAAGGCCATAAGGTAGTAATGCGTAATGCTGAAATGGCAGCTTATAAACATCGTCTATTTCAAAAAAATGTTTCAAGGGAAAGACTAAATGTATATTTCAGTAATAATTTGATGTTCAGTGCATTTAATCCACAATGTAAATGTATGCATATATGCCAGTACACATAAACCAGTATTAAAACATAATTAAATAATTCTAATAACAGTAACAAATTTAATTACATCAAGTATTGCAAGACATGACTAGGAATGAAGACTTCACCAAAAATAAAATAAATAATGTCAATTAACTTCCCAATAAAATTCGTGTATATACGTGAGCACAAGAAACAAGAGATGGAATAGGAATGTTTTAGTGTTTTGTACTTAGAACAACCTTCCAAATTGTATTCCTTTGATAAATATGTCAAATATTCTAACGCATATTCGTTTGGCGCTTCTAACGGCTGAATTGTCAGTCGAACGGATATAAAAAAAACCTCTCATAAGAATTCCGGATACATTCTGCCTCAGCTTCAGCATTTGAAGTGTCAGATAATCTGTTTTTGAAGAGTCTTAGAACTTATCTTCTCTTTCTCATACGGGAATTTCAGAAACAAAAATCAATAAGTGCCGCCGATGCAATATTTCGTTCAAGTGCGAGAAGTCAACTTGGGATATTATTTGCTTTTCTTGTCACGAAAGAACTCACTTGACGTTTTGATCTTTCTGATTTTTCCATTAATGTGTTTGTTTCTTACGAATATTTTAAGCAGCATTGCGGCAGCTTAAGGTATGATATGATTCAGAAACGAGAGATGTATTAAAGTTGTTTGTTTTCTGCGCAGTCTTCATAAAATCTATGTGCTGCATTTTGTTTAATTTTCTTCTTACAAGAAAGGAAATTCGAAAGCAATAAAAAATGCATATTTATTCATTCACATTAGCATCTAAAGGAGTGTTTCGTGTATCAATACTGCCATTTTACTTTTTTTCAGGTCAGTTCGCACTTAGTAATATGCGTTGCTCATGATACGTAGAAGTTTCACTGTATGACCTTTAGTTTATGGATGACATTCCCCAGTAGCGGTCGCCTACGCTGGAGATGAGTACGCGAGGGGTAGAGCTGATTGTCGAAAGGTAGATGAGTAGATTTAGCCTGAAATATTTTCAAGTTATGGGAAGCATTATTTCTTACAAACTTTTTATGATCGGTATCCAAGGGAATCGATCATATATGTAAACTCTGAAATATTCTGCATGTTTCACGATCGCATCGTTTTTCTCCTAAAGAAGCAATTTTTCTTTATGATACTGTTCCTCTGTTGTTGGTTCTAATCTCCGCAGTGGTCCAGCATTAAGACAAATACAACGAGTTTAAAAAGAGAAGAGGTTTCGAAAAAAATCTCGTCCAAGGTAAAATCTAGACAAAACAAAATAGGATCAGGTGATTCCTGAGCAGCATTACACTTGGTGCAGGTCTTAAAAACTTTCTGCCTTGTTCAGAGGAAGGACTCCTTAAGTGCCCACTGGCAAAACGTGATACGCAAGTTGGCTGTTATGGCTTACAAAATGCAGGACGCAAGGGCACCAGGGCGAACTCTCGGGTAGCAGTCATGTACTGGAAGGACACTCCAGACATCCTCAAGTGATTTCTTACACTCGGAGAACACACTTCACTATAGGTACAAAGCATATCTGACTAGGAAGTCTCCAAAGCAGCAACCTTTGCCAAAGAGTTCGCAGTCTCGTTGCCACTAGTGCCCACATGGGCTGGAATCCATACTATTTTTCTTGATTCGTCCGATGATCAGAAGCTGCGATTTCTGGCCAATAATACAGTCATTCCATTCCTTGCACCATTCCTCAATAAGTTGGATGCTATCTTGGAACGTGCGTATAGCGTGATTAACATTTGGAGAATTTGCTGCGGAGGAAGAATCGTCTGCGTAGCATTCTGACATTGAATTAAAGTTGAAGATCGGCATTCAAAAGTGGGAAACATACTACATGTTGGCGAGTTTCTGCTGGAATTTAAGTACTCGCTCCTTATGTCTCATTTTCAAGACTGCGCGGATGAGAAGACAATACTGATTTGAGCCACTCTCCTTCTCAGAAGTAAAAAAAAAGAATAAAGTATTAATTATCATATATTCATTAGTTAAATTTCAGGTCTTAACAGGTTCACGTATGTCTTATATTTATCCCTGCCTATATTGCTTGTTCGCATATCTGTGGACATTTCTGAAACAGATCAGAGCTTAAAATGCGACGGAGCCCACCGGAGCCGGTTCTCAGTTTTTAAGATAAATTATTGTTCTAGCCGGGCCACCCAGTCGGTATGGTAGTCATGTGCTGGAAGGACTCATACTTAACTTCTTAGTTTTTAGGATAAATTATAATTCTAGCCAGGCCGCCCAGTCGGTAGGGTTATTAGGGAAGTAAACCGCTGAATTGGCTTCCGACCCAGGTATCCATGCAGAATTGGTTACCAACTCGGCGGGAGTCAACCACTAGCTACCAGGCCGCAGCCCTGGGCAGCCCCTGCTGAGCAGACGACATTTATAAAATGCAAAAAAGAGATATACATGTGCATACAAGGCACTTGAAGAAGAGTACAACAATGTACAAAGAAATATAAACATGTGCATACAAGGCACTTGAAGCTGTGGTTAGGGAAGCTGACTGCGATGCCGCAGGGCCTGGATTCGAATCCCGGAGAAGGCATGGTTGTAGCTGTCCTTCCCTTTATGGGAAAGGTGATGGTGGCCCACCTATTAGGTGCCTCCATAATAAAGAGACCACCACATCCGGCCTTTTTTAGATTAATGGACTGGGTTACATTTGTAATTGATCACAATCTGCCATTGGAAAAAAATAATAATAATTCTAGCCGGATCGCACCGGAGCCCTCAATAAGAAGGATCCGATGCTTCTTTTATGGAATTGAACAACAATTTCAGTAGAAATTTGATCTTGAAAATTTTGTTTTTAGCAATAAAATTATATTAATAATTACTTATTAGATTTATTAAAATTAGAGATGAATTTAAAAAAGACAAAGAAGAAAATCTGAAAGCCTTCAGATTTTAAATTACGTTAAAGGGGCGCTTTTTTAACCATTTTATGTGGAACCTTTACTTATTTAATATCCTGCTCTTTGCACTTAAACTATAAAATTCAGTTCAAGATCAATATCGCAAAATAATTTTAGCATATCTTTAGTATTTCGATACACAGTCTCGCGCTCTGGAGATAAAAATGTTTTTTAAGTACAACGTTGCCATTGCTCGCTTTGAAATCGTAGAGTTTGTTAATCAAAAATTCGTTAAAGTTTTACAAAATATGAAATCGATAATGAAACAAATTTCAAATTTGGGCTTTCAGATGCTCATATTCTCCAGTACCGTTGTTTCATCACAGTGCGAAAAAATACATACATTTATGCAGATTCTTCATTATTTAATTTCTTCAAATATAATACAGGGCGATAATATTTGGTGGCAACAGTTTGAAAAGTGAAAAGGACATTCAGAGTTATTCGACGCAAAATCGCAAAACGAAAACAATAGTGCCTCAGGGACTAATAATCTAATATAGTATAATATATTAAATCTAATAAAATTATTAGATTGAATAATATTTAAAATCACTAAATAAATAAATTTTAATATATTTCTTTAATTATTAATCACTATAATCATTTATATTAAATATTTCATTTATTTATTTCTTCTTGTTCCTCTTTCCTGAGGGTCTACGTTAGGGCTCGAGCTCTTCTAATTTTAGTAATTAATCCCTGATGCAGATACTTATTTTACATTGATTTCTTTCTCATACTTCAACTCTTTCTAACACACTGAGAGTTTATCACGTATATTGATATCTAAAATGATTAACTGTATTCTTCACTAAATTCAGCGCTTTGATTATCATTTAGTAATAACGTTTTGCATTTTTACATGAATGTAAGTGCATCGCTTCTTTAGAAGTCAAGGTTAGCGTTGTATATTCCGCCTCTGTGCTTGAAAGGGCTACAGTTGTATTCGAATGTTCGGATTGAAAGAAATTGAAAATACAGAGAAAAAATCATATTAGACCTCAATCGGATCTGTGATGTATTTATCGGCACCTAAGAGAGTTGACATTTCAAACTATTTAAGATTCTTAACATTTTTACTAGATTCAAACAGATTTCACTTCCATACATAACGAAAATTAAAGTCAGTTCCTATTACAGAACTTTCCATGAGGACTCTGGCTTAGAAATTGTACTCATTCTTTTGCCAAGATTAATCAACTAGAATACAACAATGGAATCTGTGTAGTGTAATTGCAGACGCTTAGGAACTACAATGGATAAGTTACATAAAACCTGTAATTAACTAAAATAATGCTGTAAATCCTTATCTGTTTATCGGAATTGCATAAAACAAAAACTATACACGAAATAAAGTATTGTTTCCCTTTTTAATAACAGCGTCACTGCAAAGTACCAGAGTCCCGACTCTGCTCGGTCGTTCTCAGAAGTCCACGTACTCTCGAGACTCTCCACGCTACAAGTCGCAATGCACTCGACGATACACAGAGCACAGCTCCCGACTCTTCAGTTCGGTCGTTGCCAGAGCTTAACACACTCTCTCGACGATGCACTAACCGCGATACTCTAAAAGACTCTTCGATGTACTCGACGACCAACTCGGCGCTAGACTTCGAGACACTAGCTCAATGACTGACTATCAGCTCGCTAGACGAGGCACACACTCACACTGCGGACCAGTAGGGCTTATATAGCTTTCCGCTTCTGTTCGAGGACATTCTGGTCTAAACCGGTAAGAATTCGTTCCAGAAGGTTATCCAACCGTCCATGAAATAACGCCAATTTTGTCGCCAAAAAGGCTATTTCGCGCCAAATGAGGCAACCCTGCCGTCCCTTGCATATATTATGGCAACCCTAACCTGCTTTGCGGTGTAGCTCTCTTACCGTACCTGTACATTTCGTAACAAAGCTTATATCACTAGACCGATTCTAAACGGTTAAAAACCATGTACACACATTAGGTTTGTCGAGTTCTTAACTTTTATCTTATTAAATGCAATGTCGAGGAACCTAGTGAAGTGCTAAGCGAATATTCGCTTAGGTCCAAGAAGTTAAACGTAAACTCAAGAAGGATTAATTACTCTTTATTTGCTCAAAATAAAGATTTAACAATTGCCCCCTTTCTCAGAGCGTACAACAAAGCCTCCACTTGGGCTTAAACTCATAATGTAAGAAAGAAAAATTAAATAATGACTAAGTAAAGAGATTTAGCCGAATCTAACACAATTCTAAGCTAGTTGGTCGTAATATTAACGCAGTGCAGTGAAGCTATCAAAAAGAACGTCTGGCGAATTCGGTGGAACTTGACTTAAATGCTGTTCTACTTCTCATTTGTATTTAACGCGATTCTAAAACCTCATTTTGGTAGGGAGTTGTAAGCTGAAGCTAGGAAAGATAGGAAAGAGGCATAATTTTAAAATAACTGTTATAAAATTAAAATATACCTTACAGGTTATTTCGAAGCAGGAGACATGAAAAATAAGCAATGCCCTCGCTGAGACTCGAACCTCCTACCTCTCGAATACGCGCCAACTGTGCTGATCATTACATCACGAAGGCATGCTAAGAAGGCAAGAGAAATACCTTATAACCCTACTATTAATATTTATTACATTTTATGGCCATATATTTTTTACTTATCATTTATCACATACTTTTACACTTATTACATTTTCATACCTATACATTTGTTGTTTAGTATAGGAAATATCATTTTTTAGAATAGTAGCATGCAAAATCACTCTGTTTTAAATCTAGTACATTTATTCAGATTAAGGAAACACATTCTTAGAATAAAGTTCCCATTTAACGATCGGCTTTCTTTTCAAAAATGTGAAATATCCAATTAAAATTTCTGCTAGACCTCATCCCTTCGTAATATTCTGGAGAAGTTAAATAAGCAGTGATACATAAAACATGTCAAAATGGCAGCTGCATTTCTAAATTACAATTGATAAATAGAGAATGTCCCGTATAATAAATCTCAACTGTATTCTGTTAACATCCCAGAGAACCATAAAAATCCGTAAATTATGACACAGGATAACACATCTTCTGTAACAACTGCTTTAACCACAGACCGATCTATTTCCGAGAAAAGGGGGAAGGAGTAGAAGGCGTGAGACTTGAAGTTTTGGTTTAATGCTAAAACATAATGGCCAAGCGCCTCTTTTTCAAATAAATAAAATGGGATATATCTGCAGCCATTTGTGAGCCAAGAAGAACGAGCTTGGTACTCAGTATATGTTTATGCGGAGGAAAAATAAAGAAAAATCACTTTTAGAGCAGAACTATTTCTGCTGCGGTCCTATTTATTTTATTTTGCAATCTTTTCTTTCTTTACAACATGTTTTGTTTCGCGGTTATGTTCTAGTTTGTAAAGGAATGTCAGCGGTGTTGGAGACGATTGATTTCCTTTGGATTTACGAAAAGGATACGCGCTGTCATGAAGTGAGTGGATTTCTTGGTGATTAATTTCATTTCGCATTTTGAGTTCCCTCTTGTTCTCTGTTAAAATAAATGTTACAATAAATTAACTTTATATATGTATTTAAGCGTTTTTAAATATTTTAGTTTGTTAACTGAAAAAAAAAAATGAGGAAAATTACAATTCTTTTAACTTGACTCACACAATGCTCGATTTGAGTTTGAATTCATATAAAATTTGATTAAAAAGAATAAATATTGTAAAAAGCATCGAGATATTTTGAATCCCATTAAAGTAATATATTTAAACATCATAGCAATATATTTTTGCTGATCTTTAACATTTCAGTATTAAAAATATCTCATAGACCCAGTGCCTTCTTATGCCAAATAATTCAGTTCAACAGCAATATCGCAAAATAATTTTAAAATGAGCCTAAATTTATAGTTTCCGATACACAGTTCTGCGCGCAAGAAATCAAAAGGTCCCCCCCCCCCGTACAGTGTTTCCATCGCTCACTTTGAAATCGTTGAGTTGGTTAACCCTTTGTAGCATCATGCCCACTCTAGTAGACAAAAGTTTAAATTTGTTTATTCTTCTGTAAATGCCTTAACAGATTCCATTCCTGTGTTTATTCATTCTATATTACTAGAACTTTCAACTGTCGATCATAGATGGCTGTATAGCATCACGAAGTAAAGCATTGCTATTTGGAAAATGGCTGCTACTTCTGTTTCCAAGTTAGTACAATTTCTCATAGTAAACATTATATAATGTTACTTACATTTTCTTATACTGCCATTTGTTTATTCATAATTAGTCATTTTAGACATTTTATTTTAAATGTCAGTTTGAGAAAATTGTGAAGTGGGTAGATAAAGATCTACCGAAAAGAGTGAATTGAAACACAAATGTATTGCTTATCAAGCCAAAACACCATTCGAAATGTTTATGTTTCGCAAGGAATTTCTAGAAGATTTGACATTTGAATCCAATAGGTACAGGTTACGAAATCGTAGAAAAATGAATTCAATCACAATCGACGAAATGAAGGTATTTTGAAGAATTTGTACGTACATGTCAGTTGTATATTTACCATTTAGAAGATGGTGATGATCACTGCAAACAAGGGAGGAAATGATTTCAAATGCAATGACCGTAAATCGTTGGGAAGAGATTTGTATGCATGTACGTATATGCAGGCTATCCACTGTAGTGAACAAACTGTAGCCATTATTTAAAACGAAATTTGAATAAAATTGATTTCTTTGTTATTACTAAGGTTATTTTAAGTATAAAAAATACAAACATTTTCGTTTAACTTCTCTAGATTATTTGAATGCAACAAAGGGTTAACGTGTGTCCAACTGATTGCTGCAAGATATAGCAGTCATGGGATGACATGATGACCTTCTGTCCGAAGAACATCTCATGTGACAAGAAATTATTTGTAAAGTCAAGGAATTGGGTTTTGAGGAATCTTAATATTGTGAAAGACGTAGGGCTTGGACTGACTGGTTTCGTATCTATTGATCGCTGTTCTTTGCTCAGACTTTCCTAAATCCCATCTTACTCGACAAAACTACATCATGAAAATTAATTGACGCTAAGCAAATGATATAACGGAATAGGAGAAGAGGGCTGGTAAAATTACAGCAATTAGTTACAGTGTTTACATAGTACGCACCATCTGTGATGTGTAGTTCGCAAATTTCAAATTCTGTCATAGCCCTTTACGTCATTTTTGAACTTAATAACTAGGTTTTTGGTTATGCGTTTCTTAATTAATTTTTAATTTTCGTCCACTGTTACTTCTGTAATTATACTACACATTAATATTGAAAAGGGTTAGATGAAAAAACTGACATCAGCCCAGTTTTCTGATCCCACTCAACTGCATAAAAAATCTTTTCACATGTTTGGTCTTACCTCCTCAAATTTTCTTATCGTTAATTTTCAATATTAATCATATTTTTTGCATTATGACACAGTTTTTCATTTATTCTGCAGTATTATATATTTCTATTGTACAGTTGATTTAGTTTTATTGAATGATATTTATTTTCATGTAATATTTCACAATTCCAGTTTCGTTTTAATAAAATAAATAATGCTTATCTTATTTGTTGTTTCATTAACAACCGGTTGCCAAATGTAAGTATTTCCCACAGATTGAAACTGAAAGAGGTGAGGTCTTCTTATGGATTGGTTATCGATTGAAAGGTAGGCTGGAAGAAAATTGGATTTCGATATGAGAGTTTACGATATTGATCACGGTGCCAGATATCGTCTTTTCTTCCCACCCACCCTCCTTCCCGAATACAATGATGTGTTGTGCTGCCCGTTATTCAAAAGGCTTGCGATCATGGAAAAATATTGAAAAGTAATAGATTTTTAAAACGAATCCATCTGCATTTTAAATTTCTTTCCTAAAAAATAATTTAAAAAATACAGACACAAGTTTACGAATGAACGAGCATAAGAATTGTTTTGTTAGCTATCATGTTTTCATTTACGTGTATGTTTTGTTTTAAAAAGTACCCTCTTCGCTGAAGACGGTAATTATCTAGAGCATAGGAAAGTGAATTTCAAATTAATCTAACATCTTGAAATTGTAAACAAGAAAATACTTTTAAATATTTTTCACGTAACTGCTATCATTCATTTCAAATGGATACAAGATGTCGTTTTGTTAATCAGAGTCAAATTATGAAGTCTTAAAAGAGAAGGAAAAAAATTAAGAAACTCTCAAAAATCTGCGCATTTAATCTTAAGATTATATGCACATTCCCAGTGAGCTTTGATGCTAATATTCTTGAAAGTTTGTTTGGTGATAAAGATTTGCCAGATGTGAACAGTTCTTTATCGTAGCATTACAAGCTGAAACGTCTGACTTCAGCTTTCAGTGTTTCCTCTTATGCTTCAGTGTATAGCGATGCAAATTATGCTGAACGTCAAAGATATGGAAGCTCTCTTTTACTGAAATTACTTCTCCGTTGTATGACAAGCGAATAGCAATTATTGCTGAGGAAATGTCATTGCAAATAAAATCATTCCTGATGAAATGTCAGGTTTCTTGCATAGAACTCAATAAGATTCTTGCGAAATGGGATATTCAAATTTTCTACATGCTCTCTATTTTCCTTCAGATTAATAAGAAACTTATCATCATCCTAAAAATCCTCCTATGGTATAGGAATGTAGGAATACAGCGAATGAGTTTGAGATTACCCTCATTGTGTCATCTTTCATATCGATAAGAACAGCTGATCGGAGGTAAAACGCGGCACTATCTACGGCTATACTTGTTTTCTACCAGCAACAACGTTTGGCTACGATTGCGTTTTTACAGACAGTCACAAAAAGTCACCAAAAGAAGTCAGCACGAAAATGCGGAAGCCCTAAAGAAACATCTCCATAAAAACGATGGCCACTAGATATCGCAGTTTACTGTGAACAAAATTTATCTGTTTGTCTGAACACCAGTACACTACGGCTCTAGCAGTCTTGACGTGGCTAACACTAGCGCAAAGAAAGCAAAAGCCAAGTACAAACATGATGGGCATTAATTGCATAACGGTGGTCATAAAGTATAATCTTCAAATGCTAATGGCCCCAAGTACTTCTTTTGAAGCTAAGACTTCGCGATATTACATTTATTGATATGTATTTGGAATTTCTATTCAAAACTAGTAAATTAATTACTTGGATTGCGCATATCGCTAGAAAACTTAGACATTTCCATTTGGGTTTTGATGCAGTGTCAATCCCTTAGGTATGATGTATTGGGGTTTGTGTGCTTACTAATGCAGGCCGCATGGGCGTTTTCGTGGTTTTCCCCATGTGTAATGTGTATACGATCCAGTTTCTCTTAGAAAGTCCTCCACGAAGGCATCTTTCCCCTTAGGCAGATAGCTCTCGAGGCTTTGCCGTAATTACACACACACACACACACACACAAACCAGAGGACTCTCGGCTAGTCATATATTTAGAGTGCCCCGTGCCGCAAATACAGACATCTATGCCTTGTCCGGGAGTAGAGCCCGGACCCTTCGGTTATAAGGTATTTCTCCCTTCCTAGCGTGCCTTCGTAGTGTAGTGGTTCTGCACGCTGGGCTGGTATACCAGAGGTCCGTGGTTCGATTCGAGACGAAGGCGGTTGCTAATTTTTCATCTCTCCGGCCTCCCAAAACAAATACCTAATGTCTCTACACGGTACCGTAGTAGGCTCTCCTAACCAATATACCGTCTGGGCGGCACAAAATTACATATTTGAAGCGAATGAAATTGTCTGCTTTTCATTTGTAATTCATAGAATTCTGTGTTTTCATAGGCTGTTAGCAGACTTTTTTGAAAATGCTGCTTTGCTGTAAAAATAAAATTCTGCTCGGAATTTTTTATAACTGCAACTATATTTTTGAAAGTACAAATTACCGTCCGCTACTTGACAGCTTTGTTTTCATGCAAAATGCTGCTTTTAACCCTTTGCGGCACAGTGGGTCCGGTCTGGACACACCTAAAAATTTCCTTCTGTACGCACAGAAAAATTGAATGAAAAAGGATTTATAGGTTACTCTGAACATTCTTTATTTATGGTACATGGCAGCTCAACACAAACCAGTCCATATATTTTAACCATGTTTAGTTTTTTAAGACCCTCATTTTTTAAAGAAATCTTCCAGATTTGTTCTAGAGTACAAAAGGAATCGGTTGAAAAGAAATTTCTATGTTATTTTTTTGGCTGTATGGTAATCTAATTATTCTATAATAGTTTTAAATTTTTACCTTGAAATCTTGCCAAATTCAAACGACGAACCCTAGGTGTACCCAGACCGGGCTCACCAATAATCTACGACAACTGAGAGTCTATATTCTTTGTTTCTCAGCGTCTCATCGGTCAGTTCATTGACAACAAAGGTCTTTCAACGCTCTTTTCGAAGCTCTATTCAATCAGTGTGCCACTATGGGCATACCCACAGAATTAACCCTTTGAAGGGCACCGGTATATAATATATACCGGTTGTTTGCCAATTTTTTAACCTCCGAAAAAATGCTAATTTTTCTACACCAAAAGCTATAATTGTAAGTGTCTAGTGTTTTCTTTCAATTCTAAATGGCAACATCACCCTATGAATGCTCAATATTTTACAGTTATGACATTAATATACCTCGTTCCAAGGTATCATGTTGGAAGATTGATAAATTCTATTGGAGGGAAAGAAAAAATTCAAAATCTGCAAATATATGACGTACACATGCTGAATCTTATATATTTACTTCATTTCAGTCAGAAGTGATAATTAACAGACGATTATTTATATGATTTTAAAACCGGTATATAATATATACCGGCGCCCACACTGAGGGTACCACGCCAATAGATGGCAGCACCAGTCTTTTCCTTTTCTACTCTGTGACATGACAGAATTTCTTTATTATTGTAACAGTTTGTGATGTAATAATTTTTCATGATTAATTTATAAGTCATTTAGGATTAAATATTATGTTCATGGAGGAATGGGGAGTTTACTGACGCTGCGCTAGGACTGAATACAAGTATATTAGTTTCATTTATTCTTTTTGTGTACTCAGCTCAAGTTTCATTCGTCTGTGTTTAGCTAAAATTTTTATTTCAGCACTTAATCCCTTTTCGAAGAGAAAGACTCATCGATTTCAAAATTGCCGTCTGGGGTCAAAACTTTACACAATTGTCGGGGTTAAACGTAGCATGCTAGCCCCCAAAAGACACCTGTTGCTTCCTGTTTTCCAAAATCCTAGAATGCAAGAAAATCAAAAGAGGTGATTGACAACCAATTTGTCATTCGGGAGTCACGCCTTCTTCCCTTTGTGAGGTGTGATAAGATCACACAAAGGGAAAGCTCACTTAAAATGGAAATGTACTTAAGGTTCATCTCATAGTGTAATCACAAAAACTGCTAGTTTGAAAGCATGCTTTTATTCTTTAGAGAAATTCTTTTTAATTCTTTGTTAATTTCAGATGAAAAACTAGAGAACGCAAGAGAAATTTGCGCTCTGGTTGATACAAATAGATTGTTTCGGAAATAAATTTTCACAGTTCGTGAAAGGAGGAAAAATATTTCTAAGGCCCGTTTTAGATGCAAACTAAAATTTATCCAAAAGTTGAAAAAGAGCCCCTATGAAGCCAAAGGGGTTGAAAATCAGAATAAGAGCTTTGAGGTGTATCAGATAATAAAACTGTTTAATGGCGTTTCTTCCTGAACAAAAGGATATATTACAACCTATATTTACAAAAAATAAAAAAAAGGACCCTTATGGTCCTCGATGATCTAAAGTGTGTGTGCGTGGAGGGGGGACCGATTCTTCGTATCATAGTATGAAGCATGGTGTTTTTCACATATTATCTAAAGCATAAAATACAACTTCAAATATGCAACATACTTTCTCAACTGAGTTGGTCGTAGTGCTTCATTTTCCAATTTTTTTAAATTTTCGCCTAAGTTACATCTGCTTGTAATATTATACTAGTTCAGTTACAGCATGATACGATTTACACATGCAGTGTTATATTTGCTAATTTTTTTATAAAATAATATTTAATTTAAATCAAGTTGAAAAGCTTTTTACCCATATTTTACATAAGTATGTTCAGCTGGGTTGAATCATCAAAGTCATAAAAACATAAATTTTATATTTAAAATTTTAAATTTCTGCCGAAATTTTAAAAAAAATTGTCTTTAGACTTACATAATTATATTCAAGCACTTATCACTACAGACGCACATCAAAAGTAACCAAAATTAATTTAAAAAACAAAGATTACCAGTTGGCAGCTACCTGGAAAAAAATTGTCCTAGAGGGGCGCCGGTATAAAGTATATACCGGCTCTCAAAATTCAGGATTTCGCTCTAGATTTTTTTTAAGTCTCAATTTTGTGTCCTTAGGGTCCATAAGTTATAGTTCATGCAAAATTTTACCACAGTTTAAATTATTTTATATACCGCCCCTCAAAGGGTTAAAGCGATAAGTGCTCTCTTCACAAACTTTTACTTGTGTACTCCTCTAAGCCTAATTAGACTGCCTACCTTTTTTTTTTTTTATCAAAAATCCACTTTAAAAGGTAGCGTGACGGAAAGAGTTAAAGAAGCAGTGCATTTAAGGCTGTGTTTATGTTACACGTACAGCCTTCCATACACTGCTTGTTTCTTTACGAAGAAAATTATTCGTATCTGGTTATTAAAGAACCTTGTGAAAGCCGTGGTTTTTCGATATCTAAAGCTACGATAGTTAACAACAAATGGTAAAAAGAGTCAAAAGTAGAAAAATTGGGCCAGCTGCGTATCCAACAAAAAAGACGACCGTTTCGAATGTTGCAAAAGTAAGATCTTTAACGTTAAAAGAAAATCCGCCAAGACAAAGGACACTGCAAAATCATACTTCCTACCTCCATGGACATCTCAAAGGGAAGTGCTTCAACTTGTACGACGAACTGAAGGACACAATGGTGGACTTGCTCCTGTCACGGCTACAGGAGTTCTGGCTGAAACAATGGAATGGTTGTGTTTAGGCCTTTGGTGATTACTTGTGAATAAAGACTTCAATATATCCATAGTGTCATTTCGTACATTTTCACTTGAGCATCCCTTATATATATATATATATAGAGAGAGAGAGAGAGAGAGAGAGAGGGTATATATCTATATTTATATCTCTTGCTCTCTCTCTCTATATATATATGTAAAACCTCGCTACTTTTCTGCTTTTCTTTGTTCAAAGTAATTTTATTTAGTGACGAATAGTGATCTGCTTCTTGAATTGAAATAAAGCATGGAGCTATAAACTTAAATCCTATTGTGTCGTTATTTGATGTCGCCTTGACAGTTTGAGTTTGATATATTCTCCTTTTGATAACGTTATACTAGATTGATTGAATTCTTCTTTTGTATTTGCTCTGGTTTTTGTAATTTTCAGGGTATAGCCTTTCACACTTTAATTCTTATGTTCCATATTTATAGGATATTTCGAAAGTTATTGATATTGAATTTCACTTCTTTTGTGTAAAACTAACTCTAAATTTCCTTTTTTTGTACCTATATTGATCAATTTTCAGCAGCATAATGCGCGAAAATACTTGGAACAATTATGTTTCTAAATAATAAGATTTTGCGATATACACCGCTGCGTTTTCAATTTAATATGACATGTTGTTAAATTAGATTTTTATTTGGCACTGCATTTCATGCATTTAATGGTAATTTTTATTTTTAAAAATTATTTATTTATTTGAGCAAGGATGTTTCATGCCTGGCAAATCACAAAACTTTTGAGCTTGGGGTGTAAATATTGTAAATAATTTTTCAATTTTCATTTGATTGTTTATTTTTTTACCTTTAATTGCTCAAAATGGCATGGAAAACGAAACGGGATTCAGGTCTCTTGGGTTATTTAGGTTTTAATGTTTCAGGTTATTACCTCTTGAGAAGCTGGCCTGAAGCATAAAAATATTAATAAAATAAAATGTATTACAAAATTTTAATGTTATAAGTTTAAATAAATTTTAAAAACTTTACTATGGAAAACGTCTTAACTTTTGCTTCACGTTTTTAAAATTTAATAAGATTCTTTTAATACAATTTTAGAATTTTCCTAAGATGGTTTAATCTACTTCTATTAACTAATAGGTTTTTGCTATATGTATATGTAAAATATAAAAAATAGGACGGCTTTGCTCTATGCGAACCAGAAACCTTAAATTAGCTTTCTGCAATTCAGGATCTTCCCCCTAGACTAATATTATCCAGAACATTAGAGCTTATTACGTAAACGCTTCTATAAATAGAGAATTCACGCCATTTTGCGTCAGAAGATCCTCTCTCCCTCTGCTAGTAAGATCTAAGCTGTTGCGCTTCTCATCATCCCTTTGTTAGAATAGTTATGACGTCAAAAGCCTAGATTTTATCGTATTCAGTTTAAAACACTATTTCACATGTAATTTGGAGAGATTAATCTAAAAGAATAATAATCTGCCGTTCAAATGGAATAAAGATGTGCAAAAGCTAAATCCTTCCGTGTCATCATTTCTGCTGTATTCCACTCAGCCACAGCAATGCCAGGACTTTGATGCCAAGAATTCTCATTCATATCCAAGACTGTTAAAATATCATATATATGCATATATATATAAACAAATGGTAAAAACTTTAGAACCAGTTCACAAAGACCCAAAAGAACTGAAATTCAGTACCGTTAAATTTCAAAATGCCCTAAAATATATGAAATAATAATTAAAGAAATGTGAAATACTAAAAGCTAAAAATTACAAAAACCAGAAAAAATACAAAAGTAGACGAATCAATCAAATCTGATATAACGTGATCAAAAGGAAGATACATCAGACTCAATAGCAATCCCATTTCCTCTTGAAAGCCACTGCGTTTCTGTTATCCAAAATTAGCTGATGAACAATTCTAAAGTATTTAATTATAAGAGTTCACGCGAAAATATGAAGTCTTCCCCGAAGCAGTGTTTTTGAATAACAAATTTTTGTGATACCTAGCTTTTTACGAACAGAGAATATTTGTTAAATTCAAATTTCATTCCTTGCAGCAATGGCACAAGAGAATTATTTAAATTTAATTTAACTTTGCTACATTCTTGTGAAACAACTATGTATATATATATATATCTGTAATATTTCTGCATCAAAGTTCAGGCATGGGTTTTGCAGAGTGGTAAGGCTAATCCAAATGAAGAGGAAAGTTGATTTAGCTTTTAATGGTACATCTTTATTCCATAGCCTTAATTCAATTTTTACCGTAGATCTTGCTTTACTTCATATGAAATCACATATGCAATAGTAGTTTAAACCAAGTACGACTAAAGTTAAACTTTATGCGTCATTACTATTTCTAACAAAGGAAAGATAGATCAAGCAGCAGCGAGATGCATAGCACAGGAGGAGAGGCGAGCTTCTTCTGACGCAAAATGGTGCGCATTCGTTATTTATAGTAGCGGTTACGTAATAAGCTAGCAAATTCTAGAAGGTACTGGTCTAGGGGGAAGATCCTGAATTGCAGAAAGTTAATTAAAGGTTGCGTGTTCGCGAAAAGCAAACCCATCATATTTTTTTTTTCACATTTTTATATTGCAGTTGAATTACGACTTTGCAGTTCTTAAATCACCGTATATGCGCACATAGATTGACAAAGCCGTAAATATCTTGAAGATTAGAGCATGAATGCATTAATTAACTAATTCTCTTTCACAATCGTACCCACAATTTCGATGATAACACTTCTGTTAAGCACAGGCACACTTTGATGATTTAAAACACTTTTTTTTTTCTAAACATTTAAGAGATGGCTGTACACTTCGTTTTCACTGACGTTAGCACTTTTGGACTTGCATGTACTTGATATCCATTATGAATTTTCGTTACACTTGGAAGTTTGAAGAGATGGTTGGTTATTGCAGACATTGCGATGACATTGCCACTGGAATTCCAACGCACAAGACATGTGTGCAGTCGACTCAGTTGTAATAAATTCAGAAGCAGAAATTTTGATTGCGTAGAAGTGTTGATGCGGGGTTAGATCCATGATGAATCAGAAATTGGAGGCGAAGGCAGATTAAATCTTCAGTTTTATTTTCGGCAACGTGTTGCGGCTACACACAAGTCGGCACATTAAATGTGCCTGTTCCAAAAGGCTTACATTTTTGATAATTTTGTAGCAAGAAAGCAGAGCAGCTAGGATAAAGCGTGGAAAGCAAGTGCATAATGTTCAGTATGAAATCTTAAGTCAAACTGAGTTAGTTTTGGTTTTCGTAGCATTTTGATTGGATAGTTAATATTGCTGTAAAATTATTATTGGCTGCTTGAGTTTTAGTTCAATTTACATCACCAAAATTACGTAAGAGTCATATGACACAGAATTTTCTAGAAATGACTCAGTGCAAATAGATGTTGCTATTTTTAGAATAGAGAAGGGAAATTAATTTACGATGCTAATTTATTCTTTTGTATATTCTTTATTTTCTATACGTATATCAAGGATCAAGATCGATTCTAGCGATATGTATGTATATCAAAATCTAAAAACACTCATGCGGTTTCGTGCTTTGTTAGCAATTTCAAAGACCCTCTAACTATTTATCCACATCATTCCACGTGAAGTAACAACACAATCAAGGCAGGAAAAATAATGTCTGCGTTTAATACGTCTGAAAGCTTATGTTACATTTGAAACATTGCTTGATAGAAATGTCAAAACTTATCGCACATTTCAAAATAATATTTTATAAATCGTATATAGAAAAATGAAAATTGCGCTACTGAAGAATAAAAATATCTTTGCTGATAGACACCGGAAGAGGCAGACAATTGCTTTGAGAGAATTTCTTTTTTAAAATAATTGACATTTTTCTACCCTTTGCGTGTCATATTTCAGCTGCAAAATCACATGACCCACGTTCAGCCAATTATCAAAAAGTACAAACTTGATTTCTGGACAGATTTCGGCCTATGATGTGGAATAGTTTCTCACGCAAGAAGAAGTTAATCATGCAATCCAACATTCGATGCATTCGCGGGACATTTAATTTCAAACGTAGCAGATGAGCCACAAGATTAGAAATTATTCAAGTCTGCTGAGACATGAAGAAGAAAACTCAAGAGAATGATTTAAATGCGAATTTTATTCTTCTCATTGTTATAATCGGAACTGCAAGGAAATGAAGGAAATTCATTTTGCGTCTTAGAAGCTGCTCAAGAATGAATTTCAGATTTGATTTAGTGCAGTCTTTTGAATTACTTCAGGATGGAAATTCATCTTTTCCGTCTATTTAAAGTTGCTTCTAAAATTGAGTATTATATATATATATATATATATATATATATCTTTTTTATCTCGCGCAAAGATTTTAAATTGAGAAATGTAATAATATTTCTTGTTCTTGAAATGAATGATTTGCTTAAATTCTGATATGCAGGTGCCATCCTTTCACGAATATAGAAGAAATCTAATTCGTAAAAGCATTATTAAAAATAGAAATGCTATTCTGATTTTGGTATTCGACAGATACGTTAAAAATAAAATGAACTCAAATACAACTTTACGGTAAGTTTTGAAATGAAAAAAGTAGTAGTACAATTAACAATAAAAAGACACCAATAATAATAATTTGTAGTATGCAACATAAAAACAAATTTTACTGCACATTACAATTTAAACTACATAACAAATTGGGTATATTAATGAAAGCAATAGTTTCTTCGTACAGAAACAAAATAGAAGCAAAGATATTCGCCTTTAATTCTAATCTTTAAATTCAATTTGTATTTTCTAATGAATTCACGTTAAAGTGACAGTGCAATATTCTGTATCAAGTGTAGCACTTGAGCAGTTATAAGATGAAATTATTTACTTTTGTGAAACATTTTCGCAAATGCAGTTCCTTCACAAGAATTTTCAGATAGGCGTTAAGATAGGCAGATAGGCAGAAAGTAATTATATTTTCAAATTCGTACAATATACAATCATGTGTGCCAGAATATTTTAATTAAAAGTAAAGGAAAGCGTTTATTCCATTAAGATTTCATTTCAGATGGTTTATTAGACAAGATATATTTAAGTAATAGAATTACAGAAATATATATTTTGTTGTACACTGAGTCAGAAATACAAAGTAATTTATTATTTTATCCTTGGCAGCATCTAAGTGTTAACAGCCAGCTTGCTTAGTAACCGTATATTAATATTCGGCTCATAAATTTGAAATAGCACTCTGTGTAAGCAAACCATTTATTTTAATAAAGATGTAAGGTGTATTTTAATTTTATAACAGCTATTTTTAATTTTAATACCCTTTCCTTGAGTTCTTGTTTCTCCACTTCCAACTCCCTACCGGAATGAGTTTTTAGAATCGCGTTGAATGCAAATGAGTTAAAAGTAGTATTTAAAGGCAAGTTCAACTTACTTCGAGAGAGAGAGTGCTTAGGAGTCCTTAGTGGCGAGTGTTTGCCTTCTGGTTACTTTATTCTTGAATGTATTACGCTCGGCCGTATTATACGTGCCAGTTGAGAATCGTCGGCTAGGTTAATTTAAGGGCCAACTACGTTACATATTTGTGTCTAGCTTCGGCTAAGTAAATTTAGTTTAGTATTAGCTTAGTTTCTTATTTTCTTATCCTGGCTTGAAAGCAAAAGTGGAAGTTTTACTGAACCCCGAGAAGGGGCTATTTGTTGTTATTTCTTTGAGTGAATAAAAGGGTATTTTAACCCTTTTCGCGTCTCTGTTAGTCACTCCTTAAACTCAGCCAATTCACTACTTAGCTCACTAGGCTCGTCGACATTATATTTAGACAAAGTACAGAGGGACATCATAAAGATACATCACATTTATAAGTGTTTTCTTATGATTTTATTGTGAATTATAAGAGGGTAATGAACATTTTTTACAATAAATTGCTTAACCCTTTCCGGCACACTACCTTGTAAAGTTTGAGTTTTGATAAAAAAAGAAAAAAAAAGATTGGCTGTCTAATGAGGCCTAGAGGGGTACACAAGTAAAATTTTGGGAAGATAGCACTTATTGTTTAATTCTGTGGGTGTGTCCAAAGTGGGCACACTTCAAAATTAAAAATAATTATTAGAAAATTAAATCAATCCCTACACAATAATAGCTTTTTTCAATGTAAAAAGGTTAGTGCTTTGGAGGTGGCGTGTATTTACAGTGATTCAGTTATTTAAACAAATACCGAAGATTTGGATTTTTCACATTTATCTAGACTGAATACTTTGCTTGCTTTATAATATCGGGTAGCAAAATATTTATTACGAAGTTCGTAAATCATCTAAAAGTTGCTAACATAAACAAAGAAAATGGAAAAATATCATATTTTATCCTCGGATTTAGATTAAGGATTTTAGTTAACACACAAACACGCAAATTAAACGTTATAGCACAAGCAACAACCATAATCTGAAGGACAGCGTCGTCTTTTAAAAAATCACATCTAGACCTGTGTAACTCAAATCAATCCAATTTAAATTCCAAGTTCCTCAAAAGTAGATGATATTCAATCCTCCGTAACAAGTATGCTAACAAGAGTGTGCTGACGGCGGTCCACTATAATCCAATCTCATGATCAGATAGCAACTCAGCAATAGTATGATTTCGTGTTCCTCTCCATTCTTTTTTATTAAGCTGGCATATATGCAAACTTCTTGAGAGAGACAGGGACATTCCTAGAAGGGGAAAAAAGTGGCAAACAGCAGAAAATGTGAGCAGATGAAACAAATAATAAAATGTCTGTAATGTTATAGTTACACTCAAATTATAATTTTATTGTAAAACGCAAGCAGACTTTAATAGAAGAGAATTTTGACTGGGCTCAGATATTCGAATACTTTAATCTTATGAATCTTGATCATTCCAAACTTTTAAATCTAAATAAAATTATTAAGTATTTTGACTCAAAACATTGGAAATCTAGACTTTAATGAATGCTCATTGCCCAATAGAAGCACCTATATGAAAAAAGGAATCCGATTCTTACAATTTCACTGGACCTGAATCAAAAGTGTCGCCTCAATATTATAAACTTAATTTTCTGGATAAATACGTCCCATGTTTAAGCTTGCCTGTGTCGGTTCTTAACCCTTTGCGGCACAGTGTGTCTGGTCTGGACACACCTAAAAATTTCCTTCCGTACTCACAGAAAAATTGAATGAAAAAGGATTTATAGGTTACTATAGGTTACTCTAAACCTTCTTTATTTATAGTAGATGGCAGCTCAACACAAACAAGTCCATATATTTTAGCCATGTTTAGTTTTTTGACTCTCATTTTTTAAAGAAATCTTCCAGATTTTTTTTAGGGTATAAAAGGAATTGTTTCAAAAGAAATTTCTATGTTTTTTTTTTGGCTGTATGCTCATCTCCTTATTCTGTATTAGTTTTAAATGTTTACCTTGAAATCTTGCCTAAAATCAAACGGTGAACCCTACGTGTGCCCAGACCGGGCTCACCGGTAATCTAGGACAAGTGAAAGTCTGTACTCTTTGTTTCTCCGTATCTCATCGGTCAGTTCATTGACAAAAATTCTCGTTTTCGAAGCTGTATTCAATCAGTGGGCCCACTTTGGGCACACCCACAGAATTAAACGATAAGTGCTATCTTCACAAAATTTTACTTTTGTACTCCTCTAAGCCTAATTAGACTGCCTACCTTTTTTTTTTTTTTTTTTTTTTTTTATCAAAACTCCGTTTTAAGAGGTAACGTGCCTTGCTGAAAGAATTGTAAAATCGATTTAAAACGGATTCAAGAAGAGATTTTTACTTCCTTGTAGGAAGTAAAGGAAGTATTGTAAACTCGAAAAATTTCGGATATTATATTTCAGTGAAAATATCCATTTTAACAGCTATCGAATGCAGTTTAACGTTGTTTTTGCGTGACATCTGTACGTAAGGACAGAATGAAGCACTCTTTTTCCCAAAATGGGTTGCGGAAAGTCTATAAAATGGTTTCAGAAAAGAAATGTTTTCTGGCGTCTGTACATACGTGTGTATGTATCTCGCATAACTCAAAAACGACTAACCTCGGAAAGTTGCAATTTTTTATATTGGACTTCTATGCCATGTAGATTCGCACCTCCTATTTTAGTTGCAACTGGCCGCACCAAAAGTATATAAATATATGTATAGATATATACCCACTTTGTTACTTATATTTCTTTAGTAGTAAGCGGAGGTACTCGGTAGGCGGAAGTGACGTCACAGAAAAGGGGCGTGGCCTCCGCCATTTTGAATTTCTCCGGAAGTGACGACACCAGCGCCATCTTGTATCACGTGTTGGAATGACATCATTAAACTTTCGTTTTGATTCTGTGGCAACGATCTTTTCAAAGTTTTTATTTTTTGTGGCAACGACACTATTTTTTATGTTTATGGCAGTGAGCTCTTAACCACGTGTTTGGAATGACATCACTTTTAATTTATTATTTTTAATTATTTGACATGTGATTAATATTATTTTGTTATTTGATTAATTTTTAATACGTCATTAATTTTAACTTTTTAATTATTAACTATTTAGTACATCATTATTTTACTTATTACCTTTAATGAATTTTTGTGGAAATTAATATTATTTTCCCTGAATTTTAAAAGTAACTCCACCGCTGGGATTCGAACTCGCTATCTCTGGGATGGGAGTCTAGCGCTTTACCGCTCGGCTACCCTGTCCTCTTATCAAACTTGTTATTTGAAACTCTCTTTGTCCCTTTGAGTTTTTGCACCATTGATGACATAAGGCTGAAAGTCTGCGCATGCGCTTTGACATGAAAACCGCGTCACACATTTGTTTTTACACGACGGCTAGGATTTCTTTTGGCTTCTTAATCATTACTTTATCCATTGCTGTTTTAAATGTAAGATTTTCCCACGGTTTAATTTTTTTTATTATTAAGATATTTTTAATTGTTTTCAATTTTCATCTCATTCTTACTTTTTTTAAGTTATTAGTTAATTTATTAATTTTTATTTTATTTTTTTCCCTTTCCCAAACATAAATTTTATTTTTAACTTCAACAAAAGTGAATTTAAATTTTCTTTTTACTTTTCATCTTGCAAAGTTTATTTTTTTTTTATATTTAATTTTCTTTTTGGTTTTACAAAAGTAATATTTATTTTTACGAATTGAATTTTTCCTTTTCACTTTTTTATTTTGCAAAAGTTTTTTTTTTTTTTTTTTTTTTCCAAAATTTTTTCCTTTTTGTATTTTTACTTTATTTTAATTTTTTGTTTAACTTTCTTTTTGGTTTTACAAAAGTAATATTTTTATTTACGAATTGAATTTTTCTTTTTCACTTTTTTATTTTGCAAAAGTTTTTTTTTTTCCCAAAATTTATTCCTTTTCGTATTTTTACTTTACTTTATTTTAATTTTTTGTTTAAACTTTTTTTTTTGGTTTTACAAAAGAAATATTTATTTTTCCAAATTTAATTTTCCTTTCCGCTTTTTATTTTAAAAAAAGTTGTTACTACATTTTTAACTTAATTTTTTTTACAAAAGTAATATTTAGTTTCATAATTTTAATTTTTTTGAGTTTTTTTGTTTACACAAATGTTTTTTTTTTTTTTTTTGTTACATTTTTATTTTACCCTTAACTTTTTTCCCTTGTTTTAAATACAATACGATGTTACATTTCCATTTTTCCAAAAGTAAACTTACCTACATTTCTGTGTCTTTGAAATTTTAAGCTGGAATTTACATGCATATAACTTCACTAGATAATATTTTCTGTAATATTAAGCCAATATACACAATGCTCTTTCTATATAGTTTAACTGGAATACTACATTTCTTACTTTTTTTACTACTAAGTTGGAGATACTCAGAACTTTTCCTTCTAATGCATTGTACTAACTATTAATGCCTGTATTAACTTTTTTGGCCAACTATACAAAACTTTGTTGATTCCCTTTTACACGTCTTACTTTTATTCAAAGGATTCACCAAACTATGTCTGACAAATGTAATTTTTACACTTTCCATTTACACATTTACCCTTATATTTAACTTATAAAACATATTCATGCTGTATTTCTGATTCCTTTTTCCCACAATAAATACAGACTTACACATGTTTCTTTATTGTAAGACTTACTAACTTTAAAACAAATCTTACAAGGAGCAATAAATTTTCATGGTATGAAGCCCACTCAAACCAATGCATGGAGCATTTCTACCCAGTTAAGTTTAGATACATACCAATGGTACTTCATTTTTTCTTATTTTACTCTACAGATATTTATACATATATATTCAGAACACTCCCTTTCATTCAGTAAGATTCATTTATACTACTAACACAAATTTTGCTAACTCTTTGAAATATTTTACGAAAATATCTTGTATTTTCTTGCACACATCCTACTTAAATCACCAAACATACACTGAACCTTGATTTTTCCTTCATGTGAAAACGTCACTCGGATTTTTAATATGATTCCACCATTTACCGCACAACTTTATAAACACTACTCTATTTGAACTTATCACAGCCTAACTCTCTTAACAAGGTACAGAAGATTGAATTATATTTTAACTACAGAGAAGAATATCCACATTGTAATGAATTATTTTAAATTTGAATTATAATCACATTTTGTGAAGGAGAACTTAAAGTCTATAATACACATGGAATTAATATTCAGCCATGGAAATGAAACTTTATCGCCTTTTTCCCAATTTGGAATATAAAAATTTGTTAACTTGGAATATTTTTAACGTATTCATTGTAACTTAACTGAAAAATACTCATATTTCCCATTGTCAATCAATAATTTATTTAGCACTGAACTCTTACAGCCTTTTGAGAACGAAATTTAATTTATCATACCTGACAAATGACTCCTACATAGTTATGATAACATAGTAATTAACATAAAAGACCTAACACAAATAATTTTAAGATAGAAATTTCAAACTGACATTGCTTACTAATGAACTTTTACAGCTTTTTTTGACTGACATTTAACTTCTCATAGATAATAAATAAAATTACACACAAATAATTATACAAAATAGGTAATAATGACAGAAAGTCCATATAATGATCTACTATAGTCACCAACTTTAAAAATTTTAACGCATTTCTAATATAAGAAAGACCACACTTTTTTGAAAAGCATTATTTTAATTAAACATTGGAGCCACGCAGTCCTGCGCACATGCATAACATCTTTATTTATCATGAGCATGACACATAATAAGTAAATAAAATTTTCACAAAGTACGAAACACATTTCTCTTTTAACTGAACTGTACTCTTAAGAAAAATGCAGTATGGAATGCTTAGAACACTCAGGGCCACAGTTCCTCATTTCCCCACGCATTGACCAAAATATACATGTACTTTAAAATCAGTTAAACAAATTCAAATGTTAATATTCAAAGAGGAATACTTCACAAATTAGATGAAAGAAAGGTACACAATGAACTTGAGTGAAAAATACACAAAAGCATGTAAGGACCGAGAAAAAGATGTATTCGTAGAGAACTTTTTTAAGATAAACTTGCTCTATTTTTGCACATGGGTTACATTTTGCATTTCAGATTAAGGAAACATTCAAGATAATTCCTGTATAACTAGGGATTTTACTCACACTTGTTAGTACTGTAATTTATTAGAACAGTCACAGACATATAGGACAAGTATGCCATTTCCAAGGAAAACAATTTCCCCAAGCCAGACTTTAACAGTGAAATATAAAAGGGAATAAGAATATCCCATATTTCAAACAAAATTAGTATCTGAGTATGCAAAAACATGAACAGGAAACGAATATTTTTTCTGAAAATGTTCCGAATGGTTTAAGTCAGGACTAGTTTCATGAACAGAGCATGAAAAATAATGATGAATTTTTAATTTTATTTTGTCTGTAGTACATTTACTTATGCTAAAATCTTCCATTTTGGTTGACTGTACTTTACATTCAGACCTAAGTTGATAAATCAGAGTGATTTTGTGTTTTAAAGCTTCAAATTCAGAAATACTACAACTCAAAAGCAAAAAGATTAAAACGACAAGAGAATATACTGCAAGCAAGCGAACGTGATAAATGACTTTTTGGGCTGAATTTCATGACTTCATAGATGGGGTGCAAAATTTTAATGCACTGTATATGAACTATTTTTCAAATGTATTACGATCACCAACTTTACATAGACTTTAAGTAAACATTTCATGTTAATTTACCATTTTATCTATGTATTTACTAAATTTTTGCATTTTGTTTATAAATATAATAACAAAAGGACATAAGAGAACGTTTGTTTCTTGAAAATGTCCATAATTTTACCCAACTGTTATTTCTTTCATAGCTTTGAAGTAACCTATTAAACACATAGTTATCTTGTATTGACCAGACAGCCGTTGGTCTTGCCAATGTCTGAGGGAAGTCACAAAGCTAGAGAATTTAAGTAATATTTTACCAGCACGGAGAACTTCTTACGGCGTTTTCGATGAAAATTGACCGAATTTAGTAGTTCATTACTAACCTAGGAGCCTTTAACTATTTTTTTTATTCGAAAAAAAACACATCAGAAATTATCATCAAGATTTTCCATACAGATATATTGTACTACTTTTCATGCCATTACATTTCAAATGAAATTTGATTCATTGTCAGATAGTTAAATGTTTGTTATTATTTGTATCGCATACGAATGCATTTTCGTGTCTCACATACGCTCATTACATATGATTTAACAAAATTACGAAGAAGTTAGAAGTTAAATGAATATTTCCTGAAATACTGTACATTTCATTTCGGAAAGTTTACATGAGTACCTTCATTTCGAAACCCCTAATGTTTCTTTTCCTGAATTCAAAGTAAATTTTGAGTGTAGAATTTTCAGTTTTGACAGAAGTAATTTGTAAGTGGCTGTGATGTGTTCGTGTTTTCATAAACCGTTTTTGTGAAACACCCTATTGGTAACCTTTAGAACAGTTTAAATATTACCATTTTTTACCTTACTGCCACTGCAAATCATTGAATTTTCAAATATTTTCCTTTTTTATCGTTTACAGTGCCTCGTAAAGTCTTGAGAACAAATTTTTACTAAATACTTATATCATTCGATTTAATAATTTTGTTACACGTTTGGAAGATTTAACTTCACTATCACGCTAAACCAGAAGTTAAGAAAAGAAATGTAATTGTTATCTTAGTATTCTATGGGGATAGATTAATTTTCTCTGACATTGACGTATTCGTATGTAGATAATAGAGACTTTTAACCCAGCTCATACAGACTTGGAATATTTTCTCTAAGTCACCACGATGACAGACTTGCATTGTCATAGACGTTTTTCTCGTGAAATATATTTCTTTCTTAAAAGTTTATATACTATATTCTTTAGAAACATGTCTAAGAAAATACCTCATCTTCATAAGAAACATCAGATTTGATTTAAATTAATAATAAAATAAGCATCATTAATTTGTAAATATATTTCTCTTTGACTCAAAAGTTTCTTTATCATATTCGAAATGAACAATTAATTGTACATAACTAATATATTGTATTGATGAACCAGAGTTATATTTTACCTTACTGCATTATATTTCAAAGTGAATGTGTTTTATTGCATATTTTAATAAAATCTTAAAAGCTTAAATGAGTGTTTCATTACAAAATTTGTACTTTCTAACTTTATTCTACTGAAACGAAAACATTCATAACTTATTACGAAGAAAAAGTTTTACATATTATACTTTTTGATTAATTTTCATACCACAGTATTATCTTTGAAAATTTGTTTCCTAATCCACTGCTAATATATTACTAATTTTCGCTCTTTCAATACACTTCGTACGTGATAAAAAAACTCAGTTTAGAAACTTTTTTCCTTAACGCCTTGTATTGCATTGCTGAACCGGGGCCATGCTTTCATTTTTATTACATATCATGCGAATATTTTAAAAAAAAGCATATTTTTTCCTTCTGTTAGCACAATTTTAACCAGCATTTTACTATTACAGAGACTTCTTTAGTAAAATTTCAAGGGTTAAATTGATCGTTTCATTATTAATTTTGAAGATTCTGGATATATCCTATTTAAAAGTTCATAACCGATTAGCAAAATAATTTATATATGTACTTTGTTGTCCTCTTGGTTAATTTTTAAAGCGTTTTTCAACTATAACACTTGATTTCTAGCGAAGTATCGAAATGATTATTTACTTTCCACTTTTTCCAAAGAATTTCGTAGACACATATGTTCAGTACAGAATATTTTCCTAACTTAAAAATATTATTACCAGAATAGAAAAATATGCAAAATTTTCCTAAAAATTTATATATTTGTTTTTTAAAAACATGTACACGAATATCCACATTTAATTACTTAATGTGTACTTTCCTATATCAGAACTAAAATTTCGAACGAAAATTTTTTAAATAATGTCATATTCCATAAAATTTATGTCTTTGTGAAGACATCGTCTTTTCGCAAACGTTTTGAGAGTAGACGTTTAGACATTTCGAAACTGTTTTCTCTTTGCTATTGGAAACTATTTTATCTTTGCTGTTGGTATATGCCAATGAATTCTGGATACTTTTTTCTTTTGGTTTATCTTCAGCTTATGAGTTATTTAAATACTTAAAATATATTTGTAGATCTTTTATGTTGACTCTTGTGATAGATTTTTTTGGACGTTTTTGGAAAATGTATTTTATTCACGTGAATGAAACTGATGTTTTCTTAAAATTTTATTATTCAGAGTGTTAGTCAATTACGATAGAATGCCGGATTTGTTCTCTTTATTCAACATTCATATGAACTTCGGTATTCCAAATCCCTCACGCAAAATGTAATTTTTCTATCAGTAATAGGAAGACGAATGGAATAAATGCAGGTTATGCAGACATAAGATAAAAATTCTGGAAGTAAAAGACATTCTCCAGATCTAAACAATTCAGTAGAATGTGCAAATATTCATCCTATTCGAAGCTTATTTTTTCAATTACATAGAATATAAAATGTAAATTTAATAAAAAGAGATATAATGAAGATCGAGTATTCTGCAAAATCTGGATGGTAATTATACAAAATTAGTCATAAAACAGGTTTTCGTAAAAAGTGGCTCCAGCGGAGGAAACACGCCGGCAGTCTTCTGAAGCTCTAAGTGGTCATTTGATCTTCGCTCTTACGTAGAATTTACAATTCTCCTTAGCTTTTGTAAGAGCAAAGATCAGGTGCTCACTTAGAGCTTCAGAAGACTGCCGGCGTGTTTCCTCCGCTGGAGCCACTTTTTACGAAAACCTGCTTTATGACTAATTTTGTATAATTACCATCCAGATTTTGCAGAATACTCGATCTTCATTATATCTCTTTTTATTAAATTTACATTTTATATTCTATGTAATTGAAAAAATAAGCTTCGAATAGGATGAATATTTGCACATTCTACTGAATTGTTTAGATCTGGAGAATGTCTTTTACTTCCAGATTTTTTATCTTATGTCTGCATAACCTGCATTTATTCCATTCGTCTTCCTATTACTGATAGAAAAATTACATTTTGCGTGAGGGATTTGGAATACCGAAGTTCATATGAATGTTGAATAAAGAGAACAAATCCGGCATTCTGTCGTAATTGACTAACACTCTGAATAATAAAATTTTAAGAAAACATCAGTTTCATTCACGTGAATAAAATACATTTTCCAAAAACGTCCAAAAAAATCTATCACAAGAGTCAACATAAAAGATCTACAAATATATTTTAAGTATTTAAATAACTCATAAGCTGAAGATAAACCAAAAGAAAAAAGTATCCAGAATTCATTGGCATATACCAACAGCAAAGATAAAATAGTTTCCAATAGCAAAGAGAAAACAGTTTCGAAATGTCTAAACATCTACTCTCAAAACGTTTGCGAAAAGACGATGTCTTCACAAAGACATAAATTTTATGGAATATGACATTATTTAAAAAATTTTCGTTCGAAATTTTAGTTCTGATATAGGAAAGTACACATTAAGTAATTAAATGTGGATATTCGTGTACATGTTTTTAAAAAACAAATATATAAATTTTTAGGAAAATTTTGCATATTTTTCTATTCTGGTAATAATATTTTTAAGTTAGGAAAATATTCTGTACTGAACATATGTGTCTACGAAATTCTTTGGAAAAAGTGGAAAGTAAATAATCATTTCGATACTTCGCTAGAAATCAAGTGTTATAGTTGAAAAACGCTTTAAAAATTAACCAAGAGGACAACAAAGTACATATATAAATTATTTTGCTAATCGGTTATGAACTTTTAAATAGGATATATCCAGAATCTTCAAAATTAATAATGAAACGATCAATTTAACCCTTGAAATTTTACTAAAGAAGTCTCTGTAATAGTAAAATGCTGGTTAAAATTGTGCTAACAGAAGGAAAAAATATGCTTTTTTTTAAAATATTCGCATGATATGTAATAAAAATGAAAGCATGGCCCCGGTTCAGCAATGCAATACAAGGCGTTAAGGAAAAAAGTTTCTAAACTGAGTTTTTTTATCACGTACGAAGTGTATTGAAAGAGCGAAAATTAGTAATATATTAGCAGTGGATTAGGAAACAAATTTTCAAAGATAATACTGTGGTATGAAAATTAATCAAAAAGTATAATATGTAAAACTTTTTCTTCGTAATAAGTTATGAATGTTTTCGTTTCAGTAGAATAAAGTTAGAAAGTACAAATTTTGTAATGAAACACTCATTTAAGCTTTTAAGATTTTATTAAAATATGCAATAAAACACATTCACTTTGAAATATAATGCAGTAAGGTAAAATATAACTCTGGTTCATCAATACAATATATTAGTTATGTACAATTAATTGTTCATTTCGAATATGATAAAGAAACTTTTGAGTCAAAGAGAAATATATTTACAAATTAATGATTCTTATTTTATTATTAATTTAAATCAAATCTGATGTTTCTTATGAAGATGAGGTATTTTCTTAGACATGTTTCTAAAGAAATTAGTATATAAACTTTTAAGAAAGAAATATATTTCACGAGAAAAACGTCTATGACAATGCAAGTCTGTCATCGTGGTGACTTAGAGAAAATATTCCAAGTCTGTATGAGCTGGGTTAAAAGTCTCTATTATCTACATACGAATACGTCAATGTCAGAGAAAATTAATCTATCCCCATAGAATACTAAGATAACAATTACATCTCTTTTCTTAACTTCTGGTTTAGCGTGATAGTGAAGTTAAATCTTCCAAACGTGTAACAAAATTATTAAATCGAATGATATAAGTATTTAGTAAAAATTTGTTCTCAAGACTTTACGAGGCACTGTAAACGATAAAAAAGGAAAATATTTGAAAATTCAATGATTTGCAGTGGCAGTAAGGTAAAAAATGGTAATATTTAAACTGTTCTAAAGGTTACCAATAGGGTGTTTCACAAAAACGGTTTATGAAAACACGAACACATCACAGCCACTTACAAATTACTTCTGTCAAAACTGAAAATTCTACACTCAAAATTTACTTTGAATTCAGGAAAAGAAACATTAGGGGTTTCGAAATGAAGGTACTCATGTAAACTTTCCGAAATGAAATGTACAGTATTTCAGGAAATATTCATTTAACTTCTAACTTCTTCGTAATTTTGTTAAATCATATGTAATGAGCGTATGTGAGACACGAAAATGCATTCGTATGCGATACAAATAATAACAAACATTTAACTATCTGACAATGAATCAAATTTCATTTGAAATGTAATGGCATGAAAAGTAGTACAATATATCTGTATGGAAAATCTTGATGATAATTTCTGATGTGTTTTTTTTCGAATAAAAAAAATAGTTAAAGGCTCCTAGGTTAGTAATGAACTACTAAATTCGGTCAATTTTCATCGAAAACGCCGTAAGAAGTTCTCCGTGCTGGTAAAATATTACTTAAATTCTCTAGCTTTGTGACTTCCCTCAGACATTGGCAAGACCAACGGCTGTCTGGTCAATACAAGATAACTATGTGTTTAATAGGTTACTTCAAAGCTATGAAAGAAATAACAGTTGGGTAAAATTATGGACATTTTCAAGAAACAAACGTTCTCTTATGTCCTTTTGTTATTATATTTATAAACAAAATGCAAAAATTTAGTAAATACATAGATAAAATGGTAAATTAACATGAAATGTTTACTTAAAGTCTATGTAAAGTTGGTGATCGTAATACATTTGAAAAATAGTTCATATACAGTGCATTAAAATTTTGCACCCCATCTATGAAGTCATGAAATTCAGCCCAAAAAGTCATTTATCACGTTCGCTTGCTTGCAGTATATTCTCTTGTCGTTTTAATCTTTTTGCTTTTGAGTTGTAGTATTTCTGAATTTGAAGCTTTAAAACACAAAATCACTCTGATTTATCAACTTAGGTCTGAATGTAAAGTACAGTCAACCAAAATGGAAGATTTTAGCATAAGTAAATGTACTACAGACAAAATAAAATTAAAAATTCATCATTATTTTTCATGCTCTGTTCATGAAACTAGTCCTGACTTAAACCATTCGGAACATTTTCAGAAAAAATATTCGTTTCCTGTTCATGTTTTTGCATACTCAGATACTAATTTTGTTTGAAATATGGGATATTCTTATTCCCTTTTATATTTCACTGTTAAAGTCTGGCTTGGGAAAATTGTTTTCCTTGGAAATGGCATACTTGTCCTTATATGTCTGTGACTGTTCTAATAAATTACAGTACTAACAAGTGTGAGTAAAATCCCTAGTTATACAGGAATTATCTTGAATGTTTCCTTAATCTGAAATGCAAAATGTAACCCATGTGCAAAAATAGAGCAAGTTTATCTTAAAAAAGTTCTCTACGAATACATCTTTTTCTCGGTCCTTACATGCTTTTGTGTATTTTTCACTCAAGTTCATTGTGTACCTTTCTTTCATCTAATTTGTGAAGTATTCCTCTTTGAATATTAACATTTGAATTTGTTTAACTGATTTTAAAGTACATGTATATTTTGGTCAATGCGTGGGGAAATGAGGAACTGTGGCCCTGAGTGTTCTAAGCATTCCATACTGCATTTTTCTTAAGAGTACAGTTCAGTTAAAAGAGAAATGTGTTTCGTACTTTGTGAAAATTTTATTTACTTATTATGTGTCATGCTCATGATAAATAAAGATGTTATGCATGTGCGCAGGACTGCGTGGCTCCAATGTTTAATTAAAATAATGCTTTTCAAAAAAGTGTGGTCTTTCTTATATTAGAAATGCGTTAAAATTTTTAAAGTTGGTGACTATAGTAGATCATTATATGGACTTTCTGTCATTATTACCTATTTTGTATAATTATTTGTGTGTAATTTTATTTATTATCTATGAGAAGTTAAATGTCAGTCAAAAAAAGCTGTAAAAGTTCATTAGTAAGCAATGTCAGTTTGAAATTTCTATCTTAAAATTATTTGTGTTAGGTCTTTTATGTTAATTACTATGTTATCATAACTATGTAGGAGTCATTTGTCAGGTATGATAAATTAAATTTCGTTCTCAAAAGGCTGTAAGAGTTCAGTGCTAAATAAATTATTGATTGACAATGGGAAATATGAGTATTTTTCAGTTAAGTTACAATGAATACGTTAAAAATATTCCAAGTTAACAAATTTTTATATTCCAAATTGGGAAAAAGGCGATAAAGTTTCATTTCCATGGCTGAATATTAATTCCATGTGTATTATAGACTTTAAGTTCTCCTTCACAAAATGTGATTATAATTCAAATTTAAAATAATTCATTACAATGTGGATATTCTTCTCTGTAGTTAAAATATAATTCAATCTTCTGTACCTTGTTAAGAGAGTTAGGCTGTGATAAGTTCAAATAGAGTAGTGTTTATAAAGTTGTGCGGTAAATGGTGGAATCATATTAAAAATCCGAGTGACGTTTTCACATGAAGGAAAAATCAAGGTTCAGTGTATGTTTGGTGATTTAAGTAGGATGTGTGCAAGAAAATACAAGATATTTTCGTAAAATATTTCAAAGAGTTAGCAAAATTTGTGTTAGTAGTATAAATGAATCTTACTGAATGAAAGGGAGTGTTCTGAATATATATGTATAAATATCTGTAGAGTAAAATAAGAAAAAATGAAGTACCATTGGTATGTATCTAAACTTAACTGGGTAGAAATGCTCCATGCATTGGTTTGAGTGGGCTTCATACCATGAAAATTTATTGCTCCTTGTAAGATTTGTTTTAAAGTTAGTAAGTCTTACAATAAAGAAACATGTGTAAGTCTGTATTTATTGTGGGAAAAAGGAATCAGAAATACAGCATGAATATGTTTTATAAGTTAAATATAAGGGTAAATGTGTAAATGGAAAGTGTAAAAATTACATTTGTCAGACATAGTTTGGTGAATCCTTTGAATAAAAGTAAGACGTGTAAAAGGGAATCAACAAAGTTTTGTATAGTTGGCCAAAAAAGTTAATACAGGCATTAATAGTTAGTACAATGCATTAGAAGGAAAAGTTCTGAGTATCTCCAACTTAGTAGTAAAAAAAGTAAGAAATGTAGTATTCCAGTTAAACTATATAGAAAGAGCATTGTGTATATTGGCTTAATATTACAGAAAATATTATCTAGTGAAGTTATATGCATGTAAATTCCAGCTTAAAATTTCAAAGACACAGAAATGTAGGTAAGTTTACTTTTGGAAAAATGGAAATGTAACATCGTATTGTATTTAAAACAAGGGAAAAAAGTTAAGGGTAAAATAAAAATGTAACAAAAAAAAAAAAAAACATTTGTGTAAACAAAAAAACTCAAAAAAATTAAAATTATGAAACTAAATATTACTTTTGTAAAAAAAATTAAGTTAAAAATGTAGTAACAACTTTTTTTAAAATAAAAAGCGGAAAGGAAAATTAAATTTGGAAAAATAAATATTTCTTTTGTAAAACCAAAAAAAAAAGTTTAAACAAAAAATTAAAATAAAGTAAAGTAAAAATACGAAAAGGAATAAATTTTGGGAAAAAAAAAAACTTTTGCAAAATAAAAAAGTGAAAAAGAAAAATTCAATTCGTAAATAAAAATATTACTTTTGTAAAACCAAAAAGAAAGTTAAACAAAAAATTAAAATAAAGTAAAAATACAAAAAGGAAAAAATTTTGGAAAAAAAAAAAAAAAAAAAACTTTTGCAAAATAAAAAAGTGAAAAGGAAAAATTCAATTCGTAAAAATAAATATTACTTTTGTAAAACCAAAAAGAAAATTAAATATAAAAAAAAAATAAACTTTGCAAGATAAAAAGTAAAAAGAAAATTTAAATTCACTTTTGTTGAAGTTAAAAATAAAATTTATGTTTGGGAAAGGGAAAAAAATAAAATAAAAATTAATAAATTAACTAATAACTTAAAAAAAGTAAGAATGAGATGAAAATTGAAAACAATTAAAAATATCTTAATAATAAAAAAAATTAAACCGTAGGAAAATCTTACATTTAAAACAGCAATGAATAAAGTAATGATTAAGAAGCCAAAAGAAATCCTAGCCGTCGTGTAAAAACAAATGTGTGACGCGGTTTTCATGTCAAAGCGCATGCGCAGACTTTCAGCCTTATGTCATCAATGGTGCAAAAACTCAAAGGGACAAAGAGAGTTTCAAATAACAAGTTTGATAAGAGGACAGGGTAGCCGAGCGGTAAAGCGCTAGACTCCCATCCCAGAGATAGCGAGTTCGAATCCCAGCGGTGGAGTTACTTTTAAAATTCAGGGAAAATAATATTAATTTCCACAAAAATTCATTAAAGGTAATAAGTAAAATAATGATGTACTAAATAGTTAATAATTAAAAAGTTAAAATTAATGACGTATTAAAAATTAATCAAATAACAAAATAATATTAATCACATGTCAAATAATTAAAAATAATAAATTAAAAGTGATGTCATTCCAAACACGTGGTTAAGAGCTCATTGCCATAAACATAAAAAATAGTGTCGTTGCCACAAAAAATAAAAACTTTGAAAAGATCGTTGCCACAGAATCAAAACGAAAGTTTAATGATGTCATTCCAACACGTGATACAAGATGGCGCTGGTGTCGTCACTTCCGGAGATATTCAAAATGGCGGGGGCCACGCCCCTTTTCTGTGACGTCACTTCCGCCTACCGAGTACATCCGCTTACTACTTTCCTTCATTTATTGTTGGGATTTAAATCATTCTTAGTCCTTTCCGTAATTTATTCGAGGAACTTTTTTGTTTTGTTTGCTTAATTTCTTTTATACATTGTTTTAGATTTATTGCAGTATTTGAATAGTACATGTGGCAACGATTAGATAATTCTTGAAATGATATAAATTTATATGCATTCTGAGTTACAATATGGACGAAATGTAACGCTGTTAAGTGAGCCCAGCGCCAGAGTGTCGGTAAGGTAAACAAATATAGTGATTTTAAAGAGTGCATTTATTCTATTGTGGTTTATGCGCCCTCGACGAAGTAGATTTAATTCAATGCAATAAGTTTAAATCAAATGCAAGAAAAATGCGTATAATTTAATATTCCATATAATTATATATTAAACTATATATTATATAATTTAATATTATATAATATATAATTAAATATTCCGTTAAATTTGCAAGAAAAAATAATTTAATATTCCATATATAAGTCATGTGGTGTACAGATCAGATTTTTTATACTTATTTTCATCGTATGCAATCCAGCATTTGAACATATACATCTTTCTAGGTGTCAAGTTTTATGATTATTGAAAACACTTTAAATTTAAAACTTTATATTTACAAAATTTTGGATTATTTTCTTAAATAATTATTTAGTCAGGAAGGAGCAGCAGCAGTCTCAGATTATAGTTGCAATTCTTCGTAGAGTCGAACTGATAATTTACAGAGTTATTATTTCCAATGAAACTAAAACAAATTCATCTGCTATTCTCCAAAAATTTTACTCTACAACGAAGAATCATAATTTTACATACATTCTCATAAGCAGCGAGATAGCGTTTCTGGACTGGAACCACCCTCGTCCCAGAGCTTATAATCCTTCTAGCACATTTTCCGCCAATATAATTTTTTCTTCTTTTCCAATATTTTTTCTTCAATTTTTTTCAAGCAAGTGCAACAGCAGAGAGCCAATTGAAAAGGATTAGCCAATAACTGCCAATAAAAGGAAGGGGATAAGTGTATTTTCCCCTAAGCATTATCATTCTCCCCCAATGAGGTAGGCTTTTTTCCCGCCATTTCCGACAAAGGAGAGAAAACATTAAGCCGCCCACTGCAGTGCCATCTATCTGTCCCCCACACCGTTTGAATCAAAGTGAAATGGAGGAAAAGACAAAATATGCTGATTCGGTGGCTCTTGAATTAGCATAATTCTAAGACGATGTGGATGCAGGGGAATGAAATTTATGCGCAGATGGCCTCAAGTCTAATCGATGGGTAGTGCTTATATAATACTCTTGGAAGTAGATTCAGCTTTCTCTTACTCTATGGACGTTGGGATTATGCAGTCATATAAAAACTGGAGGATAACGTCTTGAGGAGGAAATAAGGGAAGATTGACAATCAATCACTGATTTGAATTTCAGGTTTATTATTGGCATACTTGAAAAGCCGTCTTCCTTTTCCCATCTTTGAGCCGAAAATAGAGGATTATGTCTTGCGCTCTGCTCGAAAAGCGTAAAAGTCGGGCGAATTAAAAAAATATTATTAATCCGTACTCAAACGAAAAAAAAATTCTAATGTGATAAATTTATGCTTTGCACCTTTACTTATTTCAATCTTCAGAGTTTCTTTAGAATTAGTAAATCGCATTAGAAAAAAAAGCTGAAATCCACGCAGTAACGTTTTTAGGTTTTTATTGAAAAATAAAATAAATTATGTAAATGTAACATGATTATCTCTGTAAATACTTTAGTAGAATAACATTTTGCGGATTTTAAAGCCCAGTAGATATGTAATAGCTGCTGAAATTTGAACAACAATATGAATTTTAAAAAGAAATTTTGAGAAAGGTTTTAAATATTATATAATATTTATTAATATATTAAAATATAAAATAAGTTTCATTTCAAAAATATCTGTTGCTTCCGAGATCTAGACATCATACAGAATGTTTTAAGACCGTCATTTTTTTAAGGCGAAATTCTTTTAAAAATCGCACAGTTTATTTCAAGATAAACACGAGCTGGAGTAATATTGTAAAAGCGCTATGATAATTCTATACAATTAAATATATATTGAAATTTCACTGTAAACTGCCCACCAGCGACCTAGCGATATAGTAGCTGAACACTGGTAGTTCGGTCTGGGATTCGAATCCCAGCGAACGGGTTGCCTGCATGGGCGTTTTCGTCGTTCTCCCCATTGTACATGTATACCAGCCAGTTTCTCCTACGAAGTCCTCCACAAAGGCTATCCCTCCTCTAGAAAGATTTTATAAAATTATATAATATTTTTATTAAATTATATAATTTTATAATATTTTATAAAATTGAAAATTTTATCAATAATATTTACTTATTTGGTTAATACGTACATACTAAACTAAAAACGCAATCAATCAAACTAAATATTATACATATAAAAGTAAGAATTTAAATTCCTGCTGTGGAGTGATATTCAGCAAAGCAGGGTACTTACTATACATAATCAAATCTACTGGGACTTTGCAAATCGAACGTCAGTAACGCGATTCCTTCCTGATCTTACGTCTGTAACAATGAGAACACCTGCGCGTATTGTTTTTTTTTTCTGATGTTCCGGGTATATAATCCGGAACATGATTCCCGTCTAATGGGCTTGTATTAGGTCTAAATGGCCGAGTTTGTGTACTTTTTGAGTCTTTTTCTTGCTGTGGAGTACGTTATGATAATCTTTCGCTTAAATCCACTTCACCCATTTTTTTTTTATTATAATCAATCACTAGCTCCGGTTTCTTTGTTATTATTCTTCTTTTCTCTTTTTCTATTAGATTGTCGTTATGTACAGTACTTACTAAATATACCTCCCTCTTATCTTTCCATTTCATTATACGCATGACGAGTATACTCGTCAATACACAAAATCGTGCCAAATCTCCATGACGAGTATACTCGTCAATCACAGTTAACTGGTTAAGAATTGTAAAAAGTCTGATGTGTACACCACATGACTTCCTTGTACGGAATATTAAATTATACGCATTTTTTCTTGCATTTCATTTAAACTTATTGGATTGAATTAAATATACTTCGCCGATAGCGCATAAGCCACAGTAGAATAAATTGACAATTGAGTATTTCTCATTCAATTAATTCAGTTCTCACTTCGCGAGAAGGGAAAAATACATAAAAACTCAAAATATCTATATTAAAAATTACGAAGTAAATCTCAAACACTTATTTCCTCGAAACAATTCCGGAAAGGATTAAGCACGATTTAATTGGCAATAATAAATGAAGGCGTTATCTTTGCTGTTGCGAAACTAAGTTTCTCTAGACTGGCAACAAACCCACTAGTCTGCTGTTTCAAATGTAAACAATCAATGGCCGCCATAAAAAAAAAAGGCTTAGCGGCACTTAAATAACTTTAAAATTGTTGATAATTCTAAAAATATTGCATACAGATTTACTAAAGGCATAAAAACCTTAACCGGAAGATAAAAACAACACGATTCAATCATTTTTAAAGCAAAAAATGTACAATTTACAAACATATAAGAGTAAAGAAACTGAGATTACTGAGCCGGGTAACAGAGTGGATATATATATAAATGTATTTATATACGTTTGGTGCGGCCGATTGCAACCAAAATACGAGGTGCACATCTACGTGTTATAGCAGTCCTATATACAAAATTTCAACGTTCTGAGGCTACTCGTTTTTTGGTTATGCGAGATACGTGCGTATGTCAAAACGTACGGTCAAAATGGATATTTTCGTTGAAATATGCTGCCTGAAAATTTTCGCGATTACAATACTTCCTTTTTACTTCGTACAAGGAAGTAAAAATAAATAAAATGTGCAAGTTAGTTCATGCTTTTTAAGATTTGGTAGTATTCCATTTATAAATAAATATTTCACGATCATAAAGGTCATAAACTTGTAATCGTGTTAAATCTTCTTGCATAAAATATTTTTTGATCCAACCTTTTTTGCCTCTTATAACTCTCGAAATCGAGGTCTCCGTGTCTCATGCTGACAGCTTAAACAATTTTTCATGTGCGTTATGTGTCCTTCTGCTTTGCATTTCTTCGAAGACCTGCTGGAAACATCAAAACTAACTGACATGCAAATGAAAATAATTGTAGTAATAATGTACACAAAAATAATTGACATGCAAATGAAAATTATTGTAGTAATAAGGTAATAATATACACGAAGATAATTGACGTGCAAATGAAAATAATTGTAGTAATCTCTACATATCATAAAAGAAAGAGTCTGTCTGTGTGTCAGTGTGTGTGTCTTTCGTTTGTGCTGCGCGTAAGCTAACAGACCCACGGCTACGAAATTTGGTACATAAGTGCATGCTATATGCATCTAGAACAAGAGCCAGTGCACCTCGAAGCGAGTTTTTCGAAATTTGAATTCGAAATTTTTTAATTTTATGTTTTGTGACGAAATCGCGTCATTTTGAGACATAATGGGCTATACGAAAGCGAGATTTTTCTCTATACACTCCATTTTCACATTGTCGTGGAACGTAGGCACTTAGCTATTTTAAGAACATAAAAATAAATTTCGTGTTTCAATAAATCGATTCAATACGAATTTATTTAACAAAGTGAGCTTAACACCTTCTCAACGGGATTTTTTTTTAAAAGTTTATTTTTTAAAATGTACAGTTTATTTTTATTTGATTTTTGGACACGTTAAACTTTCATCCTTGCGACTGCTTTTCCAAAAAGAATTTTGGAAAAATGATAATATTTTGTGTTTTTTAAAAAATATTTAAATGAAGCTTCCGAGTACACTTCTCACATCTCACATCTTTAAAAATGTGATTTTGGCAACATTTTTCCTGTCTTATTGTTGTTGATAGACTTTTGATGAAATCGCATCGTTTTGAATAGTTTCATTCTTTTAGAAATATGGGTTTGGCAAAAATTTTTCATCGTATTTATGTCCCTGTTTTTAAGAGATTGGCATATTTCATTGTCATTTTTTATATATATATAATATATTTTTATTGATTTTTTTTGATAAAGTTGTTCTGCAGAGTAAAATTCTGCCCGGAATTTTACGTTTTTTGAGTTGCTTTCATGTTATTTTTTGCTTATTTCACTATTTGTAAGATATTGAAAAGTTTTGTATGATTTTTTTCCTTCAACAAAACTTTGGCTAATTTTTTATTAGGATAATTATTATTTGTATTAAGGGATATAGCTTATTTCATTGTAATTTTTTTCTCTTGAAAGTAGAAGATAAAATATCAGTAATTATACTTTACTTTTTAGAATTTTTTGTTTTTTGTATTCTTTTATGTTATTTATTGCTCATTTCTCTGTTTTTAAGATATTGAAAAGTTTTGAGTGATTTTTTTAGGAAACAGAGTTCTTAACCTCCTTTATACCATTTGAGTTCTTAAGATTTTTCAAAGGGAAGTTGGTTAATTTATTTATTAGAATAATTAATATTTGTATTAAGGGATATTGCTTATTTCATTGTAATTTTGTTATACGTAATAACTTTTTTTATGAAGTTGTTCTGCAGAGTAAAATTCTACGCAGTTTTTAAATTTAACGTTTGGTGTTCCTTTCAGCCATTTTTCCATTTAAAAGCTAGACGAAGGCTGGTAGCGAAGCTGCTAGTAATGTAATAATATACATGAAAATAATTGACATGCAAATGAAATTAATTGTAGTAATAATGTGATAATATACATGAAAGTAATTGTAGTAATTTTTCTTAAAGAAGAACAGTTTAATATTTCGCTTGTAATGTATAAAAATATTTACAACATTACGAATAATAAAATTTCCAGGGATAAAAATAATTCAGGGACGGATAAAAAGTAAAGTGAAAAATAAACAATATCAGGGTATATAAAAAATGCTTAATTTTTTTCATACGTATTTATTATTTGTTTACGTATAACGCATCATCAGCTCAGGCGAACCAGGTTACCAGTGAGAACCACGCGGAGAGTTATGTCGGATAAGGACAGGAGAGAACCTCGGGTCTCCTCCAATAAAATGGGCAGTTCCAGAAATCCGATCCTTCCCCACTTCAACGTAATACAGTTACTCCCGCCACTGAAAACAGCATTTACAAAATATGGATTAGCAGAATATTTTTATATTCTTTTATGACCCAGAAAGAAATCCATTGCTATTTTTCGTATTGTTACTGACCATGATTGCCTTTTGCCACATCTGCATCGAATTATCACAGCCACTATTTTTAAAGTGTGCAACCTTCAAAAGGAAATGGATACCTTATATGCAAGCCGTTGCCCTGCACTTAATGCTGGATCACTCTGGGAGAGATATTTGGTGACGAGAGCCAAAATAAATTTATAGTAGGTTACACTTTGTACTATTTTTTAGTTGCTGTTTAATTACTCTTAGTTTTGTTACTCTTTTATTTTGCTTGTCCTGCCTACAGTTGTCTTTGTAATCTGCCATTAAAAGTAAAAAAGTAGTTAAAGAACCAGCTCGTAATCCTAATTTAATTCTTAGAGTCGCAAAATAAAAGTAGTTTTAAATATTAATTATCAAATAACTAAGAATTTTGCACATGGTTATTGAATTTCTTAATAATCAAGTAAATACACAATAATTCGATGTAAAATACTGTTATTGTGCTGCATTGTTATGAAGAATACCTTTTGCAGCGAAGTCATAGGGAAAGTTCATACCGACGCCATCTTAGCCGCAGAACTACGCAGAGCAGTTTTCAGATTGAAAGAAAAGCCGGTGCTATCGGAGGGAAGACACCCCTCCTCGTTAGGAGGGGAGAGGTTAAAAATCATTAAGGTGATCTGGACGAAAGATGGTATCAGATAGGAAGAGGGAACCATCGGAGGAAGATCGAATTGTTATCTGTCGATACGGGAAAGAATTTTGAGTCAATACGTCATATGGGCAAAACAGCGTGGACACCGTTAACGTTGTTAAGAGTTAACTTATTAAGGGTTACATGTTTAAGTTAGTATTTTTTTTTTTTCGTTTTTTTAACCTTAACCCGTAAAACTGCACCACTGCTAACAGTAAAACTGGAAAGCAAGTCATGAAACTTAAATGTTTAAACTTTACAAAACTAACAACAGTGATACGGAAGCAGATTATATAGACAACAAATTTCAACCTCAACAAAATAAAATAGTTTTGTAGAGACATTAGGTATATTTTTGGAAACAGGAAAGATGAAAAATACGCAACCGCCTTCGCCGGGAATCGAACCACGGACCTCTGAAATGCCGGCTCAGTGTGCTAACCACTACACCACGAAGGCATGCTAGGAAAGGAATACTCCCCTTTTTAAAGGGCGACTAGGGTTTTAGGGGACCTAGTCGCGAAATCCTGGGTGCGGAGAATCATCATCCGCAACCCTTTTTTAGTTCGAGCGCCATTCTAGGCACATTAGGTATATTTTTGGAAGCAGGAAAGATAAAAAATATGCAACCACCTTCTCCGGGAATCGAAACGCGGACCTCTGAAATACCGGCTCAGTATACTGACCACTACACCACGAAGGCACACTAGGAAAGTGGGAGAAATACCTTATAGTTTAACAAAAGAACACTCTTCAATTTCGATAGCTTTAACGTTATTAATTGGCAGGGAGAAATTGTCAGAAATAGTAAAAAAAAAAAAAAAAAAAAAAAAAAAAAAAAAGAGAGAGAGAGAGAGAGAAAAACTTCGAAATAAATTTTAAAAATAAAGGAAAGGAAACTGTAAGATTTGCAGATTTAAGATATACTATAGCTATTATTATTATTATATAGATATAGGTTTATATTACTATTATTTCTTTTGCATTAAGTTGAAAGTAATATGTAGTACGAGATATCCGTTTTAAACTAAACTTTATTAATTAAAAAAACTTCACAAAATTTCGTGACTTTTTTTTGCACTGTAATATGTTCTTGAAGAACGGAAGCAGAAGTTTTTGGAAACACATTATCCTTCAGTTTGATAGAGAAATTGAAAGAAAATTACAAATTCTTCGAATGTAATTAGGAGATAGGCTGAGAGTCTGGATGGTTAAACCTTAATGGTTAAAACTTCATTTATAAATATTATAATGTTTTTAATTTTTGTTCGAACTTACAGGAAATGACCTTTTATTAGACCGCACGCATAAATGGCCGATCAGATTTAATTAACTTGCTCTTTTACAAGATTTTTTGTAAACTTAACTGAGTAAAAACGTCATTAAAGACATATTCCATTATTATGCTTCATTTCTAAGAAATATTTCTTTTTCCAAAAAAAATGTATCATTAAGGCTAATTCTTAAGGTTCAGGTATTTAATATCAGATCGAAGTAGAGCACACTTTGATTAACACTGAACAAATTATCATACGCAGTTTAGCTTTCATTCAGCTCTCAGACTCATTAACCAATAAAATTTCTCACGTGGCTCTTCTACTCTACCGATTTCATCCGATGAAGGACGTAAAGGGAATAATAAATCGTGATTAATAAGGTGTTGCTGAACATTAGTTAAAGCACAGCCTGCTCGAAATTTAAATATCAAAGTCATTTAGAAAGTCACACGTGACTTACTGACTGTAGCCTTCAGAATAAAATTTCAGAGTAAGAATGGTCCAGTAGTAATGTAGGTACTTGGTGTTCCCAAGATTTAATTTCAAAAATTAGAAAAGCCGGTCCCCTAAGGAAGACTGTGAGGAACGAAGCAAAATATAAATAAATAAAATAACTAAACATTTACATAATTAAATAAGAAAAAAAATCTGAAAGGTTTCAGATTTTATATTGCGTCCAAAGGGCGTTTTTTTAACGTTTTGTGTGTTACCTTTATTTATTAAATATCACGTTCTTTGCACTTAAACCATAAAATTCAGTTCAATAGCAATGTCGCAAAATAATTTAAAAGTGAGCCTATCTTTAGGATTTCCGATACACAGTTCCGCGCGCTGGAGATAAAAAAGTTTTATTTTCCTCGTAGAATGTTGCCATTGCTCGCTTTGAAATCGTTGAGTTTGTTACTCAAACATTCGTTAACGTTTCACAAAATATGAAATCGACCATAAAACAAATTCCAAATTTCAAATTTGATCTTCCGCATGCCCATATTCGTAGGAGGATTAATTACGTCATTCAAAATTCGCTGGCTGTATGTACCGTTGTTTTATCACAATGCAAGAAATACATATATATTTATGCAGATTTTTCATTATTTAATTTCTTGAAACATAATGTAGGACTCTAACATTGGGTGGCAACAGTTTGAAAAGTGAAACGGATATTTATAGTGATTCAACGCAAAATCGCAGAACAAAAACAATGATCCTTCAGGGACAAAGCCCCTTTGGACTAAAAACACATAATAGATAAAAATCAGAAAGAAAATCTGAAAAGTTTGAGATTTTAAATTACATACAAAGGGGCATTTCTTTAACATTGTGTTGTCTTTATTTATTAAATATCATGTCCTTCGAACTTAAATAATAAAATTCAGTTCAAGAGCTTTATCGCAAAATAATTTTAAATTGAGCATATCTTTAAAATTTTTGATAAAGTCTCTCGCGCTGGATAAAAATGCTTTTTCTGTACACCGTTGCATGGCTCGCTTTGAAATCCTTGAATTTGTTAATCAAAAATTCGTTAAAATTTTACAAAATATGAAACTGATAATAAAACAAATTCCATATTTCAAATTTGGTCTTCCAGAGGCCCATATTTGCATTAGGATGACGTCATTCAAAATTGGATGGCTCTAGGTACCGTTGTTTTATCACAATGCGAGAAACATACATACATTGATGCAGATTCTTCATTATTTAATTTCTTCAAATATAATACAGGGGGATGATATTGAGTGGCAACAGTTTGAAAAGGGAAACGGACATTCAGAGTAATTCGATGTTATTAAATTATGGAAAATTATGGAAAAAAAGTTAGTTATGGAAAATCTCAAAACGAAAACACTAGTCCCTCAGGGACAAAGCCTTTTGGACTAATAACTAAAAATTTAAATAATTAAATAATTAAATCTACATTTTTAAAAAAAGTAAAGAGATAAGCAGAAATTTCATTTATTAATTTTAAATTGTTAAATAAAAAATTATAGGACGTTTGGAATTCGGCTTTAAACCTAAGGAGCATTTCAGTCGATCTCCGTCTCAGTTTGAGTCTTGATTACAGTATTAAAGTGTAATTTCAAGGGATGACAGATACAAAAATCTTTCTTCTTCCTGTTTTCTTTTTTTGCTATTGAAAAAAGATAAAATTATTAAAGCATCACTAAGAAGAATAGGGAGAGCTTTATAAACAGAATGAAGATATGAAGGATATTTCAACGGAAAAGTGTAGCTTTGAAAATAAAGAGGGAAGAATCTGATCGCGATGCCCAGCCGACATAATTCTAGCCGTCAAGCAGAAAGTTCCCCTGAATACGATCTATGAAAACTGAAGAATAAATGTAAGACTCCTCTGTACAGAACAAAACACCAGCTGATGGAGACTCCCTGGCCTAGGTCATATGCCAAGAGGCGACCCATTCAATGTCAATCGTCTCCACCGCTCGAGGCCCCTCGAGGGAACGCTACCCCCGATACGTGTAGAGGGACAAAATGCGAATTCAAGAGGGAGCTGACGACATCCACGTCTCTAAGTCTAGGACAAAAAGGCCAACTCCGAGAAGACGGATTTGGTCAGAAGAGAGATCATCACTCCTTTCGACTGACAGTACTAGACAAGTAGAATTTTACAAGTGACAAATATTGACCCTCAGCATCGACCGAGAGAATCCCAACCCCCTCGAACGACCGACGTATCTATTATGTGACGTCTCTACATCTTTGGGGCAGACGTGACAGTACCATATGGTCCCTGCCGAGCCTAAACCAATCACCGAATAGACGATGGTTCTAAGCTACTATGTGAAGACTGATTATTTGTTCCTCAGGCCGAAGATGTCTAGGCACAAGTCTAGCCAGTGACCTGGAAGAACCCCGGGTCTTCTCCCATGAATGGTCGGTTCCGGTAATTCCATCCAGTCGGACTACAGAGTTTTTTGTCCAGCACCGTCAGCCTATATCTAGCTTTTGCCAGCATAGTTACCAGCGGGCGCCACGAGGAGGCCGATGCTGAACTGAGGGAGACATGGCAAACCACCTCCCTCGGCAATCCTGTTTACAAGTGACAATAGTGTTCCTCGCTTTTGCTTATGCCGTTCAAAATGTCTTCAGGAACTCTGCAGTAGGAATCATTCGAGTCGCACGTGAACGACCAGGTCATCACTTTTAGTACTCCCAGGAACAAGAAATTTTTCCGCTGTCGTAAATTCAAAGCACATCCTCAAGAATAAGACTTTGAGGTGTGGGAGGAGGCTTTTCTCGCCTTAGAAATCTCAACTTCCGTTTTCCCAAGGTTTGAGTCTCAAGAAAAGACAAGGCAGCAGTCAGAAATTAGAAGTCATATACTATTTATTACTAAAATAAAATTTGATTTCAGAAATTGTGAATTGTTGAAACTTTGACTGGTTCACATACATAAAAGGAGTGACGGATCCCTTTTATTTAGCGCTCTGATGTGCTGCAACTAAAATTATGATTTATCTCAAAAACTGAGACGGACCGTAGCTGGGCTCCGACGAATTCGAGCTCTGGCTGTTTATGATTTTAAGAATTAATTTTCTACCTTAAATAATACGTCCGTGTCACAAAAAAGTGTCTTTAAAGAAAAAACGTTAGCTTTTAACTGTAAAGTACTATTTTATTTTGTCCTTTATATATATAAATTTAGTATAAGACGCGTGTCGTTCAAGGTTTTCGAAGAAAATTTCTTTAGATAAGAATTTAACTAAAAGTTGTAGAGAATTCGAGCTGTTTTGGATATTTAAATCATTTCAGAGACAGTTTAATATTAGTGTTAGATAATAACTGCAGATCTCGGGCTATCGCGTTTCTGCACGTAACTATCCCTTGGAGCTGAAAATCAGTTTATCACAAAATTGTGCCTAAGGATAATTTGGGCAGTAATTGGACTTCTGAGATGATTATTTGTATTTTCGAAAAGAAGTATAGTATAAATTCATCTGACGATATATGACAATAACGGTAATGTGCAAACATAATTCTTTAACAAATGAACATTTTAATTACCAGTTTCCGTTTCTAATCTTAGTATTCTTGCCTTTAAATTTGAGCACACATTATTTTTATGAACATTTTTGGCGTCTAATCACTTAAATAATAAGACTTAATATTACTTACTTAAATAATAAGGAAGAGCCTAACATGCAAAAGAAGAAAGTGCTGTTTCACAAAGAACAAAAGTCACAAGGTTAATGGTTTGTTCCAAAAGCCGAACGAATTATGCTTCGAATTGCTTCCTCACGCACCGTAGTTTCCAGATCTGGACCCCACCGAAGACTGGCTTTTTGCAGACATCAGAAAGATCCTCCATGAAAGAAATTCTGTTCAAATGAAGAAAATGAAAATTTGTAACATTAATTCTATTTCCAAGTTAAATTTTCTCTGTATAGGATGCAACGTAAAGTTTAATAGAAACTACTTGTCATATTATGGATCAATGACGACGGAAGTTTTCTCAGATTCTCTAAATTTTCTCAGATAAATGAAAGTCAATTTCGACAGAGAAACTAATCGGTACTAGTTTCTCTCTCGAAATTGACTTTCATTTATTTTATTAATTTATAATTTCCTAATAAAAAGTAGTAAAGGCAAAATATATAAAACAAATATTCAGCAAAATTCACAATTAAAAAATCTTCCATAAATATGAAAATTAGAACATTTGTGTGGATATTGCACCATTTTGGTTTAAGAAAGGCTACAAATCTTGCGATTTTTCATCAGCTCTTAAATTTTTTGCTGAGTGAAAACTTCTAAGATCTATGTACATATATACTCTTTTTGGCTCAAGCATTAAAATAAATTTGAGATTCGAACAATGTAAAGAAACAAAGAAAAAATTACGTGTTTTCAACCAGATCAAAATAAACACGGAAATATTTTATATCTTACCTTCTTCTACGTCAAATAAGTTCTTAAGGAATTATTAAAAAATAATTCTCCTCAAAGGTGTTCTGAAAATGAGGTGAAATAAGAAAATGCCTCAGGCAAATAACAGTTGACACAAAATTAAAATATCTGAAATTACGTATTAGTATGAAATGGATTTACCAATTAATGGATTTACCAATTTGCAATGTTTCCAATTTCAAGTGTTGCTAGGAAATTTAGCTGAAAGGATAATAACCGGCATCAATAAAACAAACAATTCGCAGCGACACATGGAGTAAAAATAATTTTCCTCTTTCAAAAGAAGTTTAATATTATTTTTGTTGATGCAAACTTATGACGTCGTGGATTAACTATAGAAAACAAATATTAGACATAGATACTACCTATAAAAGCACAATTATCTTTTTTGCAACCAGAAAGTGTTTCTTTAATTCCAACATATACCAAACATTTCCAAGAAGGTGGATTCAAACCTTAAAACTTCTTTGAGACGACTGTGGCATAACAAACATTGAACAACATGCTTTGTGGCACGTTAAACGGTAGTTGACATACAAAACACGTTCTTCTGTTATGGGTTTGACTTTGTGTTTTAAACTCGCAGTTACCGTCCGTCTTATTTTTGAGAGACAAAGATAAGAGGTGGGCCGAAGATAGTTTTCTATATGTGCCATTCGTTCCCAGAAGGGGCTGATTTCAAATTTCTTTCTAGCCTCTTGAAAACGATTTTCCTTTGCTTTTTTTTCCTCCCACTCCCATTAGTGATCTGAAAGCAGCGTTCAATTCTTATCACATCGTAGAAGCAGTTATGATACTTTTCTAAATTTCATTCGTAAGTTATCCTAAGCAGTTCTTATTTTATTCTATTAATCTTTTTATAAAGCTGTTTACTTGTCGAAAAATAAATAACTTTTGCACCATTTTGGTTTAAACCTCTCACTGCGAACTTTTTTTTATAAAAATAGGTTCAAAAATTTCGTATTTTTTTATTACATGTTTCAAATCTACATATATTTTAAAGTTAAAATATAAAAAATATTTTGTAAAAGAGGTTTTTTTTTTTTTCAATATAGAATTAGATCATAGAAAAACCTTGTCAAAATATTGAAATAGAAGAATAATTATATAAAAGGAAAATTTTGAAAATTAATATTCGTTAAATAATGATTTATTTTATAAAATACAGAGGTAAAACATATATACTATATATCATATATATAAATTTTTTTAATCAATCAAAACATATATATCAATTTTGCACCACTGTCGAACATTTTCAATAGAAACTGAATTTTCAGATTCAGCAATATCTGCAGAATATTTCGAGAAATTCTCATGAGTTTCGCTATAACTATCTTCAATATACTTGAAATCAGAGTCAGAACTACTATCAGTGTCGGAAATATCGACAGGAATATAGGTTATATCAGTTGCGAATCGCTTCCTTCCAGACATCTTTGAGCTCTGAAAAGCGCGCGCAAAGTGCTACATTAAGTATTCTTGCATATTTGGCAGAAATGTGGAAAACTAACGCCTTCTGTTAGCCCACATCGAAATAAACAATTAAACATCACAGAAAAGCCGAAATGAAACCTTAAACAGGGAAAGGTACATAGGTCTTAGGAGTTTTTACTCAGCAAAAAATTTAAGAGCTGATGAAAAATCGCAAGATTTGTAGGCTTGCTTAAGAGAAATTTGAGATTCGGGCAATGCAAAGAAACAAAGAAAAAATTACATTAAAAATTATGTATGTTTTCAACCAGATCAAAATAACCACGGAAATATCTTATATATTGAAAGTACGATTCACAGCTATATATCGATTAAGAATTAGCAATTTGATTAATTAGCATTAATTGTGGTAACTATATCTGCATAACTTTCAATATTTAAAATATTTTTATCTCCTTTTAGACTGAAAGATGTAAAAAAATATGTTAGGCACTTTTGACAAACAAACTATTCTCATGTAGTTACCTTTCCATCGACACATTGTAAAGTTTCCATCAAACGACTTGACATGCGAATTTCTTACTCTGCATGCTCTTGCTATTGAAGATGATATTTGATGATGATATTAATATTGAACTAGGCTATTGAAGGCGATAATTTCTTATTTTATTTTAAGGAGACACCTTAAAACCCTCAAGATCTTCAAATATTTGAACTGTTGCAAGAATTGTGATAACTTATTTATTTTAAAAGCAGTTACTTCCAACTTTTTACAGTTGATTACATAATATAGCTGCTTTCTGAACTAGTAACCAGAAAGTTTGTGTTGCTACAAATATTTTTATAATTTAATCTTCTTTGTGGCAAAATATTTTATGCGTTCGCGTCATGTTACCACCTTGTGCGCACAGTTTAAAACATTCTGTTGCATAATTTAATTCCATATTTAATATATAGCTTTTATAACATTTGGAAACTACTGTGAACCAAAAATCCTAAGAATTCCATGTTAAATTTTTATTTTATTTGGAGTTGAGTTTATAAAATCTATTTTATTAAAAAAGTCTGTAATGTTTTCGTGCATAAATGTTTTTAATATTAAAATATTTATCATATTTTTAGTTCAGTTAGAGGATACTGCCCAGAAATTTCAATTCTGTATCATTAGCCATTTTTAAAATATCATGTTCGCAAGGTGGAAACATGACGTGAACGCATAAACCATTTTGTCACAAAGCAGATTAAATTGCAAAAATATTTGTGGCAACACAAACGTTCTGGTTACTAGTTCCCACAGCAGCAATATTATGTCAAAAGTTGGAAGTAACTACTTTTAAATAAATAAAATATCCCAATTATTGCAAGCGTCACATATGCAAAGATCTTAAGGATTTTAAGGAAGGTGTATGGTTTCCCTTAAGGGATGTCGCACATTGTGTGGCTTCATGGGGCATACACAATATAGATCCAGTAATGAAGCCCCGCTGAACACAACAGTTAAGCACCAGGTTAATTATCGCTGCCGTATTTTGTTGTTGTTGTCGTTGTACGGTACAATAATGTTGTTATTTAAACAAAATAGCAATTTATTATGGAAATTCGGCATAAAGTATTACAAGAGTTTCAAATTATAAAAAATCTTGCAGTGATAGAATTACTTACTGGAATATTCATTAAAACTCGAAATTGCTTCTTCCATTTCTTGTTTACAAATGTAGTATAGATATTTTCAGCCCAAAAGAGACGTTAGTCTCGAAACAGCATTGTGCGGTGAATAACTATAAACGGAGTGTCTTTTTTCAAATTGTTGCCCACAAAATTTATCGCCCTGTAGCACATTCAAAGAAATTAAATAACGAAGAATCTGCATGAATGTATGCGTGTTTCATGGGTACCTGGAAGTCCGAATTTTGAATTCCGAGTTTGTTTTATTATCTGTTTTATACTTTGGAAACCTTTAACAAAGTTTTGATTAAGAAACTTAACGATTTCAAAGCCAGCAGTGGCAACATGGTACTGAGAGAAAAAAAAATTGTATCCCCAGCGCGCAAGACTGTCTGTCGGAAATTCTAAAACTAAGCTGTTTTTAAATAATTTGTGATTTTATGCGGCGTAAAATCCCAAGAACGCGATATTTATTACATAAAGTAAACCTATAAAAAATTTGTAAAAAAAAGGACAGGACATGTTTTGTAAAGCCAGTTTAGTAAAAAAACTGAACATTGATATGACGACTGAAAAAAAAAACATCTATGTCAACACTTAACACTACATCGAGAATTTTAAGCACGTGTTGCTTTTAAAATTTTAGTAATTTTGGAGTTGAACTAAAGTACGAAGAAAATAGTGTTAATGATAAAGCTAAAAGACACAAAAAAGGGTTATTTGGAGCGAGTAAATGGGTTAGTTCACAGCAGACTGGTAGACTGTGAGCTCATTGAGAAGGTAAAAAAACCTGAACTATCCCTTTTGGGCGGCCGTTAAAATCTGAAATTTTTCAGAATTTTTTTTTCTTCTTATTATTTTTTCTCACAAAGAAACTTGGGGCTTGGGGGGGGGGGACGGAGCATACTTAATTTAGATTTTACTCGGCAATTTGGTTTTTAAAATCATAATATGAAAAAAGTCTTCACGATGGTTACAGTAAATATGAAATCTAGAATTCTGATTTTAGACAGGCAAATTTGAAAAAGTAATAAATTGTCTTCAAAAATATCCTTAGTCTTTGTTATATATATGTTCATTTACTGAAAAGTTTTTTGGAAACATATATTTTCTAAACATTGTTCTATAATATGCATATAACAAAGCTATATATATGTATCAAAGATTGAATTAAATTCAGTACATTAATAAATCGAAATAAATTTCTTAATACTTGGGCAACAGCTGCAAAGTAATAAAATAATTTATTTACTAATGGGTTATTGAGTATATTGTCTTAGGTAAAGTTGTAGTTGAATTGCAGTTGAATAAAGTAAAGAGAAGCATTTAAAATTGAATCCTGGAAATTTTTTTTTTAAAAAGAAACTTTAGTTTCAATTATGAAAAATTGAAATGAAAAGTGATCAACAAACCAAGCAATTATCGTCATTGATTGGAAACTGGTTGACTTTTCAAGGCAAACAAGCCAACCCTCGATCAATCCACAATAATTAATAAATTCGAAGGTGTTTCGTCTGTTGCTCAAGTAGGAAGTATGATGCCAAATTGGTAAGTTAAGCCAATTAGTTAGGTTTGGTTTATTTAATTATGGCAAAGCACACTAGGGCTATCTGTTTAAAGAGAGATGCCTTCGTGGAAGACCTTCTAAGGGAAACTAGCTCGTATACACGTTACACATGGGGAAAATCACGAAAACACTCATGCAGCCAGCCCGTTCGCGGGATTCGAACCTCGGATCGAATTACCAGTGTTCAGCGACTTTACCGCTCGGCCGCTACCAATTAGTTAGATTTAAAGTGAGATGAATTAAAATGAATGGCTATGTAATATTAATTATGAATGCAGAAGTTCCATTTAGTTTATGAATTTTTTATATCGTGAGATATTATTGCCGAATTTTCATTTGAAAAGTCTCCACTTCAATTATTCATGAATTAAATTAAAGTTTCTTAAAAAAATTTTTTTCAAGATTAAATTTTAAATGCTTATAAGTTACTTCATTCGACTACAATTCTACTAACTTTATCTAAAGAGATAATATACTCGATAATCCATTAGTAAATAAATTATATATATACGTGTGTATATCTATATCTATCTACAAATAACGTCCTTCATAAAGAAAATGTACCACTAGAGCTTAAGGAAATATAATTTACATGTTTGTTCTTTAGTTGAATTTTCGAATGGAAGAGAAATACCTCAATGTAAAATTCAGTTTCAGGCAAAGAACACGAAAACCTTAGTTGTGCATAGAATTTTAAATGAAACTATCGATTTTGAGACCGATTAGACACAGGTCCCATTTCGTCAGCGAAAATATATCTGCTCCTGACCAATTTGTGATCTATATTTGAAAATGACTGGGTGTATCATATTCCCATGGGAAAACGTTTATAGCTTTTCTCTCGTTTTCATATGCTTAAATATCAGAATTTAAGCAAACACTACACTTTTTCACTAACAAAAATTCAAAACATTTAACATAAATTACAGATTTCTTTTTAAATAACGAATGCGACGAGAAGGATAGATTTTAAAAGGTTATTAGATAGGACATTGATATAAAAAGGAATAATAAATAGACTTGAAATAAATTTGAATAATTTTTAAAAAATTATTTTGTGGTGCTCTAGTAATTCAAATCTTGAATTTGCTACTTCATTGCGTCAAGATATCTTACGCAAATTTAACACGATCTGCAGAAGATGAACTTTGAGGGCAATAATCTCATTATTTATACCAACTACAATTTTTTAATAAGTGTAATTAAAGTATATCTATCTGATTATACCGAAACGAGCTTTTGAAACATTTTGAATTTTAGAGTAATTTACAGAATATTTTATTAGGCATATTAAAATTTAGCACTTTTCTCACACACACGCACACACAAAAATTTTTTTTTTCTTCGTTTATCACAAAAAGCTCATTTCGGTAAATATTAGGAAACCTAATAAATAAGCCATAAAAGTTTTGTTAGCAGTAGCTCCTGAGAAAAGGTACATCGAGTATAAAAAAGTCACGTTTGGAGGAAAACGCGTTTTTAAACTGTAAAAATCCTCATTTATCGAAGATATCAAAGATAAATTAAAACTAGATTTTTTGCAGTTCTAATTTTCATAGAGATTAGAGAATGGTATTTTTATAAAGATAAAAGTGTAGAGAATGTGAAAATGTAAAACTCTGAAATCACCATCTTTTGAAGATTTTTCGGTTTCAACACCCCTTAAGTGAAACATTTATAGAGGAGCGTTTAAGCGTATTTAAAGCTCCTGATAGTCTTTAATCCCCCGATATCACTGGTGTTAGGAATACAGCTGAAAAATAACCGAAGGGCATACATATTTTTTTAAACATAACCTACTGTTAAACCGCAAAAAAGCCAAATTAAACATCTATACTGTGTGTCTCTGTATGTTTGTTGTGGCATCACCTCCTCCGAAACGGCGGGGAGTTACGTTTCGAGAAAGGTACCCCCAAATTCCAAAAATACGTGGGAAGTCATTTGGTCCATTCTCATCTTCGTACGATTTTAATCCCCCCAAGATATTAATTAAAAAACCCTGAATACTCCCATTTCCGCACTCATTTTTCCCAGTAACAACAATCTCGCGCATTGGAGATAAATATGTTTTATTTTGAGTAATGTTGCCAATGCTCGCTTTCAAATCGTGGAGTTTATTAGTAAAGAATTTGTAAGTCTTACAAAATATAAAATAACTTTGCCAAACATCAAACATATTATTATCATATTCATATTCTGACGTCGAAGAAAGCACGTGATTGCATGTGACGTCATGTATGTCGAAAATGTTTCGTTAATGTCAGCATTTTAAATAAACAGTTGACACGGTGTGTTGTTGCCACGTTGATTCTTTCATTGGTATCGAGAAAAATGTTATCTTTTCAGGTGTACATAGAACTTATAAATATTGCTTTGTATAGAAATAAAATATAAATGTTTAAATATATAAAATAACAACTAATGACAAGTTTAGTGTATAGAAACTTGCATTTATTTTTAGCATATTTTACTGCGGTTAACGCAGAACGCCTCGGTTACTGGCAATGCTGAGTACAATGACTATTGAACTGTCAAAGTGTGTAAAACTGCTTCTTTAATATATTTTTACTTATCGTGACCACTAAACTATCAAACTATGTAAAACTGCTCAATTAATATATTTTTAGTTATCGTGATAGCTATTATCGTGATCGATCAATTAACATATTTTTAGTTATCGTGATTCAATGCCTTCGATTTATATCCTTTTATTACGTCATTTTACATACTTTTAGATTCGTATTAGTGTTGAATTTTACGTCACTAAGACATTCAAATGCATTTCGATATGACAAATAATAGTATAAAAAATAATGCATACTGTATAGAAGTCCAAACTGCCTAACCGTAACTAAGAATTTTAATACATCCGACAAGATAATTTGGCGTCGAAGTTACATCTAAGACTGAGGTTAAAAGTTATGGTTATATTACCTCAAAATTCGAAATGTCATACTTTGCATTTTCTTTAGTAAGAATGATTAAAAAGTTTAGAAGAATGATTAATTTAGTAAGAACTACTAAAAATCGAATATACTGGAATTTTAGTAGATAACGCAGCTAATATTTATTCTTCCTACAAACTTAAATATTTTTATGGATACTAACAAAGCAATTTATTGTACCATTTCACTTCCTCTGACCATTACATTGCTCGAATGTTCGTTATATCACTGCGCTAATAGAGAGAGATAGAAGGAAATAACGAGGAAAAAATCGAGGATTTCAGATCCTCAAACAGTATCTCCTCACATACATTAGAAATAAAATAAAATACCAAAATCCTTACATTGTATTTATAGATATATTAGATATGCATTATTTTACAACAATATTCAATTCCATGATGTTCTGAATTTAGTGGATGAACATCATTTTCTTAAATATGATATTCTTAAAAATATTAGACCCTCTTTTCTTATGCCAGTTTGTAATCCTTACTTGCATTTCAGTTTTTGGTCTTTCAAATGAAAGTCGTCTTTTTTGAATCCTCAAGGAACAACTTCGACTATGAACAGAAGCCAATTTAGGCTGCTGAAAGTCTTTGAATCGATCTTCAGTCCACATCTTTCTAGGTAATGGAACTTCGTAAGTTCGTTCTTACACAAAGCAACAGTATTTCTTTTCAAATTTGTTTAATATATATAGCATCCGAAACTAGTAGTTTTCTTTTCTCTTATTAATTCAGCTTTTCTCTTTCGCGTGAAGTTTTAGAAAGTCTTGTCACCGATATTATCTGCTCATCGGTCTCTTAGTGCTTCTTGACCATGTTTCCATTTGAAGAGGAGAAAGCCTTTTCTTATGATCTGTTCGTATGTGCCAGTTGAAGTATAATTAACTTTTCTTTTAAATTTTATGTGTCTGAGATAAAAATCTCGAACGCAAAAGGATTTAGGAGCATTTCAATGAGCCGATGGACTTCTTTTCTATCGAATAAATTTATGTACTTAAGGTAAACTTCGATTCCGTAATATTTGCATAAAACCGCATTATTATATATCTATTGCAGAAAGGTATTGGAGAAATAAAGGTAAATTATCTGCATTTTCTCATTCTTTAGAATTTCGGGTCAAAAGTTACGTGCTTTGATCTTCATTATCATCCGAATCATTCTGTGACATGTATCATCTCGATGAACATTTGTAAGGTATTTTTCCCACCTTCTTGGGGCCCACCAGCGGCCGAGCGGTAACATCGCTGAACACTGGTAGTTTGGTCCGAGGTTCGAATCCCGCGGACGGGCTGGCTGCATGGGCGTTTTCGTGGTTTTCCTCATGTGTATCATGTGTAACGTGTATACGAGCCAGTTTAGCTTAGAAAGTCCTCCACGAAGGCATCCCTCCCAGCCCTAGTGTGCTTTGCCGTATTCTCAATACACAATACACCACCCCCTTTCTTGGCGAGCCTTCGGGGTGTAGTGGCTTGCACAGTGGGCCGGTAATCCAGAGGTCCGTGGTTCGATTCACGGCGAAGGCATTGCTAATTTTTCATCTCTTCTGCTTCCAAAAAATACCTAATGTCTCTACAGTGGCGCCGGAACTAAAACGGTGTTGGATGATGATTTTCTTTACCAAGAATTTGGCGATTGGGTCTCCTAAAAACCTCAGTCGCCCTTTAAAAGGGGGAGTATATAAGGCATTTCTCCCCCCCTTCTAAGCGGACCTTCGTGGTGTAGTGGTCAGCACAGTGAGCCGGTATTTCAGAGGTCCGTGGTTAGATTCCCGGCGAAGGCGTTACGTATTTCTCATCTTGCCTACTTCAAAAAAAAAAAAAAAAAAAAAAAAAATCTGAAATGTTTCAGATTTTAAATTACATCCACAGGGCGTTCTTTAACATTTTGTGTGTTACCTTTCTTTATTAAATATCATGTTCCTCGCACTTAAACCATAAGATCCAGTGCAACAGCAATATCGCAAAATAGTTTTAAAACGAGCATATCTTTAGAATTTCCGATACAGAGACTCACGCGCTGGAGATAAAAATGTTTTTCTGCACAACGTTGCCATTGCTTGCTTTGAAATCCTTGAGTTTGTTAATCAAAAATTCGTCAAAGTTTTAAAAAATAGGAAATCGATCATAAAACAAATTTCAAATTTCAAATTTGGTCTTCCACATGCTCATATTCGTTGGAGGATTACGTTATTCAAAATTCGATGACTCTGTGTACCGTTGTTTTATCACAATACGAGAAATATACATACATTTATGCAGATTTTTCATTATTTAATTTCTTCAAATATAATGCAGGACTCTAACATTTTGTGGCAACAGTTTGAAAAGTAAACCGACATTTATGAGTCCGACGCAAAATGACAAAACGAAACTAATAGTCCTTCGGGATCCAAATCCCTTTGGACTAAAAAAAAAAAAAAACCTAATGTCTCTACACACTTATACTCGAATACTGTCGAACAACGGGCTGTTTACATAGGACTGTTTATTCGTGTCTTTCGTCATGTGTAGTAAAGAGAGTTTCCCTTAAAATACCTTACGGGAAGACATCTTGGCCGTTAATCAGAAACTCCTCCAATGTAATAATCCAAATACACTTTGCCGTAATCTAAATAATCCAAATAACGTAGAAGATTCTCTTAAACTAAATATCTTGAAAGTATTGTGAAGACATATTGTATTTTAAAGTTCAGACTTTGTAAATTAATTTGATCAAAATTGTATTTTTATATTTTCTCCCTCTCTCAAGGAAACTGCATTGAGGTAAATATGTAATTGAATGAGGTGACTGTGTTTCAGTCTGTTAGTTGCTAAACAGGAACAGTAATAAATTCTATTTATTCAGTAGCAATTGCTTCTCTGATATTCAATATGAAGTTCATGATGTGGGTTACAGGAAGCAGTGCGTTTATTCTAAAGAACTGCTGTTAAGAAGATTTAATGCATACTTCTAATAATCTACTGTATACCCAGTTTTCTACTCATTTGCTGGACAAAACAGATTTAAAATTCTAAATTATATTTTAAGGATTATTACGAATACTTATTAAAAATCGGAAGTATTCTTACAGTTTACTTATTGACTCCAGTACCTTCTTTTGTTCTTTAAATACCAATTATGGTGATCTCTTGCTGCAAAAACGCAGATTTCAAATGGATTCAAATGATTTTCATTTGCTATAGCTGATACTATAGCTTTTATGTTAGTGCATAAATCTATCCATCAAGATATATTTTTAATTTTCAGTATAATCTGCATTTATCAAGAGGATTCTTGACGGCAGCAAAATTGTTAAAATAAGGTCGCTTTTTCTACAACGAATTAGTTCTACTAAAAGCAAATCTGAATCTCGCCCCTTCCATCATGGCTTCGTCTCGTAACGGTAGCGCTCTCGACGCGTATATGAGAGGTCCAGGCTCGAACCCCGGCGATGTCATTGCACATTATTCAAGTCTCTAGCTTTAAAATAACCTTATGAATCTAGAAGTAACCCCCGAACTAAAAAGTGGTTAAAAATAATTAGTCACCACCAGGAGTAGGCGACTGGGTCCCCAATCCCTAGTTCCCTTTAAAAGGGGGAGTATATAGGGTATTTTCTCCTTCCTTCCAGTGTGCCTTCCTGGTGTAACGGTAGAACACTCGGCACATATTCGAAATGTCTAGGTTTGAGTCTCGGCGAGGGCATGGGACATTTTTTACATCTCCTGCTTCAAAATATCCCAATGACTCGACCATGCTTTCTTGCGTTTTCCCTTGTACACTGACTGCAGTTTGTAATAAGAACGAAGCATTTCTTCTCAATTTTATGCATAAAAATAATGTTCAGAAATACGGAAAGCACATTTTTCAGAGCAATCAATCAATTGTTCATGAATTTATATGCAGTTTCATCTTTAAATGGTACATTTTAGAATGCATGCTTTGAATCATATATCCCATGTACAATGATTTTACCATTTTCAAGTCTTTTGCTAACGAGTTATCCTTGAGTGATGAGAACTCCAGCTTTGGAGACAAGCCTTTTATTTACGTTTCACAAATAGTAGGAGTTTGGCTGACATATCTAGAGGATACATGGAAGAATCAGAATCGTTCCTGATACAAAAGCCTGACATCGCAATTAGAGTCCATAAGATTTATCACCTTCTCGTTGAGTTTCGACTGTCACTACGTATTTGAATTACTTTACATCATATAGCTGTGAGGCCATCTGCGTATTATTGGGATCTAGCTCCTCCACGAGCGTAGCTCGGCTGTTATTCTTTCTTTGCTCGAGAGGCGATACATTTGTCACGGCATCTAAATCGATAACACCAACGTGATTTGTCGTGGGAGATGGATCACAAACCATACACACATATATATATATATGGTTTGTATATACGTATATAATATGGTTTGTATATGGTTGTATGTATATATATGTATGTATGGTTTGCTATATATAAATATATATATGTATATGTATGGTTGATATATATATATATATATAAATTTTAGTACGCACGCTAAAAAGCTGCTTAAATACTGTGGATCCGTGAAAACTTTAACATAAGCAAAATTAGTTGTAATGAAATGTGTTCAAAGAGAAAAATACAACATTTGATTATTTAGAAGTAAAAATCAACAATAATAGTAAGCTGTATGCTAAACTAATTAAGTATATTTAAAACATAGTAAAAGTACTAACTAATTAATCGAGTTAACAATGAATTAAGAAGCGGTAAATGGTCAATTAGCCCAATTCGAAGCTCATTATGGCACGTCAGGGGAAATATATTTTTAATGAATTTCGAACTAAGCTGACTCCATCACACGTTTCGCCGAAACAGACAATTGAAACTGTACGCGACGCTTTTTTCAATGAATTAAATAAATTATGTCAAAACCTTTAGTCTTGTTGCGTGCGTACGGGTTCGTTATGAAATGAATGCACAAGTCCGATAAAAAATGAACAAAAATTTATTATTATCACAACAGAAATGCTTAAATTTTCTCAAATCATCATGCAGTATCACAATATCTCACAGTAGTTATCTTTTAACTACTTAAATGTACAATAGAACGTAATTCAAAACAGCTAAAGAACGCTAATCCGCGAATTCGCTATAATCAACAACGGCAGTTTTCTAAACAACAACAAACTAAGCAACTACTACAAACTGAGATGTTTTCCTCCTTTTATAAGATTTTAAAATCACGCGCTAGAATTTTCCAGCACTTTCTCGAAGTCAAAAAGAGATATTTATTTATTTAACGCACGCGCTCTTGTATTTTTAATTTTTCCTGCTTAGCTTTCTTTTAATATTCGTCACGCGCTGCACTGCGCGAGAAATAAAACCATTTAATTTATAATTGAACTAACATTAGCTTTTTAAATACCAAATTCGTAACACTGCCCCCTTCCCAAGGACTGCACGTCCCGGGCAGTACAATCCCTGGACAGGAAGCTAAACTTACAACTGTGGCATAAATGCAACTGAGGCATAAACATTACATTACAATATCAAACAATATAAACAATAAATGCAATAACTTACTTAAACAAATCAAATGCTATCAAATATTAAATACAAAACAAATACTAAATACAAAACAAATACTAAATACAAATCAAATACTAAATACAAATCAAATACTAAATGCAAATCAAATACTAAATACAAATCAAATCAAATACACATTTATAAACAAAAAGGACTATGGTCTGATACTATTTACAATTATTTACATTACGTACTATGGCCATAGTAATGAGCTAACCTGTCGTAATGAACGACTTTAGGTTTAGAGATCGAAGACTTACGAATCCGAACCACGACGTCATTCAGCCTTTTTAGGACTGTATACGGGCCATCCCAAGGTGACTGTAATTTCGGACAAAGTCCTTTCCGTCGAGTCGGATTCCACAACCACACCTTGTCTCCTTCGTGGAACTGATGTTCAGTAGCTCTTGTGTCGTAGCGGGTCTTCATCTTCTCCGTCGCCAAGTTGACTCGCTCTCGTGCAAAGTTGTGCATCACTTCAAACCGGGCCTGGAGATCTTGAATATATTCCTCAGACGATGAAGGAGCATCCGGAGGGCGGCCAAACAATAGATCACAAGGCAGACGAAGGTCACGACCGAAGAGCATCTGTGATGGAGAATAGCCGGTAGTCTCGTGGACAGTCTGGTAAGCCAGTAAAAAGAGTGGTAATTTCTTGTCCCAGTCCTGTTGGTTACTGGAAACCACTAATGAGAGGTTATTAAGGATGGTTCGATTGAACCTCTCTACCATGCCGTCCGACTGGGGATGCAATGGCGTCGTTTGAGTTTTGTCAATGCCAAGTAGTTTGCATAGTTCTTTGATTACTGCCGAGGCAAAATTCCTTCCCTGATCGGAATGTAAATGAAGAGGCACTCCGAACCTGGAAATCCAGTGCTGTATCATTACCTCAGCTACTGTGACTGCCTCTTGATCAGGAATAGGATAAGCTTCAGGCCACCTGGTGAAGTAATCAATGACAACAAGTATGTATTTGTTGCCATCAGCAGTTCGTGGCAGAGGTCCCAGGATATCAAAGGCGATACGTTCAAAAGGCGCACCTACGTTGTAACGTTGCAGTCTGCCCCGGCTGCGTTTCCTCGGTCCTTTCCGACCTGCACAGGCATCGCAAGATCGGCACCACTTTTGCACGTGATCCTTTGCATTATTCCAGTAAAAGCGCTCACGAACTCTCTGCAAGGTCTTCATTATTCCAAAGTGACCTCCAGTAGGGGTGCTATGTAACTCTTTAAGGACATCAGGAATGCGGGATCTTGGAAGTATAAGTTGCCATCGGAACGTCTTCACATCATCCGATTCGAATTTCCGGTATAAGACGCCGTTTCGAATGTGAAGTGAATCCCAGAGTGCCCAATATTGTTTGGTTGTAGGACTACAGATAGAAATGTCCTGCCAGGTAGGTTTTCTGTTTGATGACTCCATTAAATCAATTATGGGTTTAATGTCGCGGTCTTCCAGCTGGTCTTTCCTGACTTCATCATCACTCCACGGTTCTCGATCAGCCGATGTTGATGTTGTAATTTGTCTTGCGACCGGAGTCAGCAGCTCGTATTTCGCTTCCACCCTGGAACAATATCGGCAGCTTTCTTGGCAAGGTCTTCTAGACAGGGCGTCGGCGTTTCCGTGTGATGATCCCTTACGATGACGGATAGTGATGTCATATTCTTGGAGTCTCTCTATCCACCTGGCTATTTGACCCTCAGGATTTTTGAAATTTAAAAGCCAGGCCAATGAGGCATGGTCCGTGCGGAGGAGGAATTTTCTCCCGTATAGATAATGATGGAACTGTTCTACAGCTTAGACCTCTCCGGTTTAGACAGGCACTTGCTCCAGTATGCCACTACACGTTCTTGGCCGTCTATTTCTTGGGACAAAACAGCACCAACACTTTCATTACTCGCGTCGGTGTCGAGAATAAATGGTCGGTCAAGCTGAGGATACGTCAGGATTGGAGCAGATGTTAAAGCCTCCTTTAAGTTGTTAAATGCATCCTCGCATTCTTTTGTCCACAAGAACTTTTGGTTGCTCTCTGTCAGCTTGTGTAAGGGTCTTGCGATGGAAGAAAAGTCTTTCACGAGTTTCCTATAGTAGGTGCAAAGCCCTAGGAAGCTTCTCAGCTGATGGACATTTTCGGGACGTTTCCAGGATTTAACGGCTGATACCTTTTCAGGATCCGTGCGCACACCTTCTGCAGAGATGACATGTCCCAGGTAAGTCACTTCCTTTCGGAACAATTTGCATTTAGCGGGACTCAGCTTCAGATTGGCTTCTTTCAGCCGTTAAATCCTGGAAACGTCCCGAAAATGTCCATCAGCTGAGAAGCTTCCTAGGGCTTTGCACCTACTATAGAAATTCGTGAAGCACCTTCCTAAGATTTTCTAAATGTTCTTCAAAACTCTTTCCGACGATGATGATGTCGTCCAGGTATATGAGGCAGGCTTCGTAGGAAAGGCCTTTCAAAACAGTTTCCATAAGACGTTCAAATGTTGCCGGCGCATTACACAGTCCAAACGGCATCACCTTGAATTGCCAAAGCCCTTGTCCCGTAGTAAATGCCGTCTTTTCTCGGTCTTCAGGCTGTATTTCTACCTGCCAATACCCACTCTTTAAATCAAGTGTTGAGAACCACTTGCTGCCAGAAAGAGTGTCTAGAATGTCGTCAATTCTAGGAAGAGGGTAACTGTCTTTCTTCGTAACCTCATTCAACCGGCGATAGTCGACGCAAAATCTTGTTGAGCCGTCTTTCTTTCTGACTAGGACGATGGGAGATGCCCATGGACTTACTGAAGGCTCGATGACATAGCTTTCTTCCATATCTTTTAACAGTGTTCGCACCTCTTCCTGTTTAGCAAACGGTAGACGTCTTGGATGTTGCTTGATCGGGGGATGATCGCCGGTATCTATTCTATGTTGTGTCAAACTAGTTCGACCCACGTCAGAAGACGAGCGGGAGAAAACAACTTGAAGATCTTTAATGACGCGATCGGCAGCATTCCTCTCTTTATCGTTTAATTGCGCATTCTGCAATAACTCCGATGTAATTCTCTCTGAGGACACGGATTCTTGGATGTTACTCTTTCTTTCAACGGTGGTTACTGGAGTACATGCTGCAACCACTTCACCTTTCTTAATAATTCTCCCCTTCTCAGTTACATTGGCGACTCTCACCGGGATAACCGTTCTGGATAGGTCGACGAGTGTTGAGGCTACTAGTACTCATTTTGGGCTATTACAGTTATTGGGATATTCTATGATGCCGTAGCGGAAATTTCTGTTTTCGGCTATGGATCCAGGAAGTAAAATTTCTGTTCTTGACGGTATTGTGATATTGTCTTGTGCTATGATTTTATGGACAGATTTAACTTCATCATTGACTCCAAATAACGCTATGTCCTCAGATGTAGAATGCAATTCGTTATTTTTAAAGTCCAAGGAAAAATTGTATTTCCTTAGAAAGTCCAATCCGAGTATGCAAGAATCAGTGATCTCTGCTACATATGCCGTGTGATGGTAAGCGGCACTTCCAAACGTGATGTTAGCATTTACTTTTCCATCGATGTTGATCTTCTCACCGGACACAGTCTGTAGGGTAACGCAGGGCGGCGTCCAGATAAGTTTGCTTCCCAGTTGTTGAGCCAAATCTTTTCGGATGATGGTAACGTTGGCTCCTGTATCTATCGTCATATTGCAGGGAACTCCATTAATATGTCCTATTATGAAAAGTCCATTACTGCCGCCTCTCACTGCAGAAATCTGAAGCGCTTTAAACTAGGGCTTTTCATGATCTGGCAACCTCCGCCCCGCGAGATGGCCACTAATTAGTTTCCCTGTTGTTTCTTAGGAGCGCTCTTAGCATCCGTGGCCTGGGGTGTTCTGCAGTTTCGTCGGATGTGTCCTTCAGCACCGCAGTTCCAGCACTTTACGGTCAGTTTCTTGTCACCAATATTCTGTCTCAAGGCGTTCAGTTGTCTAGTTAAATCGTCTAGACGAGCAGTGACTTGATCCCTTGGCTCCTGGACTTGAGCAGCTCTGACTGGATGGCGGTCTCGACGGGTGGCTTGCTGGGCTGCCTCAAATTTCATGGCATACACTAAAGCGCTTTTCAGATCTTTAACATCCGCCATTCGCAGTGCTTTCTGTATTTCAGGGTCCCGGATGCCATCGATGAAATATTGCAGGGACAGGATTTCCCTTGTTTCTGTCGGGCACTCCTAAAAGGCGTGATGTGACAGCCTTTCAACATCCGTGGCGAGCTCCTGAAGCGTTTCGGTGAGCTTCTGTTGACGAGATTTTAATTGGAGCCTGCTGTAGTCTTTTAAACATTTCTCGCCGAAGCGCAGCTCTAAAGCGCCGGATAGAGCTTCGAAATCTAGCCTTTGATTTTCCTGAAGCGTCTGCAGGATATCCGCTGCGTCTGCTCTCAGAGAAGCGGCGAGATGACAGGCCTTAGCTTGGGAATCCCATCCATTCGCATCCGCAACGATAGAAAATTGTGTCCTATACACCTGCCAGGAGGTCTTCCCATCATATGTAGATAGTTTCAGAACGGAACGAGCAGGCATCGATAAAAATTTGAAACCTTCAGAATTGTTTCCTACCGTTGCTATGCACTTCTTTAGGCTGTCAACTTCTTTGGCGACGGCAGCAGAAACCCTATCATCAATTTGTTGTTCGACGGCAGAAACTCTCTCTTCTATATGTTCTTTTACAGAAGAAATTCTTTCTTCTACTTGTTCTTTTACCGAAGAAACTCTTTCTTCTATTTGTCCAACTTTAGTTTCAACCGCGTCTATTCTGCCTTCCATAGCCTCAAATTTATTTTCTATTACGCAGGTAATTTCTCTTTTCATTTCGTCCTGACCTGCTTTCATCTCATTTTTAAGAGATTTCATCTCTTCCTTAACGGATTCCTCGCCCAATTTCATTTCTCCTTTAACGGATTCCTGGCCCAATTTCATTTCTCCTTTAACGGATTCCTGGCCCAACTTCATTTCTTCTTTAACGGACCTAATTTCTTCTCTAACAGAGTCTTTCATTTCTTCTTTAAATGTAGCAAAGGCTACCATGAATTGTTTTAACTGTTCTTCCATCGCTCTTGTGATTGGCATTCAAAATCCCACTTCTGACACCAAAAATTGTTGCGTGCGTACGGGTTCGTTATGAAATGAATGCACAAGTCCGATGAAAAATGAACAAAAATTTATTATTATCACAACAGAAATGCTTAAATTTTCTCAAATTATCATGCAGTATCACAATATCTCACAGTAGTTATCTTTTAACTACTTAAATGTACAATAGAACGTAATTCAAAACAGCTAAAGAACGCTAATCCGCGAATTCGCTACAATCAACAACAGCAGTTTTCTAAACAACAACAAACTAAGCAACTACTACAAACTGAGATGTTTTCCTCCTTTTATAAGATTTTAAAATCACGCGCTAGAATTTTCCAGCACTTTCTCGAAATCAAAAAGAGATATTTATTTATTTAACGCACGTGCTCTTGTATTTTTAATTTTTCCGGCTTAGCTTTCTTTTAATATTCGTCACGCGCTGCACTGCGCGAGAAATAAAACCATTTAATTTATAATTGAACTAACATTAGCTTTTTAAATACCAAATTCGTAACAGTCTCAATTCTCTGTTCCAATTTCCCGACGAGTCTGCTATCTTTTGTTCTTTCTACTTTACTTTAAATTATATATATATATGAGGTTGGTATATATATATATATACATATATATATATGTGTGTGTGTGTGTGTGGTTTGTATATATATATGTATATATATATGTGGGGGGTGGTTTGTATATATATATGATGGTTTGATACATATATATATATGGTTTGTATAATGTTGTATGAACTTAAATCCATTTAGTGCGAATACAAGTTATTATTACTTGCGCAATTGCTGCAAAGTTAGTTAATAATAATTTATTATATATACGGAGAGAGAGAAATGTGTGTGTGTCTCTGTATAAGTATGTGAGATACAAAACATGTAAACAGAGTTCTAAATTTAATTTAGCAATACTCCTTTTAATTCCTCATTTCAATTTGTCTATCTCCTCTCCTTGTCTTAAAACTACTAATGTATGCATATACTAATGTATGAAATTACTTATATATTAATCCGCGTTATGTCAATATGTAAGATTAGCATCACTGATATTTTTCTTAATCCAATCACAGTTCGGAGTCAATAAACATCGTTTTACTAAAATACACACTATTTCTTCTCCGCAGCTGCGCAGAAAAAAAATTTACTTCTCATAGATATACTTTGTCTATCGTTTTAATATGCGTATAGCTACATAAAAGTATGGGGCGCGTATGATGTGTGAACATGCTTATGCTTATCAAGGCTTGCTTTGTTCTGAAATAAATCTATGTTGAATCAAAGACCAAGTCTAAAAGTTTTACTTCTCCTTTAAGTCAACTTTCTTATCTATTCCGCTATGTTCAAATCCTGAATAAAAATGAGCAACGCTCTTGCCGGAACTTGAACCTGGATCTGTCGAATGCGCGTCGAGTATGCTACCGTCACCCTACGAAGGCATGTAGAAAAAAGGGATAAAATACTCTCCTTTATAAAGGGTGACTAATCCAAGAGCCAAATTCTGGTGGTTGTAAGGTTTCTGTTAATTTTATTAACAGTTAAATTTTAAGTTTCTTTCCTGTCAAATTCTTAACTTCAACTTACTACTTCCGGCCAGAACGTAGTTTTGAAATCTTGCTGAATATTTAATGAGAAGGAGCGGTATTTAAACCACGAAGTTAATGACCGAGTGAGAGAGAATCAGAGTTTCTGATTTACGCGCGTCTGCCTTTTTGGTCACTCTCTCTCTCTCAAAGCCGTTATTACGCTCGGCCGTACTCAGGCCCTTCATAGTCAAATTAGTTAAAGGGCCAACTCGATTTGAATCTTGATAGCTTCGGCTATATTTCTTTAGTTAATCTTAGTTTTAGTTTAATTCTTAGTCTCGTAAGTTCAAGCCCAAGTGTCGGATATGCTTGTACACTCCCAGGCGGAGTTTTGTTAAATCTTATTGGAATAATAAAGGGTTAGTTACCCTTCTATCTTGTTGTTTCTTGTCACCCGAACTTAAGCGATTATTCGCTATTTGGTTCTTAAGACTCGTCACTTTCTACAGTAACTGAGTAACTGAGATTTACACAGTGAAAGTCTTACATGGTAAAGAATCATCCTCCACCACATTTTAATTCGGGCGCCACTGTTCAGTTATTAGGATTTTTGAAGTGAGAATGAGCAATGCCAACGCCAGGATTCCAATCTGGACCTCTCGAATACGCGCCGAGTGTGCTACCGTTACACTACGAAGGTATAGAGAAAGTAGGGAGAAAATACCTTATAAGGTTTTCTGCAGAATATCCTGCAAATCTATCTATCTATAAATATATATATCTACAATATATGCATAATTTTTGCAATATATATATATATATATAAATATACATAACTAGAATATATACATAATTTTTGTAAGAGATATATATATTAAAAAATACATTAGATATTTTAATCACAAGTTAATTACCAAATAAGTTGTTTTTAAAAGTGCTTTAATTCAATTTTTTTTATCTTTTTAAAGAGCTGAAAACTGTTAAATATTTTAATTTATTTCTGAAAAATTTCTGGTTCACACAAACATTTTGTCTAAAATTTAAGGAAAGGTACTTCTTAGCTGTTTATTTCCCCTAAAAAAGATATTTTTTTTACCATAGAGGCTTTAGATATTACAATATAAAAGTTACAAATGATTAAATTAAAAAATGCATAATATACCATAGAAATATTCTAAAAATATATACGAAGAATTTAAAGGTAGATTCAAGTGTCAAAGTCATTACAGAATGCTGAAAATGCAGAAGCGTGAAGAGTAAGAGATATCAAAGGCATCTTTATTGGACAAATCATATAAGGTTCATGAAAAGAAGGATAGAAAAAGAATATTTAAAATTTCGTCTCCGTTTTGCTCATGTAAAAGAAAAATTAGAATTCTTGTTGGTACCATGATAGCAAAACTGCTGCGATACGTCACGGCATTCGAAGTGTCTTCTTCTAAAGTGTCTTTAGATGTGTGTTTGAGGTATCTTGTTATTGCTATTTCTGTTGACTAAACACTTGCAACGTAATGAATTCATTAAGAATAATGAAATCCTTCGGTAATTTAGCCGTCTGAACACCGAGAATGACGTGTAGAATGCATCACAATAGATGATCTATTTATATCTGTGACAAACGAGGTACTTCATTTCAGTTGTCATGTAAAAACAGCCTAAAGGACTGTAACTTATCTCACTCCTTTTTCACTTCCTCATATATCGATCAGACGTTCTCGATGGCTTGCATATTAGCAGAACAATGCAATCATGCAAACTAATGGTTAGTGGATTATTGTTGAACGTTGCATGGTACTTACAATCGCGCTATGCCCTGTTAAAGTTTGGTCGCAGGGAAGCCTTGAATGTAAGTACAAAAGAAGCTCAAAAACGTCAAATATACGCGGGCATGTATCTGTTGAGTAAAACAGTATCTGTTGAGTGTGCCAGAACTGCACAGGTGGTGGTGTGGCCATAATTCCAAATGACGTACCAGCATCGCGATGCTTAATACAAAGTCCATGATGGCATGATATCTGTTACTGCTGCGAATACAGACTTAATTGACAATGTTTGGCATTTAATTCGACATTGTAGCTGCATACCCTTGCGGTTCGCGTCGAATAGTACGTACCGAGAGACGCTTTACATGTAAGTAATTATAATATTTGGTTTTTGATATTGCTGTGTAGGCCATCATTGTTCCCTACGCAACATATCTGTCCTCTCGTTCGGTGGTGAGAGAAAGCTGGCGTAACATCGTCTGGTCTCCTGTAGCCATGGATAATATTTGCATCACTGTGGCATCAGTGTACTTATTTCTTGAAAGAAAATCCTCAGTCTATATGTTATAAATAATCTTCTCAACACCTAAATACATTGGAGAAATGCAATGCCGACATCTGTAAAGGTACGTTTGAAAGGGGCCCACGTCTCGTTAAAAAGCTGGTATAGATGGTACCGTATGTAACTAGAGTCTTGGTAACCTTTGGGAAAAAAAACTTTTAAATTCCTCTTACAGTAGACACTGTCATCATCATCTTTGCTATTTTACTAATTTGCAGTTGTAAATTACCTTTTTATTTATGTGGGAAGTGACATGGATTAATCTTTATCTAACCAGTTATAGGAGATCATTTATTACCTCGGGACTCTAAACTAATATTACTATCGTTCCAAACGAAATTAGCTGGACCGGATGAAACAATGGTATGAGCGTCAACTGATATTCTATAGTCTTTATATTTCTTGCGTGTGCGTAGCTTCCTAGTTTGACTAAATAAGATAAGATCAAAAGAAAGATTTGACAGCATTTAAATGAAGCTTAACTATATATGAAAACATTTATCACAGTGTGATTTGGATTAATTTTGAAACTCACACATAAAGAATAATATCAAGTAAGTGTTTAGATATTGTCCTTTTATAAATGTTTATTGTTTTTTACTTCTTTGTACGAAGTAAAAAGGAAGTATTGTTATCGCGAAAAGTTTCAGGCATAATATTTCAACGAAAATATCCATTTTAAATGCTATCGAATGCAATTCGACACAATAAAAGACTCTTTTCCACCAAAAAAATTATAATACTGTCTTTAAATGAATTCTGAAGAGACGTTTTCATGTCGTCTGTACGTACGTATGTATCTCGCATAACTCAAAAACCATTACCTCAGAAGTTTGAAATTTTGTTTTAGGACTGCTTCAACATGTGGATGTGCACCTCGTATTCCGGTAGCAATCGGCCGCACCAAACGTATATAAATATCTGTATATATATATTCACTCTGTTAACCAGCTCAATGATCTCAGCTTCTTTACTCTTATATGTTTGTAAGTTGTGCACATTTTGCTTTAAAAATGATTGAATTATGTTGTTATTATCTTCCAGTTAAGGTTTTTATGCTTTAGTTAATCTGCATGCAATATTTGTGGAGTTATTAACAATTTAAAAGTTGTTTAAGTGCCGCTAAGCCTAATTGATTTTGCGATGGCGAACATTTTTGTTTACATTTCAAACTTGGCAAAATAGCGGATTTGTTGCCAATCTAGGGAAACTAAGCTTCGCAACAGCAAAGATAATGCCTTCCTTTATTAATTATCCTTTATAAAATATCCTTTATTAATTATGTCGCGAATTAAATCATGCTTAATCCTTTCTGGAATTTTTTTTCGAAGAAATAAGTGTTGAAGATTTACTTCGTAATTTTTAATCTAGATATTTTGAGTTTTATGTATTTTTGCCTTGTCGCGAAGTGAGAACTGAATTATATGAATGAGAAGTACTCAATCCTCTGTGAAAACTGTTTCTTTTTTGTTTTGTTTGCTTAATTTCTTTTATACATCGCTCTAGCTTTATTATAGTATTTGAATAGAACATGTGGCAACGATTAGATAATTCTTTAAATGATATGAATTTATATGCATTCTGAGTTATAATATGAACGAAATGTAACGCTGTTAAGTGAACCTAGCGCCAGAGTGTCGCTATGGTAAACAAATATAGTGAATTTTAATGAGTGCTTTTACTGAGTGCATATATTGTGGTTTATGCGCTATCGACGAAGTAGATTTAATTCGGTCCAATACGTTTAAATGGAATACAAGAAAAAATGCGTATAATTTAATATTCCGTGCAAGGAAGTCATGTGGTGTACAGATCAGATTTTTTATAAATGTTAATCTGACAAAATTCGTAGCATAGTATTTATGCCAGCTTTAGAAAAATTGAGAGAGCAATATCAAGTTTTAATTTCGAAATCTTTCGTGTTTTTTTAAACTACCGACTCAGTGATTCAGGGGCACAAGAAAGAAAAAAGGAAACATTTGACAAAAGGAATTACCTTCAAGAGATAAAAAGCAAAATAAAGTTTAAGAATTTCAAAATTTCTAAAGCGTAGGGATCAGGCGGCTTTAAGCCGTAAAACTGTGACTTCATAACATTTTCTATCTGCATGCAGAAACATTCTTTCTCAACCTACCGTGAAATCTGGAGCGCCTGGAAAATATTTCCTGTTTTTCGCCGGATTTTATTCGCTGAGTGCGACGATACTTTTTTTTATTTGCTTATATTTTTTCCTTTCAGTTTCCTTTACATTACATTTCCATCTGGGCAAAAATGTGCACTCAGAAGGTTAGGAGTTTTGCAACCTGTTATTGTTCTGGGTATTTTTTTTTTAATTTTTTTTTTTTATGTTTTAGAGTAATAATAAAACACATAAAAGCTTTGACCATGATATCGTAAAAGGTTTCTAGCTTAAAATGGTAGTACCTTGATAACAAACCTTTCTCTATATAGATAGTAATGGAATATAAGTGGTTTGGGTTAAGATTATTTTTGTGAAAGATGTATTATTTTTTATATTTGCGATTAAAATATTTAAAGGAACAAAAATAAGTCATTCTGTTAACAGACACCTGAGAGTGGTTCGTTTAATATTTTTAATTTGTAATATTGGTTTGACTCATGATTAATGAGTCTTATGTAATTTAATTCTTATTCCCAAACATAATGCAAGAAACATTCAAGATATATTATGAGTTTTGTGCATTTATATCGACCGTGTTGAAGATTGCGGGGTTGGTTCATAAATTGTTCTTTTGTACTTGTGCAGGTTATGAATATCTTTTTTTAATATGAAGTTTCTTCATTTTTCTTAACAAATATAAAATATTCGAAATCAGCTAAATCATTAGGATGAAACTGTGAAGCAGTTTTTGGCCTACAAAAGTCATCATCTGTCTGTTTTTGATAAAATTCTACAGCTAGATATGTATTTGCATTTTACAATTTAAATTGAAATTCTGCATTTGAAACCTTTTCGTCCATAAGCGGCCAAGCTCTAAATTGTTGTTTTCCATTTGTGTAAAGTAAATATAATCCAGTTTATCTTGAAACGTAATCCACGAAGGCGTTCTTTCCCTTACTTCGATACCCCTTACATGCTTTGCTGTAATCTAAAATAATCCTAATAAATAATTCTAAGTTCTACGGTAAGACTATACTCAAATACTACGGCTGCTGTTCTATGTTGGATATTAAAAATCTTTATGAAAAAATTTAAGGAGACGGTGGACTTTAAAATAGCTAAATTCAACCAAAATATTATTTTTTTACTCTCGTAATATTCCATATACTTAACTACATTGTATGAAAAAAAAACAGATTTCAAATATTCTAATTTTTAAAGAAGTTGCAAGCATTTAAAATGTGTAAACAACGTAAACTTCGCCCCTTAAATTTTGTGGAAAATGTACAAAAAATGTATTTCAACAGTTATTTGCTGATGTTATAATTTATATATTTGCCCAAAAGAAGTGTTTATTTCTTAAGAAAGCTAGAAATATCAGTACTGACAACTATTAATAAATATAACTTTGGTTATGTAAATGCTATACGCGCTACAACAGGAGAAAACAAACTCGTTTTCACTACTCATTGCAGAAAAGCGTCATTAACGTCGCTTGAACCAAAGCAAAAAGAGAAGTTAACCTGTTTGGGAAAAAAAACAGAAATAGTAAAAAATATTTTAAAACATTGAAAGATATTGTAAATGTAACAAATGATGGCAAAACCTATTATGCTAGTGAATCTTAAAAGTGTCATTGGATATAATTCATAAATTTTTTCTACCTATAACTTCGAATCACATATCAATTTGCGATATGTTTATTTTTCTCATATTTAATATTATGAGATTAAAATTAGTTAAATGATATGAAAATGTTATCTAGTGTTTACATATTCATGTTTGTATTAATTTGCTGTTAATAAGTTAATTTGCTGTTTCTCATAATTATGTATTAAATGTAAGTTTAAAGAAAAACTTTAAATTCGGTTTCCTCAAAATAAATTTTTGCTCAGTTCGTATGTCTTGAAAATGCTCCATGCGTCTCATTTTAGTTAAAAATGAATGATATTTGAAAGAAACTATCTTGTTATATGCTGGAGTAGATCTATGTGTGCAGTTTTGGATATGAGGTTATTAAGATGTTTAAATTTGTGATAATGTTTAATGAAAGGGGGAATTTTTCCAAAAACTGGGTTTAAGTTCACAAAATTCCTTTCTGATTCATCGGTTACAGCCGAAAACATCGCAGACGAAATTGTCGCGGAGAAAACAACGCAGGACTAAAAGAAACGCCAAACTAGTAATTTCGTAAATAACGGAAAATGAGCATTTGTAGAAGATGCGTTCATTAAACTGAATTTGCAAGGTAAACATCGTGGGAGGAAACATCGCATTTCTAAAACATCGTGGTACAAAACATCGTCTTCGAAAATAAAGCGGTTCAAAAATTTCGCAGTTTAAAAACATCGTCGTCGAAAATGTCGAGGTAAAAAATAAAGTATCTACAAATCATAGCATGACGATGACATCGCAAACATGCTTTTTTCAGGCTTTAATAACTATAAATGAATACTCCCGTAATGATTTGTGAGCACAAGATGGAAAGAAGGATAATTTTTACTTTCATATTTTTTATTAATCAATAAGTTTTTGCTGAGAAAATAAAAAGGAAACTTAAGCATAGAAAATTAATGCAACTTTTAGCACTTAATAGAATTTTAAACCGACATAGTTAACTAACAAAGGCCATTAATAAATAATTTTGTATAAAGTTTTCACTGGTAATTTTTTTATGAAAAGTATAATCTGTAAGTTGCATTTAATTTTCTATGCTTAAGTTTCCTTCTTAATTTTTCAGCAAAAATTTATTAGTTAATAAAAAATGTCAAAGTAAAAATTATCCTTCTTTACATCTTGCGCTCACAAATCATTATGGGAATATCCATTTACAATTATTAAAAACTGAAAAAAGCATGTCTGCGATGTTATCGTCATGCGATGATTTGTAGATACTTTATTTTTTACCACGATATTTTCTACGACGATATTTTGTACCGCGATGTTTTAAAACTGGGATGTTTTCTCCCACGATGTTTTGTAGCGCGACGTTTTCGCCTTGCGTTGTTTTCTCCGCGACGTTTTCGTCCGCGATGTTATCGGCGGACACCGATCCATCCTATTTAATAACGGATACACTAAAACTTTTGTCAAGTCTTTATAACTAACTAAAAGGCAAAATTAGGAAAGAATATAGAAAATCAGCGCGCAAGGAACATTTTAGATCTCTAATTAACATAATTAATTATTTGTTTTAGAAATTTTTAATTTAAAATAAATTGAAATTTTGGACATATATTTATAAACTAATGTTATAATATGTATATGTATAAAAGTTCTTGTTGAAAACTTAAAAACTAATTTTTTAAAGTCCACCGTCCCTTTAAGAAGACATAAATTATCACATATGGAGGACTAAAAGAAACGGCAAACTAGTAATTTTCGTAAATAACGGAAAATGAGCATTTGTAGAAGATGCGTTCATTAAACTGAATTTGCAAGGTACTTTGCACTTCTTAACTATGATAAGTAAAGTGTGTATTTATGTTTTTTGCGTAGGTAATTCCTAAGTAGGAACCGAAATTGAATGTGAAGTTTTTGTACGCACTTGACTGCATTACATTTTACACAGCAATAATTGATATATCTATAGATTTGTTTTTTTACTTTATAAATAAATTCGGATTACATAAGTTTCTAAGCAGATATCTGCATATCTTTCTTGTAACGTCCAAACTCTGGATGTGCACATCTGTACTTTCGATTTAAGTGTTATGAATTACTTGCTAAATAGAAATAAAAGTATTTTAGCTTTGAATGAACCAACAATGTGAAACAGTTAACAAAAACTACTGTAACTTTATGATGCGATATGAATTCACTACGAATCTTTCAAAACTTACCTTTACTAAAGAAATAATTTATTAGACTTTTACCATAGAAATAATTTGTTACACTGTTCAAGGTGTAATTTATTAGATCTTTCAAGGTGTAAATAATTTATTGCAAAACCAGTGTATTTTGGATATACTCGCTTAACTATGCTCTGTAAAAATTTCAGTTCTATGTTGCAACATTTCGCTGTTCAAAAACTAGTAACACCAAACATGATTCATTTGACATTTTAAGAACTTTATTTAATAGTGAAATCACAGCAATGGTTCAAGTTTTCACCAGTTTAAGGTAATACGTTGTAGCGAATCAAAGCAAAGCATTCGGATATTGGCTGAGTTTTAATGACGGCTAGTCGGGAGAATATTTGATAATTATAAAAGTTATACGAATCTTTTGTTTATATGTCAAAACTATGTTTCATGTATGTAAATTTGTGTACTGATACAATGTAAGGTACAAAATTGAAACCTGCACTAATTGTTAATGCCTTTGATGGTGTGCAATACACCAAGCCCATTTTCAACATTTTTTGTTACTACTATATTTAACGCATTTGAATAGAAGTCTGAAAGAGATTCCCAAGTATTCCTAAGGCGGGGATAACATGGTTTATAATATAATGTGTATATCTATCCATATAAATATTATACTGTATGCATTCTAATAGAAAACACTTTTGGGATCTTATTTTTACATGACTATAATGTCTCTAGAATATACACAAAAATACTTTTTCAGGATGTTAAGCTAACTTTCTCAGTTAGCATATCTGTATAAAATTCCATACAAACAGTCATAGGATGTGCAGCAATTGAGTTAGCCAGGGATGCAGGCAGTGATGGAATAAAAATTATGCCCACTATTGAAGTAATTGCCCTGAATAAATAAAGTTTTGGTACATTCATGAAATAGTTTTCAAATATATATATATATATAATTCATAATAATTTATAATGAGAAATCTTTCCATATACCATCTCCAAGGAACACAAATTCTATTTAAAACCATGAATGAAAAAAAAATTGTGTCAGAATTTAAATTATTATTTTAACTTCTTGTTTAAAACACTGCTAAAAAAATCTTAAATCGCAAAAACTTTAATTTTGAGGTTGTATCATTTTTTATCTTCTTATGATTTGAATTAACTATTAATGTTCTAAAATGTTTACTTCTGTTTTTGAAAATGAAATGAGATTGTAAGGTCTTCTAAAGTAAGCATCTCGTTCAGATTAATTGTGTTTTAATAGAAACTTTAATTTTAAGATTATTTGCTTTTTTGTTTAACAAGATTCTTGGCTTAAATGGACTAATGTCTTTATTTGGATTGATTATTAATTTTGAATTACGGTTTGAATCTAGCAAATAATTTTATGCTTACTGGGAAGTAAGATGAAACACTCTCTTTATTTAGTTGTTGTTAATTGATGGTACATTGCTTTATTCCCTTGATAAGTTCATTGATCTGTGATCAGATTTTATTTAGCAGTTTTTTAAACAAAAAGTTGAAATTACTATTTAAAATAATAATTTAAATTCTGATTAATTTTTTTCCTTCATAGATTTACACCCTTATACAAAAAAACGACGCACCAAGAAGGAGTTATCCGAATGGGACGAAAATCGGTAGAAGTGATGTACATGTACAGAAAAAAAAATGATTACAGTTTGAGAAAAATTGGATGATTTATTGAAGTGATAGAACTTTATAAAGTAAAAATGTCAGTAACACGTTTGTCCACCTCTGGGCCTTATGCAAGCAGTTATTCGGCTTGGCATCGATTGATAGAGATTGCGGGTCTAAATTCTGTCCAACTGGCCCGTTAGATCGTCAACACCCAGAGCTGGTTGGAGGGCCCTGCCCATAATGCTCCAAACGTGCTCAATAGAAGATTCCCGTAGAATGCTTCCGCAGACTTACCGAATCTATGCCTCGTCGTGCGGCAGTCGTTATCCAAGCCCAGAGGAGGCCGAATTCGTTATTGACTTCTATCTCTAATTCAGTGGCATTTCAGCGTATAACTTCAAGTCAAAACGCGCTTTACGAGGAAGTAAATTTGTTTGCACAGTCATACTTGATTTCAAGTTTTATCATTTCTTGATTTAACTTGCACAGAAGTTGCTCATTCATCATCAAAGAACCTAAACGCATCCCATTAATGAGATCAAAATGCAGAAATATGTTTGCTGCATACTCCGATCAATTAAACCGATTCTGCAGCAACAAAGTAACAGATTGACTCCATAATTCAGAGGCGAGAAATATATAATGGGCATGTAATCCGACGTTAAATTTGAAGTTTCTAAACATTCCGCTAATTCCCTGATGTGTATAAATATTATCCTTAATGCATCAGCTGATGTGACTAGCTCCAATTTGCATAAACCTCCTGTTAAAATCTTTGCTTCCCGAAATAGACCAATTAGCTGCAGAAAATTCCTCACGACGGCAACCCGAAACGACTTTCGTCATTTGTTTAATATCTTGTTTCTGCATAGGTTAATATGATGTGGGTCGGTTTTGCAGAGAATGCCACACATTTTAATATTCCTGTTGATGCTTAAATAAAAGATAGAAAAATTCGTTTCAGGGAACGCGAACCTAATATAATCAGTGTGCTGTATAATTATGAGAAAATATTGTGTAAGGCAATATGAATCAGTTTAATTCCGCTCAGTTTTATATTTATATGAAGTTAGCTAAAATTAAACGCCAAAGATTTCTCTTTCGAATACATTTATTTCATTGTATAGAAGACTAAATAAAAGATAAATGCAGCCTAAATATTAAACTAAATGAAAACCTTAGTTACTTTTCATAATTACAAAGAAACATTTTCGTTTGCATGTCAAAAAATAGTTATTAGACTGCAGTTTAAACCTAGAAATTAAACCTGTATCTTATAATAAATTTAATTTCTTTCAAAGCATTTTGACAGAACGTTTTTTACGAGTTTATTATTTTAGCATAAATTTTGAGTTCTGGCAGAACTGAAAACATTGCCACTTGTCTGAAACGAAACATACAGTGCTGCTTTTAAATGCAATTTGTTAAAGAAAATAGAAATCGTGCTGCAGCAAAAATGTTTTGTGTATGTTGGTGAATACGTGAGTAGAAAAAAATAAAATGGTCATAATTAATATGCCAAAATATGAATGTGCTTTGTATAAAGGACTAACGCAATAGCCTATTGTAGAAAAAAAAGGTGCTACGAACTGGGTCCTAGAAAACAACCAGAATGGATTAATTGTAATAAGAAATTGTTTACATTTATTTGCAAATGTTGGCAAAAAAGGATGCAAATGAAAATAAAATTTTAAAACGGTTTTAAATTGGTGGTGTCGGTTAACGACATGGAATAGTTTAGTTTTACGAGAAAAACACAAAAGTTTCGCGAAGGCTTCCGAAAGATTTGGGCAGCAGATTGATAAATTTCCAGATGCATGTTATTAACCTATGAAGGCACTACAATTATTTATTGTCACATATTGGAAATATGAATGAAACTCTAGTAATATTTGATAGGATAGGAAATAAAACAGCTGACGTGAAAGGACATGAAAACAACAGGTCATGAAAATTCTGACCTCACCGTATAGCCAGACGTACATAATTAAAACCCATGGTTATTTTTTTAAAGAAAGACGATGCCGAAATGTAATTTACCAAATAGTGTTCTCTTTTAATTATGAGGAAGGATGGATGGACTAAAACGGTGTGAAATTGTGATAAGAAATGTTTGACAAAAGTATCCTGTTGAATTGAAGAACCCTGTTACCTTCTGCGATATGTTCATAATGTTTCATATGTGTTCATAATGTTCATAATAATTCATAATGTTTCATATGTTCATATGTGTTCATAATGTTCCTAATAATTCATAATGTTTGCGATGTCTTCAGATATCATCTAACCGAAAATCTAACTGAAGAAACTAATGAAAGAGTGTTAAACAGACATGGCAGTTTCCTAGTCGGATTAACGCCATTCGTTCAGTCTTTAGATGTATGTATCAATAAAACAATCAAATGAAGTGAAGTAGAACACGTGGATGTTAGAAAGTGAAGCACATTTACGAAAGGTGGTCAGATGCATCCTGCTAGTCCGGAAATAGTGTGTGAGTTGATAAAAGCTTGAAATGAAACTGTACCCGACATAATTCAAAAAGCATTTAAAAATGTAGTACATCTAACAATCTAGATGGAACGGAATACGATTATTTATTTACAGTTATTATTAACAGAGATGGTGAAGATGGAACATAACTGGATGATGTGCCTGAAGACATAATGGGTGACGAATATAACGAAATTTTCAACTATTATCCGATCATGAAAATTTTTTAATTCATAAGTTACGTCATTTCTTTTAAATAAAAAGTATTTAGGTGCAGGTAAATATAAATTTTGATCCTGATCTTTTCTTTATTTCTAAATCTATCATTTTCATATCCGGCGTATGACGCGCACTTATGAATTTGGATATTATTTTGTAGATTCAAAGTGTGGTACATGTACGGTACTTACATAGCTGTCTCATTGTAGAAAACGTTGTAAACCCACTGTTGTAACGTGTAGGTTACACCAATAGGGCTCGTCTGATATTACACGCTTATAGGCTGATATTACACGATTATGTGCTCATCTGCTAACAATACGGTTGCAAGAAGGAGTAAGAACACATAAATAACAGTATTTCCCTTAACAGTATTATCCATAATTCAGGTGTACAACAGAGTTTATCTGATTTGAAGCTCCATTGTGCTCCGACTAGATTTATAGATTTCACTCAAAAGATTTAATAGCACCGGATCAAACATTGGCAATAGTTAAAAGACTCCTTATTTCATATTCAACTACGTTTCAAATGTTTGAAAGAAGGTACACCACATAATATTACAGGTTTAATATGTCAGCATGACGAACTTTGAGAATATGTCCAGAAATAAGAATAAACATCTTAAAAATAAACCAGTTTTACATGAACAGATTTAAACCAAACGAAATAATTCTCAACTCAAATGGTAACTTCAAATCATAAAACTCGCCTTTGTCAAAAACTCAATAATGAATTTCGCTAAATTCAGTGATAAACAATAAACACTCACATCTTCCTGCTTGAATGCTTTGCAGAGACTGTATGCAGATAGGGGACAACTAACCAACTATCTCACGGAAGAAAAGGAGGGATAAAATTTTCCCTTTGGAGAAATGAATGTTGATGAAATGAAATCCCTTTGGTGATGAAAAGAGTATGAAAGCACTTTACATTATTTCTGCAAACTGATTTTCTTTTTCACATTACTACAAATAAATGGGTTTGGCACGGATGCTTAACCTAAGATCCTGGCTGGTAAGCTTATGTTATACTACTCGGAACCTTAAGCTTTTGATCGGTCTATAAATATTAAACATTTTATAATAGTATGAGCGCGTTTCAGAACTGTTCGGTAATTGCTGAACAGATTAATATTAAAAGCCCAGACTTTTTAAAAACCGTACTAGCATTTCTGAAATTCTCTTATTCATAATAAATAAGCACGCTTGAGATTCTTTACGTAGAACTTTAAAGCAATGAACTTAGCCCGAAACAACGTCATCCCAATCTTTCTAACATTTTTCAAAAGCCGATAGTGGAAGCTAAGATTCTTCAGAATCGATAGGTGGGGTATGATATCGTTCGCGGAGCCAAAACGGAGTTGATTATGTGACGCGAGGAAGTTGTAATGACCCTCGAAACGCCCAACGACGTTTCTTTGCCTTCGTACATTTCACATTTTTTTTAAATTCAAGTTACGCGTTGATTTATTGAACTGAAACTGAAAGAGAAGTTGCATTGTAATATCGACGTATTTCAGTATAATCCTATGCACTCTGTTTATTTTTATTATCATTTTCCCCCATTTTAGAGAACGATATAAATTTCACGAAAACTTCGAGCACTGGAAGTATAAATAAATTTCTTATTGCAGAATGCCATGCAACGATTTCAGTAATTAATTTGAAATTTCGTGGAATGTTTGCAATAGATTCTAACATAAATCCAATGATCATTGCACGCATGGCTTACTTCTAAACAAATATCAGAAGCTGATTTAAACTTAAAATAAAATCATTTAACGAACACGCTTCCAAAAATATAAAACAAATATCAAAAGGAAAGAAAAGTCTTTAAGAGGATTTCCGCAGCAATCCTACTTCCTTTTTAACCTTTAAAATTCTTAAACGTGGCATTCTGTTTTAACTGTTTTAAATCTGAAGCACGAAAACATCAAAAGAATGAATTATTGGAACCCAAGAAAACGAGAAAATTGGAAAAAAAAAAAGTTGAGGGGGTGGAGAAGAAAAGCGTAAAAAAATAGAAAAAGATAGCAAATCGTTTAAAAAAGAATATTCGAGTCACAAAGCGCTACTTGTACCAAATTCAATACGATAGTTTTAATTGAATTTCTCTCTTCTTTTTTTTCCCATTTAACTTTTCAGATAGAACAAATGCTAGTTCTTCTTGAATGCGCCTTAAGACTTTACTTTTTTATCTTACTTTTTCCCAGAAGAGGATGTAGAAAAATGTCACTTTTAAAGAAGAGTGGATAAAAAATATAGATAAAATTTGGAAAGGGGGGAGAAGGAGAAACACTGGAAAAATTATTCTCGTTTATTCATTAAATTTAATACAGAAGTGATTTTAACTTCCAATAGACAAGAAGAAAATTAATGCGATACAGCTAGAGATTTAAGAATAATAATGGTATAATTTTTATATTTTGCACTCCGAGCATTGATGAAAAACACATTTTGGAAGCTTAAAGGAAATTTAAATGATGAAAGACATTAACTGAATCAAACTATTATGAAGTAAAAATAACATCAGAAGAATGCATTTTGTTTTATTTTCAATCATAAATATGCTATCTATTACATTTTTTACTTTTGCCTTTTGTTTTGGATTTAAAAGCACATTTCAATGCCTACCGATGTAAACATAACGCCTATTTATTTTCATTAAATGGTTATATACTTCAAAACATTCTCTTAATCTTCATTTATTTAAATAACGAAGAGGAACGCTGAGATAAAAGTAAAAGACTGAGCATTATTTACAATTAAAAAAAATCCCTGAAGCCATTATTACTTAATAACCCTGTGCTTATGTTTTTATGAAATCTTATTATAAATTTGTTAAAGCAGTTTAATAAAAAATGTAGCAACTTTCATTCAAATGAAATTTTTGTTGTATATGATTTCAACACAACCGTTAAAGCGAATATTCATTAATGGTTTGAGTGGTGTACATAGATCTGAAATTCAGTTTCATGTGCTTCTTAAGAAAGATATTGAAAAACATTTGAAACATGGTTGGTTTATAAAATTAATACCTTCTAAATGAAAATATCCACGGTTATTTTATGTTCTTAATGGTAGTTTATTCTCTGAATACTTATGAATAAATTTATATTATTGTAGAGACATTAGGATTTCTGATACTGAGAGACGTGAAAAATGAGCAATGCCCTCGCCGGGACTTGAACCTCGGACCTCTCGAATACGCACCTAGTGTGCTACCGTTACACCACGAAGGTATGCAAAAAGGAGGGAGAAAATACCTTATATCCTCCCCCCTTTTAAAGGACAACTGACGATTAGGGTGTCCAATCGCCAAATACTGGTGGTGAAGAATCACCATCCACCACCTTTTTGTTCGCGCACATTGTTGAGTCATTCAATTATTTCGAAGCAGGAGACATGAGACATGTGCAATACCCGTGCCGGGACTCGTATTACGGATCTCTCGAATACGCGCCGAGCGTAACAACAGCTTAGAGAGACATAGCCCAAAGGCAAATGCGTCCTACTCAGGAATCTTAACTCTCGCTCTTGAAGTCAATTCAACTTTCCTTTAATACTATTCTCTTTCTCGTTTGCATTTACAGATTTTCTGAAAACTCATTCTGGTAGAGAGTTATAAGTTGGAACGATATAAGACAGAAAAGGTGAACTAAATTAAATATACTGTTATAAAATTAAAATATAATGTTTATGCTTATAAGGTATTTCTCCCATTTTCCTAGTGTGCCTTCGTGGTGTAGTGGTTCTGCACGCCTGGGCCGGTATTCCTGGTATTCTGGCCGGAGTTCCGTGGTTCGATTCTCGGCGAAGGCGATTGCTCATTTTTCATCTCTCCGACTTCCAAAAATCCTAATGTCTCTAGATCGGCGCCCGAACTAAAAGGGTGCTGGATGATGATTCTCCTCACCCAGGATTTTGCGATTGGGTCTTCTAAAAACCCCAGTCTCCCTCTAAAAAGGGGAGTATATAAGGTATTTCTCCCAGTTTCCTAGCGTACCTTCGTGATGTAGTAGTTCTGCACGCTGGGCCGGTATTCCAGAGGTCCGTGGTTCGATTCTCGGCGAATACGATTGCTAATTTTTCATCTCTCCGACTTCCAAAAATTCTAATGTGTATACTTGGTAAAAAATTTAATATTCATTTGAATTAAAAGTATTCCCCTTACATCCCACACTACTTCCATAAAATTACATAGTTATATATTAACGTTTTCAGCAACACATACATGAGATATTATTTATAGATTTATACATGAGATAAAGCAAACACATTCTTTCTTGCCACGTATCAGAACATTAAGATATATCATCAATATACAATGTTAGTTTATTATTGGAGCACAATCTGGGATCCATTTTGAGAAACAAATGGCAAAGGATCACTTTTCAGGACAGAGGCTGGGCGCATGGAGAGTAAACAACAGCACAAATAATCGTTATTCGGAGTGCTCTTATTTTATTTTTTTCATCCTAATTTTGTTTCCTTGATGCATCTTCATGCACCCAGTATTAGAAAGTACATGTGATACAGAGAAATGAAGTAGGAAATGCATTAATGTTTTTTAAAATCTTGAAGCCCCTTCTCGCGCTTTTCTATTGGACAAACGTAGAATGTTGCAGATTTTGGCTGCTTATATGGGGTATCTCAAAAGATCGTTGCCAAACTTAACAGCTGGTCTGCGATACAATGACAAATAAGATTTATATATAAACTTGTGCCCGAAAATGAGACCGCTAGAGGGCAATATTAGCATACGTAGAGGAGAAGAAAGAAAGGATGTCGAAAGAGGCATTAATCTGATTTTTATTAAATAACATACTTAAATCATACAATTTTAATCTTTTTCCATTCTCTACAATGCAAGCTTCAGAACGTCGACGCAGAGATTCACGGACCGTTCAAAATGGATAAGTGTGTGATGGACACGTGCCGCCGCTTTTTAAGATCCTGCCGAAAAATCCGTGTCCGTTGTTACGGTCGTCTCGTACACCATGGACATCATGTATCCCCACAGGTAGGAATCCAAGGCAGTCACGTCGGGAGATCGGGATGGCAATGCAACTGGTCCACACCTGCCATTCAAGCGATCAGGATATGTCCTATCGAGGCGCTCTATCATGCTGAAACCAGATGTTTCGACGTGTAGCTACTGAAACCTCAACTATCAGATCCGGCAACACTCTTTCCACAAAATGTCCATAAAGAATTGTGTTCGTAAACTGAATTATCCTTCTCTTTCAACGTCCTCGTCTGAAATGATCGCACTTCCCTATCTTGCATAAGCTTGCGAACAATGACCTCTAGCGGTCACTATTGACATTTTCGGGCACACATTCCTATGTTAAATCTTGTTTTTCTTGGTATAACAGACCAGCATGTTAAGTTTGGCAACGACCTTTAGAAACACCTTGTTTATTCTGTCCATATAGAGTTGTGGAGCATATTTTAGGTAACAATTTATTTACTTTAATTATTTCTCCTCACTTCTATTATTTTCGGTTAACAATAAGCAGAATATTTTATCGCGGGCACTTGCTTAATGGTTTGCCTAATTATATTTCACCATATTTTGATTAACTCCTTGAAGAGGTAACCACCTTTTCTATTGAACGTCTTACTCATTCGTGTGACTGGTTTTCAAGACTGACCGTTTCTGAAGTTCCCCAGTAGCTCACTAAATAGCAATCAAGAAACATAAGCCAGTAGTTGATGCAGCAATTCGTCTTCAAGAAAATAAGCATAAGCCATCGAAGACAACATCACGACGATATGCATTCTGCATCACCAAGAAAAAGCCTGTAAGAGCAGTGTGGGAATGCAGCACATGCAAAGTTGCACTTTGCTTCAAAAAGGAAAACTGTTTCCGTGAGTACCATAGAGGCTAGTTTGTAGAGTTCTGTGGACGGTGGCGACTGACACTAACCACCAGAAGTGAGCATTTTGTTCACACGTCTTGGACAAAATATGAGTCATTGTCGCAAATAATTTCACTGTAACGCCTGATATAGTAAACAAAAGTTTTGCTGAAAACGTTAATTGCCTTCTCCTGCCCCTCAAAGAGGCGCCATTGTAAAGTCGTTTAGGACTTTTGCAGCAGGAAACGTATCACAATAGCAAGATTCGAATTCCGCATATTACAACTGTTAGCCGAACGTGCTTCCCAACTACACCACGAAAAGATGCGGTGATAAAGGAGAAAATTCCTTCTCTTCTCTCCCAATAAAGGAGGAGAGAACTAGCCATTAAATACAGATTGTAAGGAATTATCGTCCATCAAAGTTTAGTTCAGGCACCGCTTAGAGAATCATTTAGAAATTTGTGGATCAGAAATGAATGAAAACTCAGCTGTGGCCTAGCCGAGATTCGAAATTCTGACCTCCCTATTCCGTAGGTTTCTTCCAACTACACTACGAAAGCGCATGGAAAATAAAGAAAAAATTCCTTACAAATTCATTCTAAGTTAACTATTTCGTATGGGCTAAGTCTAGATGTGTTCTTGTTAAGTGTGACAAAGGGAAATCGAGGGGGGATTCACCGTCACTTGCATTTTGCTTAGTATTTTCAGGTAAAATGGATGTTACTCAATTTATTTTAATATATGAGGATACTTCGGTTATATTTTGCAGATAGTAGTAATGTAGAGGAACTACAAAAATTATAATTCGAATAATTCGAATATTATATAAAAATTATAATTCGAAGATATATGAGTTTTTCATTGCATGTTTATCTGTCTACTCAATAAGATGCTTAAAACTCAGCAGCAGAAGAACATCTTTAATGCGATGTACCTGCTCAGTAATTAAGAAACTGAAAAGGACACTTATCATATCCTTTAATAGGCTATACTTTTTAATATAATTCTAAAATAATTGTTAACTCGTTTCTGCTGGATTGCATTTGATATATTCATTGCATTTTATAAACACTTACTAAATGTCTTTTTAAGCATTTCGATTTGAATTTAAAATTATAACATAGCTATATCATGAAAGATCTTAGTGAGGGGCAAAATTAAATTTCAGTTAAATACAATAAGAGAAGATTCAATGCATTTCGATAAATAAAGGGCAAAATATTGAAGTATTAGAAAGGCAAATTTTTAATGTTTCCATGAAAAATATATAAAATCATTTTTGTAAAAAACCTAATATTGGAGTCTAACCGGGCACGGAATATAAGCGTTATATGAAAATAAATAAAAATGTCCCAGAAAAATGGAAACTTCTCATTTCCAGACGGGAAATCCTTTGCGAAAATTCCATCAATAAATAGGAAATAACAGTTCTAAAATAGAATGCATGGATGAAAAAAGCAGAAGTATGAAAGTTCTTGGATGAAGAGAAAAGAGACTTTCACTTTGATGTCAGTGCTCTCTCCATTAATTCAACGAAATATTCTTAATGGCGTATCTCATAATGTGCATTAGTACGCTGTAAAGATCCATAACGTTATTTTCTTTATTTTATTTGCATAACTCCCTTCTTTTTAAAACTACCTATTCATGTTCTTTTGAATTCATTCCATTATATGGGACTGCATCTTTAGCATTTTCGTAACGGCGTATATATAAGAGTCTTATGCACATCATTAGGCTTATACCATTTTTGCTTTTAGTAAACCAGTTGCGCCAACAGATTTCGTGCGAACATTCGAGTTAGTGCTTAAGTTAAAATAGCGAAAGCATTTATCAAAATGTATTTGAAAAAGAATATCTTCCTCCTGTTCGCTACTTTTTTTCCCTCTTTACCCACCAATGATGTATGATACTCCCCTCCTCCTAACTGAAGCAGCCATCAGACTCGCGTGAGGAGTTCTCTCACGATGGTTCTTAAATAGAAAGCGAAACACGTTGAAATAGCTTCTTAAACAATTAAAAGCAGAACTCTCTTGACAGTGCAACTGGTCAGGCTTCCCGCACCTCCAGTCGGTTTATTTCCGCACGGGAAGAGAGCTTCTGGATTCACAAATGATTGTTGTTTTAAAATGATTGCAGAGGAAGAGAGAGAAAAATAAAAGCAAATGAATAAAAAAGAAGAGGAAAGTTTTGCGTTTTAATTCATTAAGAGTTACATTTAATGCATAGTTTATTGTTTCATTCATTAATCATCGGCCCTGCGTGTGAAGAATGAAATTGGTATTTTAGATGTCTTTTGGCTTCAAGTCTAATGAAATTTCTGAAAATGTGAAGAATGGAATACATTTCATTTGTAGCACTGTTATAGGAATTATTTTCTAAGTGTAACGTGTATGCGAGTCAATTTCCTTTAGAAAGTCTTCCCCGAAGGCATCTCTCCCCATAGGCCGGAATGAGCTTTCCACAATTTACTAAATCGGAAGTATTTTGATCAAAAGTCTTCAAAAGATTTAGGATTTGGAATAAACTAGCTTTTTATATGACACAGTCATTGAGAAAAATTTTTAAGACGTAGTCATTAAAAACGTTAAGACACAATCATTGAGAAAAATTAATTTTATTAGGACTCTGAAGGAGGAAATTTACTAAAGCCACGATTCTTTGTACATTCTTCCAACATTGTCGTGATAGAAGGCCAAGAATGGAATAGATAGTTTTAAATAATTAATTCACTTTCAGTATCTGATAATTTTCAGGCTTGTATTGCATACTATTAATTGCCTACAGTTTTTCATTCAATGTGTGCCATAAATTAACACGTAGATGTATTTTTACGGAGTATTTTTTTGTTTAAATTTATATAAGTAGGAAAGCTGTGAATGTTGTAATACTACAAAGTCTGTTAAACGTTATTAACTACTTAGAATGTTTGCACTGCAAGACGTTACATTCGCCAATAATGTAATTTAAACTACTTAGAAAACCATAGAGCAATTTAAAATTTATCTAAATTCAGTAATCTGTTTGCACAAAAATTTGGCTTTTGTATTCATTTTGAATTATATTTGAAAAAATCGAAAATAATGCTTTCTAATAGAATCAATAACAACTGTTTTAATTCAGGGTCTGTCTTGAAAGTAATGGGATTGATTCCACAAAATTCGTTTTGAAGATAATTTTACAGACCCTTAATATCTTCAAAATAGCCTTCTCTTGCGTTAATGCACCCCTACCAACGACTGCACTCATTAATGCCTGCTTGAAAGTCTTCAGCTGGAATGCTGTTCAGAAAGTGCTTTCTGCAAATTCTCCAGATTATCAAAAGGATGGCCTTTTTAAGCTGAATTTTAACGAGAGAAGAGAAAAATGTCCTAGGTGAAAAATCGGGGATGTTAGATGTTTGCGGCCGTTGTGTTTTCCAGCTCCAGGGAAATGCGCACGAGTTTGTTCCTCAAACTTTGAAGCACTTCCTCGTAAAAGTCTGCATTCACTGTCTGTCTGAATGGCACGAAATTTTTGTGTACCATTTCCTTGATGTCAAAGAAGGCAATGATCGTGGACTATACCACTCTGCACTCTGTCTCTTTATTTCGGGATTACACTGAAAAAGCCATGTTTTCCCACTGGTAATCACTCGGTTAAAATAATTAGCGTCACTTGTTACTCATTTCAACCATCGAAATTGACAGCTTCGCACAAAATATTCGCATTTGAAGTAGAAATTTTGATACATAATAGATTTTATCAGTCTCCGAAATCATTTAACACTCATTCGAAGATCACAGCCCAAACGCGCTTTAATTTTAGCCACATTGTCTGAAGTTCAAGAACTTATAGACGTCATCGTCGCGTTGTTCTTCATCGACGTTCTGTCTTCCAGTTGTTGCTTCTGGATAGTGAAGGACGCGGGACATATGCTTGTTTACCTCTGTTAAACACCAGGCGTCCCCGTTCTCCGTCACCTGTCACCTGTCTTCCATCTATGAAGGCTTTGTGTCCCATTTTAACCTTGTCAAACAATTCTTCCTGTAGGCTTCTTGTACCATGGCAGTCTTCTCAGCAGTCGATGTGTTTCGTTTTACGCGTATCGCTGCTCGACTCTCCGCTGCATTTTGAAAATCTGACGACACATTCAAATGCATCTCTGCTTCAGGAGCGATCGGTTCGCTGCAAAGGCTAAAGGCCAACTGACTTCCACCAGACTGTGGAGCTGACAGCCCCCACCTTTCGTACCACCCACAAAGTTTACCTCTTTTGTCTTCTGCTCAGCGTGAAAAACGTAATCTTATTTCTGGAGAGATCCTGTAGCAAAAGAGACACTATCCAGCAAGGTTATAGTCGAAAACATCGCGGAAGAAAATGTCGCGGAGAAAACAACGCAAGGCGAAAACGTCGAGGTACAAAATATCGTGGACGAAAATAAAGCGGTTCAAAAACTCTGTAGTTTAAAAACGTCGTAATCGAAAATATCGTGGTAAAAAATAACGTACCTACAAATCATCGCATGACGATAACATCGCACACATGCGTTTTTGATTTCCCATATTGACATACTATGTAACTGACTTTCGTCATAACTAAAAAAATTGACCTCCAAAAATTTTATTGCACGTTATACATGAAAATGTTAACGACACTTTAAAGGAGACAAAACAACATATAATTTTCACTAAAACAATATCAAATTTACAAATGTGAAAGAAAATAATCTGATTATTAGTGAGAGAGTTACCAGGTATTATGTCTTCTCGCGTCCGCCTTTTTAGGCTACTCTCTCGTAAGATATTATTACGCTCGGCCGTACTTTAGGCCCTTGATAGCTTCGCAGTCAATTAGCGTTAAGGGGCCAACTCGGTTAGAATCTGATAGCTTCGGGTAAATCTCTTTAGTTTAGATTAGTTTTAGTTTAATTCTTAGCCTCTTAAGTTCAAGCCAAGTGTCGAATTTTATTGTACACTTCAAGGCGGATTTCTGTTAAATCTTATTTTAATAAAGAGTTATTTACCCTTCCATCTTGTTGTTTCTTGTCACACGAACTCAAGTGATTAGTCGCCTATCAGTTCTTAAGATTCTTCACGTTCAGCTGTAACTTAGCATCTACAAAGTGAGGAACTCTACACCTGAAAAGAACTACCTAGCAAAATCTTATGAAGCAATGGCAAAACCGTTCAAACACCTCCGATAACAGTAAGACGAACCTTTCAATTTCTGACAAAGGTATCCATGGATATGCTTTCTTACTCTTCAGCACTTACTACTTTCTTAATAGGTGCTGGACCTTTTCTTACATATTTATACAGATCTGAACTCTCCGAAACAGACATTTTCTAATGTGGGCCACAAGACCCTCTATACCGTTACGCTTTCTCGTGAACCTTAACTAATGTTTTTCATCTACGCAAACCTTTAAACCAAAATTGGAAGCAATGTACCTTGCATATAATGAAGATTCCAAGTGCGCATCAAAAACTAGCGAACATTTTGCACTTCTGTAACACAATCAATGTTTAAATTTCAGCACTTGCTTATAATTACTTTAAAAGTTGTTCAGAAAGCTCGTTTGTATAAATTTCTGGCTTCTGAAGTCACTTTTCGGACTCCCTGATGTTGCTAACGAGCGTATATTGACATTCCCTTTCACTTGCTGCATTAACTTGCTTTAATTCCTTTGATTTACTCTTTCTTCTCTTTACTTAATTTATTACATTTGTGTTAGATGCAAGAATTTCGGATATGCTCATCTACAATTGGTTTCTTTAATAGAAAATAAATGATATGACTTTAATTTAGTATAGTTAGTATTGAAATGGTATTATTTGATCTTACATCTAAGATCTATTCAATGCCTGTAAATTGATTTTACTGCAGACATAGTGTATTCGCAGGGAAATTCATTCAGTATCTTCAACTGATATTGTGTATATTGGATAACATGATGGTATTAGCTTATTGAAAATTTTGATTGAACTCCTTTGGAAATTGAACTTATTCACTACTAAGGGAAATTCATTCAGTATCTTCAACTGATATTGTGTATATTGGATAACATGATGGTATTAACTTATTGAAAATTTTGATTGAACTCCTTTGGAAATTGAACTTATATGCTCGTATACTTTAATATGGGTTGTATACTTAGGGTTTTTAAATCAGTACGATGATGTATTAAATAATTCTTATATAAGTATTATTTCATGTACACTCCACCTTGAAATATGCACATTTTTAAAACAATGCTACATTGTTAACTTTTCATTATTAAAGCTGGTAGAAGAGATAAAACATTACAGTCTTCCAGGAAACATCTGTTGTGTTACGATATCAGTTGTATTACTGATATTAGAACATTATAGCTTAAACCTTTAGCCGAAATTATGCATTTGTTACGTTACTTTGATTGATATTTTGACTGCTATGGTATATGTCTGCTACTATTCTGTTTCAAAATTTCATATGTGTTATAGTGTCTATTGTATTACTGAAATTTAGATTAATTGACCATTTTGTTTACGAACTATGTCATTTACAAACTGTGACTTTTAATAGATTTAATATAATATGATTATTATGGTGTATATGTGCTATCACTTAGAAAATTGGTACTCAACTTAGAAATCCGTTTTATCATGCCATATAAAACTAGTAACATTTAGTTGAATTTCGAAATATGTAGTAACCAAGACCTTACGAGTTTTACAATAATGAACATCATATGCAAGTGATAGATCATTTTGCCGTCGAGTGCTAAGTACAGGACAATGGACAGTGATAAATAATATATTTGTTAATAATAGATTAATGATATGATTTCATAAACAAGTGATACATTATTTGCCATTGAGTACTAAATACAGGACGATGATGGACAATTTAAAAAATATATTTGCTAATAATTAATTGGCAGTATGGATTCTTACAATAACGAAAATCGTATTTAAGTGATTGACTTTTTGCCATCGAGTACTAAGTACAGGAAAATGATGGACAATGTTATTGTTAAATTTTTTTTTTCTGACACCAGAGTTTACGCTTACGTTTTTTTTTTTTTTTTTTTTTTTTTTTTTTTTTTTTTTTTTTTTTCTGACACCAGTTGTTACGTTATTTTCTTCCTTTACCTTCGGGGTTCGTGTGGATTTGGAGTGAATAGCGACGACAGCACTTGATGGAATATCGAAACACACTTTACCAATATTAATCAGGACAGCTCCAAAATTAATTTTATAGTCGTCGAACTGTTATAAACACGCTGACACATTCAGCGACACAGCCTTCACACTGTCAAGCAATAACCGTGGAGACAGCTTCACTGCAAAGCACCAGAGTACAGCTCCCGAATCTGCTCGATCGTTCTCGGAACTCCAAGTACTCTCGAGACTCTCCACGCTACAACTCGCGGCGCACTCGCGACACACAGAGCACAGCTCCCGACTCTTCGGTTCAGTCGTTCCCGGAGTTTAACACACTTCTCGACGATACACTAACCGCAATACACTAAGAGATTCTTTCGGTGTACTCGACGACCCAATCGGCACTCACTGGCCAGCTGTCAACTCGATCCTCTCGGCACGGACTAACTAGATGAGACACATTAACTCGCCCTTCTCGACGAGGCACTCACTCACTGACTTCGGACCAGCAGGGTTGATATAGCTTTCGGCTTGTGTTCGAGAACATTCTGGGCTACACCGGTAAGAATGACTTCCAGAAGCAACGAATTAGAAAACTATTTTCACAAAAAATGAAAACAATATCACCTTTTAAGCACATGTTTGTTTGAGACTATCGGGTGACTTTTGTTAGATATATAGGCATCAATACCATCTAGTGGCAAAAAAAGAAGAGACTATTTTTTTATGATCCCATATATTGCGGATAATCAATAGCAAGACTAATATTGTTTAATTGAAAGTTTCTTTTTAATACCCATGTTATAAGGTATTTCTCCCGCCTTCTTAGCATCCCTTCGTTGTCATATGGTCTGCACGCTGGGCGAGTATTCCAGAAGTCCGCGGTCCGATTCCCGGCAAACGCGTTGCTAATTTTTTAAGTCTTCTGCTTCCAAAAAACCTAATGTCTCTACAATGTATGTAGCGATATTTTGCAATGATGTTTATGTAATCAATAATATTTGACTTTGTAAAGTGTTTTGAATTATGAACAATGAATGCCGCTGATCTGTCGGGCTAAACTTGGAAGGGGCGGTAGCTGGTAGTAGATCCCTTCCATTGCGTAGGCAAGACTAATTCTCTTAGGTTATACCTTAGGTCGAACGCCTGCAAAGTGGTGACAAACAAAGCCTACTGAGCCGACGCTGTTCTCGCTCTGTATTATACATATCATTTCGAAATAATGATCACTTATTGTTCGTTGCTGTCTCTTGCCACTACTTCTTGGTGTCGCATTTACAATGTCGGGTAGCATTTATATATATATATGTGTAATGATAGCACAAATTTTGGAAGCGCTGAAATACGAGCCCTGAGCCGTAGGTGCGTAGAAATGCTGATTGCGTAATAACTTGATGCTTAGAGCGTCCATCCATTTTGAAGAAAAAGCAGTTGAGCCAGGTTAAATTCCTTTTTTTTTTTTTTTTTTTTTTTTTTTTTTTTGTGGCTACAAGCACTTGGCACTCTACTCGTGCCTATTAAAGAGCATTTAAAATTTTGATATCATTGCCATAGAAGCTAATGTAGCAGCACACACATGATTGAAGAAAGGCGTCTGGCCAAGAGGAAAGCATAAGCAAAAGTGATGCATCAGTTCACAGAAAGAAGGAAGGGATTCAGAGTTTAGTTATGCTTTATAATTTGGTGATTGGTCAAGAGGCATCTGCATTAAGGGTTACGTAAGATCGCATGATTAATTTGAATGACGCAGTTTAGACTCAAGCGCTATTTTTAGAACAGATGTCAGTTTTTAGTTATGGTTTACACAGACACACACATATATACGTATATATACAGCTGATTCTAAATTATTTTTACAAATTAAGAGAGGTGACAGTACTCATCCAGATGAGCAATAATTACCATAGAACATAGGGTCGCATTCCACTCTGAGAGGCAGAAAAGAGGAATATTAGAATTCCAACCTGAATATACAACAGTGTTGGGAGAGCTAATGAAGGAGATCAAATGTTGCACAGTCAGTTTAGTTACAAACTCACAGAGAGTGCACAAAACTTGGCATTCGAGTGTTAATTAGAGCTTGGACATTGATGGCAAACACTCAAATGTACATCTTTGGATGGCAAGCTCTCAACCTCGCAAACGATTTCAACGAGTTAATTATATAATCAGGGGCTGAATATTATCAAGTAACTCCAACTTCCCCTGCATGCTGAGACTAGCATGAAACGCTCCTGCTACGTTCAGGCTGTCAGAATTTCGTGTTCCATAGAAGGGCGCTTCAAGTAGAAAGAGCAAAGCACAGTAAGTCCAGGAGAACAGGATGGAAGATGGCTAATAGTCAAAAACCTGCTACATTGATACTTGATGTCAAGATAGTTTCCTCCCTAACAGATAATTTCCCCCTAATAATTTAGATAATTAACCTGTTGCAATCATTTGCGAGGTAGAGACCTTGCCAACCGAAGATGTGCATTTGAGTGTTTGCCATCTAAGTCCAAGCTCTAATTAACACTCGAACTCCAAGTTTGTTTTATCCGAAGTGTTCAGTTTTATCCGTTTTCTGCACTCTCTGTGAGTTTCTCAATAAACTGATTGTGCAACATTTGGTCACGTTCATTCGCTCTCCCAACACTGTTGTATGTTCAGGTTGGAATTCTAATATTCCTCTTCTCTACCTCTTAGAGTGGAATGCCACCCTATGTTCTGTGGTAACTATTGCTCATCTGGATGAGTGCTATCACCCATCTTAATTTGAAAAAAACAATTTAGAATCATCCTGTATATATATATGTATGTATATTTACTAAAGAAATATTGATTATATTATCTTATAATATAAATATAGTAGCATATATCAAAATGAGGGAGCCCATAAGTAGGAAGTTTAATTCCGAAAATTGTTTTTAAAAGGAACTTGAATGAAAATCATGAAAAAACAAAATTTTAAGGGGAATTGAATTTAAATCATGACTAACAAAATTTCAAACTTTGAAAAAGAAATTAAAAAATTAAAAATAAGGTTTTTTGAAAAAACAAGTAATTATCGCTATTGATCGGAATTTAGTTGACTTTCCAGGGGGAACAAACCAACTCCCGTTCAATAAACAATAATTAATAAATGCGAAGGTGTTTCGTCTTTTACTCAAGTAAGAATGATGATGCCAAACTGGCAAATTAAGTAGGCCAAAATTGTAGTTCCGTTGAAGTGATGGGATTTATAGCCAAAGTAGAACATCAAAGAACTCATTTTGAATGAAGCATTTTCGCTAATACAAGATTCTTTAGAAATTTTGAGTGAAAACCCAATTTATATAGTAAAATTTATATGATACTTGAGTAAATGTAAAGAGTTTCTTATGTTTCTTTTTCTCATGTTTATTTCAATTATTTTGAGTTCTATTTCATAATTCTAGTTAAGAGTACTACTGTTTATTATGTTTATTTTTATAAAAATAGTCTTGAATTAACATGCATAAAAACGAAGGTTTCGGGGAACATTTACTCAAGTATCATGTAAATTTTACTATATAAATTTGCTTTTCACACAAAATTTCTAAAGAATCTTTTATTAACGAAAATGCTTCATTCAGAATGAATGATACTCTACTTTGGTTATAAATCCAATCACTTCACGTAACTAAAGTCTAACTTAATTTGCCAGTTTGGCATCATCATTCTTACTTGAGTAAAAGACGAAACACCTTCGCATTTATTAATTATTGTTTATTGAACGGGAGTTGGTTTGTTCCCCTTGAAAAGTCAACTAAATTCCGATCAATAGCGATAATTACTTGTTTATTCAAAAAACCTTATTTTTAATTTTTTAATTTCTTTTTCAAAGTTTGAAATTTTGTTATTCATGATTTAAATTCAAGTCCCTTTAAAAAGTTGTTTTTTCATTATTTTCACTCAAGTTCCTTTTAAAAACAATTTTCGGAATTAAACTTCCTACTTATGGGTTCCCTCATTTTGATACATGCTACTATATTTATATTTGGAGATAACATAATCAATATTTAGTAAATAAATTATTATTATCTTACTTTGCAGCTATTGCGAAAGTGTTAAAAAAACTTGTTTTCGGATTCAGTGAATTTTAGATCATCCAATATTTTATAATTTTTATATATATACACCTTGGACCGAACTGAAAGTAACTGAAAAACTACTAATTGTATCTCACAGATATAAATAGTGGCAACTCGATAAAGCTATTGATTATCAGCTCAAATTTTACATATAACTAAAGCAGTTTTAATCGTATGGAAAGAAGCGTTTCTATTGCTCTTTTTATACTAATTTTATGTGGCAAAGGTAAGTGTAATTTTTACGTTTTAAGTACGACTGCTTCCCGAAAAACAATTTTTTATCCTGACTGTGTTCAGGTTTGGATTAAGTATCGCAAACTGCTTGTTTTGTTAATTTGAAATCTGATAAATAGTCTGATTTTAAGACGAAATATTTCAAATATTTTAAGGACGTTTTTATACATTAAAACACTTTTGTGAAAATTCAAATTGGAATTTGAGAACATACGATTATGGGCATATTATCATTATATACGATTACGGACAATTTATCTCTACTTCTAGAAAGGAAAGGAAAATATGCAGATCCAAACACATTATTATATGCATCAGTGTGACTGGGACAATGACATAGATTTGAAGCAGTTAAACAAATGTTTCCTTTACTAATTCAGAAGTCAAACAACAAAAATCAGCGTTATATTTACAAAAGGTGGGAGGACATTGTTTATTTTTTATGTTTCTGTTCCGAGTATAAACTTAGTACATTATTTTGCAAGCGACGCTCGAACTAAAATGTGATGAACCATAATTCGTCCCACCTAGACTTAGCAACCAGAAACCCTCTTCTCGGTTGCCCTTGGTTGTAAGGGTGAGGGCGAAGGTAAGAAAATTTCACCTTATCGCCCGCTTTCGTGACATACTTGGAAGCACGGTCGGCTGGCATTCGGAAGTCCCAGATTTCGAATATCAACGAATTTTTCATGTATCCGCTCTGGAAAAAACGATCTAAAGGAAACTATAAGCTAGCCAAATATGCGATCTTCTATAGTCAAGGAGAACCGACGAGAATTAAAATATTACGCAGTTAATCAAAATAGAAACTCTTCAAATAAAGTTAAATGCTGCCATTACGTCTTATGCCATCCGAGAGAGAGATGGTACGAGAAACGGAGCATTATGCAAATCTTTCATGTCGCCTTTCGTTTACAACGGCAAGTTTTGATGAAATGATGAAAAAGAAGATAAGTGTAAATATATGCGTCAGAAGTAGTCATAAATATCGTGAAAGGGGTTGCTTTGCAGTATTTTTACTGAAAGGATACTTCGCTATTTATCCCCAGTAAAAACGTCGCACGAGACATTTCTTTTTTTACATTCCAGCAGTATCACACTGTAAGCCGATAGGGTTCGTATTCTTAATAAAGACATGCCGTTTACCCAGTTGATGTAAATGCACTCGTTTACCCTTAAACAGAAACGATTAATATAATGTAAACTTTTAGGTTAATATAACACGCCAAACAACGATTATTTTAGAAGACAAAACTCAGCGTTATACTTTCAAATCTTCCAAGACAAGTTTCGATGGTCTAACTACTAAACCAGGGATGGGCAAAGTCCGACCCGCGGATAGAATTTTAATTTGCCGGTCCGAGGCAAATTAAAAGAAATATATATTTATATATTAAATATCCATCTCACTTTCTATTTTGTTTAAATATTATTTTTTTCCTGTTTTCAAAGGACTGATGATCTTCTTACTTTCTCTATTTTTGTTCTAGAAAACATAAATCGACGGAAATATCAATCACAGACAGCTTTCAATCGGTAAAGTGTTAAAATTGGAAGTTCTTTGTTCGTTATAGCTGTAGACTGGCACCAACAAGCGTTATCTATTTCTCGGGGAGTAGATATATGGGAATCTAATGTAGGTGAATGAGACCTCTTAGAAAAACTGAATTATCTTTAACTTAATTAATCTGTTTGCTTGTCAGCTAGCTAAGAACGACTTGAGTCATTTCCCGAGGTTAAATTCAATACCCTCAGTAACAGAAAAGAAGCTTGAGAATTATGAAGATGGCATGAAAAAACTGCATTTTGAGTTCGAACGCAGATTTCGAGATTTCAGTGCCATTCAAACACAACTGGATATTTTTACAATGCCTTTCAACGTAAATTGTGAAGCAGTGAGGTCAGATTTGCCGCTTGAATTGAGTTGTAATCAAACAATCATCTGAAACAGTTGTTTCTAAATATGCCAAAGTATAGAGTTTTACAAATTACTATCGAAAGAAGGTTTCGCAAATTTAATATATCACGCATAGAAAAATCAGTGCAATGTTTGTTTCATCTTATATACATGAACAAGTGTTTTCAACTATAAACTGTCTATTTATATGTTACATAGATTCCTCAACATAAGGAACTTTTAAAAATTAAATCTAAATTTCATTCATCGCATTAATATATTTAAATTGTAATGCTTGTATATTGTTTATAAAATTTTATAAAAAATTATCTTGACCCGCCAAACTTTTTTTTTTCCGATTTTTGGCCCGCGACCGAAAACTTTGCCCATCCCTGTACTAAACGATCTTCCTCAGCTCTCTTATCGTATGTCCTTCATTTGCACTTTAGCAGCTGAGAAAGATGGTTCCATAGTTAAACCATCGAAACTAGTCCTGGAAATAATTACAAATATAACGCTGATTTTTGTCGTTTGACTTCTAAAATAAACGATGTAAACTGCTGAAACATTTTGTGAAGTTCTCGTTACATCATTTCTTGGCCTCCGATTTATGAGATTCTTAGTGCATCATGGATTATACGGAACCGATGGAGATGCAATGCTTTATTCTTAACCAGAAAACATTAACACGATATAAACTGTTGAAAAATTCTTGGTCTCTTTTATGAGTTACTGGGTGCATCATTCCTTGGAGATGAGTCAAACCATCAACACTAACAGGTACGTCCGCCTGGAAAAATTTACATGGCGTAACAGCATACATGATTAACATAAAATATCCAGACAAAATTAGAGAGGCAATTAAATTTAAGCCCTTCCCAGGTTTGCCCGCACTCCGTACCACCAATCTTGTTTCTCTATTGGTTGTACTGTTATTAAGTATTTCTCCCACCTTCTTAGCGTGCCTTCGTGGTGTAGTGTTCAGCACACTGAGCCGGTATTTTAGAGGTCCGTGTTTCGATTCCCGGCGAAGGCGTTTGCTAATTTTTCATCTTGCTTACTTCCAAAAAAAATCCTAATGTCACTACAGTGGCGCCCGAACTAAAAGGGTTGTGAATGATGACTCTCCACCCCGGATTTGGCTATTGGGTCGTCTAAAATACTCCAGCCCCCTTTAAAAGGGGAAGTATATAAGATATTTCTCCCGCCTTTCTAGCGTGCCTTCGTGGTGTAGTGTTTAACACACTGAGCCGGTATTTCAGAGGTCCGTGGTTCTATTCCCGGCGAAGGCGATTGCTCATTTTTCATCTTGTCTGCTTCCAAAAAATCTAAATGTCTCTACACTGTTTCCGTCCGTGTCTTTTCTATTTTTAATATCAAATTAGTCGTATAGAAGGCGTTAGTTGATGGTTCGCTTTCTGTGGTGTTTTTTCTGCTGACTGGTTCTGATTCACGATCTTTTTTCATATGTTTTTTACATTATTAGACGAACATTAGACGCTTATTAGACGAATTTCTATCTTTCTGTGCCTATATTTCTGTTTTGATTGTATTTTACTATAATTCTGATAATTACATCAGTGCAATCTATTTTTACTTTTAAGTAATGGCGGCGTATGCAGCTAATATTTTGCGACAGTGCAAGAACAGTATTATGCATGTGCGTTGAAAAAAAATGACAACGACAAAAGAATTAGAAAAGGGTGTAGGTTTTTTTGCCCGGATTGTAATGTTGGACTGTGCCTTGCTTTAAAAGATTTGTCACAGTATAAATTATTTCTCCCGCCTTCTTAGCAAGCCTTCGTGGTGTAGTAATCAGCACACTCGGCGCGTAATTGAGAGGCCCGTGGCTCGAGTCCCGGTGAAGACATTGCTCATTTTTTCACGTCTTTCAGCATGAAAAACCTAATGTCTCTACAGTGGCACCTGAACAACAAAAAAACAAAAAGGTAGTAATAAATCTCTACCACCAGGATTGTCGATTGGGTCTCCTAATCCCCAGTCGCCCTTTAAAGGGGGGTATATAAGGTATTTCTCCCGCCTTCTTAGCATTTCTTCGTGGAATAGTGGTCAGCGCGTTCGTCGCGTATTCGAGAGGTCCGCGGTTCGAGTCCCGGCGAGGATACTGCTCATTTTTCATCTCTCCTGCTTCAAAAAAATCCTTATGATCCTACAACAGTAAACCAGATCTTTGAAAAAAAAACAGGATGAGTAAATGTAACTGAGATCGAAAAACACTGTAAACTGTATTTACAACTGTAACTTAAATGAAACTGTGAAGTGGTTAACATTACCAAAAAATGAATATTTTCGTTATTTAAATCACTTCTATAATTGGAAGTATATGACTACGACCAACGATTGTGAAAATAAAGGCCGGGTAAAGGTAAAGAAAAGTACTATATATATATGTATTTGATTTTGCCGATAGCAATAAAAAACCGAGGTATGTTATAGCAGTACTATATACAAAATTTCAGCCTTTTGCGGCTAATCATTTTTTAGTTATGCGAGATACATGCATATATACGCTCGAATGTACATACGTCACGAGAAAAATCCCCTTTGAATCATTCTATTTTAAATATATTTTACAATTTGCTTTAGAAACAATATCTATATAATGTCAGGCAAAAAAATGTCGTTCGAATAAAATCGGGAGTGGTCATAGTGGATATGTCTGTTGAAATATGATACCTGAACCTTTTTGCTATCGCAGCACTTCGTGCAAGGCAGTGAAAAATTTAATAAATTATTTCAAAGCATAAAATTACATATGAAAATATTCCTCTGTATGACTATTAATATGCGGTTTTTTTAAACTGGTTTCTCTAAATTTCGCAAATAACTTTTTCTTATGTTCACCGGAGTACTGTTAAGTTTCTTCAGTTACAACGCTCAATGTGCATTGCAAATATCAGTATATTTTCTTTTCTTTATGTGTGACAATAGAGAATAAAACATTGCAATTAAAATTTTAACTCTCAAATGCGTTAAGGATCATTCATATTATATTATTTAAATTAAAATCATTCATCGCGCTTAGTTGTTAGATTCCTATTTCGTGCTACTCGTAAAAGTACTAATAGAAGAGAAGATAAAATCTCAGAACTATTTGCGAATGTAGTGAGTCGCGCGAATGTAGTGAGTCGTAGTGAATGTAGTGAGTCGCGCGAATGTAGTGAGTCGTAGTGAATGTAGTGAGTCGCGCGAATGTAGTGAGTAGAAAGCAAAATTCTCTAGAATCTAGACATTGTAACTTTTAAATTATAAACCGAAATTTTTGTTTCCATAACCTAATTGGTATTTTTATGAAATCTGTGTGAAAAAAAAATTAAAAATATTTGTCACTTTATTCTGGCGTTTCAAAACCCAATTAACGAAATATTTTCAGCGTGTATATTTTCAACAGGCAATTAATTATATTGAAACCGATTACAAAGAAAACAAAATTTTTAAATCTACTTCTTTAAGATGAATGAAATTCTCCGAACTGAAAATTTGTCATCAATTCAGTTTACGAAAACACTTTAAAAAGCATCGGTAGGAAAACGGATGCTTTCACGAAGAAAGCCTTTTTGTTTACAAGTAAGATTATTGTTTTTAGTTTCATAATGTATCATTAAACTTTCACGGAATAAAATAAAACTAAAATAAGGCGGAAATTTTAAAGCAATTAAATGAAAAACGTTTTGATATGGGCATCATGGGATTGCTGATTACTAATATTCAAAAGAGAAATGAATATACAAATATTTCGCTTCCATTAAAATTCATTTATTCTTTACTATGGTTATCCCTATTGGGAAAAGCATTTACGTCTGTTCTGAAACTCCCAGCGCAGCTTTGAAAATTGATAGTTTTTATAGCTATCAATTCCTTAAGGTTCTCGTCATGATTTTTCCTCATAAATATGTATTTTTAGGGAATCAGGGAAGAACTCAAATCACAGTGCGCATTCTTTATGACAACTGAACTTTACTGTTTTGCATCTGATTGTGAAAATTTAAGGTGAGAAGGAAAAATATTATTTCCAAAACTTCATTTAAAGGAAAATTAAAAAAAGAAAATGAAGGAAACTTTTGAGTATAAATGTATGAAAGTAAGCAGTGAATCTCTGGATATCTGCATTAAAGACTATTAATATATTTACCTTAGATGAATAAACATTAACTTACTTTCAATAACTCTCGTTAACACAAGAAAATTAGAAATGAAGAATTTTAAATTAAAACTAACTGAAACAAATTTGCCATGAAATTATTGATGACATTTAAACAATTTTTCCGAAACCTTGAAAGAACAAGAACAGGTGGCAGGTAACTGAGGATGGGGACGCCTAATGTTTAGCAGAGGTAAACAGGCATGTGTCCCACGCCTTCCCCTACCTAGAGGCAACAACTCTCTGGAATCGCACCGGGAGTTTATTGAGATATTAAAATGAGTTTGTTCATGTGGAAAAACAGGGGCATCTTAAGTGTACAATGGATACTTGGTAGACATACGATTTGGCATCTTAATGGTAAGTCATAATGCAGCTTAAGCATACACATTTGAAATACATGACAAATAAATATACATTGAGTAAACACAGTTCAACGCAAAAAATACAAAACATAACAGTACACGATACGAGGTACGCACAATACGACTTAACATATATAAACATTACGTTAAACACACACATTACATTAAACACATAAAACTTATATAAGAAAACGAAAAATACATGAGAGCACGGGAGAATCAAAACGCACTATGTTTAACATGAACGCACCTAAGCACATTACGTTGAACCTGCGGAACAAAACACAATGCTTTAGTCATACATGGGTAGCAGACATTTACATTCATGGTGATGCTTATTCGTACAGGAAGTTAAACTGTATTACAGTATCCATACATTGTGTTCACAGTTATGCATTCGCAGGGTATAATACAGTTATGCGCTGTTATACAGTTATATTGTAAAATTGTAAAATTCTCACTAGTGTATTTCTCAATTACTGTAGAAAGTGAAGAATCTTAAGAACTAGTTAGCGAATAATCTTTTAAGTTCGTCTGAAAAGAAACAACAAGAGGGAAGGGTAGCTAACCCTTTATTATTCCAATAAGATTTAACAAAACTCCGTCTTGGAGTGTACAATCAAAGCCGACACTTGAGCTTGAACTTAAGAGACTAAGAAATAAACTAAAACTATGATTAACTAAAAAGAAATACAGCCGAAGCTATCAAGATTCTGTACTAGTTGACCCTTTATTTGACTACGAAGCTTATCAAGGGTCTGAGTACGGCCGGGCGTAATAACAGCTTTGGGAGAGTGAGTGGCCAAAAGGCAGACGCGCGTAAATCATAAACTCTGATTCTCTCTCCCTTTGTAAGTAATACCGCTCCTCCTCATTAACTATTCAGCAAAATTCAAAAACTACGTTCTGGCCGGAAGTAATAAGTTAAGAATTTGACAGGAAAGGAACTTTAACTTAAAATGTAACTGTAAATAAAATTAAAATAATCCTTAGAGCGTCTCTCGGTACTTACTATTCGACGTCATCAGCAGAAGAGAAGAACCTTTACAAAACGTCCATTGCTAGTATTACCTCTAACCGAAAGCGCATGCGGCTACAATGACGAATTAAATGCCAAACATTGTCAACAAAGTCTCTCTTCACAGCAGTAACAGATATCATGACATCATGGACCTTGTATTAAGCATCGCGATGGAGGTACGTCATTTGGAATTATAGCCACGCCAGCATATGTGCAGTGTTGGCACACTCAACAGCTACTGTTTTATATCTAAAGTTTTTGAGCTCATCTTTTGCCCTTACATTCAAGGTTTCCCTTCGGCCAAACTTTAACAGGGCATAGCGCGATGGTAACAACAGAGTGCGTTTGTGCTCTATATTCTGTTTAAACTTGATTTTAATTAATTTTTAAAAACCTTTAGTTTGCTAAAATAAAGTTTATTGTAACCTTTTCATAACTTTCCCATTGTTTTAGGCATACTTATATTTCACTTCACATCTGTTAGGGTTTTAGAACTACTTAGCATTATAGCAGATTAAGTGCGACCCATAAAAGAGAGTAAGTTTCAATTATGCCCTGCAAATGCACTTTTCGTTTCTACCTTTCTAAGATGTAACAAAGGCTAAATCTTGATATTCAGTACCGAAGTAAAATAGCAGTTTTTATTTCCAAAGTAAATGATTTATTGTAATTGCCAAAAATTTCTACTATAATACTTCAACGAAAATTTCCATTTTGACAGCTCTCGATTCAATTAGAACGATGTTTCCGGATTACATCGGTACGTACGGGCACAATAAAGGACTCATTTTCCTAAAATGGATTGTGTAATTATTTCTACGTGCGTTCGTACGTATCTCGCATGATTCAAAAACGTGTAGCCTCAGAACTTTAAAACTTTGTTTATGGCACTGCTATAACATGTAAAAAGGTACCTCTCTTTTTGGCTGCAATTAGCCGCAGTAAAACTATATAAATATACGTTTAAAATGCGGACACATTTGGTTTAAAAATGATTGAATTACATTGATCTTATGTTAAGGTTAGGGTTTTATGCCTTTAATTAATCTGCATGCAATAAATGCAGAATTAAAAACAATTTAATTCGTGTTTAATTTCCATTAAGCTTAATGTTGGTTGTGCATTAGCACTGAAGGCGTAATGAGTAAGTTTCCTCAAGCACAGTTTTCATTAAAGAATAGTAAGTCAAAAATTAACTACGAAATCTTTATTTAATAAAATAGGATAATTTTGCTTAACTTAAGTATAACAAAAAGTAATAATCTTCAGAGATATTAAAACACTGAAGTATTGAAAAGAATAACTTACATAGAATCATCATCAGTCCTAAATATCATCAGGCTTACCTATGTAGGCAATAAGAAAAAACAGGAACATACTTTGACACCGTACCTGAAAGAGAAGGCACTAACTGCATTAGACCTTTGGCCAGGTACAAGAAGCTAAGATGAGAATCAAATGCTTTGCATTGCACACGAACTTTACTTCCTCTCGCCAATATATATCTTGCAAGTTCGTTTCGTATGCCTTTCGAGTTTCAGTATGCAAAATACCTAAATTTATGCTAACACTTAAAGCCACCGCCATTTGTTTATATTTGAAACTTAGTTGTATGGTGAATTAAGTCAGTTTCTGCATCAACTTCAAAGTCTTTTTGCCGAGGGGGGCCAAACCTTTTGTGAGCCGAAAATTCTGTGTTTTTGCCTAACAGTAATTAATTTAAATTCTAATTTTTAATTGCAAAAATTATTTTTAGTGGTTGTAAACTCGGTTTGGTGTTTTACGTTTTTCTGCATTTTACAGTTTTTAATGAAGATGTTTTGAGCTTTTATGTATTTTTCGTTGTCGCGAAGTGAGAATTGAATGGATGGAATGGGAAATGCATCTCTAATGGAATTCGTAGAAATACGTTTCAGTGAAATGCAGCAAAAAACTTGCATAATTTAATAGGAAAGGAGTCATAAAGTACAAGGTAATCACGTACAAGCAAGTCACGTGATATCCACATCAGATTTTTTTCCACTTTATGTGTCAGTGCAATTAAATTACGCAAATAAGTCTCATTAGAAACCGTGAAAATATTCACTGCTTTGAAATGAACCTCAGAAATGACACCTGAATGCCATTAAATAGATGATCTGAATGCATTGTCAGAACTTTCATTAGAGTCGAAGGATGTAGTTTCATTTTATTTTCCAACCACTGCTCACTAAATCAATATCAAGAAAAAAGCTTTCCCATTGCACTTCTTTCCTTTATTAAAAGATGATTGGATTAAAGTAAAAGTGAAAACGAAAAAAAATCCTAAGAACAGTGTTTTAAAACAAGAATCAAATTTACTTTGCTGCTTATCATGGGAACCCATCAAAAAACGATTACCAGTACTAGTACACTAAATACGAGTGAAAGCGAAATAAAAGATAAGAGAAAAATAATAATCGGAGATTTGGGGAGAGCGCCTTCGCTTTTTATGGCGTAAATCCGTTTCCAATGAAATATAATTTTTTTACGAATGAAACACTACATTCTCTTGTTGTAGTTTGATATGTGCAAGCAAAATATATTTTATTGGTGTTGTAACCATTGGTTCTAAATCGTTTAGGCTGACGAAACTAGAAATAGAATATTACGATTCATTGAAAGGTGATATAAATACTTGTTATACGATTCGAAGAAAGTAGCATTTTCTATCACTTAGCATATCCTGGGTGTGGCAGGGTAACTACCTTATTTTAAAAATGAATAACACAAATAGTATATGCGATATCAGTTGAATTTTTTTAAGTTATAGAGAGACACTTAGTTTTCTTTTATTACGGTTTAAAAATAATATCATTAAGGTGCCCTCCGTTCTGGTCAATACATTAAGATAGTCGAGTTTTGAAGTTTCTTTCCACTTTTACAAGCATATCAACGGATATGTTGTCGACAGCAGCTTGAATATTGTTCTTTAGTTGAGCCAGGATCTTTGGACGTTAGAGATTTCAGATAGCCCCACAAGAAGAAATCATACGGGCTTAAATCAGGCGAGCGCGCTGGCCACTGACAATCGCCTCGTATGCCTTTCGAGTTTCACTATGCAAAATACCTAAATTTATGCTAAAATTCTCCTGTTTTGCTAATGAAACTCATACTAATTGCAATTCATTCCTGCAAAACTGAAATTTAACTTTAGGAGTTGGTTTAGTCATAATATCAGCAACCATTTGCTCTGTTGAAAGATAAGCAAGTTTTACTATTCCTTTGTTATTCAAGTCGCGTATATGATGAACTTTTGTATCAATATGTTTTGTGCTCAAACTTAACTTTTCAGATTCTATAAGTTTTATTTTTGATTGATTATCTTCAAATACCTTTATCGGTAGAGTTTGGAATAGATTGAAATCTTCCGTTAATTTTAATAGCTATAATAGTTTTTGCGTAGCTTGCGATAGTGAAACGTATTCAGCTTCTGCTGAGGATAAAGAAACACAAGTTTGCTTTCTTGAAAACCACGAAATACAGTTCGTTCCTAATAAAATAACACTTCCTGATGTAAATTTTCTATCTTCAATATCTTGTCCCCAATCAGCATCTGAATAAACTGTAATATTAGGTTCTTCACTCGACGAAATTTGTAAGGATAATTTCTTTGTCGTGTTTAAGTATCTAATGATTCTCTTAACAGCATTCCAGTCCTTTTGACGTAGATTATTACATCTTCTGCTGAGTATGTGAGTTGAATATGAGATATCTGGTCTTGTGATAGACGATATATACAAAAGACTTCCAATAGCTTGGCGAAATTTATGATTTCAAGTTAGGAGATTTTCTTCCTTGTTTAGGTTATCATAGTTTGTTTCCATTGGTGTGCTAGCGGGTTTCGTTTCTTCAAGTTGAAATTGCTTGACAAGTTGATTTATTTTATTTTTCTGTGATAAGAGATAATTTCCATCTTCCTTGCGATTTATTTCCATGCCTAAGAAATATTTAGCTTCACCAAGATGCTTTATTTGGTAACGTTTCTTTAAATCATTAATTGTTTGAAGAATTAGTCCTTCTTCTGTAGAACTTATTAGGATGTCATCAACATGCACTATTAAATTAATTCTTTTATCACGAACCCCTTTTGTGAAAAGACACGGATGTTCTTTGTTTGACGGAACGCAAGATTCTTCAATGTATTTTCAATTTCTGCATTCCAGCACCTAGCTGCTTGTTTGAGACCATAAATCGACTTCTGTAATTTACAAACTTTATGTCTTTCTTCCGGAACCACGAATCCTTCTGGTTGTTCCATATATATTTCTTCATTTACGTTGCCATACAAAAAAGCTGTTTTAACATCTAGTTGATGTACCTTGGCATTATTATACGCTGCCCATGCTAAGAAAACTCTTATCGTAGTGTGTTTCACTACTGGTGAAAACGTTTCATCATAATCACTGCCGTATTTTTGAGTAAATCCTTTGGCTACTAAGCGTGCTTTGTATTTTATATTTTTACCAGTTTGTCTTAAACACCCATTTCCTGCGTACTGCATGTTTTCCTGGTGGTAATTCTGTAAGTGTATAGGTTTCATTTTCTTTTAGAGAATGTATTTCTTCTTGCATAGCCTTAATCCAAGCTTCTTGTTCACGTTTTGGTAAGTTTAGAATTTCCTCAAAGCTTTCTGAATCTTTATTTTTAGGCAAGATTGATTCTTCGTCTTCTGCTTTATAAGAGAATCTTTCCGGTGGGACCCATTTGGTTGATCTGCTAGAAACCCTTCTTTCTACATTTTCTTCACATTTAATTAACTCTTCAGAACTTTTTGAATCTTCTGTAAAATCATCGCCAAGAGATGTTTCTTCATTATTTTCTTCATCTTCTTGCGAGTTATTGAAGTGAATTAATTCTAAATCTTCAGCATTATTTTCTGCATGTTTGTCAGATAAAGACGCGTTTTCTGAAAATTTAACAGTTCTACTACTTATTATTTTCCTTCCACCTACATAAATCCCTTACTTCGTAAATCGTACCCTACGAATATTCCTTCTTCAGCTTTGTTGTCGAATTTACGCCGTTTTTGTTTGTTCACATAATAAAATGCTTTACAGCCAAATACTCGTAAGTGACTTAAGTTTGGTTTTCTACCATTCCACAATTCATATGGTGTTCTATCTGTGGCTTTAGCTGGTAACCTATTTTGAAGATATGCAGCAGTAGCTGCTGCTTCAGCCCAGAATCCTTTCGGTAATTTATAGTTCATTAGCATAGCTTTTGTCATTTCTGTTAAAGAGCGATTTTTCCTTTCTGCGACGCCGTTCTGTGCCGGTCAATAAGGAACCGAAGTTTGATGAAAATTACCAAGTTTCCTTTAATAATTTTCAGTAGTTTCGTTACAGTATCCTGTACCGTTGTCGGATCTGAGAACCTTTATTTTCTTTCTAAATTTATTTGTTGTCGATGCAACATACTGTTTAATTTTGTCGAATACTTCATCTTTTGAAGTAATAAAATAAATTTGAGTATAACGCAAATAATCATCAATGAAAGTTACGAAATATCTTTTCCCTCCTAAGCTGTTGACTTCAATTGGCCTCCACACATCTGTGTGCACTAAATCCAGTGGAGTTTTAGACCTAAAACCAGTTTTAGGATAAGATTTTTCAGTTAGTTTCGCTTTTACACAAGTAGAACATTCCACACTATGAGTGCATTTGCCAAGTCTGCCAAATCATTTTTCTCAAGTGTTTTCATGGCATCTATATTTCTGTGGCCTAATCTTTGATGCCATTTTAGTATACAATTCTTATTAGAACATGAAACATCGTTAGCTAAGTATGCTCGTCAATTGAGTTTTACGGTCAATTTATATAAACCTTGCTGAGCGTTGCCGTCGGCTACGAGTATATTGTTACGCTTTATGTAACACTTATTACTATCAAATGTAACAATGCAACCTTTATTCGTAATAGATTGAACAGAAAGTAAATTACTATCTAAACCTGGTACATACAATACATTTTCTAATTTTATTTGTGTAACCTGACCCTTTAAGTTTTGAACTTTAAAATAGCCTTCACCAATACCATAAGAATTTAATTTAGCACCATTGGCTACAGTTACTATTTGTTTATTAGAGTCATTTAACGGAGAGAAAAAATTCTTATCACTCGTCATATGAGTTGAGGCTCCTGAGTCGATAACCCATTCTTGCGTTTGCGTGTTTTCATGTTTATTTTTCACTTTTAGAACTTGATTAAAATGAATCTGCGAATTTTCAGTTTCAATACTTTTAAGATAATTATTTTCTCTAAGTTTTGTTATGTTTTCTACACTTTGCGTATTTGCTATTTGGCATGCATTACTTTTATAATTTTGAGAATAATTTCTTACTTTACTGTTATTTACATCTGTTTTATGGGAAGTTTTAGCGTTGCGTTTTAAATAAAAACAGTCATTTATCGTATGGTTATTTCTCTTATAATAAGTACAATATCGTGTAACATACTTTGGTTTATTTTCGCTTTTACTTTTTAAAGCAACTGAATCGTATTTTTGAACTTTCTTAGTTTTCACACGTCTACAATACTCATTTATTAATTTGTTTTTAACATATTCTAGAGACAATTCAGCTTCCGATTTACTTTTTATTGCAGTTATTAAGGAGTTGTATGAATTTGGTAAAGAACATAGTAATATTGCTATTAAGTTATTTTCTTTAATTTCTTCACCTACGCAGCTTTTCAGCCAATTCTAGTACTCCTTTGATATGTTCCTGAATTTTAGAACTTTCATTATATCTAATGGAATATAGTTTTCTAAGAAGAAATGACTTGTTTGATAAATTTACACGTTCATGGACACCTTTTAACTTCTGCCAAACTTCTTTTGCAGATTTACTATGCAAAACATGGATAATTTGCGAATCCGAAATGTTTAGGCATATTGAAGCTTTAGCTTTACGATCATTCTTTAACCAAATATCAGTAACAGTTTTCGGTTTTTCTTCGAATACAACATCAGCTAAACCATCTTTTATTAGAAGTTGTTCTATTTTAAATTTCCATGCTGAATAATTTCCATCGGTTAATTTCTCTACATAAACTGATACTTTTAGAATAGACATAATTATTCGTTACAATTATTCTTATAAACCTTCTAACTAGTATTTTCAACAAAGAGTTTTAACACTTTATGCCCCTGGAATCTTACAACATTACAAAGTTTCAATTTTAGAATTTCGTTTTTTTTTTTTTAGAAGCATTTCCACAAGGTAATTACCGTAATCAGTCTCATAATCTTTTGTTGGTTGTGCATTAGCATTGTAGGCGTAATGAGTAAGTTTCCTCAAGCACAGTTTTCATTAAAGAATAGTAAGTCAAAAATTAACTACGAAATCTTTATTTAATAAAATAGGATAATTTTGATTACCTTAAGCATAACAAAAAGTAATAATCCTCACAGACATTAAAACACTGAAGTATTGAAAAGAATAACTTACATAGAATCATCATCAGTCCTAAATATCATCAGGCTTACCTATTTAGGCAATAAGAAAAAGTAGAAACAGGAATATACTTTGACACCGTACCTGAAAGTGAAGGCACTTACTGCATTAGACCTTTGGCCAGGTACAAGAAGCTAAGATGAGAATCGAATGCTTTGCATTGCACACGAACTTTACTTCCTCTCGCCAATATATATCTTGGCGCACGTTCGTTTCGTATGCCTTTCGAGTTTCATTATGCAAAATACCTAAATTCATGCTAACACTTAAAGCCACCGCCATTTGTTTATATTTGAAACTTAGTTGTATAGTAAATTAAGTCAGTTTCTACATCAACTTCAACGTCTTTTCGCCGAGGGGGGCCAAATGTTTTGTGAACCGAAAATTCTGTGTTTCTGCGTAACAGTAATTAATTTAAATTCTAATTTTTAATTGTAAAAATTCTTTTTAGTGGCTGTAAACTCTGTTTGGTGTTTTACGTTTTTCTGCATTTTACAGTTTTTAATGAACATGTTTTGAGTTTTTATGTATTTTTCGTTGTCGCGAAGTGAGAATTGAATGGATGGAATGAGAAATGCATCTCTAATGGAATTCGGAGAAATACGTTTCAGTGAAATGCAGCAAAAAACTTGCATAATTTAATAGGAAAGGAGTCATAAAGTACAAGGTAATCACGTACAAGCAAGTCACGTGATATCCACATCAGATTTTTTTCCACTTTATGTGTCAGTGCAATTAAATTACGCAAATAAGTCTCATTAGAAACCGTGAAAATATTCACTGCTTTGAAATGAACCTCAGAAATGACACCTGAATGCCATTAAATAGATGATCTGAATGCATTGTCAGAACTTTCATTAGAGTCGAAGGATGTAGTTTCATTTTATTTTCCAACCACTGCTCACTAAATCAATATCAAGAAAAAAGCTTTCCCATTGCACTTCTTTCCTTTATTAAAAGATGATTGGATTAAAGTAAAAGTGAAAACGAAAAAAAATCCTAAGAACAGTGTTTTAAAACAAGAATCAAATTTACTTTGCTGCTTATCATGGGAACCCATCAAAAAACGATTACCAGTACTAGTACACTAAATACGAGTGAAAGCGAAATAAAAGATAAGAGAAAAATAATAATCGGAGATTTGGGGAGAGCGCCTTCGCTTTTTATGGCGTAAATCCGTTTCCAATGAAATATAATTTTTTTACGAATGAAACACTACATTCTCTTGTTGTAGTTTGATATGTGCAAGCAAAATATATTTTATTGGTGTTGTAACCATTGGTTCTAAATCGTTTAGGCTGACGAAACTAGAAATAGAATATTACGATTCATTGAAAGGTGATATAAATACTTGTTATACGATTCGAAGAAAGTAGCATTTTCTATCACTTAGCATATCCTGGGTGTGGCAGGGTAACTACCTTATTTTAAAAATGAATAACACAAATAGTATATGCGATATCAGTTGAATTTTTTTAAGTTATAGAGAGACACTTAGTTTTCTTTTATTACGGTTTAAAAATAATATCATTAAGGTGCCCTCCGTTCTGGTCAATACATTAAGATAGTCGAGTTTTGAAGTTTCTTTCCACTTTTACAAGCATATCAACGGATATGTTGTCGACAGCAGCTTGAATATTGTTCTTTAGTTGAGCCAGGATCTTTGGACGTTAGAGATTTCAGATAGCCCCACAAGAAGAAATCATACGGGCTTAAATCAGGCGAGCGCGCTGGCCACTGACAATCGCCTCGTATGCCTTTCGAGTTTCACTATGCAAAATACCTAAATTTATGCTAAAATTCTCCTGTTTTGCTAATGAAACTCATACTAATTGCAATTCATTCCTGCAAAACTGAAATTTAACTTTAGGAGTTGGTTTAGTCATAATATCAGCAACCATTTGCTCTGTTGAAAGATAAGCAAGTTTTACTATTCCTTTGTTATTCAAGTCGCGTATATGATGAACTTTTGTATCAATATGTTTTGTGCTCAAACTTAACTTTTCAGATTCTATAAGTTTTATTTTTGATTGATTATCTTCAAATACCTTTATCGGTAGAGTTTGGAATAGATTGAAATCTTCCGTTAATTTTAATAGCTATAATAGTTTTTGCGTAGCTTGCGATAGTGAAACGTATTCAGCTTCTGCTGAGGATAAAGAAACACAAGTTTGCTTTCTTGAAAACCACGAAATACAGTTCGTTCCTAATAAAATAACACTTCCTGATGTAAATTTTCTATCTTCAATATCTTGTCCCCAATCAGCATCTGAATAAACTGTAATATTAGGTTCTTCACTCGACGAAATTTGTAAGGATAATTTCTTTGTCGTGTTTAAGTATCTAATGATTCTCTTAACAGCATTCCAGTCCTTTTGACGTAGATTATTACATCTTCTGCTGAGTATGTGAGTTGAATATGAGATATCTGGTCTTGTGATAGACGATATATACAAAAGACTTCCAATAGCTTGGCGAAATTTATGATTTCAAGTTAGGAGATTTTCTTCCTTGTTTAGGTTATCATAGTTTGTTTCCATTGGTGTGCTAGCGGGTTTCGTTTCTTCAAGTTGAAATTGCTTGACAAGTTGATTTATTTTATTTTTCTGTGATAAGAGATAATTTCCATCTTCCTTGCGATTTATTTCCATGCCTAAGAAATATTTAGCTTCACCAAGATGCTTTATTTGGTAACGTTTCTTTAAATCATTAATTGTTTGAAGAATTAGTCCTTCTTCTGTAGAACTTATTAGGATGTCATCAACATGCACTATTAAATTAATTCTTTTATCACGAACCCCTTTTGTGAAAAGACACGGATGTTCTTTGTTTGACGGAACGCAAGATTCTTCAATGTATTTTCAATTTCTGCATTCCAGCACCTAGCTGCTTGTTTGAGACCATAAATCGACTTCTGTAATTTACAAACTTTATGTCTTTCTTCCGGAACCACGAATCCTTCTGGTTGTTCCATATATATTTCTTCATTTACGTTGCCATACAAAAAAGCTGTTTTAACATCTAGTTGATGTACCTTGGCATTATTATACGCTGCCCATGCTAAGAAAACTCTTATCGTAGTGTGTTTCACTACTGGTGAAAACGTTTCATCATAATCACTGCCGTATTTTTGAGTAAATCCTTTGGCTACTAAGCGTGCTTTGTATTTTATATTTTTACCAGTTTGTCTTAAACACCCATTTCCTGCGTACTGCATGTTTTCCTGGTGGTAATTCTGTAAGTGTATAGGTTTCATTTTCTTTTAGAGAATGTATTTCTTCTTGCATAGCCTTAATCCAAGCTTCTTGTTCACGTTTTGGTAAGTTTAGAATTTCCTCAAAGCTTTCTGAATCTTTATTTTTAGGCAAGATTGATTCTTCGTCTTCTGCTTTATAAGAGAATCTTTCCGGTGGGACCCATTTGGTTGATCTGCTAGAAACCCTTCTTTCTACATTTTCTTCACATTTAATTAACTCTTCAGAACTTTTTGAATCTTCTGTAAAATCATCGCCAAGAGATGTTTCTTCATTATTTTCTTCATCTTCTTGCGAGTTATTGAAGTGAATTAATTCTAAATCTTCAGCATTATTTTCTGCATGTTTGTCAGATAAAGACGCGTTTTCTGAAAATTTAACAGTTCTACTACTTATTATTTTCCTTCCACCTACATAAATCCCTTACTTCGTAAATCGTACCCTACGAATATTCCTTCTTCAGCTTTGTTGTCGAATTTACGCCGTTTTTGTTTGTTCACATAATAAAATGCTTTACAGCCAAATACTCGTAAGTGACTTAAGTTTGGTTTTCTACCATTCCACAATTCATATGGTGTTCTATCTGTGGCTTTAGCTGGTAACCTATTTTGAAGATATGCAGCAGTAGCTGCTGCTTCAGCCCAGAATCCTTTCGGTAATTTATAGTTCATTAGCATAGCTTTTGTCATTTCTGTTAAAGAGCGATTTTTCCTTTCTGCGACGCCGTTCTGTGCCGGTCAATAAGGAACCGAAGTTTGATGAAAATTACCAAGTTTCCTTTAATAATTTTCAGTAGTTTCGTTACAGTATCCTGTACCGTTGTCGGATCTGAGAACCTTTATTTTCTTTCTAAATTTATTTGTTGTCGATGCAACATACTGTTTAATTTTGTCGAATACTTCATCTTTTGAAGTAATAAAATAAATTTGAGTATAACGCGAATAATCATCAATGAAAGTTACGAAATATCTTTTCCCTCCTAAGCTGTTGACTTCAATTGGCCTCCACACATCTGTGTGCACTAAATCCAGTGGAGTTTTAGACCTAAAACCAGTTTTAGGATAAGATTTTTCAGTTAGTTTCGCTTTTACACAAGTAGAACATTCCACACTATGAGTGCATTTGCCAAGTCTGCCAAATCATTTTTCTCAAGTGTTTTCATGGCATCTATATTTCTGTGGCCTAATCTTTGATGCCATTTTAGTATACAATTCTTATTAGAACATGAAACATCGTTAGCTAAGTATGCTCGTCAATTGAGTTTTACGGTCAATTTATATAAACCTTGCTGAGCGTTGCCGTCGGCTACGAGTATATTGTTACGCTTTATGTAACACTTATTACTATCAAATGTAACAATGCAACCTTTATTCGTAATAGATTGAACAGAAAGTAAATTACTATCTAAACCTGGTACATACAATACATTTTCTAATTTTATTTGTGTAACCTGACCCTTTAAGTTTTGAACTTTAAAATAGCCTTCACCAATACCATAAGAATTTAATTTAGCACCATTGGCTACAGTTACTATTTGTTTATTAGAGTCATTTAACGGAGAGAAAAAATTCTTATCACTCGTCATATGAGTTGAGGCTCCTGAGTCGATAACCCATTCTTGCGTTTGCGTGTTTTCATGTTTATTTTTCACTTTTAGAACTTGATTAAAATGAATCTGCGAATTTTCAGTTTCAATACTTTTAAGATAATTATTTTCTCTAAGTTTTGTTATGTTTTCTACACTTTGCGTATTTGCTATTTGGCATGCATTACTTTTATAATTTTGAGAATAATTTCTTACTTTACTGTTATTTACATCTGTTTTATGGGAAGTTTTAGCGTTGCGTTTTAAATAAAAACAGTCATTTATCGTATGGTTATTTCTCTTATAATAAGTACAATATCGTGTAACATACTTTGGTTTATTTTCGCTTTTACTTTTTAAAGCAACTGAATCGTATTTTTGAACTTTCTTAGTTTTCACACGTCTACAATACTCATTTATTAATTTGTTTTTAACATATTCTAGAGACAATTCAGCTTCCGATTTACTTTTTATTGCAGTTATTAAGGAGTTGTATGAATTTGGTAAAGAACATAGTAATATTGCTATTAAGTTATTTTCTTTAATTTCTTCACCTACGCAGCTTTTCAGCCAATTCTAGTACTCCTTTGATATGTTCCTGAATTTTAGAACTTTCATTATATCTAATGGAATATAGTTTTCTAAGAAGAAATGACTTGTTTGATAAATTTACACGTTCATGGACACCTTTTAACTTCTGCCAAACTTCTTTTGCAGATTTACTATGCAAAACATGGATAATTTGCGAATCCGAAATGTTTAGGCATATTGAAGCTTTAGCTTTACGATCATTCTTTAACCAAATATCAGTAACAGTTTTCGGTTTTTCTTCGAATACAACATCAGCTAAACCATCTTTTATTAGAAGTTGTTCTATTTTAAATTTCCATGCTGAATAATTTCCATCGGTTAATTTCTCTACATAAACTGATACTTTTAGAATAGACATAATTATTCGTTACAATTATTCTTATAAACCTTCTAACTAGTATTTTCAACAAAGAGTTTTAACACTTTATGCCCCTGGAATCTTACAACATTACAAAGTTTCAATTTTAGAATTTCGTTTTTTTTTTTTAGAAGCATTTCCACAAGGTAATTACCGTAATCAGTCTCATAATCTTTTGTTGGTTGTGCATTAGCATTGTAGGCGTAATGAGTAAGTTTCCTCAAGCACAGTTTTCATTAAAGAATAGTAAGTCAAAAATTAACTACGAAATCTTTATTTAATAAAATAGGATAATTTTGATTACCTTAAGCATAACAAAAAGTAATAATCCTCACAGACATTAAAACACTGAAGTATTGAAAAGAATAACTTACATAGAATCATCATCAGTCCTAAATATCATCAGGCTTACCTATTTAGGCAATAAGAAAAAGTAGAAACAGGAATATACTTTGACACCGTACCTGAAAGTGAAGGCACTTACTGCATTAGACCTTTGGCCAGGTACAAGAAGCTAAGATGAGAATCGAATGCTTTGCATTGCACACGAACTTTACTTCCTCTCGCCAATATATATCTTGGCGCACGTTCGTTTCGTATGCCTTTCGAGTTTCATTATGCAAAATACCTAAATTCATGCTAACACTTAAAGCCACCGCCATTTGTTTATATTTGAAACTTAGTTGTATAGTAAATTAAGTCAGTTTCTACATCAACTTCAACGTCTTTTCGCCGAGGGGGGCCAAATGTTTTGTGAACCGAAAATTCTGTGTTTCTGCGTAACAGTAATTAATTTAAATTCTAATTTTTAATTGTAAAAATTCTTTTTAGTGGCTGTAAACTCTGTTTGGTGTTTTACGTTTTTCTGCATTTTACAGTTTTTAATGAACATGTTTTGAGTTTTTATGTATTTTTCGTTGTCGCGAAGTGAGAATTGAATGGATGGAATGAGAAATGCATCTCTAATGGAATTCGGAGAAATACGTTTCAGTGAAATGCAGCAAAAAACGTGCATAATTTAATAGGAAAGGAGTCATATAGTACAAGGTAATCACGTACAAGCAAGTCACGTGATATCCACATCAGATTTTTTTCCACTTTATGTGTCAGTGCAATTAAATTACGCAAATAAGTCTCATTAGAAACCGTGAAAATATTCACTGCTTTGAAATGAACCTCAGAAATGGCACCTGAATGCCATTAAATAGATGATCTGAATGCATTGTCAGAACTTTCATTAGAGTCGAAGGATGTAGTTTCATTTTATTTTCCAACCACTGCTCACTAAATCAATATCAAGAAAAAGCTTTCCCATTGCCCTTCTTTCCTTTATTAAAAGATGATTGGATTAAAGTAAAAGTGAAAAAGAAAAAATATCCTAAGAACAGTGTTTTAAAACAAGAATCAAATTTACTTTTCTGCTTATCATGGGAACCCATCAAAAAACGATTACCAGTACTAGTACACTAAATACGAGTGAAAGCGAAATAAAAGATAAGAGAAAAATAATAATCGGAGATTTGGGGAGAGCGCCTTCGCTTTTTATGGCGTAAATCCGTTTCCAATGAAATATAATTTTTTTACCAATGAAACACTACATTCTCCTGTTGTAGTTTGATATGTGCAAGCAAAATATATTTTATTGGTGTTGTAACAACCATTGGTTCTAAATCCTTTAGGTTGATGAAACTAGAAAGAGAATATTACGATTCATTGAAAGATGATATAAATACTTGTTATACGATTCGAAGAAAGTAGCATTTTCTATCACTTAACATATACAGGGTGCGGTAGGTAACTACCTTATTTTAAAAATGAATAACACAAATAGTATATGCGATATCAGTTGAATTTTTTTAAGTTATAGAGAGACACTTAGTTTTCTTTTATTAGGGTTTAAAAATAATATCATTAAGGTGCCCTCCGTTCTGGTCAATACATTAAGATAGTCGAGTTTTGAAGTTTCTTTCCACTTTTATCAGTATATCAACGGGTATGTTGTCGATAGTAGATGTCCAATGATGCCTATTCTGAAAAATGCACACCAAACAGTCAAACGTTCTGCATGGAGGGGCTGCTCGTGAAATTCTCGGGGATTCGGTTCCACTCCTTTATCGCATCTTTTGCTTAATGCATGCTGCAACCGGAAAGATGAAAATGAGCCTCATCGCTCAAGAACACAAGGACATCATGAGGCGTATTGTGAACAATGGTTTGCATTCATTTTTTGTGAAAGAAAATTGCGTGGATTAAGTCTTTGCACCGCTGCCAATTTATAGGATGAAAATGCAGTACGTTGAAAAGTACGACTCCACATAGAACGCGCGTTCCTCTCTCGTCCACTGCATGATCGGTACTAAACTTGTATGACATAAAACTTTAGATACCGCTTTTTTCAACGAGCGCCACCCCACCCTTCTCGGAATAAATGTCGCTAAATGGCGCTCGTTTCAAATAAGGAAGCTGCCTTGCCGCACTCTGTATTAACAGAGGTAAGTGCTGCATACAAAGAATCAAGGCTTATGAATCGTATTTGTCAGAACTGAGCATTGCATCTCATAGTAGTGTAAAGGGTGCTGCCACTGGGTGGTAGGACTTTCGCAGCATAAATTATGCATCAGCAACTAGAGACAATAGGTAAAGAATAAATTTAATCATACCGATATTTTAATACACATTGATGCTTAGTGAACAATTAAATGAAGGGTCACTTTAAAAAGGGCTATTTTGCTACACATACTGATGAGTATTATGTAAGGTAAAACGACCTATTGGGCATCTTATTTTATCAATAATCATCACGTTATGTTATCCGATTGAATCTATGAACCTCTAACATGTTTCACCCCTCATAAAACACAAGTTCTCATTTTGAGCGTAATTCGTATACAGTTTTGTTACGTATGTGCTGAACAAACTCCTGATACAGTATATGTTCATATTTTCATAAATATGCATCTTTACATCTGATTGTCTATATAAGGCAGTTTAAAATTTTCGTAACCGAAGTTTCGGTAGTAAAAGAGATGAGAAAATCATGATGCCATCGAAAATAAATAAATTATTGTCAATCACAAGAAATACCTGTCAGATTCTAAGACATAGTTATCACTGCGGAAAGAGAGCTCATATCATTTTCGATAAAGTTTGGTACTTCTGAATGGAGACAGTATTGTAAATGGAGCATCTGCCATTTGAACAGCCAGCTTCCATTCAAGGATTGCTACTGTTACAGTAGAATCCCGCAAACACGACTCCCGATATCTCAATATTCCGTATAACTCGACAACGTTTTAGGAACGTTTTTAAGATAACTCTAGTCCAAACAAAGTAAATATTACATACCGTATATGTAGTTTTTACTTATGCATATGTTTTCCTGTTCTGTTCAAAGACTTGAGTATTCTTTTTCTGTAATGTTTGCTGTTTTCGCAATGTGCCATCCCAAGTAGCACATGACGTAGCAAAGACGTTACCACGATCACTTTGCAACCTCTCGGACCAGTTTGCAACGTCTTTGCTACGTCATGTGCTACTTGGGATTAATTCTTGGAGCTCCCTAACAAATTTCAAGATATGTTGTAATACTCAGCAACGATGTTTACTTCTAAGCAAAGCTAAAATATTAAAGCTAAAATAATGACCCATAGTGAAGGGCTGAAAGAATGTTCAGTTACATGGAGGAGCAGGGTGCCTTTGATACGAACATTTTATTCCTCCGTCACCTACGGGATGAAGTTGCACGACGACGGAATGAGTGTGAGAGACAAACTACCACCACACGATGGAACGCTTTGAAATCGTTAAGTTTGTTAATCAAAAATTCGTTATTGATTAACAAACTTAACGATTTTACAAAATATGAGATAGATAATAAACCAAATTCCAAATTTGGGCCTCCAGATGCTTATACTCGAGTGCAAGATTGCGTAATTCAAAGTTCGATGTCTCTAGGTACCATTTTTTTTTTCACATTGCGAGAAACACATACTGCCCTCCAAAAGTTAAGGAACAGTATGTTTTTGTGTTCAATTTGAGAATGAAGCAACATAGAATACAATGCTTCTAAAGTTCAAACACGAATTACAACAAAAAATTGCACTCTTGGCAGAGAAATCCAGTCTTGCAGAAACAGTATATTAGTTTTTTGAGGAACAATGGGGTGGAAACATTACAAAAATGGGTTCTAATAAGGAGTGTTGCCACCCCTTGCTGCAATGCATTGGCGGCAGTGACATTCCATGCTGTCAATTAAGCTGTCCGTCAATGAAATGTGAAGCCATGGTCAGAAATAGTGTAATCCTTGTTGAAGCTCGTCTAAGGACTTTGGAGGAGGACTTAAAGCAGTCACCTGTCTCCCAAGGTAGCTCCAAAGATACTCTATCGGATTCAGATCTGAGGATTGAGCCTGGCTATTCCATCCTCGCCATACCATGACCCTCAAAATATCCCATCAGCAACTCGAGCTCGCTGATGTCGCTCATTGTCGTCTATCAGAAGAAATCCAGGACCAATAGAAATGGCATATGGGCGAACGCATTGATCAAGGATCTAGTCTCGATATCTCACAAAAGCTCAAAGTTCCTCAATGGAAAACATGCAGGTCAGTATGAACACTGAGTGAGATTTAAGCTCAAATCATTATCCCACCAACTCTGTAAATGTATCTTACCACAATGTGCAATTGGTTGTATTTAGTGCGTTGTTCCCTTCAGATGAGCAGACGACCTGAATCACTCTCCCATGTGAGCCTGGACTCGTCTGTGAAGAGAACAGGCGCCCATTGTTAACTGGTACAGAAGACGTGTTTTCTTGCCCAACATAAACGGTTGCCCAACATAAACGGTCACCTCTGTGTCCTCGGTTTAAGGGGACACAAATAACTGGTCGTCTTGCGTACAGACCTGTATTGTGCAAACGTCTGCTCACTCTGATAGCTGAGATTCGTATTCCTCCTCTTGCCACTAAATGATCTTCCATGAGCTTAGTCACAGTAATGTTACTTCTCCTTCGGGCCAAAAGAACTAAATAACGGTCTCCCGTGGGCGTTGTAACTCTAGGTGTGCCTGGAACATGATTCTAGACCTCAGATTCAAACTGATTCCATACACGGTGGACCATACTACGAGAGATATTGAGATGTCTAGCAACCTAGCAGCATCAGCTTGTGACGTCCGTATTTCCATCCATCTAATCGCCCGCCACCTCAACGAATGGGGCAAACGACTTCTTCTGGACATTGATAGATCTCCTGGATATTGTCCACGAAGCTGTAATAACAACTGAAGATCAACACTTGTAAACAAAAATTACAGTTTTGAGTTTTTCACCGACTCCTATATAAGTATTCATTTCTGTAAAATAAAGATAGTAGTTATTGTTTTTGCATATATTTTCTAAAAGGTCCTTACTGCAATGCATATGAACTGTGAATTCAAACGTTACTGACACTTTTGTAATGGTGAGTTTTTGAAATTCAGATCAATGACCAAAAGTATTCATAATTAAGAGGAAGTATAATATACTTTAAAAAATACATAAGAAAGCATAACATAAGCATAATATTAAGTTTTAAGATAATATAATGAAATTTTCATAATAAAATGGAAGTAATTTTGAGATTTCAGTATAAATCGACCCTTTTAAGAGAGTATTTAAGAGACATTGTCTTTATTTAATTAAAGCACTGAATTCGATTTTTGATTTTGTACTCAAATTCGACTTCTTGAAGCATTTTAAAACAAATTTCATGCAAAATTTTGCTCTATAACCAAAGTTATGGTGAAAAATCAAACCTACTGCATTTTAAAAAACCGGATGGTTTGTTAACATTTATTTTTCAGCAAATTCCTTTCAGATTCCAGAAATTTCGGCAAAATGTATTAAAATCATTTTGAATAACATATAAAATGGTTTTGAGGCATTTTTTTTGGGGGGGAAGGTTTTTTAGTTTGTTTTTAACTAAAATGAATTATCATTTAAATCATCATTTTTTGGCTAAACATTTTGTGTAATACGATCTGGAATTTGTATAAATTCATAGATTAAATATGTCATGAACTGCAGTATCTATTATGTGTTTTCTCGGGTATGCTAATTTCACAATCGATATGAATATTTTCCAGTTCGACCAGTTATAATAGACATATCTAGTGTACTAGTTATGCTAGATATACTAGACGTAAATAAATGTGAAGAGCAGGAGAGAATTTGGCCTGCCGAAAATATTATTTTGGCAAGTAACCGTATATTTCACTATTTAAAATGCACTTGAATTTCAGTTTCGTGCAGACATCGTGAGTGAAAGAAGTGGGATAAAATACTTCTTCCGCTGCCAAAAAGAGCTTTATTTTCTGGAAATTACAGTTCAGAAAAAAAATAAAGGATATTTTTCTAAAGTGTGTACAGGCATTAGGTTAATTGGAAAAGCCGAAGAAATGAAAAAATAGCAACCGCCTTCGCCGGGAATCGAACCACGGACCTCTGGAATACCGGCCCAGCGTGCAGAACCACTACACCACGAACGCACGCTAGGAAGGCGGGGAAAATACCTTATATACTGCCCTTTTTAAAGAGCGACGGGGGTTTTAGGGGACCCAATCGTCAAATCCTGGGTGAGGAGAATCGTCATCCAACACCCTTTTAGTTCGGGCGCCACTGTAGAGACATTAAGATTTTTTCGGAAGCAAGAGAGATTGAAAAATTAGCAACCGCCTTCGCCGGGAAACGCACCACGGACCCCTGAAATACCGGCTCAGTGTGCAGAACCACTACACCAAGAAGGTACGCTAAGAAGGTCATTAGGATTTTTTTGGAAGCAAGAGAGATAGAAAAATTAGCAACCACCTTCGCCGGGAAACGAACCACGGACCTCTGTTTGATGTGTGTCCTCTGCTGGCTGCCCAGGCATTCGAGCTAGGGGGCGTCCGATAGAGAGCTCTCATCCCCGTGACCAGCAGAGATAGATCAGGTCCATGAGCCCATTCACCCTGAAGGACTTCAGTACAAAAAGGGGGTCTCCAAATCCTGCGTGGTAAGCCCCAGACAAGATAAGATTTGGTCAACATGCCGGTTAATGTGTTTTCATTAGTGAAAATCATACTGCAGTTATAGCAGACATATTAGCTAATTAAAAAGGAATGTGTTTTAAAAATAATTTAATTAGTTGTAGTACATGCGTGTACTACTGCTTTATCAGTAACTCTAGAGTATTCACAAAAAGGTATAGAATGTATCACCATTTAAACAGTTAAAATCGGACCCTTAAGTGCGTACTAAATTGTAAGCTTGATTACAAAATATGAAAATTAGATTCCACCTCACATTATATGTAATCATCTCGATTAAATGGCATCATATATTCGCAGAAGGAACTTAATTTAAAGTCGCCTTTAATAATTTAAAAAGATTTATCTACGACCCACAACTAATCCCTAAAACAGATTTTCTTGCAGCATAAAGAAATGCGTAATTTACGATGATTTTGTTGAATATTTGCGCAATCAATTCCTTTTTTTATGACGAGTTCGGTTTAACTTCTTAAAGCAGTAAACCTGAAATAAGCAGTCTGACGAGCGTTTACTCCTGCACCAAAAATCGTAAAGGCATCAAAATAGCGCCATCCCCCCGAATATTTCAGGAGAAATAGAAGTATCAACTGGAACACCCTTTCCCGAATATTAATTGAACCATCGCTTTTAAAGCGTTCAGCGAGCCTCTCTCCATGAAAGTTTCGTCGAGTTTAGACAAGGACCTCTTCCAGTCGTTCCGCTATTCCGGACAGTTTCCTGACTCCCTTCGCGGATGACCAACTTTCTGAGGTAAAATTTGTCACATGACGTGTTACGGCAAACTGCAAAATTAGTATCGGAAAGTAACTTTTATTCCGGCGCCGTACATGCGCGGATTCTGTGAAAAGGTTGAGAGAATGATTTGACATTGAATCAAGGTCAACATCTGACCATTTAGAGCAGCACAAATGAATTATATAAGACCTTTTTGCCGATATTCTGATCGACATCTACCATCATTTCAGAGCATATAAAAGACTGTCGAATAAAATTTGCTTCACTATTGTCTAATTTGCATTATTAGTTAAACAGTTTTAGATACATGAAAGACACTTTTGTTTTGTAACGAGAATTTAATATATGCTGAATATTTTGCAGCATGTTGTATCAGGTTTGAGTTACGCAGGATCAAACGAGACACATGGGCCGGATTTTCATTTTCAGAGAGACTTTCAAATTTTCTAAGAAAATTTAAAATATATAAAATTTTATGTATTTTAATCGCAATTGTAAACATATCCATTTAGGTGCAGAACAAAATATTAAAAATGATTGAATTTCAACTCCTTTTTTCACTTTTTAAGAAAAACCAGGAAGCCTTACAGGGTGTTTATAAAGTCCCGAACCCATTTTGATGTTTAATAACTCATAAAATAACAAAAATAGATTAAAATTAATACCATAAATGGTTAGATAGACTCAAAAGGTTTCATGACCCTTGTCAATGAACTTCCACGTGTGCCCTCTTCGTCGCACGGAAAATATCAAGTGGATATTCGATTTCACGCTAGGTACCGGCAAGCATGTCGGCATCCACAGAGGCTCTTGCGGTTGTAATTCTGGCTTTTAAGCCATCCATATTTGACACACTCTTCCTGTAAACGTTATCCTTTACAAATCCTCAAAGGAAAAAGTCCAGCGGCGTTATATCGGGTGATCTGGGTGGCCAAAGAGCTGGACCTCCTCGCCCAATCCATCTTCCTGTAAAATGGTCATTCAAAGAACTACGATGGTACCCCAATGAGGTAGTGCAGCATCTTGTTGCAAAAAGACACGTGGCTGAAGCTCTTCTAGTTGTGGGAATACGAAGTTTTCCAACATGTCTAAGTATGCGACTGATGAGACCGTCTTTTCTGTAAAAAAGAAAGGCCCGATGACTCGGTCGCGCATTAGTCCACACCACGCATTAACCTTTGGGAGAATCCCTTTGTGCCTCGCGGTATTCATGGGGGTTTCCAGATTCCCATATGCGCACATTATGGCGATTAACAATGCCAGAAAGTTGTCAAAATCAAAAGAGAGAAAAATGCAATTTATAAACAGACGATATTTAGAAAAGTACAGATATTTAGGCTGGAAAATGAAATTATCTGAAATTAACCACACGCGCAGACGATATTTACAAAAGTAAAGACATTCAAACCTGAAAAGGAAAATATATAAGTTATTCCATCAATGCATGTCATAAGTTTGTTTATATCTTCATTATTTTATGAGTTATTAAACATCAAAATGGGTCCGGGACTTTATAAGCACCCTGTATTTCTACAGTTGTGAGAAAGCCGCTCGATCTGCACACCAGTCTAAAGCAGCTAAAAATTTCAGTTTCAGAGAGAACAGTTTGTGCCAGGCTTTAACAAAGGCTACGAGCGCATCGAGGATAGCAGAACTAGTTTTTCCAGCTCCGCCCAAATTTAACGGAAAATGTTCTGTGTCCAAGGGTCATTTGCCCGCCTTTCCCTACCATCAACCTCCGCAGAGGACCAGACATTCCAAAGCATTTTAAGTGACTCCGTGCGAAGGCAGAAACATCTATGCAATCTCAGAGATTCAAATCCACATTAAACGCTGTGCCAGCCAACCTCCCTTCAACTATGCTGATCAGAGAGCCAAAAAATGCCTAGATTTGTATTAATAAATTAAAACGATGAATGCAAAGCTTACAAATAAGTGAAACACATTTTAAAATAATTTTCAATGCAGAAATGCTTAATGGTTAGATATTTTATAAAATAACATGTTATTCTCATAAGTAGAATCTACTACATTAAAAAAACATTCAGGGGGGCACCCTCGATTTGATGTTTTGTTTCGAACTTTTAAATTTAATCGAATTTTTTAAATCAATGTTTCAGTATGTAATGATACTTCTAATTATATCAGTTCTTATCTACTTAAATTTAGGATGATTAGAAGATAAGAAATCAAGACAAATATATGTATTATAAAAATTTTTAATTACCAAAAACTACATTTAAATAACTTTCTAGTTTAATAATGGAATCGCTAGCGAATAAGTTTTGAATTTATTTAAACATTTTGTAGTAACATTAAGTTAATTCTAGGCCGGAGAGATGAAAAATTAGAAAACGCCTTCGCCGGGAATCGACCCATGGACCTCTTAAATACCGGCCCAGCGTGCAGAACCACTACACCACGAAGGCACGCTAAGGAAGGCGGAGAAATACCTTATATACTCCCCCATTTAAAGGGCGACTGGGGTTTTCAGGAAACACAATCGCCAAATCTTGGGTGTGGAGAAACCTGATCCAACACCCTTTTAGTTCGGGCGCCATTGTAGAGACATTAGAATTTTTTAAAAGCCGAAGAGAGGAAACATGAGAAATCGCCTTCGCCGGGAATCGAAGCTCGGGCCTCTGGAATACCAGCCCAGCATACAGAACCACTACACCACGAAGGCACACTATTAAAGCGGGAGAAATACCTTATAATTTGACTCTAGTTTCCCGGCATTCAAGACGTTTCTTAAAAAGATCAAGTCTCATACGTCAAAAACAAAAATGTAATCGAAGTATTTAGAATGTACCCCTATATAAAACTATATAAAATGTGCATAATTAGTATCAGGAGAAAAATAGAAGCAATGAAAATAGTTTCATAGAAATCATAATTACAATGTTTATTTTATGTGACTTCTTTTGTGGATGGATGATAACACCATGCCACATCATGCTCAACTCTTGGGCAGTTTCCTTTCGACGAAGGAAACCTTCGAATGGATTGGCCAGCGTGTTCCTCAGGTATGAAACAGGTGGGAAATTCTGGTGAGAAAAGCTGCTAATCGCTTATTAGCCCAGAAAAAGATTAGAAGTTGAAAAGCTCTCTTCTACAGAGAATACTCCCAGTCCCTCATTAATTCCTTGCCTCATAGATGTGCGATGCGGTGTAGTGGCCGAAACCGCTACGCAAGCCCTGGGTTGGAATGAACTTCAAACTCAAGTTTTAACAATAACATGAATCTTAATAAGATAAAAATCTTAACAGTTGTATATCTTGACAATATGGACTTGGATATATTTAGTACCGTAATTATTTTATTACAGGAAAAATGCTCTAAGGCATTATACACGAGGTATGATCGTTCTTAGCAAGCCAACATGCCCATAGCTCTACACAAGAAAGATTTCCTCTCTTCTAAGGTAACCGCCTTATATATCTCCCTGTGTTTACTTGCGCTGAACTCCCTGGTGGGGGGAAGATTCTTTCACTCATACATAACAAAGTGTCCATCTCGTGATTCGGATGAAAAGACTTCTTTTACATCTTTGTCCGCTGGAGTGACCCACGAGGCTGCAACCGGAATCATTAACAAATGCAACGGCTTTCACCATTGATATGAAAACTATTGCTCTCTGAAATCACTCTCCTAGACAAAGAACCTTCATGCCACCTTATCATAACGACATTACTTTTGGTCAGGGGAACTATAGCCTTTATTGTCATTTGTATCCGAGAAATCATATTTTGGCCTTGTTTGTATAATATGCAGAAATTTATTCAGTCAGCCTTCGATAGAATTCAAGTTAGTTTGAATTTAAATAGCGAACAGACTTGCAGCTACTGTATCAAATACTCTGAAGCAATCTCTGGAAAGAGATTGTCACAGTACAGGGCCGTCGCGTGGGTATTAGGGGCCCTTGTTCAAATTGAAATTTTGCCCCCCATAATATTAAAACACGTGTTATTGTTTTTATTATTTCACAAATTTTAAAAACAAAACAATGATAAAACATTTTTAAATATAAAAGTTATGAAATATATTCAAATATTGATTCTCCTAGCTTTAGCAGCTACAAATACATGTCCTCGCTAGCAATATGAGTTTGATTTGATTCGAAACATTGCATACTGCAATTAGATTTATCTTACTCTTTGTTTATTTTTAATATCATTCGAGTTAAAAGTATAATAAAGGGTGATAAAAGAAATCGAAGCCGTGTTTGTAAACAAAAATGTGTAAGGAACAAATTTATGAAACTGGTTGCGAAGGAAATTGAGAATAATAACAAAGCAATTCCCATCGAGTGAACTAAAACTAAAATGTCGAATTAGGGGGAGCGAGCGCGGAAGACTTAGATTCCAGATCGGAAGAGGAGGAAGACATAAAAAGGGAAAGTGTTGTGAATAATGAGGTTTCGGGAGAAGGGAAGTTAACAAGTAATACGGAGAAGACCATTGAAATTCCATTGAAATTTGTCCTTTGTTTGATGCTAAAGAATAAAAATCTGTATATAATAATGAAATAAAAATATTAACTTTGTGCTATTATGACTTACAATAATTTTGAGAATTTGTGTTTAATTTACAATATCCCATATTAGATCTGTATAAGAAGCAGCATGAAAAACGTTAAACACAATATAATGCAAAGCGCAAATGAAGAACGATGCTAAACCGGAGATCGTACTCGGAATTCATGCTGAGCTAACATTTAACAGCAATAACTGAGGCCTTACATAGGTTTCATCCGTCCGCCGAGATATTTCTAGTAATTTCTGTTTCTCGAAATTACTGGAAGGCAATATGAGGGTCGAATTACGGTTACAGCTAACATAGTGGTGAATTACTTTTATTCAATTACAAATTCTATTAAAATGATGCAGATACAGGACCGAAATCTCGTCAAATTTGTCGACAAAAATTAGTCGCCAAAGCCGTCGGCAACTTGGATATATCTCGCTATATTACCGAGATGACCGTTTACTCAATGTTAAATGGACCTTGCCCCTGTATTATTACTTTTCCTGCATAGCTTTTCTCTCTAGATTTTTCATGTTACATTATGCAGAAAATAGAACAATTTAACGTATAATTGCACTAAAATCATTTATATAGAGATATGTACAAAATTCATTGCAGTATTATAGAAACAAAAGTACAAGTGGTGATAATGAAAAGTATGGTATCATTTACATATATAACTGAATAAGTGCTTGAATTCTTAAGATCTAGACATATTGATCACACTGTAGGAATGCTATACAAATTTTCCGAGCGTTCTTTAAATGAAATATGCAATAGAAATATCGAATTTAGTAAGAGTTGTATGGTCATTAAGTATTTTTGAAGCGGAAGACGTAAAAAATGTGCAATGCTCTCGAATCCTGGACCTCTCGAATATGTGTCCAGTATGCTTCCAGTTCTACCCCGAAAGCGTGTGAAATGAGGAAGAAAATACCTTGTACCGTAATCAGTAAAAATACATAAAAATAACTCAGAAAGACTTGGTGAAATCATTCCTATTTCTGTTTACCCCCTTCAACTTGTCGCTCTTTATTTTGATTCCCTGCGAAATTATAAGTATTCCCAGTCTATCTCTGGTTAACAAGGAAGTACATAATTAACTTTGAACATCATTTTCAAAATACTTCCCTTGAGTAGCAATCTCGCGACCGGAAACGAAAGACTATTTTGGCAGCAGCGTGCTGCATGTTCAGTTAGGACGTACAGATTAACACTAGTACGAGGTAGTTACGCTGCTTGAAGTCCAACAATGACTGCTGTGTGGTTGATCATTCGCCAACGATCTATATGCAGAAGCTTCTAAGTCTGTTGCAGATTTCAGGATTGATACTCGAGGAATTTCTTCCAGATGGCTGGAGGTCTTGAAGGAACACGTTTCGCCGCAGTAAGCTTGCTGAAGTGCAATAAGTATTTCGTGGCGGAGGTTAACCCGGATCTTGACTTTGGCTTCTGTTGTTCCACCCTTCTATCCAAGATGCAATCGCAGACTATTACATACACATGATCACAAAAAACCACTATAACTACTTCCATTTTTAAGCCAGCGATGTCTCTTTGCATAATCTTTACGCAATGATCGGGTATCTTTAGGTGTTTCATTTTCAGTTGCAATGTGGATACAAATAGTCGATCTTACCTCTTCACTTATAATTATGATTCAATAAATGTAACACGTTTTGTTTATATTCTATAGGTAACTGATAAATTAGAAAATATTGCTGTTTTAAAAAACAGAATCAAAAACTCTTAGCATGTTTATTCCGTATATATACGCGTATATGTTTCCATATACGTATAAATTAAAAGGAATTGGTATTCTTTGCATTTAATAAATCTAACGTGACTCTCTTTCAACTTCCAACTTCAATAATGCTCCCCGTCACTTTGGCTCTTATCTGTAAGGAACCTTTTATCGCGGCTGTGTGCGTGATGAAAAAAAATTAAACTTTCCCACCCGTGTTTCACCATTACTAATGTTCTTCTTTCATTACTTCTCTGTCTTGTCGAGTGTCAGAGGAGGAATTTTTCTTCTGAAAAATTCTCTCTCCCTTAATATTCTCACCCTGAATCAAAAGGGAATTTCACATTAATGAGACACAGGAGAATAGGAAGCAAAAAAATTATAATGGCAGTTAATAATTTAACCCTCGTTCTAAATAATAAACGCAATGAGTGCCCCGTCCCCCAATAATCGATTTACTCCGGAGGACCCATTATAGACAAAGACTGCAATATATATCCTTCGTGAATAACGCTCCGGTGATTTCGGCCACCCCATTTTTACATACTCTTTAGAGCACAGAGTACAAAAGGTGTAAGTGCTGAATATTATGCTCATGACAAATGTCCTCGTTTCTTGGACCACTTTAATACTTTCTGCTCCCGTTTTGCATTTTCTTTGCAAACACAGAGAGGTGTTCGGTTTAACGATTTTTGGGTCTCATTACAAATACGTGGAGTTTTCAAAATTTCAGTTACCGGTTTTTTCGCTGTTTAACACTGTTGTATAATATACATCATTTCTTTAGACATACATATACCATTTAATTAGGATTTCGCTTTAAAAATTTCAGCTGTAACAATAAAAGCTGAAATAATTGTAATTAAACAGGTCTGTAAAAACATAATATTTAAGTTCAGCATCGTTTGAGGTTACAGCGAAACTGCAATATAATCCTAGTATGCAAATTTCATATTGCCAATTGAAATAATTTTAAGCGAAGCATATCAAAAAGCTCACTGGTTTAAATGTTAATCTTCCAGAAAATAATGGTCCGCAGACTGCCGAATTTAGGTTTTAAAAGAACTTTACTAAACAGATTTTTAAAAACAAATGACAATGAAACTTATTCAAATGACAGAAATGAAATGTATTTGCTAAGCGATTATTTAACTGTAAATGAAAGCCCTCATGTGGGGATATAATTTTTTGTTGTTGCTTATGCTTACTTTTCGGATGTAGTCAGCCCAAGCCAAAGAAATTCCTCGGGGCAAGGAGCGCTAGATTACGCCTGCCGTTGGCAACAACCTTGAGAACCACTCAGGTGACAGTGCGATTTAGCCCCCGCACTATATATTTACAAACATCCATGCCTTCTCCGAGATTCGAACACGGGCACATCGGCACGGCTGTCAGCGACTCTTACCACTGTACATATTGGTGTTACCGGGAATGAGAGGGCCTATTGCTACCTAAAGAGGCAGCCCTGGGAGAGGGGATATTTATGACGCTTTTAATGATTCCAGAAGAATTACCTTGAGAAAAATGAAAGCAAGTATAACTAAGAAGTGGGCTCGGGAATGGAATGGCTCATTTAATAATATAGATACTATTCAAGTAATCACGGATCATGGTAGATTCCCGACCAAATTAAAACGTTTTAATCTCCAGGGCAATGATCAATGCTTGGCTTGCGGAAAGTACGGAAATGCAGCTCTTTTTATGGAAAAATGTAAATTGACCGAGAGTGTGAGGACGGATTTGCAAAAATAAATGAACAGAATGTAATTTAAAAAAAAAAACAAAATTCTTGAATAGCTATGCAACAGAAATTATGAGCATTGTGAACGAAAACAAGACTATCATAGGAATAGGACGTTAAATATTTTAGTTTTTCTTTTGTTTACGAGTTTATTTGTTGGGTGTGTGAATTATGTGTCGTCTTACTATTTTTAGTTTTCTAACCGATCATGCTTATGATTTTGCTTATTTTGTAGTGTGTGATTGATGATGATGCTTATGATTTGCTTATTTTGTAGTGTAGAGAGACCAAGCCTGTAATGTATTTTTAAAGATACAGAATCTGTTTTAATCTCTTTGATCTGTAGTTTACTCTTTTGGTTTTATCTTTTAACTGGTTTTTTTTTTTTTTTTTTTTTTTTTTTTTTTTTTTTTTTTTTTTTAAAGAATGTATTGACTAATTGTTCAGCTGCTGAAAATTTCAAGCTGTAATGTCAATAATATAGTTGATTAAAATGATGGAAAGCATGAAAAGACAATGAGAAATAAACATAAATTTGGAAAACGTTATATGCTTCGTTTGGCCATTAAAATTGTTACACCATGTTGGCGGCATATGGCACACCTCAAATTTGCATGAAAAATATTAAATATGCAGGTATGAATTACGCCATCTCTGTTGTGTATAAATGGGAAACTTCATACCCAACGGGTTTCGCATCTGAAAATATTATTTGAACTCTGATTGTTTGTCAAGAGGTCGTGTTATGCCTAGTGTAAGAAAAAGGAACTCCTACCAACACATATCAGAATTTGAGTGCGGCAAGAATCGGCTCGAATTCCGGCGAAGGCTTGCATGCTTGGAAATATATCGTTATTGCAGGTTATAGTTCCGTGACATATATATTCGTGTTGTTCGGGATTCCATGACTGTAAGACGAATATTCAACCAATGGGTCTAGGAAGGCCATACTGCCCACCATGCGTAATTTCAGCTGCTCCGGTGCACTAACACTCGAGAGAAAGGACACGTTGCTCTCTCGAATTTGCGGAATTTCACAGTCATGTAACGTAAACTGAGTCAGAAACTTAACTCGTGCACAGGACGTCATATATCGGCTCGGACAGTGCGACAACGTCTGAAACACCTTGGTCTGTTAGCACGGCGGCTATTGTTTCGGCTTCTCTTGCCCCTGCATCAGACACAAGAGCACATACAGTGGTGCGACGAACGATGACGCTAGGCACAGCAATGGCACCACGCAGTCCTTTTACAAGAAGCCCGATTCTGCGCATAGCGTCATGATGCACACATCCGTGTGGAGGCACGGAGGCGAAAGAACCGTTGAATCGCTTACATTCGTCGCTGTCATATGGACCGAGCACCTGATGTACTGATATGGGGTGCCATTAGCCTGTAATGTGGACACTCTCTAACCTTTCCGAAGTATTAACGCTCGTGACTGTGACCTGTCTTCGACACCTCGTGACGCCATTTATTAACAAGAAAATGCAAGCCCACGATTTGCTTGCGATATTCTGGGTGTTCGACTGCTGCCCTGGCCAGCATATTCTCACCAATCTCGTAGACCCTTAAGAACATCTGATCATGGGTTGCCGAGAGACTGATGCACTGCCATTTGCCAGCCGCTACGATTGATGAACTCTGACACAGATTTGAAGCCCTATGGAATATCTGTAATCCATATCTGTAATCCGACGCTCAGGCTTGATATCACTATCGATGATTCCGTACCGAAGGACCTGGTTCTAATCCTGGGCGAAGGAATGGATGTTTGGAAATGTATAGTGCAGACCATCTGTGCAGACCGCACAGATGCGGCATGAGGAGACTCTAAATATATCCTCTCGATAGTCCTTTTTAGAAGTTGAGGTAGCGGAGACCATTCCATTCCATTGACGGAAGACGCGAGCACTGTACCTTTACCATAGGGTGAATCAGTTCAGCACCGCGCCCCCCAAGATCTAGATAGTGATAGTGATAGTGACGGAGGACGTGGCCACCACCCCTTTACTATTAAGTTAATTAGCATATAGGGCCACGTCCGCCCTTATACAGAGTAAAGCCAGAGAGGCCACATGGGAGGCCTCTCTTGTGCAAACAAGGCGCCCAAACCCAACGCCTGGACCATCCGGTTGGCAGTTCCGCGAACCAAATGCCACCGGGTAGACACCCGTCCAAAGTGCCCGGGTCCAGTGATTTTGAATCTTCAAGAATAGCATTGTACATGGCTAAACAAGGGCAGATATACAATAGTAGTTATTTACATGCTTCTGTTAATACATATTTGCTGACATGCAATCCAACACTGTTACATATATATACTTTCTAAATACCTACATGATATTACCTTAATTTGCTTTGGAATAATAAGACAGAGCTAGTATATACACATAGCACAATAAAAATAAAAATAAAAAATAAAATAATAATAATAATAATAATAATAATAATAATAATAATAACATACATTAGGACACGCTTGCCCACACTATATACACACATCGCAGACATACGTAGATTACTTATGCTTGAATGATACTGATTTACATTGAAATTTGCTGACATACTGACCAGTTATATTTACACATGGCATAAGTCTGGACCCATGTCCATTAGCTTATCAATTATATGAGTAAATTTGTTGGTCTGGTGTCGCTGCTTGACCATAAATCTGTTGAATGCCTCCCTGTTCGTCTGCGGGAACGGAATGTGCATTCCCTCCGTGAGAGGACATTCATGAACGTAGTGTTCTGCTGTGCCCAGATCGCCGCAGCAGCACTGATCCGAATTGGAGATTCCAAATCTCTCAAAATATACTAGAAAGGGCCCATGCCCTGTGATGTAATACATCATTTGTGGCCGTGCAACCAGTAGTTCCCTATCTACTTTAGGCAGAAATGTATGCGCTCGGCGGCCTGTGTCTTCGTTGTCCCACGCAGCCTGCCAGAGTGCTAGAGCTGTGGCGCGCAGATTCCGTTTTAAATGAGAAACCGGCAATGGGATTTGTACTGGGACTGCTTCGACGTTATGGGCTGCTTCTTTTGCAAGCCGATCTGCAGTCTCATTACCATGATTCCCGATATGGGCTTTCGTCCATTCTAGATTAATTTTTAATTCTTTATGAGCACGTAAGTATTCCTGAATAGCTGCTATTATTGGAGAACTGTGGGTGGGGTTAAGGATGGCGCATAACGTAGACAGGCTGTCTGTTATTATGTAACTATTGTATAGCCTCTGCTGAATTATCGCTTGCAGTGCATAGCTTATAGCTGTGGCCTCGCTTTGAAAGACACTATTGTGCGCTTCCAGATGCCCCTTCCATTGGCTTACTATTCTACCCTCTTTAAGTGCTGCATATGCACAGCCTACACCGTCGTCTATTTTAGATCCATCCGTATAATAGGTAACATCTATGTTCGTGGATCTTGTGGTCTGCTTTAGGTTGACATTAACACCCCGTCCTTGCAAAGACGGGTGCCTGTTAAGGCTGATGACTGCTCTTTCGAGGTTATCTGCAGTAAACACCTCTTCTCCAAATTGCGCTGTTTGGCCGAGTTGCTTGACTATTTGGTACGTAGCTTCCTTCTCGACACTAATGGACAAGGGTAGTATGCCAGGCAGGACTGCCAGTGCATTGGTCGGGGAAGTTCTAAATGCTCTCGTGATATTTAATAAAAAAGGCCGTTGGATGCTTTGCAAATGCTTTACTTTTCTGCCCTGCATCGGTAAGGCCCAGACAGCTGCTCCATACGTCACGATCTTCTCAGTGACGGTGTTATAGAGGATCTTGAGGATATGGGGGTTGAGACCCCAGCGATATCCTTTCATCATCTTGAGCTGCTGAGCGATGCTTGCTGTGCGCTGTTTTAGAGAGAGCACATGCGCTATCCAATTCAGTTTGTCATCAAATATTATTCCCAAGTATTTGAGTTCTCGCTTGATTGCAAGTCGTTTCCCATTGAGCGTGATGCGTGGTTGTCGCGTTAGGGAGCCTCGTTTTTTTTTTTGGAATCAATAAAACTTGGGATTTTTCTTCGGCAATCTTCAACTTCAGCGTTGCACATCGCTCCTGAAAGAGGTCGCAGGATTCTTGGCAGTTTCTCTGCAATTGCAATTGCTCTCTAGTGGGGCCTTGTACTATTAGTGCCGTGTCATCGGCATATGCAACTATTTTCGTGTGACTTGGCCACGGCTGTGTAAGTATACTATTGTACATTAAGTTCCATAGGAAGGGTCCCGCGCAGGAACCCTGCGGACATCCCCTTGTTTTATTATTTTGTAGTATGCCACTATTATGCTGCAGAATTAGTTTTCGTTCTGCGAGATAGTTCTCCAGTGTCCGATAGATATTCCGTGGACAGCGTGAGTTCCTTAGTGCCCGTAGGATTGCCGGCCACCACAACGTGTCAAAGGCACTTTTGAGATCGACTGAGATGAACGCGGTGTGATGACCGGACAATCTGTTTTAGCAGCCAAAGAGGCCACACGAGAGTCGCGCACAGAGAGACCAAGCCCAACGCCGGATCCACCCAGGGCAGTTCAACGAACCAAAGGCCCATAGGGGACCCACACCCCGTCGCCCAGGCGTCAGATTTATAAAAGAAATATTTACATGGCCAAACAGGGGCATAGAGAGATACAATTAAACATTAATAATATATCAAGGATTGTACAAATTTAACAATAAGAGGTAAAGTTTACAAGATTACAAGATAAAGCACGTTACAGGAAAATGAGTACAGAACACAGAAGGCGTGTTATAAGTTAAGGGCATCACGATAAGACAGAATAGGCCTATTAATGGTTAATGACATCACAATAATACTAAATCTGAATCAAAATTAAATATATTAAATAGGCCAGAGATTAGTATTAATGTTTATTTAAACATTAATACTAATCGAAAATATGGCAGCGTGTTTTAATTTTATATTCTTTAATATTCATTTTTTCCATTTTTAAATTATATCTTTTAGTTTTAATCAAATAAATAATATTTTATTTTCCATCAGTTTACCAAGATTTTAAAACAGATATATGTATAAAATATTTTCATAACGGAAATTTCTTTGTTTATATTTTTCATTTCTCTATGACATGTGTGCAAAATTAAGAGAATCTGCACATTATGTCGAATTTCTGAAAACTAATGGAAAGGTTTTAATGAAATGTAGTATGGCTATACATATATAAAAGAAAGAGACGCGCCATTCAAGAAGCATTTTATGTACGCATGATTATCAGCAAACCTCATAGTGTAGAGATATCCAAAATCCAGGTTGTGATATCGAACTGAAATGAGTCTATAAAAAAGGGGATATGGTACCTTCTCAAAGCCACACAAGTAGCGCAGTGTGACGGCATACTGGACAGAAGGCATTTGAGGAGTCCCTGTGGCAATCGATCCCACTTCCTGCACCACCACAGTTTTCAGCTCTGGGGATGGCAATATGAAATTGTCCTCCGAGAACATCCCAGACAGGCTCCATTAAGTTCAAAATCTGGTTGGCCAATCCGTGCGGTTAATATCCTCACTGTACAAGTAATGTCAATCAGCTGAGCCCTAATGTGGACGAGCGGTGTCGTCGATTTACTGAAATTCAGAAGCAATTGCCACCTTGTTGAGCATAGGGCTCTAAGATTCTCCTGTCTTTGGAAAAGCTCCACCAGGAGGCTTTTTTAAAGACATTCAGCGTGTATGGCTATCCTATGTAATGACTGCTCAAACCATTTCACTTTCCCGACCGCAATGATTTTTTTACCTGATGAGGTAGGGATGGTATCGTGTTATAGGCTGTCTCCAATTATAGGTACACCCGAATTCAGTGTTCAAACTGAATCTCGACTACAATTACAATACAATATATAGTTGTGCGAAAAACCAACATAATTTCACTCTTCCTAAAACCTTTATATATTACCACTTTCAAAGTACTTAAGTTAGTGTCCTCTAAATGGGGGCCCGTAGGCCGCTTGCAGGCCCTGAAGCAATTTTATTGCTCCCACCAATGCATTTCATTTATTTGTTTGTTTTAATACAATGCTTATGGATTTCGGTATATAATAAATTCATTGGCCTTTGGTTTACCATATGGTGTGCATCAAGGAAACGGAAAAGCGCCAGCAAATATCTTAGAAGTCACTACATTCCAGCTGATTTAGAAGCTAGCGCTAGCCAAAAGTACAACCAAAAGTACTAGGGCATTTCGAAAAGTAAAGATACAATGGCTCGCATTCCTTAAAAAAAGCATTTATTTAGAAAACGCCAGTTACATCAGAACAGTATGGTATTTATTATTTTCCGACATAATTACCCCCGTTATCCAAACATTTGTTAAGTCGGTGCACAAGCTTTTGTATCCCACAGTCATAGATGGTTGCCGCTTGTTGGAACCCAGCGCGCACACAATTTCTTGTACCCTAACTTGACAGTCACAACTTCATAAAAAGTTGTCATTGACACTTCCGGTATGATCTGATGCAATTCTTTCAATTTGACGGCTATTCGCACGAATTGCTTCCTCTATTCTCTGAAGAAGGGAATCAGAGATCACAGATGAACGACCTGTTCTTTGTTCGTCATGAACATCGGTCCTACCTTCAGAGAAATGACGACACCATTTCGTTACATTTTGTCGATTCATAATGTTCCCATAAACAGAAACAATTTCTTTGTGAATATCCGCTGGTCGCTGACCTTTTGCTTGAAGAAAACGTATGACGGAGCGCACTTCGCATTTGGTGGGATTCTGAATCGGCGCAGCCAGTTTAAACACGACCTACTCCAACCAGAACTATCCTATGAAAAATCCACAAAAGAAGCAAAGGGCATTCATTACGCATTGCGTCTCAAGAAATAACAGTTTAAAATATAAACAAAATTAGAAACATATGGATTATGTTAATATGCCCAACAGTGATTAAATGAAAAAGTAAAACAATGAATAGATTTTACGATCTCAGTTAAACGCATGACTAGGCTAAGGTCGGACATCAGTAATATCAATAAATGTTTTCACCAGCCCATAGGTAGAACTTTTATGTTATTCTGATGTGTCCGCTTCCCCACCCCTCAATCAATTGATAGTTTTACTTTCTTTGAGTCAGTCGCTAACTGGTAAGCTGGATGTAGAGCTATGCCATTCATATTGCTGAATGGATAGAGACGAATTCAAGGTACAGCTTGTGAAACCTGTTATTTGTGGCTGTTATTAGATCTACGTTACATCAATTCCAATCACTTGAAACTATGCCAAACGTTTAAGTGTTACTTTCATATGAAAACTCATCTTATTGAATTAAAGTTGTAAACCAAGTTATAATTGTGATTTTAATTTAAAGTGTAAATTGCAGCCAATATCTTTAACCAAAGGCAGATAAAAGGGATAGAAGAAAGATTTTCATGATAAAAGGGGAAATACGTACTTTTGAGCCGTTGTGCGGAATAAATTGTGTGTTTTGTCTGTAACAAGGGAACATCAGTTCCAAAAGACATGAAAACAAAACTATTAAATTTGTAAGCAGTTTTGGGGTGTACAGAGGTACAAAATTAGTAGAAACAGCTGCCACTCCTGGCAGCTAAAACGGCCCTTACCCGGTTAGGCATGGTGTCAAACTGGACGTGGATGACAGAAACGGTCAACGCATTATATGCTGCTTCAAATCTATGGCACACTTCATCAACTGTATTGGCTGGAGAGGGGTGGCGAGCCACACTCTCAGCGACCCATGACCATATGTTTCCAATGGGTGACAGATCTGGAGATCCTGTAGACCAAGGCAGCAATCGAAAATCCCGTGTAACGAGGAAGGTCAGAACACGATGTGCAACATGTGGTCTTGCATTATCTTGTTGGAAGATTTGTAATTCGGCGCAGCAGATTTGAAACCTCTCTCTGTGCTGCATTGCCAAGGGAAGCTGAAACAATGGTCTTCGTGCTGATAATCCATGCTGCTGCAAAAGTCTACGCACCGTACGTGCGCATACTGGGAATGCTGCAAACATGCTCCTTCCCCGACTTGCACTTCCCCATCCGTGATGTGGTTCCGTGATGTGGTTTTGCAGGGATGACCTCACGATACGTTTGTCCTCTCGGGCGTTAGTCGTGGAAGGGCGTTGAGATCCTGCATGCTATTCAGTATGACCCTCAGCAACCATATTCGTATGTTAATGATTGGATATTGATCAGTGCCACGGGCGATATCACGGAACGATAACCCAGACTCTCGATAGACAACGATCCTTCCTCTAATGAATTACAATACTTCCTGGTAAGCATTTCTTCTTATTATTCGATGCATAACACGATATTCTGAGCAAATTCTTATCTTACAAACTGCTTTCCGAATGAGAAGTCCATTAGAGAACTTTTGTTTTATGCAGTGTTTCAAATTTCGTTTCTCCCTCCTTCCTCGTCTAAATGCGTTGAAATGCTAAACATATGCATATTCCTCCCTCTTCTTCCTTTCATGTGATTTTTACGTTTGACAGATCATTCTTGCTTGGTACTGCATTTAATGGAGAGCAGTGTAATAAGATACTTTAACATAAAATCGAAAATTTCTCAGATTATATATTGCACTTAAAGGGGCGTTTTTTTAACGTTTTACGAGTTAGTTACCTTTATTTATTAAATATCATTTTCTTCGCACTTAAACTACATGAAATTGAATTTAACAGCAATGTCACAAAATATTTAAAAACAGCATATCTTTAGAAATTCCAATAGAGAGTCTCGCCAGCTGGAAATAAAAATGTTTCTCTCCCTACAATGTTGATACTGCTCGTTTTGAAATCGTTGAATTTATTGATTAAATATTCGTTAAAATTTTAGAAAATGTAAAGTGGATAATAAAACAAATTCGAAATTCGGGCGTCCAGGTATCCATGTTCGGGTGGTTTGGCTTGGTTTGGTTTATTTAATTACGGCAAAGCACACTAGGGCTATCTGCCTAAGGGAAGGGATGCCTTCGTGGAGGACTTTCTAAGGGGAGCTGGCTTGTATACAAGTTACACATGGGGAAAGCCATGAAAACGCCCATGCAGCTAGCCCGTTCGCGGGATTCGAACCTCGGAGCGAACTACCAGTGGTCAGCAAGTTTACCGCTGAGCCGCTGGTGAACCTGTGGACTAGAGATAAAATTAAGAAATATAATAAAAAAAATTCAAAATACGTTCAGCATTTTAAAACATTTTAAGATACATATCTGGCTAACCTTTATTCGTACTTACCAAGAGATAAGTTAATAATAATCGCATTATCTGGAAGTCAAATCAATAATCGCATTATCTAGAAGTGAATTTATGTGAACAGTTCTTTTCACGGGTGAACAGACCTAATAAAAGGCTCTATAGAGCAATGCTAATCTACAATCCATTATGAAGATAGTTTCCAGTATTTTTTTTGCAGGGCTACAAACATTATCACACTCAAAGTGATATTGCTGTTGAACTAAATTTTATGGTTTAAGTGCGAAGAACATGATATTTCATAAATAAAAGTAACACACAACATGTTAAAAAACGCCCTTTTGGGCGTAATGTAAAGTCTGAAAGCTTTCAAGTTCTTTATTTTTTGTTATGTATATTTTCCCTTTTTTTTTTGGATTTTTTTAAATTAATTTTATGCAATTTAAATTGTGCCTAGTTTTGAACTGAAGAGCAACATGCTCTCTTCTGTATAGCTAAGTAATTTTCAAAGAAAGCTGTAAAATCATACTTAGCTTCGACATTATTATTAACTCAATTCCTTTTGCAACTTTTTAGGTACACCTAATTTTCAAAATTAAAAAACAGTTCTTAGGATAGATTTCATTATCCTGTGATACCGTCATTATATTAGTTTCCTTTGGCTACATGAGTTAAATTCTCTGAAATTCAATACGAATGCTAAAATGACTCGGTGTACATCCCTCATGTGAAAAAAATACACACAGAGGTCTGACTTTTGATAAATTATGACGCCAATACAGTTCAAAAGAATGTAGCTTGGTACATGAAGTAATTCTCTGAACCGCGATCAATTTGTCAAAGAACTAGAATTCCCATCTACGTAAGTTAGAACTCAATTTTTCATACACTTTTAAAAGCCTTGTACTGAAGAACGCGAACCTCCGATGATACCACCAGGAAACTGCTTTTATATTGATTTCTGCAGACTCATCAATTTTCGAACAAGTTTGCCGCTAAAAGTGGCATTCATCGATATTTTAATCGGGGACTCGGTATCGATTTAGACAGGATGTGTATCGTTTTCCTTTAGTGGATTTTCTTGAAATGAAAGAGAGTACAAACGTTAACCTTTGCACGAAAGAGAATAATAGTTATTATTTTCATTATTGCTATTATAAACATGATGTTGCGTAACACGTGAAATGAATCTCGCGAATCATCGGTTCTCATTAATAATACATTTAAACTAGTTCACGACTTGCTGTGTTGTATCATTAACGTTCGTACACCGTTTCGATAGAAACAATTGTGTTAGAGGTTGCATTGTTATAGATACTTAAAAGTTACATCATTTATCGGATTCAAGCAAACCACACTCGTATTGTGTGAACAAAGAATATTTTTTGTATGCCCTTCATTGCTGCATTAAGTTTATTATAATTATTTTTTTTTAATCCGAAAGATTTCGCATTTTATATTACTCCTAACGAGCGTTTTTCTTATTTGCAGACACATACACGTTTCGAGACCATTTGGACTAACTCTGCATTGAGATAAAAATATTTAAAAACAGAATATCTTTAAAATTTCCGATAGACAATCTCGCTAGCTGGAGATAAAAATGTTTTATTCCGTACAGTATCGTCACTGCCACTGCTCTCCTTGAAATCTTTTAGCTTGTTAATAAAAATTCGTTAACATTCCGCAAAATAGGAAACAGATAATAAAAGCAAATTCGGAACTCACAAAATTCTGGCTTCCATGTGCCCATGTTCGGGCGGAGGACAACGTTATTAAAAATTGGATGGCTGAAGCTATCGTTGTATAAGGTATTTCTCCCACTTTCCTAGTGTGACTTCGTGGTGTAGTGGTTCTGCACGCTGGGCGGTATTCCAGAGGTCAGAGGTCCAGAGGTTTTCTCAAAATGCGAGAAATATACACACATTCATATAGATACTTCATTATTTAATTTCTTTAAAAGGCGATACAGGGCGATAATATTTAGCGGCAACAATTTCAAAAGTGATCGGACATTAAAAGTGATTCAACGCAAAATGCCATTTTGAGACTATTAACCCTTCTGGGCTAATAAGGGGAATTCTATGATTGTGCGTTTTTCGGCGGGGAAAATATAAAAATGTAAGCAGTAAAAAGTTAAACATCAGTAAAATTTCCCCAGTAACATTTCAGGGATATTTATTTACCCATGAATGCTAAGTAACTCAATAGGCGGATTTTATTCAGGATTCAGCTCCAGGCTTTATGACTGAAATTGTGGTTAATATTGCTTCCATGGTTTTTTCTCTATGTAATATAAATGTAAAAATAGTCTCTTTTGCATCAATTCCCAGCCATTTCTTATCAAAGCCTCATTGGAGGCATACCACGCAATATAGAACGTTAAATGTTAGGAAGTTCCATATTTTGTGAAAAGAGAAATACTAATGTAAAAGATGTAAGTGCTGTAAGGTATTTCTCCCGCCTTCTTAGCGAGCCTTCGTAGTGTAGTGGTCTGCACACTCAGCGCGTAATTGAGAGGTCTGTGGTTCGATTCCCGGCGAAGGCGTTGCTATATTTTCATGGCTCCTGCTTCCAATTAGCCTAATGTCTCTCTACAGTGGCGCCCGAACTAAAAGCGTGTTATTTGATGATTCTCCTCACCCAGGATTTGGCGATTGGGTTGCCTAAAAATGGGGGAGCTATATGGTTATAAAGTTTATAAGTTATTCCTCCCGCCTTCTTAGCGAGCCTTCGGGGTGTAGTGGTCTGCACACTCAACGTGTAATTGAGAGGTCTGCGGTTCGATTCCTAGCGAACGTGTTGCTAATTTTTTATCTTGCCTGCTTCCAAAAAATACCGTTATGTATTAACCCGAACTAAAACGATGTTGTATGATGATTCTCCTCATCAAGGATTTGGCGAATCGGTTCCCTAGAAACCCCAGTCGCCCTTTAAAAGGTAAGGTATGTAAAAGGTAAAGGTAAAGATTAAAAGGTATGTAAGGTATTTCTCTCGTCATCTTAGGAGCCTTCGTGGTGTAGTTGTCTGCACGCTCAGTGCGTAATTGAGAGATCGATTTCTGGCGAAGACGTTGCTAATTTTTCATGAATCCTGCTTCCAATTAAACTAATGTCTCTACAGTGTTATAATAGTATTACAATGCTAGGTAATTTCATTTTCTGGAAAGCAAGAATGTATTTTAAAGAATAATAAAAGATCTGAAGTTTGCGGAATTGCAAGATGGCAGTGTTCAAATTCAATCACAGAAAAGACGATGAAGAAGGGGATTACAATTGTTTGTATCTTTTACACTGATTTAAATTTTAAATAATTTTAATTTATAAACACGGAGTTATTCGAAAAAAATTTAAATTAAAGTATTATGCATTAAGGATTTTTTTTCTGTTTTTGTTTTTTTGTTTTAGGTTGGAGGGGTTACTAACGAGATGATATGTGGGGATCAGCTTTTGCTTTCGACGTACAAAATTCATAACATAACCACAGAAAATTCAGATTATAAGGGAGTCGTTTTGAATAGGGTCAAAGGAGAGTCATTACATTTAACTTAAAGAAAATTACACAGCGAGAATCTGATACAACCTATCAGGTTAAATACTTTGCTTTTACTGAGGTCCTTCTCTGGCTACTTTCCAGAGGGCACCATTGTTGTTACATTTAGTACGACAACTTATGTTAGCAGCAGAGTTTATATGAAAGGATTGGTTACAAGAATATGATTTTTTAAGTAAATGCGAATTTCTGAAAATCTCTTAAATCGTATGTCAAAAGAATGATAAAACTATATCAGTAATGTAATCCCACAATTAATAATAATGTCTACATTGATTTCTAAGTCAAAAAGCCCTGAAATGAATGTAAGAAAGCGTTAAACAGATCAATGATATTGATCAGTAAGACACCTATTCAGTATATTTGATTTTTAATAGCTGAAATATTAAAAGTGTGACGTGTAAAATCCAAAATGTTTTCATATTTGTATGGTAGAAATTTCTCGAATATCTTGAGACTCTCAAATCGATAATTTGGAATCTCCCGGGTACTTCAAGTAAAAATAATCAGAAGAAGAAAAGATAATATAACTTTCATTTACTATAAAGAGTGCTAATTAAAATAAAATTTAAAATATGTTTGAAACGAAAACCAAATTTGAGATTACAGCTTCAATCTTTTGATGGTCGCCAAACTTAGCTCCACCATAATGGATGCAAACGAAAACAGCTCGCATTACAACTTTAAGACTGACCGATATCTTGGATATTTGAGAAGAAGGAAGTGCTTAATGTCGCAAGCGTCGAAGGGTTAAAAAAAGAGAGAGGTGATTTATTCGGAACTTAAAAATGAAACTTAACAAATGAAATATATTAAAGCCTCGAATCTCGTGATTCATAATCTCAAAATAAAATAACAAAGCTTGTTTAAATAACAGTTGATTTTTTATGCGTTTTTGGAAAAACGTTTTCAATTAAAGAATCTCGGAAGAACAGAATATCATTTGAAAAAGAATAATGCATATTGAACACAACGTTAAATTCTCTCTGGAGCGTCCAACAATCAGGGACGCCATGATGCGATATTCGTGATCCAGATCCATTAAAACTGCAACCGTCACGTTCTTTTTAATGAATAGTTCTACTGGATAGCAGTGAAATTAGCCTTTCCAGTGTTTCGAGTTGAACATTTAACAGTTTTTTTTAAATTAGGATGTGCTAAGATTCGGGAGATTGTCGTTTTTAAGACTGAAAGCATGCGAAAATTCGAATATCATTCTGTATTTAAATATCTGTCTTAAATTAGAATCTAATAAACAGTGAGGCAGTACCTTTCTTAATTAATTGTAACTTAAAATATATCTGAGTTAGCTTTGAATAAAATCAGTTTTTCTCTTTCCAACCTACACATTTTAGTGTGAATATTTATAAAATATGCTTTTAAATATGTGAAACGAATAAATGTTGAGTTTGTAGCCAACAGTAAAACATCAGCCATCGCATGACATTCTTTATGGAACTTTCCCTTTTCAATTCCAAACCGCAATAGAGAACACGCATAATCCAATTCTTTTCCGTCATAACATTTTCTCTTTCGCGGTGGAGAAATAACCGCAGTAGCTTTGGCAGTAGAATTCATCTCCTTTCTGTTTGGTAGTGTTATTTTCCTAATGTTATTATAAATATCATGTTCTATGTGATTTATGTCGCTGATGGTAACCAGAGATGTTAGAAGTAGATTTGTCGGCAGAGAGCTTCTCAGGGGACTTCAGCCTGCCGACTGGAGAGCAAAGTAACCAGAAAATTGGCTTAGAAACTCAATCCCCTCAGTTTCATATTTTGACGGAAACCAAACGTTCTGAATCCTGAGCTTCTGTTTTCTTGTGCGCGTATTGGATGCGTGTGCGTATATATATTTATTGCAATGAAATGCTATCGAGTGTATCTGGCATTTTGTTTCTCTGTATTTTGAATTTACCTTTATTATTATGGAATCGAAAATTGAAAATCTAAAATAATGAAAGTATCCTAGATAAAGATCTACATGTTTTTTTTTTATTTAAATTGCTAGATTTTATACAATTTCAATTCAAGTAAATTGCCTTTATGGGTGAATATTTAGCAAATTTTGAAATAAATAAACTGAAAAATGTGTACATGTGAAGTTAAAATGTGTATATGTTACCGTCAATGTGATACAGCCATTTCATGAAATAACTGATCAAGCCAGTTAAGATGCTTAATCTATAAATATGTAAAGAAGAATGTCTGTGTGTTTGTTCGTGATTAACTCAGAAACTGCTATAGCCATCGTCACCAAACTTTCTATTATTATTTTCTGGGTCCTGGGAAAGGTCAACGTCCACGTTTTTCCAAGAAAAGTAGCTAAATTCAGTATTAATTAAAAAGTCTGGAAACGCTCCTTTTCGTCCTCATTTTTCCGAGTGGCAACTGTCTCGCCCTCTGGAGATAAAAATCTGCTTTATTTCGAGAAGTGTTGCCACTGCTCTGTTTCATATCGTAGAATTTGTTAATAAAAAATTGCTAAGCTTTACAACGAAATAAAAATAACATTGTGAAAACATCAAATACATTAATCCCGATTCTAAAATTTCGTGGGAAGCCATTTCGACTGTTCCCATCATCGCACGACTTTAATTAGCCGAGATATTAATTAAAAACTCTGAAAACCTTCATTTTTGCACTCATTTTTGCAAGTGGCAACAGTCTCACGGCGTTGGAGATAAAAATGCCTTATTTCGAAAACTATTGCTACTGCTCGTTTTCAAATCGTAGAGTCTGGTTATAATTACCAGACTCTACGATTTGTAAGTTTAATAAAATCTCTCTATATATAAAAATGTCTGTTTGTGTGTTTGTTCACCTTACTGATTTTTAGTCAATTATGATAAATTTTTTGCCACATTTAATTAACTAAAATTGAATCTAGGTGAAATATTGAATGCAACTTCAGCTTTTACGACCATTTGATTAGAAAGACAAAAATCATTAAAAACCGCAGAGTTTCTTAAACAAAAATGTGTGTAAGTTGTACAAAATCTACAGATGTCTGTTTGTGTGTTTGTTTGTTCGCGTTATTCATTTCTGATCCATTACGATCCATTTTTTGCTACATTTAATCGACTAAAATTGAATGTAGGGGAAATATTGGAAGGACCTTGAGCTTTACGACCATTTAACTAGAAACACGAAAGTCATCAAAAACTGCGCTCCATTGTTGCTGATGTAATGAGAAAGAATTAGTTTATTTTTCTCTCGAAATTTTTATGCGGGTTCCATATCGCATCAGACTGAAAAATGTGTGACTATGAATCGTATTTTTTGCATCGTTATTAGAGAAGGATTGCAGCGGCAATCTCTATTATTAGGTACATTACTCTCAGTCTAACTGAACTGGCGTTGGGTACTTCTGTTAGTAAATTATAATTCCATCCTTTAACATGCTATTTCGTAGTCTGACTAGTGTAAAATAAAGCATTTAACTGAATTATACAGCGTAATTTACTGCTATTTCTGCAGAAGCAATAAAATCATTTGTTAGAAACAGCACCTTGAGTCACGCAGAACGTTGTTTCAAAAACGTACTTGTTTTAGAAACAACCAGTACGTTTTTTGTTTACACACTGAATTGTGCATGACTATTTTTTTAAATACCTGATCCGTACATAAACTTCGAGCTGTAGTAAACAGACTGAAGCAGTTTCACTATGTACGGAACTTCTCCCATTTACATTCATTATAAATAGGAAACATAGCCGTCACGAAAGGAAATATTGAGTTGAAGAAATAGTGACAGTAATTTTAGTCACAAAAAATATTTATTTTTCATTAAATGTTTAAGTTTTGACTTAATTTAACTTCTCTTTCACTGCCAACTTTATCTTACTCAGATTAACTATCAATTATGTAAACGAGCTAAAAGTATGCAATGATTTTTATTTAGTAGACGTAGCTAAAAATCACCTAAAGATCTATTAATACGATTTGTTGGCTATAAACCAAAACTCAAGATTAACAAAAGATATCCTCAGCAAGGTTTTCTAATTAACATAAAAAGCATTTTATTCACCAGAACAGAATTAATATTTCTCCTACAAAGCTTCGACTCCAGAATACTCGCGTTTGTTTGTGGTTAGTAATTAAATTAAATCAGTCATTAAGTCTCACCACTACGATCTGCAGTTTTAAGTAGAGATGAACAAAATCTCTTTTTATAGGATCGAATGAGAAATTTCCTTCACTGAATTTAATCTGTTCTTTTTTGTGATTCACCGCTCACTAATTGTAACCTTAATGAGAAAGATTTGGAACGAGGGGTTAATCAAGAGCGATTAATGAGGACGGAGCTAAGTATAGAAAGAATCCAAAGAGCACTGAAATAGGAAGAAAAGTGAAAAGAACCGAACGAGCAGTGGTATCGGAAAAATGGTCTCAATCAGACGCAAAGTCAAGGATTTTTTTCAATGGAAACAGAAAAGCCAGAAAAGAATTAATATAAAAATAATTTAATAAATCTTAAAGCATAACCTGTATTAAAATGCCGTAAAATAATAATTGTAACTCAATCTCTGTTCTTATTTACCAGAACTTTCTCAAAATATTCTACCCCACGCCTGATTAAGACATTTGATCAATAAGGTTAATTTAATTTTCAATATTTCTTCACATGTTTCAAGACCAGGTTATATGTTAAATTTATTTCGAAATCTTATAATTATGAGTGACTAAATTTTTACTAAATTTAACAACTGAGTTCTATGCTTTATTTTATGTAATCAAAGTACTATTTAATCAGCAGCTAAATTTTACTCAGAATTGATATTTTTGTTGCTTCTCTCGGAGTAAAATTTGCTAACTTCCTCGCGTTTCTGCACTTTTGAAGGGATATTTTCCTTTATAACGTTTACAAACTAATGTCTTTCGGTCAATTTCTTTTAAATATAATGCTAAGAGTTTTGTTACGTTATAGCTTCATTTAAAAAAAAAAAATATTCTTCTCTTGAACGTATCAGTTTTAACTGCAAAAACTTGACTCATTGCAGATATCTGTGCTCGAATTTCAGGCAGTGGGGTTCACGTGCAAATATTTAAGAGCGTGTATGAGAGAAATTCCATAACGTTGATGGTTAACACGTTCACTTAGTACAGAATAATCCTGATAACAAATATCTAACTACTTTTCGCGATTTATATTTAGAAATACTTAAATTTTCACGAAGTTAAATCTTCTTGACAATGCAAGGTAAAATAATTCTGTTATTAAAATGTTTGTTTACCTTTAGTGTGCTAAATAATATGATTCAATTCTAAAGTAAGTGATTCATTAATCAACAGAAAAACCTACGCTGAAACATATTAAACGATTTGAAGGTACACACCCTCGCGATATCAAAAAATCAGTTTAAATATATGTAAATTCAGGAAAAGTTACAAATCATCGTACTTCACGTTTTTTATGTACAATGTTCTGCGGTCTCTTTAAGCGAACACACACGAATACCGCCGGAAGAAGATGAAGCAGTAGGTGTAGATGTATCTGAAAATGGATGATGCGAACAAATTCGGTCTGATGTGAGAAATAATCTGAAACTCTGCGTTCATTTAGCTATCATTTCGGCCATTTACAGTTTGTAAAATAATAATCTCACAGACAGTAAGTATAGACAGAAGTACAGACAGAAGCACAAGTCATTCGTTTTCTTAAATGCATTAATATTGTAAGGTACATTTTAATTTTATGACGGTTATTTTAATTTAGTTCGCCTTTCCTGTCTTTCCTAGCTTCAACTTACAACTCCCTACAAGAAGGAGTTTTAGAATCGCCTTAAATACAAATGAGAAGTAGAGTAGTATTTAAGGGGACATATGACATAAAAATTCTCAAATATTCATAGAAATTTCAAGACCGAAATCTTTCATTAGAAAATGTAAGTAAGTACTATAAGGTGTTTCTCCCACTTTCCTAGCGTACCTTCGTGGTGTAACGGTAGCACGCTGGGCTGGTATTCCAGAGGTCCGTGATTCGATTACCGGCGAAGGCGATTGCATATTTTTCATCTTTTCTGCTTCCAATTAACCTAAAGACTCTACAAGTGGCGCCCGAACTAAAAGAGTTGTGGTTGATGATTCTCCGTACCCAGGATTTGGCGACTAAATCCCCTAAAACACTAGTCGCCCTTTAAAAAGAGGAGTATATAAGGTATTTCTCCCACTTCCCTAGCGTGCCTTCGTGGTGTAGTGGCACGCTGGGCCGGTATTCCAGAGGTCCGCGGTTCGATTCCCGGCTAAGGCGGTTGCTAATTTTTCATCTCTCTAGCTTAAAAGAATGTGTGGAACAACAAAAGGATGACAAGAAGAATCGAGAGGGTGGAATGGGCTATTTCACTTAGTCGCCATCAGTCGACGAAGAAGGATGTAATGATTAGAAATAGACAAGCAATGTTAAAAAAACCTGGATCAGTAAAGTAGTAAGTACTTCAAATAATTAACAAAATGTTAGTTAAGAATATCCTAAGTATATTTGTTTTTTTCTGTAGGAAAAGGTGAGCATCGCAAATAACTGATATAGCTGTTTGGTCGTAATAGTACAGAAAGGAAAAAAATTGTTGCAAGTTTTTTGATACCTTGAGGAGAAGCCATATTTATAGATATGTGTGCGTCATGGTGCTCATCCAATCAGCGATATTAATTGAAATCACAAGGTGACGCTATCTTCTCATCAGGAGTGTTCTTAAGGACTTTATGTAATGTGACAGATTTAGGAGTTTGGCGATTTGGCGGGAGTAGATAGAAAACACGGGTTCTGCTGCATGCGGTGTGCGGTGTGGGCGTGGCCAATGACGTCACACAGAGGGCGGGACCAAAGGCAACGTCATCACACTAGGAGGCGTGGTCACGAGTGGAGTTGAGGTGTTGGTAGATTGCTGATTGAGTTGTAGACCTCCTGCTTTTCATTTAAAGTTAGTTTTTTTTAAATTGGCAACGGGGTCATGGCGTCCTCTAGGGATGAAAAATGAAAATAATCTGTTTAGGAATTACTCATGGCGTCCTCTAGGGACGGAAAAAGAAACTAATTTATTTTATAAATTTCTTTTTTTAAATGTTCTATGATTCAAAATATAGAATTGAACTCTCAAACAAAATATCTCACCAGCTCAGTAGTTTGAAGATTTTAACCATTAAGCTGACGAGATACATTTAGATTTAGGTAAAAAAAGCCTATATAAGAAAATGGAATTTGAATCAGCTCATCAATTGCAATTATGCCTGCCCCAGGAGAAGCCACCGTTGCGGTGTGTTTATACACTGTTTTATGTGTTATTTTATCATCCATCTATATTTTTACAGAATTTCATAAAATTCCTATTGATTTTACGCTACGTCTTAACGACAGTGGGAATTTATCATTATCCATATGAAGAATAATTCAATAGGTTATGAATATGAATTTATCGTATCAGGATCCGGCTCATGTTGCAAGTTTTAGTGGTGTTGAAGCTTTACATCGTGCTGCAGGAGCTAAAGTTTCCAGAAAAGAGATTCAAATATGGTTAGAGGGAGTAGATGCGTACACGCTTCATAAGCCGATTCGCCGAAAATTTCCAACGAATAGAGTAATCGTGTATTCTATAGATCAACAATGGCAAGCTGATTTAGTGGATGTTTCACATTTACGTGATCATAATGATGGTTATCGATATATATTAACCTGTATTGACATATTATCCAAATATGCATGGGCTGTTCCTCTGAAACAAAAGAGAGGAGAAGATGTTGTGAAAGCGTTTCAAAAAATAATGAGCCAACGTAAACCAAAATTACTTCAAATGGATCAGGGCACCGAATTTAAAAATAAAGTGTTTATAAAATTTTTAAAAAGAAATCAAGTTAAACTTTTCAATACATTCAATACTACTAAAGCATCCGTGGTGGAAAGGTTTAATCGCACTTTGAAAACAAAAATGTGGAAATACTTTACGACTCGAAATACATATAAATATGTAGATGTCTTGGACAAATTAATAGAAAGTTATAATGCTACTTTTCATTCAAGTATAAAGCGAGCTCCCATAGAAGTCAATTCAGAAAATGAGAGTGATGTATGGTTTACCTTGTATGAAGATCATCCTTCTAACGTTTCTAAATGTATATTCGCTGTAGGAGATGTGGTACGTGTTTCCAAACTAAAGCTTACTTTCGAAAAAGGTTATGAAACCAATTGGACGGAAGAACTATTTGTGGTGACAGAGTGTGTTAAAAGACATCCAGCCGTGTATATAATTAAAGATTTACTTGGAGACTCAGTAAAAGGAACGTTTTATGCACAAGAGTTGCAGAAAGTGAGACTGAAAGAGGAATATCGCATTGAAAAAATTTTAAAGAAACGTATGCGTAAGAAACAGACAGAATACTTTGTAAAATATCGCGGTTATCCCGACAAATTCAATCAATGAATTCCAGCTTCTAATTTACTCTCGATATAAAGTGTGAGAAAATATTGTATCCGAATCATTTGTGAAAATGAGTTTCTACGTAACACTTCCGAGCGTAACACTTCCTTTTGCGTAACACTTCCTTTTGCAGCCGACCCCTGTGCACATTATCGTGTATTAATGATATATACGGATATTGTAGAACCTCAAATCGTAGGAGATGTTTTAGCTCCTCTACTTCGAATTGTAAGAGTAACTGGTAGCGATGGAGAAGTGGTGAGTGCACTATTTGATAGACCTCATTATTTACCTGTGAATCGGAAAATGATAGACACTTTGGAAATCGATATAAGAACGCATATGGGAGCATTTACGCCATTTGAACGAGGAAGGTCATACGTGAAACTTCATTTCCGTCAAAAATACTTGTCATAATGTATGTACCTTATCAGTGTTGTCAAAAATCTTTTGAAGATTATTATGTACAACAAACAGGACATAGATTGAATTATTATCAACGTAATCTTTATCAGAGAGGATACGGATTAGGGAGTCTATTCAGATCCTTCTTTCGCGCTGCCGTACCTCTTATTAAATCAGGAGCCAAAGCAATTGGAAAACAAGTATGGCATAGTGGACTGAATTTGTTAAATGATGTATCACAAGGACAAGATGTAAAAGAGGCTGCTAAGCGTCGACTGAAAGAAGCCGGAAATATATTAACGGATAAAGCTGCTACTAAAGTGAAGAACATGATTGGTTCTGGACGAGTCAATAAAAAGCAGAAACGTAGGAAAAAGCGTACCATTTCTCACCGATCAAAGAAAGTGAAAGCACAGGATATTTTCTCTTAAAAAAAAAGTATGACTTCGTATATACATCGAGACTCTCCCGTTTGCGTCAAATCTGAATTAGATTTATTTACCATTCCTCCTACGCAAACAGCTATAGAAAAAGGACAGTTTGTGGAATATCACCCTCTCGCAAATATACGAGATGGAGGACCTATCGAATTTAATATTTCTGGCAGTGGTGAAGACTATATTGATCTAGCTGCTTCTTGTATACACGTGAAAGTTAAAGTAGTTAAGGCAGACGGATCCAATCTAACAGACAAAGAACCGATTGCCCCTGTAAATTTATTTTTACATTCTCTCTTTTCGCAAGTAGATGTAAGTTTAAATGAAAGAAACATTTCATCTGCGACAAATACCTATCCCTATAGAGCCTTCATCGAAACATTATTGAATTATGGGGAAGATGCAAAGAAAAGTTTACTCACCTGCGAAGGATTTTTCCAAGACACTTCACCTAATAAAATAGATGTCTTAGCTCAAGATGCGGATGCTGGACTAAAAGCTCGCGGTGAACTTATAAAAAACAGTCAAAGTGTGGATTTGATAGGACAATTACATTGTGACATTTTTCAACAAAATCGACTCATGTTAAATTTAGTTGATATGAAAATTAAAATGGTGCGTAGTAAATCTGCTTTCTGTCTGGTTTCTACTGAGAAAGATGCCGATTATAAAGTGATCTTGGATCATGCTTCTTTGTTTATCAGAAAAGTAAAAGTAAACCCTGGAGTCTCTCTCGGACATGTAAAAGCGTTGGAAAAAAGTTCTGCTAAATACCCTATAGATCGAGTATTATGCAAAACATATTCAGTATCTAAGGGAAGTTGGTCTTTTATGCAAGATAATGTATTTTTAGGATTGATGCCCAAGCGAGTCATTATTACTTGTGTAGAAAATGCTGCAATGAATGGACAATATTCAATGAATCCCTTTCTGTTTGCCCATCATCATGTCAACTTTATATCGATTTATGTAGATGGACAACCCGTTCCATGTAAACCAATGGACCTTGATTTCGAATCTAATCATTATGTGCGTGCTTACCACAGTTTATTTTCTGGATTTAATCGCGACAAAGGCATCTATTTATCTCGAGAAGAATTTGTGAAAGGACATGTGTTATATGCTTTCGATTTAACTCCAGATATGTGTGATGGATCTCATTTTAACTTACAGCATCAAGGTAATTTGCGAGTAGAAATTAAATTTGCTAAAGCTCTCTCGGTGCTAGTCTATGCAGAATTTCAAAACGTGATTGAAATAACAAAATCTCGTCATGTACTATGCGATTTTGCTAATTAAGCAATGGACAGCCTTGAAATAAACAGAGCACTCTCTCAGAATGCAAAGACACGAAAAGCATTTCTGGGAGTTTTTGCAAGTGATCGACTCCCTATCGAGATCAAGAAATATCCAAGTTGCTTTATAGCTAATGTAGATCGTGCATCTGAATCCGGTAGTCACTGGTTAGCCTTTTACATTTCATCCCCACAGCATTTGGAATTTTTTGATTCCTATGGACATGACCCATCCTATTTTCCTGGACCGATAGCCAAGTATGCAGAACGATTTCCACAGATGGACTTTAATTCGATGACTCTCCAAACTAATGTAACAGCAGTATGTGGTCAATATTGCATATACTATTTACATTGTAAATGTCGTGGACAATCTCTCAATGATATATTGTTATCTTTCATACCTCAACATATATCTAATGATATTAAAGTATATAATTTTGTAATCAAGAAATTTCATGTAATATCTTCTTTCTATCAATAAATACATTTAAACTTTATACATTATGTGTCTTGTCTTAATATGGAATTTCCAAAGCTACAACATCCTTTCACAATGGTGATTTCGGGACCCACTGGATGTGGGAAAACCTATTTTGTACGAGAACTGTTAAAGTATAAAGAGGAAATGTTTTCAACGATTCCCGATAAAGTAGTATGGTGTTATGGAGTTTACCAACCTCTGTATAATGATATACCGAATGTTACTTTTGTCGAAGGTTTACCAATTAAATATCAAGAATATTTAGGTTCCAACACATTATTCATCGTAGACGATTTGATGAGCGAATGTGGGAATGATAAACGTCTGACTAACTTATTTACAAAAGGAAGTCATCATTTAAATTTAAGCGTTATTTTTATCACACAAAACTTTTTTCACAAGGGAAAAGAAATGCGTGAAGTGACTTTAAATGCACACTATTTGATTTTGTGTAAAAACAGAAGAGATGTCAGTCAAATCGTACATTTAGGAAAACAGCTCTTTCCGCGTCATTTAAAGTTTTTTCAAGAAGTATATGAAGATGCAACCAAGAAACCTTTTTCTTATTTATTCATTGATCTGCGCAGTGAAACTCCGGAAGAATTACGTTTACGCACCCAAATTTTACCTAACCAAGTACAGTATGTTTATCAAATGAAACATTATTAAAAAATAATAAAAACAACAGCTTTATAAAATGCATCATTATTTTATAAAATGACGCTGGTCAAGAAACAGCTAAGACAGTTACAGCTGTTAAACATTTGTCCGTTAAAGTTACGAAAACAGCTATTAAAGAAAATTAATATCAATTGCATAAAAGCTATATGCGAATGTAGTTTAAACATACTCAAAGGAAACGTTCCATTGTCGGACCAACAAAAGAAGTCTCTCTGTAAGCATAAAACAACTTTACGAAAATTAGGAAATCGTAAGATTTCTCTTGTGAAGAAACGAAAATTAATTTTACAAAAAGGAGGTTTTCTAAACGTTTTGATTCCTGCTGCTCTCAGTGTTCTTACAGGACTAATCAATGGAGTTCACTAAGAAATATGTGTTAGTTCCAGAAGAGATAATGACAAAGCATACCATTTCTGATAAACAGTTAAGTGAATTGGATAAAGCCATGATGCATATTTTAAACAGTTCAGTTCACGATCGTGAGAAATTAGTGCGTTATTATGAACTTTTACAAAAGAAATTGAACTTAAAGGAATACAATTCACCATTTAAACCTCCTTAAGACGACTCACAAAATTCTTTAGACGATTCAGCTGAGATCAAGAAAGTGAAAGAGGAAGAAGCCCCTTCATCTGTGACAGACGGCGACAAACAGATGACTGTAACTGATTATTCTACTGTTATCTTAGACAGTGTACCTTTACGAATGAGAAGAAAAGCACAAAATGCATTAGCTATTTTAAAGCGACATCCTGATATTCTTAAGTGGAATGATAAAGGCGAGGTACTTTATCATAAGGAAAAAATTAAGCATTCAAATATTATAGACTTATTCAATATCCTTTTTACAACCAAAAAGAAAAAGATTAATATTCCTGCTAAAAGCGAATTTTTAAAAGCCTTGACTGAAATCAACATGCCAATGGACTATATCAAAAATGAAAATTTACAGAATCATGATGTTAATATGAAAAAAAAAGGATTGCATGTTAAATCTGTAAAACATATACGTTCTCCACAAAAATGGGAACCTTATTAAATGAATAAAATTATTATTTTTACATATAGACTCTTTCTTCTCTCTACAATCAATATTTGTTTTACATCGTTTTTAAATGTTATGAAAAACATTCATTTCACCAAGAAGCTTAATAAATTTCTGTATTATACATAAAATATACTTGGAATTTTCTTTCATTAGTTAATATCAAATTAACAGCAATATACATTTACTGGCATTTGATATACATGTTTGCTTTAAAATTAAAACTAAAATTTCAATATATTTCTATTAAAAACATAAGAAAAAAAAATAGTCATAACATCAACCAAACACATAAATTTAAATAGAATAGCTGTACTTATATCAATGCATTTTTATAATCTTCATAACATTTCGATTCAAAAAAACCTATCACAAAATAAATGAACAATTTTTTCCTGCCTTAAAGAATCTCTTATATTTTTAAAATTAATACATAAAAATATATCTTCACCAATATAATTCATCAACACTTATCGTAATACATTCTTGTCTTGTCTTGTTTGGGAAGGACAGTCTGTCCGGCGTCATATGTATATTACGTTATCATGGTAAGATAGGTTAATGGAAAACTCTGATAATCACTGAAAACTTATTTGAAAGAGTTGTTATTCTTAAGTTTGACATTACATATATGCATAAGGGTAATCTTAAAAGCATCATCCACTTATCATGATAGAGTAATGGAAAATTTCTAAAACTCTGATAATCATATGCGAAAGAATGTACTATCTTAAGGTTGTTGCTATTCCAAGTTTGACAATACATACAGAAGTGAAGGAAGATCCTTGATAAGCGTTGTAGACTTCACGTTATCATGATAAGGGTTAATAGAAGTTGAAGTTGTATTCGAAAGAAAGGGTTATCCTGGTTCAGATTACACAAATCTGGAATGTTGGAGAACATTCTTTAATCCCTATAAAACGCTGTGTCAGAAATGGGAGAAGTCAGTTCGCTCGACAATCTCGGAAAGAGCAAGTCTTCCTGATTAATATTTTCTAAATTGAAAATGTCAACTTTTGAAAATGATGTTGCTGGAGATCTGATAATCAGTATGGTTCCGGAACATGTAAGTTTTTTTTTTTTTTTATATATAAAATATTTTATTTTGCAAAAATTATTTTAGGGTGGATCATTCCTTCAGGACTTTTTATGTGAGGGAAAAGTTTTAAAATGGATTATTACAGATTAAGTTTTTCAGTCTGTTAGGTATGTTTTACATGATTTACGGTGTGAATTTTTAGTATCAGTGTATATTTTGAAGTTTTAGTACCTCATTCGAAAGTTTAAACTTATAACGTGAACTTAGTTAACGCTGATAAATGTTTCTTGAAGAGGTATTGATATTTAATTACATGTGTATAGTTGTGATTTTTATATTACATTTTCAGTTTTATGTATTGCATATAATTTGTAAAGTTGTTGTGTTTTAAGAAGGGTAGCGGTACGGTATCAGAAAATGCAGTATGTTAACAATAATCCTTCTCCGTTACACGCTTAAGACATGAATGAATCTTAAATTCCGAAATAACTATGTTTCTCAGTACTTGAAATGCAACGTAAATCCATGTATACATTAAATGTTAGAAAAGAAAAAATATCGGTAGTTAGTTAAATATTTTAGATACACACTTTCTATTGAAAATATATTCTTGTTTTGGGGTAGAAGAATTCTATTTGTTATCTTTTAAGTAACGATACAATTGGCAATCTTGCTTTGTGACTTTAACCAGCTTTGCACACGTGACCCTTTTGTGAAGAGTTTCTACCTGATCATTATCAGCGATCGTTTCCGTATTTGTAAAGGTTCTCACTTAACTGCTCGCTTTCAGGGTATTATTCACTTCATGTTTTTCCATATCTTTGAGTTAAATGCGAAAGGATTTAAATCTTGAGGAAACTATGTTTAGTTATATCTGTTATGTTTAAGCGCGTTATGTGAAATAGTTGGGGTAGATGAGAAATTTTTATTACACTTTGCGTGATGTATTTTTATATAATATGTAACATACACCTTGAAAAGATGTATACTTATAGGGTTCCCCTTTAATTTTCCTAGGTCTGTACCATCTGTTCTAAATTCTTTACCCGCAAGGAGAGTTTAACCAGACATATGAAAACTCATACCGAAAAAAAAAGTTTTACTTGCGATGTTTGTCAGAAAGCATTTGCAAGAAATTCTGACTTGAAACGTCATGCTTTGACCCATATCAAGCCTTCTAAAGAACACTCTTGTAATATTTGCGACCAAGTGTTCACTCAAAAGAGTGAATTGCTACAACATGTGCGCACGGCTCACTGCACTAAAAGGAAGGTCGATGCGCTCTATCGTCCCGTGAAAAAAATGAGGAAAGAAGGTGCTTTAAACGTATTTAGTGTACATACCCCTGCTAAAAATGCCCCGTAGAAACCCATAAAATTTTTTACGGGGAATTGGCCTACGGGTACCCGTACAGCTCTGCGGGTACCCGTAGGCCAAATCCCCGTAAAAACCCATAGACAAAAACCCGTACAACTGTACGGGTACCCGTAGGCCAAATCCCCGTAAAAACCCATAGAAAGAAACCCGTACGGTTGTACGGGTACCCGTAGGCCAAATCCCCGTAAAAACCCATAGAAAGAAACCCGTACAATTGTACGGGTACCCGTAAAAACCCATAAAAAGAAACCCGTACGTTTGTACGGGTACCCGTAGGCCAAATTCCCGTAAAAACCCATAGAAAGAAACCTGCACGGCTGTATAGGTACCTGTAGGCCAAATACCCGTAAAAAAACCTGTAAACAGAAACCCGTACGACTGTACGGATACGAGTAGGCCAAATCTCTGTAGAAACCTGTAGAACTGTAGGCACTATAAACAAAATCCCAGTAAAAACCCATAGCCGAAAATCAAAACTTTATATGCATATCCATTGGCCAAATTTCCATAAAAAAATGGATATTCCGTAGGTCTATGCCTTGTAAAAACCAGTAAACAAAAGCATGTACACCTATACAGGCACCCATATGCCAAATCCTGTAAAAACCACTACACAAAAATCCACAGACCAATAAAGGTACCTCTTGGAAAAATCGCTGCACAAAACCCATAAACAGAACCAATAGCATTATACTATAGTGGAGTATCCATATACAGAATCCCTATAAAAAAACAATACACAAAAATAGAACTGTAAATCAAATTTCCATAAAAACATAAACCAGCAGAAGTACATAATTAGCATTGAACAGAACTAAATTGCGGAGAAAGCATGTAAAGTAATTTTAAATAAAACTCAATGCGAATAAATAAAACTTTTAAAATATCTAGAAGCCTACGAGCCTGTCCTTAATGCACGTCAGTATCTATAAACATATTACAAAATTTTAAACTACCTTTATATAATTCTGAAAATAAAATGAATAGAAAGATAATAACCAAAGTCATGATTCACAACCATCGAATGATATATGTACATATATATATGTAAGAAAAATAAGGAATATGCAAAAGATTAAATTAGCAGCGTAAAATTAATTTTCCTTCTCTATTCTAAAAACAGTTTCTTTCTGCCCTGCATCATTTCGAGATTAATTCATGTCATATGACTCTTACATAATTTGATGTTGTAAAAGAAACTAAAACTCAAACAGCCAATTGTAATTTTAGAGCAGTATTAACTATCAAATACGAGTAAAAATGCATCGAAAACCAAAATTAACTCGGTCTTAATTAAGATTTCACCCTTAACATAACGCATTTGCTTTTTACGCTTTGTATTTGCTGGATTGCAGTCATTGTTTCTTACTACACATTTATCAAAAATGTTAATTTTTGGAATAGACATAAATAATGTGCCAACTTGTTTGTGGCTGCAACATATTTGCTGAAAGAAAAGTTGAATTAAATCTACCTCAACTGCCAAATTTCTTATTCATTGTGGATTATAGTTTCAACATATCTAAGCCATCAAAATTCTTGCTGTTCATTACGGATTCAGCTGCTTGTATTCGACTACAGAATCCATTACATATATATATAATATCATTCCATTTGATGGTTGCGAATCATTACTTTGACTGTATATATATTATTCATTTCATTATAAATATATACATATAGTACTGTACCTCACTGCATATATTTGTATTTCAGTTCTTTAATTGGGAAATTAAACAATTGTATTTAATCACATCAGCTTGTTTAATAATTTGATACCTAATGAGAAATGTATTGCCAAAGGATGGTACTTTCTAGCATCTGCTTAAATTTTAAGTTACCTACAATGCACTAAACCAAATTAAAAAACAAAACTAGAAGAAACCCAAATTTTCAGGAAGAGAAACATTATTAACAAGCAAGCAAAAAGAATACGGGACTTGCAAATTAGAAACTTAACATAGAGTTCAAATTTAGCATACTTGCTATCCCCTTAAAGCTCGCTTACCAATGATAGTAACACCCTGCAGCTTATTATGACATGCATACACATAGATGTTTTGCGTGGAAGAAAGGATGAATCCAAGAATATAATGTAGTGAAGAACTAATAATATACAAACACTGTGTCGACCCCTTATTACAATACTTTGAATGTTACCTGTATCTCTCAAAAAATAAATGAAACATGAAGATAACATATAATAAACTTAATAGTACCCAAAATACAATAAATTATATTGTAACAAAATGAATTTTAAAAAATTTACAAGTTTCAACAAACACCAATTCTTAACGCACAGTTCGGGAATTAAGAAAATATCTCATAGCGTATAAAAGTTTTATTCCGTATCTCACTTTTAGTGTTATATAATCTTCCACAAATTTTATATAAATAAAATCTATAACATAATGGGTATTTATAGTATATATAGTTCTTGATGTAAAAAAGATCAACTTTCGTACTGTAAAAATTCCATCTATGCGAATAAGTGTGAATATACTCATATACACATAATTATACTAAATAACTAATTTAATGAAACTAAATTCCTATAGAAAAATGGGGAAAGTGTAGAATCGCCCACTGCTTGGAGTGTTTTTAAGAATTGCACATACTCGGTATCCATGTACACATCGACATATTTTCACTTAAAAAAACATCCCAGAATTGCACAAAAATGCCATTGTGCACTCCTTTGACTTTATTCATGTACACATCGACCTATTTTCATTTAAAAAGTCAAAAGAAAATTGACAAAAATCCAATTCCTTTTACTTTTGTACAAAGTGCCAAATAAATAAGTGGGCGATTCTGCACTTTACCCGATAAAATATATAAAAATACCATTTACCTATATATATTAATAATTTATTATTACACAAGGTTTTTCATATATCATCTCAAAGGAACATAAATTTAATTAAAGCGATGCATTATTGGAATAAATTTGAGTCAGTGTTTTAGGTGCAAGTTATTTAGATTTCTATTGTAGAAAGAATACTTGAAATAATGTATAGAAATATTATTTTGAACCATAAAAATTCTCAATAGTAAAATTTAAAGTACTGAAAAGGTAGCTATTGTTTTTGACAGTAGATTATATAATATAAAAATACCTCATGCTGAGCATTTTCTGAAATTACAATGCCAAATGAAATTGATATAGTGCAGTATTTAGCAATAACGTTTTGTAAACAAATGTAGCTATATTCGCTTAATTGTAATGACAGTAATTTTAACTGCATTTGTATAAGGCTGTACAGAAGATTTATTTATATGGGTTTTTCATACGCAGAGAACAACCGGATTTCCTGTGGAAGTGCTTCCGAAAAAAATGTTTAAATATTACTCTAACTATATTTGAAAGCAATGCTATAACATTGCATTATGATCATATAAGACTCATGATCCAAAAAGCTTTGGTTTTAAATGTCTCGTAAAAACGTTCAATTACTTCTGCAAAATTCATACCCACGTAAACATTGCTACACCGAAGTCAATTGATTATACAGCAAAAGTTCCTAAAACAATCAACTCCACAATTCGAGATAATGCCAGTTTCCTGTAGCCTGAGAAAACTATGAATGATTTTTTAAGTTCTGTTATTTAATTATTGTCCTGACAAATGTGCCATTATCAGAGGTGGTCATTTAAGAAAATAACTACTATATGAGGTTTCAACTTAATGTAATTTTTTTCAAATAAATAATTCACTTTTTATACTCCCAAGACTAGTACATTTAATATTACATAAATCTTATTCACAAATCTATTTCTATTTCAAAATTAATTTATGAAAAACACATTTGAAAGTTTCTTCATCAAACTAATAATGATGAAAATTAAAGTATGCATAAAAATGATTATATGTGTTTTAACAAAATAGCACAAAATATATAATGTAAAAATGTGGTTCTAATCTCATACTTGTAAAGAAAAATAGACCAAAAAGAAAAAACAATGTAAGCTACTATGATCATCTAAATTTTCACATAATTTTAGTAGTGGAAAAAAGATTTCTTAAGCTTGTATGTCTTGTCTACCCCATTCAATAAGTAATAAACACATTAAATACTTCAATGTTTATTTCATTAATAAAACTTACCTTTTTTGCTCGCGAAATATAATTAGTACATTTTTTAAAACATAAAAAAACATTCTTTTTGCTCGGCCACATCACATTAGTCGAAAAATCGAAAATTCAATCATGCAAGATCATTTTTAAGTAAGGTATGCTCAAATTTATTAGTACATAATATTCAAATGATAAAGCAATCTACATGAACAAGCTTTAAAAAAGTATTTCTAAACTGTAATAAAAAAAAAATAAATTTTCCAAAATACAGTTTCAGTAGGATGCAAAAACTATATTTCTGCATCTGCACACTGAACCAAATTATCAAGTCTGAAATTATCACTTTTCAGTCTTTAAGCACATTGTTTTTCAGGTTAAAAGTAAAGATGGAAAATCAATTTCACGCACAGAATCTCCATTTCACAACTAGTCAGTTATCAGCAACGTTCTCTCAAACATTAGACACGATTACACGTGCATGGCTTTAGTTGTATATTCATAGTCAGTGCTGGTATTTTATTATTTATTACTAATTTCTAAACAGTAAAACATAGTAAAATTTGTAATACAGTAAATCCTAGTAAATAATATATTGCATTACTACAACCACGAAGAAAATAACACCACCATCGCACAACAATAACTAGAGCGGCGCCATATTGCTTGTTTGGGAAACTTCTGAGAGTGGGGGAGGGAGGGCGAATTTTTTTTTTCACGTCAGCGTTAACAGGGAGCAAAGTTTTGCGATTCTGAATGAACTTGTTCGCGTTAAAGAGATGTTGGTTGATACCGGTGTTTATTTGTAATATCAGAAATGTAAGTGCTTATGTGTGTGTATTCAGAACCAACTCGTAGCAAAAACCACCTCCCTAAGACGACCGCCTCTGAAAGAGACCAGTATTTCTGAAAACATAAGTATACTTTGGTATTGAATATTCCCTCTGTAAGGCGACCATTCACAAAGAAAATTCTGCAAGAGTGTCTGGTCGCCTTAGAGAGATTCATTCCGTAGGTGCAATCTCCCTAAGACGACCACCTCTAAAAGATAAACGTATCTCTGAGAACGTGAGTATCTATTGGTATTGAGCATCACCTCTCTAAGGCGACCACTTGCAAAGATGAATTTTTATTTGCGGCTGGTCGCCTTGGAGAGACCTTGTTGTGTGTGGTGTATATGATTACTGTTATTGTTTCCGAAAAAAAATTTTTAATCAAATAAATAAGCATATTTAGTAAAAACCCTCTCTAAAACGACCAAATGCGTTTCCAGATTACTCTGGTGGTCTTAAAGAGATCATATTTTCATTCTGTTAATTTTATTGTTTACAAGTATATTAACGTCAGATAAAAAAATAGCATAAATCCATATAAACCAACAGAAGATTTATTATTATATTGATACCAGTAAGAAAACCAGTAAATGTCAATATAAACCTATACAAACCAGTACAAAGTTCTGCCATTGAATGTTGGTTGTATGGGTGTCAATTGATACCAGTAAGAAAAACCCACAGAGATCAATAGAAACCAGTAAAAGTCAATAGAGACCATCAAAAATTCTATAGGTACCAGTAGAAAGTTTTACTGGTTTCTATGGGTCATTTTGAAACCAGTAAAAAAAACCCACAAAGACCAACAGAAACCAGTAAAAGTCAATAAGAACCCATAAAATCTTATGGGTACCCATAAAAAGTTATGGGTACCCATAAAAAGTTTTACTGGTTTCTATGGGGCATTTTTAGTAGGGACGTTTACACCCTCTGAGGAAAATGCGTCCGACTTTTTGTTATGTTTTGAAGAGATGCGCCCCCAAATTACATCAAAATTACAAGGAGAATTAGCCGACAAATCCGCTATTAAATGGTATGTCGTGGCAAAAGTTCATTTAACACGCACAACACCGCTACGAATTTTTACGTGGGTATAAATTTTGCAGAAGTAATTGAAAGTTTTTACGAGACATTTAAAACCAAAGCTTTTCGGATCATGAGAATTATAAGGGCACTGTTATAGCATTGCTTTCAAATATAGTTAGAGTAATATTTAAACATTATTTTCGGAAGCACTTCCACAGGGAATCCGGTTGTTCTCTGCGGATGAAAACCCATATAAATAAATCTTCTGTACAGCCTTATACAAATGCAGTTAAAATTACTGTCATTACAATTAAGCGAATATAGCTACATTTGTTTACAAAAAGTTATTATTGCTAAATACTGCACTATATCAATTTTATTTAGCATTGTAATTTCAGAAAATGCTCAGCATATGGTATTTTTATATTATATAATCTACTGTCAAAAACAATAGCTACCTTTTCAGTACTTTAAATTTTACTATTGAGAATTTTTATGGTTCAAAATAATATTTCTATACATTATTTCAAGTATTCTTTCTACAATAGAAATCTAAATAACTTGCACCTAAACCACTGACTCAAATTTATTCCAATAATGCATCGCTTTAATTAAATTTATGTTCCTTTGAAATGATATATGAAAAACCTTGTGTAATAATAAATTATTAATATATATAGGTAAATGGTATTTATATATTTTTTCGGGAAAAGTGCAGAATCGCCCACTTATTTATTTGGCACTTTGTACAAAAGTAAAGGAATTGGATTTTTGTGAATTTTCTTTTGACTTTTTAAGTGAAAATAGGTTGATGTGTACATGAATAAAGTCAAAGGAGTGCACAATCGCATTTTTGTGCAATTCTTAGATGTTTTTTAAGTGAAAATAGGTCTATGTGTACATGGATTACGAGTATGTGCAATTCTTAAAAACACGCCAAGCAGTGGGCGATTCTACACTTTCCCCATTTTTCTATAGGAATTTAGTTTCATTAAATTAGTTATTTAGTATAATTATGTGTATATGAGTATATTCATACTTATTCACATAGATGGAATTTTTACAGTACGAAAGTTGATCTTTTTTACATCAAGAACTACATATACTATAAATACCCATTATGTTATAGATTTTATTTATATAAAATCTGTGGAAGATTATATAGCACTAAAAGTGAGATACGGGATAAAACATTATACGCTATGAGATATTTTCTTAATTCCCGAACTGTGCGTTGAGAATTGGTATTTGTTGAAACTTGTAATTTTTTTAAAATTCATTTTGTTACAATATAATTTATTGTATTTTGGGTACTATTAAGTTTATTATATGTTATCTTCATGTTTCATTTATCTTTTGAGAGATACAGGTAACATTCAAAGTATTGTAATAAGGGGTCGACACAGTGTTTGTATATTATTATTTCTTCACTACATTATATTCTTGGATTCATCCTTTCCTCCACGCAAAACATCTATGTGTATGCATGTCATAATAAGCTGCAGGGTGTTACTATCATTGGTAAGCGAGCTTTAAGGGAATAGCAAGTATGCTAAATTTGAACTCTATGTTAAGTTTCTAATTTGCAAGTCCCGTATTCTTTTTGCTTGCTTGTTAATAATGTTTCTCTTCCTGAAAATTTGGGTTTCTTCTAGATTTGTTTTTTAATTTGGTTTAGTGCATTGTAGGTAACTTAAAATTTAAGCAAATGCTAGAAAGTACCATCCTTTGGCAATATATTTCTCATTAGGTATCAAATTGTTAAACAAGCTGATGTGATTAAATAGAATTGTTTGATTTCCCAATTAAAGAACTGAAATACAAATATATGCAGTGAGGTACAGTACTATATGTATCAAATGAAATGATATTATATATATATGTAATAGATTCTGTAGTCGAATACAAGCAGCTGAATCCCTAATGAACAGCAAGAATTTTGATGGCTTAGAGATGTTGAAACTCCAATCCGCAATGAATAAGAAATTTGGCAGTTGAGGTAGATTTAATTCAACTTTTCTTTCAGAAAATATGTTGCAGCCACAAACAAGTTGGCACATTATTTATGCCTATTCCAAAAATTAACATTTTTGATAAATGTGTAGTAAGAAACAAGGAGCAGACAGACTGCAATCCAGCTAATACAAAGCGTAAAAAGCAAATGCGTTATGTTAAGGGTGAAATCTAAATTCAGACCGAGTTAATTTTGGTTCTCGATGCATTTTTACTCGTCTTTGATAGTTAATACTGCTGTAAAATTACTATTGGCTGTTTGAGTTTTAGTTTCTTTTACAACATCAAATTATGTAAGAGTCATATGACATGAATTAATCTCGAAATGATGCAGTGCAGAAAGATTACTGTTTTTAGAATAGAGAAGGAAAATTAATTTTACACTGCTAATTTAATCTTTTGCATATTCCTTATTTTTCTTACATATATATATGTACATATATCATTCGATGGTTGTGAATCATGACTTTGGTTATTATCTTTCTATTCATTTTATTTTCAGAATTATATAAAGGTAGTTTAAAATTTTGTAAAGAGAATTTATACAAATATTTTGTAATATGTTTATAGATATTGACGTGCATTAAGAAGGACGGGCTTGTAGGCTTCTAGATATTTTAAAATTTTTATTTATTCGCATTGAGTTTTATTTAAAATTACTTTACATGCTTTCTGCGCAATTTAGTTCTGTACATTTCATCAGTGCTAATTATGTACTTCTGCTGGTTTATGTTTTTATGGAAATTTGATTTACAGTTCTATTTTTGTGTATTGTTTTTTATAAGGATTCTGTATATGGATATCCGTTCTATGTACGGTTCTATGTATGGATACTTCACTATGGTATAATGCTATTGGTTCTGTTTATGGGTTTTGTGCAGCAATTTTTCCAAGAGGTACCTTTATTGGTCTGTGGATTTTTGTGTAGTGGTTTTTACAGGATTTGGCGTATGGGTGCCTGTATAGGTGTACATGCTTTTGTTTACTGGTTTTTACAAGGCATAGACCTACGGAATATCCATTTTATTAATGGAAATTTGGCCAATGGATATGCATATAAAGTTTTGATATTTGGCTATGGGTTTTTACTGGGATTTTGTTTACAGTGCCTACAGTTCTACAGAGATTTGGCCTACTCCTATCCATACAGTCATACGGGTTTCTGTTTACAGGTTTTTTACGGGTATTTGGCCTACAGGTACCTATACAGCCGTGCAGGTTTCTTTCTGTGGGTTTTTACGGATATTCGGCCTTTGGGTACCTGTACAATCGTACGGGTTTCTTTTTATGGGTTTTTACGGGAATTTTGCATATGGGTACCCGTACAACCGTACAGGTTTCTTTCTATGGGTTTTTACGGGGATTTGGCCTACGGGTACTCGTACAACTGTACGGGTTTCTTTCTGTGGGTTTTTACGGGGATTTGGCCTACGGGTACCCGTACAGTTGTACGGGTTTCTGTCTGTGGGTTTTTACGGGTATTTGGCCTACGGGTACCCGTACAACTGTACGGGTTTCTTTCTATGGGGTTTTACGGGGATTTGGCCTACGGGTACCCGTACAGTTGTACGGGTTTCTGTCTGTGGGTTTTTACGGGGATTTGGCCTACGGGTACCCACAGAGCTGTACGGGTACCCGTAGGCAAATTCCCCGTAAAAAATTTTATGGGTTTCTACGGGGCATTTTTAGCAGGGACGGGATGGGGAATTAGATGCTATTTCCCCCCATTTCCAATCTAAATGTGCTATTGAATTAATGGAGGAAACTGTGGAAAGTCATGTGGAAGAGGGATTTCAAAAAATCCTAAAGTCCTTCGAAGCATTTACTCAGCGAGGATCGGGATGGATTCTCGATAAAATAAACCAATTAGATTTATGTGAGGCAAAATATCATCCGCTTGCCCCGAGTAGTTATATCCCCCTTCCCAAAAAGCTGGCTGATAAGAAAGCCATTTTAAATATCCAGAACATGGACTTAAAATGCTTCGTATGGTGTCTACTAGCACATAAAATGAAGATTGACCGGAAAAATAACCCTGAACGAGTCAGTCATTACATACCCTATGAAGCAGATATTAAATTAGGCAAGATCCAGTGTCCCGTTCCAGTCACGAAAATACCAGTCATTGAAAGACTGAATAATATCCGTATTAACGTCTTCGGATATGAAGATGATGAAGTGTTCCCCCTCTATGTATCCCCTCAAGAAAATGAGGACTGTATTAATTTGCTCTACATTTCTAATGAAGGAGGCAGTCATTATTGCCTCATTAGAAATTTTTCGCGGTTAATGGGAGAGTTAACACGTTGTAAGGCATGCACCTTTTACTGCGATCGCTGTCTCCACAGATTTTTAGAGGAGCGAAATTTAGAAAATCATATAACGTTCTGCAAAGAACACTCACCGCAGCATATTAAAATGCCTTCAGAGGAAGATAAATTTCTTTCATTTAGAAATCAACATTTCCAACATCCAATTCCATACATCATATATGCTGACTTTGAGGCTATCGTCAAAAAAGTGCATACATCGGAACCGAGTCATGCTACCTCATACACACAACCCATTATGAAGCATGAAGCTTGCGGGTACGCTTACATCGTAATAGGTCCCGATGGCAAGAGTTTAAAACCTGCTCACGTGTATCGAGGATCAGATGCCGTAGATAATTTTCTGCAAAATATCATCCGTGAAAAAGATGAACTTGCGGAAACATTAACTCACATCGTTCCATTAATTATGACACCACAACAAGAGCAGGACTTTTTAACGGCTACGATTTGCAATCTGTGTAAGAAGCCTCTTTATAAGGATCGCGTTCGCGATCACGATCACTTGACGGGACATTACAGAGGAGCATTACACAGTTTATGCAATCTGAAATATCGCTTGCAGAAAAAGATACCGGTGGTCTTCCATAATTTGAAGCATTATGACGCTCACCATATAATGCAGGGACTGGGAAAGATCGAAGACCATCAAATTGAAGACGAATATGGAAAAATATATCACTTTTGCCCTTAGCAAGAAACACAATAAGATCAAAGTTTCTTTACGATTCATCGACAGTTTCCAGTTTTTGAATACATCTCTTGAAAAACTGGTACAAAATCTGCCTGCAGAAAAATTCAACATTTTAAAGGAAAATGTAAGAGAAGGGGATCTTTCTCTTCTCTTGAAAAAGGGCATTTACCCTTACGATTACATCCAGTCCTTTGAGATGTTTGAAGAGACGGCGTTACCACCTCCTGCCGCCTTTCACAATAGTTTAACGGACGAGGAGATTTCAGCGTCAGATTACGAACATGCACAGGCAGTATGGAACAGCTTCAACATCCGTACAATGGGGGAATATCAAGACTTGTACGTGAAATCAGACGTTTTACAACTGGCAGACGTATTCGAAAATTTTAGGAAATTGTGTTTGCAATTTTATGAAATCGATTGTGCTCATGTAATGACATCACCCGGTCTGTCCTGGCAAGCATGTTTAAAAATGATTGAGCAGCCTCTAGAACTTTTAACCGATGTAGATATGCATCTCTTCATTGAACAGGGGATACAAGGGGGAATTTCAGTGATTACAAAGCGGTGGGCGCAGGCAAATAATCATTATATGCCAAATTACGATTCAACAAACCCAGAGAGCTATATCATGTATCTAGATGCAAATAACCTGTATGGATGGGCGATGTCGCAAGCATTACCCTATGGCGAATTTGAATGGATTTCTGCGGAAGCTGTAACCCCTGAATGGATTCTTTCCATTAGTGAAAATTCAACAGAAGGTTATATTTTAGAAGTTGATTTGGAGTATCCTCCTGAACTACATGACGCTCATAATGATTATCCTCTCGCACCTGAAAAGTTAAAAATTAATTTAGAAGATCTTTCTCTTTTCTCTCAGAACATCCTCCCCTATCAAAATTTCAATAGCCAAATTAAATTAATCCCCAAATTTGAAGCATAAACAAAATTATATTGTGTGTATTGTGTTGTAAGAACTTACAATTTTATTTAAAGGAAGGTTTGAGATTGACTGCCGTACATAGGATTTTGAAATTTAAGCAGAAGGCCTGGCTAAAACCATATATTGATTTTAATACAGAACAACGCAAGAACTCAAAATCTGCTATTGAGAAAGATTTCTTTAAACTACTGAATAATTCCATCTATGGTAAAACTATGGAAAATATAAGAAACCATGTTAACGTGCAACTTGTGAATGAACGGAAAAAGGCAGAAAAATTGGTAGCATGTCCCACTTTTAAACGATTCCAAATTTTCAGTGAGAATCTTGTTGCAGTGGAGAGATTGAAAAACACCCTCACTTTGAATCGACCAATCTATGTAGGTTTTGTGATTTTGGAATTAAGTAAAATTCTGATGTACAACTTCCATTACAATATTATAAAGAAGGAGTACGGAGAAAATGCGTCATTGTTATTCACTGACACAGATTCTCTCACGTATGAAATTCGTACGAAGGATGTATATGAGGATATGAAACATCGCAGCGACATTTACGATACATCACACTATCCCCCTAATCATCCTCTTTACAGTCAGAAAAACATGAAAAAAATTGGATGTATGAAAGATGAATTTTCATTTAAATTGGTTTATGAATTTGTGGGTCTGAGAGCAAAAATGTATTCCTTTTTATCGGAGACGGGGAGAAGAAGACGGCAAAGGGCGTTTCACGTCACGTCATGCGAAGTAAAATCCTGCATGAGAATTACAAGCACTGCCTTCAAAACCTGCAGTCTAGACGTGAGATTCAATATAGAATTGCAAGTGAAGAACATCATCTTTTCACTCTTCGCCAGAATAAATTAAGTCTCTCCCCATTCGATGATAAAAGGTATATTTTGGAGGATGGTATCCATACATTAGCGTACGGTCATTATAAAATAGAGGCTGATAAAGAAAATGTAAATTAATATTTTTTTGAATGTCATCATTGGTCAATGACTTCACAGTGGAGTTGTGGGAAGGGGCTGGCACCTGGGAATTCAAAAAAACCCCATGACTGTGAAACTGTGAAGAGAGAGCCTCAGGTGTCAGAAAGCTGAGGCTTTCAATAAAAGCCCATGTGTATGTGTGTGTGTGTGTGAAATTTTAATGAGTATTATGTTATTCTTTCCAATATTTTTAACAGTTATTTCTTTGCAGAAAAGCAGATATTTCAGGGTTCAATCCTATATTTTGAATCATAGAACATTTTTTTTAATAAAAGAAACTTCTAAATAAATTATTTTCTTTTTTCATCCCTAGAGGATGCCATGAACCCGTTGCCAATTTAAAAAAAAACTAACTTTAAATGAAAAGCAGGAGGTCTACAACTCAATCAGCAATCTACCAACACCTCAACTCCACTCGTGACCACGCCTCCTAGTGTGATGACGTTGCCTTTGGTCCCGCCCTCTGTGTGACGTCATTGGCCACGCCCACACCGCACACCGCGTGCAGCAGAACCCGTGTTTTCTATCTACTGGCGGGTTACTGACCAACAGGTTAGTATAATTTATAATAAGGAAACAATTTCGCCAAAATATAGGAACAGGGATGCAATTTAGATAGAGAATCACCAACATATTATTAAGGAATGTGATTAGAATTTAATTTAATCAATTGATTTAAAAATATCATTACATATATATATATATAGTTTTTGATGTACACAAATGCGATAAAAACAAAATTCGGATTTTGTTTTTAATGCATTTGTGTACTTCTAAATACTAAATACTTAGGAATAGAGACGTAGAAACACAGAAATAACAGATGGCGCAGCCCATAGGAAGTAAACGTATATCCATATTGAAGAGGAAGAATTTTGATTGCGTAGAATGTTATAATATTGAATCCGTAATGACTAAAAAACTTGCCATTTGAGATGGATTAAATTGCATTTTTATTTCAATTGACATTTCTGGTCATAATTTACTCTAATTGTGCCTATTCAGGAAGATTTACATTTTTAATACTGTTGCGATAGGAAGAAAGCACAGCGAAATAGCGTCTTTATAGAAAAAGACCTAGAAGTTAAAGTGTGCAATTATCCAATATGGAAGCTCGCCAAGAGAAGGTTTATGTTTAGCTTAGAAATGTGTCAGTTTTCAAAATTTTGAGTTCAAGTTCCGAACTAGCTACGTCATGAGCATTACGCAAACCATGTGCATAAATTGGTTTAGAAATAACGCAATCGAGAAACGTTATTACTATCTCTAGAATACAGAGAGGAAACATCCAAATTAAAAATGAGTAATTAAGAAGCTATTGCAAAATTAAATTATAAAGTTGATTTGCATATTTTTTATCTTACGTATCTATATAGCAAAAGCTTTAACTAAGAATTCTTGATATACATACCTACAAATATAAGGAAATTATAATTTTCAATATTGGATTGGATTGGATTATTCAATTATGGCAAAGCACACGAGGGTATCTGCCTAAAGGAAGGGAGGCCTTCGTGGAAGACTTTCTAAGGGAAACTGGCGTTACGCATACGGAAAACCACGAAAACGCCCATGCAGCCAGAGCGTTCGAGGGATCCGAACCTCGGACCGAACTACCAGTGTTCAGCGTCTTTACCGCTCGGCCGCTGGTTGGCTCCTATAACTTTTACAATAACTTGTTTTAATGTTTTCATCTACAATTCGTCTGTTATTATAAAAATAATTTTAATGAAATAAATATTAGAATTTAAAGATGAAGGAATCCATAGACGAGCCCGCTAGCTAAGAAAAGCAAATTACAAAATGCTGTATGTGCTATTCCAGTAACCAAAATCAAAAAAGTATAATAAGCATTGCACATACAATGATAGCTTTGTTAGAATTATCATCCATGCATTCTCAAAAAGCTGAAAGTTATTTTCCTTTGTAAAACTCATATTTTCTCCGATAAGAGCAAAGAAGCAGGAAGTGTAAACATAGCTCAAACTCTGTTTTGCTTCACTTGTGACGAAGAACTCTACGAGTCGAATATAAAGAACATAACACGGATCTTAGTTTCTAACACTTCTGTAAAAATAGATGATACAGTAAAATATTTGTTTTTTCCAAGCTTTGATATACAACGGACGAATATAATAAAAGAAAGAAGAAAGTGGAAGAGCCTGAATTTCTATTTGCTTTTCCCCTTTATTTAGGCTTAGGAATGTTGTGTCATTTTTTTCGCCTCCATTTTTTTTCCGCTGCAAAAGCTACATTTCTTTTTTTACAGCTTCAGCATAGTAAAGTATGTAATTCATAACAAAAGTTTGAAAACTTAAAGAAGATTCGATTTTTGGTTCCTTTTATTGCGCTCCCTTAGCTCGGATTACGTAATAAAAGAAATGGAATACCCAATATCTCAGGAATTTATTACCCTAAGTAGTTCTTTATTCTGGAACTCACTCGTATGTTATGCTCAGGAGAAAATGCTATTTCGATTCACATTGCATGGTTTCTAGAATGAATGAAAGTAATTCTCCACCCCCTCTCATTTCCATACTTTTATGCTACATGACGGTCTTAGACTGCTCTTCCATTCTTCTCTTGTTTCTGTTCCATTTACTTTTAGTTAAAATATATGTTTCTTGCAAACAAGCAATGGAATCTTAGACAGAAATGTTGTTGAATGTAATAAATTTGTAATAACAAACAAAATGATACCCTCTTTAATTTTTTTTTTTTTTTTTTTTTTGATATTGTTAAATGTACAGAGATGATTTAAATTTGTCGCGCTATAACAAAAGCTGGAGCATTTTTGTTTTCGTTTCTCCTTTTAAATAAAACCTAAAACTATTCAATTGAATATGGAATATTTGCTTGAGATAAATTTTAAAAAATCTCTCCATCTTTAAAAGGCAAAATACCTTCTGAGACTGTTATTTAGTTAATAAATTCTACGAGTTTCAAAGAAAGCAAGTCATTGCAAAATGATTTGCAGTTTTTATTTTAACATGATTCTGTTAATTGAAGGAAATAAAATGAGTTTATAAATATGTAGTTGAAGAAAATAAAACACAATAGGGGATGAGAAAACAAACCAACTGAGGCTTGGGTTGGTTGCGAAATTAAAAAAAAAAAAAAAAAAAAGAGCAAACTAAGTATGCGAGAAAGCTTTTTTAAATCTTTCCAAGAAAATAAAAATCATCGATGAATATGAAAAGATGCAATGAAATTCAATTTGTGTCCTGCAAATCTAACTTGCAGTACTTTAGAAAAAATTCATTAGAGTTGCAACAAACGGTTATCGTCTGACATATGTCTTGTTCTTAGCTGCGAAATTTTAACAAATTTCACTAACCAATGAACTATGGTAAACAAGGCAGTCATTAAATTAACTTAAATTAAATAATTAATTTAATTAATTAATGTAAGTATAAATAATGAGATGAATATCTTTAAGAACCTAAACACTTATTTTATTAACATAGAGAAGAGTGAGGAACATAGAAGAGTGAAGGATTCTAAGGCTGAACTTAGAACCTGGATAATTTCATAAATACTGGAAGAATGACGTAGGCTGACAAAAGGATTACCGTGGCTGCTTGAAATGCAGAATATTTCTTATGCTAAAAAAATCCTAGACTTTTCTCAACAGCAAGAAACGAAACTCTTTAGTCAAGAAAAAAAAAAAATAAAATAAAATAAATAAATAAAAAAATATTTTCAAGCAATTTCGAGTAAACGAAAATGTGCGAAGAGGAAAAAGAAAATAATGTGTTGAATTTATTTTCATTTAGTAAATTGATAAGATATAACATGGAAACACAGGTTTCAGAGATCTGATAATGTCCAGAAAAACAGAAAAGGAAATTAGTACAAATAGTTTTCATTTTCAGTTTTTGCATCTTGCCTCTGGCACTGCTTTTATAATATGGCACAATACCACCGCTACGCTTTACGATACGTTTCCTCAAATACATACACTGGTTTCCAAAAGTTAAACACGCAATGCAAATTAACAATTTTGAAGTGTGTTAAAGGCCAATCGTGATTGCCTATTCGAAGATAAGCTAATTGAGTAATCGCTTGTTTGAACAATCCTAATTGGGTTATTTTAAGTGCTCGTACGAAGCGCTTAAGTTTCCGTAGAATACTTTTTGATGATATTTGTATTTTTGAGGCCGAAGGAAGACGAATACAAGATCGGTAGCTTTGGTTTGTTGTCGGATGCATTGAAGTGGGACGGTTAATCAGAGATGTCGCTCGTTTCTTTGGCGCTGATCATTCGGTAATTCCTCGATATAGCCACTTCCCAGTTTTGCACGAACGCCGTTCGGGTACTTACTTGGAAAGGGCACTTTTTTGATTTTCCCGAGCGGCACTCGGGCAGCAATTTTTTCTAGTCTAATACACTGATTTACGCGAATATACTGCTTGTTTAGTGTGTAATGTTTCTAACAGATGGCGCTAGTAATCCAATAAAGTTAGAATTGCAAAACAACTGGTTTCAAGGTTAGGTTTTACCGAATTCTTTTACGCAAGTAAAGATGCGAAATGGCTTTTCAGTAGCTCGATGTTCTGGCTATTGCGAATACTATTTCTTTTAAATTTGGAGTTAAAATAAAAGAAGTAATGAATGATCACAGACTTGTCCAGGATTTCTCTAGATATACGAATATCATCCAAATATATGTTATAACAACTATCAGTTTATCAACTGGAAACGTTTCCAAACATTTTTGTGACGTATTTTAACTCTACATTATTATTTGTTTTTTAAATTTAAATGGTTTCTTAAAGCAAAATAGTTAATTTAATGGTTACTTAATGCAGTAGAATTCTCTACATGTGATTTTTTTTTTCGAGGACGCTCTTCCACTATTCGAAGAATGTTCTTCTACAATTTGTGGCTTCCGAACACTCCTGCCACGCTTGTGTCATGCATGTCGGTGACAGTGTACGGAGGAAAGGGATTCCAGATCCGGCGAGCTTATATCTGCCGCCATACAAGATTAAAACATCCCACTTTCCAGAAGGTATCCGAGAGTTCGTCACTTCCCTCGGTCAACCCAGGGAAGGACCTTCAAATATCTCAAAGTTTGAGAATAAGAAACAATGCTTATCTAAACAAAGTCAACGCTCGTACATATCAGACACCGTTCGTCCCCATGTGTTGACCAAGGGAAGCCCAACCCGCTCGGACAACCTGTGATATCTGACGATGTAATATCTCCAAAATCAAGGGGAAAACTAGGCAGTACTAGTACGGTCCCTGCCAAACTCGAACCAACCACCGAATAAACGATGGCTCTAGTCCTATGAAGACTATTTATTCACCCCAGAAGTCGAGGTTGTCTAGACATTGGTCTAGAGAGTTTATGGAACAGAACCCTAGGTCTTCTCCCATGAAATAGTCAGAAATTCCTACCATTCGACCCCCATGGATGGTGTCCGACATAAACAGCCCAGGATAACCTGCTTACCAGCAAAGGCCACGAGGAGGCCTATGTCGGACTGGGACAGGAGAGGCTATATGGTAGCATGTCACTGTACCGGCAGATGCACCCACTCTCAGAAGTTCCAGATCGAATACCTTCCATAAAATGGTCTGCTCCGGAAATCCAGTCCTTTTCAACTTCAAATCGAGCACAACTACCCGCCTCCCCGCCATATGCCGGTGACAAAGAATCCCGTTTCACATAGACCACCGATGCAATCTCTCACGCATTTTTCGGTCTGGCACGTGTCTTCTCGGGAAACGTTCCCTGTACAGTCTTTCGGTTTCCAGAACATTCCCATTCTCAACACCATGCATGTCCGCCTTTTCCCAATTACTGTAAGTCGACATGCCTTCTGAAATCCACGCTAGAAATGACGATGTGTAAGAAAACTCGCACTTTATGCTTTCCGTTACAGCGCTGTCAAGCGGTTTACCGTTTTCCTCTCTTCCCATGCATTGTATGGTGAAAATTGGTTGCTTAAATGTTTTCTATCACGTCTTAAATTTTTGCCCATGAGTTTAGAAACACCCTGCATAGAGCTACATCTTGAGATTTAACAGAATTTAGTATTCTAATTTCATTTAGGTAAACCAGAGATAATAAGATATAAACATAAATAATTTATAAGATATCTTGTTTGTGACAGCCATCTAGAATGGCTCACTTATTTTATATTGCCTATTTCTCATCGCTTTTTTCGTACTTTAAATAAAAGTGAAGGAAATACAGTCCCTGTGTCGTGCGATTTATTTTGTGAACCAGCCGCAGAGAAATGTGTTAAATTTTAGCTTGTGTGCCACAAGGCCTAGCTGTGTCTTAAGGATTTGGTTACGATGAGAGGCTTGACAATAGTTTAAACTGATATAAAAATACAGGCTTCCTCCTTATTGCTCTCAAAATAGCACTTAAATATGCACGAACGTTGTTTGTAGAGGCATAATGTAACATTTTAAAAACAAATGCTTAAAAAAGTTGCAGAGACATTAGGATTTTTTTGGAAACTGGAGAGATGAAAAATTAGCAACGGCCTTCGCTGGGAATCGAACCACGGCCCAGCGTCAGAACCACTACACCGCGAAGGCACGCTAGGAAAATAAGAGAAATACCTTATAAAGTTCTAGAATCATTATAGAATAAATAAAGAAATGTTTTCATGATCTAAGGGGGGAAATTTTTTCCAGATTTAAATTAATTTTTTTTAGTTCCAGATATTTTATCAAAAGTAAAAAATGGTACGCAAATAGGAAAGTATAAGGAAAATAAAAGAATAGTGACTTAATGATCTTATGCCATTTTTTTTTTCATTTGACGCCTGGTTCCTTTTCGGCTACCTGTGCGTTCCAGCTCACCAGGCCTAGGAAATTAATCAATACAAAACTGATTAACCAGAAAGATTAATAACGAGGAAAATTTCCTCAGCTGTTTACTTTGCATAAATTGTTTTAACCTAGTTACTAATAATAATATGCCTCCCCAGCATAGTATGTAAAAAAATATAAAAAAGCCCTCTGGAAATATAAAGAATTAGCATAATTAAGTTACCTAATGTCTGTCTTAATTACCTCGATTATGCCACCATAAATCCGTCTCGTTATATAAATGCAGGTTCGTGTGTTCCTGAGCGAGAATTGCGCGCAAAAAAGTAGTGCTCTCCTCTTAGCAACCGGATAGCTTTCGCACTGCCGTAAGCGTTGCTGAGATTAATGGGGCAAATAACGCTTTCCATATGGTGCCCGGAAATTTTCTTTCGTTTGTTGTTCACGTAGGGTGTTCTAATCATGATGAACTGGACGGTTATTTGCAGTCTTTGATGAAGGTATGGAATCCAGTTATTGCTACAACCACGGCGGAAGAAAGGAAAAGAAATTCTTCTTAGAATGAAACTTCGTATTAATTAGTATTTATGACCTTATTCGTATTAGAGAGATAAACAAAAATATTTTACAAATAAGAATTACTAAACTTTTGCGAATACCTTGATATAAGAACAACCCAATTAAAGAAATAGTTTACATAACTTTTATTCATAGACAAGTTATTAATAAGTTAGACGAATTTGAAAATTAAAATATTTTTAACTAAAAAAGCACTTTAAGGTGAATAATTACTTTGCAAGTAACAGGAAATATCTTTAACATATTAGTAAATACCGTAATTAATGAACTGATTAACCGATTAGCCGCTGGTGTGGCGTTGACGCAACAGTCAAAATAAATGCGCATATAAATATAACTACCTAAGATATTTTATGCCAGCAGATGATTTTGTGTAGGGAATATTATGAAGATTATTTCTGTAAAAACATATTTGTCTTCAACAATCATTTTGTTTATAATAATTAATCTCATACTTTAAGCAAAATTTTCGACCGGGTATTTCTGCTGAAAATATTTAACGAAAGAATCGCCGTCTTTATGAGTCATCTATTTTTAGTCAAGGCCACCGTTTATCAGAACATTACATCAGTCAGATGTTTATATCTGTGTTGGGAAGGAAGGGAAAACAGGTGTTGCGCTGACGTAACGTCAGCTGGAAACGGGTAGTCAATCTCCTTTTTCACTTATTCCTTTCGATGTTGTGGTTCATGTTCTTGTTGTTTAAAAATGCCTAGAACGAGATATCTTACATTAGAAAAAGCTCTTCAAAGATTTTTTGATGAAGAAACAGATGATGATAATGTTAATAATGACCAGAATGAAACTGATATTGTTGTTGTTCCCCCATAAATTGCAGAGGCTAGTGACGAAGAAGAAAGGAATGGCTATGTTTTAAATAATAATAATGATATTTTACCAAATGATACTGCTGGGGAAGTTGAAATTCACGTAAGAAGTAAGTTTCAGTTTCCTAAAAGCAGTTATAGTCATACTAAGCAGTTTAATAAGCAGAAGACTGAAATCTTCAAATGGATAAAAAAGGAACTGTTAGTTACGTCTCAGGAAGAACATGAAGAGAGAGATAGAAGAGAAATTATAAAAGACAAAACACACGGTAAAACTAGTGCACAGATTTTCGATTTTCTTTTTGGTTTAGACATTTTCTCTCTTCTCGTTGAACAGACAAACATATACGCTCAGAAAAAAAGAAAAAAAAACCCAGAATTTATTGTATCTGAGGCCTGTATGAGAAGATTTATTGGAATATTATTGCTTACAGCATATCATTCTTTACCTCAAGAAAAAATGTACTGGTCTTTTGATAAGGACATTTCTGTTCCTGTTGTACGAAAATTGATATCACGTTTGCAGTACAGGAATATGAAGCAGAATTTGCATTTGACAATAGTCAAATTGACAATACTGATAAATTATATGAGGCGATACCGTATCTAAACTTACTAAATGTCACCACATTTTACTACTGTAAATATAAAGTCTCTTTTAGATTTCAGACGGGAGAACGCATTGTTCCTTTTGCAAACTCCTATTGAGAGTGTAGAATTAGCCAGAAATAGATCAGCAACAGGAAGACGTAGTAAATTCAACATTCAAAAACCATTGCATGGAGATGGTAGACATTTTATCGTAAAGTCCGTTTGATAAGGAAAGACTTTGTTGTAAAGAGTACCATAGCCAGACTGTTTATAGATGCAAAGTATGTAATGTAGCTTTACATCATGATTGTAATCAAGCTTTACATGCTTGAATCTTTCAAATGAAATAATCTGTATTTGTAAAGGTAATACAATGTATATTTTAATATTAAATTAATTACAAGTAAAGTAATTTGTAACTTTATAAAACGTTATACAGCTAAAACGTAATCCTGCTCTCCACTCAAAAGAAACATCACACGAGTACAATCCTACTCACTAAACATCCGTAGTCTTATTCCGCTGACGTTGCGCGAACGCAACACTCGCTTTTCCACAGGTAAGAGCATTTTTTTATTTCCCATGTAAATTTATGTTACAAATGCTTAATTTAATATTTGTTATTATTTTCATGAGAAAAGAAACATTCCTTGTAGTTTGGGCGGTTAATGGGTGTCCATTAATTTACTTTTAACGTATTTTAACGACAATACAGTTCCCTCCTTTGGCATTTTGCATCGATAAATTATAAACGGCGAATTGCTTTTTAAATTGTTACCACCAAATATTATTAAATTAAAGCCCTGTATTATATTTAAAGAAATTACTATTGAAGAAACTGCATAATCTGTATGTATGCTTCTCACACTGTGATAAAACAACGGTACCTAGAGCCATCCGATTTTGTATAACGTACGTCTCCACCCGAATATGGTTATCTGGAAGCCGAAATTTGGAATTTGTTTTATTAAATTTTTCATATTTTGTAAATCATTTATGAGTTTTTGATTAAGAAACTCAACGATTTCAAAGCGAGCAATGGCAACACTGTACGAAAAAGAAAGCATTTTTATCTCCAGCGCGCGAGTTTGTGTATTTGAAATTCTAATGATATGCCCTTTTAATTATTTTGTGATATTGCTGTTAAATTGAATTTATTGTTTAAGTACGATTAACATGATATTTAATACATAAAAGTAATGTTAAAAAAGTCCCTTTGAGCGTAATATAAAGTCTAAAAGCTTTCAGTTTTTTTTTTTTTTTTTTTTTTTTTTTTTTTTTTTTAATTTCCTTCCCTAAACTACTCAGCTTTTTCAGCTGCTGTATTTTCAGCCTTAAATATGTTCCTGCATTTTTTATTATATCTAACAGAATACGTATTTCTGTGAAGAAGCAGTTTATTTGTCTAATATACACCCTCATGAACTAGTCTTAAATTTTACATTACGTTTTCGGCATATTTACTGTGTAAAACGTGTATAATTTGCAAATCTGAAATATTATAGCAAATAAAGCTTTAGCTTTTCTGTTACTTTAAAGCAGATATTACAATTTGGTACATCAGGTTTTTCTTCAAGTACATTAGTATCTAAACCCTTCTTTACTAGAAGCTGTTCTGTCTTAAACTTCTAGACGGAAAGTATTGATGTTTCAATGTAAATTGATTCTTTTAGAATAGGTTTTGTTTGGTTTATTGAGATTACTGCATAGCACACTAGAGTTACCTACCTGCGGAAGGGAGGCCTTCGTGGATGACGTTCTAAGGAAAACCGGGTCGTATAGACGTTACCGATTTGAAACCACTTTTGTGTGCCACGAAAACGACCATGTAAGCAGCACGTTCGCCTAGGAAACGAGCTTAGGTCGGAACTATCAGTGTTCTGCCGCTCGGCCGCTTTAGTGCCGAGCGCTCTTTTAGAATAGACAGTATTACTCGTTAGAGTTACTTCGTAAGGAATTCAAAGATTATTGAAAATAATGACTATCCTATTGAAAATAATGACTAGTCTGTAAGAGTAAGAAATAATGTCTCAAATAATATAATATTTAAGACTGTAATAAATAGGAAAAATAAGATTTTATCAGGATTTTATATGCAAGAAAGTAGAAGATTGTGGAGAAGCGTAATTATATTTTATAGATTATATTTATTACATATAAGATTTTAGTTATTATATATTAGGTATTCAAAATTTTCTATTTAAGTACTCAAAGTAATTCAATTTTATATTTAGGTATTCAAAATTTTCTATTTAGGTTATAAAGGTATTTCTCCCACTTCCCTAGCGTGCCTTCGTGGTGTAACGGTAGCACGCTGGGCCGGTATTCAAGAGGTCCGTGGTTCGATTCCCGCGAAGGCGGTTGCATATTTTTCATCTTTTCTGCTTTCAATAAACCTAGTGACTCTACAAGTGATGCTAGACAGTTATCTATGATCGAGTTATCTATGAGAGGATTATTCTTCTACAGGCTTTCTAGAATTCACCATTTTTACTTCCTTGTACGAAGTAAAAAGAAGTATTGTAATCGTGAAAAGTTTCAGGCAGCATATTTCAACGAAAATATCCATTTTGACCGCTTTCGAATGCAATTTAACGATGTTTTTGCGTGATACCTGTGCGTAAGGACAGAATAAAAGACTCGTTTCCTCCAAAAAAATTATAAAACTGCTTCAAAATGAATTTTGAAGAGAATTTTTCGTGGTGTCAGTACGAACGTATGTACGTATCTCGCATAACTCGAAAACGAGTAGCCTCAGAACGTTGCAATTTTGTATATAGGACTACTATAACATGTAGATGTGCACCTCGCATGGACCTTATAAGAAATAAACTAACCCAAAGGGGTTTTCTCCCTCGTCTGAGGCGTTGCCGGCTGTCACCTTGACCACATCCGGAGGAGTAGGGACCACTTGCAGAAATTTAACATTAATTGCCTATTGCATCGTGTATAATTGTCAAGAAAAAGCTAGTTTTAGCGCCTCATTTCACAAATTAGAATTTCTACATATTTTCAGTTTTTAAATTGAGATTGATTTTTAAAAATTTAGCATATTTATCAAGCATAATTAACGTTCCAAATAATTATAAAGCTATTGCATGATTTCAGGGCTGGATATTTTTTTAGCTTTTCCTATGCTGTAAGGAAATTTGTAAATACTTCTTGTAGAAAATAATATTTTAAATCTGAACTAATAGAAAATTTCAAACAAGCAATTTTCTCTTGCAATTTTTATGCTTTTTATTGGTAATAATAAATAAAAATAAAATAAGTAAAAAATACTAAAATATTTAAAACGAATTTTTGAAAGTTTTGTTTAAAATTCTAAATTGTGCTGCTTTTTTTAAATTATAGATGAGTATTATAGCAAAATTTCTATAAAGGAATTTTATTTCAATCATATTTCATAATACATCATAGTGATAAACACTTTTGACTCCTTAATTTTTATACACTTAATTCTAATATTAAAATTGTATTTAACCGTAATAATTAATTTTGCTTGTATTTTATAGTGATTATTTTTTAAATTTATTTTTAGTTCTGCGTAGGATTTTTTTTATTTACTGTTAACTTACTTTATTAGCTCGAAACGGCATTTTGCGCTGTTTCACTATAAATAAATGTCCGTGTCTCCTTGCAAATTGTGATTGCCAAATATTACCGCCCTGTATTATATTTAACGAAATTAAATAATGAAGAATCTGCATGAATACATATATGTTTCTCACACTGTGACAAAAACGATGGAATCTAGAGCCATCAAATTTTGAATAATGTAATCCTCACCCGAACATAGGCATCTGGATGATCGAATTTGTTTTAATCTAGTTCGTATTTTGTAAAACTTTAACGAATTTTTTATTAACAAACTCAACGAGTTCAAAGCGAGCAATGGTAACACTGTACGGAAAATAAAATTTTTATCTCCAGTGCGGAAATTCTAAAGATATGCTGTTTTCAAACGTATGTGGTTTACGGGCGAAGAATTCAATAAGATATTCAATAATTATAGGTACCACACAAAACGTTAAAAAAAAAGGTCCTTTTTGGGCCTAATATAAAATCTGAATGCGTCTAGATTTTATTTTATCTTTTTTTTTCCTGCATTACACTCAGAAAATTTTATGCTCCGAATTTTATAAATTATTAAAATAAATAATCCACTTTAAATTTAATAATTTAATGATCATGTAATCAACTAAATAATCGTTTTATAATGTTATTATAGTTTTGAAAATCACTGCCTGAAAATGTTCTTTAAATTAATATATATATAATTTAATTTTACTTTAATTTTACGCAAAATGAAGTTCAAGAATTTTGTTCTTAGAGTTTTTACCGTTTTACCAAAGTAAAAATGTTTGTACAAGAATTACGCATGAATAAAATGCGCGAAATGCAGTAAAAAGTGCTTTAATGAGATATATTAAATCCTATTTGGGAAAAACTGTGGCTTTCATAATCTCATCACTATACAACGTATCACATTTAATAATTAAAAAGAGTTATGTGATACAAACGCCATAGGTTTCAGTGTTAAAGTAAACCAGATCGTCCCTACTCTTTCTTTCCGACATGTTGGTGACGCGCGCCCCGCCCACTGGGTTAGTCTATTTCTTATAAGGTCCATGGCACCTCGTATTTTGGTTGCAATCGGCCGCGCCAAACGTATATAAATATATTTATATATATATATATATATCCACTCTCCGGCTCAGTGATCTCAGTTTCTTTACTCTTATAGGTTTGTAAATTTTAAATTTTTGGCTTTAAAAAAGATTGAATTATGTTGTTCTTATCTTCCGGTTAAGAATTTTATGCCTTTAGTAAATCTGTATGCAATATTTTTAGCATTATAAAAAATTTTAAAGTTGTTTAAGTGCCGCTAAGCCTAATAATTTTTTTGATGGCGGCCATTGCTTGTTTACATTTGAAACAGCAGAGTAGTGGATTTGTTGCCAATCTAGAGAATAGCTTCGCAAAAACAAAGATAACGCCTTCATTTATGATTGCGAATTAAACCATGTTTAATCCTTTCTGGAATTTTTTCAAGGAAATAAGTGCTTAAGATTTACTTAATTTTTTTTTATAATTTTATTTTTAATAATTAGTAATTTAATTTTTAATAATTAGTAATTTTTAATACAGATATTTTGAGTTTTTTTGTATTTTTGCCTTGTCGCGAAGTGACATCTGAATTAATTGAATGAGAATTACTCAATCGTCTGTGAAAAACTGTTTCTTTTTTGTTTTGTTTGCTTAATTTTTTTATACATCGTTCTAGCTTTATTATAGTATTTGAATAGAACATGTGGCAACAATTAGGTAATTCTTTAAATGATATAGATTTTGTGCATTCTGAGTTATGAACGAAAGATTGTCGCTATGGTAAACAAAAAGAGTGAATTTTAAAGAATGCATTTATTCTATTGTGGTTTATGCGCTGTCGGCGAAGTAGATTGAATTTAATCCAATACGTTTAAATGAAATGCAAGAAAAATGCGTATAATTTAATATTCCGAACAAGGAAGTCATGTGGTGTACACATCAGATTTTTAGATGTGTTATTACATGCACAAAATCTATATCATTTAAAGAATTACCTAATCGTTGCCACATGTTCTATTCAAATACTATAATCAGAAACAATGCATAGTTTGAACACTGGGAGCAGGTAAACATAAGTTCTAGCATGTGCAGCATCATCAACATAATATACTTAAAAACACAGTTAACGATAGTAAAACGGGCAAAAGAATTCCGTAGAACGTTAAAAATATCATATTATATATTCTAAAAGCTGAACAGAGATAATGAAAATTTTTGGAACGTGAAACAAACAACGGTAATTAATCACACGTCTTCTCTGATGCTTCTAATCGAGCGATCAGTTTCAGATACACTTTATTAAAAAATTCCCTTAACTCGCAATCTATTCTAAATGAATAATAATCTAAAAAAAATCACAAATTAAGATCTCTCTTTTGGTAAGAAATAATTACTTAATTTAATCGAAAATTAACACTGCGTGAGTGAGCTAGCGCAGTCACTAAGAAGTGGAGAATTAAAGACGATTTAATATAGCATCCTTTAATTTTGATTACGACGCAATTTTAATAATTAAATTTAGTATTAATTTATGGAACTGCATAGTTTCTAGAAATGGAAGAATTTTCGAAGCGAAGATATGGAGATTACAGACAGAATTTTATGCCTTAGTGTTTTTCTACATTTCTCATTAGATCATTAATCTCGGTGGCATTTAATTTGGAAAATATATTGCAAATAATTTAATGTGTTACACATGAAGAATAGAATTCCCATCTCTTATAAAAGTAAGTCTGATATAGTTTATGTTATAAGCTATTTCTCCCACTTTCCTAGCGTGCCTTAGTGGTGTAGTGGTTCTGCACACTGGGTCGGTATTCCAGAGGTCCGTGGTTCGATTCCAGGCGAAGGCGGTTGCTAAATTTCCTCTCTCCAGCCCCGAAATAACCTAATGTCTCTACAATGTGATTACGGCAAAGCCTCAAGTGCTATCTGCCTAAGGGTGAGGATGTCCTCTTGGAAGATGTTTCAAGGAAAACTGGCTCTTATACACCTTACACATGAAAACAAAAACACGAAAACGCCCGCGCAGCTAGCCCGATTTCGGGATTCGAACACCGGACCGAACTACCAGTGTCCAGCGACTTTTACCGCTCAGCCGCTGGTGGGCCCCTTATAAAAATAGAGCCATAATCACTTTTATATAAGAATCAAATTTTTCATTATCTGCATGTAGATATTCGGATCATTTGTATGTTATACCAGACTCATTTGCATAGAACTGTTTATTTTTACAGATATAATAAAAGTACATTTGCGCGTACTTCCCGGGTAACAACAAAATGCGACAAATATGCGGTGCGAAAACGAAATATGCGGTGCGAACAAATATGTGCGCGAAAACAAGGATATTAAAATTGATGTGGATGTCAACGAAAATCAATGAAAAAGTGAATTAATACAATGTAGAGAATGAGAATGCTTGCATTCCTACTCTTTCGGGGCTTGATACTATAGAGTCTGTCTCTCTTGTTCCACATAAACTAAAATAGACCCTATAATGACCTGGCGAATTCTCGCACAGGCGTGAATAAAATTAATGACTCAGACGAAGGGTAAAAATAACCCTTTATTAATTCAAACTAGTTAACAGAAAGGCATGGTCTTCGTGCGTTACAACGACACCGTCAACTTGCGGTGGAAACTAAAACGTAGAATATAATACAAGTCAAACCTGAAATAAACAGTGCAAAAGCGCACTTAAGTTTATGCCTAAGAGGTGGACTCACAGGAATCTAAGCGGCGTGATACTAATCTGATAAGGCCAAGAGGCTTACTACCCTGATCGTGGAATAACAACGAAACGTGCGCTTGTCTAGCGAAACACGCTCTGAATAAACTGAGATATTCACCCGTTTAAATAAGCGCTTCACTTAAATTTACATCCTGGCGAGAGAATGTGAGGAGAAGTTGAGAAGGTTAGAACAGGTATCAAACTTAAAATAAATTTGTTATGCAAAATAAGGAAAACCCTACAATACAAATTAAAGATGTAGATTCCTTAGATGTTTCTCTTTGAGATTTTACGACAACAGGTGACAGGTGACGGGTGACGGGGACACCCACGCCCTCCACTATCTTGAACCGACAGCTGCCGAGTCCAAGAGGCCTTCCACGGGAATGCATTTGCTTTTGTGTGAAGTCGCATGAACGAACAGGGACCTGGATGATGTTACATGAATATAAGCTGTTAGAATGCGTTGGTGATGCTCTTGGACGCACGTTGCCATAATTCTTAGATACATCAACAAATGTTAATAATAATAATACAGATACCTACAAAGTAATACATATACATGCAAAATAATAATATATCAAATGCTAATTATTATTATCAATAATAGTCATACTAGTACCAATAAAAATAATAATAATAATAATTCTTAACTGCATGAAATGTGATTCATACATTAATACATTGGATACATTACAAAGTTCGATCTGGATAGGTGGAGGGCATGGGACATATGCCTACTTACCCCTGTTAAACACCAGGCGTCCCCGTCCTCTGACACCTGTCACCTGTAAGACTTCGAGCGTGAAGGTGCACTGTCCCCTCGCTCTCTGCCTTCTTAGCTGATTCTTCTGTCACAATAGTTTCGCCTTGTATCTTGCTCTGAAAAGGTTGAATTCCTGAACATCGTTTTCTGAGTTTCTGTAAAAAGTCCAAAAGGCCTTGTGGGGGATGCAAGTTCTGCGTGCTTTCGCGTTTTGTACAATTTTACTTCGATTATTTTTGGACTCTGACCTAATTGAAAGTGGCATTTGGGAAGCAAATCCTCGCTGATTACATTGAACCTCAAGGAAACACAGGATAACAATTACCCTGGAAAAATACGAGCGTACGTTTCTCCAGCTGACACAAAAATTCGTCAAGCTTATCGCTGATGAATTACCAGAGGAGATGATTCCGGAATTGTACCCCTCTTCTCTCACTAATAATGCTGATAAATGCGAAAATGAAAAAAGAGGACATGAACTTTGAAATTGTTTGCAACAAGCGCCGTAGGCCTACCTCGACTACCTCGATAGTTCGCCTACCTCGACAAATAAGAATCGTTTCGCCGCGCTTTCTGATAAAAGCGATGATACCCAGGTCAACGAAATCATCTACGGCTCTCAGAAACGGGACAACAAAATGAACATTCTAAAATCTGCGAAACAGAATCTTAAAACTCTACCAAAAGTATCTTTCAATATTGGAAACTCGCAAAAGCGTAATCGACAGGAAACCATCCCATCAGAAGCCTCCGCACAGGAGACTGCTCTACCTCAAGCCACGCTAACTCCAGCGAACGAGGAAACTCCAGACGAGACATTTGATTATCCAAGGAGGAGCTCCCAGCTTCAGCCAATCATAATTAATCTCTGATTACGCTTGGAATAATCTCTGATTACGCTTGGAAATGTCTTTCTACACCCCTAGAAGACTCACGTTGCAGTGATTTGGAGGCCAAAATGAAATCCCAACATGAATTTCA